>NC_085943.1:17547814-18898647 GCF_963556715.1 Cydia fagiglandana
ACAACCGAATTGATAACCTCCTTCTTTGGGATTTGGAAGTCGGTTAAAAAGGAGGATTCAGGACAATAGAAAAATCTTTAAAAAATAAACGAATTTAGATTTTTCTTAACATTCTATAAAGTGAACTATGAACTATTAATCAAGTTTAAAAAATTTCAAACATGTGACACTTATAGTCCGGTTTCAAAAACTTCGAGCAACATTTTTAGCACTTTGAAAGTGTTTTCAGCAGCCTGGAACATTGTTTAGGCCATTTACCTAACAGGAAGATCGACCAAGTACTAGAATATCGGATTTTCACCCTGGGCGTCACTGTTTTCAATAGCCTGAAGCCTAGAGAGGGCAAATGACTCACCAAACATTATTTCATCGGAGCCGTAGCCACAGCTATTCAGTTCTTGTTTAAATTCTTACCAGCTCTAGAACGAAGGTTCATTATGATTTTGATTTGTCTGTTTAGTTCTGGAATAAGTACGTATTCCTTACCTTTTCTAACTTATATACCTTTCTTACCGTCGCGTTTATAGTTCGTTTTTTTTAGCATTAGAAACAATCTTGATGTGTCTTTTAATTGAAAAACACATCTTAAAAATAAGTTACGGCAAATATGTAACAATTATGAATCTAATACAATCATTTATATTCTTTTGCTTTCATAAGTAATAGTTTTTGATTTTTAAAAAGCGTTCTTCAATTAAAAGACATGTCAAGATCGCTTACCTTCTTGCAAGTTCTTTCTAATGCTAAAAAAACGAACTATAGTTAGGCTGTTGCATATGTACCTACCTACAAGTAGGTACAGTCAACAACAGAGCTATGAATACAGGCAAAGTGTCAAAAATATGTATACAGTACTTTATTGCCTGTGCATTAAGGTCGTGTATACATATTTTTGGCACTTTGCCTGTATTCATAGCTCTGTTGTTGACTGTACCTAAAAAACTAGGAGCGGCATTTAAACATAGTGTCTTCCATAGCTTTTTGACGCCACTATTAGTTATACTCCTGTATATGATATGAAGTGTTAATTTTTAAAACACTGAAAGCGCAAAACATGCTTATATTTGCTTTTTATAGAATGTTATAACTACTGCGAAACTCAATTTGAAAAATTCTATGTTACAGGAAACTTGCCTATTATTGACAGAAAAATTAAACTTAATGGTAATAATGCTATTCGGTACTTAGCTACCTTTAGCTTAGTTTAATTCTACTAGTTAAAAAGAACACTCAAAGTTTCAAAAACATTGTACCTACATATTAAATCAGTTTTCGATTTAAAACCTGATGAAGTAAAACAAAATGAAAAAGTATTGACATGTCAAATAAACCTAATAGTAATTTAGTTTGAAACTGAAAGTTTGTTTGATTTAGTTTCTCGCCCATCCCTTTGAAATTTGGCATGATTGATCGGATTATATCCGTACCCATAGGTACGCATAATAATGTCGATATAACTTAATCAGTATTAGGTTTATTGATAAGGTAGATACAAATATTAAAAATGAAAATAAACTAACTTATCTATAAAATAAAACTAAATTAAAACTAAAAACTAATACTAAATAAAATAAGATAAAATTAAAATATATCTAAGTAATTGGGCCCCTTTGGCATGGTGCCGAGGACGCTGGCAGCATTTCCCCGCTGTATTGCTAAGCTAATACGTTGAGCGAGAAAGCTGCCAGCTCTTCGGTCACCAGTGAAGTCTATAATCCTTTTCGAAAGCTCCTTAAAAAGTTTTACAGCATTAGGACCCCACGGGCCAAGGGTCTCAACCCCAAATGGCATAAAAATATACTCGGGGCCGAGACCCCTGTACTTCTGCAATTTGAGGTTTTCGGCCGCTCTAGCTGCCGCACCTGCTTGGTTGCTGGTTCCCGTGAGGTGAGAAGGGGCCAGAGTGTCTACGCAGGTAGCGTCCCACACTAGCACCCTTCCCAAACCCCAAGGAACCAGAGACATACCGTCCGGTCTCTTGCCGTCGTCTCTCGCTATGCCAGTTGGCTCCAGTAGAGCTGGCACATTGACGGATGCAAGAGACCGGCGGATTATGTCATTCAGTGCGGAGTGTCTTGAAAGGCGGCCGGCACTTTTTTGGCAGGATAGCCCGTGGTGTCCCAATTCGTCCACCTCACTGCCGCAGGGGCACCAGTGTGGAGCACAGACGCGGACTCCAAGCCGAAGACAGGTCGCGATGCGGAGAGTGTCCGGCGTGAGGAAGGTTCCGGTGTTCGGTGAAGGATAAGCCCGGAGCGAATCACCGGACTCCCTCGACGCCGAAGCCAGTAGTCTGGCCCGTTCGCGGCCTGTACAACGGCTTAGAAGGGAATTCACTTAATCAGTTAGTAGTAGTCGGGTATTTGAGATTTTATGATTTAGTTTAATTGTGACTGTGATATTGACTAATGAATAGAATCAGGCGTTACTTTGCGGAAATCCATTAATTAATACCAAAATATTACTTTGCTAATCCGCGAAAAGATAACGTGCCAGTCTGCCAGCCAATCAGTGCTAAACCTACGTGCTAACCCGATAATTATGGCCCTTTAAATTTTCGACGCAGTTACGTAATGTGCTTATTATAGCACAGGGTGTCGTAAAGGAGCACCAGATGTACTGTAAAATATATAATTAGATTGCTAAAAATCATGTTCCTTCTTTTTTGCTCTGACGTAGTCGTTACAAAGAGGTCACGATAAGCACAACAGCGAGCGGCCAGCGGAGCCAAGCGTAATGTATAATATTCAGCTCATAAACTTGCCACTTTGCGCTCTTTAATAATATTGGACAAACAGCGGTATTCGAACAATGAGATACGTCAAATACAAATATATTGAAACGATATGGATCGGATATGTCAGTGTCAAACAAGTGTCAAAATTGACGTTTCTTCAAACAAAAACGTCACTTTTGGCACTGACATATCAATTCCATAATCGTTTCAATATCTAGTATTTGACGTACCTATCTCTTTGTTCGAATACGGCCGCTTTGCTCTTTTATTCCGGTAAGCCAATATTCAGCGAGCTATTAAAGTTTTATGACGTCATCAAGTGAACACAAGTAGTTGGCACAGCTTACGGTTCATTTTGAAAGTAAGTGGCTTTTTAATATACGTATAAATAGTTAATTTCTAGTTGTGTGGCATTTCATATACAAGGTGGCCCGTTTTCATTGTCCGTGATTAGGTATTATGTTATTATTCTGGAACTACCAGAGTTATCTTGTTAACGGTGTTTATACCTACTAATGAACCTCTAGGTCTATTTGTTATTTATCTATGTCTCTGTACATTCTGTAATAATTATGCTAATTACGACTGTTTGTGTTCTAAATAAACAAAAAAAATTGTACGCAGAAGAGCCGAGTAATGTCTAAAATAATTTTTGAAATAAAGGAAACATTCTCCGTCTTCACCCGAAATTCAAACTTGTGACTCCGGCATACCAGCAACTAAGCTACCGACACCTTCCTATCTGTGGCAAATATTACCACTATACCTTTTATTGAACAGCGAGCTGCAAAACTGCATGGACACTTGCGATCTCTTAATGGCATTGATGTCCCAATTCATCTCGAGTGTAGTGACTGTCAGTATATTTAATAATATTATATTTCATATTCATTTATTCATAAAATTACACACTTTATATGGCAAAGGGTTATTAATTAATTAGGTCAATGTCGATTAAATTACAATAGGCCTGTTGCAAGTAACAAAGAATCATGGAAATAATGGTTTCAAAGAAACATATATGTTAATATGATTCTAAAAAAAATCTCAATCTCAGTATAAACTGAAGGATTATTAATATATTCAATAAAATAAAAGTGCAATATTCTCCAATCGGCCATTATTACTGAAACGCCAATCAGCGCTCTAAGCAGTGACGTCATCAATCCATAACATATTTCTTAGAGCAACATAGACAACCTCATTGGCTGAAATCCATACGTCCTTACCAAAGAGTTGGAAGGTGCAAAAAATATATATATTTCGCCACTAAACATTAATTACGTCCAAAAAATATTATTACACGATAGAAAGTAGATATCTATTTGTTATTATCTAAATAAAATGCTAAATAATACGATATTTCACCAACAAACTATTTCATTATTTGGCTGAATGGAACTATCATTGCCATGTTGGCTGTCGTAGGTAAATTGAAAAAATTAAAAATTAAAAAAAAACCTGCGCTCGGTGATTCTCACTCAAAATTTACATGTATCTAAATAATTCATCTTAAATTGCAACCGTGTGAGAGTTTTTGTGTAAAATGAGTTATTGTGATAAATTTTTGTAATGTATTTATCATCCCTAATCGTAATATATGGTGCTGAATTAACAATATCGTAATTCGTAACTGTAAGTATGTAAACAATGTCTACCACCCTACCACCAACTAGTTGATGTCGTCGACGTCACAAATGGCGTTTTCGTGCGAGGTTTAAACTGGCTATAATAAAATGCGATTATTTATGTTAAATCTTATGAGTATAGCTGAAATATTGTGTTTTTCGGAACCAATACAAGTGTACCCACAATAATAAAAGGGATTTCAAAGTTTGTCATCAGGCCTATTCATTAAAATAATATTCATCAATTAAAATAAATAAAACAATATAAAAATTCAAGCAAATAAAATAAAATATTAAATTAGGTTACGATTAAATCATAATTCGGCTGGTACAGTTGAAAGTTTTAATTTATGACTCATTTTGTACAGTCGACGTCAAAAATATGTTTAGGTACAGTTTTAGACCTTACTCCTGTGAAATAAGACAAAAAGTGTAAACATATCTTTGACGTCGACTGTACCTTGTCACAGTGACAATATAATGAGGTCTCTAGCGACTTTCATATTGATTGTCACTGTGACAAGGTACGAAATGGGTTATAAATTAATACTTTCGACCGTACCTATCAAATAGTACCTATAAGGTTAGGTACTAGTGAGTAAGTGACAACCTTGTAGGTACTAGATTTAGGTATCTTTGTCTTGGAAGAGAAGAGAGTTTTTTTGCAAAATATAAACACCCACATACTTAATTTGGAAATAGAGACCCTAAATATGATATAGAAAATTCTCTTTGTTAAGTAAATGTTTTCATTTCTATATTTAAGACAAGACGGTACACATCGACTATATAGGGCTTCACCATCCTAACTTTTATAAATGTTTTCAACAATTCTCTTTGTATATCCTTTTCAATGAAACTAGGTACTGATACACAAAAGAATGAGGGCAGCGAGTTTAACTGTTTTACAATATCCCCAGCGATACATTATTATCTTTCTTGAACAATTGCTTTGGAGCAAACAACATACTTTGCCAATTAAAACTAGCTCAATCTAGTTTCCGTGAGTTTGTGCACTACACGGTGGCGTTGCCGGCCGCGACTGTTGACTTTCAATTTAGTTTAACTTGCCAATCGTCTGAACATGATATCGGGGAGAAACAAACGAATTAATCGAAATCGATAAAAGGTTAATAGAAAGAGTACCATATTCTGCAGCGATATCATGGTCGCGTTTTTATCACCTGTCATGTCATGCGTCACTTTCGCACTCTTACATACTTGTTAGAGCGTGACAGGCATGATGATAAATAAAAAAGATTCCTCTAAGTTACAAAAACGTATGGAATGTTCGAAACTCAACAGATTTACAAAAATGTTTGTCCCAAATTGGAATTCCGTCTTTATTTCCACCTAGAATGAGGAGCTCTTCAAAGTAACCAAGTTTCATCTAAATCTGTCGAAAAATAATTCGTCATCAAAATAAAAAAAATTAGTCCGCCTACTACGAAAAAATATATATATGATCAAAAGGACTGAAAAATTGTTGGAAAACGCCACTGTCACCGAATCGTCAAATCGGATAAACAAACTGAAGGCCGCCTGATAGTTGCAAAGCAATATTCGCAATGTGGCATGAAATATGGCGCGCAACTTCGCGACCCGTTGTAACCAGGTTACGAGTAAGATTAATGTGGCTTGAGGTGTACGATTTCTGACAAACAATATACGGCTTTCCACCTTATTCCGTCGTGATAAGGCGATAAACGTGTACATATCATGTCGATGACTGTTCTAGTTCCAGCATTCCAGCAACCTTTAACTGAAAATAGGAATTACTATGTATAATCTTGCCTTGCATAACCTTGCTACCCTTTTTTGAGCTTTAGTGTTTGTGAATAGTGTTTCCCTTGTGTACCCAACAAACCAACGTAATAACTTACGATGTTCGCGCACCTTGTGTGGCACGGTGTTGAATAATTCAATCATTTATTACCGATGAAGTCTGTTTAAACTTTATAATGTGTTTAGTTTAATGTTTATTCGATTATAAAATTTTGCGAAACGGCGCTAAATTTGTCCTGACACATGAGCGCTCACGACTTCACGGGGGATTTACATTAGAGATGCCACGAATATTCGGTAACTATTCGGTATTCGGCCACTTTGCCGAATATTCGGTATTCGGCCGAATGTTGCCTACTATTCGGCTGAATACCGAATATCTGTTGCACCTACCTAAAATGAAAAATTATACAAAAAAATAACCAAAACTAGGTATATTTAATATTTAAAATGTATCTATTCTTGGAAAGTAGTTAAATACGAATGCACGTTTTTGAGCATTTGTTGATAACAAAATATATTATTTTTATCGTGGTTCTGATTTGATTGACTCTAACTAAATTCATTAATGATGTTTAACATAAAAATATATCTTAGCAAACGTTGTGCTTTGTTGGGGAACAGTTTTCATAATAATTGTGACGCAAAATGCTCGCATGTCATGCCGAATACTCGGTATTCGGCCTAGAAGGGGCCGAATATTCAGTATTCGGCCAAATTCACTTTTCGGGGCATCTTTAATTTACATAGTTATTATACTTAGACATGTCTAAACACTTTGAAATGGGTTACTTACTTGGGAAATATTATTTGAGCATCGTTTCGGCACAAATTTTACTATCTTCGTAGTTTATGATACCTTACAAAGTCTCGAGGGAGCCATTTGTTTCTGCATCAACTTTTTCAACTTCCTTGTGTTAAAAAGTTTTTGCGGCAACCATATTTAGTTTTGTTCAATCTTGAATCTTTTGGATGACGACTCTTTGAAAATAAGAAAATTCTCTTTAGTTTTATATTCAATTTTGCGTTTGTATAAATGAAACTGATCTTTTGTTTTTTTTCCATTTTGTGTCAGTCGTTAGAAAGCTAGTCGTTTCTTGAAGTAAGATTATGTTTATTTAGTATTTCGTAAAGTTTAAATAATTTTATGTTCTTTTAAATGATGTTTACAAAAACAAACTAAAATCCAATGAAATTCAAATCAATTCCTATTCTAATGAAACTTGCGAATACGTAAAATTTTATATGAATCAACAACACATTAAAAGAATAGTGGTAATAATCACACCTAACTTCACTAAAACAAACAGTCATTACACATCTTTCGCTCCGTGACCATTGATTTGCTGAATGTTGCTTTGTCACCATCACTGAATTACGATCCCGTGTTCCTTGTCACCAACATAAACTAAGCGGTCAACTTCACCTGTGTCATATTGGATTAGAGATGGTTTTACTTTGACTTTAGGTATTGAAGCAAGCTGGTTCGCAAGACAGGGCGTGACGTGTACAAATGGCACGCAGATGGACATTGGGTTTGATCGTATACGACATAATTGATGGGCTGATGGGGTTGGGCGCTAGGAGGAATCTACTGTGTTATCTTCAGTTTCTTTTGACTAATTAACCGTGTCTTTTCCTTAATGTATTTCATAAGTCTTGGCCTGGGCTGCGGGGTTTTTACCAGTTATCTAGTCGGTAACTAAATATTTTGTCGAGATTTTCAATAACCACTGCATGAAGTGCTGGGTTATTACATACATGTTCACCTCCCATTTTTTGCTCACCTCTCATATTACGTACATGTTCACCTCTCGAGTTGACATCAAAATAGGTGTGTGACTGTTAAAGTTTTCATAAAGAAGACGTCGTATACTGCTATGTGCCAACAGGTGATTATGAAGGATTTTTTGCCCCTTATTTCATAATGACGAAATGTCTATTAGGGTGGTTCACGTTTGTATGGGAAAAATTCAAACTCTAGCTAGAAGAAGCGGCACCCTCCCATTTTGTTACACTTGTTTTATTGACTAAATATGCCAAGTTTTGTAATCTTATCTCAACTACAAGGGGGTGCTCAAACACTTTGAAATTTTTCAAAGTTGTATGAAATCCAAAAAAATTAAGTTATTATTTTTTTGAGTTTTATGTAAGTAGTAGTTTTCACATTATTTGAAAGTGTGATTTAAAAGTTATTTGGTGAAAAACCATTTTTATTTCTATTTTTTATGATTTTTTTAGGTGAAATTCAAAAAATCTTACTTTTGAAAAATTATAAAAAATTGAAATAAAAATGTTTTTCTACTTAAAAACTTATAAATCACTTAAATAAAATTTTGAATAATAAATACTTGTTTTTTTTGGTTTTCATACAACATACAAAATTTTCAAAGTGGTTGAGCACCCCCTTGTAGTTGAGATAAAATTACGAAACTTGGTGTATTTTATCAGCATAATAAGTGTAACAAAATAAGGGGGTGGCCCGTCGGAAAATAAAAAAAAATGTTTTTTGAACCACCCTAATTGTCTATTGGCTGTTGATATTAACAATGATCAATTTTATTTTTGTATCCAGCAGAAACGTCAGCGAACGATGCTATAAAGCTTAGAAATAAATTATAAGAGGAAAAACCGTGGACTCTAGTGGTCGTGGGTTCAAGTCCCACCCAAGACAGTAATATTTTTTAGTTTATTTCTAAGTTATAATGATCAGTCTTGTAGGCGTTATTTACACCTAAGTTGTATGGGCTGCTTGTGTCACATACATTAATTATATTCTGTTGGTTGCTTGACATAATGATAACTCACAATATTGCCGAAAATAAACACTTTATTGATACGAACATACTACCTATAAAAGCGAGATATTATGAATGATTGTGCTAATGAGGATAAGCGTGATAAGTTCTAATGATGGACATGTACTGTCTTGTATTTTATTGCTTTACGCAATTGTAAGTAATTTCGCTGAAGTGGCAATGTACGGTATGTAGACCGTAGATAATCATAAAATTATTAGGTACTGCACAAAATTACTACATACCTAGTTCCTAAATAAATCTAGAAAACCGTTTTTCCTCATAAAATACAAAACAAAAAGCCAAAGGAGCGTATGGAAGTGTAAAGTGAAATAACATATTTATGGAAGCCTTATTTCACAGTAGAAAACCGAAACAATTTCAAATGCAGCGTTTCAAAGGCACTATATTCAATTTCTGTTGCAAATTGTGACAAGATTTTATATAAGCCGCCTCTAGGCGTGAATTCGCAAAATAGTAACGCAATAAAATAGATTGTCTCCGACCTATTCTTGGCGCCTGCCCAGCCACAGCTCGAGGGGGAAGGAGCACTATTCAGACTAAATGGCATTTCTTAATACTCGTATCACCTTTGATGCTGTAATGGCAAAAGGAACTCTTTTCGTAACAATTTTAGGTTGACTTTTCAAATTCATGGCTACGTAGTATTACGATATGGCGCTGGGAAGTCGTTGCCGTGTACGTTCAAAGATAAATACAGATTATATGAAGATATTGAAGCTTCAGCATACGATTTGAACGTTTCGAGTGCAGTCGAACAATGCATTTATGACTTGGCTAAGGATGTGCTCTTAATAAGGCCTTTACAAGTACATATAAAATAAATAAATAAATAAATTCATATAAAAATACGATGATTCACACTCTGACAATATTCATATTCATCAGTAAGGCCCAGGTCTCCTATTTCATGCTGTACGCGGCGTCTGGCGTCAGCGTCAACGTTTTTGAACAAAAAAGACGCTGACGTCGACGTCTAAAACAGACCACAACAGTACATCTCTATAGTAAGCATCGTGACGCAGACGCTGTAAGCTGCCGATGGCGTTTATAGGAGACCCGGGCCTAAGTCAGCAAACAACTTGAATAGCAGTCCTGTGAGGTATTATTTAAGTTACCAAGGTGTATTACGAGTATGCATGTTTGAGGCATTATTCTGAATAAATTTTATTATAAATTATTTATGCCCAAAAACATTTTTTTTAGGTAGGTACTTAATACAAAATAAAAGTTTATGTTGGAATGATTTTCACTTTATTGTACTAAAAGGAACATGTGCATTAGCAAAATACATTGGTAACTAACGGCACCGATTTCGGTTTCTGGTCTTATCAGACACAAAACTTCTTGAGATATAATTATCTTTGAGATTTATTCGTTGATTAATCATAACTTTTGAGAAAAAATTATAAAGAACTTAAGTTTCATATCCAGCACGCGGGCCACGTAATATTATCACTTATTATAATGTCGCAAACAATCGTGAAACTGGGGAATCCTGTGTACAACGGCCCACGGCAGATAAATCTCGGCGGTTTCCGTCGAGTGCTATACTATAAGATTTATGCATTGTTTCGAGTACACAGAAAAAATCGAGGTTGGCCAGCTGCCCGATTCGAACTTTATGATACGTCAATTAATAGATCTAGAAACGACGTGGAGTAGTACTGTCAGTGTCAAAGTGACGTTTATGTTTGAAAAAACGTCACAATTTGACACTGAAATATCGTTTCTAGATCTATTAATTGACGTATCTTAAAGTTCGAAGCAAGCCGCTGGTCTGTGTAGTGGTAAAACATTTGGGAAAGTGAGGTTCGTAACTTAAGTTTAGGTTGTCTTCGAGTAAGTCTCCGAACTTGATAGTTAAGTTATACACTATGGTCATCGAAAATGACAAATATTTTAGCACTTTGAATATATTTAATATTATTTACTTAACACAAGGAAACTAGTGGCACTGAGCTGATCTCGCGATCCTCAGTGCTCCGACAAATATCCAAAACTAAATCGAAGAAAATAACATACCTTGTTATCGAACCCGCTTAAAAAATTTCACACTCGGTTGAGGAATGCGACAGACATGTGAAAGCAATTATGCTCTAGCTGAAACGGGGACCTTCGCTTTAGTTCGGTCAAAAAAGACATATCCATCAATTTTTAACATAGCCTCAACACGATGGGCCAACGCCGGCCACTCCAAGGGACGCAACAATGCGGTAGAATGAGATAGCAACATCACTTGCTCCCTCTAACGCATAAATGCGTCCCCTGGAGTGGCCGGCTTTGGCCCATCATGTAGAGGAGCCATAACAAACGTGTCCGTTTTTATATCATTCGTGCTGAAACTTGGTACCTACTCGATCTTAAGAATGTCAAAGGTTTTTCATTACAATTCCCAAGAGCCTAGCTTTTCGCTCCAATCTTATTAAAGTCAGATTGAAATGCCATCAACGTTCGTCAGGTGTATTGTTGGGTTCAGGTGTCGGATAAAATTCTGAATGATTTGGAAGTTGTTTCCATGGTACGACATTTTATCGAAGCCGTGGATAAGGGATTACAATCTTACACATTTTTGACACTCGTAACGTTGAATTATGCGATCGACAACACAAACGCAATTCTTCCTATTCGCGATTCCCATACAATATAGATTCCACACAACTGCAGTTTACTACATTCGTGATTCCACACAGTTGCTTTTTTTTACACAATCGAGATTCTTCCTATTCGCGATTCTATACAATATTTTTTTGACGCAATCGCATTTAACAACTGAGTGCAATTACGAATGTAGTAAACTGCGGTTGAGTTGAAAAAATATTGTGTATAATCGCGAATAGGAAGAATTCCGATTGCGTTAAAATAACGCCTGTATGGAAGCACGAATGTAGTAAACTACGATTGCGTCGAAAAAATATTGTGTAGAATCGCGAATAGGAAGAATCTCGATTGCGTAAAAAAAGCAACTGTGTGGAATCACGAATGTAGTAAACTGCAGTTGTGTGGAATCCATATTGTATGGGAATCGCGAATAGGAAGAATTGCGTTTGTGTTGTCGATCGCATAATTCGTAACTTGAATTGAATATACCAGCTTTATAATATTGAGAGTTGAAGTTTCCGCACTACTTAATTAATTTCAATGAATACCTAAATATTATTTGGAAATAAATATTATTCTTATTCTTTAATATTCTTATTCTTATTATGAACAGTAAACTTTGGACAACACGAATGTGACCTGAATATTTTATAATACATATAGTAATCTTTTAATATTCTCAAAATGTACGATGCGCTGAACCACTAGGTACACTTCATATTTAGTACAAATAAAAATAATATAATTAAATAACATTTTATTATTAATTAAATTAATTATTTACCAAACAATGTGGAATATTGACGTTCAACAGCTGTAGAGCTGCTGTCTATTACATTTTCGCATAACAAGTAACATCATAGCGCCGCAGGCGTCAAGTGTAAAATTTTATTAAACCTTCACTGTCTTTATCATTTCAAAATGTTGTTAGCTTTTCTATTAAAATAGCGTAGACGTAATATTATCGTCTTGGATACGTAACTCGTGCATGGCCCGGGCGGTGGGACGTGACTCTTTGTCGCGCGGCCCCGACGGGCCATGCACGGCCATTCTACTGTGTTACCGGGCCACTCCGCGCCGAGATTTACCACCGCACGGTTAAACGTATTCAGTTTCCCCGATTCGCATTCGGCAGGGTTATTGAGGAGTTCGAGGTGAAAGATATTGGCTTATTCTATTTTCACCAAGGATTCGGCTGCGATATTGACCACGAGAGCGAATAATATGTATAATAATATCCATTCGATCGTATTTACTGTAGTCAGATAGTTCTTTAAGTATGTATTCCTTTTGTTATCTGGATGTTTGCAAACTTCCTTGCCTAATTGAGTATTTAATATATGTCTGAACTTTAATTGCGAAGGCGAAATTATAATGCAAATGCCAACCGATTCACGTAGAAGTAGGTAAAAATTTCAATTAATTAAAAACATAAAGAGCTAAAATCTCTGGTCAGGTGAGTTAAATTGCACCTCTTAACTCCGAGCTTGACTCAAATAAAGTTTCTAAGTGACCACCGCCTGGTATGCAGTGTCTCTGTTTCGACTGGCTTATTTCAAAACTTCTCTTGAAATGTCCCTTTAAGAAAAATAAGTTTTTGCAACGAAGTGAAACTTTCATCGGTTATCAGATGTAAAAGAATTAAATGGGTAGGTATGCATATTTGGCAATCATTTAAACTTTGTCGAATAAAAACCCACACACCACACATACACAATATACACATACATATACTTACGCATATACTCGGACCTACGGCTTGGTAAAAAAATAATTAATATTCGTTTTGATACATATTTCGTTGTCTCACTCTTTTCTTCTTGTTTTGTCTACTCTGTAAACTGTAATTAAAATTACTAGGTACATATACGATAAACGATTTCCATATATATTTTTTAATTGTTTTCCTAAGTTATTGTGTCTGTGACCTCATTGTTGTCAATAAGTAATATTGTTTTTACTGTTTTATCATTTCCTCCACATGAGAGGCTATGCCTAGCGTGAGACATCATAAAAGTGACACTGTTATTATTCTAATTCTGAAATAAAAATAAATTTTGTTCGGTTTCCAATACTTATGTGACAGTTTCTTGACTCAAATTGGGTCTCAAGTCTCAATGCAAATGTAGTGTAAGGTTAGAGGTAAACCAGCTATAAACTAACCGTGTCAAAGCAGACACAGGACACAGCCACCGCAACCCTCGCAACGCTAACTTTCAGAATCCATTGCAGCGAGCTTAGAGTTAGCGTAATACGGTTTAACACTACAGCTTTATAACTCGCAGAGTCGATTTTACTTTACAGGACGTTAACAGAAAACATCGTAAAACGAGTGAAATTAAAAGGAGTTTAACAAAACACGCCTGACATTTTTATAGGCTGTTAACTGCTTATGTTTTTAAGGCGATGCGCAGGTCGATTTGTATTTACGATTCGATTAAGTAACTATCTATAGAACGAACTTTCCTTACCTACACACTGTAGCTATTTAAAAATCTATTATAGTTTTTATAACTAACATGGGACTTAATCGCGTAAAATTTCAGTTTATTTATGGCCTGACGTTTCGAACGTGACGTTACGTTCGTGGTCACAGATGTATTGAGTAAAAATCGTATTATGTAGTTTAAGCAAATCAATATTATAATCTATTATACTTTTGATATTGATAAGATACGATCGACCGAGCATATTGGTA
This sequence comes from Cydia fagiglandana, assembly GCF_963556715.1. Classification (NCBI taxonomy): domain Eukaryota; kingdom Metazoa; phylum Arthropoda; class Insecta; order Lepidoptera; family Tortricidae; genus Cydia; species Cydia fagiglandana. The sequence goes on from NC_085943.1 coordinate 17,562,083, forward strand.
CTTATGTGCAAATCGCACTGCGAGTCGTGTCATGTGGCCACCTAGTGGACTAGGTAATTACAATAAAAAAAAAATATTTTTGTAAAATATTGGTTCAGATAATTATAATTCGGGTGAGGTACCTGAATTTTGCAAGCATTTTTTTTATATCTGCTATTGACCTAGAAAAACAATTGAGCGTTTTAATAAGTGTGATTTTCTCAAGGTGTATGGATTGTTCACCGATTATTGGTCATCATCAGTAATATTTCGTAAGTAGGTATAGTATGTATCTTTCAAAAGTACTAGTACTAAGTTGCTACGTACCAATAATTCAAACCTACTAAAGTCCGACGCTTTACCGTCGGCTGCATTCGTAATCTCATACAATATTTATCCAAATGATGTAAGTCAAGTGTCACGTGTAACACATGAAGTTGGGTAGAGTGGGGTGCAGTGCACTAAATGCATTTTTCATGTAGTGAGGGCAACTTTGCCCGTAGTTGGAGACGGACTTAAGGCTGCGCACACTGCACTGCCTGTAACATGGGCCTTGGATTTGAAAATACACTAGAGTCTATAGTCTGTATCTTTAGGTATTTAAATAAAAGTAAACAAAATCTACCCTCAAATGGTTCCTTAAGTCAGTTGGGGGTAAATGAAAACATTACACGGTCAAATAATGTAGGTCAAAGTTAGGCAGTTTAGTGACAGATCCAGACGGTTTTGTAGTTGGTTAACCAATAAATGTTATAAATGAAAACGTGCAAATTATTTGTATACTTTTATTTAAATACCTAAGGATACAGAGTATAATCATCTGCATGGTATTAGGTATGTCAAAGTGTGGAAACGTCATCGTTAATGCCAAAGCTCTATGAAAATATGACATAATAATGACACCTCCGCAGTTTGCTGTCAAAGTCGGTGCAGAGTTAGCTCAGACGGACTCTACCAACATTGATGGGAACTGTAAATATCATGAATACGAGTATTTATATCTGGAATTTAAATTCCAATAATAGTTAACTATTAGCTATTATTTAATGAATTGCCGTCTTAATCATGTATATTTATAGTTTCATAAATTTTAAAAGTGCTTCCAACTATGAATAACCTTAAGTAAATGTTCTTTTTCTTCATACAATGTATAAATAATGTCGGTATATTATATAGAAAATAAAGTTCAACTGAACGCTACAGCATGCAGCAGTGTAAAGCATCAGTAAATAAAACGTACTACGATGCACGGCCCGAACTTCTATAAGCCGCACAAAACTTACTTATTTCCAAAGATCAGGCGGATTTTCGAATATGCGCCTGTGAGGTACGTAGTATAAAAACAAAGATCACACTTACATTTTTACGAGATGGTTCACTTTTGCTAAGCTAATACGTACTTATATCGAAATAATAAGTTAGAACGGGTTACCTACGCCATTTCGAAAGATGTTTTGCCGATAGTTGTTTCGTCGAAGACCTTTTATCGAATCTACTTTTAGACGAAAGCTTGATCAATCGAAGGTACCATTCATCGAAATATCATTTCACCGACAATGCGTTTTGTCGAAAGCTTAAAACATCGAATATTCATTTTATCGAAACTTTTTTACACATGATATTTCATCGACATTTGAAGTACCTACTTACCTACAAACTTATGCAATGTTTTATTTTATCGAAAAATGGAATCTTGACCGTTGCGAGGGTTTCAAGGCACAAGGGTTAAACAAATTTACAGAATAATTATTTATTTCCTAGCAAAAAATCTTGTAAAACTGGAAAACCGAGTAATAAATATAAAATAGTGTATATTTATTGGGTACTAGATACAATATCGTATCCAGACGTAATATTTGACCTATCTTAAAGTTACTAAACTGAAGTACCGACTAAAGAAGTTAAGAAGTGAAGTATACACTATTTTATATTTATTAGTCGGTTTTCCAGTTTTACAAGAAATTTTGCTAGGAAATAAATAATTATTCTGTAATAGAAACCCTCGCAACGGTCAAGATTCCATTTATCGATAAAATAAAACATTGCATAAGTAGGTAAGTAGATACTTCAAATGTCGATGAAATATCATGTGTAAAAAAGTTTCGATGAAATGAATATTCGATGTTTTAAGCTTTCGACAAAACGCATTGTCGGTGAAATGATATTTCGATGAATGGTACCTTCGATTGATCAAGCTTTCGTCTAAAAGTAGATTCGATAAAAGGTCTTCGACGAAACAACTATCGGCAAAACATCTTTCGAAATGGCGTAGGTAACCCGTTAGAACTGCTGTTCAATAACACAACTACCCTCCATGTATATTTCTTGACCATAACTGTCAGAACATAAGTAAGGTAAATAAAGTATTTTATAATAATAAGCCATGATATTAAATTTGTATTTGTTTGCGTTAATTATTCTATAATAAATTAAACTAAATGCAGCAAATACATTTGTTGAATTGAATTATTATAATAACCGGATGTGCAGGAAACATCTTATTTGTTATTCCCACCAAGAAGTGGTAGAAGGGGTGAAGTCTAATCGAATATAAGCGGGTGTCTGACGGTTGTGGGTCACTTCTCAGTTGGAGAGCTACGACGACGAACGAAGTTAAGTGTCAATTTTATTTAATTGTGATTTTATGACTTGTTATAAATTTCTGTATGTTTTCTTTGTGTTATAGTCTGATGGTATGTACGTTACAATCTTTAATGTGAATATAACCCTTTGATGAGTTTTTAATAGTTGCTATGTAACGTATATTCCAACTGATTACGGTGTAATACATCATGTGGCTTATTGCTCGATCTTTATTACTATTTTAAACTATGCCAAGTGTGTACATTAAGGTAGCCAGTACTAACTATAAGCCACCAATATTTATTACGCATAAAATAATATTTTTGTGAATTATGTGATAATAAAGCCGATTAATTGTTCCATAAATCTACAATATACTTTTACTTACAATCTGCTTATATAAATATATTACTTAAATAATGTCTACCATTTTTCATATTCTAAACCTTGTAGTTGTCGCTATAATAAATACATTACTTTGAGCAATAACTAACTAGTCTTAATTAAATACTGCCTTACATAATTATTTCCTATTTTATCAACGATAATACTAAAGTAAATCTGACATCAGAAGTGGGATGATATTACACACATTCTATGCCTACAAAACTAATGTTTCAGGAGCAGTACGAGTATAAGGACTGCTTATGCTAGTCAACAGCGGGACGCCATCCAACTCCAAACAGACACTGTAAGCCGCGCTATCCTGGACACAAGGACCCAGGTGAAACAAGATATTTGGTATACTAAGCATGATGTTTTTTATGGAGAACCGCAGCAAGCAGCTCAAAAGTACTTCGCGAAACAGAAACTGCCGCACCTGTGAGACGCTGCGGCGTGGCGCCTGTCTGGAAGGATGACTGATGAATGATGTTGTTTCTGGTATGTTAAAATTTGGTTACACTTAAAAATAGGACTGTATAGGTATGTTTAGATATCGAATCACATCGAATAGTTACCGAGTTAGATAAACGTAAACGTCTGTCCTTTTCATAACCTGTTATGTAACCATAATGACGCATAAATAAATATTTTCTAATCTATACTATTCTAAATGACGACTTAGTTAATGACTGAATCGAATAATAATAAAAAAAAAGAAGCTTTTTGTGAAATTGGATTTTAGAAAAGCAGTTTGGTTTGAATAAGTTTCCAAACGTTGGAATAACGTTATTTATGGCCTGGATAAATATTTTAATCGTGATCAGTTAGCTACAACTCGAATCTCATTATAAGATTTTGAGGTCTGCATTAAAGACTACGTTGGAAATTTTAGGCGGTTAATAACAATGGGCATTTTAATTGTAACTTACCGCGTGTCTTAAGTTAGGTACGTTTATCAAGTCACGTTCAGCTGTCGGTTTAGTTACGAATTTGATACTTAATTTAATTGTCGCGGTTATGATATTTGTCCTCAGATTTGCGACTTTTCCTAACCGGCCGTTAACGGTATACAGTTAAGTGGAAATACCCTTATACGTCCTTTGTATTTTATTAGTCACATTATTTCTTATTTTTGTTACGATTGATACGAATAAATATTTATATAACACCAGTTACTTAGGTTCAATAGTCTGATATCGAAGGCACATATCTTAAAGATTCTATCTCACCGATCAGGATCTTATCAAGGAACTATTTCAATAAATATAAAACAGTAAACAATATTAAACTGTCAGGTCGTTTTAAAACTGTAAAGGATAAAGTCAACACGCTTTTGGTTTTCAGTTACAAGCCCCTCGTAAGCTTATCGATATTAAAACAGTCGGTGGTAGTCGTGATACTTTCATAAATAGTAATAACGGCTATTTACAATTTTGCACCTACAGTGCTTATTGCGAGTTCTGTGTACAGATAGTAATACGTGTTTGGCATAAAAGCGTTTTTGAAAGTATGCTTCCAATTTGATAAATTTACTGATTGATGGATATTAAATGACTATAAAAAAAAGGATATCTCAGTGACAACCTTAGACAATTACGTCATACAAAATAGTAGACTAGTCAGTATTGTTCTTGTGGTAATCAGAGGTAATTCAAGTCCCGTGTTAGTAAATTATGTTTTGAAACCGTGAAGTTGAAAGATTTTTGCACATGCAAATTAGTCAGTAAATAAAAAGCACATATTCTCTTGGTAATAAAAATACTTTACAAAAAAAGGGGTAAATATACAACATAGAGTACAATAAATGTGTACAAAGTAAACGTATTCCTTTAGGACAATTCATCTAGGTGACCTGTAACTGGGTTGCCAACTTTTTTTTGGTGGAATATAGTATTTTCCAGAATAAGGCATCAAAAATATAGTACATTTAAAAAAAAAATAGTACTTTTAGATAAAATACTAAACATGAGTGTAATATACTTTTAATCGGAAATATAGTATTTTAGCGTACTATATATTTTTCCAAAAGTATATAGTACAAAGAGCCAAAATATAGTACAATACTATATAATATAGTACGGTTGGCAACCCTACCTGTAAGGAATATAAAAAATATATACACGGTGTAACATGAGGGGGCCGAATAGTTTTAGCAGCGTATTCCTGATTATATTTAGAGACAAAGTCCTTTAAACCTTTTTGAAATTCGCCTAGTTTCAGAGTTCATTTAATACAAATACAGAAAAGAAAAAAAAATTAAAAAAAAAACTAGTTTTTATTGTTACGTAGTGCAAAACGCCTTAACTTTTTGATGAAGATGTTACTACTATGGGACGTAGTCTAAATATCCTTATCGATAGATGTCAAAAAGTAACAAGTAACACTTTGCAACAACTATGATTTACAAAAAAAAAAGTTTTTAAAAATGTATTTTAAGTGACATGTTTACCAATAACATATACTTTTTTATGTACAAGTACATTAAAAAAAAATTTTTTTTTTTGGGCGAAATTGACATATACACATATTACATTATTTTCTCTCTTTTGACCTCAGAAATGCGTGGTTAAGGTCTTTCGCATTCCTTGTGAACACCATGTATATACGATATTTTAAACTCTTATATACTTTACCAGTTCTCGTAGTAAACTCGCATAAGCCCTTGGGTATATGTACCACCATTTACCTGGTCTGGCGGTAATTAAATATGCTGCGGTAATAAAATGCCTATAACAATGGCAATTTTGTACCTATGATCTTCTGGTTCATTTTAATGTTTGTTTTAATTTTGGAGAAAACATAAGACCACCGGAATACTGATAAAGCCAAGTGGAAGGTAGATAGGTGAATTAACCTTTTGGTGCCACTTGTTGCTATGAGTGAGCTGTTCAGGAATAAAACGAATCGTATAATCCTGATTCTATAGTATTTAGCAAACATCAATTTTTTTATTTATTTATACCTAACCTATTGCCATAATGAAGCATGACTGATATAAATAATATGTCTTCGAATTAATTGTGTCCTACCCAGAAGCCCAAAACATCCTAGAACCATAATATTTTAAACTTTCGCGTTTTGAATACATATTAACTCACATTATAGACGGGTCTAACGCGAATTATATTCAATTACCTTTATTTACCGACGTTTCGACACAGGTTTCACTGGTCGTGGTCGCGGCTGACTGATTGTCCCAGCAAAATGTCGGGTAGATGCACAAATCTCTGTTTTGACATTTTGCTGGGACAATCAGTCAGCCGCGACCACGACCAGTGAAACCTGTGTCGAAACGTCGGTAAATAAAGGTAATTGAATATAATTCGCGTTAGACCCGTCTATAATGTGAGTTAATATCCTAGAACCATCCTAGAGAACGACTTTTGTAAGATGAATCCACCTTTGTACGATAAGTTAAGATTCAAATAGAAGAATATCGCGTTATCTCCTGCGGTTTAAGGACAGTTACGATGGAAGCTCCAAAATACCATTTCATAAAAAGAAATACGTTGCCTATTATTTGTAACCACATTTTTATTTTGCCACCGAAGCTTCAGCTAAATAAAAGATAGATCTATACATATTGAATACATTATAGATAATACTGATCACTGACTTTTAAAATAGTTGTTTTGTGGGATGGCCGAACGGAGTTTAAAATTCTGTTACATTAGGTTTATATAATTCATGGGAGTGACCAACGTAGGAAGTTCTAATGGAATGAAAAAAAAAAACGAAAAAAAAAATGAAAAATGTTTATTTCTGTTAAACGATTCAGGTTAATTTATAAAAGTTAAGAACTCCTAGTAGGTATAGACATTACCTGTGGCAGGAGAATAGTTTAGAAACATTAATTATTGTAAATTAATTTGAGACATAGGGTTCCCAGATTTATTTTCCATTTGTCGCGATCTTAAGCGGTTACTTCCAGCTATCAGTCGAGTCCAGTTGAGCCAGCCTCCTTCTTAACTGACCACCTCCATGATGCCTTCCCGACCGTCTACTGCCAGCTGAATGCCAAATTAATTTTGTATTAAACAGAAACGTTTGCGAATGATACTATAAAATTTAGCTTTTTTTTTCTCTCTTTAAAATTCATTATTTATTGTGGTTGTAAACCTATAGTGCACAAGAACTTAGTAAGTTTACGAAGATTGGAGGTCTTGGATTAGTATACTTCATGTGTTGGCGTTTTTATTTGTCAAAAAAAAGAGAAATCTCTGCATACCAAACTGGAGGTCCCGGGTTCGATATCCAGTGGGTACATCTGTGTGTTCATCGGAAGGATTTGTTCCTTAACCGTGAATGATTTTTATGTATGTAAGTATGAATATGTAACATATTATTATGTACATATGCATAAATATATTTATACATGTCTATCATCTTCTAGTGTTCAAAACATAAGCTAGTTGGACTATGGGATTAAGAAGTTTTATATACTTAAGGTAATTTATGTATTAAAAAAAAAAGAAAAAAAGAAAAGTTTATAAAGTTTACTTATGTGAATGAGACATGAGTTGATTATCGATCGATTGAGAACTTCCAGTGTACATCATTCCAGTGTAGTTAAAAAGCTAATTTGACAAAATAATAACCGATTAATAATTGCTGCCGAGCCTGTGAGCTCTCACTTGATGTAAGTGAAAAAGTAGCAATATAGGGACCTGCTGCAGAGCCTGTGTGCCCCACTTGATGTTATAGGTGGACCAGTAGCCAACTCAGGGCGATACATGCTACCGAGGCTGACTTGATGTGATAAGTGCCCGTAGCATGGTGATTGTAAGTAGGATAATTGCTGCCGAGCCTGCGAGCTCTCGCTTGATGTAAGTGAAAAAGTAGCAATATAGGGACCTGCTGCAGAGCCTGTGTGCCCCACTTGATGTTATAGGTGGACCAGTAGCCAACTCAGGGCGATACATGCTACCGAGGCTGACTTGATGTGATAAGTGCCCGTAGCATGGTGATTGTAAGTAGGATAATTGCTGCCGAGCCTGCGAGCTCTCGCTTGATGTAAGTGAAAAAGTAGCAATATAGGGACCTGCTGCAGAGCCTGTGTGCCCCACTTGATGTTATAAGTGGACCAGCAGCCAACCTAGGGTGATACATGCTACTGAGGCTCACTTGATGTGATAAGTGAAACAGTAGTATGGTGATTGTAAGTAGGATAATTGCTGCCGAGCTTTCGAGCTCTCACTTGATTAATGTGATATGTGATATAGTATCTGACTAATAAAAAATAGTCATTGCATATACTAAGTTTAATATAATAAATAAATAATAATAAATATAGAAATAAGGTACTTCGAGAACGAAGCACCTGTCAGTATGGCCGTGTGAGGTACGTAGTATAAAAACAAAGATCACACTTACATTTTTACGAGATGGTTCACTTTTGCTAAGCTAATACGTACTTATATCGAAATAATAAGTTAGAACTGCTGTTCAATAACACAACTACCCTCCATGTATATTTCTTGACCATAACTGTCAGAACATAAGTAAGGTAAATAAAGTATTTTATAATAATAAGCCATGATATTAAATTTGTATTTGTTTGCGTTAATTATTCTATAATAAATTAAACTAAATGCAGCAAATACATTTGTTGAATTGAATTATTATAATAACCGGATGTGCAGGAAACATCTTATTTGTTATTCCCACCAAGAAGTGGTAGAAGGGGTGAAGTCTAATCGAATATAAGCGGGTGTCTGACGGTTGTGGGTCACTTCTCAGTTGGAGAGCTACGACGACGAACGAAGTTAAGTGTCAATTTTATTTAATTGTGATTTTATGACTTGTTATAAATTTCTGTATGTTTTCTTTGTGTTATAGTCTGATGGTATGTACGTTACAATCTTTAATGTGAATATAACCCTTTGATGAGTTTTTAATAGTTGCTATGTAACGTATATTCCAACTGATTACGGTGTAATACATCATGTGGCTTATTGCTCGATCTTTATTACTATTTTAAACTATGCCAAGTGTGTACATTAAGGTAGCCAGTACTAACTATAAGCCACCAATATTTATTACGCATAAAATAATATTTTTGTGAATTATGTGATAATAAAGCCGATTAATTGTTCCATAAATCTACAATATACTTTTACTTACAATCTGCTTATATAAATATATTACTTAAATAATGTCTACCATTTTTCATATTCTAAACCTTGTAGTTGTCGCTATAATAAATACATTACTTTGAGCAATAACTAACTAGTCTTAATTAAATACTGCCTTACATAATTATTTCCTATTTTATCAACGATAATACTAAAGTAAATCTGACACGCCTAACTTAAGCGCACTTTATACTGTCACTTGCATCTTTCAATTGAAATTGGAAACTTTTCTTGCAAACAATATCCCGGGACTCAATTGAAATGCGTTGTCATAAGCAGATGTAACAAACCCAGAGCAGCACGAATATATTATTGGCAACTTGTATTCTTTTTAGGATGTATATTTAGGTGATGGTTATTTCACGATTAACCTATGTACCATCAGCCGTAGAAGTGCATGGCGATTTTATCAATGAATTCATTCATAATTACTCCATGCATTTTGCAGCTCACTGTAGGTACATTTGTTGCACATCGTATCGAGTTTCTCGACATTTTTGCATGGTATTAGATATTTATCAGTTGCCATTGGAAAAATAAAACATCATGGTTAATCGAACTAATTACAATAACATTATAAAATCCCTCTGAAACTTAATGTCATAAAACTTTATTAAAACTATTAGATTCCTAAGCTGATCCCAGAGTCCCCAGGCTTCAATCGAGATAACGCCATAATGAGGACTTTACACCATTAGGCAGACGCATTTTTATGAATTGAGGAATAAGCACTCTCAACTAGGGCTCGGAACCGGTATTGATACTTGTTAATATCATACCAAAACCGTTCTCCTCTCTCTTCACCTAACGAATTTGGCATAAATTAGTATGTCAATAGAACAGTTCTTTAACCGGTAACCGCAAACGGAAACAAAATCCTTTTCGTTTCCGGGTGAATAAACGAAACCGGTTTGAAAAATAAAACGGTTTCCGAGCCGTTTAAACTATAAATAGCGATATAATTATCCCTAACTATTCAACGCACGAAATGGTATCCGTAAGTGTATCGATGCAAAAAATAGTAAAATACATGTGCTATGAATCCCATATGGTTTAGTCGACTGTGAATATTGCTTACGCTTAACATGGAATGTTCAAGATATCGTATTCAAGCAACTGGGTTTAACGTAATCTGGTAAGGGCACATCAATAATGTCCCGATTATCGGTATTTAATAGGATTATCCGGTTAGGATATTGATAGTGTTGTGAATAAAGCAATCACTGTCATTAATATGACGGACACTAGGTACCATACCCGTTCCATGAATGACAGGTGTTATGTATGAATGTCATTTAAAGCCGGGTTCACATTTGTCTGTCGTGTTGTGTTTTGTGATGCATCAGAACGGTATCGGTTTCATACATTTAATATGGTTGCGTTCACATTTCTCTGATGCCGTGTGTTGTGACGGCTTGTCGGCTCGATTCTGAAAATGTATTAGATCTCTACTAGACCTCAACAAGTTACGATATGGATAATTTAAAGATATTTGTAAGATAGATATGTCAAATTTGACGTTTCCGCGATTCTGAAGGTCCTCTTGAACGATTTTGACAAGATAGATATGTCAAATTTGACGTTTCCGCGATTCTGGAGGTCCTCTTGAACGATTTCGACAAGTTATGACTTAGATATCCATGTCACATCTAGTCGATATCTAATGTAAATCTAGTTGATCTCTATATCGTTTCTTAGATCTTGTGATTATCTCGTTTCCCGAATACGCGTGTGTGTTGTGTCGCATCACAAGCGATCCCGGTCCGCGTCAGGACGGGTGAGGTGCGGGGGGCCATGCAGCGACACGACACAGCGCATCACACCAGTGTGCACGCGCCGTGTTGTGTTGTGAGGTTGTGACGCGTCAGAGCCGCATCAAGTATGGACGAGGAGTGTGAACTCTCCGAGAGCCAAGACGGAACTGATAAAAATGCATCATAATGCGTCATATAGATGTGAATAGTATGCCATCACGACAGAGAGCATCACAACACGACAGACAAATGTGAATCCGGCTTTACGGGAAGGATTACTAGTTGGTATGCCCGTCCTAAGAGTATGAATGACAGAAATAGGTCCCTATGACTATCCAAAATTTATTTTTTAAAGCCTATAATATTTAATTTAATGTCTGTGTTTTTATAGTCTCGTTTATAGGTATTAAAAATATAAATGCGTTTATTTACCTATCGCCATTAAAAAAGTGTAATTTTTTTCGCGACTAATTTTGCTGGATCTCCGCGGCAAGTTTTTATTAATTCACAAAAAGAAATACAACTCTGAAATTGTGTGTACATTAACATTTTAATCAAGGACAAAGTTTTCAAGATTGTTCCTTGTTGTCAGCAACTCCCCGGGTCCTAATCTTGGTAGAGTAAGTCACGTGCCGGCTTCATACACATTTAGGCACGGCGAAAGAGCCGAATCCCCCCTATATCAACAACGAAGAAAATTGTTTTTATAGATTCGATATGCCTCAATTTCAATTGGAGTCGGATCTGTTTTCCATATTCGGCGTGGCGCGAGAACGGAATCAATTTGCGTTTGAATGAGTTTGAGTCCCGCCTCATGGATTTTCTAATGCCTATTCATTGATGAAAGGATATGTTTTCATGCAAACTAACAGCATGCTGTGCCTGTACGTCTGCTTGCAATGAAAATAATAATGCGTAAATCATTTAATGTAATTAATATTACTGTGAGGTCTGACAGGTAAATTTTACCTAACAAAATTGGTACTAAACTTTTTTATAGGTACTTATTCTGTACTTTTGCATATATTTAAGATTATTTTGAATTTATTAGGGAAAAACAAGTTTATACTTTACGAGTATACGTATAAATATTTGTCTGTAAAACTATCATTGAAATTTTTGTTGGTATCTTTTTTAGCATTTTCGTTCATATGTAGATATGATACAGAACCTTAAAATAGATCTGTAAATGACTAAACAATGATGCTATGATTATAAATAAAAGAATAAAGAATAAATAAATAATAATTGAATCATAATAATATGACGAGTTTGATTCACTTCAAAATACGAGTATATAGGTACCATCACGGCCTACCCAAGCCTTTTGCATCATTGAGTAGCTGGCAGTCAGGGCTTTGTAGCAAATATAAACCATTCAAATCTCACCGGGCTTAGTGTGTCTATAGTCGGTGTATTTCAATTCATTCAAGACGTTAATGATGACCTAGATATAGCGCGGAAGCGGAGGGCATTAGCTCTAAGGTCTATAATGCTCGTTTGCTTGACGCTCCAGAAAAGTAAAAATAGTGTTTTTAAATGTTTTCAATCAATCATTTTACTCCAGCACCCTGTGGGTAAAGTACAAGAAAAAAGCCTTTAATGTACCCAATGCGCGCGCAATATAGTAATTCATTCAAAATGATGCTGGGGCTGAAAATGAGAAAATAGTTTATTATTGTGTACTTACTTAATTGAATTATGAATTAACATTCGCTTTTTTTAGTTTTACTAACAAAATATGGATGAGATACCGAAATAAAGATTTTCAATTCAATACCCTGGTTTCCTGATATTCATAAGCATATTCAAGAGTCACATATGTTCTGTGAGTCACATAACACATTAGTTTCTAAACTTACCAGCATGTACTCCACTACGATGTTGTTGAGTTGTTACTCAGTAGGAAATTAATAGTCGTGCTTACAAATTATGTCGTTAAATATTAAGGTGCTCTTCGAATTAGTAGGAAATTAGGCATTTTATTAAGGAAATTGATATTTAATTTTTCAGCAACTCTGCACTGCAATGCGGCTGCGATAGGAATGTTGCCTTTACCCATGCGCATTTCAGTACCTACTCAGGTACTATTTGTCACGTCTAGGGGTTATATTGTGATTAGAGTTAGACCAAGAAGTCTGCAGCGATTTGATAGCCCACGCATAGAGATGGGTAGGGGTGAGTAAATACTGAGTATTTACTCGGTATTTACTCAAAGCACCCGATAAATACCCGTATTTACTCATTTAGGTGGGTAAAAACGATTGCTTATAAAATATTCAAAAAGTGAGATTTAATAACAAAATTGTCTTTTACTGAAGAGTGCTAACGTGTATTAACAATATCTATGAAATAGAGGGCATAGAGGGCGCATAATTTAGGAAAAAAAGGTAATTATTAGTGAGAGGCAAATTGTGGTAACAATTTTGTTTTAAATAAGAAGGTATTTACTTAAAAAATATGAGTACTTAAATTCTATCGATGTTCTAGATAAGTGCATGTCGCGCAAAAGTGCATGTTTTCGCGGCACTTACGACCTTTTATTAAGGGTTTTTAAATGAAAACTCAAAAATGGCTCAACCAATGATGTTCAAAATATTGTTTTTTGTACTCTATTATACGGCTAATCTCCCGATATGTTTTCATATTTTTTCTGAACTTTGGTTCGAAAGTTATAGAGAGATTAACATTATTTTGGCCTTTCGAAACGGTTTTTTTCCAAAAATATTCAATTTATCCAAAAATGTTCTTAGAAACATTCCAGTTATTTTTGAAGACCCATTTAATGACGTGCAACACGTTGGTGGTTTCTGAGATATTTTTTTGTGACAATTAGTTACATGTATGGAGTGCCCCTCTTAAAAATACATTTCTTACAATTTTGAGTACTTAATCCAGTAGCGGCTTACAAAATACACCTATATTTCAAATTTATATGCCCCTTTCAGCACTCTAAATAGTTTATACCCACCAATTTGGGTATAAACGAGTAAATACGGGTATATTGAGTAAATACTGAGTATTTACTCGGTATTTACCTGTGAGTATTTACTCACTACCCATCTCTACCCACGCAGTGCAAGTGTTATTTATACGTCATAATTTCATAAAAGATTGATGTTAAAAATACACTTGCACTGTATATAAAAATTACTGCAGTATTTTCTTGATCTAACTCTACGAATGCAGCAATATAGCTTCAGCTTTTCTGCAACGGGAAAAGAGGCAATATATTATCACCGTGATCAGTTGATTGAATCGCTGTCGTTGCCGCTTAAATTGCTGTTGAAAATGTTGGAACTCCATTTTATTAGGGAGATTAACAGTGACTTTACAATATGACATTGCCATATTTCCGACTAGTTAGCGACCCGCTCCGCTTCGCACGGGTTAGCAAATTATACACCTAAACCTTCCTCAAGAATCACTATATTTATAGGTGAAAACCACCTGAAAATCCGTTCAGTAGTTATTGAGTTTATCGCGAACAAACATACAAACACACAAACAGATAGACGCGGCGGAGGACTTTGTTTTATAAGGTGTAGTGATGTAGCAACGCCGCTGCTGTCGCAATCAAAATCGTTCGCCGCCGCATATACAGCTGCAGTTGAAACCCGAACGTTACCTTTACCCACAACGACAGGCACAAAATGGGGCCATTTCCGTGCAGGATAATTAGAGCATAACTACACGATTCTCAGAAACAATTCTTTAAATAAATATCTTACAGTTTATTTACACAATAATGAGAAAAAAAGACTCGTTATTTTATACATATTTATATAATCATATATTTTATTTGACAAAAGTATTTAACCTTTGTACTTTAGTAGTATAATAAATATGTATAAAATGATGTGATGAGTACCTACTTAATAGTTATTTGTTTTACAAGGGGGCAAAGTTGTTGTTTAACCGCTCGTGCTAATATTGATACCCGAGCAAGCGAAAGATTCCAAAATTGAACCACGAGCGTAACGAGTGGTTCGAAAAATGGAATCTTGAGCGTTGCGAGGGTTTCAAAGCACGAGGGTTACATAAAATTTGCCCCCGAGTGAAACACAAAATTTTTCACCACACCAACCTGAAGCAAATATTAAATGTAAAATATCAAACAAAATCAAACCAAATCAAATCCAAATGAATATTATTAAATATTTATCATCCAAAAAAATCATTTAAAAGTCATTTCTACCAGCAAACATAAAAAACCAACTCAAAATTTGCATTTGATTACTTTGTCTCACATGTGAATAAAATGCAACTTTGCTATCAGTTTTTGAAGTGCAAAGTAAGCCTTTCCGAGCTGGTGTGGTGAAAATAAAATTGTTCAGTAATTTTCTCAAACGCGCACACATACACCGACGGATCGTAGTCTGCCATTATGTGCGTCGAATCGTGACTAGAATGCTAAGAGCGACATCTTAAATAATAATCCGAATAAAAAACCTTCTGGAATTATTAAAATTAGAAGAAGGCATTTTCCTGCGGACGTGCTCACTCGGCGACTCAATTGGTTTGGACACGTAATTAAAAAGGTATTCTCAATTATCTGTTTTAGTTCGAAAAGTAATTACGGAGTAAACGGTGACGAAACGCGGAAATTGAGAAATTTTATTTCTAGCGGGAAGTCACTTAGAAATAAAACGTACTCGTAAGTCAGTATACTCGTAGGTCTTCTCGTAATTTTGCCGAAGCTACGGCTTACTTACTTACGTACTTCGCTGGCTCAGCGACCCGAAGTGGATTTTAGCCTCCAACACTAGATTTCGCCATGTCCATGTCCTGTGCGATCTAACGCCATTTAGCCGCTTGGATGTCACACAGGTCTTTCTGGACATCATCGATCCATCAGTACCAGGGCCTTCTGACCGGATCTCAGATAAACTCTGCCAACGAAGTCGAGCAGCCTTGCTCTCGCCGATGATGTTACTCGTAAATGACGATGACGTTGATGACGGCTGGTCAAACAAAATTTTTATTTATCTTAACTTACTTAGTTTATTAATTAACACATTAAACATTAAATAAAAATGACGTGCTTTCAACATTTTTCCGCTTTTTAATTTGTTAGAATTTTTACTTTTAGACATATTTCTACTCAGAATTACGAGCTTTTTCCATTTTTACTCCAAAAAAAGCACACAATATTTTTTCTAATATTGCTGCAAAAACCTCAAGTTTCCCCGCAAGCGCTTAATTCCATTTAAACTAAGCAGCAACCCTTATCCAAACATATAATGTAAAGCATGTTGTTTTAAAATAATATTATATAGACTTTATTCTCCACGGCTTTAACGGTAATATTAAACTCCTTAATAAACTGTAAGAGGACACCTACACGGAGTCAAAGCGTGCATAATTCGAGCCTGAGTAAGCCCTTAACAAAACAGGTATTTTATGAAGAAGAGAGTAACGACTTTTCGTTTTTATAAGTCTTTGGACGCCCTGTGACGCCGGGTGGACAGGATGGGATACTTTCTTGCAAAATGTGGAATAGTTCAGTATTAGCAGTAAATTCATTAGAGTCGGACCGAGCAAACTCTGTATACCATTTGCAGCAATGATAAAGTGTGGAATGGGGTCCATATTGGGTTGCATAAAATTTTAGGTCATATCTTTGATGCGCATAACAACTTGTGTCATAATCATCATTGCGCATACAAATGAAAAGTCATATTATATTGTGTCATACATTTTTAGCCATAATATTTGATGACATACTCAGCAGTTGTCATATATTTTTTGTGCATATAGGTTTTGATTATAATCAGAGCTCGGATAGGGTGAGCTATTTGCCTTATAATTTGACATGTCTTATGTCATATATAAGGCAAATAGCTCACCCTATCCGAGCTCTGATTATAATGAATCAAATGTCATACCACCTAAAAGCATATTTGTCGATACTTATAATGTTTTTCCGTATAACGTTTTGCAGCATAATAATTTTCAACCATAATGGTTTACATAAATAATTTAAGAAACTAATTTTAGCCTCTAAACAACTCCTCGAAAAATACCTTTTCCCTAATCTCCGCCCAAACACTTAATTTGACGGAGCCCCGCTCACGCGGGGCTCCTATTTCTGCGTAGTTTGCCCTTCGGGCATCTAAAGAAACCTAACGAACCTAACCTACCTATTATGATTAGTTTTTTTTTATAAAACCGTTTATCCTACTGGAGCGGGCTCCTCTCCTTCGATCTCCTCTTTTATACGGTCTTTGTGTGGTTATGATTATGGCATTTAAGACTAAAGTAATATTTGCTTCATAGGTTGCTCACAACCATACATATTTATTATTCATGCTTTGTAACATTTATGAAAAAAACGTATTATTATGACCACTAAATAGTTATATGTCATTTTTTTATGTCTATATTAATACACTGCACTGCTCTATATAAAAACCATTATGGATATCAAGCAGATGACTTAAAATTTTATGCAAATTAAATTAATGACTATAAAAATTATGACATAACTCATTTATGACAAAAACCCAGTTATGCTCAGGAATAATTCTGACTAAAGATTTTTATGACTTACAATTTTATGCATAAAGTGTTATGACAATTTAAAATATGACAAAAGTTGTTATGCGACCAGAGGGAGCCCCTGTGGAATGTCATCATTTATGCCAAATGTTTTGAAATATGACGTTTCAAAGTTCGTGCAAAGTTAGGTTAGACGGACTCTCTGTAACCCATGTGCTATTATTAAATTGTATGTACAACGGGACTTAATCGCGTATTTAATTTAATTACAAATGTCATTTATTAACAAACAATATATATACTTTGACCACAAATGAAGTTAATGATTTGTTTACAAACAAGATATATACAGTCGTATTACTAAACGAAATTAAAAACTAGATTAGATCTAAAAAAGGCCTTGAAGGATTGTACCAAGGATGCTGGCGGCATTTCCTCGCTGTATCGCAATGCTGATACGTTGTTCGAGGTAGCCACCAGCTCTAATCGTATCGCGTATTTAAGTTTTAACCTAACCTACCTATGTGCTACCTATGTTCTTCATTGAAATTCCTGAGAATAGGCGTCTCTGGTGAGATTCAATTTGGTTAAATTGTCGAAAGGGTTCCGCTTTGGCACGCATCTATAATGTCCGGGATATTATTGTCCTATATATGTATGGGAATAGTACATTATTGCAGAGGCCGGGAAAGGGCAATTCGTGGATGAGTTTCGATTTTGTCGGACGACGCGAAGACGAATCCACGAATTGCTATTCCTGCCGAGGCATATATAGTGCTTTTCTCCAAACATGCGAGGAAATAAGCTAAAATAATTATTATTTAAGCATCAAGCATCACTCAAATCAAACCGTGATCAAACCTTCACATCCAAAATGTCAAAAACAATTTCCCTCTTTAATTAATTTTTAAAAGTTAAAGGTACAAACTTATTCTGCCATTCAGTACCATTCAATATTCGTTCATTCAATATAATTGCGCAATATAGTTTGTCAAACCAACTTTTCAGTCAGTAAGAACCAGGAAAACTACACCCATCCTTTTCTTTTGGGTGCTAGCACTAGTGTAAGACAAAGATAGTATGATTCTCTTTGTCTATGTTTGAAATGAGAAAGTCCTTTGACAAACTATGTAAGCTTTATGAACACGGATGAGATTTAAAAAAATATAAAAATAATCTTTGATTTTATTAAGCAGTTTTCGCACGATCATACACGTGAAATGATAGCTGATCGGGTCGTGTAGAAGCGGCTCGCGGCAATAATAATTGGCTGTTTGCGTTTTTTATTATTAAAAAGTAAAAAACACTACAGTAATAAGTTATTACTGTAGTGTTTTTTTACTTCCCGTCCGCTAGAACAGGACAGCGATAGTTTGATGTTTTTTAGTTAGAGTTTGACATTAACAAAGAACTTCCCGTACTATTTTTGCTACAGTAAGGTGTACATTTCCGAGCATATTGGAGAAAAATCATATTATTGTCATTATTTTTCGAATCGTACTAATTATCGAATTAAAATGAAAGTTTTGGTCAGGCGCATTGCCAATGCTTCTATTATTGATGAATGTTGAGTATTTCTAAAAGTTAGGGCAATCAGCCTGAGAGGAATTTAATCTAGATATTGTAGAAGTAATAAAGTTTCTCACGACAGAGTGAACGGGTGCTTTGCTTGGTTTTAGTATCCTACGATGTACCAATATAAACAGCAGTAGGTATAACTACTCGTATTTACTTAACCTTGTGTCTACACTGTATTTTAGTTTTACGAAAGTCGAGCTGGAGTATATTATATACACTGTGAAATTTTAGTGGTTGTTTTCCCGCGGCAGGGCGATTTGCTATCGGTAGTACTTTCGAATTACGATAGACAAACTTATAAATAAACTGTTTTCCAAAAAAAAAATTACAAAAAAATTATCTAAACTCGAACAAGCGAAAAACAATAGTAACACACTAAAACTGCAAGTCGACGACAGTTCCCGATATTGTAAACAGATAAACAAATAAACAAGCACATGTTACTTTTTTAAACTGTGTAACAGGCTAGAGTGCTTTACTGTTTGACAACTGAAAATAAAATTTACTTAGAATGTTCCTTCACGATTAACAGTTGAAATTAAACCTTTTTATTAGTTTGATGATTGCCATTACGTTGTGTCAACTTTGGTAAATCGAATAATTACATCCTCTTCGCTTATTAAACTAATGTGATAACAGATCCTGTCAATGTCATCACTGCTATTTCTAGTAAAATGGATCGACATTACGAATATTCTAATTTAGAGTACGTCGCGATGGTGCAGCTGTACGCTAGGGCTAACTACGACTCGCACGCCGCCCGGCGACTTTACGCGGAACCGGACCATTTACAGTCGCTGCGTCTTCGGGGGATTTAAAACCCCCAATAGACCAGCGGTGGAACAAAAATGGGTTTTGATAACATTAAAGTTTTTTCTTTTTTGATATGTTATTGTAAGCATGTTAAATAACGTTCATGTAAAAAGTTAGAAAATTTTAGGTGGAGCGTTCGGCCATATTTAAATATTTCAATTTTTGCTAAATAACTATGTAAATATAAAATTAAAGTTACAAAAAACTTTAACATATTCAATAACACTTTAATTTATTCACAATATTCGGTTTTTAGAAATCTGGAACAGCTGCTTTCTGGTGAACGTAAAAACACGAATTATTATGTAAATACAGAATTAGAGTAGCTGATATTGCAAAATTACGATATTACCTATCAACTTAGTATACATGTAAAAAGTTAGAAATGTAGACAATGTGCTTGTCTAGATATTGATTTCTGGTTAAGCAGTATAGCCAATATTGAATTAAAGTCTGTAGAGTTAATATTACACGGTCATAATAAAGATCTTACTTCTCACACAAAAGATTAGAAATATAAAATCACGGCGACACTAAATACTGATACGTAAGTATGCATTCCGAGCTTATATTTCAAACGCGCGGCGTTTTCGCGCGCCGCGCTGTGCGCCGGGGCAGGAGGCAGCGATCGACGGTCGCGGGCTAGCGGTTAGCGCGGTGACCTTAAAATACGCAAAGCGTTTATAAAATTATTATCAATGGTAAATAGTTATTTTACACAGTACACTAATGGAAACTTACCTTCCCTTATTTATTTCTATATGTACTAGGGATTGCCCGCGGTTTCGTTTACGTAGAATTCGTTATCGTGTTAAGTATAGAAATAATAGATACATTTGAAAATTATTTTAGGTGCATTGTCATACAGATAACTACCCTTGTTAAAGTATTCTTCAAATTCAATACACAGGTGTCATTTCAATATAATTTTGCGTAATTTGGCGCTTTTAGGTTATAAATGACTAGCGACATATATTTTTTAAGAGCGATCATCTCCGATAATATTTACTTTATCATAAAATCAATTTCAAACTAACGTTATTCAATATTTATCATTTTAAAGTCAATATTACCAACCAACTGATCCAATTTACCTACGGAAACAACTCAAAATTTGCATCAAATTAAATGCCACTTTTCTTATCCGTTTCGAAAAATCAAGAGGGCCTTTACGAGCTGATGTGATGAAAATTTTATTTAACCTTCGTCCCTCGAAACCTTCACTACGCTCAAGGTTCAATTTTACGAACCACTCGCTACGCTCGTGCTTCAATTTTAGAATGTTTGAATTTGTGAATGTACTTCCTGCCTCGCACAGCCAAACTGTGGAATGAACTGTCCGATACGACCTTCAAACCTTAAAAGACCCCCATCTTAAAGGTCGGCAACGCGCTTGCAACCCTTCTGGTGTTGCGGGTGTCCATGGGCGGCGGTAATCGCTAACCACCAGGTGATCCGTCTGCTCGTTTGCCTCCTATTTAATAAAAAAAATGTTTCGCTTGTTTGGGTATCAATATTAGCACGAGCGGTTAATCAACAACTTTTCCCCTTGTAAAACAAATAAGGTAGGTGAAGTGCAGGCATATCAGGCCCGGCGGGTAACAAGGCCCAGCATTCAAAAATAACAGTTGCTCCCTATTATTCCCAATTATTCTGAATTTGTACTTGTTGCTAAGAAGGCCCACTGTCAGTGCAGGTAAAAAGGTCCAGTCCCGGGCCTTATTGAACATATGAGATGAAATATTAGATTAAAATATTTTAAGATAATTTTGAATATTTTTAATCTCTTATTAATAAGGTCGATTTGAAGAAACTTCTATAAAATTATGACTTATAAATAACACTTGCACTGCGTGGGCTGTCAAAATTGCTGCAGACTTTTTCTTGGTCTAACTCTAATAATTTATCACTTGCTTTATTGACCTAAAGACGTTTATAGATCAAAAAGTCTAATAACATTGCGGCACTTATACTTTTTAGAGGCAGTAACTATTTACAAGTGACTTTTTTTGTTAATACATAGGTAGGTATTTACGATAGAAGTGCGAAAAATAGATATTTTGCAACGAGTGACAAATTTTAACACACGGCCAAAGGGAGTGTTTTAATGTGCTTATTATAGCACCGGTGTCGTAATGTAGCACCAGATGTACTGTCAAAATTATGTTAATATAATACTTATTTGTTACGAATAAATATTTATACTGTAAAAAATTATCCCACCAAACACATTTTCATGTAAATTGTTGCTAAGACGAAACCATAAGACTCGCACTGTCAAAAAGTTGTCAGATCTCTTGTCGAGCCAAGCTTCAAACTCTACAAGCCCTAACTTCACTAACTCTACACCTTAGTCAAAATATGTGGCTTGGCTGTTTCGCTACCGCCACATGGGCATAAGGTGAAAAATTTATTAAATTCATTATTTTTAGGGTTCCGTACCTCAAAAGGAAAAATACTGAACCCTTATAGGATCACTCGTGTGTCTGGCTGTCTGTCTGTCACAGCCTATTTGCTCCGTAACTACTGCACCAATAAGTTGAAATTTGGTATACACATGTAAGTCTATAACCCAAGAACATACATGTAAAGTAAATAATAGAAATTCAAATGTGACGTTCCACGGGAAAAGGTACCTTATGAGGGTTTCTAGTTTCGGAGTTATGAAATGTTTTGTAAAGAGGTGAAAAAATGCTCAATTTTTTTTTATTGTGTGATCTCAAACCTTAATGCGTAACGTTTGTTTACCTGTTTTTATTTTTGTTATAAGTTAGTTATAAGCCTAGTAACGTCGTCTCAGAGTTTAGTAAAAAGGTACCTTATGGAAAAAAGGTTGAAAATTTCCAAAAAAACTAGTCAATACGGGAAAAGAAGTTTGGTAGAGAACTGTATTAGCATTCTGCAAAACTAATTTGATAATTTCAGTTCTGGTTGGGGCGCCTAGCAAATATTATAACCGTACATCGACCGACATTATAAATCCAAGTAGCCTGCTATTATACTAAAGTTACTCTCGTCAAGTCTTTCTTAACTAGAATAATCTTCATTTGGTTTGGTCGCATGCAATAAATCAGCCATTGGTTTGCTGAAAAATGCCAATACCCGACGCATTACCTTATGGAATATCTAAGGTCATTGAACCTCAATGCCGCTTGTCTTCAATGGCAACCAAAATATATTATTGATAAGAAATAGACGATTTATAATATCTTTACCCCAAAATATTATTAGTTTATCCTAACCGTTCCATCATCATCATGCCTCATCATGTAACTTAACCACAAGGTACCTTTTCATTACATACAAATTATTGGTCTTTTTTAAGATTATTATGACGAAGAACCAATTAAATTTGTGGCAGTTTAATGTAAATTAATATTTTCTATTCATAAAAGATAAAAGCTTCAATGTGATTGATGTTTTGTAGTGATGTATTATTAGATTTATTTCCATAAGGTACCTTTTCGTAAATGTATGGAGCAAATACTGTTATTGTTATGTAAGTTTAAAGTGGCATAAGGGGTTAAATATAGTATTTAGTTGGGGTTTTAGGATTTATTTCATTTGAATGACTGAATTTCTTTCATATTATGTGCTCAGAAAAATTGATTGTGTGTTACATTAAAAGTAAAAATATTCAATTATCTGATTTTATATGAAAAAGTCAGAAAATACATTTTCACCTCTAAATCGGTATTGTTTTTTGCTTAAACTGTCTCTCAGTGTCGTTTTCTAATAGATAAAATTTAAATCTAGAGAGCTCATTGCAATAAATCGTGAAAATGAAATAAAACTTTATTTTCAAGAGACTGGTTAGTATACACATAAATCAGTCGATATCAAAGGTTTCTATTTGCATTACAGAACAAGTCGCAACATTTTTTAAATCTCAGATATATAAGGTATTATTATTTGTAGTCAACTATGTAACTTACTTCAGGAACATAGTTTTTTAGGCGGCTAAACTTAAAACTTCTGTATCGTAAAGTTGCTCATTTCACAACATTATTTTCAAAAAATCATATCTCTTCTTTTGTATTATCGATAGCTTATTTATTGTAGATTACTGGGGTATGCATAACTCCATACCCGCCATAAGGTACCTTTGACCGTGGGACGTCACAAATAAAGGGGTCACTTTTGAGATGAATGATAAATAGAAGAAAAAAACACTATATCTTGTTATATATCAAATTAAGGGGCTCATTGTGAGAACCTCAGATATATTTTTTCATAATTTTAAAATAAATAGTTTAGAAGTTATTTAAGAAAATACGCAAAAAATGACCATTCCCCCCCCCCCCTTATCTCCGAAACTACTGGGTCTAAAATTATGAAAAAAATACACATATTAGCTCTTTTCCTATAGATGCCAGAAAAACCTATTAGAAATGTGCAGTCAAGCGTGAGTCGGACTTAAGTACCTAGTTTTCCGATCCCTACGGGTTTTTTAATGACATTTTACTCACTTTTCTCTAAAAAAAATATATATTGTTAAAATTGTGTAATGTACGGAACCCTTGGAACGCGAGTCCGATTCGCATTTGGGCGGTTTTTGTATTATACTTACAGTAGTTCTTGTAAAAATGAAACGGCCAAGCCACATACTTTTGGTGTAGGGCTAGTAAAGTTAGAGGGCTTGTAGAGTTAGAAGCTTGGCAAGAGATCTGATAACTTTTTGACAGTGCGAGCCTTATGGTTTCGTTTGGGCAACATTTTACATCAAAATGTTTTTGGTGGGATTTCACTTCTTTTTTTAAGTTGCTTATGACAATCTTCCATGCCCTAATTTAAAGGGTTGGGGGTGATTTACTATTAAAAATCCTGAAATAAGTATCTGGGGGCATGGGGGGTACTAAAACTATCTTACATACCAAATTTCAGCTTCTTAGAGGACTTCAGGAAGTACCCGGTATTGTTGATCATCAAGTGAGTGAGTCAGTGACGAAATCGAAGTTTTTAGATATGAATAAAATCTAAAGTATAAGAGCTATGCAATTGATATGCTTAATAAGTCCGAGAACTTTGTTTATCTGGTATAATCCAACCCCAAGTTATGAGGGTTCCAAAAAACGACGAAGCGCTTCGAGAAAAGGTAGATAGTGCCCTTGCGCTTTGCTCGTCTTGGCAGGGGCACTGCCGTGCCCCCAGATGTTAAAAGATGATACTACTATAACTAATAAAGATTTATGCTTAGTTACCTACTATTTTCGCGTAAACTAGACAATTTTTATATCTTTAGTTATTAAGGCCCAAAATAATTATTTTCACTTATTATAAATAAATCCTCCTGTTATGAAGTATCAAATATTGTTATTTGTATATGTATAACTCTTAAGTTAAAAACAATAAAATCTGTTATTACCTACTGTCAAAATGATTATTTTTTGCGGGATTAAGTAATACACTGCTAGTGTTCAATAAGGCCCATAATAGGACTTTTAAGGTATATTTTCCAAGAGTATCGTAATATTTTTATAACTATTTTGGTATAATGAAGAAACTTAAATAAATGAGAAACCTATTTGAGTGAGTTTTTCATACTTCATATCCTGTTTATTAAAAAAAACCATTTTAATTTAAGGTGGGCTGTATATAGGCATATACGGCTCACACGGAATATACAATAAGGTAAGTGGCCTCACTTTAGCAGAAGTTCTAAGGTCCTGTTTTCTAAGGGGACCTTGCATTTTGGAGACAAAGCAAACCGCTTGGAACAGGTGTTTCTGGGGGTGATCTGAGCCGATTAAGCCCGGTTGCCAAGAGGTTCCACCCAGCAGGTGGGCAGGGGAGGGGGGGCAAATGTGGCTCCGGCGCGCCTCACTCTAAGCTATATATCTGCATACATCTAGCAACTATATCAAGTTTGGTGTCTTTTTCGTGTAATTCGAGGATGAAGAATTCATTTCTGTGACTAAATTTTCACTCTTCCATACAAAAAAATCGAGAAATCAAAAATTCCAAAAAAATCTTTTCACTTCTTTTTTCGAAAATCTTCTACAAAATTAAAACTATGAGGATTTGCTCTAGAAAAAAAATACCTGTGAATAGCCCAGTTATCCTACTATATAGAATAGTAAACTTGTTAAACATTTTTTTTTTCATAACTCTGATAAAAAAAATGTTTTGTGTCGCGCGGCGTACCTGCATTGTAAGAGCGGTATGCAGCGTTTAGGATTTTTAAGTATGTTTCGATGGTTTCTGATAAGTTGTTATTCTTCTGGTTGTAGAAAATTACTTCTGGACGTGATATATATACAAATATAAATTAAACGTATAAATATAGATGTTGGGAAAACTTTCGCCAATAGAGTTATTAGAAATGTGATAAAATTAACAAAGCAGATGTTTGATTAAAATGCGGGTTAAAATACGAGTAAGATATATATTGTTCGCAATTGCCACTACATGCCCATGGGTCCGTGCATTTTAGTTTTTTCTTAACGCAGTTGCACCTTCCTGCCCATTTTGTTTTGCAGCGGCAACGAATAAGCTCTAAACAAGCAGCAGCCGCCGCAGGTAGGCTTGTACATATGGGCTCCCAATAACCATTTTGTTTGGACCAGCTCCAGTCAGCAGGACATGGAAGCTGTTGCTGAGGGGCTATAATCTGTCCCCAAACATAGCCTCCTTGGTAAGCTGCACGGAGAAATATGTTTACGTGGGTAGGGCATCTTCCATTGGATGCAGATTCTCTAACTGAAGATTTTTTTTTTGTAAAAAGTACTTTTCGGCACTCTTTTGCACTCGTACTTGTACCTGATGTACTCGTAAAATCAGTAACAAAATACTATGCATTTTGTTAAAATAACGTCTAGGGGCCAATTCACACCTCGTAATTCAAATCTGTCCATACTTACTATTGTAAGACTCTTACTTGCCATACAAGACAATAACAATTTTTATCAATATTGGCAATGCCTGCTCAATATTGGCAATGCCTGCTCAATATTGCCTTGTTTGCCGTATTTAAACCCCTCCGTTACGGCAGGATATGCGCTCCAAGCTTGAAATACGCTTTTTTCCCTGTCCATACAAAAAAGAAACAGTGTCGCAACCTGAAAAGGTGTGGAAGAATGACAAGACTTCTGACCTTTCTGGTCCTGTAAAATAAATTATATATCTATGCGTTACAAATAAAATCATATATTTAAAGAAAGTTTGCAGCACTTGACCAATTGCCCTGGTGAGCTGTCTCGTATACTGCGGTGACATATTTATTTTATTTACAATTAATGGAGGATTGGAACAGGAAAGAATCACCTGTTCCTCTCGTGCCATGTTATTGCATTTTCTTAAGCTAACGTTTGTAGTTCTTCCATTAATTGTAAATAAAATAAATAAATATGTCACCGCAATAAGAGACAGGTCAACTGGGCTAATGGTCACGTGCTGCAAACTTTCTTTAAATATATGATTTTATTTGTAACTCATAGATATATGATTTATTTTACAGGACCAGAAAGGATAGTAGTCTTGCCATTCTTCCACGCCTTTTCAGGTTACAACACAGTTTCTTTTGTGTGTGGAAAGGGAAAAAAAGCGTATTTCAAGCTTAAAGCGCATATCCTGCTGTAACGGAGGGCCTTCTTCTTCGTTACACTCTTGATAGAGTGGTCGTGGCCATTATGAAAACTTTTGAGCGACTCATTTAACGACACGTCGCCATTCCTCCCGTAGAGCTGCTTTCCGTAAGCATTCGCTTACTGTGACCGACACACTGATTTGGTTTGGTCAGTACATCTCATTAGAGATCTTCCCCTAGCCCTGTCACCTCCTACTCTTTCTTGCACAACTAGACGTTCTGTAGAGGTTCCGTCTCGACGAGACACGTGTCGAAAGAAGTTGAGTACCGAGTTTTGCCCGTAGAAAGCAACCGCTCTTTAATGCCAAGCTCCTCAATAATTGATGCTCAGTCCATGATATGCCCAGCATTCGTCTCCAGCACCACATCTCTAGTGCATTCACTTTCTGTTTTTCGGATGCCCTTAGTGTCCATGTGAGACATACAGCATACAGAAAAGTGGGAAATATGAGGGATCTGACAATCCTGGTTTTAGTGGTCCTTGTAATGTTCCGGAGGGATTTAAATACGGTAAACAAAACAACATTGAGCAGCCAATTTTGGAAAAAAATGTTATTGTCTTGTATGACAAGTAAGAGTCTTACAATATTAAATCTGAACAGATTTGAATTACGAGATGTGAATTGGTCCTTAGACATTATTTTGATACTATGCATTGTGTTACAGTGTTCGGATCAGGTACAAGTACAAGTGTAAAAGAGTGCCGAAAAGTACTTTTTACAAAAAATAATCTTCAGTTAGAGAATCTGCCTCCAATGGAAGATGCGCTACCTACGTAAACATATTCTCCGTACAGTTTACCAAGGAGGCTATGTTTGGGGACAGATTATAGCCCCTCAGCAACAGCTTCCATGTCCTGCTGACTGGAGCTGCTCCAAACAAAATGGTTATTGGGAGCCCATATGTACAAGCCTACCTGCGGCGGCTGATGATTGTTTAGAGCTTATTCGTTGCCGCTGCAAAACAAAATGCGCAGGGAGGTGTAACTGCGTTAAGAAAAAACTAAAATGCACGGACCCATGGGCATGTAGCGGCAATTGCGAACAATATATATCTTACTCGTATTTTAACCCGCATTTTAATCAAACATCTGCTTTGTTAATTTTATCACATTTCTAATAACTCTATTGGCGAAAGTTTTCCCAACATCTATATTTATACGTTTAATTTATATTTGTATATATATCAAAAAAATGTTTAACAAGTTTACTATTCTATATAGTAGGATAACTGGGCTATTCACAGGTATTTTTTTTCTAGAGCAAATCCTCATAGTTTTAATTTTGTAGAGGATTTTCGAAAAAAAAAGTGAAAAGATTTTTTTGGAATTTTTAATTTCTCGATTTTTTTGTATGGAAGAGTGAAAATTTAGTCACAGAAATGAATTCTTCATCCTCGAATTACACGAAAAAGACACCAAACTTGATATACTTGCTAGATGTATGCAGATATATAGCTTAGAGTGAGGCGCGCCGGAGCCACTTTTGCCCCCCCTCCCCTGCCCACCTGCTGGGTGGAACCTCTTGGCAACCGGGCTTAATCGGCTCAGATCATCCCCAGGAACACCTGTTCCAAGCGGTTTGCTTTGTCTCCAAAATGCAAGGTGGTGGACCTTAGAACCCCAGCTACTTACCTTATTGTATATTCAGGATGTATACCGTGTAATATTGAGCAGTTGGTTTATAATATACATATTATGATATTGACCTTGAATAGGACAGGACATGACAATAGGAACCAGAAATAGGTATAGTTGGTCAAACCATTTGTCAGTAAATAAAAACAAAAAACTATATTCATCCTTTTTTTTGGGTGCTAGTACTAGTGTAAGTCAAAGATAGTATGATGATTCTCTCTGTCTATGTTTGAAATGAGACGTTCTTTTTACAAACTATGTATAGTAAAAAATAGTTGTGAATATCTTGTACATTTTTATTACAATATTAGTCAAGATAATGAAATATAGCTGGTCAATCAAATCTTGTCACTAAAAAAAGGCGCGAAACACAAATTTTCTATGGGACGATATCCCTTCGCGCCTACATTTTTCAAATTTGCCGCCTCTTTCTACTGCCAAGATCTGATTGACCAGCTGTAGGTATTTTTACGTAATAAGATATTTTAATTTCACGTAATGTCCGCATCTAATTTATACATGTGCACGGTAAACAAACAAATGAATGATAAGAAAAGACAGACAGTGTTACTGAGCGGGAGGTGGGGCGAGGGGCGAAGTATAGGTAGGCTATGATAGGCTCTCGAGCGCCGCGCCGGCGACTGACGGACCAGCGCGGCGTATGTATGAATTTCGCGCCTTTTTAACTAGATTTTACTATTACAATGCAAGCTACACGCAGAAATTTCTTACTTTCCATAATATGGCTGCGTATATTATTTTATAGTAATAGACTTATTTTTACAGACTCTAATTCAATATTAGATCTTATAGGACAAAAAACGCATATTAATTCTAGAGCATATATCTTATTCTTCTAGCTTTTTAGCTTGCCTATTAACTTAAAAAATGAGATATGTTGTTGTGGATTTATTAAACTTTAATTCAATATCGACAAAATAATAAGCTAATTGTAGTTTGATAAAGAAGCACGTTAAAAAAATTTCTAATAATTTTACATTATAAAGCGTCATACATATTATAAACAATGGAACTTAAACATTGCACTTTAATTCAATATTAAAAAATCATTACTAAAAATATATAAATACCTAATTTATATCTAACGCTCGTT
This sequence comes from Cydia fagiglandana, assembly GCF_963556715.1. Classification (NCBI taxonomy): domain Eukaryota; kingdom Metazoa; phylum Arthropoda; class Insecta; order Lepidoptera; family Tortricidae; genus Cydia; species Cydia fagiglandana. The sequence goes on from NC_085943.1 coordinate 17,592,144, forward strand.
CTAACTTTTCATCATATATTGCAAATATGCTTAAAAATATGTCCCATATCAGATAAGTATCACTTTTTCAACTTTAGAATTATCAAAACTTATAGTGCAAAAATCCGGTCCCACTATTGAGCTACAAGTTCCACACGGACGAACAATTGTCGCCGCAACACAGCGGCTGCTTAACCACGGGCAGTTTCAAACGCCAGCACATGCACAGGGCAGAGGTGATTGTGTATTGAACGTGGCGGATTGCAGTTCGAACAATTATTGAGGTATCGGGAAGTTTAAGTGTTTCTTTAAGTTTTTGAGCATTAAAAGCTTGATCTTAACTTGTTATGTTTACTTTTAAGGATCTGCAAACTAACTGCACGTAAAATGTATGAAGGTAAAATAAATGGAACTACTTTTTAGGTTATTTTGTTTCATTCACTCAAAAGAATTAGGTAGGTACTACTGCAGTGCTACTACTGGTGTTAGGTCACTTTCGAGTTTCGTTCGACACATTTGTAAATCTGGCATTTCTTAACATTAATTAAAATATCTATGTCAAACGGTCTCTGAGAAAAACGTATTTAACTGATTTGCAAGACCGAAGTGATCCCATAAGTGTTCCGTAAACAAAGTTTTGTACGGAACACTAAAAAGATTACACATCGACTGTATATCGATAGCAGACTCATTTCGTTGCGGGAAAACAACCACTAAAATTTCACGGTGTATACGTATATTATAGTAGTATACCCTATAATGGGCGTGGAACCAGTAATGGGACAAAAAAACATAATTCCTCTAAAATAAGTATCTAAAAGTAGTTTATAAACACTGGCTGTATATTATCATAAATAAGAGTCCTAGAGCTGTTTCAGTTTGAAGTTTCATTAAATTTGGTTGCTTTTTAAGAAATTGGCGTCAACCCAAAAGTTGTCGTGTCACTGAAAAAAAATACCACTACGAATTCTTAACAACTTCGCTAAGAGAGGTGAGTTAATTTATTAAATTTCAATTAATTAATACTTGATGAAAACTAGAATGTGTTTTGTTAGTTGCATTTACAATGAGATAAGGTATACAACACACTATGTTGTGAGTCCACAGATGTAAAAAAAAAATGGTATTTGGCCCAATCCCATTATAGGAGCTGTAAAACTGCGTACCTCCTATGATGGGACAATTGACAGAATGATGCTTGCCATGCCATAATTTCATGTTTAAACAATACAGAAGTAAAAATGTAGTTACGAAATATGTCAATCAGGAGGTATTCTCGGACTTCGGATAAATTAATATCGTTTTTCCAAACTTTTATTTAACTTGCCCTGTTAGTTAGTGTGGGTCCAATCTTGGTAGCTGAATTTGAGCCACTTTTCGATTTCCGATTCAGTTGATATTTTGTGTAAGTACGTAATTAAGTATGCAAATCGGATGATAATGCAATATTATGATAACATGGACCTTATCTGATGATGGAGACAGGAGGTGGCCATGGGAACTTTATCGCAATAAACCCTAACTAATTGTGTTTGGGTATATTAGAATTGTCTCGATGGATCTAATACAATAATAATTAGCTGTGGAAAGAAAAATACATTCAGCGATAAAAGCTTATATCAAAAATTGATTTTTTTGCCGTAACTTATTCCCCATTTCAATATTTTATATTGATAGAGCAATGTCCATTATAGGGGGCCCATTACTGGATCCACGTCCATTACCGGGGGCCCATTACTGGAGCTTTGGTGTCCATGACTGGAGAAAAAAAGCATAGTTTTAATTTGTTAAATATGTGGAAACTAATTGCTGTATCTTTGATACAACACGCCTAAAACATGAAAGACGGGTAGGACTTTCATATTTTAACCCGCTAAGCGGTAGACCATTTACATGTATACGGGAAATATCATAAATACTCCAAATTTCCTCTTAAATGTCCCATGACTGGTTCTGTTACTATATATATATTATACGTCTATTATATATCTTTTAATAATAAAAATGTATCCTTTTTTACTTAAATTACTTACTAAGTAGAAATCACGAAATTTTGCATTATAATAGGATAAAAAAATACGGGTTTCATACGAACATTCATGCCAAATTGATATTCGTACAGTATATAGAGGTGCATCGAATATGAATATTCGTCTTCGCGAAAACTCAGCGCTTTGGCGTATTCGCCAATATAAGCGTTTTTACGAAAGTTCATATTTTTTCGAGTTCCATTTTATATTTGTAACGTACTTATCAAACCAGTTTAACACGGGTAATCGTTAAGAGTTTCATGGGAGAAAAAACATCATAACTATTGCGAGTAATTTAAATACGAGGTGTTTGTACCCTTCGCCATAATATACCGGGTGTGGCCTGTAACACGAGCAAATAATTAAAACATAGATTGTACTCCTCAAACGGTGACTCTTTTGTCCAACTACTTTTAAAAATGATGAAGTATTTAAACTTCCTTTTTTTCATACAAAATAAATTATATCTTCAACGGACGCCATCGCCATGCCATATCATTTGTGATTGAAGTTGCTTGTCATGCCTATAACAAAATTCGCAATACATTGCGTCTTAGAATAAACTTTAAAGTGTATTAAAAATCAAACCACAAGTTATTTTTAAAAGCTGCTGAACAAATGTTGGTCAGTATAAGGAGTACAGCCTACAGTTACATTTTTTGCTCGTATTACAGGCCACACCTGGTATAGGTCACACAAGGCAACGTTTACTATTAATACTGAGAACAGACAACGTCAGTATACGTTCGGGCTTCGATTTAACGTAAGCTACATATGGATTTGACACTTTGACACGCCAATACCATGACAGCCGACGAACGCTTTGAAAGCGCTGTACGGCTAATTTGTCTACTGGAATATCCCTTAATGAAGCACCGTAAACGCGATAATTTTGTTGATTGTGGCTATCTTGCAATTGAAACATCTTTTCGTCGGAAAAAATAATATCTTGCACGTTCGGAATTTTCCTTGTATACATTTACAACGAGCTGGCGTTCCGCGTCCATGTTGATAACAATATAAAAACAATAGATATCAAGCTGACGTCTAGAAATCATAAAGACGCATAAATTCTCGATTAATAAAAAAAAAAAATAGTTAAAAAAAGTTGCGCTATATTTAAGTAAAATGGCAGTACAAAACTAGGACACTTAATCTGCCCAACCCTGTAATTAGTTTACGGTTTCATTTTACACTCAACAGCAATGAACACAGGTGACTTTGTAAAAAACATGTCATACAAAATGATCAGTTTTCATAGCCTTTACCTGTATCTATATTAGCATTATTCGTTGCATGCCAGTTTTAATCACGAAGTTAATCCCGGACCGGGGGGAACTAATTCCCGGACGAATCAAATTGTCCGTCGTCGGCCAAAAAGTCCGTTTATAACCAATTTATGTGTAGTCGTATGTCGAAACCCGGTGAGATAGTTCTATCACATCGGGCTGATTCTGACCGTATTCTGAATATTAGGGCATCCAATGTCGGACGATATTGAAATCCGATATTGGCTTACAATACCGGAATTCGGGAATTAATACAGGTATTGAATATGACCAAAACATTTTATTATATATAAGCAGTTAAATAGTCAATTAAAATTATTTTTAATGTTTTGTTATAAGTAAAGTACCTATGGGAGTTAAACACGAAGAATTTCGTACATTGACCCTTGATTTCCTATCTCTATCGGACGTGCATAATTATATTGCTTTCCCGCTCGCTCAGTGGCATTGACCTACGGCATATGAGCGGGACAGCAATATAATTACGCGCGTGCGGTAGAGATAGGAACAGGCGGCGCTGCTGAGGACCAATTTTGAATTTCCACCGTTAGATTTCGTGTATCTAGTTCAATAATATCTCCACTACTAGGCATAGAAATTCTACTAATAGAAAACGAGTGGTTAACCACCACTCGATTCCAAATTTGTATCGCTCGTATTTCAAAAATTAGCATTTCGTATTTTTCCACCGATTTTCAAGTGACAAAATCAAGCGATCGAATTTAAAAACTCGCCTGGGGTCGTAAACATTTCGCATCACAACAACACGGCATCCGAATAACCCTACGGAATTAGGCATAGCGTTTAAATTGAAATACTGGCAGCGATAACTCAATTTCTGGGGGCAGGCCCCGGGCGGTGGCGACCTCTGCCAATGCCTACCGACGGAAAATTCTCCACCTTGATAGACAGCGCGATTCGGAAAATGAATTAGAGATTCACTAGATATGAAATAGTAAAGATATGTGACGTTCCACGGCAAAAGGTACCTTATGGCTATTATTAACGCCGCTCCAATATTCAGCCGGGGCAATGGTACCTTTTGCCGTGGAACGTCACATATCTTGACTATTTCATATCTAGTGACTCTCTAATTCTTTTCCCGAATCGCGCCGAGACACCGACACGAATTATTTTACAATTCCGCACCCAACGAAATTTGTAAAAAGATATTCAACTAAATTCATAAAAGTAAACCGGGGAAATGCAATTATTTAGACAAAGTACGAAATTCGATATTGAAATAGATGCATTGGCTGCTGTTTGTTTTGTCAACGATATTAAAATACCTACTTGCTATTTTCATGTGCGACCAAGACTTGAGCTTATTTGAAAAAAAAATAGAATCCCAAAGTAGTAAGTACTTTATTCATTATTGTGTTATTACATTTATTTTGTTGTCATGAAAATACTTAACTATTTTAATAAGTAACTGGTTGTATTATTCTTTCTTATTTACATCTCCTTGGATGTGAGGGGCCTAAAAAATCCATTGGTAGGGTTGCGTGGGGATATAGATCCAACACTTTGGAGAGCTTTAATGTCATATAGAACGCCTGCCGAAACCCGTGCACAGGCGCAAAAATAGACCCCTTGAACCGGTCGCAGTGGGCATTGGGACTGTTAATAAATTATATCTGTTGGAAAAGTATGATCAGAACATAATAATACGAGTATAACATCCGATGATTATCCTTAGAAACAGCTAGGAAAACAATATTTAATAATTTTCCTGGAAGGAATAATGAGCGAAAATGTCGGCGACACGCTTTGTTGTTGACATATCTTATTAGTGGTGTGAAAACATCGATAAAGAAAACTACCTAAGGTGAAGGTTTAGATGTAGTGAAAAACTGGCCAAGTGCGAGTCGGACTCGCGCACGAAGGGTTCCGTACCATTACGCAAAAAACGGCAAAAAATCACGTTTGTTGTATGGGAGCCCCAATTAATTATTAATTTTGTTCTGTTTTTAGTATTTGTTGTTATAGCAGCAACAGAAATACATCTTCTGCGGTAGGCCCTCTGCATCCTCGTCAACTGAACACACATAGAAATAAACTAGATTTATTGTGTGTTGGTCAAACGTACACATGCCTGTACAAAACAGAAGTTTATCTTCAAAAATAATGTGCAGAAGCAGTACGGATATGATGGTCGTACTTGTCTACATAAAGGCGTGATAGAGACAGTCGCCCTGATTCGAACTTTTATATATGGACGTCAAAAATTAGCTCTACATACGGTATGGATCTTCAAAAAAGAACGTTTTAGGGATAAGTTCGCCTTTGTACTACACACTTAATATGTTTTGTCTGATGTAACCGTTATTCCTTTCTTTTTTAGACATACATTTTTTTTCTTTATTTTATTTTTTTACTCAATACTGCATCTAGCATAAGCCTAAATACGGTTGCTGGAAACCTCAACATACATACATGAATGAAAATACACTTATATCGAGACATTATTCTGCTTTTGTTATCTACTGTGTAATAGACGCGTGTGAATAAAAGATGAAGCTGGCCACAGCCACGGGGAAATAGAAAAAATGCTTTCAGCCGCCAATAAAATATAGCAACTGACATTTTTATTTCACGATCTTGTTTATTGCCTTAACCGATTACGTTACGGTCCGTCACCTAGTGAAACACACGAAAAAAATATTGCTTTGTTGTATGTAAAGTTGTAAACGAGTAATAGTTATTTGTTTTACAAGGGGGCAAAGTTGTTGTTTAACCGCTCGTGCTAATATTGATAACCGAGCAAGCGAAAGATTCCAAAATAGAACCACGAGCGTAGCGAGCAGTTCGACAAATGGAATCATGAGCGTTGCGAGGGTTTCAAAGCACGAGGGTTTAATTTTTCATATCGTATCAGCCGTCATACAAAATGACATGTCGGACGCCTCGGTTCGGGCACGGCCCGGTCTAGTGTGAGTCAACGTCAACCTTAAGCCTTTCCGAGCTGGTGTGGTGAAAAATAAATTATTTATCTATTTTATTTTATTTATTCAAACAAAATCCATACAACATCAATACATTTATTCGAGACATACACATAAACGAATCCGAGGTCGCGACATACCTTGACGGCGTTGCCGTTTGGCGAGTTTACCTCCGCGCCTTTGATAAGAACTGGTGGGAGACGGGTCAAGACCGGGATACGTGGAAAGGGAGGAGGGAGGCCTTTGCCACATCAGTGGGACACTCTAGGCTCATATAAGTAAATATAAGTAAATGCGAGACAGAGCATGAGACAAGCCTTAAACCTACGAATTGTTATGTAGGTACAGTCGGTGCCCTAACATAAGTACCTACCTATTTCCTTTTCTATACAGCTAGTAAGGCGATGTGAGTACTTAAGAGGATAGTTGACGACCGCTTATCCATACATGTTTGTATTACAAACTTAGTCCCCAGTTTCCTCTCTGGATATCGACATTACGGAAAAAATATGGTTGTCGGTCAGTCGGTTTACGGACGATAATTTTGCGTGATAACGTCATAAGAAAAAATTACCATTACATTACGTAACGTCACCATGGAGATTTGTCCACAACGTTATCATGGAGATTCGTCCACTACGTGACACTTTTTCGTGCATGCTACCGGTGTTCATCGATTTATAAGACGTTGTCACGTCAAAAATATTGTTACACGCTTTGATGTATTATGTAATCAAAATGAATGTGTTATATTTTAACGCTTGTCTTATTTGCCCAGCACAATGTTTGCCGTATTCATGAACATTAAATGAGCCTTTGTATAATTTGCTCTGCGGTCTTTTAAAACCTATAAATTGAGCGATAAATTAGGCGCTCGTTTGCTAAAAACCACGTGCAAACAAAAGCAGACAGATCGCAAACACAGACGCGCCATTTGTGTATACTTACTCCAATCATATTCATAAAACTCACTCTCACTTGCTCTCACTCAATACTTAAACCGCTCACCCACGGCACACCTCGGACACTGGCGATCAAATGTATGAAACAAACGCGTTCCTACGCACACAGTCCAAGCTCGTGTAGGTGAACGCGTACCATGCTTGTGTGAGTGACATAAGACGTGCTAGGGTTCCCGCCAGTTTGTTGTCAAGTTCGATGACCTCAATTACTCAAAACTCATTGCGCGAATTGGGAAGAAATAAGAATGGTATTATGTTGTAAGGTGGGTATCTAAGCTCAATTTATACAATAGTTCCCTATTTTGAATCAGTATAAACAAAGTAACGAAAATTTTGCAAGCAAATTAAGGCCACCAACGTATTACGTAAGTTAAAAACATGATTTTTTGTTCATATAGATATTTTAGGTTTTGTAAATACATATTTTTGTTTAATATTTGAATATTTTACGTGGTCTCCGCTCGGCGCAGCGCGTCGCGTCGTCGCGTTCTTGCCAGCCGGTAAGTAACTGTGAGGTAACCGAGAGCGGGTGGGCGGCACTTTCAACGGGAGGCAGGGAGTGTCCACACTGTACGTTAGTACTCTTTATTATACTGTGCCAACGGTGACTTTTTGTAGCGATGCTGTCGCGCGTTCGCATCTAGATACTACTTATAGGTCGCTAGCTGTGTGCCCTCGCTCACAAGTCACATAGCACGATTCAGTCGCGATGCAAAAGCAATACCGTCGCGCTTCTGTCGCCGATGTCGTCCGACACGGTCGCGCGTTTGCATCGAACAGTCCCGATGCTGTAGCGTGTTGGCATCGCTTCTGTAGCGCGTTGCAAATGCGACTAACGCGCGTTAGTAGCGATGCCAACACGCGAAAAAGTCGCCGTGGGCGAGTGGCCTTAGGTACATATAAGTTCTAATAACTGTGTTGTAATAATTTGATTTTTCTGATTGTAGATTTATCGTCATAACTTTTTACTTGTTTGTATTGTTAAACTTCAGATGTAGTGCATAATTAATTTCCTTCGTTTATGAATAACGCCATTAGACTACTACTACTAGAGAGAGAAATACGACATAAAACAGTAGAAATTAAATTACATTGAACAAAACGATTCCATACCAAATTATTGCCATGTTTAAGAAATTTAGTTTAGGCTTAAAGCGTGATGTATTGTACTTGTAATAATTCTGTATCCATAATACAATTTATTGAATCAATTGTCGCTAAAAAAGTCGAGCGATGAAACACGTGCACTAAATAAGAATACGTTTTTTATAAATTGCCAATTAAATAACTAGTATTAGTTACGAAACTTATTTATTTATTTATTTATTTAAACTTTATTGCACAGTAAAAATTGTACAAAAGGCGAACTTAATGCCAGAAGGCATTCTCTACCAGTTAACCTTTGGGCCAAACAGAGAACAAGTAGTAATAGGTGCAAGAAAAATTAAAAGTACGAAAAATTAACTATTAAGTATACATTTTTATGTTGAACAACATACAATTTCAAATATATATATTGCTATAATATACTTACTTATACATACATAATATACTAACATACATATGGGTACATATAATATAATATAATATTATATATATATATATATACCTGCTTTCAGATTTTTATGAGACTTAGCTAAGAGACTTTTCTAAAAGATGTCTGCGCAACTTGATTTTAAACAAAGTTTTGGTCTGACTTTGCCTTATCTTAAACTTGTCATTATATTAATTTAATATTTTTAACATTACGATTTTCAAGAGCCAACATTATCCAATTTACTAGAATCGACGTAGATCTAATTAATAATATTAAACTCTAGACGCTAGATGAGAGTTTTAATAATTTTCCATTATTGCACACTTGTACGTGGATGAATGGCTTTTATTATTCGATCTAATATAAAATTATTGATAGGCTCTCCGGCCGAGGGTGCTTCAGTTAAATTAAAACGATTTTTAAGTCCCGTTCTGCCCTCGTTAAGATATAAAAGTTTTATAGCCCTCTTAAGAGTACTACCAGAACGGATATGATGGTCGTTCTTGTCTACGTGACAGCGCGACAAAACGGTGGCCAGCACTTTCTATCCCGCGGTGTAAAAAAGTGACAAGTATTTTATCACGTGGATAAAACCATCCATAATACGCCGACACATGTAGTATGCGTTGTTTATTTATCCAGGAATGGAGGGTCAAGCATTGGTACTTTCTAGTACTGGGTACTTCGCTGTACGTAGTTTATCATTATACTCTAAAGGATTCAGACTACCTCTATATCACTAGGTAGTGTCTGGATAATACGACCGTGTCAACATTACCTTAATTATACATAACATAAATAAATTAAGAGTAGAAAACATTATAAGTAGAATTCGCTAAAATAGCAGCGCCATCTTCTTTAAGCTTTGCACTACTCATGTGTCCAAACTCGATCGTATACACGTGATAGTGATCTAGAGAGAACGCGATAGCGGATATTTCAAATGGAATTTACGGAATTGCCGAATGTATAACAAAGGTATCAAATATTGCGGAATTCGAGAGTAAAACTATCTCCAGTCCAACTCTACAATTTATGACATAGACTTAAAATAATTAGAATAGGTACACCACGAACACAAAGAAAAGTTAAATACTTTTAACTTTTCTGTTTTCTAAAGAGATTAGGTGTAAAACAAGATAGTTTGCTCTGTGCAGCTTTTATTTTAAACCCTAAGGCTGTCAACTTTATAATTGCGGAATTAAAAGCAACGCTTTTAGTAACATTGTAACTACAAAGTAATGACCACTATATATTTTTATATTATATCACACAACAAAACACAGGCTTGAAAAAAGGTGTGAAACACAGGCTTTAGACGTTAACATTTATTTATAAAAAAAAAGTCATTTACGTCTGGAGTTCTGCAGTATTTCAATAGATGTACTTTGTACCCATTATTACTCGTCATATTTCGGCATCTAGCTTATTGGTTATGCACGTAAACGCAATAAAATCACGACATGGTAAAAATGTCATGTTATAATATCATGTAACAATATTTTCCTACTATTTGGCAAATGTCGTTTGTATTGGTTTTCGCTGTGAGCCGGACATGATTGCTTAGAAAAAAGAAAGAATAAATAAAATGTCAAATGTGCCCACACGCCAGGGTGTGGCGGCGCCACAGTCTTCCACAGAGCGAATGGCAGCCGTTCGGCCGAGAAAATGAATAGCAATCACATAACAATTGACTATTCTCGTCCAAGATAAGTTGCGTAGGTTACTTGATCGCGATCCTGTGTTAGGTCGAAGAAATACGTAAGTATTTCAATTGTTCAACACTGGCTGAAAAAAAACACACCAGGGAAAAAAAAAACAAAAAAAGAACATCGATCGCTCCTCGCTTCTCATCCATGTTCAATAGTCGGCGTTTGCCTTTGTATATTCCGCTACCGTCTCCCTCTTCCGCCTCTTCTGAATGCAGTTTACGCACACGTGGGCTCATGTCGAGGCGTTAGGTGCAGGCGGCGGTTACGTGCGCCGTGTGGCTAACAAACATGGCGTTCGAAACTTTAATGAGAAAGCCAGTGAGCAAAATTACTTTTTAAGCCGAGTAAATACTGTTAAGACCACGGTAAGACTTTGTCTGATGGAACGAGACTTTGATATAAATAAGTAGATTGGTTGCGGGTATACCACCTAGCAAAATGTATCAGGTGATGAGGTCATTTATTGACTGAAATTTTTTCGATATTTTAGCGGAACTGTCTGGAATAATTCGGAACGACAAAATAAATAATCATACTTATATGTCTGTTGTATGCCGAGTGAGCTGTGTGTGGGCCAAGATTACCACAGAGTGGCAGCCCAGCTTAAAACAGGGATTTGGCAGATCCCTTCGGCGGTGGCGCGACGAGCCAGATTCCTTTTTAAAAGAATGGCCGAAGACTGCTCAAAACCGGGAGGAATGGAAAAAACGGGGGCGGCTGTGGGATACAACAGGCTCTCAATAATAATATTTATGGCTTTATGATTTCAGAAAGATGGTTTTGTAAACAGGTACCTAATCATATTTAATTACACGAACGGGTCTACAATACAATTGTTTTAACAATGAAATTATATCGCGGTAAACCCGTTTGTGTAATTAAATATGTGTACAAAACGCGAGAGTTTAAAGTGTTATATAGGTACCTAATCACATGTTGAAAACTCTAAAACATTATGGGCATGCCGCATACTCCTTAAATGGTAAGCTTGGTACAGTATTCATCGTCTGAAAAGTGTAAAACTATGTCACCTTCTTACAACGTTGTAATGAGGTTGTGCCATATTTTGAGCAGGTTGAGTGCATCCATATAATATTTATACAGGACTGAGGCTTGATTTCATACAAAGACTTACCCTCCAATTTGCGCCAAGTACCTATGGACTCATTTTTCTTCCTAATGAGACTTAGCTACTGACAGAAAGCATTTTGTCAGGAAAGGAAAAAAGTTACCAATACTTAAATTAAATATGGTTATTTGACGTTGTAAATTTTAGGTACAAACACAATATTTTTTTACCTACTTACTAAATTGAAAAGTGAACGAATATATAAAATAAAAGCTTGGCTTATATCATTTACTTGCCGGAACGTGTTTTTCCGATTAATTGAATTAATTATAGCCATTATAGGTATTCAATCGCAGGCATTATTTGATTTCAGTCTACCTCGTTATCCAAACGAGTCATCGGTATGTAAAATTAAATGATTGATTCAGTGTTATCAAATTAAGCAAGTTAACTAATTTATTATCATTAATAAATTAATGTATATTTCATAGATCTATGAAATACCTATAAGTACATTAATTTATCAAAGATAATATTGAAATAAGAAATAAAGTAAGGTGCAGGGCCCCCCATTTCGACTGCAAAAAATTTCAACCAATCGAAATATATTCCATGTTTTACATGTCTAAGTTAATAATGTAAAACATGGAGGATATTTCAATTAGTTGAAATTTCCCGCAGTCGAAACTGCCGCCTGCACCTTAAAAAATTTATCCTCGCGCGTAAAAAAGGGTTCAAATTGAACCACACTACGTATTACAATGTATGGATAGTGCATGAAAGCCAACTCTTTAAGTCAGTTTCGTAACAAATAAGACAACAGCCGACACTTCTTTGTTCATCACGAGTTTATGTACCATCGTGCATCGCCCACACTGGTAACTGTCCGTCGGTGGACCTTATGCCTTTTGTAATAAGGTCCACCGATGTACAGTTAGGAGTGTTGCTGTTTGTAAGAGTGGCACATAGCTTACTTTATCCCAGCGATAGCGCCGTGGGCACTGTTTAATTGAAGGTCCATATGCTTGTAAGCGGTTTGGCTCAGTATTATCAACAATATGAAGTTTACCTGGGTATACCTAGTATTACCTAAGCCTTTCGGGTGAAGTCCGAAAATTAAATCATATTTAATTTCTATTCGGCTTTACCCGTATACATCTAGGTATACCTAACACTGGGAGGGTAATGTCAGAAGTGATGATGCAACGCTTAACATTACCCAGCCAGTATTGGGTAGTACGGGTAAACGCCGAACACAGATTAATGTTGTATACATTTTCGGATTTTACCCAAAAGGCTTGGATAATACTAGTTATACCAGGGTAAACTTTTATACCAGGATAATACTAGTTATACCAGGGTAAACTTTTATACCAGGATAATACTAGTTATACCAGGGTAAACTTTTATACCAGGATAATACTAGTTATACCAGGGTAAACTTTTATACCAGGATAATACTAGTTATACCAGGGTAAACTTTTATACCAGGATAATACTAGTTATACCAGGGTAAACTTTTATACCAGGATAATACTAGTTATACCAGGGTAAACTTTTATACCAGGATAATACTAGTTATACTAGGGTAAGTTTAATTAACCTTCTAATCTAACATTACCCGTAACATACTCGTACCAATATATGGAAAAGGTTAACACATTGACTATATTTAATTGTAAGAGCTTGTGATTACGAGTACAATCAACACTGGATTTTCCAAATGTTTAAAGAAAGTGTTGAAAATACAAAATACTTAAGCCAGAGATGTTAAAACATATTTAAGTATCCTAAGCGAGTATGCACAGCTTACGCCGAAGCAGCGGCAGCGCTCAAGCGGCAACCAAGTGCCGTGATTTTCATAATAAAAGCGGGCCCGGACAAAGGGCGCCGCGCCCGGAATACCTAACCGTCGCCTTTATGCCGCCAAAATGATATTTTGTCTGCAGATATTCGCTCACGTGACGTTTTGTGGTTTAAATTAACCTGAACATACGTGCGTGGAGTTAGTTATGAATTCGATTGGAATGTTTTTTTATGGATTTTGATTATCTGTAGGTATCCGATGGTTGAGACATTTTTTTGTTGTTGCACGCAATGTACTTATAGAACTTATATAGTCTAGAAATCTGATTAAATTGTACAAGGTATAATTCAAGTTGTTTCTACTGCATAAAGAAAAGAAAAATACTGTAGCTTAAATACCTACATAGAGGTAAAATTACTAAAACTACAGGCCGTCGCTAACGTGGAATAACTGAACGATAAAGCGCCTACACATAATTGGACATTTTACCGCCGGTTCTATATAACTATGAATTTATTTAATCGTATGGCACAAGTACATAAAAAATAGGCAAACAATAAAAAATACAACATAACTTTACTATAGAGTCAGATGTGATTCAGTGTGTTCAGCCATTCAGCTGCATAAGTTGTGAGATCTAGCAAGTCTTCCAGTGGTCCAGAATATGAAGGCAGAGGACAGCACTGGTTCTAATTAACTAAATACTGGGATATAGTTAATATCATAAGTACCAGAACCATAAACTTTTATGTAACGCAAGCAAAACCGCAGATAAAATTATATGACCCAAATAACCAATTCAATAATGAAGCCGTATGTCAAAGAATTGGCACTACAGTTAATGGGACTTGGGCAATAAAATTTGAGAAGCACATAACCGTTAAATTTACGGGTGAGCTCGCTCGCCTTATTGACTTGCTACGAGCTACGCAGTCTACGCCTCTACTCGTAGCGATGCTACGAGTGAGAAGTTTGCTAGTGGAAATGCAAGCGAGATACCGCCCAATTCGAATAAAGCTTAAGATGTCACGCCGATGCGATACTTATCAGTCATTGACAAAAGCCAACTGCGTTGCTGCCACAAACGTCAAAAATCCGGGCAGTAACATCGGTCCAAACGGTAACTTTTGCTTTAAAAACTAAAAATAAGCTAATTTGAAAAAAAAAAAAATAATTTATGTACCGACATATTACATATCTACCTTAATACCTGCACAGGGTCATCGTTTTCTTGATTAACTTTTAAAGCTTTATTCTATCCGTAAATATATTATGGGTTCTTGAATTTTTTATCAGTTCAGTAATTTTTTCAGTTCAGTCCTCAGCTTCGGCAGCTTCATTGAGTCTAAAGCTCAAACTGCGGCCAGAAAGCTGGGCGTCCTAAATAAGGTGAAGCGATACTTCACACCTGGACAGCTTCTAACACTTTACAAAGCTCAAGTCCGGTCGTGTATGGAGTATTGCAGCCACCTGTGGGATGGCTCAGCTAAATACCAACTCGCCGCTTTGGACTCAGTGGAGCGCAGAGCCAGGAGGATGATTGGCGACAAGAAGCTAACGGCTAAGCTTCAGTCTTTGGCCCATCGGCGGAAAGTCGCCAGCCTGTCGGTATTCTACAGGCTGCACTTCGGGGAGTGTGCCCAAGAGCTACACGAGCTTATACCACCGTCCCCATTCTACCATCGGACTTTTAGACGCACGGCCGGTTTCCATCCTTACATGGTAGATATTCCACCAATTCGCACGAAGCGCTTTGCTTCTACTTTCCTTATGCGAACTGCCAAGGAATGGAATTCCCTGCCGGCGTCTATATTTCCGTGTTCTTATAACCCGGCAACCTTCAAATCAAGAGTGAACGGGCACCTTCTGGGCAAGCTCGCTCCATCGTAGGCCACGTCTACGCCTCGGCTAGTCTGTGGCCATGAGTAAGCCCATTCATAATAAAAAAAAAAAAAATCCTTTTTTAATATGAACTGATGTGAGCTAGCTAAATGAAAACAATGCATTTTTAAGTTTTCATGAAAGTATAAAATATCAACAATAAATTTTACTCAGAGAAAAAATGAAATTCGTATTTTATAAATAGGTACACTTACTATGGTCTCTTATAAAGAAAAGTAGCTACTGCAGTATAAGTAGGTATTTAGGTCTTTCATTTCGGTATATCCACCGATTATATATTTGTATAATTTAGAACGTCTCCAATAATTGTACATAGGTATATTATAACACTTACCGACTCTTTGGGCCCGATTCGGATTATGAAATAGACATCTATTAGACATCTTTTAGACATCACCAAGATACGATAACGATATGTTTAAGATCTAACCTGTCAAATTTGACATTCGCGCGATTCTGGAGATACTCTTGAATGATTTCCACAGGATATGACTTAGAGATCTAATTCACATGTAATAGATATCTTACTCTATCTAACGTAAAAGTGACATTGGTTGCCCGAATTGCGCTGCAAAAGAGAACTAGTTGATATCTAAACTATAACGTATCTAGAATGGATCTAGTACGTGTCATCTCTTGTGAATATCTTGAAGTTCGAATACGGCAGTTTATTATTTGACTTAAGGATATTTTTATGTTCAATTCGTTTAGTAGTTGTGTACAAAGTATCCTGTTTACATTAAACGTGGTTAAGAATTTACAAGTCAAGAAACCAGTAAAATGCACTCCACTCCGCACTGGAATGCTAGTCGTAGAGATAAAGAGACTGCAAGTCCTGTATCTTAAGGAAGTTGCATCTTTTCCCGCTACGGGCAGATATGAGACGGAACCGTCATAAATGCAAATATAAGTAAACTAGCTTTTGCCTGCGACTTCGTCTGCGTGGAATTAGTGACAGCAGCTAGACTAGTTATAGCGCCTGGAGAATGCTAATAGCAATCATTCAATTCGCGCATTACTAACTTCAATTATTAGGCAACGCATTAACTCTTTCTTTTCCACCCCCCTTTGCATACTCTTCAGGGATGATTTTCGACATAAAAATTATCCTATGTCCTTCCCCGGGACTCAAACTATCTCTATACAAAATTTCAACTAAATCGGTTCAGCTGCTTAAGCGTGAAGAGGTAACAGACATACCTCTTCAGACGACTTGATGACCATGTTCAGAAACTATAATTCAATATGAATTCGAATTCATTTGATTACTAATTAGGTAATTTCTAAATATAAGCATCTTAGTTTTATGCTGGAAAGCTCCACAATGTGACCTACCTATTAATCTAACTAATGTGACGTAATAGAAACATCGAAGAAGAAAAATATCTGGAAAATCCAGGGCCATTTATTAGGCAGAGCTGGATTTATGAGGTGCAGGCTGCAATTACCGGGATATACTGCCGTATTCGAACTTCAAGATATTCACAAGAGACGACACGTACTAGATCCATTCTAGACACGTTATAGTTTAGATATCAACTAGTTCTCTTTTGCAGCGCAATTCGGGCAACCAATGTCACTTTTACGTTAGATAGAGTAAGATATCTATTAGATGTGAATTGGATCTCTAAGTCATGTCCTGTGGAAATCGTTCAAGAGTATCTTCAGAATCGCGCAAATGTCAAATTTGTCAGGTTAGATCTTAAACATTTCGTTATCGTATCTTGGTGATGTCTAAAAGATATCTAATAGATGTCTATTTCAAAATCCGAATCGGGCCCATAATCTCCGTACACAATAAGAATCAATACACTTCGGGGCCAGAGCCTTATTATTTCCTTTTGACGGCGATAAAGATTCTCAACGAGTTGTTGTAAACTTGGTAAGATAGTGTAATTAGTGTATTTGAAATGTATTCTTGGTAATAAGTTTTTGGCAAAAATTTAATTTTTGGTACAAGCCTTTATCGCTGACTGTACTTTTCTTACGACAGACAACTAATACTCATCGAGACAATTCTAAAAACCCGTAACACAATTAGGTTACTTTGTTTCATCACAGAGTTCCTATGGCCACCTTCTCTCCATCGTCATCAGATCAGCTCAATAGTACCATAATATTGCATTGTCATCCGATCTATACATGCATGCAAAATTTCAGCTCAATCGGAAACCTGGAAGTGGATCAAATTTATCTTGCAAGATTTGATTACACACATACAGACAGACAGACAACGGTTAGGTGAAACTAAATAAAAGCTTGTAAAATAGAGTATTAAATAAAAAAAACACGCTGGTAGCCTAGCGGTAAGAGCGTGTCACTTTCAATCTGGAGGTCGCGGGTTCAAACCCCGGCTCGTACCAATGAGTTTTTCGGAACTTATGAACGATATACTCGTATCATTCGATATTTACCAGCAGCTTTTCGGTGAAGGGAAACATCGTGAGGAAACCGGACTAATCCCAATAAAGCCTAGTTTTCCTTTGGGCTGGAAGGTCAGATGGCAGTCGCTTTCGTAAAAACTAGTGCATACGCCAATTCTTGGGATTAGTTGTGAAAGTATTAGATTCCATTATTGAGTCAATTACACCATACTTAGCTGAGATTTTCAACAGATGCATTGATGCTGGAATTTTTCCAGATATTATGAAACATAGCAAAATTATCCCTCTGTTTAAATCAGGAACGAGAACAGATCCCACGAACTTTAGACCGATTTCAATACTACCGGCATTAAGCAAAGTGTTCGAGAAACTTATTCTGAATCAACTATTGTCACATTTCAACAGAAACAAACTGCTTGATAGCAATCAATTTGGTTTCACCAAAGGTCGATCAACTACTGACGCCGGTGCGGTACTTCTAAAACACATCTTTGATGCTTGGGAAAAAGCTCAAGATGCTGTTGGAATTTTCTGTGATCTGTCAAAGGCATTTGATTGCGTTGATCACGAAAATTTAAAGAGAAAATTAAGCCGCTATGGGATAAAAGCTAGTGCCCTTGACCTGGTCTCATCGTACCTTTCGGATAGAACTCAGCGAGTAGTTATTAATGGAACTCAATCGGCGGGGTCCCCGGTAGCCCTCGGAGTGCCTCAAGGTTCAATTCTTGGTCCCTTCCTGTTTTTGGTATACATTAATGACTTACCAAAAGTTGTACAAGATAGACATGATATAGTGTTATTTGCAGATGACACTTCCCTTATATTTAAAGTGGACAGAAAGGAAAATAGCTTCGAGAGCATTAATGACGCGCTATCTACCATTGTAAACTGGTTTACGGCAAACAATTTGCTTTTGAACGCCAAGAAAACCAAATGCATCAAGTTTACGCTACCTAACGTCAAGCAGGTAAATAACAGCAAGATTAAAATAAAAGGTGATACGCTGGAATTTGAGGATCGAACTGTTTTCCTGGGAGTCACTCTAGACTCCAAACTGCAATGGCATGCACAATTGCACATATAGGCACTCTAGCCGGAAAACTTAGTTCAGCAGCCTATGCAGTGAGGAGAATCAAACAACTGACAAACGTAGAGACGGCCAGGCTGGTATACTTTAGTTACTTCCATAGTGTTATGTCTTATGGAATTCTGTTGTGGGGAAAAGCGACAGATATTCAGACAATATTTGTGCTGCAAAAACGAGCTGTACGTTCCATCTATGGACTGGGCGCTCGAGTATCCCTAAGAGAGAAATTCAAAGAAGTTAACATTCTTACCGTTGCATCTCAATACATACTAGAGAATATTATGTATGTTCGGAAAAACATCCACGAATTCAAGGTTAACAGTGATATCCATAACTATAACACTAGAAACAAACATAAACTTGCTGTGCCCGCCCACCGCCTCCGTAAGGTTAGTACGTCTTTCGTCGGGAACTGTACACGTTTTTATAACAAAGTCCCCACTGATGTAGTGAATTTACCACTTCACAAATTTAAGTCGCACATTAAGGGCTCCTTGTTAAGTAAGGCGTACTACACTGTAAATGATTTTATAAACGATAGAGATGCTTTTAAGCCGGTAGCTTGATTTCATTAGTATAATAAGAGTTAAATAAATATTGTTTTTTTTTTACATTGTGAATTAAATATGCTAGTGTCCAGTAGAATTGACACATGAGACAATGATGTTCTCGCTTGATTATATTGTTTAATGTAATTTTAGTTTTGGACACTTGGAGACCTTATACATCTCTAAGTACATATTTATTTATTTGATTTTTATTTTTGATTGTACATATCAATATTTTTAATGTTTCTGACACTTAGAGACCTTTACATCTCTAAGTCAACTTAGGCTAGTAATTATGTGAAGCTATACTGTCTTTTTATGTAACATATGAGCACAAAATGCAGTGTCTTACAGCTACATGTTATTACTATTTTAATATTAATATAGGCCGGTAGCTTGAACATGTCATGCTCGCTTAAAAGTCTTTGCTTACGGTGGCGTCGTTGATCGGGTCGCCACTTTCCCGAATGAAGGTTGAGGGAGGCGATGGCTGAGATACGCGTCATACTCGTGAACGGGTGCTGTTTGTGGAGACTGGTCTGTTTAAGCTAACACGAGCTATTATACTTAGTAACTTAATTTTTATTAATTAATTACAGTGAGACGCCTCATTCTGTTCTCGTATGTTTCTTTTCTCTTAATGAATGTATTAATTATACAGGATATTGACTCTTGGAGACCCTATACATCTCTAAGGATAACTTGATAAACTATATAATCTTATAGTTCTGACACCTAGAGACATTTACACCTCTAAATATTATAGATTTTTTTGTGTGTGTTTTTTTATCTGTATTTTGTATGTAATTCGACATTAAGAGACCATATACATCTCTTAGTAATTGTAATACGTTAGATTGAATTGTTAGTTTTATTTTATAAAATTGTTGATGTTATTATTTTTGCTTTTATGTAAATTCAATGTTGACGTGTAAAAGTGCCCTTGTGGCCTATTTGCTGAATAAATGTTGATATTTGATATTTGAAACGGCCCCCTGGCTCCCAAAAGCCGTAGAAAAATGCCAGGATAGCGCGAGAAAGATGAAAATGAGATAGTGTATTTGAAATTTGATAGAGCCTGTCCAAACAAATTCTGTGCACAGACTTTGCGGCAACAGAGTGTGGAGTGCCGTTAAACGTTTTTCTTATGTAAATATCTTACCTATATACTTATACTATAGGCAGGCGTGGCTCACTCCGCGATTTCGTCGCTTTGCTACAGGTAGCTAAAAGTCGATCCGTTCGACCCCAATTTTGGGGTTTGCCATAAGCCGTATGTGGCGCTGTCGCCACCTAGCGGCCATATCTGTGCTGATCGTGACAGACGCGTTTTGTTAGAGAGTGAGTCTTCTTTAGCACGGACGCTTTTCTAATTTAAATAAAACTCCATCGATCTCAGAGTGCAGATACCTAAAACAGATTTAAATAAAAAGGAAAAACAAAAAAAGAAACGCACCAAACCTTTGTTATTTCGTAATTATACAGTTAATTAACGAGCAATACGAGCATTGCCTAATCATCAATACCCACTCAGCTCTTGTTTACATTTATATTAAGTAAACACCGCACCGGTCAAGTGCGAGTCGGACTCGCGTTCCAAGGGTTCCGTACATTCGTCCGACTTACGCTTGACATCGCATTGTTAATAGATTTTTCTGTCATCTATAGGTAAAGTACTATTGTGTGTATTTTTTCCAAAATTTTAGACCCAGTAGTTTCAGAGATAAAGGGGGGGGGGGTGATCCTATAAGGGTTCTGGTTTTTCCTTTTGAGGTACGGAACCCTAAACATATCTGTTAATTACATTTCGGTAAAAACAACCCTTAAAAAATTAACGAATGCGTTTCCAAGAATTCCAAGATTTTATTTTCGTTTTTTTTTTTTTTTTATTTATTATGCATGGGTTTACTCATGGCCACAGACTAGCCGAGGCGTAGACGTGGCCTACGATGGAGCGAGCTCGCCCAGAAGGTGCCTGTTCACTCTTGATTTGAAGGTTGCCGGGTTATAAGAGCACGGAAATATAGACGCCGGCAAGGAATTCCATTCCTTGGCAGTGCGCATAAGGAAAGTAGAAGCAAAGCGCTTAGTGCGAATTGGCGGAATATCTACCAAGTAAGGATGGAAACCGGCCGTGCGTCTAAAAGTCCGATGGTAGAATGGGGACGGTGGAATGAGCTCGTGTAGCTCTTGAGCACACTCCCCGAGGTCTTTTTAAATGTTTGCTTGTTTGTTGTTTTCACCTGTTTTGTGAACATCACGAATAAAAATCTTTTATCTTTATCTTTAAATGTATTAATGAGCTAGTCGAACGAACGAGCGGAGCGAAGCGAAGTTCTTACATTCGACTTGGGACACGCGGCTGGCTAGCGGCACGTCCCGTCATTTCGATCTTTTTAAGCTGAACTGTCGAGGATAGTTTTATACTCAAGAATTTAAGTAAATTTGTTCTAATTTAAATGAAATTGGATAAACGTGTAGTCGAGGGCATTACATTTTAGTCATTAAATTATGAGCAGGCTCGATCACGGGATTATTGAGATTGAAGAGCTTAGAAGGCCAAAAAGCTGTTTGTGAGAGGTCTTGCTATTCTGGTCATTTTATTTGCATAAACATGGTCGAGTTTAGTATCCAATGAAAGTGCTCGGTTTACACTTTTATAATATCGTTTTTAAATTTTCCATTTTGAAATAATTAGCAAGATAAACATAAAATAAAATAAACATAATATAGGTATTTCACATTTAACAGGAAATATTTCGGCGTAGCACAGACAGATACAGTCATATATAAAGCCCTTTATTCGAAAAAAATAGCGCCATCTATATTACTACGCTATACTTTTTTTTAATATGGCTTCACTTTATTTCGTACAACTAAAAAAACATCTGACAGAACAGATTATTTATAGATGGTCAAGCAAATCTTATCAGTAGAAAAAGGCGCGAAATTCAAATTTTCTATGTGACGCTATCCCTTCGCGCCTACATTTTTCAAATTTGCCGCCTTTTTCTACTGACAAAATCTGCTTGACTAATAAGTATATCCATTGTTGCCATGGAGGCGAAAACAACTTAGTCAAATAAAACTCAAAATATTAAAACACCGTATTTATTGTCTGTACTACGACATGATTCAGATAAATAAAAATACTTACGGTTTTACGGTTTTACAAAACAAAGTTTTCATACGCCATCATATTTGCTGAGCACTTTATTACCAGAAAATTCAGACAAAATCATGGCGGGTTCACAACCTGCTGCATGTAAGTTTGTTTCGTGGTCAATTGTGTGTTATGCCAGCCCACATAGGTTGGAAATCGCGATTTAGGCCGCCAAAAGTCAACTTTCTAAAAGTCGGCTTATCGCAAAACTAATTAGTTCTCGAAAAACACCACACTATCACGGAATTAATCCCACCCCACCACCACCCTTATCAGTTACGTAGGTAATCTACCAGGTTCTCAAACCTCAGTTATCACAAACGTTGCACGCGCGATTCTTAGCACTGTTATCCGAAGCAAACATTTCTAAGCCAATATTTATTTTTGTGGAGTTTATTTGTCAGTGAAAGTGATGGATATCAAAAAGTCAGGTAAATTTCTATTATTTTAAATTATTTTGAATTAGAAATATTTATTTTATGATATATATATAACCCACTAAACATGACCCTTTTCTTGATGAAAATTTTGTTCTTTTTTCATATTCAATTGTGAAAATACTATACTTCCGGGCACGTCCCAGTTATATTTTTTATGTCATTCTATAAATCAACTATATCTTTACATTTTATGAAAAAATTGGAGGGCACTTTTGGGCACTTTGTAAAATATCGAGTTACAAAAAAAAAATTCGGAAATGGCAAATTATTACGTTTTGTTTTCATTAGCGTTAAAATGTCTTTTCTGTTATTATAGGTTCATCAAATGCCTCTGGGTTAAAAGTTGTGGCTTGAAAATATCTGTCTTATAAGTTAAATGAACAGAATTTTCAGTCAATAACTGAAAAATTGGACTTTTTGGAAAATTATCTCCTTATGCGCTTAGGTGACGGAGATGAAGAAAAAAAGAACATGAAGCGTAAATTTTCACATTTTGAATCAGAATTTAAAAAGAGATGGATTAGATCACGTCGCATTTTGGAAAATTTTCTGATATCTAATGAATCTTGGTTGGAAGGAAGCTCCGCCGCTCCGCTCATATGCTCTGGAAACGGCAAAGCTTTATATAAATTTGTATGAGTGGCATCCGATGACACCGACAATGCACAAAATACTGATCCATGGCAGAATTACATATTATTGAAAACTTAATAGTTCCCTTAGGACATCTTTCGGAGGAAGCTGCAGAAGCCCGAAACAAACACTTTCGGCCATATCGTTTAAACTATGCCCGAAAGTTTTGCCTGGACATTTACCATAGGTTGCTTCTGACCTCCGATCCGCTTATCAGCAGTACCTACGAGAAAGATAACGAAACCTCGAGTTAAATTATTTCTGTCAGAAACTATGCAGCTATTGATTTCTGCTGAGCCACATAAGGCGAGAGCGGAGAATGATCAATGCTATCCAAGCGATGCTGGATTTTTCTTTAAGATATGATGATGATTAAATGTGGCGAGGGTTTCATTTATTTATATTAATCTTTTTGGGTAAATGTATCAATCGTAATAATAATATATAACAACCTTTGTATATTTCTATTAGTTTCTGTAATACATATGTTACTCTTATGCCTAAATATAATATATATGTATAAATATATGTGTATTTTATTATTTGTATGTTCAATGGAAGAAAATACATATTTATTTACTATATTATCTATCATTAATACTCGTTACCTATATTAAATAATCAAGCGAGGAGGATCAAAATCAACATTTTTTGGAAAAAAGGGCCAAAATTTAAAAATAATAATTGTAATTATCTAAAAATATGTTTTCTTAGTTCGAAATCGTATATAAAGCGCAAAAATGCAATAAAATATTTTTGGCGGCCTAAATCGTGATTTCCGACCTATGTGCAGCCGTGTATGATAGGTATCTACTTTATTTACATCAACAGTCAAGATAAAAGTATCTAATCTGTTTTCGTGTATTAATAAATACCCTGAAGCCTTTTTTCAAAGTTGAAGTTTTTACGTTCGCAACATACTTAGACGGTATTTATGCCCCTCCCCCCCTGATATTGACGTTGATATTTCTGGTTAAGAATTACAGATGGCACTTCAAAATGGATGCAAAAAAGTTCCACGAGAGGGCTCTCCATGTCCTATATATTAATTATATTATACATACTACTCTTTGCTTAAATCTATCAGTTAAGGGCTCCACAGACCTTGCAATAAATTCAGTTGATTTTTGATCCATTGCATTGCCG
Organism: Cydia fagiglandana; assembly: GCF_963556715.1. Lineage (NCBI taxonomy): Eukaryota > Metazoa > Arthropoda > Insecta > Lepidoptera > Tortricidae > Cydia > Cydia fagiglandana. Next base: position 17,616,777 of record NC_085943.1, read on the forward strand.
CCTATAGTGCAACATAAAATAGTAGAAATTAAGTAAAATGGAACTCAAAAATGTCTATACTAAATTGTTGCCATTTGTAAGCATTTTACGTCAAAAATGTGACGATTACGTAGAGAGTGGCGCCCTCATTTATTTTCTCCTATTTTATGTCGCACTATACGAGTACCTAAGTAGGTTCAGAGTAAATAACTAATAAGTAGGTGCAACAATGAACAAAATCAATGGCTCTATATAATTTTTGGTTAACCGCGAGTTCTCAGTTCGGGGCGAACTACTAGTGTAATATTCCAATGAGATAAATTTAAGCTACGCTTAGTTATTGAGTTTCGTAGTAGGAGGCCGATTCTTGCTTTGACAATTTGATATGGTTATAATCTCATCTTTATACTGTAACGGTTTGCTATAAAACCTCGTTCGCGCTAAGCGTTTTATGCTGGCCGGTTGTAAAAAAAAACATTTTAAAATAGTTTTCTGGAATCAGTCACTTGAAGAAAATTGCTGAACATTTGCGACAATTTCTTGCAAATAAGATACTAAATATCTCTAAAATAATATAATTTACCTAACTTAATCTATCTAGTTCGTGCCTTATTGGTATTATGCTGTGTACATTTCCCCGGATCGGGGATCAAGTTTGGGGTTGAAATTGCCTACACCCTACCTGAAAACCCTCTATCCTGCACTACCCCGGGTTGCGCTATGCGCAAGCTCTGTATCCCGGAAGGTTTCCGTTCCGAGCTGGGGATCCTGAACCACAGCGGGAAGCCATCCTAGTCTACTCTGGACCAACTGCTGGGACTCCTGCGCTGTACCGCGGAGCCATCTACAACGGCCCGCCTACGATGTAGAGCCTCAGGAAAGTGCCTTCCTTTTAAGGACTTGTTTCTATATTTACTTCTTTCTGTGTCAGCTCAGTTTTACGGACTCACGACCCTAGCTAACTTCCTATAATTATAAATAATATTAAATACCTTTTCTAAATTTAACTTTCATTTCTAACCTATCTATCTCTATCTACATGTGACGCTAAACGTCACATTAGCGCCCAACGTGCAATAGCCTAAAGCTTTCAATGATAAACCGGGTGTACAAACGTCACAATACGACCTCCTCTTTCTTCACGTGCAGCAATAAATGCAAACGAGTGAGACGAAGACTCTTGATTGCATTTCGTCAGCAGTAATCAGCGAGGACCGTTGATTGGTGCTCACGGTCAAGGTCGTATTGAAAAGAGTTGATAGCCGTAAGGTAAGGTGAGGTAAGACTATCACCTGGACAAGATAAACACTTGCATGGAATCCTCATACTCTTTCCCCCTTATTCATAAACGTCTACTAAAGTTGACAAGCCGATAATAATCGTTTGTCCCTTTCCGACGTATTAGTATGATGGAAAGGGACAAACGATTATTATCGGCTTGGCAACTTTAGTAAGCGTTTATGAATAAGGGGGTGTGTCTTGCCCCGAGCAAAATAAACTACGTTCGTATTTGGTCTTACCCCACCTTACCTAATAAATTTGTTAAAACAAAATCGGCCGCCAGGCTTTCCCGTAACCAGATCACAGGATTGTCAAATCAGGAACCAATGACCATTCAGGACAAGGTTGATTGGATAATTGGGTTAACTCGTCGATTGTCGGAGGTTAGGCGTGCGTGAACCAGAGACCAATGTGTTACCTGTTAATATCTTAACGTCCGTGTAATTATTTATTTACAAATTTTCCACTTAATTTTCAAATAATGTAGAGGTTTCTGGATTAGGTTACGTGAGAAAACTTTTAACCCTTTATAAGGCGTTAGGGTGTCGGGAATAGTGCAAAGTTGAACCTTACCACTTGAAAATAAAGTTCGAAATCAAGTGGGAAATATGTTCCCTTTGCCTTATAAAGGCTCAAAAGGCCTGTTGAAAGTAAAAAGTCTTTCTAATCTAACTTTGCACCAAGTTGGATGGAACAGAGTGACGGGGATTTTCATAGAAATTTGACAATAATGAATACAATGATTGTCACTTTTTGTTTTTGCAAATGCCATGCAGATTTGGCTTGGTCCGACCTCTAAAGGATGACTCACGTTAGACCGGACCGTGTCCGGGCCGGAGCTTCCGGCGCATCGTTTTCTATGGAAAGCATCACGTGATCGCCTGTCACGTTATAGTAAAATAAGCCCCGGAAGCTCCGCCCCGGAATGGCCCGGTCTAACGTGAGTCGTCCTTAATAGTGCACCATACTATGGTTTAAATCAGCTCAAAATTGAAAGCTTCCCTCAAAATAAACCGAAAAACTGCGGTCGCTTTACGGTTTGGTACAAAACAACGCTGGTATTCATACAAGCGCGTGAAAATTGCAAGCGGTCGCGAAATGGCTTGTTTTACCTTTAGTTTTTCAGTGTGGCAACAAGTGGAACGTTTTATGAGCGTTTTACGAACGGTGGTCGTTGTGCATTCTATGACAAATAGTTAACGTTTGTATTTATTTTGATTTTACCTACCTAATTGGCGACCCTAAATTAAAATAAAACAATAAAGAAAGCTGATGGATTTCTAAGATCAAATAAGTTTATCCCAGAATACATAATAGGAGTAAGGTAGAAGTACAAGTGCTCGACGCTGCACTAGTATTCGACATGGGCACTTTATGTCAAAGTGACAAGGATTAAATTTGAATACAGAACAATCTTCGCCGTTCAAATTTAACCTATATTACTGTGACATAATAAAATTCATGTCGAATACTAGTGCAGCGTCGAGCACTAGTACTTCTACCTTATCACTTGAATAGGAGGTTGTAGAACATAAGAATTATGGAAAACGACTTGCAATATTTTTTAAATAATAGGTCTAATTAAAATTCTATACGATTGTTGATAAAACGATTGGTCGGGTTGTTCAAAGCGAAAAATAGAACAACTAAATCAAAGTATGCTAACGAATAATTCGAACAAAGCAAACGAATAAAGCAACTCAAGTGCTTTGCGTCTTATAATTTTTTATTGTCTTACCAAATTCACGATATTCCTGGAATAACAATTTATTGCATTATAATTCATGGAAACAGTGAGTGGTTTTATTTAATGTAAATTATAATACACGACCTTTTTAAGGTTTAATATCGTGAATTTGGTAAGACAATAAAAAATTATAAGACGCAAAGCACTTGAGTTGCTTTATTCGTTTGCTTTGTTCGAATTATTCGTTAGCATACTTTGATTTAGTTGTTCTATTTTTCGCTTTGAACAACCCGACCAACTCAATAGTAAAATAAATGTGATCCTAAATGAAAGCGAGCAGCTCAGTCAATAAAAGGCAGCGTGTAGTTAAATACAATAAAAGTACGGGGAAAATAGCATCAGAATCCCACGGCTCTTTTAATTAATGTGCTCAGATCTCAAAGGCCGCCGTCAGAAATCCTCTTACGTTGCTGTGAACCTTGCTACAACAGGTGTAAGGTTAAAATTTCGAGAGCTATGTAAACTGTTCAGGTATTGAGGAGTAATTGCATTCTGTTAGTGTTGATGCAGCGAAAAGGCACAAATCGTTGTGACGCGCAGGCGGCGGTGGAGTGTGCTTAGTCGGCTTTCTCAGAAGGATGTCGACGTTACAGGAATACCTACAGGAGTGCCAGTGAATTTTACTAACGCCAGACACAAGTAAACAGTGAAAGCTGGTAGGTATATAGTCCGTGCCTAAAAATGTTTCGCATTTTTTTGTGATATTGGTAACGTCTCGCTGCATGTACTCGTCTATGCCTAAAACTGTATCCATCAACGTCATCTATTTTCAGTATTTTTACCCGACTGCGCGACGCAAAGGAGGGTAATGTGTTTTACTTATTGTGCATTTAAAAATGAAATTATTTATTCCTTTAATTTGTTAAACCAAAACTTATAATAACACATAGTAGAACCGACAATAAACTTGTTCTACCAGATATAATGTGCTTAAAGTTCTAGAAATGCTTCAAATGCCGTTCCAGAGAACCAAAGCAGTTTAAGGTCAACCGGGGTAATTGCGTCTCTTGTGATAAATGCGTCTTTTGAAGTTATCTTATAAACGTAACATATTATAACTATTAAAGCCGTCTGCATTAAAAGTTCAGTGACCACACTTTGAACAATTATTGCAATAGTTCTAAAATGTTCCGTTTAGAAGAAATTTTTAAAAGACGCTATTACCTCAAGTGACGCATTTATCCCGGTTGTCCTTATATTGATGAACTTGTTTTTTGCTATTATTGAGTTGAATTTAAGTCATGATCGTCAATAATTATATTTCGAAACCGTCTGCAGTGAATAAAATAATGAATAATCATCACTCAGCGCATTATGATAAATTGTAATTTTCATAGTTTGCATGCTTTTTATGGCTCCTGCGGGTAAATTTATTATTTCGGAATTGAAGTTAACGCAGAATTTTATGTTGCCATATTTAAATGATATCATGTCTGCGTGTGGAAAATATTGTGCGTTCCATTATCAAAGGGCGCAAGTGCTGGGACAATTACAGTAATATACGATAATTTAAAAACATAAGCAGGATAGTATTGCGCGCGTATTCTCTTATTGAGCTCGTTATGAATTTAGCTTTATAAATAATATCATAATTAAATCCACAAAAGTTAAAATTTTAAAATGAAACTTTGAGGACTTGTATTTTTTTATCATTTCCATTATATTCTTTAGTATATAAAATAAATAGTATAATAATAATGTATAGTGATAATTGCTTATTTTTAGGGCTCCGTACCTCAAAAGGAAAAAACGGAACCCTTATAGGATCACTCGTGCGTCTGTCTGTCTGTCTGTCTGTCTGTCCATCTGTCACAGCCGATTTTCTCCGGAACTACTAGACCAATTAAGTTGAAATTTGGTACACATATGTAAGTTTGTGACCCAAATACGGACATGTAACGTAAACAAATGAATTTTAAACATAGGGGCCACTTTTGGGGGGTAAATGAGAAAATAAAAAGATATTTTTTTTCTAACTATATCATGTTACATATCAAATGAAAGAGCTTATTGTAAGGATCTCAAATATATTTTTTTTATAATTTTCGAATAAACAGTTTAGAAGTAATTCAAGAAAATAGGCAAAAAATGACCATTCCCCCCCCTTATCTCCTAAACTACTAGGTCTAAAATTTTGAAAAAAATACATAAAATAGGTCTATACCTATAGATGACAGGAAAACCTAATAGAAATGTACAGTCAAGCGTGAGTCGGACTTAATTTCTTAGTTTTTGATCCAACCCCTACGGATTTTTTAAAGAGATTTCACTCACGTTTCACATAAAAAATACATTGTTAAAAAGGTTTACTAATGTGTTGCAGAATGATTTTTGACATATTTTTGTATTACATAATGTTACTTGGGAGAAATGTCGTTTGGCAGAATTACCTTTCCCATGTATCATTTAGCATACAATCATTTCGCAGAGTTGTAAAATCCAGAACCATATTTTGGCATACTGTTGATGATCATAAAATAGTCTTTTAAACGAGTTCGCAGATAAATGTGTTGCATAATATTTAGGTAGCATAAAGTTATCAAAATGCTTTAAAGTTAATCAGATAACCTAACCCACTTTTCTGGTGGCCGTTCGTTTTGTATGAGATCGCAGTTCTAACCTAACCTTACCCACTATTCTGGGAGCCGTTCGTTTTATACAGGAGGCCGCAGTTACTTTTGTTTGGGGGTCACAGTTCTTACTTAACGTAGTCCACTTTTCTGCAAGTATAAAAACATTATGCCATAATGAAAGTATGCTGCAGGATGATTATGGTACATAAAATAATGCTTAACCAAACTCAGCAAAAGTAATCTTCTGCTAAATAATATTCTGCAAAATGTATTGTATGCTTAGTAATAATAATGCAAAGTAATATTTATACCTAATTTCTGCGATACATGTTATGCGAAGTGTATTTCTGACAAACAATATTATGCCAGAAGAGGGGAACCCTGTTAAAAATTGTGTAATATACGGAACCCTTGCAACGCGAGTCCGACTCGCACTTTTTAAATTAATAAACTAGATTTTAGTAGGACAGGTACATTCAACAAGTGTCATCATCCGAAATTACACTCTGCACCTGAGAAGGGCTATTATCTAACCAGACAAAACCACGTGTCTGTGCAGAGAATCGAGCTTCCTGCCGGCCTTTAATAGTCGTATATTGTTCCAACAAGCGCCTACGGCCACGACCAATCAATCCCACAAATGGTTGTTATATTATTAATGCTCAGGTACAGTCAGCGGCAGAAGTTGCTATGCGGGCGAGGAGTTCAAAATTACCTTGACACGCTCTAATTCTCTTAACAATAAAGTAGCGTCAAGATCATTTTGAACACCTCGCCCGCTTAGCAATTTTTGCTGCTGACTGTACAAGTCAGCGTGTATTCTTGCACCGTTTAAAACAAAGTTTGATCAAAACTATGAGAAATCAAGAATAAAGTTTTAAATTACGGGAGTAATTTAAAAATGAAAAATATTTTTACAAGACCTAGATGGAACGCGGCATCTCACGTTGGCGAACATGATGCGAACGGGAAGCGAAGCGATGCGGCATGGAAGTAACAATCCTTTGATAGCTATAGAAGTGTCCTACGCGATCTCGTCGCGAAGCTCGCGCTGTGGTGTTTTGATATTGAAGCAGGCCATATTGCGACCGAGGCTCTAGGTGTGTTTTTCATCCTTCAAACACCAGTACATAAAAGACGTCAGATGTATTGATTCCTTTTATCCTTACCTTATATACCTAAGTTACAATCCACAAGTACATATTCTTCACTATAGTACAAATTATACTTATTAATATTGCTTTTAAAAATTGCTTACAATACCTACAAATACTTATCCTGGCGTCTGTCGCAAGTTAGAATTAGAAATTCTAATGTTAGAAACATTCATAAAGGCATAACTGAAATAAACGCCTTCATCAAAAATAAACTGTTAATCAAAAATAAACACTGTTAAATGGACATAAAGTTCAAATTAAAACTAGCCCTACGATAGAAACGACGTTATGAGAGTAATCAGATGAAATGGCGCTTGACACGCTATCGTACCTTTATTGATATCAAGAATCTCCTTGCGGGGTGGCCCCAATACATATAAATTAGAGTGGGTTGACGTTAATACGCCTCGGTGAAGCTATCGAGTATCGAATGATGGTAGAGTACCAAAAGGACCTCATTACATTATACATGAGAAGTGAAGATACCTAAGTATTGAATGAAAAAAGCTTTGGTTGAAACTGAAGCTTTGAATGCAGCAAGGATGACTCACGTTAGACTGGGCCGTGTCCGGGCCGGGGGTTCCGGGGTTTACTTTTCTGTAATATGACAAGTGATCACGTGGTGATTTTTGTAGAAAACGATGCTTAAAAAAATTTGTGGTGATATGTCCGGACTCGGAGGTACGGAAACGCAACAATTGTAACGCCGATTTTGTTTTTAATAAATTACTTATTACTTATTACTTGCTAGTATCACTTGACTCAAATAATGTGTTACTATGTATTTAGTTTGAAGTATATAAACTTAGTTAACAACTGCAAGCGAACGTTTCAATATCCTTCAGCTTCGTAAAAACGTGGTCATTCTACCCGGAGCGCCATAATTGTATTTGCAGAAGAACTGCAGTTGCAACGCTTTGATCATTCCCCGGGACGGTCTCACTTTCAGTGAATACCGGACTAGTAATGAGATGTGGCAATAAGATTTCGCCGTCTTTAAAATATTATTTGTGCTTTAAAATCTTCTGCCAGCTGAAATTTTCCTTCAAAGAATGCAATTTGAAGGCTCCGTGGAATTCCAACTTTAATTACCGTTTTTAATCTAAGTCTAGAATGCAATTTGCTAGCGTCGTCTCCTAGGAATGTACTTATTATTAGTATGTAAAAATAACATTTTTAATACGACAGTAACTATAATTAAAACTAGACGTGACTTTCAGAGTTAACGGTTGAAGTTACGAGTATAAGCTTCATTCTGTAAGAATTTTTAAACACTTAAAGAAAATTACTTAATTAACATTTCAGCGATATCATGGTTGCATTTTTATCACTTGTCATATCATGCATCAATTTCGCACTTACATGCTTGTTAGAACGTGACAGATATGATGACAGATGCCAAAAAAACCGAACATACTCGTATTAGCCCTACTGCAGCGGCATCATCGCGTTTTCATCACCTGTCATGTCATGCGTCACTTTCGCACTTAAATACTTGTTAGAATGTGACAGTTATGGTGACAAATGATAAAGAGCCGGCCATCTTAGCCGTTCTGGTTTAAGACAAGAATATTGACAGCTGACAGATCATATCCATAAACATTTCATAACACAAAATATTAATTTGTGAATAGGCCTTCAGTACGTTTAATTAGTTACTTCTCTTTGTCTTCAAGCAACTAGCAAACTCGATTTATGTTGGTTTTAAACAATTTTTATACAAAACAAATATAAAAATTAATAAATTGCATGAAAGAGCACGCCAATTGAAAAAGATGTTTCACTACGTGTAGTCTGCAAGCAACCAGCGACGTGCGTTCCTTATCCCAACAAATTTCCTACGCCGCGCCGTTAACTTTCGCAAACTCACATCTTTATGTACACATTGTTTTCAAATTTGAACTCTATTTCACGCTAGGTAAAGTCGTTTAACAACCAGAAAACTTACGAACATATGACATTTTAATGAGTAATAGAACAGAATCTTTGGATCGAGTGATTGCAGTAACGAGGCTATTGAGGGGTGAAATAATAAGGAAAATGGGTATAAAATCAAAACGATAATCATGTTTTCTGTCCTTCCCTGCTTCACGTAATACCGAGATTGCTAGCGCCATTCGATGGAGATCCTATTTGCAGTTTATTAGGATGATGTAAAATGTATGTTTTATTTATTGCCGTATATTTTAGTCTATTGCCGTTTTCATTTAGAGTTCACTTAATAGGTACTTAAAGAAAGCCCAATATTCCCAATATTGAGTGATTTAAGTGACATTAGAACGGCGAAAAAGAAAAGTCACATAGCGAGTTACCATGATTTGTAGATGTGGATTTGTAGACGATCATAAACTAATTTTTCGTAATGGTAAATGTTAAGATGTTACTGGTAGAGTTAGCATAAAAAATAGCAAATATAAAAATGTAACAAAAATATCTCCCAGTCCGAAATAGTTTTACAAAATAATGTAATTTTTCTACAGTTCCCGTTTATATGACTGTTATCATTTATACGCCAATTGTTTTATTTATGTTTTGAGTATGATGTGCCATATTTTTACATTTGACTGTACCTAGCTATCTAAACTGGAGATAGATCAAAGGCGTCACATAGTTGTTTTCCTATTCTGGACCTCACCCGGTGTATAATGTAAAAATAATATGTATAAAAATAATCGCCCACACTGTTAACTGACAGTTCGTAAACCTTATTACAAAAGGCATAAGGTCCACCGATGGACAGTTAAGAGTGATGCTGTTTATACCTATGTAGAGTAAGTAGTCATTTATGATATCTTTTACATATTTCTTTATGGTCCAATTTCGTCTGGCCGATGTTAGTAATTACTTAGTTATCTATATACCTACTTTGCGTCTAGACTATAAGATTTATGTAATGAATAGTTGATTACGTTATTTTTATGACTTAAATTAACATATATTATTATGGTAATATTTTGAACCCGTCTTGAACCTAAAGTATTTTTTTTACATAAACAATAAAAAGTACATATTACATAAAAATAACCTAAGATGCCACCAGCAGCGGGGCAGGGCCCAATCTGACGGTGGTCAATAGCCGCAGAGAGAGCAACCGATTAATCTTTGTAAGTGACCCCTGACTACCAGATCGGCTCGTTTTAGGCAAAATAAAACACGATTTACCACGATATAACGAAACCAAACTGAAAAACAGGCAACTTTTCAGACAATACGTTATCCGCAGTTCATTTTCCTATATGCATGTAAATTGCATTAAAAGAACAATGCTCGTCTCATTTGAGGCGAGTGCACTTCGCAATGCGGCCCGTTATACAATAAAATTATTATAACTTTAGCCTGGTAGCAGACATCTGGATATTTCGCAATGATATTTCTATTCAAATTAGATTGTTTAATTAATTTGCTGTTGTCTTAGTCACTGGAATTATAATACATTTTTGGTACTAAAAGGGAGGCATGAGGGAGGCACAATTCTACGGCGCTGTCGCTCTTGAATTCTTTTTCGCACAAATCATTTGAAACAAATTTTGGAGCTTTTTTGTCGCCGGTTTGGCTCTAATTTGCTTGCCGTGCAATAAGGAAGGTAGATTTAGTATAATCACTTTGAGCTTATCCTTAAAGTAATAATAAAAAAGAAAGTTAAAACTCGGGAAACCTAATCTACTTGCCTTCACAAGTTAATGTCTACCAACGTAGCTTAGCAATAAATTCATTATCTACTTACGTGAAATTGGTCTGAGCCAAAGTAACTAGGTGATAGAAAATTTCCTTAGGTACCTATATATTTGATACTTTTAATCAAAGCTTTTTAAAACCATAAAGGACCCTATTACTAAGTCTCCTCTGTCTATCCGTCCGTCTGTCACCATGCCGTAACTTAGATTTTTGTAATTTTTTTTTAATTTAGAGATAAAAACTATCTCCGGCAATAGCAGGTGGCAGCGCATTTGACTATGAAATAGAATTAGACCGCCTCACGGGCAGTTATGAAGAGTGACATCAAGTTGGCTGGATGAACGCCAACGTTCGTCCGTTCGTTCATCCAGCCAACTAACACAATTAACGTATTAATCTGATGCAAAACCAACAATAAAATCTAATTAGGGTACTGTAATCATAATCAACATTTTGGCATACATGGTGGCTAAAAAATAAGTGCATTGTATGTATGTGATGCAATACATTGATGGCTATAATTTTTACTACGAGTACAATTACGTCAATAAAGTTGCCTTGTAAACCTTAAAAGTTCTTTAAAACTTTTGACTATTTTATAAGTAAGACCTCCAAGACTTTGGAACTTTATATTATACTATTATACTTACATTTTAGCTAGGTTTCATCCTCGTGATAACTAATTTATTCGAGTGTTTTTGGTCACCCATACATTGGTGATTTGGGTGAGCTGGACATCAGCCAAACATCTTTAGTGGTTTTCCGTGTCGAAATGATTTTTCCAAAATTATGTAAGATACCGAATCGTTAATTTGGAACAATTTTCTATCTTTAGCATTTTACAAGTTGTTAAAAACTTACCTATCTTTCGATTGTATTTGTAGCTAAACAATTGAGTGTGTCGGCACAAAGCCTCATTCAAATCAAGTTACTGTAATTACTTAGGCGATCTGTTTCACGCTTAATTAGGTTAGGCGTAACCCAATTTTATTATGTATATAAGCACAGTAAACTAATTAAATTAATTATGATCGGTTACTTGTGTGCACATTTCCACTTTTCTCATTGGCTTTTCCCATTAACTATATAACGAGAATTATTCTATTGCTTGGCATATTTCACGTATTGGAATTATGTAGATTACTAAAATCGCTCACACATATAATTTATTTACTTATTTACAGATGTAGTGCATAATTATATCCCATCGTATTTTCACGGAAACGTACGAGCGTGTCTAATTCAGTCAGTCTCGGTACGAAAAGTACCTACTGAGGATGACTGAAGTAACATGACAAATACGAAGGTTTTCGAAGAAAATACGATGGGAAACAATTCTGCAGTCCATCTGTACTGGGTTTTGCGTGACGTTTAAGTTGAATGAAACAACAGGAGCTCCATTACCTTATGCATGGAGAATATAGAGATAGACGTAGATAATTGTAGGTTCAGTGGCAATAAAAATTGACTTTCTCCCTTGATCATCATCATCACCATAATCATCATCTCAGCCATAAGACGTCCACTGCTGAACATAGGCCTCCCCCTTTTATGGGGGGGTGAATGCCATAATCGCCACGCTTGGCAGGCGGGTTGGCGATCGCAGTCGAGTAGTTACACCGAATTTGAGGGACGCTGCTGCCCGTCCACCGGTGGTCTTGGACGTAGTTTAATAACATACCCGGGTCCGGGTCTCCCTTGATAGTAAACATTAAATACCGAAATCATACGGCGCTATTTCAAGGTTGATTATATAGAACTCTAATTACCTGTATAACACAGTTCCCCTTTTATTTTTCCCAAAGCAAAGTTGTTGACATTTTTCAGCGAATAGTGGGAATATTTCTTCCTATTTTTGTTAAACTTCTGTATCGGACAGTGATCGATAGTGTGCCGAAAGAACGGGTTATCCCGCACAAATATTTACAAAGTTTACGCGGGATGCGACCCGTGCGGACAATGATCCATCGCTTTTTGAAAATAGTTCCGGACAAAACAGACATCAAGTAAACAGGACAACTTGGCCCTTGATATTGATGCAAATACCCCTTGTTCTTATCAAATTACTAGCGACCCGCCCCGGCTTCTCACGGGTTAACCTATACACTTTCCTCAAGAATCGCTCTATCGATAGATGAAAACCGCATGAAAATCCGTTTAGTAGTTTTTGAGTTTATCGCGAACATACAAATACACAAACAGACAGACGCGGCGGGGGACTTTGTTTTATAAGGTTTGGTGATATCAAGGAACTTCTTTAAGTAGGGGCAAAACTTTTGTGACTGCTGCCGAATTAGTCGAAGTGTCATTCCAAGGATGAATATTATGGTCGCGCTTTTCACACATGACACAACCACTTTCTGACACCGTGTAATATGTTTTGCCATATCAACAAAAAACATAACACGTTTGCAAAACGCTTAGATATTGTAAAGAGTATGGATGGTGACTGTACCGAATTACCTGTCAAACATCAGTTCTTTTAATAAAGTGAAACTTCTTGACGTTATTACTCCTGTACGTTATTTTTTCTAAAAAGATATAGTATTCATTGTACAGTTGGTCTTTATAAAATATTGTAATAACCTCTAAGCCAAATGGATAACACGCTCGCGCAAATAAGTAGTTTCATTATTTATTCTATCTGACGTAGCTCTCAGTAAAAGCATTTGTTGAAATAAAATGGGTATCTTGTTCTTCCACATTGCGCTGGGAGAGGATACGGATTATCTCCGACAATGGCTAGTGATGTGCTCCAATTTCTGGAATTCCCATAGGAAAGGTTACCGGAAATTTTCCTTATTTCCCTGCAAGTAACTGAGACTGTTATTAACAAAATATTACAAAAAATCATGTGTAAGTAGGATATTTATGTGTACGAAATTTGAGTACGCGTATTTAAAAAAACAAAGCTAGAACGAAGGGTTAAGATTTCTGCGGTAGTCATGTTAGTTGACATTTTTATTTCGTGTGTTCCATCGTATAGATCAGCGGTTCTCAAACTGTTTTGGTGAAGGAACCCTTTTGGCAAGCGAAATATTTGACGGAGCCCCAAATTAATTTTCATTCATCACTGTGAACCAGATATACCTATAGAAGAGCTGGTTTTTTTCTTACAAGTATTTTCGCGGAGCCCCAACAGAGGCTTTGCGGAACCCTAGGGTTCCGCGGAACACACTTTGAGAATGGCTGGTATAGGTGAAACTCTATATTAGAAGAAAATTTCACATGGTTTCAGCTATCAGTTGAAGACGTCATTTAGTTTCTCTCTTCAAGAAGTTAGTTAATTTCACAATTTTTCAATTTTGATTTGCGAAACCATTATATCTTCATACTATCTACATATTTCTTTGGTCTTTGTATCTCTTGTCACTTTATCGACGACGAGAGTGGATAAATGTTTTATGTAGGCACAGAATAAGTAATAGTATTATCATACAGAACGGACACGCACCGCCCCGCCCCGACTTGGATTACCTCGCCCCGCGACTGAGTTCTGACGGACTCCTGACATACTCTCAGTTCGGCTAGCAACGCCGCGGCGCGATGACGCAACGTTCATAATGCCGGTGTATTGTGCGATGTATGGTTGTTTTTCAAATTCACGAAATAAAGAACATTTATTTTTATTATACATATATTAAAAAGTAGCGTTTTGTAATTATTTATATTTAGTCCACGCTAATCGTGTATCGACATGACATTTTTGGTAATTTATTGCCGCACCATACTTCACGTAATATTTTACGGCCTTTACGGGTTACGGGTGAGTTCGCATATACGTTCAAATAATATTAGCCGTCACAGATCACAGCTAATATTATTTGCTAATAGAACAGTTTATTATAGCAAGGATCTAGGAGAGAATACCATCTATGTATCTATAATTATGTTTGTTTCTTTAATTTTAGGAATAAAAATGTTTGATATTTACGTTTAGAGTACAACGATAACGCTCCGTGAATTCAAAAACATGTAAATAGTAGCCCTAAGCCACTTACTCACACAATGACGCGCGTACAGACGTGCCGTTCACACATATACACGCAAACGAGTTTTGATGTATGGCGTGTCCGCCCTGTGATGTAGGTACATTATAAAATATCAATTCTCCGTGGAACTAATATCTCGTGAAAACCAATGTCGCATGGATTTTCTATTTTCTAATAATTTTGAATAACCCTTATAATAATGTTTTACGGTTCCTTCTACACAAATGGCGAGATAGTAAACAAAGCCCACAACTTGATCAAGTTAATTTTGAAACAAAATCTGCTGCACAACATTGATCAAAGAACGCAACATGCAACCGATTCTGATGCACTCTAGAAGTCAAAGCTAATTTCAAAAGAAATGCTTGTTTAATATCGGTGGGTTACTGGTTGATACATTCTTGCAACCCTAAGTCGTGCGTGATGGTAGCAACCTGTAACCTATAAAGGAGCATTCCATGAAATTGTCTACCATTTGTCCCGTACAAACGCGATTTTCTGAAGATTTGCAGGTATAAGAGTTTCCTTTTCTATGACAAATGGTCAAAATTATGCGCAGAAAAATAATTGGCTACTTTAAATGCCGAAAAAAAAGTCGCAACACAGGAAATAAAATGCGTTTGCACGGGACAGCCCGTGGAATGCTCCTAAAGCAATTAAAACAAGTTTACTCTAGAAAACATCACAGATAAACAATAAATTAACGATCATGATGATGATACTCCTGATTTTTTTCAAAGAAAACTGACTAATTAAAGTTTTAGCTTCAAGGTGTGTAAATTTCCACATTCAGTCCATAAAATCAAACGTTATAAATTTCTGAATATTACCAAGCCGAACTAATTTTCTTTTATGCAGAGCAGAGGTTGGTGAACCAGCACGTAACTATATTGATTGATTCCAGTAACCAGTTAGATTTGTTTACTAAGATAAACTAGGCTTACATCGGTAATTTTGTCATTAGAAAGCTATACAAAGACGACTGACGAAGAGATGATATATTGTGAGTGAAGTCTAACCCCCTTATTCATAAACGTTTACTAAAGTTGACCAGCCGATAATAATCGTTTATCCCTTTCCATCATACTAATACGTCGGAAAGGGACAAACGATTATTATCGGCTTGTCAACTTTAGTAAACGTTTATGAATAAGGGGATAATGAGATAAATTAGGAGAGTTCGAAATGGAACTCAGTGCGTAAGGAGCGCGTTCGCGTTTTTGAGCTAAGACGAAACAGGAGCTGAGTTTTAAATATTTTAAGTAAATATACCCGTCTCGCTAACGGAAGCGGCTCCTAAAACTAGTGCGATAAGGACAAGGCGAAAAATCCTGTGTAAAAATCTCAGAAATCGAGGTTTCGTACTCGACTGTTTTCTCCTCCAAAACTTAACCAATCGTAACCAAATTTGGAAATCTCAATGATTATAAAATTATCTGTGTTGGACCGTTTTGCTTTTTTGGCTAATTGACATGAGTTTTGAATACTACGCCTCTCATTGCGGCATAGTCAATGAGGCCATTTTGGCCATTTATGAAGGGCTCTAGCGCCTTAAAAAATAAAAATATCAAAAAAACAAAACGGTCCGACACAGATATTGACAATATTAATCAGTGTTGGAAAAATCATTGCTCTAGCATCAAAAATTCACGGAGGAAACAGTCGAGTACGTTTGTATGGAGAAATGACCACTCCTGTTGGCTCTTAAGGTGTACGTAGGTACTGTATGTTCACAGTCGATGTTGCTGTTTTGCAGTATCCTAACGCGGTGTCCTAACGCTACCCTAATGCTCATCCATTACAATTAAAACAAATTATTATAAATACGCTCTGGACTGCTTTGGGAATTAACAATAGTTGGAAACAATACTTGCTTTGATTCATCGAAAAGTGTGTGTGTGTATTTGTAACTTTATCAATACGAAAACTGGGTTAGGTGGAAACAATTAGATTCAAATGTGTTTTTTTCAAAACTGAAACGAGGCTATTATTTCCTTTTCGTTTTAAAGACTTAGGTCTAATTGATGTTGAAATTCATCTGAAAACGTACCTATTGTTCTGGATGCCTCAGGAGAAAAGTGGTTTATTAAGACTTTTTTATTTGTATTGGGTATTTGTTGGGTTCCTATATTTTCAGCGGCAGAAGTCCAATTTCAAATTCCAATAATTTTTGAACGCGAGTTGCGAGGGAGACGCAAGGGGGTCTACTGTTTAGGTTTCGTGAGTGTAGTGAATTGATTAGTTACAGAGGATTGCTGGCTAGCAGGAGCCTTATAATGCACACTGATCTGATGCAGAGCACCATGCATTATGCTATTGAGGCCGATTCCTATAAATAGAAAAACTTTTAACTGTCCATCGGTGGACCTTATGCTCTTTGTAATAAAGTCCATAGATGGACAGTTAGCAGTATGGGCGATTGTAGCAAAGGCTTTCCACTTAGCACTGCAAGTCGTAAGTTTTGCATTAATTTCGGAATATATACATAAATACATAATTTAATCACGCTTATTTCCCGGAGGGGTAGGCAGAGACCATGGAAATATAAATAAATAAATAAACTTTAGCATAAAATATGTGATGGATGTTACGTAAACCCTCCAATGTGTGAATTTGGCTCGCATTCGACTGGTTTCTAAAGGTAAGGTTGGTAAGTATAAAGTTGTACCACTAATTAGATATCTGCAATCGAATAAAACAATACAGATAGCAATTTCAATTTGATTTACAGAACAGCACCGCCGCCTAATAAGGTTAAATACAGTGTAAGCCGATTTTAATTCCCATTTGCGAATGGTAAATGGATATGCGTCGTGTTCGGTGTTTACAGAACCGAGTTAATTTTACCTGCCTACTGCAGCCCGGCTCATAAGAGATTTCATTATACGATTAGTAGCTAATAATCCCTTCATTTATTAGGAGAGATTTGGTTACACAGTATGTTAATCAATTTCCAGTAAGCTCTTTCAATATCACTATCAAAATGAGTAGGAGGTTAATTAACATATCTCTGATGGCCAGGAATAATGATGGAATTAACGATAGATAAAATAAATTACAAACATACATAAGATACCTACCACCTACCTATTCTAAGGTTGTCTGGGAGAGCTTTTCAGCGAGTAGATCGCCTGTTGTTCACCTCGCCTTTTGTTGCTATTTTCTTTCTGTAATGTTTTTATTGACGTGTGCAATATTTGAAGAGTATTTGTATTGTACATATTGTATCGTTGATGTGGTAAATTAGATATTCAAATGACTCCGGTTTGGTCGAGTACAAAATAGTAAAGTGGAAAACATTAAGTAAAAAAAATGCCGTGCCAAAGACTATGTTCGTTAAAGAGAACAAAGGTTGTACGAAAGGACGCCACGAGCCAACATCTTCGCGGCGAGGCACCGGCCGCCCCAGGCACCTTGTATTCAACTCGTCCATTATTTAAAATTCACGCGAACACAATAAATCCCTAGCGTTCGTCGCTAGTTCATAATTAAATTCGTAAAACTCAATTTAAAATTTAACAAGTCCAGCCATTAAAGTAGCTTCAGTTTCCATTAAAAATGTAGCCATTTAATTGGCTTGCATGAGCTTCAATTACGGTGAGTAGCGTCATGGGGATTAATAAAATTACCATATTACAAAAAGCTAATTACCAACATCAAACTCCGTCGCGAGACGTACAAGCTAAGTCGTGTGAGTAACTGAGCGTGTATAAGACGACTTTGAAATTTACAATTACGTACTTAATTTGCGGCGCCCGCCCGAAGAGTTTTGAAGTGATAACAAAAACCGAGTTGCGCCGAAAGCGGGACGCTTCACATCGACGTTTCAGTGTTTTCGGGACCAACTTTTGAGCGCGCACAATAAAGGATACTTAAAGTGCCTGACTAAGAACTAGAATAAAACTCGGTCGATTGGGTACTCCATTGTTATGAAATTGAAGACGTTGTTATGGATGTACGGAATAGCGGGCAATATATATTTTTTAAATTTTCATAGAACATAGAACAAAGCTAGTTTGGTCAACAAATGTACGTCGAAGAGGGAAGCCTTATTTGGTATACGGATGGTTCCAAGAAAGGCAATGATGTAGGATGTGGGATCTATGGTGAGAGACCTAAGTTCAGAGCTAGCGTCAGCATGGGCACACAGGCCTCAATCTTCCAGGCAGAAGTCTTCGCCATCAACAAATGTGCGGAGATCAACCTGGATAGAAACCTAAGACACCAGCATATCTACATCAACTCAGACAGCCAGGCTGCTCTGCTGGCACTAGAATCTCTTGAGTCAAACTCAAAACTAGTCCAGAACTGTAAATCAAACCTAAATGCACTGGCTTATTCCAACAAAGTCATACTTAGATGGGTACCAGGGCACTCCGACATTAACGGAAACGAAGAAGCGGATGAACTTGCTAGAAAGGGCGCAGACACACCCCTGGTCGGCCCAGAACCGTTTTGTGGAACCACAAAACGGGATGCATATTCTCTGCTCAACAACATAGAAAAAACGAGAGCAATCGATTGGTGGAAGTTCGTAAAAGGACAAGAACACTCGAAAGCTCTAATCAAAGGGTTCAACAGCAAAACTGCTAAGGAGCTTCTAGGGCTCAAAAGACACAAAACTTGTGCGGTGACTAGAATTTTGACTGGACACTGCAAGTTGAACAAACACATGTTTCAAATAGGGAAAAAACAAGATGCGACATGCAGGTTCTGCCAAGAGTCAGAGGAGACTGCTATGCACATTCTCTGCTCCTGCGGACCACTAATGTCCAAAAGAAGTACCTACCTAGGGCGACATATACTGGAACCCTATGAGGTACAGAGCATTACGGCCCAAAGAATCTGGAATTTCCTGGATTCAACGGGCATTAGTAATGAACTTTAAAGGGCCGTCACAATAGATCACAGCTTGGTCGAAGCGACACTCAAAGGCCCACATAAAACATAATAATAATAATAATAAGCCCCCAGGGCAGCTTGTGGCGAGCTGAATGGGAAGTGACGTCCCTTGGGTCCCATACCCCCGAGAGTCGGTCAGGCCCCTCTCTCCAGCTTGCCTTCATTGGCCGGCTGGAGTGAACACTGAGCAGGGGCCGCAGGACTCTCACCTCTGGCTTACCTTAACCGGCCGTCCAGAGTGGGGTGTCAGAGCTATATGCTCGCAGGGCGGAAGTGAAACATGCCTAAGACGCGAGTTGGCACAGTGGCTGCTTACAGCCACTGGGTAGAAAGCGGTGCACACCTCTCCACGCCCTGAGCCGCTCACGTGATGTTGTCCCCTTGTCGCTCCGTGCGAGCGGCCGTTTTCGGGGACCCATATTGTGAGTTGGCGAGTCACCACCTGGCCCATTTTTTCATGTTTTTTAACATATGAGCAGGGCAGGTGCCATAGTCTCCTTCTCCTCCATAGTCCCGGTTACTAGTCCACTAGCAACTCAACGCAATAGCCCGGTTTCTTTTTGTACCTTTTCTTGCAATAGTCCTACACTAACCGGGGCTTGTCCTTGGGTGTACTACTATAGTGCAAACAGGGATAATCGTCGGTTGGTGTCACATTACATTTAGAGTAAATTGTCTTATTACAAGGGGCTTCTACGTGTTGGCTTCGGCCCCACGCACGCCTTCCAAATGCCCGGGACCCCATGGTCCCGAGAATTTGTAAAAGACAGACATAATAATAGTTTGGTCAAAGTGGAATCCAAACTAAATTGATTTAAATATAGAACATACAGGTGCCGCGAATGGTTAAGTGGAGCACTCTACCATTTAGCATAGCAATTCTCATGGTTCTGTACTTGTGTAAGCTCGCTTCAATGGCACCGTATATGCGTATAGACTCGCATATTTTACACAAGAGCTCGTCACATACACGAGTTCGGCAATAAATCTCGATATTTAGCCTGCGTCAGTCATAAACTCCAGGTAAAATTTATAGCCTTCGCGATTGGGTTCTCCCTCCGAAGCGCAAACCGCAAAAAGGATAAATACACAGACATTAACGTTTTACATCCAAAAGCTTTTAGCTCGTAAAAAAATCGGTTGAACCACACTGCCTCAGCGTAGCCAATAAATCTAAAAATACCTGCGCCTCTCTACTGTACGATATGAATATCAGCCCTCAAATGGTACAAATATCGAAATTCATTTATTTCCTTATTGAAGTCGTTCAGTAATGTATAAAATTACTCGCTATATGAGAATGTAGCACGCGCCACCTGAAATATAAAAAGATAATTTTTCATTCGGTTCGCCAAGCATATTTTCCTCATTTCTTAAAAGGAAAGTTCTCGAAGAAAACAACACAAAAAATTAAAAGTTTCGCAAGCCGGGGTGGTTTTTTCGTGTAAGCGGCGCACACCTCACGGGCTGAATGAGAGATAACGACCGCAGTTCGGTTATTTATGACTAACGAGGCTATTCACAACCGTAGCGCCAAATGGAGATTTATGAAACAGAAAATGGCGGGTAGCGTACGTCTTGAACGTAATTTGTAGGACGCGGTAGTCGTGAGCCGCAATCTGCGAAATGCCATCCCGTTTGGGGATTGCTTTGGTTCGTGAATGACTCTTCGGTGCCAGAGGACGCTCGACTCGAGATTTGAGTGCCTTCACTTGCGTTTTAACTCGGTCCGTATGAGCTCATATTATCTGTCTTCATATAACTACCTATAGGTGCTTATGCCTACATTTACCGGTACTTATACTACTGCAATTCTATGATCTACCAATCCACGATACAATTGAGTTTTAAAATTTGTATGTAAATTAGGAACATGTAAATTCTATGTAGGTACAGGACAAGTAAGTAGGTACTTAAATATTGACTGCTTAAAGTTCAGTGTTACTAGGGAGAGAGCAAAGATGTCTTTGCTTATTATGTCTAAAGCACACGAGAGAACTTCTATCTATACTAATAGAATTTTGTGCGTAGCGGGAATCTTAAAGGACACGAGAGCCATTTGAATGATTATTCAAATGGCTGTAGAGAAAATTTCAAAACTGAGTTCGTTATTCAATTTACTGGTCAACTTTGAAAAAAAAAAGATACGCTCGTGTACGGAATTTCTCGCAGACAGATTTAGCCGCATTGACCTTATGGTTAAAGTATTGACTCAGTTTAATTATTTTCTTACTTATATATATTTAGTAAGCTTCTCTAAAAATACTCAAAGTATACTTGGTTCTAAACTACGAGTAGCACAAGTACTAGAAATCACCTCACAATTACCTTTCGAACCATTTCAGTCACTTGTGCTTCATATTAAAGTTAACAGAAGAAAAACATGAAAAGTAGGTAGGTATTTATTTCATAAATTATATTATCCCTCGATAGGTGGACTTAATTTGTAATGCGTTCTACATGTCAACATTTAGGAAAAGCAGGTGAAAAGTAATTATGAAGTACCTGATCTCAAACCCATTTTTATGAATTGTTTGGATGAAAGAGCCTTTGTTTTGCGTTTACTTGATTAGTCACATAATGTCATAAACGGTCGTTTCCCGTCCCGTCCTCCAAACGCAATTAATCTCGTTTGGGAATCCGATCCCGGCACCAGCAGCGGCTACGGAAGACAATAAAAGTTTGTAAACAAACGCGGTAAACAAACCGTGAAACGTTAAACGCGAATTACGAGAGGCAACAGTGACCGGCAATTAAGGAAATCAAACAAAATTCAATAGGGAACATTTGTACAAAATTGCAAAACCCTAAGCCGAAAGGGCCCAATTTCCATTTTATTAGCATGAGTTCCGAATAAAAATGTGTTTATTCTGGGATGAAAGCGAGATGGCCCCCCATAAAGAGATCGAGTGCCAATACAGATGAAAACGCAATGTTATTCTGAGCGTATTCCAAATTCAAATGGATTTCGTGTTTATGAGTGAGGCTCCGGCCACATTTTAATGTGTTGGGAGTCGGCACATAAACAACAACATTTAACATCATCAGTTAGATTCACGGTTCATAAAATCGTTACGGGCATAGTTTTTGCGGCCTTAATACAAAAAGTAGCTAAGTAACGAGTACAATTTCCTCAGCAACACTTTTCCCTCAAAGGCGCGATGGTGGTGACTGGTCAGTTCGAAAACATTCGCAATAAAATCACCTCAAAGGATTTATAGCTGCCAAATGCCCTTGATATTGCAACAGTAAATAATATCTTTCGTTAAAAGGACCATTTTATTGGCACCCTTTCCTTTTATGCGACGATTATGTCATTTTTACGAGCGCTCCGATGCTATTTACGTATTTTTATCGAGAATCAAACGGAAAACTCTTTAATAAAATCCAAATGATCCAGTAAAACGTGCACTATGATATTATAATTGAATATTTGCAACTTGAGTTGAAGAACTATGACGCATATAACACTCTTCGGAGCATAAAATATTTATGAAAAAGCTTTTATGAACGACCTTCGGCGTGAGCATCTTAAGTTGACGCTCGTGTCGTAAGTTTACTTACAATCCATAACAGGATTAACAGGAAATCACTTTATACCGATATAAAGTGGGTATTCATTTCTGTTGATGTCAGTGAGTTGGGTACAATGAAGAACTATTTTGGATAACTTCTCTATAGGTATTTTAAAATAGTAATCCACTGTAATTCATAAACTAAACATAAAACTAATTACAAATTAAACTTAAATATAAACTAAATAAGTATAAAATAAATTACCTACTGAAGCCCGTCCCGGGCTGCCCCCGGGCCCCGACGAAAAGGTGCCCATCACGCTCGCTGCGTTGCCGCGTTGGATTGCGATGGACAACCTTTGCAGGAAAAACCCGGAGCGGGGGTCAAGGCCCCTTTCAAGCAGGCGACGACCCAGCTCCCGGAGAAAGGACTGTAGCAATTAATAAACATACCTAAAGGTAAATTAATCACACGAAAAGGTCAAAACATTTATCCCAGACTTTTTGGAATGAGTAAACAACATCGTAAAAATATGTCGTACTCTAAGCAAGCGTTACGTTTGTAAATATTTGTGCAAAATTTACAATTTGCCGTCTACGCGAGCGCCATCCATCAACGTCGCGCCACCTTGGCCGGCTCTAGCAAGTTGCGCGTTTAACATGATTGGCTCGAATAATTCAATCCACTCGTCAACAATGTTGTTTATGCCCGACTTACCATAGGCTATGAGTTTATGGAATAACATAAAAATATTTATAGCTTATAGGTTAGTGTTAGTTAGCGACCTGGATTCATTTTGTGGCGACTGGCGGGAGCATGCACAAAGTCGTGACGAGTGGCGAAAGACAGGGGAGGCCTTTGCCCAGCAGTGGGACACAATATAGGCTATAAAAAAAAAGGTTAGTGTTTTGGGCTAGAATATTGAGTGGTCACCGCATTTAGTAGTTATTTTTGACGTGGAAGTTGATACAAAAATATGTATTATAGAATTGTAATTATAGAAGTAGATATTTTGTGACGCTTCTAAAATATGTATATGAAATCGGGTCACTTATGTATTTATGTCGAATATTTCAATTTCACATCATAAGGAGAAGTTTCAACGGGAGAGCTTTACGCGACTGATCGCTTGACGCGGGTGGCGGCGGCGGTAGAGGAAGCGAAAAACTACCCTCGTTTTCACACAACACTTACTAGGTACGTTATTCGCTAAAAGTTCATCCACACTGACCACCGAAGCAGTACCTAAAACAGTTTACAGTTTTTATACAAGGTGGCTAAAAAATAAGTGCATAGTGTGTAATTATACTGAGCAACTTTTATTATGGCACCAACCCCGAAATCGTAAAAAAATTTGGCTGCTTCATACATTTTGGCTGGTCCATCTTCTAAAGTATTTTTTTGCGATTTCGGGGTTGGTTCCATAGTAAATGTTGCTCATTATAATCCCAAAACCTCCCTGGCAACAGGAATGCGCTTATTTTTTGGCAAACCTGTATATTTAATAGCCGTAGGACTGAGCTGGAACGAGGCCCAGATGGTTGCTCAAGACAGAAAGGCGTATAAGGACCTTGTGGAGGCCCTATAATATTTATTTATTAATTTATTTATACACAGTACAGAGCTTAAAACTATACAGATCCCTCCAAAACTGTATTTACAGTTTGCCTGCAGGTAAGAGTATCTACATACACGTATATTATTATTTAATATGTTTAATATAAGCACTTAAGTGGCACTTGCACGCATGCAATTGTCACTTAAGTGTTTGCAGTAGGTACAGTTTACAACAACAAATAATATTTGTTGTTGTTGTCCTATATTAAATATATTATATTTAATACGTCAGTGTCTCACAGAAGTTTTTTTGCTACCGTATATTTATTATGAGATATTTAACTCTTCAAACAGTAGGTTATGACTACCAAACCAAAAGTAATTGCTCCATGATGGATGATGTTTTTTTTACATGGCGCTGCCTACTTTTATACTTTTTGTGTCATCAATCACACCTTTCCCTTGACAAACTTGGCCGCAAAGTTACGTTTTTTAGTTAAGTCTTAACGAACACCATTTTAGTTATCTATTTTCTGCTAGCGTGAATACGGCCCTAGCTAGTACTGTTGTTTATAAACAAACCCACAAGCGTTTACTTTCATTTATGGGATGAATAAACTTTCAGGGCCTTATTTCGAACAAGAAATGAATTTTCGTAGCCGATTCTAAAAATACTTGAGGTAAAACATATTTGATACATATTTACCAATACATAAATTATACATTAATTATTTCCAGATAGCCGATATTCGTATAAATAAAGTGAAAATGGGTTGGTTCATAAATACAAAGAAAACATCCATAAGTATGTCATAAACAAATCCGTGCTCATCACACAAAATGACTTCTGGAATTAGGGACCCAAGCTCACTTTGCAGATCAATTCGCTACCAACAAGACTAAGGTGATCAAGGCCTTTTTTCACAATTCATAACTCGCCCGCGGGAACAATATAGGCCTTTGTCCTTCAGTACACGTGCATGAAGTAAAATCTTTTTTTAATACAGTTGCTCAAAAAGTGCTACTTTACGTAGCTGTTTAGCGTGCGGAAAGTTGGTTATCTCGAACTAGTGCTTTTTACTTTTCCAATTTTTTTAAATTTATACTTGTTCCAATTCACGACTACTTATTGATGAGTGTTAATATTAGTTTCCTTTAAACGTCGTAATCAGCATAAAAACCTACCGTTAATGTAAGAATACGAAAATATTACATATTTCATATTTAATTACTTACCTCTTCATTATTATAACACGTTTATTTTTTAATATTCAATATTGAAAATTCCGTTCTTAATAAGTTGACTGAATGGAACGGAATAGCTGTCAAACGCCCATAGATATAATGTACTTAAAGACGACGTCTAACCGAGCTGTCACTGTTACCACTTTTGTTGAGTGTACGATTAACAATGTTTTTCTTATTTTTTCGCAACTGTATTAAAAAACGTCGTTCGATACACGTGCGGAAATGTCATTCTTCACTCGTCCCGAGTCTTGCCACTCGCCTGCGGCTCGTGGCAAGATATCTCGGTACTCGTGAAGTAATGACATACCTTCCGCACTAGCATCGAAATGTACTATTACAGTACATATGGTCCTATTTTTCCGCACTAGTGCGTAAAATAGCACTTTTCGTGCGATGTCAAAAGTTTAAAGGGCCATATGTACTGTAAAACGTTGTACGATACACGTGCGAATAGGTAATTCGCAACTCGTGTCGATTTAAAACACTCCCTTCGGTCGTGTTTTAATTTATCGCCACTCGTTTCGAATTTCCTCTTTTTCGCACTTGTATCGTAAATAACTATTACAGTACATATGGTCCTATTTTTCCGCACTAGTGCGTAAAATAGCACTTTTCGTGCGATGTCAAATGTTTAAAGGGCCATAATTATGTACTGTAAAACGTTGTGCGATACACGTGCGAATAGGTAATTCGCAACTCGTGTCGATTTAAAACACTCCCTTCGGTCGTGTTTTAATTTATCGCCACTCGTTTCGAATTTCCTCTTTTTCGCACTTGTATCGTAAATAACTATTCTAGCTAGTGTGATGAAAAATATTTACCTAACTTTATCGCTGTATTCCAACTGTGTAAGTAAATCGGTTTAATTCTTAGCGAAATACCTGCAGTCTGTGTCTCTTCTTCCCGCGATTTACGCTGCAGTAGCGTACGAGGAATCCCGGCTGGGACCCAACAATGTATGTTGTGGCTGCTTAATGAATGTTGAGAGCGAGTTGAGCGAAGATCCCGTACAAAACAAAACAAAAAACCGACGCGATGGCGAGGCGGTTAAGCTACTCGGCTTTAAGGGAAATTAATCATTCACCTTTTTTGTTTTCCGCGGCTTTGTGCTTCCGATTCAACGTATGAAGCAACGCAATGCATGATAAGCCCAAATAATGCGGATATATCGCCAATCAGCGAAACATTCTCAATACTAAGTTATCACTGTCGCTTCGGCGATAAAATCTAATCAGTAGAGCATTAAGGGGATGTTCCCGTCTCCCGTGGGCGCATCACTTTGACACCAGCATAAGTAGAGGCGTCTGAGGTCAACCAGCCGTCTCTTCGACTTGAACAATTTGTCTCCCAGCGAGAGAAGGAAGCTCCGGACGGGTACAAATGGCAGATTACTTCGAGTTTACTAGATTCCCACCCTAGACAAATGTCGCAGCCACTCGCCCCGCTAGCCGTAATAAATGCCAGTTTGAAAGCGATATTATGCAAAGATTCATCACGCAGACAATGATGTACAGCATCACATGTATTAACACTATTAAGGCAATATTAGTGGTAGTTGGCGAACTTAAAGGGCGCTATTAACATGACGTATGTGGCCTAGTTTCCGAGAAAAACCATTTACTTAGGAATTAATAGCAAAAGTTATTTATAAGTACGTCGTCGCATGGCAGGCGGGAGCATTTCACACCGCCGCCATGTCGGAGGCAGGGGTAAATTAGCCATAACGTGTAAATTGAAACGCAGGTAATCCTGTGAGTTAACGCGATTCGGGGTGTACATCCATGCTTTAATGAATAAAGGGACACCGGCGTCTATATCTCGATGGGGTAAGAGAACTCGTAACTCAATCACGTACGTACATTAAGGCACTGCCGCGTATGGCGCACACGTTGGTTCGTGAATCATTTTTTATGCGCTATTCGATTACCGCCCAAACAAATGACACCCTTTGTGTACGACATAGCTGCTCGCGAAGAGTAATGTGCCAACGGTTGTTTTTTTACTCGAATTCCAATTGAATTGGTCCAAACCAAATACCTATCGACGAAAACTCAACTCAATTGCTAGCCCTTAGCGATAGCAACGGACTTTATTTGTAAACTTAATTAGGTTTTCAGGTTAGGTCATTTTCTTACTTAAATAGGCGCAATTTATTTTGTCTTTGTATAATATGAGACTTCGTGATAAAGTACATATATGGCCGCGATTACCAATTTTCCACCTTACTTTTTTATGAATGTTGGTGTACAATATGGTTTTGTCTTATAAATAATACAGTTTTGCGGGCAATAAAGTATAAATATGAATAAGAAATAAATAAACGAAACGCAATTACTATGTTCCCTTGTATGTGTGTCAGTGACACTGACACACATACAAGGGAGGACGAAACCAACATGCGAACTCAAAACGCCTTACTCTGCAGTGCTGCGCTCCATAAGGTTTTAGTGTCCAAGCTTCTCAGTAGACATACTAAGCTACGGATCTACAAGACCGTGATTCGCCCCATTCTGATGTATGGGTGTGAGGCTTGGACACTAACACTCAAGGAGGAGAACAGCCTTTTAGTCACAGAACGTAAGGTGTTGAGGAAGATTCTGGGACCCGTTAAAAGAGACGATGGCAGTTGGACGATCCGAAAGAATGCCGAGATAGAACATCTGATAGCCGAGCCGAACATAATAGGTGAGACCAAAGCGCATCGTCTCCGCTGGCTTGGCCATCTCGAAAGGATGGGTGAAGATCGGGCAGCCAAAAAGGCCTACTTGGGTCGACCAAATGGACGCCGTCCTGTTGGTCGTCCTAAATACCGTTGGGCAGATAGAGTGGAGGCAGATCTCAGTGAGCTCGGAGTCGGCGAAAGCTGGCGGGATACCGCTCCTGACCGATAAAAAAAAAAAAACATTTATTTCAAGCTTTCGCTCATATCGCGCTTACATAATATTTACATTATAAAATTCGGACGAAATTTGACACACAAATATACTAGATCCATTCTAGATACGACTAGTTATAGTTTAGATATCAACTAGTTCTCTTTTGCAGTGCAATTCGGGCAACCAATGTCACTTTTACGTTAGATAAGTAAGATATCTATTAAATGTGAATTGGATCTCGTCATAAGTCATATTCTGTGGAAATCGTTCAAGAGTATCTCCAGAATGTCAAATTTGACAGGTTAGATCTTAAACATATCGTTATCGTATCTTGGTGATATCTAATATATATCTATTTCAAAATCCGAATCGAGCCCTGAGTATCCTCCGTATGTGTTTTTTAACTTGCCCGAGCGAGTCAAAGATAGTTAGAATGTTAATGAAAGAGGTATCTAGTTTTACCCGCTTTCTGGTTTCACCCTACATTCCCTTACTAACACGTGGACCGGACATAGCACACTGCAGCAACTGGAAAATTAAATTAATTGTAACGAAACCCTTATCCGATGAATTGGCATGTTTGCATTGATCACTCGTCTACTAGACGTAGCATATGTTATAAGACGTTTCCTGGTTACCACACATCAGGTAGCTATTAAAATTAATTTACTACCTATTTATAAAAGCGTAGCTAGTAAGTAACTTAAGTAAGTACCTATATATATGCGACAGTCTATTTTAAATATTGCCTTTATTTTACTCTTGAATGTCATTCTTGTTAAATAGACTTTTTTCTCTTCTCTTTTTTGGTAATAAGAAATATATATTATGTTTGTAGTCGAATTCTGACGTGCACGTTTTCAAAACGTGATGTTGATATTAGTATAGGGGAGACCGAGGTGAGTTGTGACAGAGAAGAGAAGAGAAGAGAGAACTCACCTCGGTCTCCCCTAATTTACAAATGTATTTTACCATTAGTAACTCCAGCCGTGTCACAGTTAGTTTATCCTTAAGAGGCTTAGAGGATATAACCAATGGAGACGCCATGTCTAAAATATTCAGTACAAAATAGTTTGCCGTTTTTTGCGGGGGAGGGGCACATCAAATGTATAGGTACGTCATGTCATAAACGATAAACGTTAGTTCATACATATGGTTGACATGTGGTTGACCATTGGCCGCCTATTTTCGACAGAGGGGAACGCCTGTTAAAGGCGGCTCCATTGTTAATTACTCCGAGGTAAGAGGTGTAGGATTCACTATGATGCGGAGTCTATACGATATAGTTAACATGTTTGCCACAAAGCTAACTCAATTAAAGCTCGGGACGTGGAGGAATGACAATATCAGTAAATTTTAAGATACGGAGCTCCGTTCTAACTCTGAAAATCTCAACTGGATTTGATATTATGTTACATAAGGACTGTATCGTTTATTATAAATACAGATAAAACCGGGTCTAACTGTTGACGTGTGTATTATTTTGTATTACTATGTTCTTAAGGTATAATCTGGGGGTATTTTTAAGCTATATCTGATATAAGAAGGTTTTACATTTATTTTATTTTAGGGACTTTATGATGATTTTAATACCGTCTAGCAAATGTAATTTGGACAAGCCTATCGAGCTTAATTTGAGACTATTTCACCGATTCCTTGGTACGATTTAAAGAAACAAAAGGTTAATATGCTGCCAAAATATGCTATCTAAGTGTCCTTTTCATGATTGCTCAATTGAACATCCACAGAATAAATGTGGTGAATTTTTATCTTTACATGAAAACGACTTTTTATGCAACATTTTGGATTCCCGTCAATTTCTGATGCCAGCGAAATGAGGGAAACAGCTAAAAGAATCTACCGAAATCCAAAGCCTAATGGACATTCATGGCGTTGAACCATTGGCTTGTAAAGTTTTGTGGGATAGGGCACTGGTCGATAGAAACGCTCCATGATGGTTATATTGTATACCAAAGTCGGGGTTGTCGTAAGTAACATGCCATATTCTCTAAAAGGCCACCAAGCGCAGATCCAAAACTTTTTTCCAACTAAAAGAAATGATTAGACTATGCCCAGATGTTTCGCTTTACGAATCATATGTAATTGCTGTTTACATAGTACGATTTTTTTTGTGTAATATCTCGTCTTGTTCGCAAACCGTAAATTTTCTTGTAGTATTTGTCCAAAATCGTTGTAGTTACTCGGGAGGATTGGGTAAATATTGTCCAAACCATATGCTTTACGTGATCTCCCAGGACGAAATGTTACTTATTATTAAAGCACTAATTAAACTATATGTGTAATTTTTTAATAAAAATATAATACCAGAAAAAAACGGCTAAGTAAAGTTGTATTCATTATAAACGATACAGTCCTTAGCTCGTAGTGTAACTCGCTTGAGTATGTATTGGTGAGCGCGAGATGTAGCAAGTTTAATGTCAAATCAATATCAAATTCAGTTAAGTTTTTAAAAGTTTGAATTGGGTTTACGAGTATGGCCTCTAATCTTTTTATGAATCGTTGATAAGGGGTTAGCATTTGACGAATAGTCCGCACCCTTTTATATTTAAGTAGAAACTATTTTTTTTTCCTGCTTAAACCTTTGTTGTTCTGCTTCTGCAATGTAAAACAAACAATAGAGATTGTGTTTGTTAAAACGTACCTATTTATAGTTATTTATATACAACTGAGTGTTTCCCTGTAATAAGAATAATATAGGTATAAAGAGAGATTTTTCCTTTGTTTTAGTTAAAAAAATACAATAACTTTGCAAAATTAACAACAAAAACGTCACGTTTGATACTGACATATCTAATCCGTGTTGTATCTAGCCTTAATATTTGACGTATCTTAAAGTTCGAATCGGACAATATACCGGGTGTGGCCTGTAACACGAGCAAATAATTAAAACATAGATTGTTTTCCTCAAACGGTGACACTTGTCACTTGACACGGTTTTGTTCAACAACTTTTAAAAATTATGAAGTATTTAGACTCCCTATTTTTCATACAAAATAAATATTGTCTTCAATGGACGCCATCGCCACGCCATATCATTGTGATTGACGTTGCTTGTCACGCCTTAAACATAACAAAACTCGCAATACATTGCGTCTTAAAATAAACTTTAACGTGTATTAAAAATCAAACCACAAGTTATTTTTATAGTCGAGGAACTAATGTTGATCAGTATGAGGAGTACAGCCTACAGTTAAATTTTTTGCTCATATTACAGGCCACACCCGGTATAAGAGAAAGCCTAAAAGTTGCACCCATAACAGAAAATGTAAGGGCAAATCGCCTAGCGTGGTCTTACTTACTCTGCTCATCTAAAGGTCTGCTGTGTAAAGGTGAAATTGGCACAGCCTCTACATATTAAACAATTGTGGTACATATTTCAACTACATAATATGTAAATATATGAGTTGAGCAATATATTAAAATACCTAGGTTGATCACAAAAGCAAAATATTGGGTGAGTGAAAATATTGGGTGTCGATAAGACGAAATATCGAGTAGGTAATCTATACATATAATAAAGCTGTAGAGGGTCGAAAGTCTGTACATGGAAGATATTTGAAAAAAAGTTGGCTGGGGATACTTAGAATCGATAACAGAACACGTTCCAACAGTTTTTAGAATTTTTGTCTGTTTGTCTGTTTATCTGTTTATCTGTTTGTCTGTTTATTTGAACGCGCATCACGTGAAAACGGCTGAACGGATTTTGATACAAACTTTACTAATCTGTCGACAAAATCTCCGGCCAGGTTATAGGCTATAAAAATTTAACCCCTAAAAGGGGGGGTAGCCACAACACTCGCTTGGTTTAAGTTTGCCCCTGAATCTTATGGCGCTACTTAGGAAGGAGGGGCAAACTTTTTTCAAACATTTGCTACCACTATTGAGTACCCTGGTAAACTAACAGATGGCGCTGAATTTAATACGTCGTGACATGCATAGCCACCGAGGAAGGATTTTGCCAAATTAACTCTAAGCAGCTCTAAGTTTAGATGAGGGGGTACGGATATCAACAAATTTAATTGAATAATTATGTTGATTTAATAATACAACAAAATTAAACGACAGTAAATCAATTACCCCTCATTGCACAGTGCCATCTTTTTCACGACTGCCCAAAAAAAGAGAGAGAGAGAGAGAGAGTGTGTATTGTGTTTTCAGCGTTCGTATTTGTATGTAGGTATATATTTATTTATGTGAGTTTCTTTATTCCACCTGAACTTCTCAATGCCTTAACCGATTTAGACGTACGATACATCATTAGAATCCTTACGTCATCCCGGGTGAGATGATGAGAGAACATGTGACGACATTATCAAACACATATTGCGGACTTAATACGCCATATTACGCAACCTTTAGAAAAAATATCGTGCAAAGCATCGAGTAGGGTATCAAAATGAAGGGTTGTGAAAGCCGATTAATAATATATATCCAACATGTGGGTTCAAATTTGAGTTTAAGAAAGTACGAATTGACAAAAAATGTTAAGAGAAGCTAATCTCATTAAACCAAATATTATTATTGAATGGGATACTTATTAAAATACAAAGAAGGCCTGATGTACGTGGCGCGCTGCACGCGGTTCAAAGCCAGGCGCCCTCGACTCTCTCATATTAAAGTGTCGGGCGTAGCCCGATGTACGTGACGCACTGTTCGCGTTCCAAAGCCGGGTGAATTCGACTTTCTCATAGGTACTTGAAAGTGTTGGGCGTAGCCCGATGTATGTGGCGCGCTGCATGCGGTCCAAAGCTGGGCGAATTCGACTTTCTCATATTAAAAGAATCTGGCGTAGCCCGACGTACGTGGCGCGCTGCACGCGGTCCAAAGCCAGGCGACTTAGACATTCTCATACTAAAAGAGACGTACGTGACACGCTGTATTGTTACCAAAACCGGGCGCCTTCGGCGCCCTCATACTCAAGGAGTCGGGCGTAGACCAACGTACGTGACACACTGAACGCGTTCCAAAGCCGGGCGCCTTCGGCGCCCTCATACTCAAAACATCGGGAGTAGCCCGACGCACGTGGCGCGCTGTACGCGTTCCAAAGCCGGGCGCCTTCGGCGCCCTCATACTAAAAGAGTCGGACGTAGACCGATGTACGTGACACGCTGTACGCTTGCCAAAGTTGGGTGCCGAAGGCACCCTCATACTAAAAGAGTCGAGCGTAGCCCGACGTATGTGGCGCACTGCACGCGGTCCAAAGCTAGGCGACTTCGAATTTCTCATATTAAAAGAATCTGGCGTAGCCCGACTTACGTGGCGCGCTGCATGCGGTCCAAAGCCAGGCGACTTAGACTTTCTCATACTAAAAGAGACGTACGTGACACGCTGTATGGTTACCAAAGCCACTACACGTTCCGAAATTCTTATACTCGAGTCGGGCGTATACCGACGTACGTGACACAATGAACGCGTTCCAAAGCCGGGCGCCTTCGGCGCCCTCATAGTTAAACCTTCGGACGTGACCCGATGTACGTGGCGCGCTTTACGCGTTCCAAAGCCGGGCGCCTTCGGCGCCCTCATACTAAAGGCCCCCCCACATCTGGCGTCTTTCGAGCGTCGGCGTCTACAATTCTATGGCTGACGTCGACGCAACGTCGACGCAGCGTCGACGCAACTGCGCAGCGACGTCATTTTCCATAGCGCTGGACCGACGCCGACAGACGCCGACGCTCGAAAGACGCCAGATGTGGGGGGGCCCTAAAAGAGTCGGACGTAGACCGACGTACGTGACACGCTGTACGCTTGCCAAAGTTGGGCGCCGAAGGCACCCTCATACTAAGGGCCCCCCCACATCTGGCGTCTTTCGAGCGTCGGCGTCTACAATTCTATGGCCGACGTCGACGCAACGTCGACGCAGCGTCGACGCAACTGCGCAGCGACGTCATTTTCCATAGCGCTGGACCGACGCCGACAGACGCCGACGCTCGAAAGACGCCAGATGTGGGGGGGCCCTAAAAGAGTCGGACGTAGACCGACGTACGTGACACGCTGTACGCTTGCCAAAGTTGGGCGCCGAAGGCACCCTCATACTAAGGGCCCCCCCACATCTGGCGTCTTTCGAGCGTCGGCGTCTACAATTCTATGGCCGACGTCGACGCAACGTCGACGCAGCGTCGACGCAACTGCGCAGCGACGTCATTTTCCATAGCGCTGGACCGACGCCGACAGACGCCGACGCTCGAAAGACGCCAGATGTGGGGGGCCCTTAAAAGAGTCGAGCGTAGCCCGACGTATGTGGCGCACTGCACGCGGTCCAAAGCTAGGCGACTTCGACTTTCTCATACTAAAAGAGTCGGGCAATAAGATAGAATTCTTATCAGAAATTAGTATGCAGGAAATTATAATTGTTATAATTTTTTTAATAAATAAATACAGGTTAATGTAATTTACTATTTTTTATATATTTAGCAGCTTACTGACACAAACCGAATTCCACGCGGGCGAAGCCGCGGGCACAGCTAGTTACTATATATTTCGTAAATACTTATGTATTGTTTTATTTAATAGCTGTTTGCTATGAATGGTTAAAGTGATGGTTAAAGTAAGTAATATATTTTGGTGATTATTATTTAATTATATTCGTTGCCATCATTATTTTAAATGAAGTATTGAGCGGAAAGTGCAATACCTACGCCTAGCTTTGTACGAGTATTATTATTCATCTTTATTCATCTTTCTTCTTAAGTTAGGTTAATTATAATATGCATATAAAAGTAAAATATAAAAACAGTTACAAAACAATAAAAAATACATATAAACACATTATAAAAAACCTAACCTAGGGTGCCGCCGGCAGCGGGGCAGGGCCCAAGCTGCCGGTGGTCAGGACCGCAGAGTGAGGAATCGACGTACTATACGCGCCGTGTCCAAAATTACCGCCTTCTGCATCTGACCCTTGATCCAACCACCCAGCGAGAGTCTCTCTAGGTGTTGGTCGAGACTCTTCGCTATGAGACCGTTCGCTGACACGACTATAGGAACAATTATCGTCGAGTCAACATCCCACATGGCGGTTATCTCGTGAGCTAAGTCTAGGTACTTGCTGGAGTATTATTATTATTATTGGATAAAGTCCCAAAACGTATTTTGATCGAGCAATATGCAACAAATTTTACTGTAAAAATTATTCACGAGTATAAATGGCATCTTTCGTTACACATGAAAAATAAATACTGGACTTGATTACATTTCGAGTTCCGTCCTTTTTTACACTCGGATGAAAACGATCTACTTAAATTAATATTACGTCGGACCTATCAAAGGTTCCAGGAAGGTAAGGTTTTATAAGGTTTTGTTTGTCAAATTTTTCCCTGTGTTTTCTGGCGAATAAACAGTGATATCGAGGCATCGTTTTCCGCTCGAGAGGACCCAGTATTTGCGTTTGACGTTAATGTAAAAGGAAAGTTTTTAATCATTTCGATGGGTTCTTTCACAGACAATATATGTATCTCAATAGATATGACATCCGCCGCGATTTGTATTGCAAGGGTGCTGTTCGAGTGATCCGTGATGCCATTAAAGTCTATTTAAGTGATATTTTATCAGTCTATTCTCTGTACGT
Organism: Cydia fagiglandana; assembly: GCF_963556715.1. Lineage (NCBI taxonomy): Eukaryota > Metazoa > Arthropoda > Insecta > Lepidoptera > Tortricidae > Cydia > Cydia fagiglandana. Next base: position 17,652,865 of record NC_085943.1, read on the forward strand.
GGCCATACTGAAAGTTTTGGATTCTGAGATATGAGTCAACTTGTTTTTTAGGGTTCTTAATTATAGTTATCTTCTTGTGTTTTTTTTCCTGTTCCCTTCCCTTTTCATTTTACCTTTACCTTTCGCCTTCTTAGTCGTGTTATTATCAACAGCTGGTTTCGTAGGTCGTTTTCTTTCTTCTATTTCTTTTTAAAGCTGTTATTCGATATCCTGACTTTTTTGCCAACACATCTTCTACTGCTTTTCATAGCTTCTTTAGACCTTATCGTCTTTTTTTATATTTATCGTAATATCGTACCATAATTACACTGCTACCTGAAGATCTACTAATGCTCGCAATATCATGAAAATTAGGTAAGCCCCATCATGCCTCGCAAATTTTACCCCGTCTTTTCTTCACCTCCATAATTTAGCAAAAATATTCTTAAAAAGAAACACATCAAACTTCAAGCATTTTGACTTACGCCACACGACAATTTAATGTAATAACAAATATGTAAAAAAATCTACGTATTACTTACGGTTTTATAATAAATTGCTTAGGTCCTAAATTAAAGATCGTTGAGATTGGTAAACACGTTTCGACCTGCACTGAACAAACGCACAACGCTCTCACTCCCTACTGACATCGGGCTGATGGCCATTTGGGAGGGGCGTCCCGTTGTCCATAACGATTCGTTTGTGTGATGTCTAGTTTCGCCTATGTGTGGGGGGCTCCATCTTACCTCGTGTCCCCGTCTTATCCGTCTATCTCCCCTATTGCTGCCGATTTTTGATATTTACCGCAACATCTTTCGGAAACTTATTCAATAACTTTATTCTTACGCAGTGCATTCCAAGTTCAATACGGTTATTTCAAGTGCTATATTAATATGCCTTTTGCTCGTATGGTCGCATTATTAGAATAGGTTTATCGTCAAAAATGTTGATATATCAGCGATGCCGTACATCCGGATTTACGTTTACGAAATCACTTCCCGCATCAGATTCGCTCTCCAATTTGATCCGATTTACCCGGATAATGTATTTGCGATATTCCGGGCACAATCTCGGAGATAGTGGCGTGCCAAAAGAACGTTGGCGGAGAGTTTGCGGCGGTTCTCAATTAAAAGTACTGATCGTGCTCACACATTGACAATTAATAATTGTGTAGGTATCCGACCGCAACGACACTCTTTGGTAAAACGACTTTCGTTTGGTAAGCCTCTGGTAATAATATGGAAGTACCTACTGTTTTATTAACTTTCATCACATGAATAAAAGTTATATTTTAAATACATATAATTTTATTTATGTTGCTGCGGGTTTAATGGAAACAGTCCAATTTAACAATTTCTACTCTATGTAAGTCGAAACAGGAGCTGAGTTTTAAATATTTTAGGTAAATATACCCGTCTCGCTAACGGAAGCGGCCCTAAAACTAGTGCGATAAGGACAGGGCGAAAAATCCTGCGTAAAAATCTCAAAAATGGAGGTTTCGTACTCGACTGTTTCCTCCTCCAAAACTTAACCAATCGTAACCAAATTTGGAAATCTAAATGATTATGATTAGCACCGACCGACGACGATAATGACCGGATGAGTACGATTCATGACCGGATTAGCAAGCTGAAGTGGCAATGGGCAGGCCACATTGCACGCAGAGAAGATGGCCGATGGGGTCGAAAAGTGCTCGAGTGGAGACCACGGACTAGCAAGCGCAGCGTAGGACGTCCACCCACAAGGTGGACAGACGACCTTGTTAAGGTCGCCGGAAGACGCTGGATGCGGGTCGCTTCCCACCGGCACGTATGGAGGTCCAAGGGGGAGGCCTATGTTCAGCAGTGGACGTCTTATGGCTGAGATGATCATGATGATGAAATGATTATGAAATTATCTGTGTCAAACTGTTTTGATTTTTTGGCTAATTGATATCAGTTTTGAATAGTACGCCTCTCATTGCGGCATAGTCAATGAGGCCATTTTGGCCATTTTCGAAGGGCTATTTATTTAAAAAACAAAAATATCAAAAAAAGCAAAACGGTCTAACACAGATATTGACAATATTAATCTGTGTTGAAAAACTCATTGCTCTCGCATCAAAACCCACGGAGGAAACAGTCGAGTACGTTTGTTATGGAGAAATGGCCACTCATGTGGCTCTTAAAAAATTGCACTCCATTAAATTAACAGACATAATTGTTTTGTAGGTAATTTGTACATTATCCGGGCTGTTTTTTGTACAATCATTAAAATTATTTTATACATTATTTTGAGTACTTTGTTAAATCTTAATATATGTATTTAAAAACACTATGCAGTTGGTTAATGTAATATTTTAATAAGCTATTTTAGTTGACAACCAACTATCTCTCTATCTCTATAACTACGTATCTCATATGCAAAATTGGCCTTTCAGAATCGCGTCAAATAAAGTTTTCTACTTAAATCTGTTCGGGAATTGCAATCGATTTCGTTTAAAATAGTTTAAATGTAATCGGAAACGAATAATTACGGAATTCATTACACCAATAATGCAACGTTAATGAAACACGAAAGTAATCCAACTCTTATGCAAATTTAATTATTTAAATTGAAAAGATAGCTGAAATAATTGTACTGGAGAATAATGTGTACTACGTGATGAACCTTTTAGTTGAATTCAATATTATTTATTATAGGATTGAAGCAGATTCGTCCTAACAAAATCTGATTTATCTAATGATGCACTAATTAATGTTATCGCTAATGGCTTTTTTACAATTGTGTAATAAAACAATTATCAGTCAGTTTAGCTTAAAGTATACTTGAGCTAAGCAAACAATCTTGGTTCCAGTTAATTTTATACATTTTAATCCCTATGTTTTCCTAGTATTCCAACTTTTCAATTAATTAAAAAGGTAAAAGATTTATGTACATACTTACATATAATCACTCCTATTTCCCGGAGGGGTAGGTAGAGACCACAGATTTCCACTTGCTACGATCCTGACATACCTCTTTCACTTCCTTCACTTTCATAACATTCCTCATACACGCTCGCCGGTTTAGGGTGCTCTTGATCTGGCCTTTCTTCAGGATTTCCCCAAACTGATCAGAGAAAGTCCGCCAAGGTCTGCCCCTTCCAACTCCAACTTCCACTTCACACTCTCTTTGTTAGCCTTCTTTCACTCATTCTTTCCACGTGTCCAAACCATCAGCTCAACATACCATTCTCAATTTTTGTCACAACATCTACATTCAGGCCATACTTTTCCCTTATCAGCTTATCACACTGTTCCTAATTCTATCTTGCAATCTCACACCACACACACTTCTCAACGCTCTCATTTCCACTGAATTCACTTGGCTCTGATGCTTCTTCTGCCATACCCAACTTTCGCTACCATACATAAGTGCAGGCACCAACACCCCTCTATGAACAGCCAACCGTGCTTTTTGCGACACCTTCTGGCTGCTCATAAAAGCGTTAACTGCCCCATTCACACGATTTCCAGCATTCACTCTCAATATCTTTATCATGCTTACCGTCCCTAGTAAACAAGGTTCCCAGATACACAAACTCTTTCACTTGTTCCGGTCTTTCTAGACCAATAGATTTATGTAAAGGAATATTAATTTAAAATTAAATACGATTATTGTCGAAAAAAGTTGAATTTATCTAATAACGTGTCGATATTATCCCAGAAACACAGATCCTATTTAACTTAACTATAATTATATTACTAATTATAGTAAAGTTAAATATCTAAACCGACCTTTAGGACATAAGGATTATTATTCTAAAAATCCATGTAATTACAATGACACCATGAAAAATGGTTGCGTTTCAACGCTCCTACTGACATATTAAACCGCGGGCCAAATTAAAATGTAAAACTCGACCGAGTCACGCTCGTGTAAAGTGAATAAGATAAATGGCCTAGGGATCCAGTGAAATGTTCATTTTATGTATCACTGAAATAAATTAACCGCCGAGCCCCAGGCTTCCGCTCGTTCCGCAGCTAAATCAATAAGATTTCATTTCGAAATATTTGTTGATTAACTTAAAATTTGTTTGCTATAAATTATGGGGGCGCAGGCGACCTAAGGTCGTTCACTTAAAGAGAGAGTTGTCCGATTTAAGATTGGGCGTAAAACTAGTAAATAAGAAGCCAGTAATTTTGAATTAAAAATGTTTAACATTAATCATTCATCATTCATGGTCTTCCTTTTATTTTTGACACTATGTTATTTAGCAAAAAATAATCCTTATGATGTAGCCTTTCGATCGGTATGATAAAACTACAGGGTGATTTTTTTCTCGTGTAGCGGGTTCGATTCCCGGTTCAACCATGTAATTATTTAAAAATCTATGAATGCAGTTTAAATTGTTATTTTTTTTATTAAAATAATGTCTTCTTTCAGCGAAATATCCTATCTACGATATTTAAGGTACTTTCCCTTGACCTGTAAACATACCTTGCAAACAACCCTTTCTATACAAATACAATACCGGAACCAGGAATGTCCGGTTCTCGCCATACAAACTCGGTACCGGGAGCAGTATACTGTACCGTCACCGTCAAAAAGTCACCTCAAACTAACAAAAAGCGTCATATTTCTATTAAGTACAGTATTAAAGGCTCCGTACGCGTACGACAAAAAGGTAATCGAACATTTGGCGGTAGTTCGCGGGTTCGCTCTCATCACGAGCATGTGTCGCGCGAACTTTCTTCGCCGACTCAATAATATTGCGATTCCACCATTTGTTATTACTCGATTCTTTTTATCGTTCCTCACTTTCTTGCACCCTAAACGTTATGAGAAAATATCTTTCCTATTATCGGCATGAAAATTGCGAGACATAGATATTATGAGTGAAGGAAATAAGTGGATGGGTTCTCTCTCTCAGAAGACTCAACAATGCCTTTAATTAAAATTTCCTTTCATTATTATTTATACCAAACTAATGGCCGTTTTCGTTTGAGCGAAGAAGCTCGGCTCGTGTTTTATATGGTTTTCCTTGCTGTTATTACTTTAATTAAAGCGTAAATATAGTAATTTTATGAGATTCCTCTCAAGTAATCTGGAAACTTATCGGATCTTTCCTTTTTGTAACTATGAAACGTATTTACGATACGGTTGCGTTTGTGGCCCACAAATGGTCTCGCCGGCTGCCGGCCTAGCCAAGATTACAATCGCTATCGCTTCGACAACGAAACGCTTTGTGTCTCTCTATCACTCTTCCATATTAGCGCGACAGTGACAGTTGCGTCTCGATCGCTACGGAGCGTAAGCGATTGGCATGTTGGCTACGGGGCCAGCGCTGACTTTCAGGTTAGCATTATGCTGAGGCGGGACCAACGGGCGGGACCATTTTGTGGTAAACTATATACTTTATGCTTTAAATATACTTTTGGTAATACGTTTGTATGAAATGTAGTTTTAGTTAGCCATGAATAAATGAAATTATTCTTATTCTATTTAGCATCCGAGGTTGCAATAGTCAAGAGGGCAGGTAAGAATGATTATTAATGGCTCCCGTTCTTAAAGTCTATTGTTATCTTTACCAACAGTCCCGTCCAGCGAGGAAACCCACCTATTCACCGAGGACGGAACTACTAAACGGACGCCCAGCATAATTTATGAGATTTCTTACTTCTAAAATACGGTCTTGCTGACGTAAAAAGTTGAGCTTTGACGAGTTGGCTTTAATACTTGTTTTTTATTGCAAGTGTGGCGTTTACGAAGAATTTACGTAGGTATATTATTTTAAGTAAGTAGGTTGCTACTATTGATTTTTCATTAAAACGCTCTATTGAAAATTAGCGCCCTTGAATTGTTTTAATTATTTATTTAAACTTTATTGTACAGTAAAAATTGTACAAAAGGCGAACTTAATGCCACAAGGCATTCTCTACCAGTTAACCCTCGGGACAAACAGAGAACAAGAAGTAATAGGTGCAAGAAAAATTAAAAGTACGAAAAATTTATTATTTTTAAAATAATGTATGTAAATAATGAAAATATGGATGTAGCGTAATTTTTTAACCTGTATCTTTGTTTGCATCTACTACTTATTAATTATTACTATCGTTATTCATCATAATCGTCTTTCAAATCTAATAAACCGTTAATATTCAATATTTGACAATTCTGTTGATGGAGACAAAACTTTAAAAAAAACAACGGGTTGCACTCCGGGAGTGCCGACAGAAGCGAAAACTCAATGACTAGTTAGTCCAAAATGTCTGCAGCACTATGTATAATTAATTGACCCATCCTCCTTTCTATTGAAAAACTTTAGTTCCGAAATTGCTGGTCAGTGAACTTGTTTAAAATTCGAATAGAAATTGTAAAGTTACCTTGCAGACCTCGCATCGAAATATATTTGGTCATGATTTTATTTTGAGTTTTATTCACCAGTACTAGAGTTCATTTTTATCTAGACACGCGGCAGCGTGTCAAGCCAAGTTCAAGCAAAGGAACTGGCTTGCCAGCGCCAAGTGTAATATTACACGAACCACTTGGTGCCACTTTTGACCCTTCTATAACTCAAAACATCTTTAACGTAAACACATAAAACTACGTGTGCTTAATTATATCCATAAGGACATCTAGAAGCCCAAATTTCATGAAGCTAGCTCAAACGGTTATAAAGATATGAAGGTCAAAAAGTCGTAAATTTTAAGACTGACTGACAGACTTATAGTACCTAAACCTAACCTACTTCCAGATGACCTAGAAGGATGAAATTTGGAATCCAGCTCAGTTATTGTGTGAAAGCGTAGGAAAAAATCTAAAAATAAAAAAAGTTATAAAGTAGGGGGGGTCTCCATACAAAAAAACCATTTTTTATTGTGACTGACATATAAGTACCTAAACCTAACCTACTTCCAGATGACCTAGAAGAATGAAATTTGGAATCCAGCTCGGTTATTGTGTGTAAGCGTAGGAAAAAATCTAAAAACAAAAAAAAAGTTACTAAATAGGGGGGGTCCCCATACAAATTTCTTTTTTATTGTGACTGACATATAGTACCTAAACCTAACCTACTTCCAGATGACCTAGAAGGATGACATTTGGAATCCAGCTCGATAATTGTGTGCAAGCGTAGGAAAAAATCTAAAAATAAAAAAGTAAAAAAATAGGGGGGGTCCCCATACAAAAAACCTGTAATACGCGCTAAACAACTGGCCAACGGTGTGTCGTTGGCGGCGCGCGGCACTACATAATTAATACAAAGAACAGAAGTAAAAACATGCAGCGGAAACACAAGAAAAAACATTAAATCTCAATACCTGCCTAGTTTTCTTTACAAAAAGTATTGATATCCCATCAAAAACATAAATGTAAAAAAGGAGAGCCAAGTTCAATACAAAAATTATGCTTGGCTGTGGGGTTCGCCGCAAAAAGAATGGAGATCTAAATGAGTGCCAAGTTCTATGCAAAATCCAAATATGTATTTATAGGAACAAAATAACATTATAAACAAGTATTAAACTCTATTTCTTTGCTTTATTGGATACCTATAAAAATTGCTGTTATTTAAAAAAAATGTGAGATCTTAAAGTAGGTTAGATTTGGCTTGGCCAGTTTTTATCAGAATTACAAAATATATATGTTGAATAACTTTATAAAATGACTGGTGTAATGAAAACTGGCCAAGTCAAATCTAACCTGCTTTAAGATCTCGCATTTTTTTTAAATAACAGCAATTGTTATAGGTATCCAATAAAGCAAAGAAATAGAGTTTAATACTTGTTTATAATGTTATTTTGTTCCTATAAATACATATTTGAATTTTGCATAGAACTTTGGCACTCATTTAGATCTCCATTCTTTTTGCGGCGAACCCCACAGCCAAGCATAATTTTTGTATTGAACTTGGCTCTCCTTTTTTACATTTATGTTTTTGATGGGATTAGCGATTTCATCAAGATGTAGCTTTATTGAATTATATTTGAGTGATATAAAGTTAGAATGTAACTGTGAGATCCTCGTATTAGATTAGAACCTTTTTCATGTAATGTCATTGAGTTTTTCTTTATTGATTTAAATGCCATCTAAATGAGCGGCCATCTAAACCTTACGGTCACGTGATCGCCTTACGCTGTCTCGCTCGAGTTTATCATTTTTTCCCCACCTCAAAAATTGCCCAGCGCCGCTAAAGAACTTTTCACTTCAAAAAATTTTAAGAGTGTGCTTTTGCTACGTTTTATGAGTAAGGGGAAGTGTTCTTACTTGGGAACTTACTTATTCTTAGATAAATAGTTTAATTTCGGACTAGGAGGTTATCATATTAATCTCGTGCGACGAACCAAGGCTCAAGGTGTTTTTACATCAACTTTGACTCTGGTTCTAATTAAAATGAAAAATATTCTGTAGTAAATAAAATGTCACTGTAGTACCGTAAGTGATGGCGGCTTGGCGGCGCTCGGCTCCGTAAATAAGGCGAACTATTAAGCGACCGTCGCTTGACTAGCTCACACAATTCCCTGGATAAAATACTAGTATCTCTTTACACTGGGTATATTAAGGCGCTCTCGAAAAACACGGTTTATTTTGTGTTCAGGAACAACGAAGAGGAACTTTTGTTGGATTCGCGTTTAATGATTATGTTATACGTAATTGCTTTAATGCTATATAGTTTGTCAAAGATACTGAGAGAGACTGTTTCAATTCAATCATAGACAGAGAGAATCATAGGTACTACTTTGTCTTACACTAGTACATACTAGCACCCAAAAGAAAAGGATGAGTATCGTTTTCGAACTGACTGACAAATTGGTTTGACCTACTATATATAACTTTATTTATCAGAGCTATTTTTAATATTATCAAAGGATTCAAAGGGATGAATCCCACCTACCCAGGTAGGTAAAGGCCCAGTGCTGCAGAACTGTGTCGTTTTATTTGAAAGTGATTTTCCTATGTGACTTACGGGCAACACAAATAGCCATGGATCACAAATAAAAATAATTTAGCCTAGATACGTCCCACTGCAAGTCCCACTCCTTTCATTCGCAAGAGGGCTTGGGAGTCCCCAATATATTATAGGTTGCGCATTGAGTAGTCACTCAATGCGCAACCTATAATACATGTACACTTTTGGAATTATTCGCATATGTGTGCAGGTTTCCTTATGATATTTTCCTTCACCGAAAAGTTAGTGGTAAATATCACATGATATTGCGTACCTACGTAAGTTCCAAAAACTCATTGGTACCTACGGGCCAGGATATGACCCACGGATTGAAAGTCGGACGTCAGATCCACTCGACCAGCAGCACAGCTAAGACATAAAAGATAAGAAATTATAAAAGATAGTTTGAAGATATTTATGATAGGTAGGTATGAATATTAATTTAATTTATTCATAAACATTATTGGTAGGTACATTCAATGTCAATCTTAAAATCTAGTTAACAATTTACTAAACGATGTCAATGAGGTAGGTATGTGGATTCCATAAAATAAGTTCAAAAACTAAAACCCGACTACTGCAAATCGCGCTCTAAAAAGTATGAAACAAGATAGAATTCTTATCTAAAATTATCAAGCAGGAAATATTATAAATGTTACCATTTTTTTTATATAAAAATACAACGTAATATAATTTACTGAATTTTTTATATATTCACAGAGATTCAGAGGATCGCCGTGGTCGTATGCCACGATTATAAACTTAAAAGTAATGTAGCATACGACCACGGCTATCCTCTGAATCTCTGTAAATATATAAAAAAATCAGTAAATTATATTACGTTGTATTTTATATAAAAAAAATGATAACATTTATAATATTTCCTGCTTGATAATTTTAGATAAGAATTCTATCTTGTTTCATACTTTTTAGAGCGCGATTTGCAGTAGTCGGGTTTTAGTTTTTGAACTTATTTTTTATTTAATTAATTTTGGGGTCATGATTTCGTTACTAACTTTTTGAAGTCACTTTATATTACTTTTGCGAGGGCGTCGCAGAAATGCACGCAGAGCGCCGCCTATATCGGGCTACGCCCGACTCCTTTAGTGCCTATGAGGGCGCCGATGGCGGCCGTCTTTGGAACGCGTACGTCGGGCTACGCCCTACTCTTTTAGTATGAGGGTGCCGAAGGCGCCCGGCTTTGGAACGCGTACGTCGGGTTACGCTCGACACTTTTAGTATGAGGGCGCCGAAGGCGCCCGGCTTTGGAACGCCTATGTCGGGCTACGCCCGACTCTTTTAGTATGAGGGCGCCGATGGCGCCCGGCTTTGGAACGCGTACGTCGGGCTACGCCCGACACTTTTAGTATGAGGGCGCCGAAGGCGCCCGACTTTGCAACGCGTACGTCGGGCTCCGCCCAACTCTTTTAGTATGAGGGAGCCGAAGGCGCCCGGCTTTGGAACGCGTATGTCGGGCTACGCCCGACTCTTTTAGTATGAGGGCGCCGAAGGCGCCCGGCTTTGGAACGCGTATATCGGGCTACGCCCGACTCTTTTAGTATGAAGGCGCCGAAGGCGCCCGGCTTTGGAACGCGTACGTCGGGCTACGCTCGACACTTTTAGTATAAGGGCGCCGAAGGCGACCGGCTTTGCAACGCGTACGTCGGGCTCCGCCCGACTCTTTTAGTATGAGGGCGCCGAAGGCGCCCGGCTTTCGAACGCGTACGCCGGGCTACGCCCGACACTTTTAGTATGAGGGCGCCGAAGGCGCCCGGCTTTGGAACGCGTATGTCGGGCTACGCCCGACTCTTTCAGTATGAGGGCGCCGAAGGTGCCTGGCTTTGGAACGCTTACGTCGGGCTACGCCCGACTCTTTTAGTATAAGAGCGCCGAAGGCGCCCGGCTTTGCAACGCGTACGTCGGGCTCCGCCCGACTCTTTTAGTATGAGGGCGCCGAAGGCGCCCGGCTTTGGAACGCGTATGTCGGGCCACGCCCGACTCTTTTAGTATTGGAACGCGTACGTCGGGCTCCGCCCAACACTTTTAGTATGAGGGCGACACTTTTAGTATGAGGGCGCCGAAGGCGCCCGGCTTTGGAACGCTTACGTCGGGCTACGCCCGACTCTTTTAGTATAAGAGCGCCGAAGGCGCCCGGCTTTGCAACGCGTACGTCGGGCTCCGCCCGACTCTTTTAGTATGAGGGCGCCGAAGGCGCCCGGCTTTGGAACGCGTATGTCGGGCCACGCCCGACTCTTTTAGTATTGGAACGCGTACGTCGGGCTCCGCCCAACACTTTTAGTATGAGGGCGCCGAAGGCGCCCGGCTTTGGAACGCGTATGTCGGGCTACGCCCGACTCTTTTAGTATGAGGGCGCCGAAGGCGCCCGGCTTTGGAACGCGTATGTCGGGCTACGCCCGACTCTTTTAGTATGAGGGCGCCGAAGGCGCCCGGCTTTGGAACGCTTACGTCGGGCTACGCCCGACTCTTTTAGTATAAGAGCGCCGAAGGCGCCCGGCTTTGCAACGCGTACGTCGGGCTCCGCCCGACTCTTTTAGTATGAGGGCGCCGAAGGCGCCCGGCTTTGGAACGCGTATGTCGGGCCACGCCCGACTCTTTTAGTATTGGAACGCGTACGTCGGGCTCCGCCCAACACTTTTAGTATGAGGGCGCCGAAGGCGCCCGGCTTTGGAATGCGTATGTCGGGCTACGCCCGACTCTTTTAGTATGAGGGCGCCGAAGGCGCCCGGCTTTGGAACGCGTACGTCGGGCTACGCCCGACACTTTTAGTATAAGGGCGCCGAAGGCGCCCGGCTTTGCAACGCATACGTCGGGCTCCGCCCGACTCTTTTAGTATGAGGGCGCCGAAGGCGCCCGGCTTTGGAACGCGTATGTCGGGCTACGCCCGACTCTTTTAGTATTGGAACGCGTACGTCGGGCTACGCCCGACACGTTTAGTATGAGGGCGCCGAAAACACCCGGCTTTGGAACGCATACGTCGGGCTACGCCCGACAATTTTAGTACGAGGGCGCCGAAGGCGCCCGGCTTCGGAACGCGTACGTATCTTGTAAAAAAAATGACTGTTTCATACATTTTGGCTGATCAGGACTTCTATACCTATTCACGTTATAAAATGTTGCAGGACATTAAAAAAAACACCATGTATAGCGGCCAAACAAATTTCTTTTGCAAAAACCTTCTTGTATCGCCGTAGTCGCGTAACCCGCGGATAGAATCCAGAGCGCTTGTAGATTCATAGTTCGACGAATCACCTAACCGAAAATTTAATGTTTTATCTGGCGAATGCAAGCAAAACCGGGTGCAAACGCTAACAATATTTATATATTTGAAATGTGCTAATTGAGCTCTTTCCAATGATGTATAACACATCATCATTACTTAATTTTAGTTTTTTGGTTCGTGACTTTATGACCTCTAGAGGGCGCAGTGTTCATTTTTTTCTGACACCATATAGCCTATAACCAGCGGACAATTAAGACGATTCGAATGACACATCGTTTATTAAATTATAATAAGTACTTTAGAAGTTATGAGGGAACAGATGAACATACATACATACATACATACATACCCACATACATACCGGTCAAAATCATAACCCTCCTTTTGCGTTGCCGTAGTCGGGTAATAAAAGTAAAACAAGCACCTTGTTTAAGTAAGTCAAAAATACTTTTAGCGCTAACGAAAGCGGATTATGGCTTCATAATAAAATTCGCAATGCTCAAGAGAATCCATATTATTTTAAAGCGCACGTATTTTCCATATAAATTTAATCCTTCGACATTCTATTTCGCTATGTCAGCAATGCCCGGTGAGGGCAAACACTTACCGGGCCAATAAATAAAGCAAACGGATTGAACCCATTTGCGGAGTGGTTTTGTAAGCCACGACTACGGAAACGTCTTTTCTAATAAAGACGTTAGGTAAATCTAGTTAATTGTAAGCTAAGACGCGCCACGTATACTCGTATAGTATAGTCTTTCGATTTGTAGCTGGCCCCGAGCGGCTAATTGTAATTCAATAACCGGTTAAAGTGACTGGTTTTTATGCAGGTTTACTTAACAATAGACAAAGGATTAGCAGTTTGGGGCCAGCTACAAATCGAAAGGCTAATACGTTGATTATAATTTTATTAGCACGTAGCTATGGAGGCTGGTTCTGATTTAACAATTAAGTAATTAAAGTTTTCATGACATCGAAGTCGTCTCAGAACAAGATTTGTTAGTTGGGCACCAAGAATAGGCAGGTCGGCATCACCATGTTCAAAGATCGAAATGTGAGTGGATTTTTCATTGGTAAAATTGGTACCACTCACTATTTTTGTCTAGTTAATCAAACCATTTTTTATTGAAGATATTTATTTTTAAAACTTGCTTAAAAACAGGAAATCGTATCGTCGTGTATCGACCGTTTTAGTAAATAATGCAGCTGTAGTTTTTTAAGGGAATTTTTATTATATTTATAATATTTACAATTTTGCAATCTCTAATGCCAAAGGCTGTTTCCAACTAACAAGCAGTGAGGTTCCATAGAAATATCTAAACTAACTAAAATGGTGGAATATTTTGTGAACTTTAAACTAAATTCCTGATGAATTTATGATTCCTGAAAGAATTCCTAGAAATCGGTTGTACATTAACTCATAGTTTATTAATCATAAATATATCTAATAGGATCATATAAAGCATTGCCTCTTTCGTTGAAGAATTCAAGTATGTAAAACCGTGTCATCGACACAGTCATAACCTGCTCTTTTATTTTTAGTATGGAATTACTGAATTAAGTGGATTGTCGTAAAGTAAAATTAAGTTAAGTACTGATGTAGTGCATAATTGTGTTCCATCGTATTTTCTCGGAAACGGTCGTATTTGTCATGCTACTTCTGTTAACGTCAGTACAGTGCGTGAGATCTTAGAAGAACCTTCGTAATTTAGAAAAAGACTTCGGTTATCGGCGGTAACCTACGAAGGTGATACTGCTGTTCTGCTTTCTTAATAGCTGATAAAACTTTTTGAAGTTATCGTAAAAAGTTAAGTGGACAATTAGCATCAACATAAAATAAACCCTAATCTAAAGGCTCTGAAATTAAATTTCGCTAGATAACTATATTGCGATTAGACTTATTGTCATAATTTAAATCAAATGGAATCAGAATTTGAATTTCGACCGGAGGTAAATTTGAAAACAGAATGTCATCTCACCATGTATCGCTTCTGGAAGAAATTATATAGAGCTGAGAATACCTATCGCATATTGGATTTTCTTCGATCATACAATCAGACGTGGCACGCACACGCATTAAAAGACGTATTATTACTGGGAGTGTCGATGGGCGAATGAGTAGAGGGCGTACACCCAGAAGATGGACAGATGTGGTCCAAGACGTTACCAGGACTTCACTCCAGGCAACTATACAAATGGCTGAAGATCGAACGGCCTGGAGAGCAGTGACAGAAAGAATAGCCCAATAAAACAATTATCGCTCTTCTTAAAAGTTGCCGCTTCCTTCGGTATAGAGGTCGCTCGGTCGGTTGAAAATATTTGTGGGACTCCTATTTTAAGATTCAAAGGAATAATTAACCAAGTAAAACTAAAGCGTATTCAATTTATTCTGACATTAGAAGAATCAATCTTTTTACAATCAAAGTGACACCTAATATGAATTGTCGACTTAGCGGCCTGCTTCGCAGGCGGAGGTAAGCAACCGAAAAAGGTTCGCCACATATTTATAACATTATATACAATTTCCCGCAATTGACTATTTACAGATATACCCTTTTTGAAACATGTCTCCATTAAAATCAATTTAAAAAATATCTAATGAAATAATAACGAATATATTATGGTGGTATTAACTGCTCTATATAGTTCAAGATGAGAAAAACGACTGCACTCTTTGGGTGTTGGACTGCCACTAATTCGTCAACCAAAGTAATTGAAACTGTCATTTTCTATTACACGATTACGTCCGATTATAGCCGAGACCCGAAGGTTCTTCTAAGATCTCACGGACTGTACTTTTTGTTCCGAGACTGACTGATAGCAACAACGACAATAGCAAGTGTCTTGACACGTTTCCGTGAAAATGTATGTATGTATGTATGTATGTCACTTTATTGCACATAAACAGGTTTACATAAAATGGACAAAAACAAAACAAAAATAAAAATGTTATGTATGTTATGTGTGAAAATACTATGGAAAATAATTATGCACTATATCTGTATACAAATATTGAAATTATAAAAATGCAGCCAAATTGTGCTATGAAGACATGGGACATAGGTAAGATAAGATTCCCCTAGATCCTACATCAGAAGCAAAGTGGCAGCCACAAGCTAATAAATTAATAAACGTGGGCTATTTGCGTAACGACGGGTAAGGATGGATGTTGCTCATTGTTGGAAACTTCCAGATACTGCAGCATCTTCGGATTAATTTTGCGTTAGTCTTAAGTGGTTTACTTGGGTAACGGCGCGCAAGTTGTATTTATAGCCTAACTCTCTAATGTTCTTTGTATTACCTTCCTTTCCGTGCAACAAAAACGTACTTTCAGCTCACTTTGTAGTTAGCACACGGAATTTAAGTTGGATTATTTAAAATGTATTTGAGCGCTCTTTGCTTTTCTTCGTTTTAGAGTACACTAAGTACTTACATCTGTGTGGCTTGCACATACAGCTTACTTAAGTGCTCATTAACCGCCCCAGCTGTTACTCACAAAATAAGATACCTTAGAGCATTTAATAACCGGAGTCGCTTTTGAGAGTTTACTCATTGCCGAAAACCTTGCACAATTGTGTAAACTTTTGTATAGACTGACGTTTATATGACGTGGCTATTTGCACGTTACGTATAATTAGCCATACTTTTGACGTGCCCCTCTCCCGCAAAAATCGGCAGACTGTTTTGTACAGAAACTGACAAACAAAGTGTCTTTAGTTACTAAATGCTTTAATTAAGATACCTACAAGTAATTATTGTTAGAATTTATATGTTACATTAGTCGGGTGCGGGGCTTTTAACTGGTTTTCATTAAAATTTACAAAGGATATTGCGGATTTTATCATTGTAGCATTGGTTGGTGTAATACAAAGCGTGTTACTGGCCTGTTATTGTATACCTGACTATTTAATGTTATTATATGGATAAGCCTACTTTGCGGTTTAGAAATTACTTATAGTTTTAAATTTTATGAAAAAAGAAGTAAAATATATGACTAATAAAATTATCTTTCATTTAAAACAATGTTGTTCCAGATGCATCTAATAAAACCTAAACCAAAGGTTTATGAACTATATCGAACATCAATTTGTCTTTTGTTTTTGAATGAATCATCAAGGGAGAATAAATATTAAAGGAGAAGTTTCTTAACGGATTTCCGTTATTGGTGAGCAAAATTTAGTGTAAACGGAGCTTAACATGGGCCAATATTATACAAAGCCATC
Organism: Cydia fagiglandana; assembly: GCF_963556715.1. NCBI lineage: Eukaryota > Metazoa > Arthropoda > Insecta > Lepidoptera > Tortricidae > Cydia > Cydia fagiglandana. The sequence goes on from NC_085943.1 coordinate 17,669,216, forward strand.
ATAATGCCATCAGTCGAATGTGTGTTTACCTACTTAATGTACCGACCCACTCGCTTGCACAGCACAATGAGCGTTATGCACGCTTCAATGGATGGTAAATAGTGTGTGGAATATAATATAATATTGCAATTTGTGGCCAAGTAAATTGAGGTAAGTAAATACAGAAACATAATATGATAGCAAAAAGATGCCAATCAAATGGGGTCAGCTTCCCACGTGCTCTTAAAGTATTGTTTAAGAAACATAACATTAATAAAAAAAGCTCGTTCAAAAGTAGCCAAATCTGACTTTTTTACTTTATTCGCAATGTTATGTTAAGAAGATTTATATTTCCAAGAAAACTCCTGCAAAATTTATGATTTCATTTATGGAAATTGTTTTTTGCACAATGGCTTTATTCGTTTTCCTCGAATTCTATGTATAATATTGTGTATAGTAAAATACAGATTTAACCTGAATAAGTAATTATCTTTCTATTTACCCATAAACATTATTTGGAGAGGCGTTGTTTATTTTAATATAATCTCACGAACATGACAAAAAAATATTACATGTTCGAAGACACAATTATATCTAAATAATGTAAAATGTGTTTGAGTTGTAGGTTATGTGGGTACTCCACGCACTGACCGCCCAATTCGAACTTTAAGATGTATCAGTTAATAGATCTAGAAACGTAATAGATTGGATATGTCAGTGTCAAATGTTATTTAATCTGTATATATAAATGCACAAGTGTCCTGTGACTGACTGACTGATTCATCAACGCAGAGCCGAAACTACAAAAGATAGAAAGTTGAAATTTGCACACCAGATTACATTTATAAAGTGTACAAGAGATAAGAAGCGATTTTGAGAAATTCAACCCCTAAGGGGGTTAAAAAGGGGATGAAAGTTCGTCTCGGGGTGTAAATTTTATTTTAAGCTAGGAACTTGAAACTTTGCAGAAAGGTATTAAATTAAAATACAAGAAAACTAATTTCAGCGTTTTCGAAAATTCATTCCCGAAGGTGGTGAAAAAGGGGTTGAAAGTTTGTATGGATAGCAAATTTTTTTTCGAACGCGGGATTTGAATCTTTGTATTTGGGGTATTATTAAAAGACAGGAAAAATGAATTCAGCGTTTTGTAAAATTCATACCCTAATAGGGTTAAAAAGGGGTTGAAAATTTGAATCCATTACAAATGCTTTGAAACTTCTTAGAAAGGCGTAATAGCTGATTATAGTGATTAAAAAAAAAGCAATTGCAACGTTTTTGGAAATTCAATTCTTAAGGGGGTTAAAAAGGGGATGAAAGTTTGTATGGGGTTCAAGTTTTATTTTAAGCTAGGAATTAGAAACTTTGTAAAAAGATATATTATTATTAAAATATAAGAAAAATAATTTCAGCGTTTTGGAAAATTCATCCCCTAAGGTGGTGATAAAGGGGTTGAAAGTTTGTATGGATATCAAAATTTTTTTCGAACGCGGGACTTGAATCTTTGTATTTGGGGATATTATTAAAAGACAGGAATAGTCATTTCAGTGTTTTGTAAAATTCATCCCCTAACAGGGTTAAAAAGGGGTTGAAAGTTTGAATCCACTACAAATGCTCTGAAACTTCTTAGAAAGACGTAAAAGCTGATTACAAAAAAAAGTTATTGCAACGTTTTTTGAAAATTCGTCTTGGGGTGCAAATTTTATTTTAAGCTAGGAACTTGAAACTTTGCGAAAAGTTATTAAATTAAATTACAAGAAAACTAATTTCAGCGTTTTTGAAAATTCATTCCCTAACGTGGTGCAAAAGGAGTTGAAAGTTTGTATGAATATCAAACATTTTTTTTTTCAAGCTAAGAACTTCAAACTTGGTAAAAGGGCATTAACATTATATTAAAAATTTGTATTATAAAGTTTGCATCGATGAAAATTATAGGTACCTACCTACTCAAGATGTAAAATGTTCAAGATAAGAGTCCACGCGGACGAAGTCGCGGGCAACAGCTAGTTGACGTATAAGTTCGAACCGGGCATTGACAGGCTTACGAAGTGAGAGATCCTGGGTTGAAATACAGCTAAGGGCATTTAGGTACTTGTGTACCTATTTATCATAAATATTGATATTTTTTTCTAAATCATGGATGTTTTCAAAGTCCCTATATCCATATTGCTAGCTTTGACTACCTTGCTACAGTTGCTGCGATATGTTGACTTTTGTAAAATATATAAATATTTGTATAATATACTTACTTTACAAATGCTATTTCGCGAAATCATTCATGTTCGTACATCATGCAAATGACATAATATATAACGGCATTTAATACGTCGCGTGTACCTACACCTAACAATCTACACTTGTTTGGCATTCTATCAACTTGACTGTCATTTCTTAGTAATGATTCTTTTTGTTCATTTGATCTACGCAATCAGAATATCGGGTCCACCACCACTACAATTCAGCCTATATACGTCCCACTGCTGGGCACAGGCCTCCTCTCATGCGCGAGAGGGCTTGGGCTATAGTCCCCACGCTAGCCCAATGCGGATTGGGGACTTCACATACACCTTTTGAATTTCTTCGCAGATGTATGCAGGTTTCCTCACGATGTTTTCCTTCACCGAAAAGCGACTGGTAAATATCAAATGATATTTCGTACATAAGTTCCGAAAAACTCATTGGTACGAGCCAGGATTTGGACCCGCGATATCCGGATTGAAACTCGGGCGTCATATCCACTCGGCCACCACCGCTCCGACTCCGAATATCGGGTCAGAATCGATTAAATGTGTTTAATAATGTAATTAGTTTTAATGATGTACTTTTTTAAGAGCGCTGTTTATATTGCAAAATTATGTATTATACTTATACTGTTATGTAGTACTCTAAAATATACAAGAAGCAACCATTATTTTTATGATATAATATATATACTTGTCTCATAAATCATGAAGTATTTATCCTATGCGAAATGGCACAAAATGGGTGTCATCTGGGATCAAGCACCGCGAAAGGGATTATTGGACCCTTTTTAGAAAAAAACAAAGATATGAAAAATATTTTACTTAAAGTAATTTAAAACGAGCGCTTCGATTGGTCATAGCAGAGATATATATAACTGCGTATAAGATAAATAAAGTCTAAGATAAAAACGTGCCTCGGAAATCAAGAAAAAGTCATTCTCGAATAGATGGCGCCATATACCTTTGGCCTATTCTCGGCTAGATGGCGTTGACGACACCGTTTGATATTTAACAAGTTTAACACATATCAGTGAAAGAACATGGGTCAGTATGGAACAATAAAAATTAAAATAAAGAACAAACAAACAAACAAAAATAATTTTTCCGTAAACATATTTTGATTAATTTATACATTTTCAATTTTATTTTAAGTTTCAATCGTGTGTCGATAAATGGCAGTAAATGCACCGTGACTACAAAATTTACTTTGGCAATAGCCCTCTATACTATCTACATATTTTCTTTGGTCATAGGTATCAATTTTCGAGGTATGGACAATAGGAACTGAGAAAGTTTCTGATTAAAAGATTTTTGTTTTTTTAAGGTCGGTCAAGCGCATGTGACACCCCTGGGTTCGCAAGTATTGGTCACCGACGTTGTATACAAAAAACCGGACAAGACCGAGTCGGACTCGCTCACCGAGGGTTCCGTACTTTTTAGTATTTGTTGTTATAACGGCAACAGAAATACATCGTCTGTGAAAATTTCAACTGTCTGGCTATCATGGTTCATGAAATACAGCCTGGTGGCAGACAGACTGACGGATGGACGGACAAACGGACAGACAGACAGTGGAGTAATAGGGTCCCATTTTTACTCTTTGGGTACGGAACCCTAAAAAATTAGCCGTTGAACTTTGAAAAACAAATTGGAGCCTCGTCATAAAAAAATTTGGCGGTATCAAGAGTAATTATGTTGAAGAACCCTCGAAAAGTATAAACTGGATTCTCTCAGGATCGGCGACCCGATTAAGATGTCCAAGAGTGGACAGTCTTCAGGGCTATATATCCTGCTATATAAAAAGACACATTTTGAATTACAAAACACGTCTCTTACGCCACTTTGTGTAAGGCGACCACTGTATTCGAATGCTTGAGTAAAACGGCTTAGCTTCAAACACTTTACATGCTACATGTGACATTATATCACAGAGCCAGTGTAGTACTCTCCCCATTAGGGACACCCTCTTGGATGGCAGGAGCACCCTCGATTCTTCACAAGCCCGGAATTCCATGGCCAGTGATTTTCCACTTCGAGTGCCCTTGACGTTCTGTGTCCCTTCTGTATAAAGTTGAATATATTTTTCAATCGATTTTTAGGCAATTAAATTTAATTTGTTCAATGAAGATATCGTTGCACGTTCGGCATACAAATTAAATACGTATGTATTTGAAACAGAAAACATACTTACCTAATCGTAATTTTATGACTTATTTTATAATGGTTTGGTTTTCAGATGTTTTGGTTATCCACTTTACAGTTACATAAAACCTAAGTAGGTAATACAATTTGATACAAAATCGTTCGATATGTTTTATTATATTGCTTAATCAGTTATAACCCAAATAAGTAACCGGGCAATAACTTATAATTTTAGAAGTACTTAAATACACGACATGTGTATGTTCGTCATTAATTTTACCGTAAAAGGCGACACTTAAGCTCTTTTACCAAGACTCACGCGCACTCAAATTGCGTCTACGATTGATGAGCACCTATTACTTTAAATAAAATAAATTAACTAAAAAATTAAAAACACGACTGCTGCATTTTAAATCGAACTGAAAAGCTAAAAATAATGTTAATATGTTAGTCACATAATTTTATGAATCTAAATTGGAATGTAAATATACACTCACGGTCATTCACAGTAAGTACAAAGGGCTATGTACATTTATGTCCGTGACTGTAGGTACATGTACATTTAATTTCAATTACAGTCGGGGGACCTTGATGTACCTAAGTGCATCTCAATCAAAAGGTCCCCCGACTGCAATTGAAATTAAATGTACACGTATACCTACAGTCACGGTCATTAATGTACATAGCCCTTTGTACTTACTGTGAATGACCGTGAGTGTATATTTACATTCCAATTTAGATTCATAAAATTATGTGACTAACATATTAACATTATTTTTAGCTTTTCAGTTCGATTTAAAATGCAGCAGTCGTGTTTTTAATTTTTTAGTTAATTTATTTTATTTTAAACATTTTAGTAAAAAAACTAAGTAAAACTATCATTTATAAGGATTTCCCCCGGCCATTTAGTTTGTCAACAAAGTTCTTTTTATGTGGATAGGTATTAGCTCCTAGGACTGGGACCTTCTAAAGGCAGAGACACACTTATTACGGGCGTCTTTTCTGTGGATTTTGGACATTTGACACATCACAATTTGGGACATTTGATATTTGATATTAAATATAGCTTCTTAACTTCTTAATAAAAAGAAGTGGAATTTTGAATTATAATGGCCATGAGGGTTTGAAGGTCCACAATAAAGACTCATAATTTTAACTGTCACTAAAAAAGTTTTTGATCCAATTATCTTCGTCGCAACTTCAGCACGACGACGCACACATGGCCTTTGGCAAAATAGCACCAATTCAAAGATCAATAATGACAGACTGTATGTAAAAGGGCCTATTCAACGCTAATATCTTTAAGTGTTAGTACCTACCAGTGGCGGCGCGACAAACATATCCATAGGCAAGCCGGGGCTAATTAGGCTTACATATTTCCTTTACAACTCTGCTCAAACGTCCAAAAACAGGCAAGCTGGTGGGAATCGGCTTTTATGGACGCGCCGCCACTGGTACCTACCTACATTCAAATGATGAACTTCCAAATAAAAGTAGGTAGCCCTGACAGACTAGATGGCTGAATGCCGAGCTCTGCGTAGGGCCGAACACCCAAAGCGTCCAAGAGAAGCGAGTTTCTACGCGAGGCTGAAGGCTAAGCTGCGGGACGTTAGCGGTGAAACACAAAACCACTGTAGGTACATGTGTTAAAATACATAAGCTGAAGACCGACCTCCGCGTAAGTTGAAGGGCTAGGGATTCTAGCAATTCCTGCAATTTCTTCAAATATCTGACCAAGTTCCGCGAGTACTAACCTCCCGCAGCTCGGTCTTCAGCCTTGCGTGGAATTGCGACTTCTCAATTATGATACTAGGAGAAATTGTAGAAAGCGCGTACCTGTCGGACGCTCCGGGCCTTCGGCTTTACGCGGAGTTCGATCTACGGCCACGCTTTAACTATGAGGGCGCCAAAGGCGCCCGGATATGGTAAGCGTACAGCATGTCACGTACGTCGGGCTACGCCCAACTCTCTTAGTATGAGGGCGCCACGACTTTGGAACGCGTACAGCGCGCCATATACGTCGGGCTAAGCCCGACGCTTTGAGTACCTACAGCGTGTGACGTACGTCAGGCTACGCCCGACTCTTTCAGTATGAGGGCGCCGAAGGCGCCCGGTTTTGGAACGCATACAGCGCGCCACGTACGTCGGGCTGCTTTGAGTATGAGGACGCCGACGGCGCCCGGGTTTGGTAAGCGTACAGCGCGCCACGTAAGTCGGGCTACACCCGACGCTTTGAGTATGAGGGCGCCGAAGGCGCCCGGCTTTGGTAAGCGTAAAACGTGTCACAACGTCGGGCTACGCCCGACTCTTTTAGTATGAGAAGGTCGAAGGCGCCTGGTTTTGGACCACGTGCAGCGCGCCACGTATGTCGTGCTATGCCCGACTCATTTAGTATTATTCAAACCCTATCGCTTAAATCGAAGTTCACACGTTTAGATTTCAATAGGGCGATTTAGTTCCTAAAATTACTTTATAAAAATATACCTATACAAGTCATATGGATGATTTGTATATATTTTTATGATCAGCGGTAAATACGCTTTTATTTGATAGCTCACTAAATAAGATAGAAGAATTTATTTTTCTTAGCACATTTTGTAAATCCTTATTTAACCAAAATAAGATTTAAGCGCGTATGTTGCATATATATTTTAAATCGCCTTTCAAAGCTCTTCATTTTGAGACCCCACTCGATAGGTTTGCAAGATTTTTTTTTCTAAATGTCACGCAATATTGTGTATTACGTCCGCCATATTGTTTTTATAATGACGTCATATAGCCTATGTCACCCGGGATGACGTAAGGATTCTAATGACATATCATACATCTAAATCGGTTAAGAGTGCTATTACATTTCGGGGTTGAGCGAGTTTAGGTATTTTACGTGCTGCGGCAGGCCGTGCGAGCTCAGTATTCCGATCCCTTCTACCACACTCGCACTACAATGATGGATTAAACATTCTTGATCCTTCGCGAAGCATATTGAAATCAACCATAACAACACTAACTGTACTTAACTTATAAAGTCCTAAAACTGTTATTTGGTAAGTACGAAAATACTAAATGCAGTGCAAATGTACATAGGGGCTGTTCATAAATTACGTCATCTATTTTTGACCCCCCCATCCCTCAAATCATCCAAAAATCATGCTTCGGATGACTCTGTTTCCTCCTACGTCATGCTACCATCATCCGATGTCCAGACCCCCCCCCCCTCCTCCCATTTGAAACGACGTCATTTATGAATAGCCCCATACTCGTATTTATGAACGTATATTACTCGAAAGAAATTATAGGTACTCGCTTATTTACAAGAAACAAGTTACAAGAAACTGAAGATACACAGGGTCTGATGATGGAGCTGGAAGGTGGCCACGGGTACCAGTGTATCATGTAACTAAACCACTTCGTGTTTGGGCTCGTTTGATTCGTCTCAACAAGTTCTTTGACACTGAAGATACACAAGGTCTGATGATGGAGCTGGAAGGTGGCCACGGGTACCAGTCTCATGTAACTAAACAATTTCGTGTTTGGGCTCGTTTGATTCGTCTCAACAAGATCTTTGACACAAGACAGTACTCAGGGTCTGATGATGGAGCTGGAAGGTGGTCACCGGTACCAATCAACCATGCAACTAAACCACTTCGTGTTTAGGCTCGTTTGATTCGTCTCAACAAGATCTTTGACACTAGGTAATAAACCAAACACGAAGTGGTTTAGTTGCATGGTTGATTGGTACCGGTGACCACCTTCCAGCTCCATCATCAGACCCTGAGTACTGTCTTGTGTCAAAGATCTTGTTGCGACGAATCAAACGAGCCCAAACACGAAGTGGTTCAGTTACATTATAGGAGTGTTGGCAAAAAATCAATTCGAATTGACGATTGACGATTGAGAACTGACCGATCAATTCGAATTGACGATTGACGAAACTAATTCTAAATCTACTGATTGAAGATTGACGATTACTAATCGTTAATTCGAATTGATCGGTCAATCCTCAATCGTCAATTCGGATTGACGATTATACTTTGTATGTACCCACCTAATGTCCTTTTTATTTAGGCCATTTTTGTGAAACTGACCAAATGCGTTCAAAAGCGGTGTCTGAGTTTACCAAAGGTTCCGCAATGTTTCCGACGGCTATATGAAGGATGTCCTTTTTGGAACATTTTCGGGACTTTCCTTGAAATTAACCGATAGCGTTCAAAATCGATATCTGAGGTGCCCAAAGGTTTCGAAACTTGTTTCCAAGGGAAATATTGAGAGATGTCCTTTTTTGGGACATTTCTAGAAATTACCCGATTGCGTTTAAAATCGATATCTGAGGTAAACAGAGGTTTCTAAACATTTTTTCAACTGCAATATTGAAAGGTGTCCTGTTTTGGGACATTTTAGTGACATTCTTTGAAAGTGACTGATTGCATTCAAAATCGATATCTGAGGTGCAAAATATGGTTTAACGGCAATATTTAGATTCTACACTTTAGCCGAGTACTTACTTTACTACCTGCATTACGCCACCCTGCTGAAAAAAGGTCATTTCTCGGTATTGCCGTCAGAAACATGTTTCGAAACCTTTGGGCACCTCAGATATCGATATTGAACGCAATCGGTTAATTGAAAGAAATGTCCCATAATTGTCCAGAAAAAAAAGGAAACTCCGTCTGTATTGCCGTCGGAAACATGTTACGGAACCTTTGGAAATCTCAGATATCGTTTTAAAGTGCCAACGATCAATTTAAAAAAATGTCCCGAAATGGAAGGGACATCCTTCAATACTGACGTCAGAAACATTTTTCGGGACCTATGGTCGACATCGATTACGAATATGAACGTAATTGGCCAATTTCGAAAAATGTCCCTAAAAGGGACATCAGTCAATACTGACATCAGGAACATGTTTTCGAACCTCTGGGAACCTCAGATATCGACTTTAAGTCCAGTAAGTAAGTCCCTAAAAAGGACACCTTTGAAAACTAATCTTAGGGAAGGGAAAGGCACCCTAGGTTAATCTAGATTGAGAATTGATTTAATCTGAATTGAGGATTGATGCGTTAATTCCAATTGATTCAATCGGATTGACGCGTCAATCAGAATTAAATAAATTCGAATTGATCAATTCGGATTGATCAATTCGGATTGACGCGTCAATTCGATTGATCAATCCGGATTGATTTAGTTCAGATTGATGCCAACACTGCATGATAGACAGGTAGGTACCCGTCGCCACCTTCGAGCTCCATCATCAGATCCTGAGTACTATCTTGTGTCAAAGATCTTGTTGAGATGAATAAAACGTGCCTAAACACGAAGTGGTTCAGTTACATGATAGACTGGTACCCGTGGCCACCTTTCAGCTCCATAATAAAACCTTGTGTATCTTCAGTGTCAAAGATCTTGTTGAGACTAATCAAACGAGCCCAAACACGAAGTGATTTAGTTGCATGGTTGATTGGTACCGGTGACCACCTTCCGGCTCCATCATCAGATCCTGAGTACTATCTTGTGTCAAAGATCTTGTTGAGACGAATAAAACGAGCCTAAACACGAAGTGGTTTCGTTGCACGGTTGATTGGTACCGGTGACCACCTTTCGGCTCCATCATCAGACCCTGAGTACTATCTTGTGTCAAAGATCTTGTTGAGACGAATAAAACGAGCCTAAACACGAAGTGGTTTAGTTGCATGGTTGATTGGTACCGGTGACCACCTTCCGGCTCCATCATCAGACCCTGAGTACTATCTTGTATCAAAGATCTTGTTGAGACGAATCAAACGAGCCCAAACACGAAGTGGTTTAGTTGCATGGTTGATTGGTACCGGTGACCACCTTCCGGCTCCATCATCAGACCCTGAGTACTATCTTGTGTCAAAGATCTTGTTGAGACGAATCAAACGAGCCCAAACACGAAATGGTTTAGTTGCATGGTTGATTAGTACCGGTGGCCACATTCCGGCTCCATCATCAGACTCTGAGTACTATCTTGTGTCAAAGATCTTGTTGAGACGAATAAAACGAGCCTAAACACGAAGTGGTTTAGTTGCATGGTTGATTGGTACCGGTGACCACCTTCCGGCTCCATCATCAGACCCTGAGTACTATCTTGTGACAAAGATCTTGTTGAGACGAATAAAACAAGCCTAAACACGAAGTGGTTTAGTTGCATGGTTGATTGGTACCGGTGACCACCTTCCGGCTCCATCATCAGACCCTGAGTACTATCTTGTGTCAAAGATCTTGTTGAGACGAATCAAACGAGCCTAAACACGAAGTGGTTTAGTTGCATGGTTGATTGGTACCGGTGACCACCTTCCGGCTCCATCATCAGACCCTGAGTACTATCTTGTGACAAAGATCTTGTTGAGACGAATAAAACGAGCCTAAACACGAAGTGGTTTAGTTGCATGGTTGATTGGTACCGGTGACCACCTTCCGGCTCCATCATCAGACCCTGAGTACTATCTTGTGTCAAAGATCTTGTTGAGACGAATCAAACGAGCCCAAACACGAAATGGTTTAGTTGCATGGTTGATTAGTACCGGTGACCACATTCCGGCTCCATCATCAGACCCTGAGTACTATCTTGTGTCAAAGATCTTGTTGAGACGAATCAAACGAGCCCAAACACGAAATGGTTTAGTTGCATGGTTGATTAGTACCGGTGACCACATTCCGGCTCCATCATCAGACCCTGAGTACTATCTTGTGTCAAAGATCTTGTTGAGACGAATAAAACGAGCCCAAACACGAAGTGGTTTAGTTGCATGGTTGATTGGTACCGGTGACCACCTTCCGGCTCCATCATCAGACCCTGAGTACTATCTTGTGTCAAAGATCTTGTTGAGACGAATAAAACGAGCCTAAACACGAAGTGGTTTAGTTGCATGGTTGATTGGTACCGGTGACCACCTTCCAGCTCCATCATCAGACCCTGAGTACTATCTTGTGTCAAAGATCTTGTTGAGACGAATAAAACGAGCCTAAACACGAAGTGGTTTAGTTGCATGGTTGACTGGTACTGGTGACCACCTTCCGGCTCCATCATCAGACCCTGAGTACTATCTTGTGTCAAAGATCTTGTTGAGCCGAATCAAACGAGCCCAAACACGAAATGGTTTAGTTGCATGGTTGATTAGTACCGGTGACCACATTCCGGCTCCATCATCAGACTCTGAGTACTATCTTGTGTCAAAGATCTTGTTGAGACGAATAAAACGAGCCTAAACACGAAGTGGTTTAGTTGCATGGTTGACTGGTACTGGTGACCACCTTCCGGCTCCATCATCAGACCCTGAGTACTATCTTGTGTCAAAGATCTTGTTGAGCCGAATCAAACGTGCCCAAACACGAAGTGGTTTAGTTGCATGGTTGATTTGTACCGGTGACCACCTTCCGGCTCCATCATCAGACCCTGAGTACTATCTTGTGTCAAAGATCTTGTTGAGACGAATCAAACGAGCCCAAACACGAAGTGGTTTAGTTGCATGGTTGATTGGTACCGGTGACCACCTTCCGTCTCCATCATCAGACCCTGAGTACTATCTTGTGTCAAAGATCTTGTTGAGACGAATCAAACGAGCCCAAACACGAAATGGTTTAGTTGCATGGTTGATTAGTACCGGTGACCACATTCCGGCTCCATCATCAGACCCGGAGTACTATCTTGTGTCAAAGATCTTGTTGAGACGAATCAAACGAGCCCAAACACGAAATGGTTTAGTTGCATGGTTGATTAGTACCGGTGACCACATTCCGGCTCCATCATCAGACACTGAGTACTATCTTGTGTCAAAGATCTTGTTGAGACGAATCAAACGAGCCTAAACACGAAGTGGTTTAGTTGCATGGTTGACTGGTACTGGTGACCACCTTCCGGCTCCATCATCAGACCCTGAGTACTATCTTGTGTCAAAGATCTTGTTGAGCCGAATCAAACGTGCCCAAACACGAAGTGGTTTAGTTGCATGGTTGATTGGTACCGGTGACCACCTTCCGGCTCCATCATCAGACCCTGAGTACTATCTTGAGTCAAATAAATACATATAGAATGTCAGGTCGTTTCAAATATTTTTAATCCTGTCCGGTAGTTTATTAAACTGTACCATTATTAATTATAATACTATAAAAACAGTGCTAGGATCAAAGTCTCTCGTTGCGGTTTACACGCACACAGTATAGCGTTTTACACGGCGCCCGCCGCACACAATGATAAAAAACCTCGTCGTCGCCGTTGAAAATGTGCGGAGCCGACCGACACACGTCCTGCCTGTACAAGCTCTGCCGCGGCACTGAGCTGGCGAGCGCGCGTCATCGGTAATATAGAGTAGTTTTCAAAAAATTGCCAAAAAATTATAGTAGAATTTCATAAACACTAATGTATACCAACAGTATAAGCAAACGTTGCAGATTGCTTGAGTATGAAAATGACTTCGATATTAAGTAGATTTTCGTAGAAATTGACACTTGTTTCGGAGAGAAAATTGAGTTCGTTTTACTTTGATTTTCTCTTTCTCAAAGGTATGTAGGAAAAATATCGTTTGATATGCCTAAAGTACAGGGTATTAGTAATACAAAATAGCCAGGTTTAGCAGAGTAAACTTCTCAACATTTCCAAATAAGAGCTTGCCGTTCAGTGCTTCACGGGGTTTTTCGGAAACGACCATCGGAAAAAAATTCATTACTAATTTAATAAGTCCTTTTTCTAATATTTACAACGATATTTAAAAAGATAAGAATACGCTTTTACTGGAACAAGTACTCATTGTTTCTAATAATGAGCACAAAGTCCTGAATTTCGTCGACTAGTATCATCAATTTTGCATTATTTCGACTTTTCTTGTAAGAGCGCTCTTAAGGCATTCAGAAGTTATGGTGGAATAAAGAAACTCACATACATACAAACATGAACGCTGAACACAATACACTCTTTTTGTTTGGGCAGTCGTGTAAAAATAACGCGGAGTAGGGGAAAATTTCCACTAAGTCTCGTTTCAAAGAAGCGTACTCGTAAACTTCTAAGCAGACCATCTCTTTTTTTGCCAAATATCTATTGAATATTCGGCTCCTCTCATGGCCGAAGCGCCAAATATTCGGCGAACGAATATTCATCATGACATGCGGACAATTTGAGTTACAATTATTATGAAAATTGTTTGCCAACAAGGCACAAAGCTTGCTAAGATATAATTTTTGTTGAACAGAATAATTAATGTAAATATATGTAGTCAATCAAATTATCTAATTTTAATAATAATAAAAAAATAATATGTAAGAATAAAATATTTAGTTCTCAACAAAGCTCAAAAAAGGGTATTCGTATTTAACAACTTTCCAAGAATACATTTAAAATATTAAATAGACCTAGTTTTTGGTTAGCTATTTTTATTGTGTGATTTTTCTTTTTAGGTAGTTACAACATATATTTGGTATTCGGTCCAATTACTAAGCCTAATTCAGCCGAATACCGAATATTCGGCAAAGTGGGCGAATAGGCCGAATACCGAATAGTTGCCAAATATTCGTGGCATCTCTACTTCAAAGCAAGTTTAGTATTATCTAGAAGATAAGACTGTTTTTATTGTAACAGTGTTCTGAACTTAATGCATTTATTTAAGCTAAATATATTTAAAAAAACATTGTACAAGTACAAATGGTAGACATTTAAGTGCCTGAATGTTATCTATCCCTGGCGCAGATAGTCCCTCTTATATAGTAGTTATAAGAATATATTATTTTGTTTGTGTCTATTCAGATAGATTAAAACTACCTTTCAATCGCAATTTTATTTAAAACACCTGTAGCTTTTTGCGAAAGAGGTATCATAGTGAAATTGGGTTTTCTTCTCACAGCAAAAAACCGTAGCCTTTACAGCGAGCGACATTCGTTTCAGTATAGATAGGTAGTCAAAAATAAACTATCAATATAGACGATTTAAAATAACAGTTATCAAACTTGCAATGGTTGATTGGATGTATATATTTGCCAAAGCGCAAACTAGTGAAAAACAAGTAAATCGAAAAACTGTTTACATTGTTTACGAATTCCGGACCGCCCAGCACACGCCGCAATGATTTACTGAATAGCTACATAAAGGCCACGTGTGTTGTGTGTGAACAAAATGTTTCAATATAGGTACCTACCTAAAGGCTCCTCTACACAATGGGCCAACGCCGGCTATTCCAAGGGACGCATTTATGCGTTAGAGGGAGCAAGTGATATTGCTATTTCAGTAGAGAAGCCATAACAAGTAGAACGGTCTGGAAATTGTTGCACTAAACATATCTGTAATATGGCTATAAGTGCTATAACTATATAAGTTGGACAAACAGAGAGACAAAGATTTGTTTTTAAGGTTCCGTACCCAAAGGGTAAAAACGGAACGCTATTACTAAGACTCCGCATCGGTCTGTCTGTCCGTCTGTCTGTCACCAGGCTATACCAGGCTATGTCAGGGTTACTCATGAACCGTGATAGCTTATGATGTATTTCTGTTGCCGCTATAACAATAAATACTAAAAACTAAACAAAACAAATTTCTAAGTGGGGCTCCAATACTACAAACTTGATTTTCTTGCCGTTTTTTGCGTAATGGTACGGAAGCCCGCGTGCGCGAATCCGACTTGCACTTGTATATAAATGGGTATTTCAGAATGTTGTAACTCTGTTAAACATATCTGCATAGGAGGAACTTTGGCAGTTAAATTCCTCATTTATTTTATATCTTGTGGCGATAAAAGACATTTCATAAATAATGAGGATTTCAGTAATTATAACTACCTACCTATTCTGCCCTGCTAAGCCGAGTGGAGCTATCTCAAAAGAAAATCCATTGCAAATTTATACTTTAGTTTTTATAACTGAAAATTCCATTTTCAAAATCATTTGTTATTGAGATAGCGCTTTTCGGCTTAGCAGGGCAGTATTTTAAGTGTGGGAAATAACACTGCGCTTTCATAAAGTTGTACAATACAATACAGTACTAATGTTCTTTATTGCACACCTCATTAAACAAAAAAATACAGAAAGAAAATAGCAACACCGGCGATTTTATTGCTAAAAAGGGATCGCTTCCAGACAATCTATGGATAGAATCTATAATCAAAGGGTATATATACCTACTTGCATCAGATCAGATGTTTGTTTGAAATTAGTTTTTTTCATGACGATCAGTTGGGCTAAAGGAATTTTCCCCATGAAACGGGGAACCCTTTTGCCTTTTACCTATTAGGTTTTAAAAGTTACTACTTCTAGTAAACGAAAAATTTAAATACAAATCCAAAAATAGGTAGGTAGTAACGTTTTAAAATCTTAAGTACCTAACAGTCGTAAATCGCAACATATAGGTACAACATAACCCTCTTAGGCCCACTTACACCATTCCACTTACCCAGGGTTAAGCGGTTAAACCGTTAACCTAGTGTCAAATTGTATGGGTAACCATGGAAACTCCAGATTTAACCGGTTAACCCCGGGTTAGTGGAATGGTGCAAGTGGGCCTTACTAATAAAACCTAGCAAACCTATGTTAAATTTTATCTCTCTTTCTAACAAACAAATTATAAAATGACAGATAAGGAATAACGATTAGAGATGCACCGGATATTCGGTTACTATCCGGTATCCGGCCTATCCGGCCATGATTTTAATAATCGGCCGGATACCGTATAGTGTCCTACTATCCGGCCGGATACCGGATAGTAAAATTGCTTGATTTCGGAGTAAACTAATTGGATTTAAGAAATAGCCTTGATCATAATCGTGCTTGTTTATTATTTTAAAACAATTTAATCATTCCACTGCCTTGCACGCGCACTCATTTCGAACCTAGAAAAGAGTCCGCGCGAACGTTCACTAGGAAACAGGTCAAACCTGCAGAATGTGCAGCTGCAAAACCGAAATGTAGGTATATTTCCGCTGGCCGAATATCCGGCCAAACAACTATCCGTTGCATCTCTAATAACGATTATCAAAGGCTTGTTAAACTGAACAAGTGTTTATGAATAACGTCATGAATATTAACTTGTTACTCGTAAATAAGTATTAATTAATAACCACGGCTTGGCCGTCTCGAACATACCTTGGAGCATTTTTAATTAAAGCCTCCAACACTGGAAATTAATATATTGTCAGACGCAATAGCTAAGATATTATAGACACGTTCGCTGAATTAATATATGTATTAATATCCAGGATATACCTGTTACGACACAGACGTACCTATTCAATAGAACAGGTAAGGAATACGTTTGTGTACAAAGGCATATTGTGTGCCGAAAGCTATGCGATGTGACGGAATGCCTCTACCTATAATACGATCATTTTAATGAGAGTGCACTTCTACAGTCAAACTAAGTTGACGTTTAAAATAATACTTGCACTGCGTGTGCTATCAAAATCGTTGCAGACTTATCTTGATCTAACTATAAATTAGTATAAATACCTACTTAAGTAAATAAAACTGATAGATTCAGATCCATTAAAGTCAGAAATAAATATTTTCCTGTAAGCAAAAGTGTTAAAGTACCGAAACACATCCATGCTAAAACCCGCAGCATGCAAAAAACCATAAAAAAGCCTGCGGAGGCTAATTTTGCAGAACTAGCTAAAAAGCCAGTAACGAGAATATGTGTGACAGCTGTACAAAATTGTGACATCGGCAGAGGCGCGAATTTGTAAATGTCTGTAATAAAGACGGCTCTGACACAGAAATTGTGACATTGCAGTAGTTTTACGAGGCAACAAATTAATTTTTATCAATTCTAAACCTTTCAGACCCTCTTATGCGTATAAGTACAACGCGTCTGGCCAACTCTATTCTAACACCTGCACAAGAGTCTTTAAGAACAAATTCGGCCTGGCCAGCCACAGTCGGGCCCATAATAGGCGTAATCCGTTATTTCTGACGTCGACGTCATCGAAATCGATGAGGAGGACATTTATTTACGTACATTTATTTTCTATTTGATTTTTGTTTACACGGTATAAACATCCATAAACATCCAGGAAAGAAAGTCCATCCATAGTTTTGTTATCAGCAACGCAGGCTTCATCAAGTGCAAACAAATTAAAAGCAAATCATATACAGGCTTCGTCATCTACTTACAAAAGATGTAATCCACAACAGGCTTTCTCAATGTAGCATAGTAAAAGTTTAATTAAAGTTTAAAAACAACCCAGCTTGATCAATAACTTTTTCGGAACTTATATCCGAAAGAAAGTCAGAATTAGTTTTGACTGAAATCCTATTTAATAACGAATGGAATTCTATGGTTTACTATAAGTCTTATTCCGTACTTTTATATTTTCTGTGGCTTTAGTGCAAGCGCGTTGGCAAAATGCCGCCGTTATATGTAGCCGCTTTAACTACATATCTCAAATCGACCTTACCAGGAGTTCTGGTTCACTCTCTCTGTATATGTTAGACAAGGATGTAGTAATGGATTTCGATGTGGAAATTTTGATAGATGTATGAAATGGATTCTCAGATTATAATATTCTAATATTCTCCGGTTAATGCTAGACTTGCAACGGTGGGTAGTATTAAAATGATAACTAAATATTTTAGGCAAAAGGAGATATTAAAGTATTTTAAATTATAACCAGAAAGGCGTTTTGCCATTGTCAAAATATTTTATTTTGTGACAGACTATGACATTATGACTCAATCATTGACTAATTCGAAGAATAAACATTTCTTTAAGGTATCAATCATAAATTAGTGCCACTTCCAGATTTTTTTTGAGAAATATCTAATTAAACGTATTGTTATTCGTTAGTGAAACAAATAATGTTGGTCCTATTTCAAATACCAAACGGAATACAATAAAAAATACAAACATTTCAACAATAGCTCGAATTCATAAAAATACCTCATGGCACTCCTCTGCTTTCAATAAATCGTGTTATATTACGTTTGGCAAAATGAAATACCTTCTTTATACTGGCGCAGCTATAAGCGTTTCAGCTATAACCAATCAATGTAAAATTGTTCCGAATGAATCTCGACGAAACCCTTACTTCATTAAAATTGTATCTCTCTTTATTTTTCCTTCGACTTACAACCTTATTTCGTGGAGTCTAAGACTATCATCTTCATGTCAGTTGTCATAACATAAGAGATTTAAAAAATAAGTAGTAGATATAATAAAGCAAGCGGCAGATTGCAAATTGCGAACAATGGATTCTTTTTGCCTATAGGCCTTCGTTGCGAGAAATAATACAATTGCGATTTCAATTATTGCAAATATTTTATTGGGATTTTGAACGGCTGTAATACTCGTTCGAGGAAAATTGAATTTAGGAGCAGGTAACATTAAAAAACGTACCTGCGTAAAATGTGTTTAAATTATTACATTACATTTAAAAACATAGTGAACCTAAACATTAACCATAAGGTATGTATCCCCTACCTGGAGGCATATTCTAATTGCGATAACGGGTTAGGAACTTGATCTGGATTTGTTAAGGATATGATATGATCTGTTAGTGTCAAAAGTATTATTCCTTTAACCCTTCGTATATCTAAGCACTGATCTGATCAGTGCGAACGAATTTAAACCTATTGTATTAAACAAAGGATTTTAATTCGTGCGCACTGATCAGTGCTTAGACATCATCATCATCATCATCATCATCATTTCAGTCATACGACGTCCACTGCTGAACATAGGCCTCCCCCTTGGACCTCCATTCGTACCGGTTGGAAGCGACCCGCATCCAGCGTCTTCCGGCGGCCTTAACAAGGTCGTCCGTCCATTTTGTGGGTGGACGTCCTACGCTGCGCTTGCTAGTCCGTGGTCTCCACTCGAGCACTTTTCGACCCCATCGGCCATCTTCTCTGCGCGCAATGTGCGCTTAGACATACGAAAGGTTAATAATTACAGACATAATTTTTGATTATGACATAATTATCATATCCATAACACAACTAGATCAAAGGCATAACCTGTTATTATAATTAAAATACGCCTAATTGTCACTATTACATCATTTTACTTAATGGCAGTTATACCATTATAATTATTATGAGAGATGAAAAACTTTACATCAAAATATTAATACAAAGTGAGACGTTATATTATTATTTCTCTTGCGTATGTTATTTTGACATGTAAAATATACTGGGTCAAGCAAATCTTGTCAGTAGCAAACGGCGGCAAATTTGAAAAATCGCGGGTTAGCAACACTGTGTTCGAATAATTCGAAAATCGCGTGTCATCTGTGTTTTATCTGTGGAATGTGGATCGCGAATGACAGCCATCATCTTGTTTGTTTACAAATGGTTTACAATGTTCACATTCTGAATCGATTCTATTTCAAGAGATATTTCTGCTGTGTCACCATTAAATACCAATATATTAAATAAGACTGTGCTTAATTAAAGCTAAGGTGCCTACAATGCCTACAGTGCCAACTGAGAAATCTAATAAAATATGAAAATCCAGTATGACATCTACCTGCTGAAGCAATGATTTTATTCATACATTCTTGTTTAACGGCATAGTCCACTTACAATTTTATTTTGAGATCTTCAAATTAGTTAATCATTTTTATCAACATCACACACTGCTTTTAAATTGTCCGTCCATACGTATTAATAACAATTTCAAACATTTTCAATAGAGGATCCGCGAGTGACAATTTGAATTGACGTACGTGACAAGGCGCGCTCAGCGGACAAAAAAGTTTTGTTTCGATGTACATTGTACATTGCTGCTTTTCTTAGCGCAATACTACTCTTTGAGTGTTGCCCTACTTTAGTTTGCTTTACATTGCTACTGACAAGATTTGCTTGACGCACTATATAATGTACATTTTGCTTATTCAAAAATGACTGATACAATTATTTGCCACGAAATTATTTCCTTTTGTTTCAGAAAATGTAGGAGCATGCCTCATTTTTGCTTGTATTTAGTTATAAAAACAGGAAAAATACATTCGAAACTCACTCTCATAAATATTAGGAAATTTTGTCTCACAACTCACTACTAAGCAGTTGGCACACTCTCAGCAGCCATTTTGAAAGCGTTGTCCTTTCTGTCCGAAGTAATTTAAAAGAAAAACTTTTGTTTTAGGTTGACCGATCGTGAACCATATTCTCCACTTATCGAGGCCGTTGTTACCAGTAAAAAAACTTAATTCACGACCCTTGACTTTTGTTGAGGAGTTTTCGTGACTTTACTTTCATTTTAGAAGAAAATAGGTACCTAACACTGCCTAGTTTTCCATGTTTTCTGATGAAATCTATATAACGTCCATCTTATTGGCTAGTTGCTGGGTTAATAGCACAACTGCCTGCTTGGGCAGTAATGATCCTAATAGTAAGTTGACCTTATCTTGCCTACATTCTATAATATTTAGAATGTCCTATAATATTTTATAGTTTTTAACGCCCTTTGTTGATCTAACATCTTGTAAAGTAACAATTCGTAAAATAACGATCCGCTGCAAATTATGTTGAGTTGTACCAAGAAAAATCTGCAAAGATTTTGATAGCATACGCAGTTTTACGTCGTAATTTCATAGAAGTTTGACGTTTAAAGCAACATTTGCACTGCATGTGCTATTAAAATCGTAATAGACTTTTCTTGGTCTAATTCTATATTTATTCAACTATGCAACACAAGTTTCGGTCATAATTGCCGTATACATCCGGTCAATCTCGAGTAGTAAATGAGACCTTCTATCCTTGAAACCTGTGTTAAAAGTAACGCCCGTATGCAGATTCGTTAGGAAAGATTCATGTACCTAAATAACACTTTACATAATCTTTGTTTGGTTCTTTTCCAGGGACGAATAGTAATATACTTCAATATTTCCCTTGCCAGTGGACGGACGGGATAATACCCTTCGTTTTTGATTTTTACGCCATCAGTAAGTACCCCTGATCGTCCATCATTATTAAATCTTTATTGACAGTGTCGATATTACGGAGTATTTAAAAGGGATTAAATTTTCAAAATAAATAGGTATTACTTTTGACTATTTGGTGTAAAGTTAACATTAATATAGGCACTAAAATTAAAACTAAACTTATAGTAACAGCACCAGTCATGGGACATTTAAGAGGAAATTTGGAGTATTTGTAATATTTCCTTAATAGATGTAAATGGTCTACCGGCTTAGCGTGTTAAAAGATGAATGTCCTATCCGTTTTTCATGTTTCAGGCGTGTTGTATCAAAGATACTGCAATGAGTTTCCACATACTTAACAGATTAAAACTATGCTTTTTTCTCCAGTCATGGACACCAAAGTTCCATCCAGTAATGGGCCCCCCTATAATGGACATTGCTCTATTAGTATAAAATATTGAAATAGGTCATCAGATCAGGTCCATGTTATCATAATATTGCGTTATCATCGGATTTGCATATTTAATTACGATTACAAAATTTCAACTCAATCGGAAATCGGAAAGTGGCTCAAATTCAGCTACCAAGATTTGACCCACACTAACTAACAGGGCAAGTTAAATGAAAGTTTGGAAAAACGATATTAATTAATCCGAAATCCGAGCATACCTCCTGGTTGACATATTTCGTAACTACATTTTACTTTTGTATTGTTTAAACATGAAATTATGGCATGGCAAGCATCATTATGTAAATTGTCCCAGCATAGGAGGTATGTAGTTTTACAGCTCCTATAATGGGATTGGGCCAAATACCACTATTTTATTACATCTGTGGAGCCACAACATAGTGTGTTGTATACCTTATCTCATGGTAAATGCAATTAACAAAACACATTCTAGTTTTCATCAAGTATTATTTCATACTAAATTTAATAAATTAACTCACCTCTTTTAGCGAAGTTGTTAAGAATTCGTAGTGGTATTTTTTTTCAGTGACACGACAACTTTTGGGTTGGTGCCACTTTCTTAAAAAACAACCAAATTTAATAAAACTTCAAACTGAAACAGCTCTAGGACTCTTATTTATGATAATATACAGCTAGTGTTTATAAACTACTTTTAAATACTTATTTTAGAGGATTTGTGGTTTTTTGTCCCATTACCGGTTCCACGTCTATTATAGGGTACACTACTATAAACCTATTTTTTTGTTTCAAAGTCAATGCTTGTTAACGTGCTGGATTTTTAATGAGTAATAACGAATTATGATCCAAAAAAATACTCATCTAGTACCAATTAGTAAAGGTGTATCAATTTTTTTATGTTAAATCTTCGGAAAAAATATTGGCTTCAAACTATTTACATAATTAGTACAAGGAAAATTTCGCAATTGAGAAAGATATTGTAGGGTACGACAAGAATACGCGGTTACTGTCGTCCTGAATCCTCCAAGAAAAAAGAACGTCCAGTTTACTTGGAATCCTAATCCGGATCGATTCCAATCCAAGTTACCTTACCAAAGACAAGTAAAATACCTCTAAATCCTAAATCTTTTTTCAGATTCCAACCGTCTTCTAAAAACTATCCGTCAAGGCCACGAGCTCATCCAAAACCAATCTTGCTTGATCTTTAACCAGCGCAGCCCCATCGCGATGGCGGAGAGCCGGAACACCTATTATTATCTCTACTATACCTACTCAAATGCCCTGGAAGACTGCTGTTACGCGTCAATTGATGTTAAGGTTGGCCGACGGGTGTGTTTACTGTTTATTGGTTCTTTTTAGGAGTTAGGTGACATTTGGATGGCAGCTGCATCACTCCCCAAATATTATCGAGGTGCAATCGGAAAAAGCCGATAGCAAAAAGTTTTATGTCTAAGTACACAATAAGAGCGAAAAAGTTGTCGCTCGGCTCGGCTCGCATCGGCAACGCGTCGACGACTTTTTCGTTGAGGAGACCCTTATTGTTGCGGCATTACTATTGCGGCGTTGACGTGGACGCTGTTACTGACAATTTCCTTGTAATAATGAGTGACGCTCCTCCTCGCAGCAGCATTACTGTCGCAATTATAATGTTTGTTCCGTCACTCATTTTATCAAGGAAATTGGCAGTGACAGCGCCCGCGTCAACGCGTCAACATTCCATTTCCAACCGCAGCTGCACTACCGGTACTGAACGCGTCGCTGTCATTGTCAATTTCCATAGTAAAATGAACAGTAGTGCAGCTGTCGTTGGAAATGGACTGTCACCTTAATGCTGCTGCGTGGCCGTCCGAATGTCACCTCTATTGCAGTTGTTTCATTACATTAACTAAAATTGTTGGACAACGATTTGACCTACTCACGAGCCTTTGTCCAGGTGGTGCTGATATCGCCCGGGTGTAAGGAGCCGCACGAGATAGCTCACGTCACGCTCCACATGCTCGGGCTGAGGCACGGGGATAGCACTCCGTTCCCCGCGTCTTCAGTTAACGCCGTCCTGTTTCCCGAAAACTGTCATAACCAATCAGGTCTACGGTTGGATTCTCCAGAGTATTCAGATGAGGAATAAAATAAGTTTTTGCCAATAAATCCTCTCGCTTATGACGCATGTCATCGTGACCGCCACTTTCTAATAAGTACGTTCAGTAGCGAGGCATAACACAACAGACGACAAAAGCGTAACCATCATAACCGTACTAATGACACAAGCTCCAATGGGTAAGGACTTATTTCTTATTAAGTTATTAGGTACCGGATCTTATTTGTATTGTTCGTATTAACTCTGAAGGTAATAAAATTGACCGCTGAGACAAGGCGCTGACATACATTGACATACCTGAAGACTGACATAATAAGCCAATCCTGCGTGAAATTGGAGTTGACTACAGGGACAGGAAGATCATTTACGAACTATATAAGAACCAGGAGACCATTATCGAAGTAGGAGATGAAAAAGGGAAAGCTAGAATCAGACAAGGAGTGAGACAGGGGTGTCCATTATCACCACTCATCTTTAACATTTTCATAGAGCAAGCCATAAAAATTATAATAGAGTCAGATTTGGGAGGGGTTAAGGTAAACGGGCACAAAATTCATTTCATACGTTTCGCTGACGATATCGCGGCATTTGCCAATGACCGGGGTGAATTACAAAAATTGGTTTCAAAAATGGATGAAGTTTTCAATCAATTCGGACTTAAAATAAATTGCAAAAAAACTAAAACTCTTACAGTATCAAAAAGCATCATGACAGCATCTAAACGCCCTAAAGTTTACAAATCCATCATATTACAGGACACACCAATAGAGCAAGTCAATAAATACAAATATTTAGGAAGCGTAATAACCAATGACTCTAGATGCACCGAGGACATCAAACAGAGAATCGCTATGGCTAAAAGAGCCTTCAATAACAAAAAAGATCTGCTTAAGGCACGCATTTCAAAAATAGCCAAAAAAAGATTGATAAAGGTGTTTATCTGGAGCATTGCGCTGTATTCAAGTGAGACATGGACACTGAGACAACAAGATAGAAAAAGGTTGGAGGCTTTCGAAATGTGGTGTTGGCGGAGGATGGAGAGGATTAGCTGGACGGAAAGGAAGACGAATGAAGAGGTCCTGAGTATGATAGGAGAAAAGCGATGCTTGTTAAATGCAATAAGAAATAGGAGAGGCATGATGTTAGGACACCTTATACGGCATGATAACTTTTTCCTAAACATCCTGGAAGGCAGGATTGAAAAGACAAGAGAAGAAGGGAGACCTAGAATCACTTATCTCAGCCAAATAAAAAATAATGCGTCGTATGTGGAAATTAAAAGACTGGCACAAGAAAAAAATGATTGGCGATTGCTCCACCGACAAGAGCAAAGCTCTTAAGTTATGATGATGATGATGACATAATAAGATTAATAAGTAACGCAAAAGGGAATGCTTGTAATGAACAAGTCAATTCATGTGACTGTGGACTGGTAAGGTCACGTGGACCTGGATATCCCTTCCACAAAAGAGGTAAGTCATAGGATAAGTTTTGTAAAAATCAAATATCAAGTATAGCATTGCAGTTAGAATAAATTTAATTGTATTCGTTTTAGCGTAACGTAATGCCCTTTTCGATGGACACACAGCAGAGTGTGCATAGACTGAGCTAGTCAGAAAGGCAGCGGGTAGGCAAAGAAACCCTGTCGAACACCGGACAAAATCTCTCCTGGCGCCCTCATAGTTTTAAGTCTAGGTTTAGTTAGTTAATAAACACTTATTGAAAATTGCATTGAAATTGGAAATCTTCGTGACGGGGACAAATCTGGATTAAACGTAAGTTATCTTCGAATGTATTTTTTGTATAGAAATCATTTAATAATAAAAATTATTAGAGGACATAAACAGGAATATAAAACTAAAACTTCTTATTAATTTGATATAATTATCCAGTATCGCTATCTACTCAGTCTGTCCGGTATTAGTTCCGAGGATTCATTCCTCGAAATTCAGACCGTCAGTAGGTACGAAAAAGTTATTCAGCGACCCTCTAGTATTGAAATCAAATTTGTATCGTAGTTTACATGGCCGAATACACCCCTTGGCTCCAGATATTTCGAATAGTCGTGATGATAAGACAAATAGCAAAATATGCTTTTAAAATGTAGGTAACAGGTATGACACGTGACGTTTATTTCTCCCGAGCATGCAATACAGCGAATCATCCAAATAAGTGAGATCTGCCGCGTCCCTACACACAATAGAGTTATAAGGAGCTATAGAAGTAGAAAGGGGATCAACGGAGATCCAGTAACAATGGTTGGATTCATATTGCGTCTGTTGATAAGATCGTTTTGTACTATCGCAGGCTTTGCGGGTGCTGTCTCGGCTTTCAACTGGCTTCCTTTTATGAAAGGCACGTTAACAATTCAGGATGTGACGTGTTTAAAGGCATATAATTTGGAAAT
Source organism: Cydia fagiglandana (assembly GCF_963556715.1). Classification (NCBI taxonomy): domain Eukaryota; kingdom Metazoa; phylum Arthropoda; class Insecta; order Lepidoptera; family Tortricidae; genus Cydia; species Cydia fagiglandana. The sequence continues at coordinate 17,695,359 of NC_085943.1, forward strand.
GAATTTATTTGTGCTATCAATTGTTTGGCACGTCTTACTTGTAGGCGACAGTTTTTTATGACCCATTTTGTACCTTGTCACAGTTACAATAGTATGAGGTCTCTAGCGACTTTCATAAATATTGTCACTGTGGCAAGGTACGAAATGGGTCATAAATTAATACTTTCGACCGTACCATGAAAGTGGCGGCACTCTTCAAATATGAAATCTATTCCAAGAAGTCACGGTTACTTAGAACCGTTATCAAATGGAAAATGTATCAACACAACGTTGCATACAATACTTTTTCTACGACCAAGCACTTACTTTGAAGTAAAATTGTAAATTTAACAAATATTTTTAAATCAAGACGTAGCAAAAATGAAGGGTGCGAGCGGGAAAAGAATGAATCTATATACCGGGTGTGGCCTGTAATATGAGCAAAAAAATTAACTGTAGGCGGTACTCCTAATACTAATCAACATTTGTTCAGCGACTTTTGAAAATAACTTGTAGTCTTAGAAAGGCATAATAGCAGAATACAAAAAAAAGTAATTGCAACATTTTTGGAAATTCAACCCCTAAGGGGGTTAAAAAGGGGATGAAAGTTTGTCTTCGGGTGCAAATTTTATTTTAAGCTAGGAACTTGAAACGTTGTAAAAAAGTATTAAATTCAAATTGTATATATTATTAAAGTTATTATAACATTTACTAGATCCATCACCTGTCAGTATACTCATACTTCACAGTTTGAACTCATTCTTAGTCAGGAATTTATTTAAGATATCACCAAATCGTCGGTATTCTACAGGCTGCACTTCGGGGAGTGTGCCCAAGAGCTACACGAGCTTATACCACCGTCCCCATTCTACCATCGGACTTTTAGACGCACGGCCGGTTTCCATCCTTACATGGTAGATATTCCACCAATTCGCACGAAGCGCTTTGCTTCTACTTTCCTTATGCGAACTGCCAAGGAATGGAATTCCCTGCCGGCGTCTATATTTCCGTGTTCTTATAACCCGGCAACCTTCAAATCAAGAGTGAACAGGCACCTTCTGGGCAAGCTCGCTCCATCGTAGGCCACGTCTACGCCTCGGCTAGTCTGTGGCCATGAGTAAGCCCATTCATAATAAAAAAAAAAAAAAAGTTATATAATACAATACACTAGAGTTAAGAGGAAGTTAATATTTATTGGACGGCTTATCTCACGTGGGAGAAAATTATATATTGGATGACGTATAAGGGGTATTCCAAAAGTATATGGTTAGTAGTATCTTCGTCCAATCCACATTCACAGATAGAGCTGTCCCTTATTCGCATCTTGGCCAGGCGCACTGGCGAACAAATGTGTCCAAGTCGTAATCTGATAATATTCGAAGTTGCTACCTTAGAATAGCCTTTGTGCTTGAAAAACCATGGTTTAGGAGGGATATTTGGTTGCAAGTTACCGTAGTGTAAGTTGACCCTTGGCTCTACGTGAGAGCTGCCATGATTTATTCCAATTTTCAAAGAGCAGACATCTTATCGAAGATCTTATGTCTCGAGTAAAACATTTTTGGTCAGAAGCGAAACTCTGGTGTATGGCAGCTTTTGCACACTGGTCCACGACCTCGGATGTTATGACTAAAGTTTTATGGTGAATAACATTGTCCGTGACACATGACGTCAGCGTTACGTTAAGGCCCCAGTACACAATGGGCCATCGCCGGCCACTCCAAGGGACGCAGCCTTGCGGTAGAATGAGATAGCAATATCACTTGCTCCCTCTAACGTATAAATGCGTCCCTTGGAGTAGCCGGCGTTGGCCCATCGTGTAGAGGAGCCATAAAATGGTACATTTTTATATTCCTGACATGTCGATTCAAAAATTATATATATTATTAGATTACAATTACGACGCAATAGTGTGGTTAGTTGGGCATCGATTGACATCGAATATGGACCCGGAAACAGCTTAATTTATTTAAAAACAGATAAGAATCTCTTTCGATATATTTTGGTACGACTACAATGACATTTGTATGGACGCTTAATACGTTGGTACGCAGTTAAAATAAAAATGTTTATTTTATAGTAATAGTTTCAAATATAGTGTTAAAATATAAAGTAAAATAAATAAGTAAATCGGTTGTATTTTGTAGGAAATATCGCTAAAAAATATTATTGGCGACATGTCGCGACATTTGTATGGCGAAATTTATACGGCTATTTTGACCGTACAAATGTCGATTGTGGCATACAAATGTCGACATAGTGTCATACAGATGTCGAGAAGGTGCCATACAAATGTCGCCAGGGTCTTATAAATGCAACAAAAATAATAAATAGTGGCATATACATGTTGATACTGCCATACAATGTCGAAAAAATGCCTTATACTTGTCAAAAGCGCCTTACAAATGGCTAAATAGTGCCATACAAATGTCGATCTTTAAACGTCCATATCTAGCTAACTATAAAAAGTACAGAGGTGCCTCGTACAGTATATTTTTTGTTGTTAAGAACCCTTCCTAAAACGATGATTAAAAATCAGATTTCTCAAAAATAAAAAATTGCCATACAAATGTCGAAAAAACACCCTCTTCAAAAATTTACCCGTCTCTTGGAGTGGCCGGCGATGGCCCATTGTGTACTGGGGCCTTTACGCGTTACGCTGAATCGAGTTTAGAAATTTTTCCCCACCTCAAAAAGTGCTCAGCGCCGCTAAAGAAGTTTCCACTTCAAAAAATGTTTATGGTTCACTTATTTGTCAGAGATGACATTTAAAATAAGGTTGGCAACACTGTATTTCATTCAATATTTTTTAAGTGGTCATTACATGAAGTATCGTAAAATCGTGAAAAAGATACTGCGTGTATGCACAAATTATTTTTTGGGGAATAGACTAAAGACTTGTCTTGACAACTATAAGATAGGGGTTTAAAGGTGTGTGCTCCCTTTAAATAGTTTAAATGACAAATAACAGTACGGTAGTAAGGTTCGCCCGAATTTTAAGTGTGAAGGGCGCCGCAGGCGCCCCGTATGTAAGAGCGCGAGCTAAATCGCCGGACCTGTAAGTGTGAAGGGCGTCGCAGACGCCCTGTACTTAAGAGCGCGCGGAGCGCCCTGAATGTCGGGTTTCGCCCGACCTTTAAGTGTGAGGGGCGCCGCAGGCGCCCTGTACGTAAGATCGCGCGGAGCGCGCTGATAGCCCGACCGTCGACCTGTAAGTGTGAAGGGCGCCGCAGGCGCCCTGATGGAACAGCGCACTAAATGTGAACTTTAAGTGTGAAGCACGCTGAATGTCGGGCTTCGCCCGACCTTTAAGTGTGAGGGGCGCCTGCGGCGCCCCGTACGTAAGAGCGCGCGGAGCGCGCTGAATGTCGGGCTTCCCCGACCTCTCTGTGTGAGGGGCGCCGCAGGCGCCCTGTACGTAAGAGCGCGCGCAGCGCGCTGAATGTCGGGCTTCGCCCGACCTTTAAGTGTGAGGGGCGCCTGCGGCGCCCTGTACGTAAGAGCGCGTGGAGCGCGCTGAATCTTTCAGTGTGAGGGGCGCCGCAGGCGCCCTGTACGTAAGAGCGCGTTGAGCGCGCTGAATGTCGGGCTTCGCCCGACCTTTAAGAGTGAGGGGCGCCTGCGGCGCCCTGTACGTAAGAGCGCGCGGAGCGCGCTGAATGTCGGGCTTCGCCCGACCTTTAAGTGTGAGGGGCGCCTGTGTACGTAAGAGCGCGTGGAGCGCGCTGAATGTCGGGCTTCGCCCGACCTTTAAGTGTGAGGGGCGCCGCAGGCGCCCTGTACGTAAGAGCGCGCGGAGCGCGCTGAATGTCGGGCTTCGCCCGACCTTTCAGTGTGAGGGGCGCCGCAGGCGCCCTATACGTAAGAGCGCGCGGGGCGGGCTTTAAGTGTGACTAATGATGTTGATTGTTGCCAGCGGCAATCGGTCGGCACCTTTAAGTGTGACTAATAATGTTGATTATTGCCAGCGGCACTCGGTCGGATGCCAGTGTCCGCCTCCCCGACCATCCTCCCTAGAAGTGACTCGGAGGTATATATACGCGACAGGAAAAATTTCGATAGCGCGATGTAGAACATTCCAATTACGAATATTTACTGACGCCTAGTTTTGAATTGTATGATAATTGTGCCGTGTCTCGATGTGTTGGTGTTTATTTATAGAAATGATAAATTGAAAAACGGCCATAATTTTTTTTTTCAGAAAAACGATATGTGACGATCCGAGAGACGCGGATCTCAAGTGAGGACGAAACGGTCGCCATCTTGATTTTATTTATTTTGAACCCGATCTTGATGAAAATCGATATCTGAGGGTCCGAGAGGTCCCTTAACACGAATCTGAAGTCGAATAACGAAACGGCCGCCATCTTGATTTTCTTTATTTTCGACTCAATCTTTACGAAAATCAATATCTGTGCTGTGGGTCCAAGAGGCCCCTTAACACGAATCTGAAATAGAAATTTTACGAAACGGCCGCCATCTTTATTTTCTTTATTTTCGACCCTATCTTGATAAAAATCGATATCTGAGGGTCCGAGAGGCCCCTTAACACGAATCTGAAGTCAAAATTTCACGAAACGGCCGCCATCTTGATTTTCTTTATTTTCGACCCGATCTTGATGAAAATGGATATCTGAGGGTCTGAGAGGCCCCTTAATAAGAATCTGACGTCGAAATTTTACGAAACAGCCGCCATCTTGATTTTCTTTATTTTCGACCCGATCTTGATAAAAATCGATATCTGAGGGTCCGAGAGGCCCCTTTATAAGAATCTGAAGTCGAAATTTCACGAAACGGCCGCCATCTTTATTTTCTTTATTTTCAACCCGATCTCGATGAAAATGCATATCTGACGGTCCGAGAGGCCCCTTAACACGAAACTGACGTCGAAATTTCACGAAACGGGCGCCATCTTTATTTTTTTTATTTTCGACCTGATCTTATTGAAAATCGATATCTGAGGGTCCGAAAGGCCCCTTTATAAGAATCTGAAGTCGAAATTTCACGAAACGGCCGTCATCTTTATTTTCTTTATTTTCAACCCGATCTCGATGAAAATGGATATCTGACGGTCCGAGAGGCCCCTTAACACGAAACTAATTTAGAAATTTCACGAAACGGGCGCCATCTTTATTTTTTTTATTCTCGACCTGATCTTATTGAAAATCGATATCTGAGGGTCCGAGAGGCCCCTTTATAAGAATCTGAAGTCGAAATTTCACGAAACGGCCGCCATCTTTATTTTCAACCCGATCTCGATGAAAATGGATATCTGACGGTCCGAGAGGCCCCTTAACACGAACTGACGTCGAAATTTCACGAAACGGCCGCCATCTTTATTTTTTTTATTTTCGACCCGATCTTATTGAAAATCGATATCTGGGGGTCGGAGAGGCCCCTTTATAAGAATCTGAAGTCGAAATTTCACGAAACGGCTGCTTTCTTGATTTTTTTTATTTTCGGTCCGATCTTGATTATAATGGATATCTGTGGGTCCGAGAGGCCCCTTAAGAAGAATTTGAAGTCGAAATTTCACGAAACGGCCGTCATCTTTATTTTCTTTATTTTCAACCCGATCTCGATGAAAATGGATATCTGACGGTCCGAGAGGCCCCTTAACACGAAACTAACTTAGAAATTTCACGAAACGGGCGCCATCTTTATTTTTTTTATTCTCGACCTGATCTTATTGAAAATCGATATCTGAGGGTCCGAGAGGCCCCTTTATAAGAATCTGAAGTCGAAATTTCACGAAACGGCCGCCATCTTTATTTTCAACCCGATCTCGATGAAAATGGATATCTGACGGTCCGAGAGGCCCCTTAACACGAACTGACGTCGAAATTTCACGAAACGGCCGCCATCTTTTTTTTTTTTTTTTCGACCCGATCTTATTGAAAATCGATATCTGGGGGTCGGAGAGGCCCCTTTATAAGAATCTGAAGTCGAAATTTCACGAAACGGCTGCTTTCTTGATTTTTTTATTTTCGGTCCGATCTTGATTATAATGGATATCTGTGGGTCCGAGAGGCCCCTTAAGAAGAATTTGAAGTCAAAATTTAACAAAATAGCCGCCATCTTGATTTTCTTTATTTTCGACCCGATCTTGATGAAAATCTGAGGGTCCGAGAGGCCCCTTAACAAGAATCTGTGGTCGAAATTTCACGAAATGGCCGCCATCTTATATTTCTTTATTTTCTACCCGATCTTGATAAAAATCTATATCTGAGGGTCCGAGAGGCCCCTTAACACGAATCTGAAGTCGAAATTTCACGAAACGGCCGCCATCTTGATTTTCTTTATTTTCGACCAGATCTTAATGACAATCGATATCTGAGGGTCTGAGAGGCCCCTTAACACGAATGTGAGTCGAAATTAGGGCTTGCATTACCCGTCCATTTTTTGTATCCGGATATTTCGAATAATAAATAAATAAATAAATAAATATTATAGGACATTCTTACACAGATTGACTAAGTCCCACAGTAAGCTCAAGAAGGCTTGTGTTGTGGGTACTCAGACAACGATATATATAATATACAAATACTTAAATACATAGAAAACACCCATGACTCAGGAACAAATATCTGTATCATCATACAAATAAATGCCCTTACTGGGATTCGAACCCAGGACCATCGGCTTCGCAGGCAGGGTCACTACCCACTAGGCCAGACCGGTCGTCAATACTTATAATTTTACTATCCGGATATCAGGATAAAACGGATAATTCGAATACTTGAAGTTTTATACCGTAAAAATGTATCCAAATAAATAAATAAATCAACATACATCGTTTACGTTATAATATTCAACGTTTTTGAAATAATTTTCTTAAAACATTGAATGATATTTTTGTCATAAATGGTATTCGAATTATTAGTTTTATCTGTTATTATTATTTTTTTTTCACAAAATCCTTAGTGATTTAAAAAATTCGCGCCCGGTATTAAAGCGGATACCACGCGGTGCCTGAGTATCAGTTGCCAAATCCTTGAGCCATTCAATCAAAACAATCCTATCAGATAACTCCACGCGCAATTGGGAACACTTGCTTTCATTCACTTTTAAAGTCCTCCATATAAGTTCTGATAAACATTCAAAATCACTCACGAAAATAGTAAAAGACAACTGCTGCAGCGATATTTCATTTCAGTTCACTTCTCACAATTTTAGGAACTCCAACAACAATTTATTTAAAAAAGTAGAGACTAAAGTTTCCGATGGCGACATAAAAGGTGCCGCCCGCTTGCTGTTTTCTGACGATGCAGTAGCCCCAACTAACTCTGAAACCCACACAGCAAGCATCCACCTCCAGCTACAAACCTTTGCCTGCCTGATCCCCCACTGCCTGGTGATCCAAACCTTACTGCTACCACACAAGATGTCCTTGGAGCCGTATTATCTTTCCCCAATGGCTCTGCGGGAGATCTGGATGGCCTGACTCCTCAGCACCTGAAAGATCTCCCGTGCAGCGGGTGTGGTGAAACTGGGGAAATTCTCTTAAAAGACCTGACGTGTCTTGTGAATATCATGCTGGCCGGTCAGGTCCCGGACGATATCAGGGACGTCCTGTATGGAGCTAACCTTTGTGCTTTAACAAGATGGAGGCATCCGTCCCATTGCAGTTGGCACCACGCTCCGACGTCTTGCCGCCAAAATTGCCTGCCGCTCCATCCTTTCCAAGCTCACCCCAGAACTTCAGCCTATCCAACTGGGGTTTGGCTCAAAAAGTGGATGTGAAGCTGCCGTGCATGCTGTGCGAACATTTCTTGAGCATAATGCAGGAGAGGTCCTGCTGAAGGTGGATGTTTGCAATGCCTTCAATTCCGTAGACCGGGGCGCCTTGTTGACCCAAATAAAAGACAAAATTCCTTTGATATATAAATTCCTTTGGCAATGCTATAATTCGCCTACAAAATTATTATATAATAGTAACGTTCTGGCATCCTCTGTAGGCTGTCAACAAGGCGACCCGCTCGGCCCGGCAATTTTTAGCCTCGCTATACATCCTTTAATTAAGGAACTAAATTCAAAATTGAACATATGGTATTTAGATGACGGGACCCTCGGCGGCGAAGCGACTTCCGTCCTCGAGGACTTAAAAAAAATTAACATAGACCTGAAAGAAATTGGCCTCTCACTAAATTTTTCAAAGTGCGAACTTTTTATTACAGATTCCTGTCCGGACAAGGACAATACAATCAACCTTTTTAGACAACTCGCCCCTGGCATCAAAATTGTAAACAAAGAATCGCTTCACCTCCTTGGCTGCCCCGTCCTAGACCAATCCTTTGAAAATTTCGTTGACTCAAAAATTCAAAATTTTACAGCGACTTCACACCGCCTGGCCAAAATTAATCTACATTCAGCCTATTCCATCATTAAGCATTGTCTTTTCGTTCCAAAATTCACGTATATTCTTCGCGGAACCCATCTTTGGAAACACCCCAATTTGGTCTCAAAATTAGATACATTGGTAGTTGAAACACTCACATCCATCTTTAACATCTCTTTTGACGAAAGGTCTTGGACCCAGGCTAGCCTACCCATTAGGTTTGACGGCCTGGGCATCCGCAAAATTTCTTGTGTATCCTTACCTGCGTTCTTGTCCTCGGTGCATGGTGCTCAAAGCCTTATAGGGAAAATACTAGGTCCTTCTATTGGATCTATGGAGGTCGCGCACTGCTCCGAGGCCAAGAACGTCTGGTCTATAACCTGTCCCAACGGTCTGTGTTGGGACAGGTTGCCTGAAAACCCCTGCTCGCAGAGGCAGTGGGACGAGCCGCTCTGTCAACTAGTACGGAAAAACCTTTTAGATACGTCACCTAGTTCGACAGACCGAGCTCGTCTCCTTGCGACTGCAGAGTGGGAGTCAGGTCTGTGCCTGTAGGCGCTACCCTCTCCAAACATTGGGACTTTTCTCGACAACACTACCTTCCGCCTAGCAGCTAGCTTACGTTTAGGGGCATCTACCAATCAGCCACATCGCTGTCAATGTGGCACCACGGTGGACATTCTTGGCCACCATGGCCTCTCATGTGTTCGAAGCGCTGGCAGGATCCCCCGCCATGCCAGTATAAATGATGTCCTCCGTCGGGCTCTTGTTAGTGCCAAAGTACCTGCAGTCCTCGAGCCCAGCGGTCTGGCCAGGGATGATGGCAAGAGGCCCGACGGAATGACACTGGTGCCTTGGAGCATGGGTCGGTCGCTAGTTTGGGACGCTACCTGCGTTGATACCCTGGCACCGTCCCATGGTCCAAGCACCAAAGATTCTGCTGGCGCTGCGGCTTCCTCAAAGCCTCAAGCGCCGTAAATATGCCGCTCTGGGAAGCAGCTACATATTTGCGGCGTTTGGTGTCGAAACTTTGGGGCCGTGGGGGCCAAGTGCGCGTCGACTGTACAAAGACTTGTCGGCGCGCTTAATAGAGGCTTCTGGTGACCAGAGGGCTGGCCACTATTTCGCCCAGCGTATTAGCATCGCTATACAGCGGGGAAATACGGCCAGCCTTCTGGGCACCTTGCCCGTTGACGGCGATCTGGGGCAAATTTTTTACCTATAGTTTTTGTAAGTTTTATTATGTTTGTTAATTTATTTCTTTGTTTCTATCAATAAATAACTCTCTATCGTTTTATCTGGATATCAACCTCATCTAAATCTGGATAGTAAATTGGACGGATATCCGGATAAAACGGTAATCCGTACATCCGGATTGCAAGCCCTAGTCGAAATTTAACTAAACAACCGCTTTCTTGATTTTCTTTATTTTCGGCCAGATCTCGATGATAATGGATATCTATGCTGGGTCCGAGAGGCCCCTTAAGACCCAACAGGAGTGGTCATTTGCCCATACAAACGTACTCGACTATTTCCTCCGTGGTTTTTGAAGCTAGAGCAATGATTTTTACAACACAGATTAATATTGTTAATATCTGTGTCGGACCGTTTTGCTTTGCTAGAGCCCTTCGAAAATGGCCAAAATGGCCTAATTGACTATGCCGCAATGAGAGGCGTGGTATTCAAAACTGATATCAACTAACCAAAAAAGCAAAACGGTCCGACACAGATAATTTCTTAATAATTAGATTTCCAAGTTTGGTTAGGATTGGTTAAGTTTTGGAGGAGGAAACAGTCGAGTACGAAACCTCGATTTTTGAGATTTTTACGCAGGATTTTTCGCCTGAGCCGCTGTTGTTCTTATCGCACTAATTTTAGGGGTGGAGTCAAGTTTCTGAATACGTACACAGACAGAGAAGGGATGGGCAATAGTCGACATTTAATGTCGATAATCTAGTGATGTAAGAAGTTATCGATAAACCGTCTTGTGTGAAAATATTTAGATCATCCTAAGACACAAGTTTTGGGTTGAGTGGGAACATATTTTTGAAGTTACATACTTACCTATACAATCTTTTTTGAACTTTATGATTCTAATATTTAAAATTTGAAATTTAAATCAAAAATATTTTATTGCATGGTTATGGGTTTACAAATCTTTTTAGGTACAGTCACGCTCCGTAATAAAATTGTCGAGCAATTTAGGGTCCTAGTTAGGGAATGCAAACTCGCACCAAGAGTGGCGATTCGAGATCTCGCACGATATATCCGAATAGAGATTGGGTGTTTCGAGATCTCGAGAGTTACACTTTCGAGATCGAGATTAATATCTCGACGAGTTCGAATTTGACAAAGTAACTAAAAATGTGCTATTTTAATCAAAAATCTCTAAGAATTAGCCACCTGACGAAGCCTGCCTTGTGGATATCCTAATTAAAAATCTGGTGTAAGTAGTTGTAACATAAAAATGTATATTATTCTAAGAATTCCATATATGTACATATACAAACATTTTCTTGAAATCCTTAGCTTACAGAACTGGTACATACTTTGAAAATTCATCATTAGCGGCAAATCACTTTTGTACCCCTTCTCTCCTAAATCGTAGAAATTACTTAGATATTATGTTTCTGTTTAAAATTCTAAAAGGTAACATCAACTGTCCTGATCTCCTAAAATTAGTGACGTTTGGTTGTCCCCGTCTCCCCTTACGTCCTAGATCTTTATTCCATGTGAGCTTTTCTCGTAAGAACTATGCCAGACATACCTTTTTCAGACGAGTCCCCAGTTTCTATAATAAACATTTGTTCGATATTGATCCTTTTAATAATTCCTTGTCTAGTCTAAAAATGCTTGTGAGACGTAAACTCTTTTAGTACCTAATTCCTAACTTGTTTTCATTGTTCCTTGAGATTGTATGCTTATAGAGTCTGGCTACTGAAATTTTACCTAAATTATTGGCGGGAAATTCAAAAAATCTTGGGCTGATCACACTTTGTGCAGTAGGAATTATAGTTTTGATACTAGACAATATCTTTGATATTCTGTGCACAAGTAAGGTACCTAAGGAAATAAGCTAAATAAACGTTTAATGCACTCAAAGTCAGCTCACATAATTTCTACCACTATTTAAAGTACAGTCAACGACAAACACACATGTTTACGTTCCATATTTTTCAGAACTTTTGATTTATCCGTTTCTTTATACACTTGTCCTATTTATGAGATTCAGGCATTAATAAATTCACGTACTTATTCAAAGTAATCGGCAAATGTTAGAACTAGTACTTAAAGTATCAAAATATTTATAGAGCACCAACCTCCTAATTTGTTTACATTTGGTTAGAAGTTGTAAACATTGCACTTTTTCATTATACAACGCTACACGTCGACTTCGCACATTGTCGTAATTATTTACGAGCTTAAATAATAGTTTGTGAACCTCACTCAGCATAGAAATTATTAATATTATTTAAAATAAACCCCATAAAAACCGCAAACAATTTGAATGAATGACATAAATTGACAACTGACTTTTAGCTTTTTTTTAAATCATAGACAATTGGTGATACAACAACGAAATATCTGTCAACAATTTTTGGCTAGCCAGACTCTAGTTACCTATGTATTTTTAAATTACTACGTTGTTCTTATCTACCTTTTTTAACCGACTTCCAAATCCCAAAGGAGGAGGTTATCAATTCGGTTGTATGTTTTTTATTTTTTTTATTTTTTTTATTTTTTTTATTTTTTATGTTTGTTACTTCATATCTGACCGATTTTGAAAATTATTTTTTTGATTGAATGTATATGCATACAGATTGGTCCCGTTTCTGTCAAAACCCAGTTCTGATGATGGGTTCCATGAGGAATCGAGGGAACTCCTCAAATGTTAAAGGCATACATATAGTGATTTTTGGGTTTTTATCATCAAATTAAGCATATACATCCAAAAGAGTGACATTTCATGAAGTGGAACTGCTGATGATGATCAGAACGGAACTCCTCAACGACGCATAGTTCACGGTTTGCGATTTGTCCTCTTCGTTATGTTTGTTAAGCAAGTTCAGTTTTTAATGCACATTTTTGTCAAGCTCGAGTTCTGATGATGGGATCCATGAGGAATCGAGAGAACTCCTCAAATCTTAAAGGCATGCGTATAGAGATTTTTGTATTTACATCAGAAAATTAAGCATTTTCATTAAAAACTGTCGCATTTGATGAAGTGGAACTGCTGATGATGATCAGAACAGAACTCTTCAACGACGCATAGTTCACGTTTCGAGATTTTTCCTCTTCGTTATGTTTGTTAAGCAAGTTAAGTTTTTAATGCACATTTTTGTCAAGCTCGAGTTCTGATGATGGGATCCATAAGGAATCGATGGAACTCCTCAAATATTAAAGGCATGCGTATAGAGATTTTCGTATTTACCTCAGAAAATTAAGCATTTTCATTAAAAACTGTCGCATTTGATGAAGTGGAACTGCTGATGATGATCAGAACAGAACTCTTCAACGACGCATAGTTCACGTTTGGCGATTTTTCCTCTTCGTTATGCTTGTTAAGCAAGTTAAGTTTTTAAGCCACATTTTTGTCAAGCTCGAGTTCTGATGATGGGATCCATAAGGAATCGAGGGAACTCCTCAAATATTAAAGGAATACGCATAGATTTTTTTGTATTTTCATCATAAAATCAAGCATTTACATTAAAAACTGTCGCATTTGATGAAATGGAACTGCTGATGATGACCAGAATAGAACTATTCAACAACGCATAGTACACATTTGGTGATTACGAATTTCGATTTTGACTTGGACTGGGTCCCGGACTCGGACCCAGAACCGGACTCATACTCGGATCCGGTTCGGACCCGGACCCGGACCTGGACTCGAACCCGGGCTCGGACCCGGACTCGGACCCGGACTCAGACCCGGACTCGGACCCGGACCTTGACCCGGAAAACCACTAGGATACCTTAACTAAATAAACCACTATGATTACCTACCATAAAATGTGTAAGTATATAAGTATGATGATGCCAATCTTACTAGCCCCTCCCGCTTAAACCCCCGTACACCGCACCGCATGGGCCGTTAAGTGGGTTAGGTTAGGTTTGAACTGCGATCCTCACAGAACTGAACTGCTATCAGAGAAGTGGGTTAGGTTAGGCTAGAACTACGACCCTCACAGAAGCGAAATGCTAGTAAAAAAGTGGGTGGTTTTACCTCCTTTTCTACATAGTGTACCATCTACAATAATCTTTCACCGGCCCCCATAGAAGTCGGTTTTTTTTTCTTAAAAATTATATTTTATTAATATTGTGTTCAATGAACCTCCAGGTCTGTTTGTATCACCTCTCCGGTTCTGTACACTGTGTACAACATATGTAATATGTTTATTATGACTGTTTGTGTTCTAAGTAAAAAAAAAAAAATATATGTCGGCGGCACAATGAAAACCAATGAAATTTCTTGACAGACTATAATAGGTGTTTGGACGCTACGTTATTTTAGTACGCATTAGGGTGGAGCGAAATTTTTTTTTGGATTTTGGTTTTCTAATACTGACAAAAAGTTGCCTTTAGGGTTTAAGATAAGAAGTTATTATGACGACTTTACTATCAAAAGGGAGTAAGCGCCTCCGCAAGGTCAACGAACTTTTGTATGAAAAATGTTTATCCTGTATATAGCACCAACTTTGTTTAAGGATTAATACACATAAGGACAATAAAAATTACAATCAGGCATTCACCTCTTTAGTAATTATTGATTATACCAGTAGTCAAATATGGGCCGTATCCACTACAATGACGTATATTTGAAATATAGTCAAATTGACCAATTTTACGATATGCCGCCGACATACTACTTATTTAAGGTACGTCATGTTATATTTTGAAAATAAAAACAACAAATTAAATTGACATTTAATATAAAATCAATAAAAAATTTTACTTTACTTTTACGTAACAATAATAGAGCTAAAGCCGGACACATAATAGCACTGCCTGAACAACATGAATCTAAGGGCAAAAATACTAATTAAAACAAAGTATTTCACTTTCAATCTTGTTTCAGATCTCAAAATATTAATCAAGGTCTCGACCGAGATTGCATATATCGAGATTTCCTGTCAACTAGATTACATTTCGAAAATACGTGCGAGATCTAGCGAGATCTCGAAATTTCGAGATCTACATTGCATTCCCTGATTCATACTTACTCTTACTCTATAGAATGTCAAATTTAGCTAGAACCCTAAATATCTCAACAATCACGGAGCGTGACTGGATGGGTCATGTTCTGTGTAATCCTGCCTTACAAAGACGTTTAATATTTATATATGTCATATCTATACTTTGTTTTTAAGCTTTATTGAAAAGAAAATAGTACTTACTTGATACTAGTATTAACCACTAAGTACATAAATAGGGTAACAAGTACAAGCCACTTTTAGTAACTGGCCACCCCAAACCAAGAATGAATTCTATTCACCTATAAATAGAATTCATTTTAGTATAAGGTAGCCAGTTATTGAAACCTTATAGCTACTAAAATGAATTCTATATAGAGGTGAATAGAATTAATTTTTACTTTAGGGCGGCCAGTTACTAAACGTGGCCAGTTACTGGCGAATTACCCTATTCGATATCGAGTTCCGTAAACGTGCCGGGTGAAAAAGTTCAATCGCAATAGGGTAATTCGTCAGTGGCTACCACAAACCAAAATTGAATTCTATTCACCTATAAATATAATTGATTTTAGTATTACGGCCCCGACACTATCATGGATACTGACATTACTTTGACGGAATGACGTTTTTAGTGATAGTGTAGGGAGTGTCATGAAGGAATGACGGCAAGTAATGAAGTTTATTTTAATAATTTCCGTCAGTATTGGAGTTATGTCAAAGTAATGATACTACAAATGACATTATACTGACAGTGAATTGGTTAGAATGATGGAATGAGAAATGACAGAAAGAATGATGGACGATAATGAAGTTATTAAACATTTTTAATATTTTTGAAGAAATGTCAAAATAATGACATTATACTGATAGTGAGTGGAGCGCATCACTCTAATCCCTCATTCCGTCATTTAAAGTACTTTAAAAGAAGGTTTTATACTAACAAGAGTCATTACTGGCATTTAAATCAATAAGTGAAGTATACCTACTCTATTATCATTGCTCTAAAGTTTATTTTCACTTGACTCTTAAGAAAAAAGGAAAACATGCAGAATACGATGCACAAAGAAAATCTCTGTCCCTTTCTAAAAGTTTCCATACATGAAATAAAAATTAAAAACCTTTTATTTTATGTTGTTTACAACAATTTAATTATATTTTTACCGGGAAACCCGAAAATCTAAATTTAGTTATCTGCCTCTTTATCGTTCGAATATGCAAAGTGAGGATGGTGATGATGAAAAGTGATAGAGAGGTTAGAAAACGAAATTTCGTGTTTCGCGGTAGACCCCCAGATTGTGATGGATTGTGGTAGTGGCGCCCCCTACGCAGAGTTTCGAGTAATATTCCCTATTCAGGGAAATAGAATAATATTACGCAATACTCTGCGTAGGGGGCGCCTCTAGCACATACTGAGGGCTTACCGCGTAATTTCGTTTTCTGCCTCTTTAACACTCTTGCGTATTCGAGCATTAGAGACTGATAACGAAATTTCGATTTTCGCATTTCGAAGTAGACCCTCTGAATTTGCTAGTGGACCCTACGCCGACTTTTGCGTAATTTTCCCTTTTGCGTTTTATTTCGTGCATGGAGTTCAATATATTTTTTAAAATATGGTCAACATCCCTATTTTGTATATTCTGTATATGGCCTTATATAATAACATGTTGTAAGTATGCATCTATCCCATAAGTAAACTCTCTGGTTTATGGCATTATTTATAAACGCGTTACTGGCCTGAATTAGCTATGAATAGTTTTGATCTTCTCGTTTTGGTCTTTATCTTTCATTTTGACTTATGTATTTGTAAGAAGGATAAAACATATTAACTAAATCAGGCCTGTAAAGCTTAAAAAGTTTTATGACTAATTGAGAATGAATAGTTAGTGTTTATGGTTGAATGTTCCATATAAGACTATCCCGTTCGAACTTGCTTTATGACGGACTCTTTTTTTATACCTCTTTACTTCGAACCTCCACAGATATTGTTTTTACTAAACGTCAGGTCAACCGCAGAAACCCCGACTAGTTTTAATCAGCAAAATCCTAACCACTTTTTTAATAATTAATATAATTATGTACAAGTATTAGTATTTCGGATACCCCAAAAACCTGTGTCTTAAAGTGGGCTATAATGGTTTGTACAAAATAAAACGAAAGAACATGTACATTAAATTACAATGAAACAACACAATAAATTGAATATAAACCAATCCAGTACTTACGGTGCACGGAAATCTCAACGCTACGACTAGGTACACATATTTCGTCGGCTAGAAGACTGGCGTCAACTAACAAACAAGTTGTTGTGTTGCTGTTTGCGAGCGAGAAAATTCGAATATTGGCGAGAACTTTAAAATTTTAGCAGTGTTTTAAGCTGTTATTTTATATTTTAGCGCTTTGATTCACTTTACCGGATCCTAGACCGGATCCGGTGAATTTTGCCGGATCCGGTATCTTGAAAAATGTGGCGGATCCGGCCGGATTACCGGATCCGCCGGACCGGATTGCAATCCCTACCTTTACCTTACCTTTACCGTACCTTTTTTCTTAACCAAATACGTATACATTCTTACATAACAGAAGAATCCAGTAGGTACAGTCAGCGTCGTATAGTAGGTAGCATCCAAAGTATTCAAATAGTTCGGTACACCATATAATAGGTATGTATGGCGTACCGAACTATTTGAATAGGTACTTTGGATGCTACCTACTATATGATGCTGATTGTACTTTAAGAATAGTTTGATTCCCGGTTCGTGGTAAGAATAAAAAAAATATTTGGGTACATTTTTTAACTACCAATCTTTCACACAGTCATGGCGCACGCACGCACGAAAAGGTTGAAACAAATAAATATTCTTTTTAATTAACTATTTCTTTTTCTGCATTTTTCTGGCTCATCGGGCATAGAGTTGCCACAGTGCATAGTATAATTACGACAGGTTAGAAATATTTGAATCGATGATTGAATAATGTCTTGGTTTTGTGTTCTTCAAAACGTACACTACAACATAACTAAGAACGGTTAGGAAAATAATAACTTAAAATTCCCCGTGAAAGGTAATGATGAAAATACTGATAGAAATACTGATAAGTGTGTGGGGAGAGTTAGGAATGTCATGACCTGACTGGACCAAACGCTGGAGCGTGATGAAATTTTATGTCATTGCTAATGATAGTGTCGGGGCCGTATATAAGGTGGCCAGTTATTGAAAGCTGGCCTGTTGTTGAAACCTTATACTAAGATGAATTCTGTTTATAGGTGAATAGGATTCATTTTTAGTTTAGGGCGGCCAGTTATTAAAAGTGGCCAGTTACTGGCGAAGTACCCTACTTAGTAGTAGTAGTAACGAAAAGTGACATTGCACATTGCAAACACTGAGGTGCGTACGGGCGCGAGCACAGAATAAATAATAGTGGAGCGAGTACGAGCGCACGCGTCTGTGTGCGTGCATTACACAGCCAAATACAGTCTCTCACGGCGCGGTTACGCCCCGCCAGAGCGACGGGTATATTCAGCTTGAAATCTCAAAATTGAGTTCGAGCTCACCTCCCGTTTCGTCTTAAGGGGTCTGTTTTTGCGAATCGCAAGCCACTATTGTAATAGGTAACTACTATCTATCTCTATTCGTGTCTGTCTGTAATATTTGCTCGTATAACGATACTCCAACGAGATTTATTTGAACATTCATTAGCTTAATTTCATATTTTCCTTATTCAACGGTCTCTCAGTGACGTATTTTTAAGGCTCATTAATCAAATTCGTCAAAAAACTTTTAGCGTGCAAAAAATTAGGAAGTTTGTACCTAAAATATTTTGCGTAGGTAGGTAGTTACTTTCTCTGTAAAACTGTATAAGTACCTGTTAGACATTCTGTATACTTAAACTATTCGAAAGTCAAATTTGTCTAATAGTAACTAATAATTACTTAATACTTACCTATAACATAATGCTTAAGTATAATAATAGTGTTTGTATATGTAAAGATAAGTAAGTACATACAAGATAGGTTTACCTAATCCGGTGCTCTGAGAACTATCCGCCATTCTTAATTTTACTGTTGTAATGTTTTATAATAGGTAATAAATAATTTAATCTTGCGATTAATCCTTACACAACGTTAATTATTAATCTAGACTGACACAATTACTGATTGCGCTATTTGCGTTAACCAAATAAAACGAACCTGTTTGCTTTATTTGTGGGCCAATTTAAATATAATTATTGGAACGATAAAGCCGTCGTTAGCTCTGTATGGTTCTAGATACCAGTCATTATTCACTGGTCGGCTGACTGCATTGTTAAACAATTGGAATGCTTACATGCTATATATTAAATACCATTTCCATAGTTATTGTAAATATTGCGTAAAATATTATTGAATTATATCGGTACATGAAAATTATTTACAAGATAGGTATTAAAATAATTTGGATATTTATGCAAACATACTTATTATATTTCATAACTATTAAATTAAACATTTAAAAATCCCCCTACGCAAATGCAATATAGGTACAAATTGCAGAACATTCCCAAAAAGTGGAAACGTTTTCGAGAATGTTCTCAGAACATTCCTGCAACATGGAAATTATTGTTCCGCCATCTTGGATTTTTTCCAAAAATTTTTTTTTTGTATAGGAATTTAGAGGCCTCTATCTCCCGCCATGCCAAATCTCAGCGCGCTCGGACCAACTTGAAAAAATTAAAAAATAAAATAAGTCAGCTATTTTGATTTTTTTAATGCAGTTTGTTTTGTCTCGGGGCCCTCTATGACATTTGGTCGAGCACCCCCCTCCTATCACACACCGTTTAAAAGTGGCCAGTTTTCCCGCAATTGTAGCATTTTTCCAAAAAAAATTTTGCATAGGTATCTAGGGGACTCCGAGATTCCATGACCAAAATTTCAGCGCGCTAGAACAAACTTGAAAAAATAAAAAAGAAGTCGGCCATATTGAAAAAACATGGCAGCGTCAAAAACTGCCACGGTCCCTCTATGACATTTGGTCAAGCACCTAGGTCTGACCGTTTGGCCGGGTAGTCATACATTTTTCTGACCGGAAGCGGTAGACCAAAACTTGGAATTTTCTGGGGGTAAGTATACTACACCTAAACTATCGTGAATATTCATGGTATAAACTACGATAAATAAATAAATTCTCGTTCTCGAGAAGTTACCGAGAAATTCTCATGTGGAAAGTTTCGCAACTTTGGAAAGTTCTCGTGAGTGCATTGCTACCCTAATACGCCCTACGCATTATGCCAAATAAATATATTTTATGCCGAGAATGCCTTACATCATTTTGTAAAAGAGCTGATACTCTTCAAACTGCAGGATCGATTTTATCAAATATAGCTAAAGAACCCATCATCGGCTATCACAATTAATATTAAAGAACCTGTTGCAAATGTTGCAATCTAAATATTAGTAACGATCTGTCTATATTCGCTATCATAGTTAATTAAATATACAAATAAGATGTAGTAATTTGAAATACAGACATCCGAAAATGTAGTCGTAAAGGGGTTATTCCACTTGCCGCTTGGATAACGTTTCTTAAACTTACAAAAAACGTTTCTGTTACAAGCATAAGTGGTTATACATATACATATACAAATATTTCATAAAAGGCCCGATAAAATCTAAAAAACTTTTTGATAAACTGATATACTTACACGAGAAATATATTTAAAAAACACCCGACAAAATAAAGTAACGCTATCTAGTGCAACATTTTATCAAGACCAGTGGAATACCCAAAACGAGATTTGTTTGCTGTAATTTGATGAAAATTTCTATTCTGCAAATTCTAATCTTCAAATCACCAATGGTTATAAAATAATTATATCATTGTAATTAGTAGGTAAGTTTAATATAACTGAATTATTGTAGGTATATTCTACCTATAGTTCGTTTTTTAGCATTCTAAATAAGGTAAACAATCTTGATGTGTCTTTTAATCGAAAAACACATTTTAAAATTAATTTACGGCAAATATGTAACAATTATGAATCTAATACGATCATTTATATTCTTCTGCTTTCATAAGTAATAGTTACTGATTTTCAAAAAGCGTTTTTCAATTAAAAGACATGTCAAGATCGCTTACCTTCTTGCATGTTCTTTCTAATGCTAAAAAAAACTGGTCAAGTGCGAGTTCCGGACTCGCGTTTCAAGGGTTCCGTACATCACACAATTTTCAACAATTTTTTTTTGTACATCAATCGTGACGTGAGTGAAACGTCTTGAAAAACCCGAATGGGTCAATCAAAAACCAGATGTAACATGAAGTTTTCTGGCGTGGTGGCTTATATTATCTCTGCAACTATGCAAAGTAGCTTAGATAGGAAGATTAAATGACGAACAGTAGTACAAGGTGTCCAAATGCGAAGACTGAAGACCGAGCTCCGCCTAGGGCTGATAGCTCGGAGCGTCCGACGAGTCACGCTTCCTACAACTTCCGCAAGTGCTTTAAAAGGCCGAAGAGAGATAATACCTACCGCGAAACAAAATGTATGAAACAGCCAAATTTTTCCTCGCAATTTCGGGGTTGCACGTTGGCAACGGGAATACACTTAGTTAATTTTTGGCCACCCTGTTTAGTGCTTTTTAAAACACGTAACAATAGTAACCTAATCAATCAGTACTACACTTGTACCAATGCGGCTGTGTGCCAGATACAGCCTATAGTCACACCAATAAAAGTCTGCAGCGGATATGATAGCCCACGCAGTGTAAGTGTTATTAATACGTCATAATTTCATAGAAGTTTGACGTTTAATATGACACTTGCACTGCGTGGGCTATCAAAATCGCTGCAGACTTTTTACGGTCTAACTATAGTCGCATTTTTTGTCGTCATTTCGACTCATGCTTGAAGTTAGCTTCAAGCGTGAGTCGGAATGGCACGCCTCTTCGGGACGCTTCGGGCCTTCGGCCTTATGCGGATACCGGCCTAGGGCCTTCGCAAATAGCTGTCTACATCACGTTTCACTTAAACCATTGCGGCTGTGTCCCTAAAAAACCTTAACCGCATTTTTGTTCTTAAATCCGACTCACGCTTGACTGTAGATTTCTAACAGGTTTTCCTGTCATAGTTAGGTAAAGGACTATTATGAGTAATTTTTTCAGAATTTTAGACCCTGTAGTTTCGGAGACAGAGGGGGGGGAATGGTCATTGTTTGTCTTATTTCTTGAATAACTTCTAAATTTTTTATTGTAAATTTATAAAAAAAATATATTTGAGATTCTCACAATGAGCTCTTTCGTTTGATATGTAACACGACATAGTTCGCAAAACTTTGTTTTTAAATTTTATCTTTTACCCCCCAAAAGTAGCCTTCATGTTTAAAATTCATTTGTTGACGTTACATATTCGTCTTTGGGTCACAGACTTACATATGTGTACCAAATTTCAACTTAATTGGTCCAGTAGTTTCGGAGCAAATTGGCTGTGACAGACGGACGGACAGACAGACGCACGAGTGATCCTATAAGGGTTCCGTTTTTTCCTTTTGAGGTACGGAACCCTAAAAAAACGAACTATAAGTATGTATATGTATAAAAGAAGTATTTAGTTTTAAGTGTTAGTTTTAAGTATTAGATTTATATGTCGGTATTCTACAGGCTGCACTTCGGGGAGTGTCAAGAGCTACACGAGCTTATTCCACCGTCCCCATTCTACCATCGGACTTTTAGACGCACGGCCGGTTTCCATCCTTACATGGTAGATATTCCACCAATTCGCACGAAGCGCTTTGCTTCTACTTTCCTTATGCGCACTGCCAAGGAATGGAATTCCTTGCCGGCGTCTATATTTCCGTGTTCTTATAACCCGGCAACCTTCAAATCAAGAGTGAACAGGCACCTTCTGGGCGAGCTCGCTCCATCGTAGACCATGTCTACGCCTCGGCTAGTCTGTGGCCATGAGTAAGCCCATTCATAAAAAAAAAAAAAACAAACATATTGGTTTAAATCCCTGCATTTGTTGGAAGAGCGGGGTTTTCTGTCACAAGCATACCTGTTGCTTAAAAGAAGATCCCAACCTATATTGTAGAAATCCTTGTACAAAACCGATAAATATTAATCTTTTTTTTTTTCATATGAATATATTTCAGTTAACTTTTTGTGCGCTTTTAATAATAGATGTATTTTTGTATTTTATCTATTAACACATAGGTACAACACGAAATAAAGAATTATATGAGCCATTAATATTGGATTAGAGATTTTATAAGATAAATCCCCAGTACATATAACCGCAGTGTTTTGATGCACACAATCCATCGCAAATCCAAATGGAATCCATTTCAATAGCCGATATTTGGTAAGACAACAAAACAGATTTCAAAACAAATGCATTTACAATTCGATAAAAAAAACTATGAAATATACAGGCATAGCGAAACATTTCTAACGCGTCAATCAAAATTAAACCTTATATCAATGTAACAAAGATGGCAGGCTTCCCTACCTCGATATGCGTTTCCAACTTTCCATTATAAATTGAAATATTGCAGTTTTACGAGCATTTGCGTAGATGTAGATTATGTAGAATCAAATGTTTCCCAGCCATTTCAACTAGTTTGTAAAACTTTCATCGGTTTAGATAGATTTACCTGCCATTTTGTTTGAGTTAGTAGGTAAAGGTATAGTACCTACAGTCGCCATTAGATATATCCGAGCGGCCAAGGTGTTCACCATATCTGAACACGCACTCAATATTGCTAAGGATAATGGAGGCGTGTTCAGATATTTGTGAGCGCCTTGACCGCTCCGATATATTACGATACCTCCTCCTCCTCCTTGTGTCGTATTCCTCATTGCTGAGGGTCGTGGCCTCCACGATTTATTTTGTGGACTAACTCCTTCCACTTGTTGCGATCTTCAGCAGTGTGCAGTGCATCATGGATTTTAGATTTAGTGCCTTCGCGGATCTGATCTGTCCATCGCATTGGGCTTCTTCCACGTGGTCGCCTTCCTTGGACTTTCCCCTTGGATATTACGATACACGTGCGAATATTCGCTACTTGTGTCGATTGAGATTCACCCTTCGGCTCAGGTCGCATTTTAATTTATCGCCGCTCGTAGCGAATCACCTACTTTTCGCACTTGTATCGTAATATGCTAATCATCATCATCATATATATAAAATTGAAAAACCAGAACGGGATAAAAAACGAGAGAAGAAGCGAGATGGCGCCTTACAAATTTCTAAAAAAGTTTTTGACACGTTTCTCGAATACGACGCACGTATGATAAGAAAAAACTGTTCCAATCTATTATCTAAATATGAGAATATAACTAGAAAATAAAATTTATCGCTTTCGATGCGTATTTAATTTACAATAAGCAAATGAAATTTTCAAAATAACTTTATTCGGCCATCTCTCGGCAACTCTCGGTTGCTTTCGTTTGGCGGGGCTACAGATTAGACCAGAAAATCCGTAAGTTAAAGTAACCTAAATTATGTTTGTCATGTTGGTATACAGGTATTTCTGAGTTTTTTTACACGAAGTAAAATAAAAAGTGCTGCCAACCTCAACCTTAGTGTACGCCCATACGAGTGACTTATGCCATATATGACATCAATCAAATTAATATTGTCATATTATAAATAATTTGTACTTTGTGGTTTTAAATTTCTTTTAAAAACAAATTTAAAACAACAAAGTTTTTTGATAGCAAGTTATAACGTAGGTAGATAAAGTGCATGTTCAGATATTTTTGAGCGACCAGATGAAAATAAGCAAATGTACAGTCAGTCAGCCAAATATCGTAATATAACTTTATTGCCATAGAAATAACGATGTGTTCCGATATAGTGGCGAAATATTGAGAGACCACAGCGGCTCGGATACTGAGAGAATGGGAGAGGATCGTGCCGAGAGCGTAGGTACTTGGGACAACAAAATGGGAGATAGCCGATCGACGGACGGTGGATGGACGCCTAAGGTACCGCTGAAACGACGTAGTTGCTCGAGACCTGCTCAACCTCCGCCATGCCGACTGGCGAGAGCTATCGCAAGACCGAGAAACATGGCGTGATATGGTGTCAGGTGCCAGGACTAACGTTGCGTCACCGTACCTAGCCGTAGTAAGTAATGTTATAATATCCATAAAGGGAAATGGGGAGTACGTTTGTATCATGGTATAATAATATACTCCGCCTGGTACTCTCTTCCCTTCTTTTCGTGGTCACGTGACTGACACAAGTCTACGTCATCATGCGACAGCGCTATATGATATTGATAATATGCGATAGCGCTATATAAAGTGGCAATGTTATTATTGTGATGTAGGCTTGTGTCACTCTGTCTGGGAAGAGAAGACCATATTTTATTAGACTAAGGTTTGTATCAAAAGGCGATTTATGGGCGGTGGTCGTCCATATTATTCTTAAGGCGGTAATTAATCTAATAAACTTTTTTGCAACTAGGCTTTAACACAACACAACTAGGCTTGCAACTAGGCTTTAACACAACATCAAATAAATAATAATTTTATGTTGAAACAAGTTTTAAATAAATACCTACGTAGATGACAAAATACAATCTTGCCTTTTATCAAATCACATCATTTTTTGAGAAATTTGCGGACTAAGTTATCCAAATAACGGCTACAATTTAATAAGAAATGGATATCACAGTTATAAACCCTGGCAGGATTGAATACATAATAATGTCGGTATTTCAATGTACATAAAACAAACTCTTTATTTCATTTACGCGAGCGGAGCTGCGGGCTCGTCTAGTATTTAATATGACTCTAGTGCAAAGTGGAACCCGCCAGCCGAGTGGCTGGGACGAGCAGATGTTTCGCAAACGCGCTAATTCCTGACTCGGCCGTAATCAACTTAGCGAAACTTCGCGACTTATTCGCAACTGCTAATGAACAAACTCGGCGATGCACGGACTCCAAACGTGTTTTAAATACAAACACCCTGAGTGTTAATAAACACTAATTAGTTAACTTGCCTATAGTTATTCATTAAAATAGTATACCTACCTAAATTTGATTGAAGCAGGACAACAGTATTTCTATTTAGTATTTTTTAAGACCTAGTTATGCCTATATAACCCTTCAAAAGGCGGTCAGAATACTGAAAATTATGATAGATAAATACGACTACACTATGTACCTACTGTGTCTATGTATGTACTATATACTGTTACTATGTACGAGTACAGTCACCATCAGATATATTGGAGCGGTCAAGGCGCTACAAATATCTGATGGGGAGAAGACACTCCTGACTTCGGTCGAACTCGGCTCCGTTCGGCTCAGCATTGCTTCGAGCAATTATTAGGGTTGGTACCACTTGACTTCCTTATGAGTGCACGACCACAGATAAGATAATCATTTGAATTTTGACAACCCTAAATAGCCGAAAGGGATAGTGCCATATATTAGAAAGGGATAGCATGAGTCGACCCTGAACCGCTGTCAAACTTCGGGTTTGTAGGAAGTGTCCTTTCTGTATGATAGTACTATTATTTCTTCTGTGACACGACTCTATTGTTAAGGCGTTAGAGTGCGTGTTCAGATATTGTGGACACCTTGGCCGTTCCGATATACTGATGGCGACCGTACCTCAATGTCTTACTTTTTGCGCACTAAGAAGTCTCTTTGTAGATCTAACCTAAAATGATTTTAGTAAGTACTAAGAGTAAAAGCCCGTAATAATGGCCTTTATAATCTACCCATTGCAATTTTGCTTGTTATAAATTCACGTCATCATAAACTATTTCTTGAAAATAACTTCGACGGTTTTGAGGAAGTAGAGGCTAATCAGAATTAGATCTAGCTCGTTTTTATTCCTAGGCACATCAATAAAACCTATACGAGCAACTTCGCTGACCGAGATTTTTCGGTCAAACAAATTTGGTTTTAACTTCCTAGCTTCCTACTCAATTACGTGCTCGCTTTAAAGCGGCCCGATAGTGATGTTGGGTGGCCAGAAAAGTTATTAAATTGCTTTTAACTTTGTATGCTAAGTATCTACCTCCTTTATTAGTTAATATTTTGGTACCAATACAAAGATAATTTAGGTATTTACTAACAGACATACCAGTTCAAAACAGAAGTAAATTTAAACTACATAATAAACAATTACTTAAAATCTTTTGGCAAAATTTGCAGCCGTTATCTTCCAACGTGCGACGTACTTAAAGTTTTCTTTATTGTTGAAAATAAACAAAAGAAGGGTGTGTATAAATCACGAGGAAAATCTGATAAAGAAGAGACGATATTTCGCGTGATGGGGGAATAAACTTGGCTCTATAACTGCCAGATGATTATTTGGCTAAATGGTTTCTTTATAGGTTTGCCAACGACTACGTTGTTATGGCAAAAAGGAGTGTTCATTTTAAATTGTTTTCTACTTCACATAAATTCTTTTGTTTATGAAATGAATCAAAAGTTTTGTTAAGATTAGCGCTTGTTTTTTTAAATGAGTGTAAAAA
Organism: Cydia fagiglandana; assembly: GCF_963556715.1. Taxonomy (NCBI): domain Eukaryota; kingdom Metazoa; phylum Arthropoda; class Insecta; order Lepidoptera; family Tortricidae; genus Cydia; species Cydia fagiglandana. The sequence goes on from NC_085943.1 coordinate 17,722,332, forward strand.
GGAGTTAAACAATTCGACAAAGTGGAAACTGCTGAAGAAGACCAGAACGGAATTCTTCAACGACGCGTATATATTTCATTTTTCGCGATTTGTCTTCTTCGCTAAGTTGGTTAAGCAAGTAAGGTTTTAAAGAACATTTGTGTCAAGATCGGTTTTAATGATCGATGGCTTCCACGAGGAATTGTGGGAACTCCTTAAATCTTGATGGATTGAGAACCCCAAGTAGCGGTACCCCCATACAGCGCAGCGGTAGAGTCAACTCAACTGCCGCAAAACATAAAGCCAAAAATAATTGCATTTGTGTGATACCTTCTGGTAAATATTTTCTTGACCTAAAACAACAAGAATTCATCACATCCGTAACAACAGCAAGCAACCAACTTAATGTGTGTAGTTTCTAACAGAACGAAGCGGAAAAACAGCCATTATCTTTTAATTGTGAACGTGGTAAGAAACCGAGATGATCTTAGTGTAAGTCAGAAGTCCGACATACTTAAATATTACGTTTTACGTTAATGTTAGACCTTTCCATAAAAGCCAATGACTCGCTCGCGTGATACGGGCCCTGGAATCGTTTTATTTTACTGTTATTATCGTTTTCATTTTCTTTTTCGTCCTATAACTTTGTTATTAACAATAATATTAGCATATATCAATGTAGGTATCATATTTGGTTCCTTATTTGCAAAAGAAATAGTATACTTGTAATATCCTATAAGGCTTGATTAATATACCTGCATGTTTCATTCTTGCGGCGAAATTAATTTTCTGTACGTAAACTCTTTGAGATTTTTCTTACGTAGGTACGAGCATGTAGATGTTTTTTTCTCTACGTTGCAGATGTAGTTATACAGTGTGTGTACCGCGCAGAAACCTGTATACCTGTCGTTGTCTTGAAGCGCTCAATAGTTTGTTTCTCAATTTTCCATACGATTCCTCATTTTCTATATAATACAGACCTAAAGTCCAAACAATCCAAAGAGACATTAAGCGTCTCTAAATCTTCGTAAGTCTTTTAATTTTAAGCACTTCAGACACTATTGCAACCCCAATAAAGCTGTTTCAAAGTCGCTCCAAAGCCTACTCGACCTGTAATATATTCGACCCTAAATCTCTTTAACGAAGCTTCGGCCAACTGTTTCATGATTCACGTAAATGTTTTTTACCTCAGACCAAATGAGACTGCGAATCCAGTAAGGGTTGTGCGAAATTGGATTCATTATTGATTCAAAAAGGTCAACCCGACCGCGGTCGGCGGTGGATGTGGATGGTACTCATAGGGCCGAAACGGAAGTTTTAGTGCATTCACGTTTGCGGTTTTGGCCATCGATTTGATACAATAATTGTTCTGGATAAATTAATGAGGGATACAATTATAGGCTTACTTACATCAGGCGGTTGGCAAAGAAGTTCTGCGGTGATTGTCTAGTAGTAGGGGCTGTGATCTGCGCTCCGGGTAGTATCTGGTGCAGGGGATTTCATTGCCTATACAGCACGGAAACGCTGATAGTGGGAACTTTTGGATTGATTGCGATATGGTGCGGTCCTTTTTAAATGACAGTGTTTTAAAATAGAATAACCAAAATAAAGGAAAATGACGAAGCCTGTTGTTGCAAGTAGCTTTATTCTTTGTGCGCAATGACGACGCTTGTTGCTGATTTATGGTTGTGCCCTCCTGACGAAGCCTACGTTGCGGATATGAATTTGTCAATTATTTATGTTGCTTACTTTTATTTAGTAGAACGAAGAGAGTTTATATATTATATCTTTACGTGTGTCAATCGGTAGCTGGCCATAATAAATTATTACCAACCGCCTCAGTTGAGAGCGGTAGACTATGCATAATTTTACTATTCCATCATTTGTCCATCATGTTTATCCTTAGAGGATATAACCAACGGAGACGCCATGTCTAAAATTTTCGGTACAAAATAGTCTGCCGTTTTTTGCGGGGGAGGGGCACCATCAAATGTGTAGGTACGTCATGTCAGATAAACGTCAGTCCATACATATGGTTGACATGTGGTTGACCATTGGCCGCCTATTTTCGACAGAGGGGAACGCCTGTTAATGGCGGCTCCATTGTTAATTACTTACTCCGAGTGTTTATCTTCCTAGTTCGCCTAAATATATTTACCAGAATACAAAATTCCATTTCAAATAAAATTGAAATGTCATGAAAGTTATGTACATGATTTAAAATTTTCCACTTCATTAATTACTCCTATAATTGCACCTATCATATGGTAAGCACCTTTGACCAAATATATCACGGGTGATTGAACTGTTTAATCATAAATATTCAATCCGGTTTTAATTTTCTCTCAATATCTGAAATATTCACTTGAATGTAAAATGGCTTACCGCGACCCAATTTCCGTGACAAATAACCCGATATCTATTTCTCACATCTGCGACTTTCCTATCACCTCGTGAACCCTAAAATGTACGCCAAACTTGTTTCTGATTTGCAGTTTAAGAGGCGCGTATGGGGCTCCCTATTACGGGTCCTGGGGGTCCAGTGGTTTCCTTAAATAGGGCCGTCTTGGGCTTTCCGAAAAAACACGATTTCCTGTCCTTTCTGCAAACGGGCCCCGAGCGGGATGCGGATCAGGTTACACTCGATATTTCTTTATTTTAACTAAGCATATATTAGGTAATCACCATTTTAAAGGTATAAAATATACAAATTTAAGTTACCTACTGTGTGATTTAATGTATAGAACATGAGCTATTTTTTGACGTGTTTGATTTTATGGGTACATAGGGCACAAAATAGATCAGAATGGCAAAAATTGAAGGAGGCCTACATCTCAAACATTGAAAAGGGCTAAAAATAAAAAGAAGATTTTTTGACGATTGACATGGTGAACTACTTAATATGTATTTTCTATAAACTAAAGAGAATAACAAAGAGAATGTGAATTAAAGTTCTGAAATGAATAAACCCATAAGTTTTGACACATTTTGATTTTCACTCTGTATCAATGCATATACATAGTATATATCGACATTCATAGGTAAATTATTGATGTTTTAGAAGAAATAACATCTACCTGTCTGATGCTGTGGCACAATTGTTGTTACTTTCTTTGAGCTAATGTTATTAAAAAGACACAGAGCCACTAGTACCAAGAATGCTTAACTAATAATGTATGTGAACTAAATATTTACATATATTGTGCACCATAAAGTAACATGTTTCTTTTCTACACAGAAGATGAAATAGAAGTTTAAATACATTGCTGTATTTTAATCAAGATTAATCTATCGATAGTTCAAAATCAAGCAAGCGCTTGTAATAAATTTCATTCAACAGTATTCGTACCTGTTTCAAACGTTAATTCTATCTATCGTTTATTTTAATCCTCCCAATTAAACAACCTATTGAGAACAACACGAACTCTGTATTCAACACGTATCAGATATCGGGTATCTAAAATTTATTTCACACTCAAAAGGAAATGAGATTATGTTTCAATAACAGAGCTATCCCGCTACACGGTGGGAATAAAAAGTTGCATCCGGAAAATGTATTTATACTCCAACGAACTATTGATACCGTTTTTGTACGTGTTACGGATTATTGTGCATTTAAATTTTGTATAAGCCATCGTGCTTGTAAACCGGTTTTACTGGTTTTAGATTGAATTTGATCCAGATATTGAATTGGTTACTGAATTTAGTATTCCATGTTAAAAGTGATAATTATCTAACCACCATATTTATTAACTTAGCAAATTTTTGGTTTAATTACGTAAAATAATTTCCTTAAATAATTCTTTTAATATTAAAATGATGTCTCTGTTTATTAAAAAAAGTATACACACGCATTTTTTCCGTTGGACTACCAACCATTGCATTTCTTGACCGATTGTATATAAGTTAAGTACCTATATACAGAGTGTAGATCACTTAGATAACACTTTCCTTTCAGCTCAGTCTATAGAAAAAATATAATTTCTATAGACTGAGCTGAAAGGAAAGTGTTATCTAAGTGATCTACAGTCGAGTTATTATAATCGTAGAGCTGAATTAAAAAATAAAACAAAATCATTAAAATGAAATATAACAGTGACAACACTTCAAAGTTATTTACATTTTAAATTGACACAATGTCATGTCATTCAATAAGATCTACTTGCTAGGGTTGAAACATAGGTACACATTTTTCCACTAATGTTTTAAATTATAGTACCTACTCAATAAGCAATTAATTATTATATTGTGTAGATTAATTATCTATTTTTTCGTTTACTTAAAAATAAATTCCATTTACGTGACCTACATAGACGGCATCACTTAAACATCGACGACCTCCTACTGAAGAGGAAAATCATATTTTTCTGATATCAAATGCTTTTGATTAATAATCCTTGTGCCAGAAGACAGCCGTATTTTTCTCACCATAAGTTACAAATCATCCGTTTACAATAATGTGGATAGGTACGTGGGGTTTTATTTCTGACAAAATGTGACAAGAATAAAAAGTATTAATACAACATATTATATTTGAAGCAACAACACAACATATACTTTTGCTGACTGTACATACAATATAAATAATTTCAGTATTAATATTTTTAACTCTGAGACTGCACAATTGAAAATTATGGTATTGTATCGCGTTTGCACGCATGATTGTTTAATGCAAGCGTAGGTGTATTTTTGTAATCATTATCAATTAGGCATACATTTGTAAATGCGCATGAAAAAGTCGCGTTAAAATTAAATCGCATTTATCACGTTCACGAACTAACTTAACTTGATTACATTACTTACTATAAATGCTGAACGCGTATTTTATTTAAGAGCTGGTTTTGAAATGTTGTTGTCGTGTACTTTTAATTTATTAACATAACATTTCAAGCAGCACCTGTAGTTACATTTAAATTATTCTACATACAGATATTGAGGTGATACAAAATAATGGAATATGCAGTCAGGATCGCAATTTACGTTAAGACACTCTCAGACTACCAATTTTATTAATAAGTCGACGACGAAACTGTTCATGATAATTTTGCAAAGCAAAGATCCTGTACCATGATACGAAAGTATGGATGAACATCGGTCAGCCAAAAGGGCCTACATTATATGGGTCGACCAACTGGACGCCATCCTGGGCATCCTGTTGGTCATCCTAAATATCGTTGGGCAGATAGAGTAGAGGCAGATCTCCGTGAGCTCGGCGTCAGCGAAAGCTGGCATGATACCGCTCTGGACCGTGCAAAGTAGCACGCTCTTGAGTTGGAGGCCAAGACATATTTTGGGTCTTGGCGCCAGCCAAGTAAGTATGAATTATTTAATGTGTTAAGCCAAGATGAAGCTTATTAAAGGCTTATCCACATTCAAGACATTACGCGTCAGTTTCTAGGTTGTACATTCACTTTAGTAATAGGAAAACTCGCTATCAAAATAGATTAGGTACGTCACTTGAGTGGTGCAAATGATATCTCGTAGCTATTTACATAAATTACTATCCTAATTTACGTAATCGAAGTATTCTGTCAATGGACCATTATAATTTTATGCTTAGTCGACCCAATTTTTTTTTCAAATTAAGTATTTAATTTATTAATCTATTTTGAAACAGCAAAATTTTTGTAAGCAAGTCGGATATGTAAAGTTTCCTTTTGTTTTTAGTAGTTTAAATATTTACATAGTTATTACATATTTAGTTTAATCAAACAGTGCGAAGTTGATTGAGGTTGCCTCGGACTCCAGTGAATTGAAGTAAAAAGCCGGGACATCGCTACGAAGAAGACGATGATAAAGAATAACCCCGTTATTCATAAAACTTTACGGGCCTAATGCAGGTAGTTAAATTATATTTTATCCGTTTCTTACAAACACATAAGTCAAAATGACAGATAAATACAAACGATTATAAGCTGAATGAGGCTTGTAGCGCTTTTATGAATAAGGGGGTAAGAGGTTATACCGGGTGAGGCCTGTGATATGAGCAAAAAATTAAACTGTAGGCTATACTCCTCATACTGACCAATATTTGTTCAGCGACTTTTAAAAATAACTTGTGGTTTGATTTTTAATACACTTTAAAGCTTATTTTAAGACGCACTGTATTGCGAATTTTGTTATGTTTAAGGTGTGACAAGCAACGTCAATCACAATGATATGGCGTAGCGATGTCGTCCATTGAAGATAATATTAATTTTGTATGAAAAATAGGGAGTCTAAATACTTCATAATTTTTAAAAGTTGTTGAACAAAAGTGTCACCGTTTGAGGAGTACAATCTATGTTTTAATTATTTGCTCGTGTTACAGGCCACACCCGGTATAACAATAGCTTCTTTCTTTATCTCCCACTTAAAAGCAATTTGATATATCGGGATTAACTGTCGGTTATGTATTAGCACAAATTATGCAAATTCATAATCCCGCCGTATACACGTCACGGCGGCCGGTGTTAGCTCGCGTTTGTCATGATAATCTGCAGGAAGCTAGTTCCATTTCAATTTACATATATATTTAACTGATTTAACAGCTATCTCGTATTGTTTTATGGGGTTTGGAAATTTCGGCGCTTATTTCTTACCTATTTCATATAAAACTGAATATCTTGAGGAAAATAGGGCTACGCTGACCTAGGTAACTGTTTTAGTAACACCGGTAGTATCTTTTTTAGTATCGATGCTCATAAGTTTACTGCGAATTTGTACTTACTTGTATTAGCCGGGTGGTAAGATGTGTAACTTCTAAACCAGGGGTTCTAATTCCAGCACTTAGAGGATATAACCAACGGAGACGCCATGTCTAAAATTTTCGGTACAAAATAGTCTGCCCTTTTTTGCGGGGGAGGGGCACATCAAATGTATAGGTACGTCATGTCAGATAAACGTCAGTACATACATATGGTTGACATGTGGTTGACCATTGGCCGCCTATTTTCGACAGAGGGGAACGCCTGTTAATGGCGGCTCCATTGTTAATTACTCTGAGTTCCAGCACGTTAGGTACTGACTACAAAAAAATTAGGTATATCGGTGCCCTAACAAAAGTATCCACTTTTTTATACAATTAGTATGTCGACATAGATACTTAAGTTGGCCTTACTTATAAAGACCGAACTTATAAAGGATGACTTACGTTATACCAGGCCGTGTCCGGGCCGGAGCTTCCAGCCCATCGTTTTCTATGGAAAGCACACGTGATCACCTGTCAGGTCATAGAAAAGTAAGCCCTGGAAGCTCTGACCCGGACACGGCTCGGTCTAACGTGAGTCATCCTTAAGTAATAACATTTGATAAGTATTTGCCAGTTATCTTCAATGTACCTACGTACTCAACCCACTCTTATACTAGTCAAATGAAATATGTATCTGAAGTATACATAAAAATCCCTCGTGAGACTTTTTATTATACCATTCCTATACTATACTATAGCCGTCAAGGTAGGTATATAGATTGTCATTGTTAAATGTTTTGTAAAGCAGAAGGTTCTAATCTTACTGGAAAGTAGGTTCCGTCAACAACAATTGAGCTCTCTGTAGAAAAAGAAAAACCAATTAAATATGTAAATGAAACTTTGTAATATTTTATTCTCATGGCCTTTAGGTCAGGAAATGAATGCTCAAAAAACGTTGTAGAGGGAAATGCTAGGAACACAATTTTTGACTCCGTAACTTTGTTTAGACTAGTTAGGAGGTGAACATATCAAAAGTCCCCGGCTGTAGCCCCGGTGCTGCGGGGTAGAGGGGGGTAAGAAGGTCGAATTTTTCGGTTTTTCATTGATATCTTGGAAACTTTGCATCTTAGCGACATGACGACTAAGACAAACCGAAAGCTCATAAAATTAGTTACAAGTTTTATCCAGTCAAATTTTTCGATATCTTGAATAGTTTTTGAGATAGACGCTCTTGAAAGTTTATTTAGGGATTTTAATTTTATCTTGATATCTACATCAGTGATGCTGTTAGGCCATGTTTGGCATCATTTTCGTATAAATCGGGGGTGCTGAATTCATTTATGGTATCACATTGACACTATTCCGAAGTAAAAACAAAATTAAAAAAATATATATTTTTTAAAATCCCTCTTCACGCTTAAACCGCTGAACCAATTTCGTTGAAATTTGGTACAGAAATAGTTTAAGTCTCGACACAGGACATATGATAGTTTTTATAACCAAAAGCATCTTTTGAGGATGTGAAAAGTGGGGTGGAAGTTTGTATGGGGAGTCAGTAACCGCTGAACCGGTTTAGGTGAAATTTAGGATGGTATACATCTGTGATTTAGATGAAAATGATACCTAACATGACTTCAAACCTTACCTTAAGCAGTATGAACCTCAGGAATTCAGTTTCGTCGATGAAGTTGAATTCCCCCCATACTCCATTTCACAACTTTAAAGGATGATTATTGAGATAAAAAGTATCTTATGTCCTGTCTTGGGACTCGAAATATCTGTATACCAAATTACAATTAAATCGGTTGAGCGGTTTAAGCGTGAAGAGGAACTTAAAAAAAAAGTTATTTGTTTAAAGTTTATATGTTTTTTCTTAGGAATGGTGTCAATGTGATACCAAAAATGAATTCAGCATCCCCGATTTATACGAAAATGATACCAAACACGGCCTAGCAGCTTCACTAATGTAGATATCAAGATAAAATTTAAAGCCCTAAATAAACTTTCAAGAGCGGATATCTCAAAAACTATTCAAGATATCGAAAAACTTGACTGAATAAAACTTGTAACAATTTTTATCAGCTTTTGGTTTGTCTCAGTAGTCATGTCGCTAAGATGCATAGTTTCCAAGATATTAGTGAAAAACCGAAAAATGAGACCTTCTTTCCCCCCTCTCCCCCCCAGCACCGGGGCTACGGCCGGGGACTTTTGATATGTTCACCTCCTAACTAGTCCAAACAAAGTTACGGAGTCAAAAATTGTGTTCCTAGCATTTCCCTCTATAACTTCTTATTTCTTGGCCTACTTTGCTTCTTTCGTTCTTAAAGTTTCCCTACAACAATAATCGGGTCGGACAGATGGGCATACGAGGGTCCTTTCTAAAGGCCCAACTTGACCTTTTGATTTACGTTACCCTTTGTAAGTTTATAAATGTTTAGAAAATACAGATCCCTTATCCCGGACTCGTTTGTGGTTAACCCTATTATTTGGTATAATATTCCTCTACACTTCAAAAAGAAACTTAGAAGGGACCAGCTTCTATTCTTTTTATCTCGTTTATGTTAGGCTCATTATAAGAAGAATACACAAGAAATTATTTTTAGTATATATGAAATTGTTCCTATTTTACATAGCTAAAATAGGCATAGGTACTAGTAAAATGCGTCGCTTATATCTTCAAACTCGGGTAAATCCATTCGACCTTTTCAGCAAATATCTACCTACCCTATTACTTTTTCTTAATACCAAAATCGCAGAATCTGACAGATCTATGGATTTACCCGAGTTTAAAGTAACTTGACTCAAATATACTTTACCTAAAGTATATTTGAGCCAATTTACCGTTAAGTGGGTGGCTGTTCATCCTTAGCAACTGTCAGCTACAATTTTATTGAGCAATATAAATAGATTATGTACCTACATAATCTATTCTACAAAATAAACAGATTATGTACCTACATAATCTATTTATTTTGCTCAATAAAATTGTAGCTGACAGTTGCTAAGGATGAACAGCCACCCACTTAACGGTTGCTCGTTCATATTTACGGCTGACTTATCGTATTTCTCTTTTTTAGGATAAATAAATGAGATGGACGAATAAACTTTACAAAAACAGCACCTAGATGTACTGCGGCGCACTTAGTAAAGTTAGAAAGTGCAACAAGTATTTAGTACTATCCGCGACTTGCACATCTGTGACGTCCCACGGGTAAAGGTACCTTATGGCAGTTGGCGCTTACGCTATTATTAACGCCGCTCCAATATTATTGCGGCGCTATGCGACGTAAGCGCCAGCCCCCATAAGGTACCTTTTTCCGTGGAACGTCACATATAATATATAAGCTGAACAAATATTTATGATAAACATACAAATATTTACCCTTACCAGGATCCGAACCCAGGAATTCCTGTTCCGTAGCCAGAGTCACTACCGACTAGGCTAGGAGGTCGTTGTGCGCAAACTATAAATGTAATATGTGTACATACCTACTTATAAATGGCGCTGCTAATAACATGGTGTTAAAACAATTATTTAGTTAAAAATTAAATAAAAATATTTACATTTAGCGGTTACTTAAAATTTTCCCTGTTAGTTCCAGGCATTTAGCCAAACGTTTTTAATTAAGTTTCAAAACGGAGGTAAGCCGTCCTCAAAAACTGGAGACAAAAAGTTCGAGATTCAATGAGCAAAAACGCGAATAAAAGATCTGTTTAACTTGGAAATGGATTTCTGCGGTAACCAACGAAAGTTTTTATCTCATTTCTCGCTAAAATATTTTCGCATTAATTTGATGAAAATAACAACGTGGCTTGCTTCAAGTTTTAAGTACATAAACTTGTTTGAAACCGAGGGCAAATGTTCGCATGAATCGCTCTATCTTGGTCTTTCGTTCTACTCAGTATCAGTAAGATAGATGTCTTCAACATATTTTAGCGGCAAATATAAATTAGTATTTATTTTTATAAAAATGGTCCTCAGAAGCACAATAAACACACTTCACAAGCACACCAGATTCACCGATAAAGAAAAAAAATACAAAATTAACATATTTTTTTTACGTAACGCAATTAATTAAATCTGTTTGGAATGTAATAAGCCGACCTAAAAATATCAAATAAAGCACGAGCACGCAAAAGCAGTAACAATAAAAGCGTTCAACAATAAGGAAACCGAGGCGCAGTTGAATATTTTTATCATTTTCATTAAACTCTCGAGCCAGATGAAACATAACGGATGGGCGAAGTAAGTTAGGCATTGCGGGATTTCAGCCCAAGTTTCAGCGAAGCGGACCCCCGGGAGCGTTTGTCATCTCGCCGCTGGACTGCTTTCTTTAATTCTTCTGGTATTATTATGGAGGTATACTCATAATTAATTCTATGCGGCCGCGTTACAAGGTCTTTTATTTGAATTAAGAAATCTTTGCAAGTTTACCGCAAAAACCGGCGCACTTCTTGACAGTTTCTGTTAACTTATTCAGACTACTTTGAACTACTTCTTTAAGCGTAATGTGGAAAGGCGTATGCCCAACAGTGGGCGCATACTAACTGAGGAAGAAGGGAAAAATGTTTACAGTAAGAAGTTTTGTCGAGACAAAAAAAATCTTTGATTAACATATTGACTTTATTAGGAAGAATAATATTTTTGAACAATAGTTACAGCAGGTACAACAGGTAGCTAGGTACATTTTGCTAATACTGCTCGTTTGAATATGCGTAATTCGCACTTTATCGTAATGTACTATTATATGACGCCGCCGGCTAAATTCGTGATTATTAATCACTGAATCGATCATCTACCCCAACTTATTCTTTCTATAACTAAGTTATATAATTAACTGTTTAGTATCAATAAATCACATTACTTGGCTCAAATTTAAAAAGTGAACTGATTGGTCTAATTTAGCTGGCAAATATAATAGATAATGAAGATCTTGATTCGCCAAGCAAGCATTAAGTATATTATTCAGCTTTCACTTATAGTCCATGATTAGTGTATCACCTAAATTATAGTATTTATCTCTTGATTGCTTTTACTTATACGGAGCGCTGGTGGCCTAGCGGTATGAGCGTGCGACTTTCAATCTGGAGGTCGCGGGTTCGAAGCCCGGCTCGTACCAATGAGTTTTTCGGAACTTATGTACGAAATATCATTTGATATTTACCAGTCACTTTTCGGTGAAGGAAAACATCGTGAGGAAACCGGACTAATCCCAATAAGGTCTAGTTTACCCTCTGGGTTGGAAGGTCAGATGGCAGTCGCTTTCGTAAATACTATTAGTGCCAACGCCAATTTCGGGACCAGGCTCCCATGAGCCGTGGCAAAATGCCGGGACAACGCGAGGAAGATGATGATGATTACTTTTACTTATACGCACAAACAAGCGAATTTACTCGTACAGTCAACTGTAAAAATATGGGTGTAGACAACTTACTCAAAAATATGTCCCAAAGTTCTTAATTCCCTGACGTTAAGAGTTATGGGACATATTTTTGAGATGATTTGTAAACCCATATCTTTACAGTTGACTGTACAAACTAGAAAAACTATAAAAGTCTAACTAGAGCTTAAAATATAACCCCACGGGGATTATGCCACGAGCCACTCAACTAAGTACTATAGTCAGAGCGTAAAAAGTCTGCAGCGATTTTGATAGCCTACGCAGTGTAAGTGTCATTTTAAACGACAAACTTCTATGAAATTATGACGTATACATAACACTTACACTGCGTGGGCTATCAAATCCGCTGCAGACTTTTATTGGTGCGACTATACGCGCATGTTGACAACATTAAATATTGTATTGCCACACAAGAGTTTAGACATATATCATTTAAAACTTTTATTGATGATTGGGGTAACTGTGGACAGCAGGGGTAAAACAGGTAGTAGAACCGAACAAATACTATGCAAAAATACTGTCTTTTCTGTAAGAAAAAAAAAGAGGTACCTATTATTTCTTCCGTATTTTCTAGTCTTCTACATATATGTCTATTGTCCATGTCTTACGGAAGTTTTGTTATGATTATCCTAAATCGACTCCTTGCCTGTGATCAAATTCACCTCAAATATGAGTTAATTTAAAGCAGAACAAATAACTAGCGTTAGATCAAGAAAAGTCTACAGCGATTTTGATAGCTCACATAGCAAGTGTTTCGTGGGCTATCAAAATCGCAGCAGACTTTTCTTGGTCATCAATATAAAATACCAAAAGAATATGCTCCGTGCTAAAAATATTCTTTACAAACCTTATTTCATATAAAAATGTCAAGCTAAAAATGTTTCGCAGAATTGCGCATTCAGAGGACAAGGCCGTTTACGAACGGACAAAGAATGTAAAATTATTAGACCCAGCCCTTGATGAAACTCTATAAAGTGAAGTATGATAATTCGGCAGTCGCAAAATACGAATGGCCTGCTTATTTCGCTGCTCGGGGGTTATGGTATTTCATTATGCAAGCCCTGTGGCTAAGACAAGTCACTTGGACACTCTTCTCAGGATTTTATGAGGGCACTCTACCTTTTTAACATGCCAGCGTGATAGCATCTGGTTATAAAGGGGAAGATTATTATATTGATCGTTGATGCTGCTTTAGAAAATGTCATCAGATGTTTTGTTTATGTTGTTATTTTATGAATCAAACAAGACTAGATATTATAAATAATAATAGGTATTACGGGGCAATTTTACACAGACCGACCTAGTCCCACAGTAAGCTCAATAAGGCTTGTGGTATAGGTACAAGACGGTGATATATAATATAATATATTTAACATAAACTTGGGATAAGTAAGTACGCCTTTTTACTTTCAATTCTATACCTGCATTAACATATCCTTGTTTCGTAAAATAAAGTGTTTATTATGTACTTACTTACTTGTAGAAATCAACAAATTATTTAATCACTCCGACACATTTTAGACCTACAAATATTTAAATTATATTATCGTTTGAATCGTTAGCATAATTGCATCACGTTAACGATGTAGATAAATGCTAAGAGACATATTTATGATAACTAAGTGTTACTGACGACCTAATTTGACCTTTAAAATATAAAAATTTGCTAAATTAACTATTTGGATCGGATACGTCAGTGTCGAAAGTAACGTTCCTTTAAACAAAATCGTCACTTTTAACTCTGGAAAAATTTCCACGTATCTTAAAGTTCGAATCAGGCCGTGAATTACTTCAAATGTTCATAAAATAATCATACGACTCCTTATTGTTAGCGCTTGTATTTACTCTCAGCAAAAGAGAGATAAAACAAATGATAAAACGCCTCAGAAAATAATACTAGATCCGCTGTATGACGGCAAGAAAATGTGACACGTTATTCTGAGCCACTTTATTGGTAACAAGATTTCTTCAAGGGGAAACATATAATGAAATCCACGTGGCGGTAAATAGAATACCTTGGAGGTTTCTGATGTATCTGGAACGGCATTATATATAATATTTTATTTGTGATTTATGTTGTGGTAATTATCTTCCTTTATAGGAATATCTGGCTAACTATTACCATCACTAAAGAAAGGTGGCTTCTAACTTAGTCTACTTACCCGACTGCTCGAATAGCCAAATAATTTATGTGACCCATTTCGTACCTTGTCACAGTGAAAATCAATATTATGATTATGAAAGTCGCTAAGACCTCGTTTTACTGTCACTGTGACAGGGTACAAACTGGGTCGTAAATTAAATTCTTTGACTGTACTCGTACTCTGGAAGGCCTAGCCAAAATGGCAATCTTTTGCAGAAAACAAAAAAAAATGTTGTCACTCTATCACTCTTCTATATTAGTGCGATAGGGATAGATAGCGTTTTGTTTCTCTGCAAAAGATTGCCATCTTCTTGGATACACCCTCAGTTCTCACAAAATAACATTAACTACGTTTCATGTTCAAAATAATGGGCACTCTTCACCTTTTCTCGCCAGGCACCAATCACAACAGATAAGGAAATGCTGACTCTATGTTTTAACGTTAAGGAAGGCGTTTTGATAGGACGGTCTGAATTATGTTACCTATAAAATTTATAACGATTTCACCATTGACTTGTGTTATGTGTATTATATTGTAAAGATGGGCCCTTACGGACACTACGAAGTGGGCCAGCTCGTTGGTGCGCAAAAATGGCGTTTGTGCACATTTTCTCTCGGCATTATAATAAAAAGGTCTACCCTTACTTCTGAAATCTTTGGATTTTACGTAAAATTTTACTCATGTGTATTTTTATGACCCATCTAAGACCCAACCCGAAATAATAAAAACCTATTGGTTGTAAAAAATCGCCTCATACTTAGGTATGTAATAATAATTTTTTTTTTTGGATTTCACGGGCCTATAAATCCCGGTCTTTTGATAGGCTTGCGTGGGGATATAGATCCAACACGTAGAGGCCCCTTGGAGAGCTTTAATGTCATGTAGAACGCCTACTGGAACCCGTTCACAGGCGCAACAATAGACACCCATGAACCGGTCGCAGCAGGCATTGGGACTATTGTAGAAAAAGTGAACAGTATTCCGGTCTATGGATTGATGTTTGGGTGGACAATGAGACTGGCCTATTGTAAAAGAGGTCCGGACACCTGCCATAACAATGTTAACACCGTCATCGAGGCAGGCGGTGACTCGCCGCTGACTAGATGGGCCCCTGAAACTGCCGTCGCGAAGACGACCAGGAGCAACATCGGTGTGAGCGGCTCAGGGGTGTCGAGAGGTGTGCGCCGCTTTCTACCCAGTGACTGTTAACAGCCACTGTGCCAACTCGCGTCTTATGCATCTTTCACTTCCACCCCTGGAGCATATAGCTCTAGCGACTCCTCTCTGGACGGCCAATGAAGGCAAGCCAGAGCTGAGAGTCCTGCGGGTCCCCTTGGGGTCCACTCCGACCGACGAAGACACGCCGGAGACGGAGACCCTGATAATAATCATTTATTATTATTATTATTTATTTATTAACATAAAAATATACATCTTATACAATTACAGTGTCCCACAAAACAGTTTACACGGTTTCTTAAATCACTATCCGTTTATGTTTAACATCGCAGATTAAATAGGTACCTATTAATTTCAATATTTTATTCAATTTGCACTTTCAAAAGATTTCAGGCTATTTTAAGTTTAAAGATATAGTTGAAAATGTTTGTATTTTCTAGTCACGATAACTCTGCTCCCGCCCTAGGCGAACGACAATCATCAAACGCGCAAGATTCAATTTAATCGTGATGGCTAATTATTTACTCCCCTCGTGTTGCGCTCACTTGCTTGAAATTAGTTGAAAATATAATTAAAAACATATTTCACCAGATTTTTAAATGTAGGGAGTTGAAAATGGAAAACAGTTTTGTAGGATTTTTGGTGGAATGTTGGTTTAGATTTTTATTTATATTTCATAATTCTTTACATTTATTATTTCTTAATCATTATCATCATTATGTATCGAAAATGTTTATTGTTTAATTTAACAAAGGATATCTACAACCACCGACTGTACCTAGTGTTGTGCCTAGTGCCCAGGGTTATACTTAAATTTGTAGTTAATTAAATCGGAACAGTTAAGTACAAGTAGGTCACTAATTGTAGTTAAATTAACATTACACATCCAATTAAGTACAAATCAAGTCGAAAAAATACTCTCAGCTGGATCTTTTAGGATAATTACAAGAATCCCCCGAGAAAACGTAAAGAAACAAGGCCAGCGACATATGCTCGCTATCCCTAACTTAATTACTAAAGTGAGTATGAAGTAATCAATTTCCCTAACTCTAATTCCAATCGTGAACTTCGTAGCACCGTAATTAAAGTACTAGAGTGGTTAATTGCTTTGGGACTAGAACCCGCAAAGCACAAGCAAAAACGTTTCGATTGGCGAGGGAGTTTTCATGTTGTTTTTACTCTGTAGTTAAAATAAGTTGGAAAGTTGAGGATCGAAACTAATGTATATCGATGCTGTAAACCTTCACTATGTTTTAACCGGATTTTAGTGATTAATTTAATTTTAGAATGAGCGATGATTTCTATATGAGATTAAATTTATTAATATCATAATATCCTTGTTTTTTAGAAAGTCACTCACTTTTATCAACCGAATGTCTGGTTTTCATCGTCGGTCAACCTTGTGGAAGGCACGTCTGCCCTTCTGGAAAGTTTTTGGACAAGGACAAGAAAAAAATATTTAGTCTAATTGAAATTCCAACCCTAGCAGTGTACATGACTTGGCTGCATAGTAAATAATTGACTCAAGAAAGGACTTTTCATGCCGAGTCAGTTCGCATTTACTGCATCTAATTCCCGAGGCACGAATGGAAGAAAATATAAAAGTAACTTTAGGTTTTTGATCGCGTACCACGTACCAGGGATGTTGCGGATGCAGATTTTTACTATTTCATATCTAGTGAATCTCTAATTCATTTCCCGAATCGCGCCGGAAATTACCTAGCAGCCTAGCACTTACACCGGCGGCGCCGCCGCTAATACGTTCCTGTTACCGACTTGGTCGGCATCCGCATCATGCGGATGCTCCGCATTGATTTTATGCGGATGCGGATGTTCCGCGGATGCGGATGCGGATGCGGATGCGGTTGCGGATGCGAATATCTCCAACATCCCTGCCACGTACGCTAGTAAGGTAGCGTCTTCAAACCCAAATCGTGCTGAAACTTTTTGCCTAGATGTTTCTCGGCCCGATTCGAACTTTAAGATACGTCAGTTAATAGACATAGAAACGATATTGATTAGATATTACTTCAAACAAAAACGTCACTTTTGACACTGACACATCTAATCCATATCGTTTCTAGATCTATTAATTGGCGTCTCTTAAAGTTCGAATCGGGCAGTGAGTATCGCCAGCACAAGAGTCAGGAAGTTTGCCAAGGACAAATAAAGACGTCGTCGTAGCGGCGATCGTGCTCGTGGCTGACCGTAGTAACTGTTAATATGTTTGTATATTTACGGTAAAAAGTAAAGTAATGGTAACATTCCATTTCTAACCGCAGCTACGCTACCGCAGGTACGGAACGCGTCGCTGTCATTGTCAATTTCCATAGTAAAATTAACAGTAGTGCAGCTGTCGTTGAAAATGGACTGTCACCTTTAATTCTTTATTGACATTAAATGTGATTAACAACAGGTCTGAAATTACTTTCCAATGATTTTTTTGTAATTTATAAAAGTGATGTAATTTACGATGTCAGTTGGAACGTTGGAGTTAGGGTACGTCAGATGACGTAAGGCGTTTGTACAGGAACCCGCCTCAAGCTGACAAATGCCGTACAGTTTTTTTGTAGTTAATTTGTGCTGCCCTTGAAATTTTTCATCATGAACACCGGAACCATGTTCAAACATGAATTGCACATGGCAGCAAGATAGCTGGCAAGACGGTGGACAAGAGCAGCCCCGTTTTTGAAAAATAAAACAATAAATTCTTATCCAATTTTTTTGCTGCAGCAAAGAAGTGTGGTATTTTAATTTGTTAAAAGTTAGGGCCTTGGCAATCGGCGCACTTTGCAGATAGCCTAACAAGCGGCGTTCGCAGTTTGCTTTGTAAATAAAAAAGATTACTGGTTTTCAAGTCAACTTTAATGAGTGCCTTGTGTTATTCGGCTCAAGATTGTTTTTTGAATGTCAGGGTTGACTCAGATAGGTTGGGATGTTGTGAAGTTTGTTTTTAAAACAAAAACACTGAACGGCTTGTTTAAGCGTACGGTGGTGGGCTGTTTTAATTTCGTTTGTAGGTATACTTTGGTACTTACTTGCTTTGAGCTGACGGGCCTCTATTGTTTCCCATAAAGTTAAGTCATAATGTATTGTTTGTCCGCATTTTCGTTGGTCATAATTTGTTTTTTTTTTCAGAAACGCGTAAATTTTCAGGATTGCCATAAAATAAACCTATGTATAAGATAATCTTATGAAAGTCCTGAAAAGTTATCGGTTTCTATGTACCTAATATTATTTAAAAAAATCGTTTTTCTTCTATAAGCTCATTTAATAATCCTGATAAATAGAAGGTACCAATAAATAATAACCTAAAGTATCTACTAGTTAATATTTTCTAGACGACTTCATTTTCTGCTGAACATACATTGTGTACAACATATGTAATATGTTTATTATGACTCTTTGTGTTCTAAATAAATTAAACAAAAAAAAAATATTTAGTACTTAAAAATAAGAACGTAAACTGTTAGTATGTGCCAAAAAATAGAAAACTACTACTTAAGTATATCGAAGAAGATATCTAACGTGTTGTGTATTTCGCGGTAAGTATCTGTTTATACATAGAATGCTAAAAATAAGTGTATCGATGGCAGACATGTCGTAATTTGATTTTGTCAATCACTTTATTCACAAAAACTTCTATGTCTGCACATATAACTCTTCCGTACTTACGAAACACCGCATATAAGGAACCGCCGTCAAGCTAACATTGTTTCACGCTTCTCCTTTTCAATATAATATAAGTTGACACTTTCTCGTTTGTTTAGCAAAGACAACGAGAATCTTTAAAGGAAGACAAATAAAACTAAACAAGCTCTCGAGCAGACTCCCGAAACCCATTTATGTACCTTTCAGCCTTTAACGAAAAAAGTTCCATCATAATACCGCTTCTAAGTAAAAAAGTAAACAAACTAAGTAAAAAAGGCAATCAAAAGTTACATAAACAACTTTTCGACGCTTACGTGAAGAGGGTGGCGCGAGTTTCCTTAAAATACCTTATAATATTATGTCGAATCTCTGCAGGGCCCTTAAGGCAAACAGTCAGCCCCGTTTGGACCTAAACACACAAGGTATTCTCATTTGAAAAAGAACTTTAAAGCTATTCAATAAGAATTATTGTTGATTGCTCAATGTAGCGTAAAGTTAAAGGCCATCTTTTTCCTATAAAGGCTTTGCATTAAAATGTTCAGATAGGATTAAGCGTGAGAGTGTGATTTTAATTGTTATGTGAGTTTTATATCACAGCCAATGGATGTGTTTCGAATAATGGCTGCTAGCTGATGGCGCTGGAGCTTATATACGGCGTTGCATGAACAAGAGATTTCCTTTGGCAGGATTAGTCCTTAGGATCCAGGGATAGATTCAAGAAGTGGAGCCACCGAGATTTTTGATGTAAATTTTTAGGGAGGGGGGGGGGCTCTCAACTTGATCTTGATATCTGTATCATTTAAGCTACTAGGTCAAGTTTGGTATCGTTTCCGTATAAATCGATGGTGCCGAATTCATTTCTGATATCATAATGACACCATTCCGAAGTAAAAACACATAAAATATGAAAAAAATACTTTTTTTTATTCCTCTTCACGCTCAAACTGCTGAACCAATTTAGTTAAAATTAGGTACAGAGATGGTTTGAGTCCCAGGGAATAACATAGCATACTTTTAATTTCAATAATCACCCCTTAAGGGTGTGAAAAGGGAGGAGGAAATTTGTATGGGGATTCAATAACCGCTGAACCGATTTAGATAAAATTTGGTATAGAGATAACTTGAGTGCCGGGGAAGAATATAGGATAGTTTATATTCCAAAAAAAAACCTTAAAAATGAAAGGTAAGGTGTAGGATTGTATGGGAAATCAATAAACGCTGAACCGATTTCGATGAAATCTATGTCTACATCTTTGATTTAGTTGAAAATGATACTAAACTTGACTTAGAAAAAAAAAACCTAGAACCTAAACTCAAAAAATTATTAACCTCAAACGTCGCAGACGCTTAACCCCCCCCCCCCCCTCACCCCCCACCTGCATCAAAAATCTGGGTGGCTCCACTTCTTAAATCCATTCTTGGGTCCTAAGGACCAATCCTGCTAAAGGAAATCTCTTGTTCATGCAACGCCGTGGTTGATTTTTTTTTGCTCTGAGCAAACACAACTATGCAACTAACGCATTGTAATGTGAACAAGTAGATTAAGCTTACTTATAAATAGAACATATAAAGCCGAAACATAAGCCAAACGAATACGGTACTCCGGACCATCATTACATCATTACACACAATTAATTTTAAACGACAGACTTCTATGAATTTATGCCGTATAAACAACACTTGCACTGCGTATGCTGTCAAACCCGTTGCAGACTTTTCTTGTAACCAGTCAATAAAACGCAAATCCAAAATAACAGTGACGACATAAAAAAAAGTATCAAAAAATGTAAATCAGATCAATTTGGAAACATAAATGGCATTTCACATTTCACATACAAGAACCACACACTACTTAAAAATATTTAGTGCCTCGGTGTTGAAAATTGTACACTCCCTTAGCGTCTCTAGTGAAAAATACTGCAAGGCGACGCATACATTTAACCCATACTTTACTCCTCGGTTCAAGACTAACTCCGTTTTACTGGCACTCCAGCTCTTTATAACCCAACACAAGGCAAGCAAAGTAAAAGGGTAGTTGCTTAACTTATATCTTAACAAAACTGTTTATGGTATTGATATATCGCATATGAAATTTTCTACATTGACCCTACATGATATAAATCATGGATGGATAGGATTACCTCTGGGCTGTATTTTATGTCGCATACACAGAAGGGTCCAGATGTGAAATATGGCATACTTAGTCTAAGTAAGGCTCGAATGATGAATTATGTATCATTTCTATGTGGGATTTTTGGCCAAAGGATAATTTTATATTAAAACAACTATAACGTTACGCCAACAGAATCAGTATTACAATTGGTAAAAAATCTTTAACTTTTATGTTAAATCAATATAATTTTATACTGTTTTCGATTCTATGAAATGGGATTAATGCAGACATCTTTCAATATATTATGTTTTTTTTTCTATCATAAGTATAACGTTTCGGTCGACATACCGTAGAAAATTTCACTTCTTCATACCAGCCACGTGACACGGCTGCCATTGCGCGACGATACGAGTACCTACACTCTGTCAAATTTTATTATTATATGGTTTAAACTTTAAACCAGACTACGCTGAGGGCCTACCGCGAACCACGTTCGACGTGTTTCCTCTCTGTCGTCCTTGTAAATTCGTACGTAAGTATGACAGGCAGGCAACGTGTCGAACGTGGTTCGCGGTAGGCCTCTGTTCACCAACAAATAAAACAATAAAATTTCCACAAAAACGAACAGTTAACACATACACAAATTAGTCATAAGCTATTACATAATTACAATTATATACAGTGATTAATTAATGTAGTTTTTCCATCACAAATAACACTATAGTTAAATGAAACATAGCAAAAGTATGCCAAAAGTGACCAGCCAAGCACCTGGCATACAAAATCTAAGAAACTTGCTCATTGCGATGCAGCGAAAACTCTCCAGACAGTCAAACTTTGCTTGCAGAAGTTCGTATCTTGGAACTAATAATATGGTGTTCTGCTAACTAACCGTAACTATCCCTGTTTAGTATGCGGACAGACGAAACTATGCTTCCTTACAAGGCTGTATATCGATGAGCTGCTTTCCGCAGCCAGAATTGAGAAGTCGAGGAAATTTCATGGAAGATGTTCAGTTGGGTTTAAGTTTTTGACATGTATTAGGTTGTTAGGCAGATTTGCTGTGAGCATCTTGTGATTATTTAAACAGATGATAGCCGTTGCATACTTTGCTTGTAATAGATGTAACAGCTATTAGAAAATTAGTGTCAAATTAAATCAATTATACACATACAAATTATCAAACCTAAAATATATAACTGCTAGAAATTTACAATTATGGGATCATGAATCATACTGTGCCCTCGAGAATGACATTCGCTACGTGCGTCCCTTGCTTTTAGATTAATTTGTGTTAAAGTGCCTCTGCACGTGCTCTTCACGGTTTTCGGGCACACGTACGCCTCCCAAAGATTTGGGACCCCATGGTTTCGAGATATGGAAAGAGATACAAATAATAATAAAGGTGTTTATTCAAAAACTTTGCACATAGATATGACACCGTAAGATTGTAAACCCGTTAGTTTACAATCTAACGTAGGTTAGGTTAGATTGTAATCTATACCGTCAGTTTATAATTTAACTAGCGATATTATAAACTGACGAGTGTTTACAATTTTACGCTGACAGATACATAAAAATGCTTACAAACTAATTGAAATGAAAAGAGGCTCTGCTAATCTCTGTGCCAGATGGCTCCAGGCCATAGCCGCCCAAAAAGCGGCTTAATGTTACTCATCAAAACAAAAGTATGTTATTTTACTTATCGAGTCAATAGTATCAACTACTTAGACTGCGAGATTCAAGCGTCAATAATAGGTAATAATAACTAGAGATGCAACGGATAGTTGTTTGGCCGGATACCGGATATTCGGCCAGCGGAACTATACCTACATTTCGGTTTTTCAGGTGCGCATTTTGCAGGTTTGACCTGTTTCCTAGTGAACATTTGCGCGGACTCATTTCTAGGTTCGAAATGAGTGCGCGTGCAAGTCAATGGAATTATAAATTGTTTTAAAATAATAAACAAGTACGATTATGACCGTGTCTGTTTCTTAAATCCAATTTGTTTACTCCGAAATCAAGCAATGTTACTATCCGGTATCCAGCCGTATAGTAAAATAATGGCCGGATAGGCCGGATACCGGATAGTAACCGGATATCCGGTGCTTCTCTAATAATAACTCAGCATTTTTAGTCTCGCAATCCCTATGCGATTACAGCGAATAAACCGGGGATAACGATAAGCTTAGCGATCCAGTTGCGATTTTTCAGACTGAATTGTGTTGGAAAATGGAGTTATTTTTTTGCAAATACTGGCGATAAAGATCAATGTCTATAAAACTTTTGATTAAATTTGGATTAAGGTTGGATATAGTGATGTGCCGTGGGAATTTTCCCGGAACAATGAATATTCCTGGAGAATTCATAGGAAATTTCCCCTGTTCCCGAGAATATTCCCCAAACTGTCCTCAGTTCAATATTCCTATATTGAAACATAAATCAAGTGCATTAGAGCTGTAATTTAAGCTAGCTCTAATTACAAGTAACTGCGTTTAGTAAAATAAAGTACGGACTGAACAATTATATTCTTATTTTTATTTTATTCATTTAGTTGAGTAACTAATATATTTAAAATTTATTTTCAGGTTTCCAATTTGAACAGCAGTCGTGTTTTTTATTTTATTTTCAATTAATTATTTTATTGCTCAAGCTGAGACAGCGAAGACGTTTCGCGTTGGCCTGGTCAACTACGCTAATTCTTAACTGTCACGAGTGTCCACTGTCCATACCACAGAATAATTCAGATAATAAAAAAGGCAACTCTAGAATGTAGGTCAAGCAAGCAATATCTTAAGCCGAAAACCAATAAACTTTGCTAACGTGAAATATTTTACTTCGATAAAGTTTTAAAGCAAAATCTACAACCGTGCATCGTGTGTGGTGTTAAAACCACAGAGTAATGAAATGACCAGAGCACCAGCTTTATACAACCGTTCGCAACACTACCACATGCGCTTAGCCTGTGACACAACCAGAGCCCACTAATCACTTAGGTACAAACAGCAACACTCATAACTGTACATCGAACGGTGGACCTTATAACAAAAGGCAAATAAGGTCCACCGATGTACAGTTAACAGTGTGAGCGATGGTACACGAGAGAGAAGACCGCACCGAACATCTGAGTAGCGTTATATTTGATAAGTAATATGATTCGTTGCATAAAGATGGTGCTCTGAATAGTTCATTCAACTAATACCTACTTAACCCTTAATCAAATATCGGGAAATTATTTCCCACTTCATTCTAATTTACGAAATATTTTTTATCTTTTTAATGGCAGCACTCAGCGATACCAACAATGCAGAGATAAAGTCTTAGTAACATTTTGAATTTGTAAAATGGCAACACTTTTCTAATGGCCGCTATTTGTGACCATACGTCAAAGTCAATGTCAGTTTTTTGCAATAACAACAGATTTTTTTAGTGTTCTGAGGTTAAGTGCGAAAAAAAATCTGGTAAGTGCATACACTGAATACTATCATAAACTAGACTTATTTTCCCTGAGTTTTGCTTGAAAAGAATTGTGACAACGATATGATTTAGCCTAGATTTTAAGGTTTTAGTAAGTGGGAAATTATTTCCCATTGTTTGTTCCTGAACTTACGATTTACAAAAAAAATGGTAGGTTTTTATCAAGTGGGAAATTATTTCCCAGTGTTTGTTCTCCACCTAAATTTTAATTTGTTTCCATATATAAAACTATATACCAGTTTGTCTATAACACAAAAAAATCTGTGTCTGTTTTTGTTTTCCCTTTCTTTCATTTATTTCTTTGATTTTTGAAGATAACGTTAAAAAATCATATTTGAATTCCAAGCAAAGCCGGTGGCAGCTACTAACTAGTAAAAAGTTCGTAACGGTATCAGACAATGGGAAACTATTTCCCACTTCATTAAAATTTTGCTATTCCGTAATGGATAACGGGAAATTATTTCCCTCCGCAAAATCCCCCTTTCCCCCCCACAATTTTTTTTTAAATATATTTTTTCGTAATCTACTTACCCAAATTACCTAAAAACAATTCTTAGTTTTCAAAAATCTCATAAAAAGTGTTCCGTTTGATTAAGGGTTAAACCTGCGAGTTGAGTTCGCCTTTGCTCCAAATATTCCTCCCACTCCATTTTCAATATCGAACGCTTATTTTCCCAAGCTCTTATAACACTTTCACGAACTAGTCAAAAACCACCTTTCCACCGTTAACAATAAAGTCCTTGTAATCACAAACGTTGAAGCAACCCTTGATATTGCAAAGCAAACATTTGATATTGCCTGAACGCGCGTAGTTTGGGTAAAAATGGCTAAAGTGGAACGGAAACCGGGACCTCTAGAAGCGATGTCACCAACGCAATATGGCAACTCAAATGGTGCACTTTCGTTGTGTAAGTATATTCGACGTTTTTCGGAGAATCATTGTTTTCGGAGATTCTGAGTTCTTTCATAGCGATTTTATCGGCTTTGACAGCTATCAAACGTAACTAGTTCAGCTAGCGATTTTCTATTGCATAAAGTTTACCAATTAATAATGTCACTAGAAGTTGAAGTTCCGAACTAGCGACATTACTAAGCGATTAGGCACTGGTCCCACCGCGAGCTAGAAAAGAGACACGGCGATATTTATAGCTCACCGCTGGGCGAGTAACTATAAATATCGCCGTGTCTCTTTTATTTACACGGGAGTGCTTATCTTTTGTTCGTGTTTATAGCCGATAGCTCATAGCTTACTAGCTCGTGGTGGGACCAGTGCCTTACGTGATTACATGAAATTTGCTTTTAGAAATCTAAACGAGGCTAGAGAATATAAAAATACATCACAACCTGGTCTTTAATGGAGCCTAAACAACTTAATAATATATGATTAACATTAATGATCTATACATATGTATATCTATTGTACTCATGATTTACTATTACTACAGATTTGTATTTCTTCTTTTAAAAGCTTTGATTGCTTAGCCGTAAAGAACCTTCCTTTTTTTATGTTTTTCTTTTTTGTTTCATTCCTAGTTTTAATAAATAAGACTATACTTGAAACTATAACACAATGCATTCATAAACATACTACTATTATTGGCGTAGGTACTTGCTTTCGTGAAAATAAAAATCTTGATCTCGTAGATATACATTGCTTTTATTGAAGTTTTGTTAAGAGCTCGTGTAATAATCATCATGTTTTTCATATTATTTCAGTATTTGCAAATAAAAGCATTTTATTCCTTATTGTCTGTGACAAAAGCAGTCCCATGGCTGCGATTATATATACATAGGTGCTTACATTTTTACTTAAAATTAAAAAAGACCAAAAAGTTTCGTAAACGCGCCAAAAAGTTACAACATCTTTTGTCGGAACATTGATTGATCTATCTCGGTTTTTTACTTGCCAGGTTACATAAAATTTACGCTTCTGGCATTAAATTTTTCGGTATTCTGTTATGCAGTAAGTCAAAATAAATAAATGTCGTAACCGGTACACTTGTTTTTCTTTTACCATCACTAAAACATAAATAATTAACACAACACAGCAAAGAACCCCTTCAGTACAACTTCACCACACAGTTCTCTATAATAATTATTCCGTTTTCTAAGTAAGGTCTGAATCCGAAATCGTTTCGAGATCCCGAATCCTATTACCCGCTTACAGTTTCAAGGGGAGCTACAATGGTTACGGTAACAAAGGTCCACTTTGAATGGAACTAAATCCATCTAAAATTACTTTCTTTATAAAAATATCTGATGTTCGCGGCTGCCTGACCGCAAGGGATTAGTGCGAGGTATAATATAGTTAACGATACCTATTAAGAAAAAGTGAGTGAGAAGAAAAAGTGAGTAAGAATGACACAATGAAACGCAACTCCAGGATTTCGGCTTGTACTTACTCGTACAGTTGCCATCAGATATATCGGAGCGGCCAATGTGTTCGCAATATCTGAACACGCACTCTAACGCCTTGAGAATATAGGTGTGTACAGATATTTGTGAGCGCCTTGGCCGCTCCGATATATCTGATGGCGACTGTACACTCTGCATCAGAAGGTTAAAATCTGTATCTGAGAGGCATAACACGATAAGGGCCATTTTAGTAATTTTATAGGAGAAACGATTTTGTCTAAAGGCTTACAAGGATTTTCAAACAACATAAAACGATACGCAAGAGGTTTCAGTCGCAATTTTTTTTTATTAATGCACAGTAAATATATTTGACATGAATATGTGTTAAATTTTGGGACATTATTTTGTACTTCTACGGTATTTTTTTCGAAAAAACTCCAAAAACTGCACCACATATAGTGTTCTGCTTATAAGCTCTATTACAGAAACAAGTGCACAGGTATATTGCCAAATGTCCAAAGAAACCCGAATTAATCTTCCACGGTAGAGAGCAGAGACTTGATCTTAATTATGTTACCTATTGCAAACCACAACGTAGAAATGCACCACAACACCCTAATGACATGTTACAAAGGCACTGATGTCACAAGCCACTAAAATTAGTCCCAATACGAACTCGGAAAAATGCCCTAGTTTATCCACAATCGCTTTATTTATTAAAATTATAAATCGTGAAAGTTTTTCCGGCATCTGTTTGTTTCATTTGGCTTGATTGATGAGAAGCACCTCAAAGTTTGTAACTTTATTTATCAAGGCTATTAATTTATCAAACTTATTTCATTTTATACAATTTTCACATTTCAACCTTGATTTTATTATAATTATATTTATGGCAATAGGCGGAATATGATTTGTTGAATATTTCTTCAGTTATTATTCTGACAGTTTTAACTATAACAGGGCGTCCGTCCGTCCCAAGACTATTGGTACATCAAGGGAAAGTACCTTAAATATCGTAGATAGGATATTTTGCTGAAAGACGACATTATTTTAATTTAAAAAACAATTTAAACTGCATTCATAGATTTTTCAGTAATTACATGATTGAACCGGGAATCGAACCGGCTACACTGGAAAAAAAATCACCCTGTAGTTTTATCATACCGATCGAAAGGATTCATCATAAGGATTATTTTTTTGTTAAATAACATAGTGTCAGAAATAAAAGGAACACCATGAATTTTAGCATTTTTAATTCAAAATTAATCAATTTAATTTATCAAATGCTCAAAATGAGTCCCATTCTGTTGAATACAAAGTCGCACTCTTTTGATCATTTCGCTAAATTTCACATCAAATGTTAAAAATTCATGGTCTTCCTTTTATTTCTGACACTATGTTATTCAGCAAAAAATAATCCTTATGATGAAACCTTTCGATCGGTATGATAAAACTACAGGGTGATTTTTTTTCTCGTGTAGCGGGTTCGATTCCCGGTTCAATCATGTAATTATTTAAAAATCTATGAATGCAGTTTAAATTGTGTTTTAAATTAAAATAATGTCGTCTTTCAGCAAAATATACTATCTGCGATATTTAAGGTACTTTCCCTTGATGTCCCATAGTCTTGGGACGCCCTGTATACGGGACAGTCGGCTGGTGCGTCTGAGGTGAGGCCGTCGTGGTATTCCAAGCTATGCAGTGTTGCACCGCAGAGGTTTGGTGTTGATGAGACTCAACGCAATTTTTAGAATAACGCCATCAATAATCTCTCGATTTGCACGTCAGTTGCAGTTGCTGTAATTTTTAACAATACAATATTTTTAAACTAATCAATTCAAAAATATTATATTGATTTTTTTCAGTAATTGGCAGACAATTACGAGCCCCGATGCATATGTTTTCGTCTAGTGAGACCATTTTTTGAGGTTCTCGCGTTTGTTCAAAAATAATGTTTTTGTTTAAAAATTACTAATATTTAATGCTTATACTAATGTAATTTAATTTTATACGATAATACTCTGCAATAACTAAATACAAACACAAGAAATACCGTTTGTACTGAAAGGAAAAAAATCATGTTTTTTATTTTTTTATTGACCGGTTGGATTACGACATAATATGTGAAAAGGGCTATTACTAAGGAAAGCAATAGGGCTCTGCCAACGTAATGACAATTTTGTTTCGAGCCCATGCACGCAGCAGTGCTGTAGGAGAGGACAATATGATTTGGACAACGTTTTTGAAAAGTCCTTTTTTTCAGCAATAAAAGTTTCATGCAATTTTATTATACGATCAAAATAAACTACAATAGCAATGTTTGCAATTATGGTTCCCATTACTGGGTCATTTTATGTTCATGTGTAAAATTTATTAAAATAAACAAAATTGTTGCGTGGAACTAGACGAAATAATTTGCATCGGGGCTCGTAAAGTGAAAGAAGAAGTGATAGTGGCAAAAATTCAAACAACATTGCTTTATCAAACTATCGTCACAATTTATAAACAAAATTATAAGGTACTAGCTGTGCCCGCGGCTCCACCCGCGTGGTATTCGGTCTGTGTCAGTAAGCGGCTTATTTCTAAGCCTAATTTCTCTCCCTCTCCCCTGAAGGCGGAACTTGAAGTAAAGTTGACAGATGGATATGCTAGAGGACTGTAGTCCAGATAAAATATTTTACAATTAGTTACCACTAAATAAAAGTACACTCCAAAATCAATAGTTTTTTCGTACATATTCAAATTTTACACGTGATTTAAACGACAGAGTAGTAGATGTACCTATATCGGAAGATACAGTAAGGTATACGCGCGCGAGCGAAAGCGAAGCGGCCTGCCTGGCTAGAGCGCCACCCACTCACAGTGGTCTTCTTCAGACTTCTGAGGAAGATCACGTGCCCCTTGTAACCTCAATGCGTTGCGAAACTTTCGCGAATGATTCGATTTTTTTCGGGAAGGCACGGTAATGCGTATAAAATGCGAGTCCCAAATCGTTCCACTCCGCAAACGACCAGTGCCGGATTAAGATATTTTGATGCCCTAAGCATTTCTAGACCATGGTGCCCCCTCTCCCTAGGGTCATCGAGATTACATTGAATTTTTTTGGTAAGTTGAGTGACCGTTCATTGCCGCATTACAGCTGAGAATGTAAATCAGTCACATAATTTTATCACGAAAATTGACAGTGCTGCAGCAGTAACGTTGCAACAGAGTAATGTTGCTGCAGTCGTCATATCTTAGAAAGTTTGATGCCCTAAGCATTTCTAGATCATGGTGCCCTCTCTCCCTAGGGTCATCGAGATTACATTGAATTTTTTTGGTAAGTTGAGTGACCGTTCATTGCCGCATTACAGCTGAGAATGGAAATCAGTCACATAATTTTATCACGAAAATTGACAGTGCTGCAGCATTAACGTTGCAACAGAGTAATGCTGCTGCAGTCGTCACATTTTAGAAAGTTATTAATAACGCGAGCGAAGCGAGCGCGAAAATGTTTCAATATAAAAACGCAATTTGATAGACAGTTGTGGATTTTTACTTTTAGTATGGAAATCAGTCACATAATTTTATCACGAACATTGACAGTGCTGCAGCAGTAACGTTGCATCAGAGTAATGCTGCTGCAAATGTCATACCTTAGAAAGTTATTGAAAACGCGAGCGAAGCGAGCGCCAGAATTTTTCAATATAAAAACGCAATTTGATAGACAGTTGTAGATTTTTACTTTTAGTATGGAAATCAGTCACATCATTTTATCACGAAAATTGACAGTGCTGCAGCAGTAACGTTGCAACAGAGTAATGCTACTGCAGTCGCCATCCGAAAAATTTTCGATATAAAAAACGCAATTTGACTTAGAAAGTTATTGAAAACGCGAGCAAAGTGAGCGCGAAAATTGTTCGATATACGCAATTTGATAGACAGTTGAAGTACATTTTTAATCTGGCAATATCTTTCCTCGGTGGCTTATTCATGTCAAAACGTATTAAATTTAGCGCCATCTGTTAGTTTACCAGGGTACTCAATAGTGGTAACACATATTTGAAAAAAGTTTGCCCCTCCTTCCTAAGTAGCGCCATAAGATTCAGGGGCAAACTTAAGTCAAGCGAGTGTTGTGGCTAGCCCCCCTTTTAGGGGTTGAATTTTTATAGCCTATAACCTGGCCGGGAATTTTCTCGACAGATTAGTAAAGTTTTCATCAAAATCCGTTCAGCCGTTTTCACGTGATGCGCGTTCAAATAAACAGACAAACAGATAAACAGACAAACAGATAAACAGACAAAAATTCTAAAAACTTTTGGAACGTGTTCTGTTATCGATTCTAAGTATCCCAAGCCAACTTTTTTTCAAATATCTTCCATGTACAGACTTTCGACCGTCTTCAGCTTTATTATATGTATGTATGTATAGAGTATAGATTGGTTTCAAGTCCGATCTAATCTCTATTCCACAACTTACCAAAACGAAAACGTCGTTTTGATCAGCCATCACAAACATCAAACATCGATTTCTGTTTAATCCGATCTGTATTTAATATATATTGGTACATTAAATCTCCTATTCAAATACCTGTGTAGATAAAAACGTCAACACAGTTAAACAGCAATCTATTTCATTCAAACGAATGAATTACCTAGCTGCAAATGGGTCCGTAAAATAACTAAATCGGCAAGTTTGTATTCGCAGTCTACTATCCATTTTCACAAGCTACAGACCGAAAAGCAATGCAGTAAGATAATGTACATAACAGACGTTTAGTTGCTGTGGTGCAAATGCAGAAATTAGGATGGTTGGGCGGGAAAAAATGACAGACGATAAATGGTAATTACTTTGGCTAAGTACTCGTTGATCCGTATGTAAAAGGTACAGGAGAGCCTTACAGTCAATCAGGATCTGGTTTGTCAATGATGCAAAAATCACTTTTATTGCTTCTTACCCCAGCCAGCTTCGAACTTATATAGTCTGCGGTTGCGGTCGGGCTATAAAAGGCTTTTGACTCGACCTAAATTATTATCAAGTAGCATATCTATTAGGCCAAGGTTTTTATTTATCACTTATTAAAACTAGTACAATACGAGTATGACGCTATTTTATCCCTTTGCCTTTCCACGTATATAAATGTTCGTCATTCATGAATATATTTTGTCTGAATATTCGTCTAACTGCCAGCTAAGTCGTGCAATTCTCAAAACTATCCTTTATTCAGTGAATTTGCCTAAAATGTATGCTTAGAGGATTTGAGTGTACTGGTTCAAAGTTGGCGTAAGATGGATCGGCAAATAACCCGGTAAGCTCATTAGCAACTATCCCGATGTCGTGAATTGCTGTTTGGATACTTTGGATCTCGCATTTAGAGCAAGGATGGCAAACATTTACACATCCTTTGAGGGTAAGTCTCGTATTTCGTGCATATCTCTTGCGTGTCAGAATTAAACAGGATCTCTGTTCGGATATGATGGTCGTTCTTGTCTACGTGACAGCGTGATAAAAGGGTGTCTTTCTATCCCACGGTGTTAAAGTGTGACAGCTATTTTATCATGTGGATAAAGAAGGATAAAGCTATCCATAATACGCCGGCAGATATGTACACCAAGAATATTATATATGTAGTTAGTATACATATTTGAGGTTTCGCTTTTTTTTTCTTTTTTTTTCATTGATACACTAAAATTCTACAAATTACACTATTTTTTTTATTATTACTATTACTACTTGGTATTGGTAGGGGAGAGCGGGATTAAACGTGCCGATTTTCATAAAATACAAATTTGATCTATGAAAACAGTGTGAATAAGGTATGTGGGTTGCGCTATATTAAATAATGATTATTTGCGTTTCTGAGTAGCGATATTATTTTGTGCATCGTTAAACAGTTTTTTTACCAGAATTTTTTTTATGAGATAGGTCGGAACGGAACAACTAACCCCGCTACGGGGCGGGTTGTTCCGTTGCTAAAATTCATAACTTATCCGTCAAATATTTAAATCTCAGTTCACACACGCTAAAAGAGTATTTTGCAGTTCGTCGAAATATACGATAATTTGTTGTGTACTATCAACAGATAGTAAAAAAAATCCAAAGCAAAAATGTGATTATCCGTGGGGTTCGTTGTGCCCTTGTTTTTGATTTATTTTCCATAACTACTATTCTACTATAATGGAAGCAACGAAAACGACTCCTGCAACCGCATAGTGGTCTGACTTTTCGCGACAAACATCATACGAATCGCTCCATGGTTTACTTGCGTTCCTATTGCCATCGGATCAACTTACCTCCGGCACGTTTAACCCCGCTCTCCCCTACTTTGACTTCTAAGACCCATTTAACGACTATTGAGGATTTTAATTACGTTTTACCAATAAACACTCATCACTCCTAACATTTACCGTAAGAACAAAAATTATTTGTACAACCAGCCAATGCACGAATTGAGAAACGTACCTTTGACTAAGTAAAGAAGTTTTTAGTGCAAACCAGGAGGTTTTGCGGTTCTCAGTACTACGTGCTTAGCGGTTATTCTGTAGAGTTTGCTTTTAATTCCATTAATAATTAAACGAGAGAATACAATGTTTGCAGGTGCGAGTCGCCATTTTTGTTTAGATGACGGTTAACATCCGGTTCTTTTTCCACTAAACAATTTTTATTTTTTATTTTTGTTTTAGCTTATAAGAAATACCAACATTATTTTTATTTTTATTGTTTTTTCTTGTTACTCTGTTACAAACCAATGATATCGATATTGTAAAATGTCTGAAATAAAGTTTTCCAATTCAATTCAAAACAAGTTTTTCAATATCCATTTACAAATGATACCAAGATTTTATTATGAATGATACGTCGGTGAGCATAATAACTTCTCACCAATCGTCACAGATAAACTTACAATCATCGCTTTGGTAATAAGTAATTATCGTAAGACAATGTCGTTTTTGTATAATTTCACGTGCCGTTAGACGCTGATTGGAGTGTTCGAATAGAAATTGAAATCGGCTGTGTCAACCCCAAGTAATAGGGTCATGGTGAAGTGAGATGAAGATTGTTTACACGGGAGGAATATGATTTTTTAATTTATATCCGGATTATACCCGTATACAGGCTAGAACATTTCTAGAGACCGAGCTGAAAGGATAGTGTTATCTAAGTGGTCTACAATCAAGATATTATATTCGTGAAGCTGGTTTAAAAAGTGAACTCGTAAACTTATTTCTAAAGCTTATTATACCACACAAGACTACATGAGTGATAAAACAACGTGGGATTAATGGTGACTCGAAATAGATAATTCCGTGGGTCCCACTCCGTAACCATTTTGGCCCGCCTTTCAGGGTGCATGCGGCAGACATGTCCAGCCCAGTCCCACTTAAGCTTAGCGGTCTTGACACCTACATCTACAACTCGAGTTCTGGAGCGCAGTTCCGTGTTTCTAATTCTATCAGTCCTGCGAACACACAATATGAAATTAATGTAATTAATATTTTTTTATGCAAACAGTTTCTTCGTAGGTAATTAATGAGAATAAAACCATTACGCTTACGCGACGCTTCGTGCTCAGAACTCTAAGCCTCCCGTACTCGTAACGTTTTTACGAGACGCTTACGGTTAGGCTCCATGTGTTGAGGGCCTAAAGCTTATAAACGTACAACCTGAATAGAATTTACATAATTAGAACAAAATCGTCCCACGGCTAAAGGTAACTTATGGCGGTTGGCGCTTACGCTATTATTAACGCCGCTCAAATATTATTGCGGCGCTATGCGACATAAGCGCCAGCCGCCATAAGGTACCTTGTCACAAATAACAATCTGTTAAAACCCTCATATATAAACTTTGGTTTAAATCATATGTAAGTATTGATTTATAAAAAATAATATATACCTAATTAGAATAAGTACAAATTTCGATGTAAAACGCCTATCTGTATAATCTTAACGATGTAATTTATAAAATAATTATGTGCCTCTAAAGTTGTCTGCCGCTGTTAAAGAAAATTATAACGACAATCATAATTAAAACGTAAATGACTTCTTTATTACTCCCCATATTTTTTTCTGGGCTTCAAACAAGACGGAAATGGAAGCCTTACAAGTTTGTTTTTGACGTAATTTCGGTTCAGAAATAAGACTAAAGTCAAGGTGTTTTCATATAAGTTTGTTGTTTAGTCATCGTCTTAACTGCACAATGAACTAATACAAAAGACTCGAGCCTTTGGGGATCTTTTTTTAGGGCTCGCCTTATCTCTTGACGCCGAAAAGGCTAAAAGCCTATTTAGCTCTTTAGCCCCCGAGCCTAGTTCTATTTAAGAGCCTAGACTCTTCTTGGGGCTAATAACCTTATTAAGCCCCAAGAGTCTGGGCTAATAACCTTATTAAGCCCCAAGAGTCTAGGCTCTTAAATAGAACTAGGCTCGGGGGCTAAAGAGCTAAACAGGCTTTTAGCCTTTTAGGTTTCAAGAGATGAGGCGAGCCCTAAAAAAAGAGCTAAAAGACTCGAGTCTTTTGGATCACTACAATGAACGCGATAATATGTCGCGTAATGCGTAGTACCGACACCGACATTAGGAGGCTTCTGATTGGCTTTGCTTTGTTTGGTGAGACGTGAGACATCTGAATAATAGGCATCTTACGCTAGAGTGCGCTATATGCTGTATAGGTAGTTTATTCCCAGCGCAAGCTTCGTGCACTTTGAGCTGAGGGTTCGGGAGAGTGTGCTGAATGAAAACTGAATTTCGTTTTATTTATGAGCCTTCCTTCCTTTAATTCTTATACTTACTACTGAACCTGTTTGAAACCCAAATACCTAAATATTAAAAATTCAAGTGTAAAAAACTCACTATTCACAATAAATACCTAGTGGTCGACCGAAGTAATGGTTACGACTGTTACTTTATCTCCCAACTCGCACTAACTGGTCTAGAATAACAGCTGGCTGAACTTCTGATTCAAACTTTTAAGTAGGAACAATCTAGTTTCGCGATAGGATAGTGCTCGCTCGGTGGTTTGTTTCATTGTGTAAAGCAGTAGGTATTTTAAAATACTATCATTCTTAACAAAAATCCTCTAAAGTTAAGACTTTTACATTAGAAAATACCATGTGAAGAGCTGAAAGACATTTTAACACAAACACTTGGTGTCGATGAAATAATTTACTAAGTATGGTACATATACTACATATCTACTTGTGAGTTGTGACCCTGCCTACGAAGCAGAAGGTCCCAGGTTCAAATCCTGAATTATTTGTTGTTGAGTTATGAATGTTTTCTATGTAAATAGACATTATATTCGTTCGTTACTTTCACCCAAACTGTACAAAGGCATGAAAGGGATTTCGACAGACAATAAGTAAGTATTTATGTTACTTTTGCGTAACACCTTTGCAAGCTTAGGCGTGTGGCATGAAATGTTTTGTTCGCGTCGAAACATTTTTCGTTATCGAAGAAAAACAAGGAAATTCGAAACGAGGCGAGAACGTTATTGTGGGCATCTGTCAACAAACAATTTGGCGCTGGGTTTTTTTCCTTTTTTTCCCACGGCGGACAAATAACCAACCGCCTCTTTGTAATTTCATATCACAAATGATGGAAATTGGTTATTAAAGGTTTTGTAAAATGAAAAAGGTTGGTAATTACACTCATAAATTAGATATTGGAAAAAGTAAGGTAAAACTGGACAGAGCGGGGTCTCTTGTCACAGGTATAATATTACACTTACTTAAGGATGGAGTCTCCATTAACTGTATTAGTAAAACGAAATATTTGACCTAAATAAATAATTTATCATTTTCAAAATTCGGATCATATAGGATAATTGCGTCAGTTTACCGTCCAGGGTCAGTTTCCGTCCACTTGACGGATTAACAAATAATACATTTAATTTTTAGTTTGTTACTTGCGAAATATAATTTTATGTAGATATTAAGGATTGCAATAAGTCAAGCAATGAACAGCAGTTGTGCAGCAATGAAGGTTTATATTCAAATTTCGCCAAGTGGACGAAAACTACGATAATGACTGTAGGTTATAAATATAGATTTATGAAAAAACTTTAGGTTGAGAGGTTCTATGCACTTATTACCTATTATAATTATAATGACAAGGTAGCTAAACCGAGCGTTTTTATAAAGCTTAGTAGCTTTAGTATTAAGTGAGTTTTGGTTGTCACTGACGATATGCCTACATCAATTATCAGGTGATGCATCACCGTGTTTTTTAAACCATATCTATACCTTTTAACTAAATTGGTTCAGCAGGCGTAATAAGACGTAACGTAATATAAAGAAATACAGTACGGATTGCCTCAAACGCACAGTTAAAATTCAACGCAAGTACATAATTTAATGATTTGTACGTTATAGGTCCTATTGTTACTAACTCATGTATTTCGGCTATTCAGTGCACACCCAGTGAGTTGACAATTGACATTTAGTATGTTCTGGTAACGCATCATTAGTTTGCAATGAATGGCTTTTGGCCAACCATTGAAATGCAAAATTTATATCAATATGAACCAAATAGGTACTGTGTTAATTTTGTATTAAACCAATGAGCATGTCTTATTAATATCGTCAAATTAATTCATAAATCCTGTTGCGGAAGGTTGCGGAAATCAAGCTTGGTATGTTTGGGAAGAAGCATGTTGCTGATTTGCATTTGTAGCCACCGGACGAAGCCTGCGTTGCGGATTTCTTACATATAACTAGAGTGTTTTTTAACATTGCAATAATAAAATTTAAGTTAATAATAAAATGTCTGTGGATTTATAAATACATTTTTTACTGGAGACAGTTGACGTTAGCATTCTCCTATAAACCTCAAACTTAATGTTTTTTCTTAATCCATGCCAATCCTCACTCACGGCCAATTTTAAAAACTCGTTTGAAAAGTACCTACCAGAAATAATAGTCCAAACGTATCCATCCTCTGTCAACACGAGAATTGCTAATCAGCCTTCATTCATACGGAAACGGGCCGCGTACATGTCACTCCGACACCTCCAAATAAATAAATTACGAGGGCGAGTGGCTATCGACCCTCCTCAACCCCTCTCCCGGCAAATAGAACAATTATCCATCCCTTTGCGTTGGACGTGTATTTATTATTGACGCGAAAAGGTACTGTGGCCCGGGAACGAATCGGTCGGTTCGCAGTCGGATATGTCGTGGCTTTTAATTTGTTTTGTTCGTAAATAGTTTTAAAGTAGAGGCCGATTTTACTTCGAGTAAGTTGACTTCCATGCTTTACAGCTCCTATAAACCGCTACTTTTATGATTATATAATGTTATTTACAATCGATTAATACAATATTATTATGTTACGGGAACACACAGACCAGGCACAAAAAAATACTATTAAATACATTTTCTTTTAACGCTCTGATTAATTATATTTTTACCCGCAATTTTATCTGTTACATTTTTTTCCTTTTCTTTCACACACATTCATGAAGTTATTTAAATTTTTCACTTATTTTTCAAGAGTAGAGAAGTTGGAAAAGTCGTGGTATAAAATGTAAATAACGATAACCTTTTTGAATTCATCTAGAAAGATCTATTGTTAAAAAAGGGCCATTGTCATATTTGACCTTTGTTTTCAATCGTGGGTGATTTTTTTATTCTTTCTTTTTGTTTTTACTTAGTTTTACAACCATGAGAGTGGCGACAATGAGACCTATTCATTTTGTATTTTGTTGTTATCAAATGGTTATGATTTGTCAGCAGCACACTACGTAACCGTTTCATAACAAGAAATAGGTGTTTTGCCTTTTCGCCGAAGTTTTATTGTCCAAACACTTGCCAACCAACTTTTCGCAGATGATTTACTTCAATGGCAACCAACATTCGGCAAATATCGTTTTACTTAGTAGAATTATTGTTAAGTAGGTACCTAGATTATTATTATGACATACAACATTTGGAATACAAATTTTGTCAAATCATTAAATATTTATTAAAACGATAACGTTTAGTCATTTTTGACAGAGTCAAGATATTATAAGTGCGACGACGAGCGATGCAAGGAGGAGCGTGTTAGGTGACCTGCGACCAAACAGCGCGCGGAGAAAAGCGAGCGAAGCGAGCGTGCCACGGTAGCGGCCGGCGAGCGTCAACACCATTTTTTTTGCACCGAACGATGTT
Organism: Cydia fagiglandana; assembly: GCF_963556715.1. Lineage (NCBI taxonomy): Eukaryota > Metazoa > Arthropoda > Insecta > Lepidoptera > Tortricidae > Cydia > Cydia fagiglandana. Next base: position 17,761,431 of record NC_085943.1, read on the forward strand.
AAATTATGAAAAAAAAACTATATTAGACGTACCTACGAAGTATACTGAATGAATAAATTTTAAATTATAAGAGAGCTAATAAAAGTCCACATTCCTTTATAACGACGTTCAAAACTGAAATATTTAATAATTTTATGAATGGCGGAGTAGTTAAGTATTTTCACTACTCATCGGTACGTAAACTATTCTCAGTTGATAGCAGCGAGCGACAAACCGATGGTGTCTGACAGATTTACGGGCCCTCGATCGGGCGCAGTTCGTAGGGTCACTGAATCTATTGTTCATACACTCGCCCCAGAGTCCACACTTTGTCATTTAGGCACGAACAGGAGACCGATTCTGATTTAACAATTGGTTACGATTTTGATCTTATTTTGATACGACTTTGAAGATCGCTCACGCTGGCGCTGGTGCATGTGAAATGAAGTAAGAGTCGTGCGTGAGATGCGCGCCAATCACCGAGATGATCGACAAGGTTATGTCAAACTCAGTTCAAAACCACATTCACTTCATTCATTCATTCATTCATTCATTCATTCATTCATTCATCATTATTCATTCATCATTCATTCATTTCTTAATTTTTTTAATATACCTACAGATTAAATCGACCTGCTGTGATGTTATTTCGGTGACTTACCCAAACGGTATACGGCAGAGCCGGTTCAGCTAAGCCAACTACCCTGACCTGTACAAGCCTTCAAACGCTTTAATCGTTATATATGTCACCGTTAAATTGTAAAAACCGTTAGTTTATAATCTAACTAGCGAGATTGTAAACTGTCGAAATATTGTGTACTTTAACATACTGCTTACAATTTAACGCTTTATTTTTCGTTAGATTATAATCTATCGAAGTGAAACCGTCATATTGTGAACTGGCGTACGAAGGAACGCGCCTCAAGCGCTGATTGGTTGAACGTTGTGAGCCGCGCGCCGCCATATTTTAAATTTTTAATGTCGATAAATACATAGATCTGTTGTCGAATGCAAACAAACAGTGTTTTGATTACTGTAAATTGATTTCGTGTTAGAAATTACTAAAAACTTTAAAATTAGTTACCTACATGACATTGTTGCTGAATGGTGAAGTAAAATTCATCTGTGATTAACCAAAGAAATGCACTTCAAATGATAAAAAACCGGGCAAGTGCGAGTCGGATTCGCGCACGAAGGGTTCCGTATCATAATGCAAAAAAAAAACAAAAAAAAGCAAAAAAAAAACGGTCACCCATCCAAGTACTGACAAGTCTCCCGACGTTGCTTAACTTTGGTCAAAAATCACGTTTGTTGTATGGGAGCCCCATTTAAATCTTTATTTTATTCTGTTTTTAGTATTTGTTGTTATAGCGGCAACAGAAATACATCATCTGTGAAAATTTCAACTGTCTAGCTATCACGGTTCGTGAGATACAGCCTGGTGACAGACGGACGGACGGATGGACGGATGGACGGACGGACGGACGGACGGACGGACGGACGGACGGACGGACGGACAGCGAAGTCTTAGTAATAGGGTCCCGTTTTACCCTTTGGGTACGGAATCCTAAAAAGAGGGGAAATGTTGCTGCGTTTCTGATTTTTAGGGTTCCGTACCCAAAGGGTAAAACGGGACCCTATTACTAAGACTCCGTCCGTCCGTCCGTCCGTCCGTCCGTCTGTCACCAGGCTGTATCTCACGAACCGTGATAGCTAAACAGTTGAAATTTTCACAGATGATGTATTTCTGTTGCCGCTATAACAACAAATACTAAAAAGTACGGAACCCTCGGTGGGCGAGTCCGACTCGCACTTGTCCGGTTTATTACTTTTATATTTAGTTGTATTTCCGAGGCGTCCAACATGTAATTTTCTATGACGGCTGATCGGTGATCACGTGGTGCTTTCCATGGAAAACGAAGTGCCGGAAGCTCCGGCCCGGCCCCGGCCCGGTCTAGCGTGGGTCATCCTTAACTTAAGAGCAAGAATGTAACGTTCATGATTCTATATCGTATTGTTGTAGCGGTGGTGGCCGAGTGGATATGACATCCGACTTTCAATCCGAAGGTCACGGGTTTAAATCCTGCATGGCCCATACCAATGACTTTTTCGTAACTTATGTACGAATTATCATTTGATAACTATTTACCACTAGCTTTTCGGTGAAGGAAAACATCGTGAGGAAATTGTAGGTGTATGTGAAGTCCCCAATCCGCATTGGGCTAGCGTGGGGATGATAGCCCAAGCCCTCTCGCGCATAAGAGGAGGCCCGTGCCCAGCAGTGGGACGTATATCGGGTGAATTATTATTTGTAACTCCGTTTTAAAACACCCGGGTCTTTCGAGCCCGGTCATTTATAAGGCGTACGTGGGGATATAGATCCAACACGTAGAGGCCGTTTGGAGAGATTTGATGTCATATAGAACGCCTTCTGGAACCCATTCACCACATCAATAGATACCCGTGAACCGGTTTCAGCAGGCATTGTAAGCTATTGTAGAGAATATGGACAGAGTACTGGTCTATGGTTAAAGTTTGGGTGAAAAAAAAGACTGGGCTATTGCAAAGAAGTCCGGACACCTGCCATAACATTGCTTGCACAAGTTATCGAGGCAGGCAGTGACTCGCCACTCGTTAGATGGGCACCTGATGCGCCATCGTAAAGACGGCCAGGCGCAACATCGGTGTGAGCGGCTCAGGGGTGTCGAGAGGTGTGCGCAGCTTTCTACCCAGTGGCTGTTACCAGCCACTGTGCCAACTCGCGTCTTATGCATCTTTCACTTCCACCCCTGGAGCATATAGCTCTAGCGACTCCTCTCTGGACGGCCAATGAAGGCAAGCCAGAGCTGAGACTAGTGAGACTCCTGCGGGTCCCCTTGAGGTCCACTCCGACCAACGAAGACACGCCGGAGACCCTGACCGATTCTCTTATTATTATTGTATATTTTTTTTGTTTCACGAGAAAGAGACGTTTCTGATTTTATTATTATGTTACTATGTTTTCATATAATATCAGAATGATTGATACTCTTCTTAACTAATAACAAATACATAGGTACTTGATATCACAATATTTGAAGCGTATTTTATTAATATGACAGACACCCGTGTTTGATTCTTAACACTATGGACACAGAACGGCGTACTGTAAGACGGACCAATCAGCATGCGAGGTGCGTTTCCTCGTGTGTCGGTTCACAATTTTACGGTTTCTTGTCGATAGATTATAATCTACCGAAAAACAATCCGTAAAATTGTAATCACTAAGTTACGGTACACAATCTTTCGACAGTTTACAATCTCGCTAGTTAGATTATAAACTAACGCTTTTTAAAATTTTACGGTGACATATATATAATGTAGCGTAATACCAATGTTATACCTTATTAATGCAGCTATGTTAAATGCACAACTGTGTCGCTTAACTTCAAACTCGGGTAAATCCATTGGACCCTATCAGCAAATATCTACCCTATTACGTTTTCTTAATACCAAAATCGCATAATCTGACAGATGGATTTACCCGAGTTTGAAGTTAAGCGACTCAACTATACTGTTCTATACATTCAGCAAAAAATATGTAGCATTATCAGGAGTCTGAACCGGTTTTGATGAAAAACCCGGAATAGCCCAATATTTTTAATTATTCTATGCTTTTTACGAAGGACTGTATCATGTATTTAGGTAACAACTTCGTATTACATATTAGATTGTCCCATTAAAAAAATAGTAAACCTAAGAATGAAATAGAACGTAATAATACCGGTATTTTTTGTATGAAGAAAAAACCGGTTCCGGGCCTTGAGATACCTTGAGATTCTAGATACCAATATCGGTATCTAGAATCATTAGTGTATGTGGTCCGGTTTATGATCTCGTGGAATCAACAATAGCTCCGCTGACCTGTCAAACCTGCCCTCCAATCGCCGCGGCCCCGTAAACCTGTCAGCCGCTAATAGGATCTCGCTGCTACCTTTCAACGCGAACAACATCATGATTTCACGCTTCTGGTGAATAAATATATGTTACATAACACCACTTGCACCATTCCACTAACCAGGAATTAACCGGTTAAACCTGGACTTACGATGGTTACCAGTACAATTTGACACTGGGTTAACGGTTTAACCGCTTAACCCCGGGTTATTGGGATGGTGCTAGTGGGCCTTAAGGATTAAAATTAGGTGTTCTACTTTTCACATTGGGAATCCATAATTGTTCTGAGAACTGTAATAGGAATGACGTACAATAGACAATAGTACATTACGATACAAGTACGAAAAGTAGGAAATTGGCAACGAGTGGCGATAAATTGAAAAACGACCGAAGGGAGTCTTTTAAATCGACACTAGTTGTGAATTAGATTTTCGCACGTGTTTTATACCTACAAAGTTTTACAGTACCTACATATGACCCTTTAAATTTTTGACATAAGCACGTTTTGTCCTTAATGCCCTAGGGCGGTAAAGTACCATTATGTAATGTAAAATATAATATAACTGGTTCGTTAAATTTGTTTTTCTGATCGTGTAATTGAGGCTGAGAGTGAGGATTAATCACGCATAATAAACGTAAAGATAAAATAAAAAATAGTCTTATCCCTATCTAGTTAAGAACATTTTAATATTTTTTTATACCTCGGCATATACCAGAGAAACCTTAGAGCTTAGTACGAGTACTGTAATTAGTCGGGTCATCTAATTCTCCTTCGAGACCATTATTTTGCTGATATTTAATATTCAGACAAAATTTGAACAACACTTTAATTAACTTCTCATTGAAATTCAATATCTTGTTGCCCTTTGAACATTGTTCACAATATTCACCTTATTTACAGTAGTACCCTTAGTGTTAATTCACTAGGGGTTTGTATAATTCATTGTAGTGTGTAGTGGATCAGCTACACTGTAATAAAAAAAATAAAAAAAAAATAAAATTCATTTATTTGGGACCATAGAATCCATAAAATACCTATATAACTAAATTAAATTTAAAATAATAAAATTACAAATTAAAATTAAAACTTATAACATTGTCACAATCAAAATAAATTAAACTACAATAAATTACAACCACATAAGCTGGTCGATACCACCGGTGACCAGAGAGCTGGCAGCTTTCTCTCGCAGCGCATCAGTATTGCAATTTTATTCAGCGAGGGAATGCTGGCATCTTTGGCACAATGCCGCGGGGGCCTTTTTTAGATTTATTTTAATTGAGATTAGTTTAGTTTTTAATTTTAGATTTAATTTTAGTTTTTAATTTTAGTTTTAATTTTAGTTTTAATTTTAGTTTTAATTTTAGTTTTAATTTTAGTTTTAATTTTAGTTTTAATTTTAGTTTTAATTTTAGTTTTAATTTTAGTTTTAATTTTAATTTTAATTTTTAATTTTAGATACTGTACCCTAATATGTAGTTTACATTAACCTTTTGTATAATGGTAGTACATTAAAAATAGACCACATAAAATTAAAAAAATATATATACAAATAAAAATATTACAATAAAACCAAATATATTAAATTAGATTAAATTTATTATTGAGGCTAACGTGCATAACACGAGTTAATAATTGCCTACTTCAGAGCACAGTCGCTGTGTGCTCTGGACTCTGGAGTAGACAATTTTTGTCGAAATCGGTCAGGAGAGCATCATCATCATTATCAGTGTAAATTTCATTCGATAACGTAAAGTGACGTTTGCTTTGTCATTTTGTATGAAATTTTGAGTTCCCAAAATGTCCCGCTTGGCGCGCTGTCAAAATCCCATCCAAAAAGTAGACATAACAATAACGCGAACGCTTGTCACGCTAATAATGTAGGTTGCCGTTTTCTGTATAGGATTTTAAATGCATGATGAATATGATGATATTGATGATGTGTTCTTAAATTAAATTTGATCTTATTAGAAGGGATTTCCTATATCTTTTATCAAAAGTAATTTAAAGAAAACTTTAATACATGCTCGAGTTTAGTATTTGGTCTTTACTATTTTTTATAAATCTACAAAATCGAAACATACATATTTAAGACTTTTTTAAACGACTCTTATTACCGAGGTTCAGTGTATTACAGTCATAACGTTGTGCACCTAAAAAAATACAAAATAAGCTAAATCCTTTTTTAATTAAACTTTGAAATTTGGTACCTAATCCAAAAATAGTATTTCTTAAATGATCCCTGCATCAGAAAGGGAGCTAAATTTGACACCAGAGGCCGGTTGAAATGGGTTTGAGTTCAACCCTTGTGCATATTAATTGATGGATCTAAATAGAACACATACAGTACTTATACAAAAATACTGTACCAACCTACTCATGCCCTTTGTTTGTTTTTGTTAAGTTTAAAACAAAATTACCTATTAAATTTTTAACAACATTCAAAGCATGACGTGTGAACTTGTTCATAACACGGGGGTTTAAATATCTCCAAATATAGTCTAAGTCGCTTCAGCGTGAAAAGTTACAACAAATAAACAATATAGTTATTTTTACATTTATTTAATATTAGTATATTATTTTTTTTTATAAAATAACTGCTGCGCGCATAAGTTGTTCGCAGAAATCGCGAAGCGTCTGCTTGACGTAACTGGTGACCGAAGAGCTGGCGGCTACCTCGCACAACGTATCAGTATTGCGTAACAGCGGGGAAATGCCGCCAGCATCCTTGGTACAATGCCTCAGGGGCCTATTGTAGATTTAAGCTAGTTATTAATTTCGTTTAGTTGTACCACTGTATATATATTGTATGTAAATAAATGATTTAAATACTGCTTTAAGTATCAAAATTAACTTTTTTTACCTTACCTCAATATAACAGTTCATCATACGTACACGTACAGGCATTATGGGCACCAGGCCATTATACAATACATGACTAGCTGCTACTGGACACATCCTCACATAATGTAGGATTTCATTTGGTTTCACCTGAGCGAGAAATAGCTAGGTTTAAGTATTTATATAACTTCGGCTCATTAAAATTTTGTCAAAATCTTGAACTTACAACGTTTCACATATGAAACGCTGATTTATAAAGTTACCTGATGGTAAAAATCCCCAACTGATTACCTTTACCTACAGGAATACGTCAGGCAGAGTAAATCACCCGGTTTATGCATTGTGGCCACTCGAAGACGCGCGATAACATCTCAGCTTTGTCCATGTCTCACGATATCTTATTCAAGACTGAGATAAATGTACCTCCGGAGAGCGTGAGTCGACTACGGGATAGATGTAGGAGTTCATTTGCGTGTGTGTAAAAGTAATACACAGTTAACGGCTGCGGGTGAGCGTGATGCTAGTAAATCAGGCTGATTGTGTGATGACAGCTAACTGTAAAGATGTATCTGTATTGAAATTGTCTGATTATTTGAAAAATTTGACGATAGCAAATTTTGGCACGGTATTTTATTCGCTACTATTGATGCTGACGGATTTGAATTGGCATTGTCAAAATTTACGTTTCTGGCGTACGATTACTCGTAGGTACGGTTTGTCGAAATGTCACTTTTGAGACTGCCAGATCAAAATGTTAGTCCATCTAAATATATTAATTACAGTGAAAAAATGTACTGCCATGCCTTAAAATAACAAAACAAAATTGAACTGACTCCCGGGTTTATCTGAATAAACTTTGGCACTCACGTATCATGAGCCGCATTGAAATTTGGAACCAAACCGCAAACAAAATATTTCCAGAACGAAACCATACAGGAATTACATTTTCATAATCCTTTCCAAGTGTACAATTAAAATAAAAAGATCAGATTATTCAGGCCACGTCTCTTAATTAAAATTTTAAAACAACACTCCAACGTTTTGTAAATTATACTTTTACATGGCCAGTAAATAGGCGACCGCGCAATTTTATGCCGTTGTAAATTAATTAACATTTTAATTGTGTTTGCTCTAAGATTTGCATTACAAAGAGTTACTGAAGTTAGGAGACACGCAAATATAAGGCTCTGATCTCTAATCCTAACCGATATAATTAAACAGAATTATATTTCTAAACTAAAAGCAAAGTTTGGACAAAGTAGTTTCTACAAAAGGGTATTATTATAAGCAAATTTTTTGGCGCATTATCTGGAATATCTGATGACATTTTTCGGTTATTTGAAAGAGGTCTTGTTCATTATTATTATTGTTTGTTTTTAATCTTGAACACAGGTATCAGTTACCTTTTCAATTTATTTTTGGAATAATTGTTTTGCCTTGTACGGTACGACCGAGGTTTAGCCCACACTTTTAAAATCTTCTATAAAAAAATCCAAGAAGTGATTCTAAATATTTTTTTGAATATATGGTGGCATATTAAAACTTTTCGATCTATCTTTGTACTAACATGTGTATCTACTATGCTATAAATGCTATAATTAATAAAATACTGAGGTAAATTAGATACCTCTTTTCTACAATATAGTCAAAATTTTCGCTAAATGGTTGTCAATCAGATGCCGTGCGCATAACCTCTGCTGGAAAAAAAGAGGAAATAATTAAAATATTTCAGACATTTCAGTTTGATCGTTAGCTAAAAATAAATGATCGTTTTAAAGCAAGCTTCATCGTCAAAAATCCGATAAAATAATCTGAAGAAATAAACATCAAAGAAACTCTCTTGTTCCATGATCTCTGCGAAAAGACTTCCATCATAGGCATAATAACCCCGTAGGATAGGTGCTTGATAAGGAAATGAGAAATGAGTGGCTACAGATTCACTTAGTGTGTTAGTTGTGCAGTGTTTTAGTACCTAGCTGATTATCTATCTATAGGTATTCGTACTATAGCAAACCAAAAGTCGTCGGTCTACAACGAGAGGGTACATATAATTTTTAAATTTGCCTCCTTTTCTCTACTCTGACAAAGTTGGTTTACAGGATTACATATATATTATTACAGTAACCTTATTTTCTCGTAAGTCCACGTCTAGGTACTTACTTGTACTATTTCCGCCATAAATGGGGCTCACACAGGCGAAAAATCAATAAAAAGTGTAATGTCTTGTATTTTTTGCACATTGTTCAACTTCACCAAGGAGAAAAGTACAACTTCCTGATAGATCCGGTTTTGATATTATCAATTTTAGAAACTACAGAACTTGGGTTTTAGCATACAACCATTATTTTATGCGACCTTACGCGACGTTTTAACAAAATTTTCATTTTAATCGATGACTAGTGTAATCAAGCATGAGCGCTTAGTCACATTTTTTTTAGGCAAATGGCTATGGAATAGTACATTTCGATGCTAGTGCGGAAGGTATGTCATTACTTCACGAGTACCGAGATATCTTGCCACGAGCCGCAGGCGAGTGGCAAGACTCGGGACGAGTGAAGAATGACATTTCCGCACGTGTATCGAACGACGTTTTTTAATACAGTTGCGAAAAAATAAGAAAAACATTGTTAATCGTACACTAAACAAAAGTGGTAACAGTGACAGCTCGGTTAGACGTCGTCTTTAAGTATGTTATATCTATGGGCGTTTGGCAGCTATTCCGTTCCATTCAGTCAACTTATTAAGAACGGAATTTTCAATATTGAATATTAAAAAATAAACGTGTTATAATGATGAAGAGGTAAGTAATTAAATATGAAATATGTAATATTTTTCGTATTCTTACATTAACGGTAGGTTTTTATGCTGATTACGACGTTGAAAGGGAACTAATATTAACACTCATCAATAAGTAGTCGTGAATTGGAACAAGTATAAATTAAAAAAAATTGGAAAAGTAAAAAGCACTAGTTCGAGATAACCAACTTTCCGCACGCTAAACAGCTACGTAAAGTAGCACTTTTTGAGCAACTGTATTAAAAAAGACTTTTAGTGTCTTCCGATCCTTATATAACAGGACTAAGAAAATTGGGTAGGTAGGGTAGGGTAAAAAAAAAAAGTCGCTTCCCATATGCCAAAATGTTTTAAATCTTTTAGAAGAACCAGATATTATGATCAAAATTTAATAAAATGTCATATTATAATTGTAATTTTGTTTTTATTAGTTGGCAAACCTGCATTAATACGATTTCTATAATAATCCTGAATATTTAGGTTTTGTCCGACTTTTATTGATTTTTCGCCTGTGTGATGGCGGGACTCTGCGCTCTGCGACTGCGGTGAAGAAGCTCAAACTGTTGAGCATATTATACAGCGCTGCCCTCTGCACTCTTTTCCAGGCCCCCCGGAAGATCTGTATAAATTAACACCTGACGTAATCTCGTGGCTCGGGACCCTGAATGTGGATTTCTAATTTATTTATCTACTTACATATTGTTTGAGAATGTTTATGTATACTACGCCATGCGATTAAATAAACTTACTTGTACAAATCCTACAAAATAAATTAGAATTTTCTACTGTTATAGTAGAATTAAAATAAAGTCCAAATTCAAAAACGCAAACTTGAATTCGGTTATGAGGTAAAATATGTACAACTTGTATTGTGCCCTAATATTTTTTGTTTTGTAAATATGTCGAGTGGCATCTAATTATGAAAATAAAAATTCATCTCTCTGTCATATTGAAAGCGTTTTACACACTTTTATTTAGCTTCACTGCTTATAACAGTGGTTCTTAAACTTTTTTGGTGACGGAACCCTCTTGGATAGCGAAATAATTGAATAAAAATTCGTCCGACACCGTTGAACTGGACTGGACCATACATAGAAGAGCTGGTTTTGGTGTTTTTTTTGGGGCTGGTGTTTTTTTTACAAGTATTTTCGCGGAGACCCCGCTGAGGCCAATCTTATAATATGTCTGCCTCAGTAGGGCAGGCATACTTTAGCTGCTATTCGATAGTGACATAAGCATGTGGCACGCTCGGGAGTTCCAGAACGGATTTTTTTTTAAGGAACCCGATGAAAAAACAACTTGTTAAGGTTTTGATGTAATTTTGATGCGAACTTGTGGATCGCTATTGGTACATGCGAAACTAAATAAAAATCGTGCGTGAGATGCGCGGCAATCACCTTCACAATCATCAAGGTCGTATCAAAACCAATCCGAAACCATTACAAATTGTTAAGTCGGAATTGGGCTAAAGGTTGAAAGTTTAATATAACTTGCCCTGTTGTAGACATTGTATGTTTGGGCTTCTTACATTTCATTTTTGAGTGTACTTTTCGCAACAATAGCTTTTTCACTAAAGTGTTTTGAAGGCACATAATACAACTGTGTGGTCTCAATTCGCTTCTTATATTTGAGTTGTGTCTTTTAAATGTGTTTTCTGTCAAGCACTTTTACTGTCCATGTGTAAATATGACACCATTAGGCCAAGCGCGCACCACGATTTTAGTTTTTGCGACACGATTTTAGAATCGCGCTGTAATATATCGCAGAAAATTCACTGCGCGCACTGCGATGAAAAAGTCGACGATTTGTTCATTCTCAACATGGATTTCATACCAGTCGTTTGTCATGAAACGTTGTCTTTAATATGCGATCGCTGTATGACTGAGTATTTATACCACAAAGGTGATCTCCTATTTCCATAATTAAATGGTCAACATCTAGCGTCTTCAGCAGCAGGTTCCGACATGTTGACGCTTGGAGAGCGAAATGCCGAGTGAGGTCCGGGTGCGATTTTATTATCGCAGTGCGCGCGGGGCCATACAACTCCGTATGCTGCAATTCACTTTGCGACAATCACGTCGCGAGCAGTCGCGGAAAAATGTGACAAATCACAATTTTAAAATCGCTGCGATTTTTTTGTCGCATATGCGCGCACTGCCATATGAACTCATACGTTACATTTCTGCGACTAAATTATCGCGCGACAAAAAGTCGTGGTGCGCGCTTAGCCTTAGGTTGAAGTGATTCGCCTTCGATTGCAGAGTCGAAAGTTTTATTTGGATAAAGGCGTTATTGCAGGTATATATCATAACATTTTTGAGATTAGGATGCCAAGTGAACTATGGGGCGTTAGGTTTTTTTTCAGTAAATAAGTAAACCAAAATAAATTGGTCGCTTAATATAATATTTTACAATGTCAATGCAAATATATTGTAATGTATGTATTTTGTTTTTTAAAGTTTAAATTCTACTATAGTGTATAGCTAGTTTGTAAGCGATTTGGTGCAACTGTTATGCTTATAAATGTCTACTAAATAAACAATTAAACAAAACTCTTTAAAACTTACTATAAAAATGTTTGAACCATATTATAGGCTAGAAGTAACTAGACAGACCTAGGTATCTTATTCAGAACGTAACCAGAAAACCATGGAATACCGAAGTACCTACATCACTCTGGGTGGCAACTTCATTCAATATGAGGAGGGGCCGGGGCGGAGTCCTACTGCGAGTCACCGTTAGGGTGGTTCACGTTTGTATGGGAAAATTCAAACTCTAGCTAGAAGAAGCGGCACCCTCTCATTTTGTTACACTTGTTCTGTTGACTAAATATGCCAAGTTTTGTAATCTTATCTAACTGCAAGGGAGGGCTCAAACACTTTGAAATTTTTCAAAGTTGTATGAAATCTAAAAAAATCAAGTTATTATTTTTTTGAGTTTTATCTAAGTAGTCGTTTTCACATTATTTAAAAGTGTGATTTAAAAGTTATTTGGTGAAAAACCATTTTTATTTCTATTTTTTATGATTTTAATAGGTGAAATTCTAAAAATCTTACATTTGAAAAATTGTATATAATAGAAATATTAATGTTTTTCTACTTAAAAACTTATAAATCGCATGTGCAAATAATGTGAAAACAGATACTTAAATAAAATTTTGAATAATAAATACTTGTTTTTTTTTGGTTTTCATACAACATACAAAATTTTCAAAGTGGTTGAGCACCCCCTTGTAGTTGAGATAAAATTACGAAACTTGGTGTATTTTATCAGCATAATAAGTGTAATAACAAAATAAGGGGGTGCTCCGTCGGAAAATAATAAAAAAAATGTTTTTTGACACTGTGTTCGTTTATCATTTGAATACTATCGCTTTTGCTAAATAAAACGAAACATTTACAAATCGGTTTTAATCATAATATTTTACTATTTACATTCTTAGCTTATTTTATAAACTTAATCTATAGTAATACTGGCCTAGACTATAATGTAATAAAACTGTGTTAATTCTAAGCTTGCGATATTTACATAACATTTCCCTAAAACTAAATAACGCTTACAAACATCAGTTATAAGTTATAACTTATAACACAAGCAGCAATTCAAAACAGACATTTTCTGAATAGTAAACATAATTATTTCGCACATAAATGGGCATATTTCAACACCATATTGGGATATATTTATTTTCAATTTACATGCTCATTAATTGCAAAGTCTGTTTATGACGTATGTTAATGTTTAGTACGTAAATAGCAATTTACGTCTTTTTATTGTAATATAATATAATTTATTGGTAAACAAAAGTTCAGCCTATAAATTCAGGTAATGATTAATTAATAACATTGCGAACATAAGTACAGTAAATTAGTAAAACTAATTTGCAACATTGCTTTTCCAAAAAAAAAAAAACATTGAACCTAATTTAATTATTAATATTATTTACATTAACAATATTTTATGTATCATTGATTTATACATTGTTATTGATATGCTTAGGTAAAAACTGACTAGCTTTTCATATTTCATTATGGAAAATATTTATTTTTATACATTTAATAAGTAATTAATTGTATGGTTAAAACTATTTGAGATTATCTTAAACGGACAGCGGATACGTACATTTACTATTATGTGTGTAGCTTCATTCGCCAAATAAGTCTGTTGTGATCATCTGCGATTGTAACCTACCTTGAGGCTCGTGGCCCAAGGGTCGCGTGACCGCTGTATTACCCCGGCAGAGACGGGATATCGTTAGAGTCGTTACAGTGGCGGATGTTGCTACCGCCGCGCCGCTGGGGTCTTACGCCGACCCCTAAAGGAGTTCGCGAAAGTCCTTGTCTCTACTTAAAGAAAAGGGGAGAGTGTGCAAGATTGGACAACCTTTTTGTATCTTTTATACGTATTTTTGTTTATGGTTTTGATACTTTTATTATTTTTCAGATTACATTTTGCTTTCTCCAAACCAGTGCCTATTTAATTACAGTCATTGTTAAAAATGTCTGTATATATACCGGGTGTGGCCTGTAACATGAGCAAATAATTAAAACATAGATTGTACTCCTCAAACGGTGACACTTTTGTTCTACAACTTTTAAAAATTATGAAGTATTTAGATTCCCTATTTTTCATACAAAATAAATATTGTCTTCAATGGACCCCATCGCCACGCCATATCATTGTAATTGACGTTGCTTGTCACGCCTTAAACATAACAAAATTCGCAATACATTGCGTCTTAGAATAAAGTTTAAAGTTTATTAAAAATCGAACCACAAGTAATTTTTAAAAGTCGCTGAACAAATGTTGGTCAGTATGAGGAGTACAACCTACAGTTAAATTTTTTGCTCATGTTACAGGCCACACCCGGTATAATATCCTTAAATAATTTTAACCATAATTGAGAGTAATTTTAACTGGCTAATTGGTATTTAAAATGCTGATGCACGTCACAAGAAATTTAATTGGGCCGAAACGAATAGCTGATTAAGTGTCACTTGCAGTGACAACTGTGTAATTACATTCTTTTTAATTAACTCTTTGGATTTGATTTATGAAACATTTTAATTTTAAGCTAACATAGCCGTCATGAGTTTTTCTGTAGCTAAAAAACACGGAATTTATTACGAAGATATACCCGAAAAAACGTAGCAAATATTTTATGCTTAAATCATTCTTCCATTAGTTATTGAAACATACATTTTATTTTCATTCACTTATGTCAGTGGTATTATTATTCTTAAATAAACAAAATTATTTTCGGTATTATCCTGTAGTTTAATGTCAAAGTAAAAGGAGCATTTCAATTAAATAATTGCCTTTATAAATTTTAAATGAATGTATCTATTTACTCAGTACCAAACCCCGTTATTATGTTATGAGAATTCGTAGTACTGAGCAAATACCGATATCAATTGATTGAAAAGTATTTTTGTGATTTTCAAAATTGTTTGCTTGTAAACGCCAACAAACCAGAGATGACCACAACTAATTCATGAATTCTCCAGATATTATCTAAACAACAACTATCTAAGGTGTAAAATGTAAAATTGACACTGATTATCAAACGGCTAGTAAGTAACCTTATCATCTTGCGTTCATGTTGTTAGAGAGTATTGAGTATATTATTTGGAGACTACCATGTATAATAGAGTTGAAGTGGGGAAGCGCTAAGAAGGCGGCCAGGGTTGGCAGCGGTAGGGCCTGGTGTGCTCTGGAGCCCGTGGACTCGGCGGTCGGTAGCCAGTTGTTGTCCAGGACGGACTGCTCGATGACGTTTTGCATTGTATCTAAACAACAACAAAGTTTTATTCACATTAACTTTTTTTTTCCTAACAATCATTTATTTAAAAATGTAGAACAAAGTTTCTTTGTGGGAATCCATAATCTGAAAGGTTTTGATTATTTACATATTTCCGACCACTTAGCATGACTTGTGTTGTCTCGCGCGACTCGACGATGGCTAACGGCTCAGCCACTACATTGCGCGACTTGTGACGGCGGCGGCGACAACCTTAGGTGTGAACAAAAAGTCCGATCGCTATGTCTAGCTCCAACCTATGGTTGTCACAGTCGCCGTCGCAACTGGCAAGTCACGCAATGTCGTAAGAGGCCGTAAGAGGATGCTAAGCGGTCTGGTGGTATTAAGAATGACCTATTTTAATTATTAAGCTTCTTGATCGATCTCGTTTCGTAGTTTTTTTGTAAACAGCGTCTCACATAGCTTAAATTACGGTAATCGCAATAACATTTAGAACTAACAGCGATTCTGACCTATAAAACCCGATAGCATAAGTTTGCCTCGAGACCGTTGACTTTTTAAATTGTGCAAAGCGTTTTTCGCATTAAAGTTAGATTACTTTTGTGACCCGTATATGCACTGGACGGAATGGTCTGTTGAATTGTTTGCGTTGATCCACTCACTATACACTCGCTCACAAGTTGATTGCAAGGATTATAGTATTAAGCTTAATCCCCGAATTCTCTTTGATAAAACATATTTCATAACGAGAGTGGCCATCGAAGCGAGTTTTATATTTGATATTGTTATACTGCAACTTCAATTCCCAGTATTTGATTAGCCAATTTAGTAGTCGAAGTTATTATCATGACTTCATTTACATACATTGTAGTATTGTATTTAAAACTATACCTACAGAATATTGTAAAATATAATTTACATAGTTTTAATTTCTATATATTTTTTAAATATTTACAAACAAAATATATTTGGTATTTTTAAAATAAATTAATAACTATATCAAAACCAATGAGAAACGAAATCAAAGGTACCTAAGGTACCTAAATAACGTAATAACTGACAAAGAATGATTTTTTTATTTAGCTGGCACCAAAAAGTACGCCGCTTTATACTGCAATCGGAATTTATCAGCAAGCAGATGAGCATACTTGAATGTAAAATAGGTCTCATTCGCAGGCGTAATTATTAAAGGGTGGACAGCGGATGCAATACGGTGACGAAAGCATAAGATGGATAGGACTTTTATTAAATTTCGTGTAATATTTATGTATGCATTTTTTGTTATAAATATACCAGTAAGTACAAAATACTTTTATCCTCCATAGAACATAAATAGTATGTTAAGAAATTACTGGCCACTAGTAAATTATCACCTCCTGAGAGTCTTACGACTATTAAGTGTTTATATCTATTACGTCTTAAACTTGTTAATTATATTGACGTTTTCACTTGGGACTTTATAAGCGTTTCCTTCAATATTTATATTTAAAATAATTATTATATTATATGTAAATGCGCAGGCAGCTTAAAGCTGATACGTGCACATCAATGTCCACTTGTGTTTTGTAGTCTACGAAAGTGTGGCATTATGCCGAATGAAATTACAATTCGTAAATGGACTCTTGACAAACCGGATCTTATTTATGATACTTCTAAAGGCTCGATTTTTTGTACAAAGTGTCAAGTAAATTTATTTTCAAAACGGAAAAGCGTGCTTGAGAAAGTCATATCCATATTACGTATATCGTTTGACATGATTTTGACGTATATTGCATCCGTCGTCCGCCCATTAGTAATTATATTTCACTTTACCTCGCAAATGCTCTTACATTGCATTGCGTGCAAATGATCTTGTTCTGCAGAAAATAGTACAAATGTTATATTTGTAGTGGAAGCTGATTCTCTGATAGATATGTGCTGATCGTTGATGGACATCCACCACTAAAATACCCACATTACGCTCCTGAATAATGTTTAATTTTCATACTATCCTCTGTATCTGTAGGTATTTAAATAAAAGTAAACAAAATCTACCCTCAAATGGCTCCTTAAGCCAGTTGAGGGTAGATGAAAACATTACATGATCAAATAATGTTGTTTAAAGTCAGGTCGTTCAGTGACTGATCCAAGCGGCTTTGTATTTGGTCCGTTAATCAATAAATGTTATAACTACCCGAAAAATTTCATATTGTTTGTTTACTTTTATTTAAATACCTAAAGCAACACAAACCTTATAATAGTAGATATATATTTTGATAAACATAATTATATTTGTTAGCTTCATTAAGATAAAAATCTATTAGCTTAATTAAGCTCACACATACATACATCAAAATAGAACTCAATTCAATCAATCAATTTAAATCAATTCAATTAATTACTAAGTAAATGCACAGCCATGTATTTACCGTAAGTAGTTGCGTCTTGCGCTTGAGTGTGCTTTTGTTCAGCCGGCTGCAAAGGTACCACGTATCCTGAAACAAGGAATATCAATTGCAAAGTCGTATCATGATAACAATTTAATTTCAATATAATTATAATATGTCCAGGTTACGGCAGAGCAGCGCAAAGGGGTCCAGCGTTTAGGTTGCACGTAAATAACATATTATCACGTTAATAAATATAAGTATTAGGGTTCCGTACCCAAAGGGTAAAACGGAACCCTATTACTAAGACTCTGCTGTCCGTCCGTCCGTCCGTCTGTCACCAGGCTGTATCTCACGAACCGTGATAGCTAGACAGTTGAAATTTTCACAGATGATGTATTTCTGTTGCCGCTATAACAACAAATACTAAAAACATAATAAAATAAAGATTTTAGTGGGGCTCCCATACAAGAAACGTGATTTTTGACAGAAGTTACAAAGTCGGGCGGGCGGGGTCAGTACTTGGATGGGTGACCGTTTTTTTTTTTTGCCTTTTTTTGCATTATGGTACGGAACCCTTCGTGCGCGAGTCTGACTGGCACTTGCCCGGTTTTTATAATATCAATGAATGAATGAATGTCAATGAATGAAAAATAGTAAGTAAAATATAGAACACGTCAATGTCTTCCTAACCATAGTAGGTAAGTAAATCGGCCAGCACGAAACCTTGTTTTTGGTAAATATGAACCTCAATAAAATATGTATGTATTTAATGAACCATTCAGTGAGGATGTACCTATATAAGCGTCAAGAACTGATATTGAAATCACATTGATTTAGAAAGATAATGCTAGTGTATTTTTAAATTTTAAATTAATAGCAGGTATGGTTCTGAATACGCTCTTTTAACTCAAGATTATAATATTAATAAAAGTGTATCACAGTCAAGTACAGTCTACCACAAGTACTCACAAGACGGGTACCTGGTATTTTATGGTTGTCTTCGTTGTTGTATTACTGCGGTTACATCAGTCAAGTGTACAGTCTACCACAAAATACTCACGAGACGGGTAGTATTCTGTGGTCGTCGGCGGCGGAGTTGTCGTCGTTGTTGTAGTTGTCGTTGTCGTCGTTGTTGTTGTCGTCGTCGTCGTGGATGTTGTTGTTGTTATTTTTATTTCTGCACAAAAACAAAATAAAAACTAAGGCTTTCGTGCATATTTAATTTCAAATATTCCATTTAGTTTACCTGTAATACAAAATATAAAGCCTCATTAAAATACTATTCAGTTCACATTGTTACTTAAAAGCAGCTTTATTACAAATATTTAACGCAAGAATAGAATCTAATTAGAGATTTTCATATTTCAGAACAATAGCTCTTTTAAGATTTTACTGGAAAGTAAAATTAAAATCAAAGTAGACAAACAAAGGATGTTACCTATTCCAACAACATGAAAATTATAACGATTTAAGTAATATTTTTTTATTGATACATTTTTGCCGATCACATTAGTGTAACTCTTTATAAAAAGTTGCTCTACGTGTATTGCCAATATCAGTTATTATTATAATATTTATAATCCATTTCTATTTCCAAAATAGATCTGAGTCCAAATGGCCAGCAGGAAGACGTAAAATATTGATAAATTTTTATTTCTATAGTAAACTCAATTATGTGCAATTGCGTTACCTAGGTAAAAAAATCTCATACCATAAAGTCTGATAGTGCCTTCCGTTTTGCCCATAGTATTGGTAGACACACAGGTGTAGGTACCGGCGTCTTCGCCTCTGAAATCTGAGATGTTGAGCACCATTCGTGTCTGGTACGGCAGAGCGCGGTCGTCGCTGAGGTTATGTCGTCCTCTGCAACAATTCGATTGTGAGGAGAGTGACACATTGCCGCGGTAAAATTAAATCGCATGTGCAGCGAGAGAGAGGAATACTAAAGCAAGGATTTCATGTAACTTGGAAGGTGTCGGTTTCGGTTGACATCGTTCTCTGTGTACCTACACCTACAGCATATCTATATCGTTGGCTGAAAATACAGGTGTTTTACTCTGTAAGTGAGTTGTTTGATATGCAATACCTAGTATTAAGTAGAAATATTAGTTTTAAGTTAACAATGTACCTACCTATTAGATGAATAGCTTCAAGATAATATTTGCATGCTTAACCAGCAAAATATGTTTCTGTACGGGAATATCTTTCCAATAACACCTTGTTATACCATATTTTATGCGAATTTCATTTTCATCGTATATAAAATGAATAGATTCTATCGTTCAAATGCCTAAAGTGTAATAAGTGTGAAAATATTAATAAACGTTGCACTCATAGTATTCAACGTCACAAAAAATTCAAAAGCTTGCCAAAAACTCATTCTCAAAACAATGTTATATTTTGTAAAACAGATTTTAACAAACGACAAAGAGAAACAGTTTTCAGTTTCATAATACATGCAAAGCGTTTAAACGGATTTCCATCGCGGCCCGATGTTCTCAACTTTAATGAAACTAAGAAACTAATAGACGCACACTTACCCCGAAAGTATCATTTCCTGGCCGCTCTTTAGCCAATAGTTTATGGCCTGAGGGTAGGCCTCGACGAAACACTCCAGTCTCGTTTCAGACCCAGTCGGCACTCCTATTACCTTTGTCGCCACCACTATTGAAGGGGCAACTGTGGACAAGAACTTATTTTGAACGCACTTAGGAGTTGAACCGGAATTTCGGAGCCATGTTGAATTCCATTATAGTTCGCTGTAATGATATTGAAGCTTAATATGACTTTCAGACTAATGCACGGTGCTGTTACGTTGTATTATGTGCAACAGGATACATTTCAATGCAACCAGATATTGGTGCAGCATGAATAATTATTGCAAGTGAATTCAGTGGAATGAATAGTGATATTGAGCGGCGACATGATTACTGCCTACCTACATACATATGTACATAAAACTAGCAAACAAACCCCCACCCACCCATCAGCTTCCCATCAGGCGGCTCGTCTGCTCGTTTGCTGACTATTACATTATAAAAAAAAAGTTTTACTTATAGGAGGCTTGTCACTTAAATAGTGTTCAAATTAGGATTGTTCATTTTTTTTAGACCCCCATTTTTATTTTATTTTCTGAAAATATAGGTTAATTTAAGATACCAATTTGAATGATTTAGTTATTCGTGGCTCGGTTGAATATTTATAATTTATTGAAAATATGAGATACGACTTCTCGTAAATTACATGTCGTCGGCTGATTAGGATAATGCACAAGCAACAACAAGCATTAAAAAAATAGTTGTCATTGTCAATTGATTGTAATGTCACCTGTCGACAATGTCAGTGTCACGAGTTTTTATAAATAACAATCGTCTGGAATGGAAAACTCGTTTATCTACACACATGTCATTAGTGCTCTATAATACGTTCAGAAACCGTAGGAAATGACAAGCTTTATTACAACCAATTTTACTATGAGAACTTTCTTATCTGTGGTAGTAGGAAAATTTGAACTTTAATGTACATAACGTTATAGATTTTTGTAGGTTATGAGTTTAAATTTGGAACAGCAGTCAAAACTCAAGTAGGTCTCTATTCTAGTATCCATAGATATTAAAACAGTTATCGATACGAAACGTCAATTTAGTATGTTTTTTAAATATAAACCGCACGACATCTTGATCTCGAATGACATGAGAATAGGGACTTCATGCTTTTGTCTAGAATTAAAAAAAAACTAAGGATGTGTGACATGCGTGAAAAAAGTTTTCATTCACCACCATTTGACGTACAGTTTATCTTTTAGTTAGTTTTAAGTATGTGTTTAGATAAAGTAGTGTATGTAACTGTACATAATTAGGCATTAAAACACTCGTGTGATCCTATTAAGAAACTCACTAACGTTCGTTTCTTAAACCCACACTCGTGTTTTAATGCCTCTCATTATGTAGCAGTCACATAAACTACTATTATTTTGAATCATTAATTTCAAAATACCTACGCTATAAATTTGAGAAAGCTGATTCCAGAAATCTGCCTAAGTTATATAATATAACTTAGTGTTATTGGAGTATGTATCCATATAGCATCCAACTCCAACCATAACTTGGCTGAAATCAAGGGAGCAAAAATACAAATGTAAGTTACCTACATCATATATATTTTAACTGATTCGATTTGTAAGAAGATTGGATTCATAAAATCGTTACAAGCGTCCATTGCTAAAGGTAACTTAGCACCCAGTGGGTGCTTTCTGCCGGCTTGTCACCATTGTTTGGATATTGTACTACATACTTATACTACTATATTAGGAACATGCCAATTTTGCTAATTATATCCTATTATTTCAGGTCATCGTGATTCCTATTTAGATACAGCTGTGATATATGTAACTGCACTTGGGCCCAGAACAAAGTTGAGCATTTTATATTGAAACGAACGTCATATTAATTATTAATCGTCGTAATACTTTACGACCGTAAATAATGCCTGGGAACAGAGTAAATAACAAACCATACACTTCTCTTCTGGATGGTCAACAAGAAGCCATCATTGTCAGATGCTCGTGCAGAACATGATAAACATACATTTAATGTAAAGTTACTATTTTTTTTTGGAAACATATATAACATATTTCCCAAATTAATAAAAAAGTAGGTAAACAAAAACATGTTTTATTATTCACAACTCTTTATTAAGTCTTGTCCACCATGATATCAGATTCAGCAGCTTGAACTGCAACATGTACCTGGAAATTAGAAATTATATCTTTTTAAAGCAGTTTCAGGCTGAATTTTGAGTATGGCTATGTATTCTTGTATATTCCTTCTTTCCAGTAGGCACCATCTCTGTTTAACGGTTTGCCTTTAGATACTCTGGCTACATTACCACAGAAAATAAATAGATACCACGACCCTACCAATAAAGTGAGCTTTTAAATACTTAATTGTAGTAAATTAATATTAATTTTATACTTACATCAACGTGATTCTCACAGCAATACTGTGTGTAACACGGGAAGTAGGTAGGTATTCCAAGTTTAATTCACGGCACCATCTTTCACGTCGTAGGTCTTCGTGGATTCGAACTATTATTTTTGTGAATCATTCCCACACATAGGAACAAGGTTTTTGATATATTATTAAGCAATGAAATTTACTGTTTAGGTATTAGTTATAAATCAAATTGTAACAAACAAGCGCAGCGGTTTAACTGAAAAATTTTGTTATGACAATCGATGACAATGATAACTTTGACAATACGTGAGTGACGGATTTATTTACTACGGTTCGATAACTTTTATTATGCAATGACTTTACATTCAGCCCGACAGAAGGTCAAACTAAGGTCATAAGGATATTTGTTGAAATATCTTCAATCCTCAATTATTATATCGCAGCAAATGTCGGAAACTGTTTAAAAACCTTATATCTCGAAATGGTTTTCGAAAGAGAACATTTGAAAAAAAATGAACAATCCTAATTAGTGGCCAAGCATTAACAAAATAAAGTACCTATTAAATCCTCCAAATAATCAACTTCATTGACCATTGATGCGATACTAAAGCAAAATTATATGATTTGATTCGATTACATTTGCTACTTTTCTTGAACACTATTTTAAAATGCAACCAAGTTAGAGTTATAACAAGAAAAGTCTGCAGAGATTTTGACAGCACACGTTCTTCAGGTGTTATTTGAAATGTCAAACTTCTATGTATAAAATAACACTGTCAAAATCTCAGCAGACTTTTCTTGGTTTAACTTTATTAAAATATTGTTAACCTATTACAAAATCTCATTGGCCATTCAGCGCGGTAACGCTGCCAGCGTAATCGGGACATTTGAGCTAGGTAGGCACCAGCCTTGATATGTTTGGGACGAAGCATGTTGCTGATTTGCATTTGTAGCCATCGGACGAAGCCTGCGTTGCGGATTTCTTACATATAACTGGAGTATTTTTTAACAATGAAATAAAATTGAATAATATAAAAACAAGTTGACTTACAATTAACATTAAGCATGATGCGCTTGGAGACCGAAGGTGGGACGTCATTGGACGCGATGCAGAGATACGCTCCCATCTGCCGTCGCTCCACCTTCGTCAGATTGAGGTTCGGACCCATGAACATGTCCACTGCAAAAGCAACACGTTATAATTGCTAGTTTTAAAAATATCTTCATATTCACAAGCATCATCAAGGGTGCCCTTACACCGGGAACGGCAGGGAGCGGTTTGTTTTAATTTTTATTTGTAAGTTAGTTGTATTAGCACCGCTATACAGCGGGGAAATACGGCCAGCCTTCTGGGCACCTTGCCCGTTGACGGCGACCTAGGGCAAATTTTTTATCTTTAGTTTTGTAAGTTTTATTATGTTTGTTTATTCCTTTCTTTGTTTTTATCAATAAATAACCCGTTGTAATTTGTATCCTTTTTGTAACTATCATAATACCTAATATACATATGAAATAGATCCTTCGATATCACGGGCCTATAATCCCGGTTTTTTGATAGGCTTGCGTGGGGACACAGATCCAACACGTAGAGGCCCCTTGGAGAGCTTTAATGTCATGAAATAGATTATTATTAATTCTGTTAATAATGCATTATATTATATACTTTTTTTTATTATGTCCTGTTTTCATTAGGCGATTAAATGTATTTAATTCACCAACTTAATATATAAACTTGATATGAACTTTATTTGCTTTATCAGCATTAAAATCTGATAAACTTTAAGTAGGTACTTTATGTTGTTTTCCTTTTGAACTCCGAGACCTCAGTTATTTTGGGCGCTAATGAACTAAGTTGTTAGGAACCTAGTAGGTATCTATTTGTAGGCTTCTATTTTCATTTTCAATTGTGTTTTTTTATCTCTTTCTTTGTACGCATCTGTTTGTACGTAAGTAAGCATTATTTTACATTAGAATACTTTGTAACTACCTGTGAGTTCCTGTAATTGGCTTCCTCGCTCCTTACGACTATTTTATGAAACATTTATCTAGTTATAATTATAACTGGGACGGGAATAATCACCCTGATAGATAAGTACTTCTAATCTTACCTCTCACACTCCGGGTAAAAATATATTATAGGCAATCGCGACCTTTCACTGCTTTGCTTCAATATTATAGCAAATGCTGTTGCTGTCGTGGGTAATTGGGATGTATTTAACCTTTAGGATGCAACTAGAATAACTCTAATATAAGGTGTGAGAGCACTGTGTGCATATTCCACGGGAAATTAGCGTACCTACTAAGCGCCTGAATTTACGACCCATCTTCAAATGTTAATGAGATGGGACGTTGCAACGTCGTCAATTATGCCAGCTCAGTCCGGAGATAGTCCGGTTTGCAGGATTGGGAGGAATTGCATTTAATAAAGTTCCGGACCGGTATAATGGACTTAGTGAGTTTGTGGCATTTTGATTACATTTGTAATCAATGTGTGTGTTTTATTTAAAAAATGCTACAGAAATAGTGATAACAAATGAAAAAAAAATGAAAATGAAAAATATTTATTACATTAATAAATGTTACCTTATTGGTAACAGGTTGGGACTTCCTATTAAGTATATTATACCTGTATCGGGAAGCCCCGCTCCTCCGTAGCAACAAGTTGTAGATTAGAGAAATATTAAAAATGAAAACGACTTATTTGGCAGACAATTGCGAGCAGAGGCTATTATAATATTGATGTGACATTTACTTCAAAACAGAAATACAGACCTCGAAATTTCTCTACAGGCACATTTATTTATACATTTTCCTTAAATTGTTGAAGTATATAATTTGTAACCAAAGAAGATTCGCGGAAAACAAAGAGTTATAAATTAAAGTAAAAGCGAAATGGATACAAAGCCCCCCGGTACCGTAAATCGAAACTGTCACAACCATTTATTAAAAACTTCCGCCTGCCTAATTTCAGGCGCTGCAGTGTCTGCCAAAGAATTGTTTGATGAATATTCATACGCACCAAATATTCTAGTGAGGGAGCAACAATCGGTCCGCAGCTCGCGCACGTAAAACATTAATTACCGTGTACGTTGTTGTGTGGAACAATGCTTTGGGTTTTGGAAAAAGTGTACGGTTGCTTAGTGGGCGGAGAATATGATAGACGCAGATGAAATAACGAAGCTGAACAAAACGGACGGAATGAAAAGGTTTATTCTGGGTTTTAGATTTTTATAGCAGTGAATTCTTTGAGGTACAACCGCAGGTTTCCTGGCAAAGTTTTTAATAGCAGAAAGCTAATGACAAATATCGAGAATTTACGTGCTACGCCGCAGCTCCGTAGCATTGTTTTCCGCTGAGGAGGGTAATTTTCGTAAAAGTTTTGTGCAGAGACGCTCTCTGTGTAGTAACGAGAAACCATCCATTTGTGTGCTGGAGCGGCATTTGAACTTTATAATCAGTATACTTATTTGATATTGATATGTCTTTTTGGTTTTGACGACCGGTCTGGCCTAGTGGGTAGTGACCCTGCCTGCGAAGTCGATGGTCCTGGGTTCGAATCACAGTAAGGGCATTTATTTGTATGATGATACAGATATTTGTTCCTGAGTCATGAGTGTTTTCTATGTATTTAAGTATTTGTATATTATATATATCGTTGTCTGAGTACCCACAACACAAGCCTTCTTGAGCTTACTGTGGGACTTTGTCAATCTGTGTAAGAATGTCCTATAATATTTATTTATTTATTTATTTATGTCTACGAAATGCTATGGAGTCATCTTATAAGGCACCCGCTCGCACTTATTGTTGCACGGGAGCGGTGGGCGTGACGTAGTGCCTACCGATTGTGATTTTAACAACAAGTTTTGAATTTGATCTAAATTTGTTATCCTAGAATCTGGATATGATAATATGTCAGTACCATAAGTGACATTTTTTTAACACTCCATAAATCCAGATCAAATTCATAACCTGTTATTACAATCACAATACACCTCCTGATGACATGATTCAAAGTCGTATCAAAATAAGACCAAAACCATTAAAACAAAATTGGCATCGTTACGTTAACACAGTGTGTAAATTCAATACGGGCGAATATTTCAACGGCGGTTAGCATTGGATCTAAGAAGTATAAGTACTGAAATAGATTTTGCTTAGAAATACATTGAAAATGTTAACCATACAAAATAGTTCGACCCGCAATGTAATACTCGTACAACTATACAACACACAAGTTACGGGATACGAGCTTTTCAAAGTAACTGTCAACGCTTGTCGGCGTATCTCGTAATGTTGCCGTTCTCGTAAATTTACAACATTCCATTGTGCTCTCAATATAATTATATTGCGGTAAAGGCAAACTTAGATGTTTCCTAGTAAAAAGTAATTTTACCAGTACCTTTATGAAGTAATTGCATTTCGTGTAAGCATTTATTTGTTTATTATTTATGCATACATACCGTCTTTATCTTTTCATTTTAATTATGTAGGTACTTACTAAACCTTAATGGCACGTGAGCGGTTACAAAATCTTATTGTAAACTTATACTTGAAACTCCGTAACTTCATTTACCTAAATCTTTGTTTAACAGTGAGCCAAAAATTAATCTAACTTTCGTTACACTTTCAGATTATTCTCTTTCAAGCTCTTTCCAGAGAGTAATAGCTGATATTACTGCAAAATAACTAACCGATTTTAATGACTACGTCATTAGGTCATACGAAACGATTTTATTATTCATTTCAACTTTTTTCTAATTTTGAATAACTGCCATTGAACTGACAATGTAATTAAATGAATACTAAGCCTAACTGCTGATGAGTATTTCTATGAGTTACACCTTCATCTGGAGATTGGAGCCGTCCTATCGTCGCTGCAGTATGCATTATAGAAAAAGACTGTCGGTCATGGGGTTCACACGAAAAATACCAAGAATTTAATATTATTTGTACCTTTATGTAGTTCCCCCGTCTCATCCCTCAGCTGAATGTTGGTGCCGTCTTCCCTTCGCCACAGTATGCGAGGGTGAGGCCGACCTTCAGCCATGCAGGAGAGACTCACGTCTTCCCCCTCTCTCGCCACCAGATCGCCACTGGTGCCTTCGTCTACGATGTTTGGTGGAACTGGGGAGAAAAAAGAGGTTTGATGACAAGAATGTCAGCACGTGAAAGTGTGGACAAAAAAGTAAGAAAACCGCGGTGTGATTAGACAAATGAAAATACTAACAAGCTGGTATTAAAACTAAATGTTTATTTATATCTCAAGAATAGTCTACAAATCGACAATATTTCCTGGCGGACTGGAGAAGTAGAATTAAATTTCGCTAAAAATACATTTGGAACGTCATTTACTTACAAACAAGATATATACAGTGGTAAAGTGGTATTAAGTACTAGAAGAAATGAATAACTAGCTTAAATCTAAAATAGACCAAGGATGCTGGCGGCATTTCCTCGCTGTATCGCAATGCTGATACGTTGTGCGAGGTAGCCGCCAGGTCTTCGGTCACCAGTTACATAACATAATACATTTGTTGCCACCCCACGTGATCGCCGCCATACATATGGCGGAAGCAAATGGGAATGATTCACATGAATGCACCTATTTATCATGTTTTAGTGGGAACCACCTGAATCACGTTGCCGACAATGAGCAGTGTCCATAATGTGATAATTACAGTATTCCGTTCGCCTCATACGTATTCATAGCGCATACGTTTGACCAGTCGACTGGAAGAAGCAGAAAGCACTTCATAATTGGCTTACCTAGGTACTTGAATTAACACAAAGCAGACTTGTTACTCTAGTAACTTTTGAAATTAAACCGAAATAAGCTCCTGACGCGAAGCGTGGATGTTAAAGTGATAAAGCATTTAGCAAGTGGTTAAGTTCCTTTAATTCCCAAAACGGATAAGACGTTTGCGTACTTCATAAAAGTTGGATGCGAATCCCCGACTGTGGAAATATAATTTATGCACCAAGATCCTTGTACGGAGGTAAGGAAATAAATTTTCACCGGCAACGTTACAACGTTACATTCCCATTTTTTCCCTGTGCTGGGACATCATAAATCTCGTGATACGGATCTTTAATAAATATTACTGCAAGTTAAATCCTGGCTGGGCGCCTAAATGAAAGACTGTGACTCATAATTTAATCACAAATTACGCTCGGAAATCTCCTGATTTATTGGGGCGGTTATCCAATCTACAATATTTAAATCAGGCTTGCTAAAAAAAACAATAGCCACAAACGTTATAAAAGGCAGCGTTTTAAGGGCTCGTATTTACATTTTAATATCGTGCCTAAAAGAACATTTTTAATCCGGAATGTAAATAAAGACACTACAATACTGCATATAATTAAATAAGTATCACTATTTTGGAAGTAAAGGTTCTGATCTTCTAATCAGATCCTTATCTAATCACTCTAAGGTTATCTAAATTACCTACTAGACGCACTTTCTATTATAGCAACATATATTCATATTCATATATTTATTGATAAAGATAATTCATTACACGTCAAGAATACAAATGTCAATCATAATTCATTAATTATAAATTAAAAATCAAAGTACATACAATGTAGACATCAGAAAAATGCAATAACTAGTTAATAGTTTAATATTAACAATATTTCATCGCGACAAAAAAAAGCCAAAATTAAATTTCTCACTAAAATACCTACTGCAAACATGGACTTTACTATTAAAGCAAGCAAGCAGTAAGCAAGGTGCCTTGGTAACCGTTGCAGTAGCGTAAAGGACCGGGCCGTGTCCGGGCCGTGTCCGGGCCGGAGCTTCCCGGCGCATCGTTTGCTATGGAAAGGCATCACGTGATCGCCTGTCATGTTCATAGAAAAGTAAGCGTCGGAAGCTCCGGCCCGGACACAGCCCGGTCTAACATGAGTCATCCTTAAGTCCGCGGATCAAATCGTACAGATCAAAATGTAAATCAAGACAATGTTCATATATATTGCGCTCGACCAAATGTATTAATTGAACGGCATATTGATTCGCCGCTTGCCGCGTCGTACTTAACTTGCGCCTAGTCCGCGGCCTAAGTGTTGTTAAGAAATCAAGTGCTTGCTTGCCGGCTCCGATACTGCCGTGTCATGACTATCTGCTGCATCTCTAAAAACCCTGTTTCGAGAAAATCGACTTTTGTAAAACTTTTGGATAAAGTGCAACTTCCCAAAACTATTATGTAATTTATGTATTTAGACATAATATGAAATCATAAAAAAGGCCTAAGGGCCCCCCCACATCTGGCGTCTTTCGAGCGTCGGCGTCTGTCGGCGTCAATCCAGCGCTATGGAAAATGACGTCGCTGCGCAGTTGCGTCGACGCTGCGTCGACGTTGCGTCGACGTCGGCCATAGAATTGTAGACGCCGACGCTCGAAAGACGCCAGATGTGGGGGGGCCCTAAGTGTTGTTAAGGGATCAAGTGCTTGCTTCCGTGCTAAACCCCCCAAACCCCTCGTATCTAATGCCTTTTATTATTTAAGTAGCAGACACATAAACTACTAATAATAATTAATCATTGATTATTCCTTAACTATTCAATGTCACCCTCTTTTCCTCTATATTTATTGCAGTGACAATAAGTTTCCGTTCTTAAAAGAAATAAAGGAAAATACTAGGTCACTACGTCGTTGAAAGCTGTCGAAAATAGCGAAATTCTCCCGAAAGGAAAACAATGTGAGAGAAAAGTGTGCCATAGCTCCACCAACTCACGGCCCAAGTGCCTGTCTGAGGAAAAATTGTATTACCGCTAATATATCAAAGTTTTATAGATCACAATACGGTATTTTGAGTGCCTAAACTACTTACTAATATTATTAATGTAACATTATATATGAATATTTGCGTGTTTGTTGCTTAATTGCAGAACGGACTTTGGTAAAATACACACATACCATAACGCTCCGCGATTGTAGCGCCATTTAGGGTCCTAGCTAAATTGGTTGTTCAATAAGTACTTACGTTATAGAATTCCCAATTTAGAAAGAACCCTAAATGGCTAACAATCCCGTGTGGTGACTGTATCTCTAGTTGCACTTTTGCAGCTGTGTATCCATATAGGTAAGCCGTATGATCATACTACCACTACAAGTACTAGCTCATGTTGTATCTTGATATTATTTGTCAAGGAAATCATCACCTTTGGATATGCAATAATAAGAGGTGGAATTTTACGTAAAGAATCCCAATAACACAGCATGTAGGGACGTTGTCAACATATCCTTTTTCATACGATGGATGCCCAGTTGCCCACTTGTCCAGTAGGCAGCAATGTTGACTGCCCTGTCTGTTGCTTCCCTCAGATCCAGCTTTTCCTATTTTTTAATATATCTGGTTAATTATTTTTTAGAGGATATTCACAGTCACTTGGAATGTATTTTGGACTAATCCAGTCAGCCATTTTCAATTTAAAGCACTTGAAAGTCAACAGAGGATTGTGAAATTTTTGAACGTTTTCTATTAATTTGTTAGACGAAGTATTGAAAATGTTACCTACAGTATGTTATATATTTGTGATCTCACAAAGCTCTTTCATTTGGTACCCCACATGGTATGTTTAAAAGAGAATAAAATAAAGTTTGTACTGCCGAATTTATGACGTCATAGTAATTACCCCCACCACTTTCGCGCTTGTCATCTCATATATTTGTGTTCAGGGCATTACACTGAGTGCATCGATACCATATAACCGATATATACTTATATATATATATATAAGGTTGACTGGTAGAGAATGCTTTTGGCATTAAGTCCGCCTTTTGTACGATAAGTTTTCTTTTGTGCAATAAAGTTTAAATAAATAAATATTCACCCATATCCGAGACGACATGAACGAAACCTAACCTAAAGCTTGAAAAAACGGCCTTCTAAATATGTATATCGTCCATGTAAAGCATAGGTTTAAACAATAAAACATTCTTAAATGGACACTTTACTAACAAGATGAGTTTCTGCATCGTGTAATGCTTGAGTCTAATCTAGATAAGTACCCACGTATACGTAACTACATTCCGTATAAGACTACGTACGTACATCTATCTACTATGGATAATCAACTTAACTGGATGGAGTTTAAACTCGTTAAACTATAAATTAAATTTTGTTTGCTTGTTCCTAAATTTACTTATCTACTGCGATGCTGTCCCATTTGGAAATTTCCCAATATAATGAACACCATAGACTCCATCCTAAAATGCCAAATTGAGACCATTCTTAACGTTCATTTCAGCGAGCAGGCTTGGACCCAGGCCTGTTTACCGGTAAGATTTGGCGGCTTGGGGACTCGAAATGTTTCAGATGTCGCTTTGCCGGCATTCCTGTCCTCCATCCATAGCACGTCCGGTCTCGCAGGTAAAATTCTGAAAGCCTCCACGGCTACAAACTGCGAGATCGCGTGTTTGGATGAGGCCACGAATGCTTGGCTGGCTGGACCGAGCCCAAGCTTGCCATCCAAACCAACACAACAAAGGGCATGGGACACAATAGCCTGCGTTGCCACTCTGAACTCTCTCGTGGCAACATCTTCAGGAAAAGACCGCGCGAGGCTTTTAGCCGTGTCAAAACCAGAATCGGGTCACTGGCTTCACGCCTATCCCTCGCCCAACGCGGGGACTTTAATTGACCCGGGTACCTTGCGCATAGCCGCTGGTCTCCGGCTCGGAATCGGCATATGCACAGACCACACTTGCGCTTCTTGTGGGGCCCAAGTGGACCGGCTTGGCCACCATGGCCTTTCCTGCTCCTCGGGCGCCGGCCGCCTGTCTCGCCACGCTGCCCTCAACGACATCCTCAGAAGGGCTCTTGTCAGTGCCGGCGTCCCCGCAGCTCTGGAGCCCCGGATCGCGCGGGACGATGGCAAGCGCCCGGACGGGATGTCGTTAATCCCATGGAGAATGGGCCGCGCGCTGGTGTGGGACGCTACCTGCGCCGACACGTTGGCAGCGTCCTACATCCAAGCAACGAGCAGAAATGCCGGGGCAGCGGCGGACGCCCGAGAGCGAGCGAAGGCCCATAAATACAGCTGTCTCGGCGCCAACTACGAGTTCGTAGCTTTTGGCGTCGAGACACTCGGACCGTGGGGTAGAGGAGCGCGTGGGCTCCTTAAGGAGCTAGGTAAGCGGTTAAGGGAGGCAACAGGGGACTCTCGCGCGGGCAGCTTTCTCGCGCAAAGGATTGCTATCGCTATACAGCGCGGGAATGCTGCCTGCGCGATGGGCACCTTGCCGAGGGGCCTAGGCTTAGAAGGTAGGTTTTAGGGATTTTTATTTTTTTGTTAGGTTTAGTTTTCTGTTAATTTATTTTTTAGGCACTTAGACAGATATCTGTCTATCTGTCTCAAATTGTTAAACTATAGTAATGTAATTTGAAAAGATACGCTACCTATGCGAAAAGATATGCATATTTCGTTTCCTTTCAACCTACATTTATAACAAATATTGTGTACTTTTTGGTGCGTAATTACTTACATATACTTAATTATGTATAACAAAAACAATGAAGTACCTGCCTACATTTAGAAGCCATATTAAGGAACAATAGATTCAAATTGAGGCCGATTTGCTTAAGAATGAATTTACATTTTATAAGTTTTAATTGTAATAAATATAATGCATTCACAGCAATATTGTCACATGTAAAGTATTAGCCGTAAGTCAGCAGCAACATCAAGCAACATCAGCAAATTATGCTGGACTAAAATTTCGATGTAAAATCTGTGTTAACCATGATATAAGCAATTAAATTACAAATAACAAAGTAAAGAAGAATAATTTCGGGGGCAATAAATCGATCTAGCTAGGTTTTGTCTCTGGGAAAACGCGAAATTTTGAGTTTTTATAAGTTTTCCGAGCAAACCTCGGTCTCCCAGATATTCATCATATCTAAAATGCAAAACATGCTTGTCCATATCCCCTACGGTCGCTATTTACATTTGAGCCAGTATCGCCGTCGGTAAAAATGCCACGTACGGCGGCGGCGTGTTAAGGGACACGGCTAGCGCGTGTCCAACACTACCCTTTATACCCTTGACAAGACCCGCACATTTTTTACCCCGGCTGCTACACTTAGAAGACAGGCTGGACTGGGCTGTCATATGAATATTTGACTTTAATAAAAAATATCAAATTTAGGTACTAATTTAAATGTATTTTATTATAAACATCATAAAATCTATCTATCTATACATATAATAAAGCTGTAGAGGGTCGAAAGTCTGTACATGGAAGATATTTGAAAAAAAGTTGGCTGGGGATACTTAGAATCGATAACAGAACACGTTCCAACAGTTTTTAGAATTTTTGTCTGTTTGTCTGTTTATTTGAACGCGCATCACGTGAAAACGGCTGAACGGATTTTGATACAAACTTTACTAATCTGTCGAGAAAATCTCCGGCCAGGTTATAGGCTATAAAAATTTAACCCCTAAAAGGGGGGGTAGCCACAACACTCGCTTGATTTAAGTTTGCCCCTGAATCTTATGGCGCTACTTAGGAAGGAGGGGCAAACTTTTTCAAATATTTGCTACCACTATTGAGTACCCTGGTAAACTAACAGATGGCGCTGAATTTAATACGTCGTGACATGCATAGCCACCGAGGAAAGATTTTGCCAAATTAACTCTAAGCAGCTCTAAGTTTAGATGAGGGGATACGGATATCAACAAATTTAATTGAATAATTATGTTGATTTAATAATACAACAAAATTAAATGACAGTAAATCAATTACCCCTCATTGCACAGTGCCATCTTTTTCACGACTGCCCAAAAAGAGAGAGAGAGAGAGAGAGAGAGAGAGAGAGAGAGTGTATTGTGTTTTCAGCGTTCGTGTTTGTATGTAGGTATATATTTATTTATCTGAGTTTCTTTATTCCACCTTAACTTCTGAATGCCTTAACCGATTTAGACGTACGATACATCATTAGAATCCTTACGTCATCCCGGGTGAGATTGACAAAAAATGTTAAGAGAAGCTAATCTCATTAAACCAAATATTATTATTGAATGGGATACTTATTAAAATACAAAGAAGGCCTGATGTACGTGGCGCGCTGCACGCGGTTCAAAGCCAGGCGCCCTCGACTTTCTCATATAAAAGTGTCGGGCGTAGCCCGATGTACGTGACGCACTGTTCGCGTTCCAAAGCCGGGTGAATTCGACTTTCTCATAGGTACTTGAAAGTGTTGGGCGTAGCCCGATGTACGTGACACGCTGTACGCAGGCGCCCTCATAGTCAAACCTTCGGACGTAACCCGACGTACGTGGCGTGCTGTACGCGTTCGAAAGTCGGGCGCCTTCGGCGCCCTCATACTCAAAACGTCGGGAGTAGCCCGACGCACGTGGCGCGCTGTACGCGTTCCAAAGCCGGGCGCCTTCGACTTTCTCATACTAAAAGAATCTGGCGTAGCCCGACGTACGTGGCGCGCTGCACGCGGTCCAAAGCCAGGCGACTTAGACATTCTCATACTAAAAGAGACGTACGTCACGTACGTGACACGCTGTATGATTACCAAAGCCGGGCGCCTTCGGCGCCCTCATACTCAAGGAGTCGGGCGTAGACCAACGTACGTGACACACTGAACGCGTTCCAAAGCCGGGCGACTTCGGCGCCCTCATACTCAAAACGTCGGGAGTAGCCCGACGCACGTGGCGCGCTGTACGCGTTCCAAAGCCGGGGCCTTCGGCGCCCTCATACTAAAAGAGGCGGACGTAGACCGATGTACGTGACACGCTGTACGCTTGCCAAAATTGGGTGCCAAAGGCACCCTCATACTAAAAGAGTCGAGGGTCATAGTAAAAGAGTCGGGCACAGCCCGATGTATGTGGCGCGCTGCACGCGGTCCAAAGCTGGGCGAATTTGACTTTCTCATACTAAAAGAATCTGGCGTAGCCCGACGTAAGTGGCGCGCTGCACGCGGTCCAAAGCCAGGCGACTTAGACATTCTCATACTAAAAGAGACGTACGTGACACGCTGTATGGTTACCAAAGCCGGGCGCCTTCGGCGCCCTCATACTCAAGGAGTCGGGCGTAGACCGACGTACGTGACACACTGAACGCATTCCAAAGCCGGTCGCTTTCGGCGCCCTCATCCTCAAAACGTCGGGAGTAGCCCGACACACGTGGCGCACTGTACGCGTTCCAAAGCCGGGCGCCTTCGGCGCCCTCACACTAAAATTGTCGGACGTAGACCGACGTACGTGACACGCTGTACGCTTGCCAAAGTTGGGCGCCGAAGGCACCCTCATACTAAAAGAGTCGAGCGTAGCCCAACGTATGTGGCGCACTGCACGCGGTCCAAAGCTAGGCGACTTCGACTTTCTCATACTAAGAGTCGGGCAATAAGATAGAATTCTTATCAGAAATTAACATGCATGCATAATTGTTATAATTTTTTAAATAAATAAATACAGCGTAATGTAATTTACTATTTTTTATATATTTAGCAGCTTACTGACACAAACCGAATTCCACGCGGGCGAAGCCGCGGGCACAGCTAGTATACAATAACCTAAAACATTTAATCCTTAAATTATACATTAAAATAAAAAAAAACCTAAAATTAATTCAAATAAAACTTAACTAATTTACTTTAATTTATTAATTAACTAATTTTATTTTAATTTTAATTTTTATTTACTTGTTCCAAACAATGTTATACTTATAAATAATATGTATACCTATTAAATATACCTATGTACAAAATTTATGATATTGACATAGATTACAAGAATCCCATGAATCATTATGATTGATGTTAAATAAATAGTTTATGCTTATTACTAAATCATGTGCACCAATTCACTAGTAATTAGATATGCAGGTACCTTCCTATGTCATTCTTTAATAAAAGTCTTTAAAAAAACCTATTATTATGAAAAGGTTTTCATAATAATAGTTTCATTTTCGTTGGATTAAACATAATTATTAAGTATTTTGCTGGTCCTCGATATTACTTGTTTTGTTATTCCAATCTTGTAGGTACATATCGTGCGAAATATACTACTAAACTTGTACCAACTTCTAATATAATTATATTTCTCGACAACTTAATCATGTTAACAATCTCTCCGTAATTATTTCCCGGGCGTAGATTATATTTACTTTCCATATTTTCTTTAGACGGACTCCTTTCAGAAGGTATTTTCTTAACATCGCCGGCGCGGTCGATCCTTGCACATTGACGTGTTAATGAGCTCTTTGTGGTGGGTTGGGCGGAGCCGGTCTCTTTACTAAACGATTTATGTGCCAATTCGTTTGGTTTTTAAATGGAGTAACGGCTCAGTAAAGACTTTTATAACGAATAAAGTGAGTTTACTGTCTGGATTTGGGATCAAACCGAAGTGTTTAGAGTGGTAGACGGAATTATTTTGGTATGCGTTATAAAATTTTGACGAGATTCATTGAAAGATATAGGAGATACTCGTAAAGTACTTATGCAGAGATACGCAGATAAGATTTAAGTGTAGTTAATAGTTATGTAAAAAAATATATATTTTCTCTCTACGGAATTTGATTGAGAATAGTGCGTAGCAATGAACCGGTCGCAACGGGACCAATGAAAAACGTATAACATCAACTTTTGACACCGTCGCAACTAAACTACACTAAATTGCATTGCCCTCTAGAGTGCCATACAGCTAAAACGAGGTTTCGAACGGGTATCAAAATACTTTTAACTCTTTTCCTTACAACATAAGGCAGAGCGGCGAGACCCGAATGGTCACGTGCCGTAATAGGCGTCCTCTCACGTCCATTCTCGTTCTGCATCGAATGTTCGAGGTGATTTACCGGCGGCACACTTTGTCCATGAGGATTGAGCCAGTTTTTCCAGCATTGTTCTATTTGTGCGGCGAATTCCGCCATTCTTGACGACTTTCAATGGCATTTTTTGGGTTTTTGAATACTTTTACTGATGCGATTTTAACTACCTACTGTAAAAAGTTCTGCTACTCGTGCCTTTAGGATTGAAACCTTTCTTTATTAAAAGCGAGTAAAGCATTCGTCACTATTTACTTTAATACTGAAGTAGTTAGGGTAACTATTACTAATTGGCCACCAAATTAATTATATATTCACCTATAAACAGAATTCATTTAAGTGTAAGGTTTCAATAACTGGCCAGCCTTCAATAACTAGCCGCCATATACTAAAATGAATTCTGTTTATAGGTGAATAGAATTAATTTATAATTTAGGGCGGCCAGTTACTAATACCAAAAAGAATAGATAGTAGAGAGGGGTCCTGGCATAGTAAATAAAATAAACACATATAAAGTTATCAAAAAAAAAAAATATGGATAAATGATTTTATTATTTTTATATCATTTTGACCCATGTTCATTCACTGATATCTATGTGTAAAAATTGTTAAATATGAAACGGTGTCGTCACGCCATCTAGCCGAGAATGACTTTTTCTTGATTTCCGAGGCACGCTTTTTCTTAGACTTTATTCATCTTATACGAAGTTACATATGTCTTTGCTAATACCCAATCACCCTACCTATTTCTACTTATTTGATGTTTTATTTTTTGCCTAAGTACAAATTATCAAGTATCTATCCACTTACCTAATACATCGACGCATCCGATCATCTTCTTCATCGTACTGGTGTTGATCTGGCACATGTAGCATCCGCGGTCTTCCACCTTCAGAGGTCGGATGTGCAGCTGCCAGGATCCCGGAGAGTCGTTAGTGACCGCGTACCGCGAGCTGTGAGTGACTAGCCGCGTGTGCAACGTTAGGATTGTCTGGTCGTCGGCGCGGATCCACGCCACCTGGGACAATATGATTATAGTCATGGTATAATAATATACTCCGCCTGGTACTCTCTTCCCGTCTTTTCTAGGTCACCTGACTGACACAAGCCTACGTCATCATGCGACAGCGCTATAAGATAATATGCGATAGCGCTATATATAGCGGCCATGTTATTGTGACGTAGGCTTGTGTCACTCTGGGATGAGAAGACCATGTTTTATTAGACTATGATTAATTGATTATAGTTATTATCTTTTTGCGTACAATGAAGCGCTCGTTGTGATCCCTAACCCTTGATATGTTTTAGCACTGATCAGTGCATTTTTATATTTTAAATTAAACATGTCAATATCACAGTCCTTTTTCCAACAACCAAAGTTCGACAGTAGCATACGACGAAGGGTTAGTAACGAATTAAGGCAGGTAATAGATAAGGAAGAAATAGTAAGAAAAGTAATATGGTTGTTAAGGGAGTTTACATTGGTGGTAGAGTGTAGTAGAAGTAAGGCTGAGGGGATATATATATGAAGGATGCTTTTATAATCCTGAAGAAATACTCCAAAATATTCCTAAAGATATTAAAAGCTGTCGCTAACAAACACATCGTTTTGATTTATGACAAAAGGCTTGCTTAACAATACCGTATACGTACAGTATTTTTTGCGAAATTATGAAGCTATATGCTAAAAACAATTTCTTGGAAAATAAATCACAACGTTTCTAGTGATTCCGATACATAATATCAAAGTAACATAATAAGTTTACACAAATAAACATATATCGAGTCTTCAAAGTAAACGTTAATAGTCTTAATATATGTAAATATTTAGTCAACAGGTACGAAAACAAATATAAAACATTCTTCTTTATTTTTATCTAAAACATCTTTCATAAAACAAACTGAGTGCGTAATGAGACCGTTAAAGAAAAGTATATAGGTACGAGTAGTAAATAAAGAACCGTAGGTTAAATATTATAAATAATCACTACAGAACAAAATTACAACGATGAAACACGTACCAATGAATAATTGATTATAAATTATGAATATGTATTACCGATGCTAATAAATAATGGGAAATGGGTTATATAATGACCAAGCGAAGCATCAGGACTCCATTTTTCAGCTTGGACAAATATGTTTTCACCTCAGCACCTCGAACAAGGGTACTTTGCTTCGTAAAAACAGTGAGCAAAATGCGATTTTGCTGAAGTTGAATATCATAATCTCTAACAAAATAAAGTCTTTGAATAGCAAATTTATTTAAATTAAATTGCATTCAAGTAAATGTAATACTATTGATACCTCTACCTACCATTAATTTACCTAATTAACGCAAAACAGGCTTCCCTTGTCTTAAAGTTAGATAAACCTACATGCCGAGCTACCAGGGACTAACCAGAATCACATAGTTACATTTAACTAGTCAAACTCCTTATAAAGGGACATAAGTAATTCATTCAATGATTACGATAACATTAAGCTCACCATATGGAAAATACTACAAATCAGCCTTTTCACATGTCAAAAAAACAATCGTGCAATCTTAGGTTTACGTAGGTACTTAACATATTTTGCTAGTAAATATTTATTCGGTTAACTCACATTTGTATGCCTCACAATGTGAGGCATACATGTCATGTCAAACAAAAATTAAATTTCATCGTATGATACAGGTTTTGCCTTATGAAAGGAATACTTAAACGTAAGGAAATTGTATTCTTGTGTTAAACAATTTGAATGTCATTTGTCTGAAACTCACAGACATGTTTCATTTTAATTGAAACATATTATGGAATAATACAAATGATTGTGACGTTTGTGCGACATGTGTTTAAATACGAAACAACAAAGTTTATGTCTTTTGTTCTCTTAATACATTGTTTTAGAGAGTATATTTAAGAGAATAATAGACATGTACCTATATACGAGTACCTTGTTTATACCTCAGGGAGGAAAACATTTTAGACTTTAATAGAAAATATTTATCGTTTGAGAGGCGCTGAGCGCGCGATATAGATTTTAATTATCTTCATAAAGGGACGTTGTTTGATTAATAAAAAGGAAATAACATTAAAAACGTTACGTAAATAAATACGTTTTAGACATTTTAAATGTACGGCTGAAATATTATGCCTACAGTGTATTAAGACAACTTAGGTATTTTTTTATATTCAATAATTAACAAACCAAGAGACGTAATAATTGCTGAACATAGATGTGTGCATATTAAAGGCCAAATTCAGCCTTTTCCTCTCATAAAAACGCTCATTATTGTCATGCCATGTGTTACATTAATCCAGTACCTATTAATCTCACTTTTTGGTTGTAATTTGTAATTAACGTTAACTTGACTATGCAAGCTCATTTTTATAGAATTACAGTACCGACCGAGTTGCAAAATCTCTTAAATATCTCTGGTATTTATTATTTTATCCGATTGGGTAGGTATGAAAAATTTGTGGACTAATATTTCACAGACAAGCAGCAGATCTATCGCTGATGATATAAAATATTTTAAGAGATCTCTACCGCCATGGAAATAAAGTGCTATGATGGGAAAATCCCGTCTGTAATCTATTTTAATAAAACTTTGCAGTGACAGTCGATGACGTAAATTAATTATTTTTTAATGACGCACACCCGATAAGTTTTTGCGTCTCGTTAAAATTCGAAGTTGATTTTACTGTTCGAAATTTGGGCCGTGCTTTAATTATGCTGCTGCTACCTCGTTGGAAAATATGTACTTTATTTTGTTGTTCGGAAGTGTAAACCAAATCATAAAAGACTTGTTTTCATATACCGGGTGTGGCCTGTAACATGAGCAAAAAATTAAACTGTAGGCTGTACTCCTCATACATCCTCAGCGACTTTAAAAAATAACTTGTGGTTTGATTTTTAATACACTATAAAGTATATTCTAAGACGCAATGTATTGCGAATTCTGTTATGTTTAAGGCGTGACAAGCAACGTCAATCACAATGATATGGCGTGGCGATGGCGTCCATTGAAGATAATTTTTATTTTGTATGATAAATAGGGAGTCTAAATACTTCATAATTTTTAAAAGTTGTAGAACAAAAGTGTCACCGTTTGAGGAGTACAATCTATGTTTTAATTATTTGCTCGTGTTACAGGCCACACCCGGTATGTATAAACGTTATAATATCTTATCGTTATCGTTAGCGTGTGGACTGCTTTTACGCCACCATGCGCAAGAGAGCAACATCAGCAGCGAGACGTGTGCGCACCAGCGGCAGCGCCCTGCTGGCAGTCGTCGCCGACAGGCTTGATGGTCCATTTATGGGACACTGGTTGTCATTGCATGCACCAGTGTCCCATAACTGGGCGAAATGATGTAACTAGTTAAGTAAGGTTCTAAAATTAATATTGTTTGACATTCCGTATTCCTTTTTATTGTATTGTATATAGTATGCCATTGTATTGTTTATGTGTATTTTTATTATGGGTTAAAAGCCTGAAATAAATGATATTTTATTTTATTTTATTTTATTTTTTTTTATATCAAAATAGAATTACTAGTGTTACTTGTAGGTATAAAATATAGCAATTAAAAATAAAACTTGCAATTGAATTATTGAACAAGCCGGGTTTCGAAAAGGCTATAGTACCATAGACCACATCCATACGCTGCGGCAAGTTATACAGAAGACCGAAGAGTATAACTTACAATTATGCTTAGCGTTTGTGGACTATGAGAAAGCCTTCGATTCGGTGGAAACATGGGCGGTGCTTGAGTCTCTTCAGCGATGCCATATTGACTATCGGTACATCGAAGTGTTGAAGTATTTGTATAGTAACGCCACCATGTCGGTCCGAGTACAGGAGCAGAGCACGAAGGCGATTCCATTGCAAAGAGGCGTAAGGCAGGGAGACGTTATCTCTCCGAAACTGTTTACTGCCGTAATGGAAGACACCTTCAAGCTCTTGGAATGGCAAGGACTTGGCATCAACATCAACGGCGAATACATCACTCACCTTCGGTTTCCCGACGATATCGTAGTCATGGCAAAGTCGATGGAGGAACTCAGCATGATGCTCGATGACCTCAACCGAGTTTCACAACGGGTGGGCTTGAAAATGAACATGGACAAGACGAAACTTATGTCAAATGCCAATGTTGTGCCCATCCCAGTCTCTGTTGGGAACTCGGTACTCGAAGTTGTTGACTCGTACATCTACCTAGGACAAGTAGTCCAATTAGGTAGGTCCAACTTCGAGAAGGAGGTCAACCGCCGAATCCAACTCGGTTGGGCAGCGTTCGGGAAACTACGTAATGTCTTTTCGTCCGACATACCTCAGTGCCTCAAGACGAAAGTCTTTAATCAATGTGTGTTACCAGCGATGACTTACGGCTCCGAAACGTGGTCTTTCACTATCGGCCTCATCTCAAAATTCAAAGTCGCTCAACGAGCTATGGAGAGGGCTATGCTCGGAGTTTCTCTGCGTGATCGAATCAGAAATGAGGAGATCCGTAGACGAACTAAAGTCACCGATATAGCTCACCGGATTAGCAAGCTGAAGTGGCAATGGGCAGGCCACATTGCGCGCAGAGAAGATGGCCGATGGGGTCGAAAAGTGCTCGAGTGGAGACCACGGACTAGCAAACGCAGCGTAGGATGTCCACCCACAAGATGGACGGACGACCTTGTTAAAGCCGCCGGAAGACGCTGGATGCGGGTGGCTTCCAACCGGTACGAATGGAGGTCCAAGGGGGAGGCCTATGTTCAGCAGTGGACGTCTTATGGCTGAGATGATGATGATGATGAATTGAATTATTTATACATATAAACATTTTGTACACGTACAATATGCAGGAAGCAACT
This sequence comes from Cydia fagiglandana, assembly GCF_963556715.1. NCBI lineage: Eukaryota > Metazoa > Arthropoda > Insecta > Lepidoptera > Tortricidae > Cydia > Cydia fagiglandana. The sequence goes on from NC_085943.1 coordinate 17,804,701, forward strand.
ATGGTTACAGCTTGCTTTATGATCTTAAAGCAGTTATCGGAGCATAATATACATATACTTAAAAATAACACTTCACATATGAAAATACTTGAAATTACCTACTTAATCGTGCTATTCCCGCGCCTCCCAGGCCAGTTATAGTTTTAGTTATTATATCTCAAGTTGCCTGAAAATAAAGATTTTCCATTCTTTCATTTGCCTACGTAACGACAGCCCGCCCCTAAGAAATTATGGCTAATCGTGGCTAATTCAGACACGGGAGCATTCCACGGGCTGTCCCGTACAGACGTATTTTATTTTCTGTGTTGCGAATTTTCTTCGGCATTTAAAGCAGGCGATTCTTTTTCTGTGCATAATTTTTGACCATTTGTCATAGAAAAGAAAACTCTTTTACCTGCAAATCTTCAGAAAATTCGCGTTCATACTGGATATAGGTAGACAATTTCATGGAATGCTCCCGCGTCATCATTTGTTTTTGCGTGCGGACGGCTCATTTATTTTAGGTCGAACGGCGCGATTCGGGAAATGAATTAAAGATTCACTAGATATGAAATAGTAAAGATATGTGACGTTCCACGGCAAAAGGTACCTTATGCCGGCTGGCGCTTACGCTATTATTAACGCCGCTCCAATATTCAGCCGGGGAAATGGTACCTTATATCGTGGAACGTCACATATCTTTACTATTTCATATCTAGTGAATCTCTAATTCATTTCCCGAATTGCGCCGGAAGTTTGACTGTTATTAACTTATTAAGTGAAATTCGGATGACGTAGTCGTCTTCGGATGGAACGGATTGATTGTTGTAAAACTAGTTTTCACTTAAATAAATGTTTGAATTATATCATTAAACTATTTTTCACCAAGGCACTTTGCGAAAACTACTTTTGAGTTTGACTGAAAAATCCCAGTTTAATTTCACCGAGGCCTTATAAAAAACAAGTTAATTCATTACTAAAACACGTTTTCACTAAAAACGAGTTTTACATACATACCTAATCATCTAATAAATAATAATTGCATGATACGCCATTGTATAAGGGCCTCGATAGCCATTACTTAGTTGCCGACTCACGGGTAATCATAGCGGCGGGTAATAACGAACCGCCCGCCCGGCCGTTGAGATCTAACGTAAAACCGTTTTTCTATAGGATCAATCCAGCTCCGAAGCTTGTATATTTTTTTCTAGGAAATGGTCTCTTGTATCTCTACCTAATAAACAACACAGAAATGAACCACCCAGCTGCATCTTGTTTGAGAACTGTACACCAACTAACTGCAAAAATTTAACGATTTGCAACTGATAACTACTATGCAAACAGTTGCTTAATCCCTAATTTGTCCCTTATCTGTTAGTTCATATCACACATACATAATTATTTATGTAGCTACAAATGTTATGTTTTACATGACGGTTCTTTTTCGAACAGTACCTACTTTTAAATACATTCAATTTAGATAATGCCTTAAAAAACCAGAAGAGAGAATTTGTAGTACAAAATCTTTGTTTACGCGTGTTACTATTGTCGTTCTTGTCAAAAATACAAATAGTTAAGAACGTCAAATAAAGCTACACCGGCTCCAACGCAAAGGCAGAGGTGGCCTCGAGAAGAATTAGTTGTCGCCAAATTTAACATAATCCGAGCGTAGAACAATCTGAATTATGAAACTATAGATTTGCTTGTTGTTAGTTACCAAAAATATGTATATAGCAAGTTAAAAAAAATCACGTTTGTTGTATGGGAGCCCCACTTAAATCTTTATTTTATTCTGTTTTTAGTATTTGTTGTTATAGCGGCAACATCATCTGTGAAAATTTCAACTGTCTAGCTATCACGGTTCGTGAGATACAGCCTGGTGACAGACGGACGGACGGATGGACGGACAGCAGAGTCTTAGTAATAGGGTCCCGTTTTACCCTTTGGGTACGGAACCCAAACAATAGCGAGCAATAACCGAATAATATAAAGAGAACATTTATAATATTTTAAAGCCAATACGCTGTGGGCACCGTGCCCAGGCTGCACCGGACGCAGCACTAATGCCCTCATTAGTTCGTTTATCTATTATAATTATGCTTTCATAAACTAACTACACGAATTAAACAACGCAGTTTTGCAGCGACATTGTTGGCGATTTTATAGGGTAATACGAGTAAAGCACGCGTATTCGGGAAACGAGATAATCACAAGATCTAGAAACGATATAGAGATCAACTAGATTTACATTAGATATCGACTAGATGTGACTTGGATATCTAAGTCATAACTTGTCGAAATCGTTCAAGAGGACCTCCTGAATCGCGGAAACGTCAAATTTGACATATCTATCTTGTTGAGGTCTAGTAGAGATCTAATTCATTTTCGGAATCGAGCCGAAGGTCATGTTAGGATTGTATTTTGTTTAAAAATAATGTTATAACGCTTTTTGTCTTTAGTATCAACTTGTATGTCACCTAAGTAACTGTTACATCAAACGGTATTAATAAAACCTCATATGAAACGCATAATTTAGAAAACTCAGTCATAATCAAAAACTATTACAACAAATTCAAAGACAAATTAACACGATGACAGGGACACTCAACCAAAGCACTATCCTATAGCGCATCGTTGCTATAATCAATCAATAACAAACTCAACAATATTGTTTATGAGGATTAAAGAAAATCCTATCAGCCTACCGAGAAAGAAATACCAATAAAGATTTCCATAAATAAATATGTATCGACGGCGCGTCAAACTGTGAACGCGGTGTTTTCCCAAAGTCTTATGAATTATTTCTGAGATACTGATGAGGTGGAGGAGAAATCAGCATATCGTAATGAGATAACGGCCGAATGAAATGCAAATGAATTTGACGGTCGGGTGGACCCGAACACGGATCGTAGCCGCGATAAAGAACCCAGAAACAAAACGTACGAATACATTGCTCTATCTTGCTTGTACATCATGGAAATACAGTTTGTTAGAAAAGGACGGAGGTTAGCGTGCGAGTGACTTGGCTGATATAGGATCAGAGTGCCAGGCGGCCGGGACTCGCTCGGGATTGAGAACAAATTGGGGCAGACGTTTGAATTTGCACGCTCATTTAGTAAATACATCGCGTCACGATTTACAATTACCGCTTAGCTTACATATATTATAAATGTCTAGTGAAGTTATTACGTGGAGTAGAAACTTGGAGAGATGCGTGTTGTTGTGGTACATTTATTCTTCTAGCTCATTGAATTACCGAGATATTTTAGGATTGTATCACAATTCTCTAGCTTCATTTAAATCAAACATACTCGTATAAGTTTACCAGAACTTTGTGTGGTATTTTAAAGATATTATCCTATATTGCTTATATAGGAAAAAAATCTTGCCCATAAATAATAGTATATATAGTTTAAAAAGTAAAGGTTTTTGAGTGGGTTCGAGAGCTTTTTTAATGTTCGACTAGGCCACTTACTTGACAAAAACGACTAATTTCCACACGGGCCTTTAGGTACTCCACAAATTACACACATTTAGCTAAACCAAATATGCTTGTGATACCTACCGTAAAGGTATAATAATTACGAAACGAAAATTACCTAGTCAACTCATTCAAATAACAACTAACCTTTAAATGTATTCCACTCGAAAACATTAAATGAATTACTATCATTCGTTCACGCAAAAAAGTCTAATAATACTGTAATTTGTATTATTATTTTTACAGTCCAACAGGTTTAATTTTAATAACATCCCAAAAGCTTGTCCAGAAAAGGTTTACATTTCGCTTTCTTTTTCTACATGTAACTAGACAACTTTTCTAAACTTCGTGGAACCAACAGCTTAACCTAAATAAAAATATGAAGTTAAAAGAAAAAACTTATTCGCAATAGGTACTTGAAAATCCATCTCGTTGATTGTTTATTTATTACGCAATCATCTTTATTAATATTTCCCAGAACAGACGTTTTATTCTCAAGGCATATTTTGAGATAGGAGAAAAACGAATGGCAACCATAGAAATCTTAGACAAAATGGAAAAAAGTAAGTATGCTGACCCTACAATATGTAAATTATAATTATGTGCCTATAGTAAATATTTTTTGAAAATGATTTATTATCTTATAAATAAATATTTCAAGTTATAAAAATGTTTCTAGATTTTACTAAACCTAACCGGTTGGCAACACACGAACACACCTTACCTCTAATATTCCGGATAATTAAAAGAAAGTTACCTCACTGAAAAACATTGAGACTTCATTCAATATTTCATCAACAAGAACTTTCGGCTTTCCGAGTTATAAAAAATGTAATATTGCCGACAGTCGCGAAAGCAATCCACCTTAATCCTACTTTGACTGATCGCATCTACTCCGTTTCCCCGTAATTGTATTTTCGTATATCCAGTAGTTGCTAACATGGCCGGTGGCTTTTATGCGATACTGTGTGTCGGCGTTTGACATCGTTACTGAATTTGTTATTAAGTACCTAAGTGGTCTTAGCCTATATAGGGTTTTAATAAGTAAATCAGTAAAATAATGATACACATCATTACGTTGCACTGCACACTGTCGGGTAAAAAGTGTTTTTGTTTTATCTTTAAATATATAATTATAGGTATTTTATGATTATTGCCAATAAAATAAGGAAAGGGGTTTTCTGTGTACCGAACCAACACGTCTTCGACCTAACCATGTACACCTAAATAAATATTCTTTATTTGATAGGAAAATGGATATAAGTAACTATAACCAGCAATATTAATTAGCACGTAGCAAATAAATAAGTTTATCCGTGCAAAATAAAGACGTTGTCGAAGAAAAAACGGACGGACATATTTTAAAACTATACAAAAAATATTTTATATAATATTTTCCCTTCTGTGTCCCGATAACAGTTTGTTAAGTTGGTAACAAAATTTGGGATTTTTACATGTATAATAAACTGTTTGAAATGCTTGTTATGTTTTAATGTTTATTTGGGCACAAACGGTACAATAATGCTTACAGATATTAATATTATTCAACATATGAACCAGTGAAGTTGCCACTAACTACTAACACGTATACAAAAATAAACTACGGTATATTTACAGAGCAAACAAACATTTGTCGGCATTGTTAATGAATTTAAAAACAAAATAGAATATTGAGAAAAATAAAACAGTTAAAAGTTAATACATTCTAAACATTAGTAATCAAAGTACTAAGAACCTCATGCTTAAACTTAACTAACTTATTAGTTTTGTAAAGTAAACCACAGTGAAGGGTCTGTTTAAATGCCATTTATCTAAGAGAAGTGATTGATGCCGCACCGAAAAAGAACTCATTTGTCACCGCAGGACACTCAATAGAACCGCAATAAAATATCAGCTATTTATAGACCACTCCATTAAGTACATATGTACTAAACTACAAATACAAGGAGTAGAGTAGGTACTTAATTCCGTAAGTCTGGCAACTAAATGTTTTACGGTCGAGGATTAAAGACTGGACGGCGATGGATTTGCCATAATATACTTTGTCATTGCAAATGTCGTGTATAATTAGCTTGGTGCGTCACTCTGTCGGATAATCAGTCTATCAGTCGTTTGTTTGCACCCATGATGTGCCGTGTCAGTGATGTCTCTGAATTTGATGTAGGTACCTATGACGATATTGAGTTAAAAAATTACTCATATATAAATTTGCCTGCCACCAAAGCTTAGTTTTTGTTCACGTGTTAGAAAATATTTATCCATTTATATTGTTTTGTACAATGTTAGTGTTACATAACTATATGTATACTTGTAATGTTTTTAATTCGTGATTTAACGCTTTCTGGATTTTAGTCGGATTATTAGTTTTCAGTTTCTAATAATGAATTTATCATGAGTCCAAAAAATAATTATAACTTTGCTCCAAATTAAACATTGCTGTAACCTAAAACAAACTAGACATTCTATAAAAATATTTGCTTTCATTTAAACGAATTTAGTTACTTATTTGAAACGCTCTTTGTAACTATAATTGCGATTCTCGTTGGTAAATACTGAAATTATTAAAATTATAATACCTAATCTACGTAGGAATAATCAGCTTTTATTACTTTTCAGTGTGATAGTATTATTCGTTACTATTTATCGATCGCTTGGTGACCCAACGATCAATTGGATTGGATTTGGATTGGTAGTAACGAATAATACTCAATCCTAAAGACACCAAGGATTCGCATGACTACATGATAACATAGAGAAAAAAAATTGATTTAAGTAATGTGAAGTTTTGATCAAGCTACTAATAACGACAAAATAAAAAGTCTGGTAAGTGAACAAGTTTAGAAACTTCTTAAATAAACTACTGCGTAACATCAAATAGGTAATGTTGTCAATGTGTATTGTGTATCTAACTTACAAAGCAAAACCTTGATCTCCTCTAAGAACGTAATACCACGGAGTTAGAAGTAGCACGAGAAACTTTCAAGTGAGCATATTTCATTTAAGTTCAAAGTGACTTGTCAACTAAGGTTCGAGTTTTAAACCGCTTAGAACTATGTAGCAGAAGCGCCGGCCTTCGGTTACCGAGAGGGACCATGGGCCCGATTCGGATTTTGAAATAGACATCTATTAGATATCTTTTAGACATCACCAAGATACGATAACGATATGTTTAAGATCTAACCTGTCAAATTTGACAGTTGCGCGATTCTGGAGATCCTCTTGAACGATTTCCACAGGATATGACTTAGAGATCCAATTCACATCTAATAGATATCTTACTCTATCTAACGTAAAAGTGACATTGGTTGCCCGAATTGCGCTGCAAAAGAGAACTAGTTGATATATAAACTATAACGTATCTAGTACGTGTTGTCTCTTGTGAATATCTTGAAGTTCGAATACGGCAGTATAACTACCCCAAATTACACTCTTAAGAAAGACAAACTTGGCAAGTCAAACGCTACTAAGCTTCTTGGTGGTATCTCTATGACTATAAAACGGTTAAGCGTGAGCTACGGTGAGATTAGGTATATCAACTCCGCTGTATGCTAAGGGCTTAGATATAAGTAATCCAAATGGATACAGATTTGCGGGAATGACTTGGCTTCTGCGAATCTATATTTTTTTGTGTTTAAAGTAGATATTCTATGATGGAATGTAGATAATAATTTATAATAAGTATTGCGCGGCTCCTTAAAAAAACAGTTAAGAACAAAGTTTAAACGTAAGTAATTGAACAAAGGTTGGTTTAACGCTTTAGAATAATTTCGTTGAAAATAGGCCCTATTCACCCGATATCACGCGAGGTGATGATATGTGACCTTAGAAATATTTTCTTGAAGTCGTCTAAACCTACCAAAAACAGTAGGTTAAAGTATAAATGTTTCCAACGTCTGATCAGAATGCTTGGTAGTTAAATCCATAATCCACAAGGTAACGACGGTACGGTAATACATAGAATAAACCTGAGATTTGGCGTGTAAACCGAACGTTTCAGAATAAATCGAAGTGGAGCACGAGTTACTGTGGCTGACAGTTAAAACGAACGCATGGAAATACCTACTGCCGTGCTTCAAATATCGGCTTGTTAGAAGGCAAGGTGAGTGCCAAGAACCGCGTTAAAGATGAAATAATAATTAATTGGGTGCTGCTAAAATTATAAATTACCTATATTATGAGGAAAGTATGTTATTTTATAATTAGGTACATATATTACCAAATTATTTACAACCACGCGGCGGCGTTCTGTCGCTTAAATATATAGTGTTTCTAGTAAGTATTAAGTTACATAATCTCATCTACGGGCCACTAGTTGAAAACCTAGTAAATAAAGATATTTCATTCATTCTTTATTTGTAGACAGGTACCTTCTAATCTAAGTTCGAATATAATGTTAGATTTGATTGTGCGCTTATTGATAACTTTTACATTTGAAGCAAAATTCATTCCAAAAATGCCACCAATATTTCATTGTCTAAATATGTCACCCAAAAAATAAGTCTAATAAAGCGTTTCATGGGCTTGGTAGGAACAAAAAAATAAGGTAGCACATAAATTATTGTTGTTTCTTTGTACAATATTCCTCATCTGTGCTCAAACTGTCGTAATATGGCAGCATGCCCACAGCCGTGTTGTCCCATAACACGCGGCACGTCGTTGTAACTTTTGCTGAGCCACTGCGAAGTAAAGTGGTTAGCTTTGCGTGACATCTTCCTAAGGGTGGTGTTCCACCTGTCCAATTTCTTTGTCCATTGTGTATTTTGTCTCACATTTTGCTTAATGAGAGAGTGAGGCGCTACGCTACTACGTTGGACAAAGATATTGGACAGATGGAATACCACCCTAAGCCATATTAATAATTACTTATTATCTATTGTAGACAGAGATTTTTGAAACAAAAGTACAAGCTATAAACGTAAAAAGGCGTTAAGGGAAATCACCTCTGATTTTGTCAAATTGACAACGCAATTACGATTTCTCTGATATATTGCGCATTGAAATTTCTGTAGGCACAATCATTTCGCATTTTTTCAACATTCTTTCACACTTTCCGTACAGATTTCCCGCGTTCCGGATGTTTCCAATTACAAGGGTTATGAACATCAATTTGTCTGTTTCCTCGCACTGGCTGATGGGAATTATTAATTAGTTGTATTTAGCTAAGCTCCTCTCATCCGTGGCCCTCTGGCAGTTCCGAGTATTTTAATGAAGTATCTACGTTAACTTTTACGTTAGCACCATCTGTGAGATTACATTTTTAGGCTGGGGGATTACACAGGGTTTAAAGGATTCTGATTCAATAATTTACGCTGAGGTCGAACGCAATAACGGATATGAGCCAAGTTTACCGTGAAACCTTTTAATAAGTACTCTAAAAAAAATACCGTGGTCAAAAATTGTATAATCCTTTTATAAATTGACGGATGTTTCTTAATAATATAGTTAGAATATAGTTTATCTGCATCTGCATACAATAGTTTACAGACTGCATTTAAATAAACATCGAAGTTCCTTTTTTAAACAACTTACATACGAGCTCATTTTGGGCAACAATCAGACGATTCGTTCGATCAGCTTTCCTGCATTGCTGTAATAAATGTAAAATATCCTGATTCCGGCCGTTAACATTGAGAGTGTCATTGCACAACAGATCAGCTGAGCACTGCTATTATGCACCTGCATTTCTGCGGTAAATTTAATGTCCTTGATAATATGACCTTTGTTTGCAGCAGTGCTGTTAGGTTAGGGGCCCGATTCGGATTTTGAAATAAACATCTATTAGACATCTTATTGACATCACCAAGATACGACAACGATACCTATGTTTAAGATCTATCCTGTCAAATTTGACATTTGCACGATTCTGGAGATACTCTTGAACGATTTCCACTGGATATGACTTAGAGATCCAATTCACATCTAATAGATGTAAGATATCTATTAGATGTGAATTGTATGGTATACGGGGGTTGTTTAGGGGATGAAGTAACGGAACACGGTGTTGTTCATACGACGTTTATTACAGCACTGATTTTTGGATTACCTACCCACATAACATTTACATACCTAGTTGCGTCTACCCCCAAGTACATATATCACAAATTGGAAGTGAAGATATCTATCTAAAAGGCTTGCTACACGGTCGCCGACAAGCCCCCAGACCGCGTGGCCTTGGCCGGTCCCGGACCGTGTAGACAGTTGTTACCAACAAAATTTGACCAAAACTGACCAAGGACAGACCAAGGTCAGACGGTTAGAAGGCTTGTCGGCGACCGTGTAGCAAGCCTTTAACGTAAAAGTGACATTGGTTGCCCGAATTGCGCTGCAAAAGAGAACTATAGGTTAGTTGATATCTAAACTATAACGTATCTAGAATGGGTCTAGTACGTGTCGTCTCTTGTGAATATCTTGAAGTTCGAATACGGAAGTACGTGTCGATTTCAATCTCGATGGCCAAGATCATTGATATTTCTTGCAGCAGTGTAGCCACTGCTCAGCACTACTACCTTAAACGGGCCGTACATTTCTTTGCCACGGTTGACGAAAAAAAAGAACAAAAGTAACCACAATTACTACAATAAGTTGTACATTCTTATAATTCCTCGCTAGCAGAATTTTTATTTCATTAGAGTGTACATGATGTCTTTAACATGCAGTATCCATAATTGTTTCCAGCTCTGCAAATTATGAATAGTGTACATAGATCATAGAGTCGAAAAGTGGTAGACTGCTTTCTTGGCTGACTATACGTATAAAATACCTTTTCTCTCTGTATTATTTGTATTGTTTTCTGTAATGAGTTGTGCAATAGAGAGTATTTGTATTGTATTGTACTCATTGGGTTTGCCTTTATAATTTACATACAAATCTTAATCGATTCCTACGACTGAGTTATTGTATTTGAGTGTGTGCTGAGTTATTGTATTGTACCTATGTATTTATTTACAATAACAAATTTTGTCTAACTAAGCTCAATACTCCAGAAAACGATTTACGGAAATATTTGTTTTTAAAACTTCCGTCCGGTTGGACTTGCTTGATTGAATGCCCCCTAAAGAAGTTTCTCGAAGAAAAGTTTATGAAAGGCGAATTTCCAATACCAGTGAAGCGTGAATTTGAGGATAGTTTATCTTAACGTAGGAACAGCGACACACTGCGAAATTGAAAGCATCGAGGGATCAAATACCCTTCGTAGGTAGGGTGTGCAAAAGATTATCGTCATTAAGCCTTTTTGTGTGTCCCATGACCCGTTCCCGTTCATGGTGTACATAATGAAATCAGAGAATGTAGTGATATGCGCAAACTCAATAAGCTCATGATAAAATGCAGAAACTGTATCATAAGATTTTTGTAGCGTTTGAATCATTTCACAAGCGATTTTTTAAACACTAATAAAATCCACACGAAAATATTAGCATAAGAGCTAGCTTATACAAATTTGAGAGTAATAAAACCTAATAAGCTAGCTATTAAATGGTGAAGCTCAGAGTAGCCAAGCCAGCAAAGGGTTGTAAAATCAATTGAAATGCCCGGAACACAAGCCTGACGCACACACACGGGCGGGCGCGGGCGTGCGCGTGAACAAGCGGGCCTGCGGCACATCTCATCAGCTAGTTTTATATGACCATCATCACATGGGCCGCGGGCGCGGGTCGGGCGCGGGACGGCGTGCGTGCGTTTAGCTTTATCATACTAAAGAGGTTTCTTTGCTCTCAAAAATGCATTAATGTTGGAGCTAGTTCTCCGCCATTACGTAAGTCGATTCATAAGAAGGTAAATAAAATATGTACCTAAGTAAGTAACTACATAGTAACTACCAATTTGATTGTTAAGGTAGCAAGCAGTTAATAAAAGTTATATAGGTTGCGAAAGAATATTATACCAAAGTCACGGCAATTGTAGGTACATGATGGAAAACTCGCTAAGCTGCCTTGCTGCTCGCTAAGTTGTTGAAAACTGTACGGATTACTGTCAATCTTCACAAATTATTTATTGACTTATTCTCGAGGGAATATACAGGGTGTTTGGTACATCGTTTGCCAAATTAAAACGGCAGATAGTCATTTGCTATCTTCTCAGGCCTAGAAATTTTTAATATAGTCCAAAAAAAATTTTTCACTCCTATGACAGTTTTTCGTAAAATTCAAATTTTTACTTGAGCAGTAGAAAAAAAATCCATGGCCAATTTTTTTTCTATGCATGAGTAGATAGCAAATGACTCAACATATCTGCCGTTTTAATTTGGCAAACGATGTACCAAACACCCTGTATAAAACAGACCTTTACGCAGCTTTTTCATTACGGCTCGTAATAATATGTACTTGATGCTAGTAAGGTAACAATAGCGGTGCTCAATGTAGCATAAGTTAGCCTTATAAGACACTAGCAACCCGCCCCGGCTTCGCACGGGTAAAAACATTATACATCTAGGTAAACCTTCCTCAAGAATCACTCTAATTACCTATAGGTGAAAACTGCATGAAAATCCGTTCAGTAGTTTTTGAGTTTATCACGACAAACATACAAACAGACAGATGCGGCGAGGGACTTTGTTTTATAAGGTCTCCACGCATATGTCCGTTTATTTTTATATAAATAAGAATTCCTAACACGGAGTGCACAACAAGACGATTTTAGTGATACTACAAAATATATTACTGAAATACTACAACTTAAATCAACAATGTAATTTATGTAATTGTCATCCCTCAAACGTACAGTGCTGTTTAGTGTTGATTGAACAAGCTCCAACTATTTCGAGCTTTAAGCATAACACAGGCAGTCTGTTAATTTGTTTACACGGTAAACATAAACATGGCGTGCGTAATAAAGCAATGTTGCGTTGGGATAGGTAGGATTAACAAGGATTGTGACCAAATCCAGACTTTGGGTTTATTGTTCCTGCCTATAAACAATTACGGGAGACTATTTAGAGTTGTGCTCGCTTTTGCAAAGCCTACAGTCAAAGGACTGTTTCTGAACGGTAGGTAATGACTTACCTACTCGACGCTAGGACGACTAAATGTTTCGCTACATAAATGAAGCTTTAGTGTGGCTGAATTGTGGCAATGTGGCCTTTGATCTAATCCTGTCCAGAAGAACCAATAAAAAAATGGTTGTCTGTAAAGTCGGTTTACGGACGTGTTTTGCGTGATATCGTCATAAGAAAACATTACCATTACATTACGTAACGTTACCTTGGAGATCCGTCCACAACGTTACCATGGAGATCAGTCCACAACGTGACACTTTTTCGTGCATGCTATCGGTGTTCATCGATTTATAAGACGTTATCACGTCAAAAACATCACCTTGAATATGATGAGTATTATGGATGACAATGACACATTGTTGATTGGGTAGGTAGTTACTTTTTAAATCGTCCTTAACGCCAGCCGGTGCGTGCGCGGTGGTTGAAACGCTAACGTTATTAACTAACGTTAATTTAATTTATCCTAGCATAGTTGTTTTTTTATTTCTGTAGTACCCGTACCCGTCCCTCTTTTGTTAACATAGTAAAAGACGGATAGTCTATCTCGCCGCGAGATACTGTCGCGCGAATCATGTTCTAGCCCGGCTGAATATTTTCTATAAGTTTTTAAATGAACTGAGTAAATCTCATAGAACTGTTTGCAAAAATATGGCACGTGGTCGCATTTAACGCACTCAGTTGTTTATGTTTAAACCTATTAGTAAACATAAGCATAATCGTTTTGAAGTTAACAAAACAGTTAATATGGATTTATGTTTTTCTTTTGAGAGGTCACGAAATTTTGGCACAGTTAATGTCATCTTTTCGTAGTAACGAGCTATCTAATGACTAGTTTAATAAAAAACAAGTGCGAGTCGGACTCGCGCACGAAGGGTTCCGTACCATAAAGCAAAAAAAAAAACGGAAAAAAATGCAAAAAGAAAACGGTCACCCATCCAAGTACTGACCACGCCCGACGTTGCTTAACTTTGGTCAAAAATCACGTTTGCTGTATGGGAGCCCCACTTAAATCTTTATTTTATTCTGTTTTTAGTATTTGTTGTTATAGCGGCAACAGAAATATATCATCTGTGAAAATTTCAACTGTCTAGCTATCACGGTTCGTGAGATACAGCCTGGTGACAGACAGACGGACGGACGGACGGACGGACGGACGGACGGACAGCGAAGTCTTAGTAATAGGGTCCCGTTTTACCCTTTGGGTACGGAACCCTAAATAATATTGTTACTACTTTAACTTTTTTTTTACTAGTCTCCCACAACAAACCACTCTGTGTCTACCAACAAACCACTCCATGGTTTGGCAGAAGAATATGTATAATTAGCTGTAAGCAAGATTTGTGAATAACTTCATTAATTTTTTACTTTTTTGCATTAACACAATTTTTCACATCAGATTTTAATTACAAATACCTTAAAATCCCCCAGATCGCGCACAGAGCAAGTAAGCACCGCCTCCCTCCCGATGGCGACGGTGACATTCTGAATGGGCCCCGCGAAGTCGGGCTCCGTGTCCCGGAGCGAGACCGTCGGCCCCACTCGGCTGAGTGGCGACGTTGTTTGGTGGCGGATGCTGCTTTTCACCACTGGAACAAAGGAAAAATTATCAAAATTAATATGTTATTCTAATACTTAGAAATAAGAAGGAATTAATTGTTCTATAATCAAGTAATGGCGCAAATGTATCTACTTATAGTATCTATTTTTGCAAAATAATCAACGTAGCCAATCACTTCACTACATCTTATAAAACAAAATCCCCCGCCGCGTTTGTCTATTTGTGTGTTTGTGTGTTTGTTCGCGATAAACTCAAAAACTAATGAACGGATTTTCATGCGGTATTCACCTATAAATAGAGTGATTCTTGAGGAAGGATTAGGTGTATAATTTGGGGCGGTTCCCTAATGTATAATAAAATTGTACATTTGCCTCAAAAATAAAAGGATGGCATGTTTAGAAATTTCATTGTTAAAGTGAATTGCAGTAGCCCGGAATAGAAAGCTATTGTTAAAATGTTGACTGTCTGTAGCTGCTTGTTTTATACTCTTCCTATTGAAACCTGCTACAATCAAAAAATCTAATTAAAAATGATGTTGCATTTCACGTTCCGAATTCTTTTGAATTTCCTGTTTCAAACACGTTTAAATACGATCCAATCGGAAAATGTTAAAAAATAAAGATCGTACGGAATGGGATGGTATTCCCCAGGCTCCTCGGCGAGGCAAATCTACACTAGTGCTGCGACTGACTGATGTGAATAATATATCTGTTTCAAGTGTGAAGTCTGAGGCTAGCGGAACCGCGTTTATTATTAATAACTGTCAAGTGGGAAATGTCCTGACATTTGCTGGAAATCGTTAAAAAATGCAACGAGGTCCCGCAGGTCAGAGCGAAAATGGAATAAAGACGGGTGAGCGGTAATAACGTTCTGAATCTTCTAGAGAGTTTACAGTACAGTACCGTAAAATAGGGTAAGTTGGGTGAAATTTGACTTTCAATCCTCGATAAAATTTTATTTTTACATGTGAAAACTGAATGGTGTATATAATAAGTGGTTCGGACGTTTGTATTTTCGTTTGTATTTTATTTTGGGTAGTTCCATTTCATAACTTTGACGATAAAGAGGAAAACCCACCTCACCCCGTAGTGCCTCGTATTTGGGGTGAGAGGGTTTTTCATACAAAGGTGATTTTGGAAGATTGTTGGATCGATTTTTTTTTATTATGCGTCAAAGTCAAGTCAAAGTCAAGTCAAAAATACTTTATTCATGTAGGCCTAGTAACAAGCACTTATGAACGTTTTACATAATAATATATTATCTTAAGCTAATTATCAGAGCAATTTATTGAAGTTAATATTATTCCATAGTAATATTGGATTATTATACAGATCAAATTTAATACTAAGAATTTCACAAAAAGATCGTCAAACATAAAAAAAATTGTATAAAAAATACTAGTCTAGAATGTTTCTAGAATAAAATCTAAATGTCAATAACAAATGTCAATAAAACTTAACAAAGAAGTACATACATTGAATTATCTATTTCGAGTCACAATTAATCCCACGTTGTTTTATCACTCATGTAGTCTTGTGTGGTATAATAAGCTTTAGAAATAAGTTTACGCTTTACATAATTTTTAAATTTATTAATTGATAATTCAGTAATATGGTTTGGAAGTTTATTATAAAATCTTACACAATTACCCATGAATGATTTTTTAATTTTATGGAGCCGCGTGAAGGGCACTGCGAGCTTATGTTTATTTCTAGTATTAATATTATGAATGTCACAATTTTTCCTAAAATTAACAATATTTTTATGTACATACAGAATATTCTCATAAATATATTGACAGTGCACTGTCATTATGTCAATTTCCTTGAATTTATCTCTAAGTGAGTCTCTATGGTTCAATTTATATATTGCTCGAATAGCCCGCTTCTGCAGAACAAAAATGGTATTTATCTCTGAAGCACCGCCCCACAGTAAAATACCATATGCCATAATGCTATGGAAGTAACTAAAATATACTAATCGAGCTGTTTTCACATCAGTTAACTGACGGATTTTGCTCACTGCAAAAGCTGCAGAACTCAGTCTACTCGAAAGAGTAGCAATATGGGGACCCCACTGAAGTTTAGAATCTAAAGTTATACCAAGAAAAACTGTACTATCAACTAATTCCAATTCCTCATCCTTCACAATGACACTTGTTTGCACATGCCTTACGTTACTACTAGTGACAAACTGAATACATTTAGTCTTTTTCTCATTTAACAATAAATTATTAACATTGAACCAATTTACTACCTTTGAAATAGCATCGTTTACATCATTGTACGCTTGTTGCTGTCGTTTGACTTTGAAAATAAGTGAGGTGTCGTCTGCAAACAATACTATGTCATGGTGGGTCTTTACAAGGAATGACAAGTCATTTATGTAGATAAGGAACAGGAAAGGCCCCAATATTGACCCCTGTGGTACACCCATAGAGACCAATGACCCCGGTGATCGCTGTCCACTCACATCGACCCTTTGTATTCTACCATTTAAGTAGGACTTAAGTAAATTCAGTGCCGATCCTCTAACTCCATAATAGTGTAGTTTCCTGATCAATGTTTCATGACAAACGCAGTCGAACGCCTTAGACAAATCACAGAAGACACCTAAAGCATCTCGTGACTCCTCCCAGGCATCGAAAATATGCTTAATTAGCTCAACACCAGCATCGGTTGTTGAGCGACCCCGTGTGAAACCAAACTGCTTATTATGCATTAAATTATTGCCGTTAAAATGTCGTACTAATTGTGAAAGAACTAATTTTTCAAAAATCTTGCTGAATGTTGGTAGCACAGATATCGGTCTAAAGTTAGTGGGGTCAGAGCTGCTACCAGATTTAAACAAAGGAGTTATTTTACTATGTTTCATTAAATCAGGAAACTCGCCGCAATCGACACTGTTGTTAAATATAACTACCAAGTCAGGCGCTACAATTTCTACTAAGGATTTGACAGCATGGACAGAGACTCCCCAGAGGTCATTCGTTTTTTTGACATTAATTGATTTAAACGCCTTTATTACATCTGAGGTACAAACATGTTCAAAATGAAGGTCTCTACAACACTCTGGAGCGTTATCTTTTAATAATGTAACAGCAGATGAGGGTGATGAATTTAAATCCTTAGTTGTGGATACTGGTACCTCGGTGAAAAATTTTTCAAATTCAGTAGCTACTTCTAAATTGGAATCTATAATTTTGTTATCAATATTTAGTTTCAGTTCTTTCATTGTGTGTTTCGAGCGACCAGTCTCCACATTAATAACTTTCCAAGTTGCTTTAATAATGTCCGGACTATTTTTAATTTTCTGACTTAGATAATTCCGCTTAGCTATATGACAATCTATTTTAAACTTCTTCGAATATTCCTTGACATGTTCTTTAAATTCATCACTCGTATTAAACCGCCGTTCCTCATACAAAGCATACAGTTCACGTATCCGTTGATGTAAGTCCGCAGTAGCCCACTCACTAAAAACAGATGCACCACTAACTACGACCGATTTTGAAGTAAATATCGCGTTATAATGTTCCATAAAAGTGTGAAAGAATGAATTATACATACTATTAGGACTCATATCGGAAGACAAAAAGGGTAGCGCCTGAACTAGACTTTGCTTCATTCTTTCCACGCGGTCCGAGGTTACTGGTACAAAAGTAATTTGTTTTCTCAATGTATTTTTCCTTAAGGCCTCAAATACCATTAATTGGCCTAAGTGGTCTGATTCTAAATTGCTGATAACTTTTTTAGTAATAGGAAAAATATCACTGAAAATATTATCTATACAGGTGGCACTAGTAGCAGTCACTCTAGTAGGCTCCATAAACATGTGGTTGAGATTAAACGATTTGAAAAGATTCAACAATCTACAAGACATTGTTGAATGTTCCAAAATATTTATATTAAAGTCGCCGCATATAAGTAATTTCTTACTAGAAGGTGATAGTTTAAGTAGGACAGATTCCATTGTTCTTTCAAATATTTCAAAATTACTTAATGGCGGCCTATACACACAGACAACAATAAATTGCTCCAATTCTACTGCACTTAGTTCTATAGTCCGTTCAACAGACATGGATACAATGTCCTTACGTTCCTTAGATTTTAACTGACTATTTAAAATAATTAATGACCCACCATGTATGGAACTAAGTCTGGTGAACGAACTTCCCACCTGGTGATTATTAAATTGAGGCATTAATTCATTATTATTTAACCAGTGTTCAGTAACGCATAAAATATCAATATTGAAATCATTCAAAAAAAGTTCAATCTGTAAATCTTTTCCTCTAATACATTGAATATTTTGATGCACCAGGTGGATATACTTTCCATTTTTGCAGTATTTTTCATTATATTTATTTAATTCTAAATTGCCAGAGACAGAATCCTTTGTCTTAACAGCTAGTTTAAATCAATTAAATCATTGGTTATGACTGGAACCAATTCCAAGTTCATGCTAGGCTGCTCAATAGGAGCAGAATTATCTGCCAAATTCTTGGCAGAAATGTCAAGTAAATAGGATAGCGATAAAGCTATTTGTCTTTTGTAATAATTTGAAAGGCAACACTTGCCTTTACTCAAAAACACCATAGGCATATGGTATTTACTAACAAATTTGTTAATGTCAATTATGCTAAACTTACTACTATATGTATACTATGCGTATTACTATAGCCCCATTTTAAATTGGAATAGGTACATTATTTTTGTAGCAGTAGCCTTAAAATCCCTTCTCACCCCCGTCTCAAACCTTCTCTCCCCATTCATAACCCAACTCTCCCCGCGAAACCTACTCACCCCGTTTTACGGTACCTCCATTATTCAATTAGTATTCAATACTGGGAGTCAAGTGCGAGTCAGACTGGCCCATGAAGGGTTCCGTAGCAGCAAGTAACAATAAAATTGCGGTTTACGATTTATGACGTATTAAAAAAAACTACTTACTAGATCTCGTTCAAACCAATTTTCGGTGGAAGTTTGCATAGTAATGTACATCATATATTTTTTTTAGTTTTATCATTCTCTTATTTTAGAAGTTACAGGGGGGGGGACACATTTTACCACTTTGGAAGTGTCTCTCGCGCAAACTATTAAGGTAAACACCTGATAGGTATATAATTTAATAATTTTATTTAAAACGCAAACAGGTTAAAAAAAAACATTACGAGCAGAATCATTTTTTGCTTTCAACACAAACACAACTGAATTGTATATTTCGCTTTGAGTCTGTATTTTATCGGAAAAACTCTCGACACAGCCCGAGAAAGGATTGCATTAAGTAAAAAAATACGACAATTCCATTTTCGTCTCTCGCATAAAGCAGGCTTTAGCGTTATCATAAATACCGATCACTTATGAATCCCTCACTCCGTGTGGGTCATCCGCGTGCAAAGATATAGGAAACGGACGCATAAAGTAGTAATTTATGTGATATTGTCGACCCTCAGTCAAGTAGGAGGTCGGACCCTCTAGCCCTATTCAAATTAGAGTTACGATATATGTTTCCGCGCCGATTCTTGCCTCGCTGGAATAGGTATTCGTACTGAACGTGATTTTCAACGGTCGATTAAGTAACAGAATACAGAATAGGATTTCAAGCTTGAACAGGAAAGGTCGAGATAGGTCCGTGTTTTGCTTTATGATTGCTCAGGGATTCCGGAATTTAAATCAAACTATTCTACTAGTTAACTCTGTTAGTAATGTTAGCATAATGTAGGTAGGTATACAGTGTGTTTTTTGTAACAGGAGAAATAAATTAAACTGTAGGCTATACTCCTCAAACTGACCGACATTTGTTCAGCAACTTTTGAAAATAACTGATGGTTTGATTTTTATTACACTTTAAAGTTTATTATTCTAAGACGCAATGTATGGCAAATTTTGTTATGTTAAAAGCGTGACAAGTAACGTCAAACACACTGATGTCAGCGTACATTGAAGGCAATATATATTTTCTATGAAAAAGAGGAAGTCTAAAGGATTCATAATTTTTAAAAGTTGCTGAACAAATGTTGGTCAGTTTGAGGACTACAGCCTTTAGTTTAATTTATTGCTCCTGTTACAGGAAGCACCCTGTCAGTTTTGTTCGTTCTCTTGTTTTGATAAAAAATGTAAAATTGGTTTAGTCACAAAAATAATCCGCTACGTGGAACATTGCTTTGTTTTGTTAAATCACTAGTGCTTGTCACTAGGTATATTATAAAATATAAGTAATCGAAAAATATACTTTAACTAATACTATTTTAACTAAATGTCCTCAAATGTTTCTAGTAATGAGTGTACTTTCTTTTAAGTTTTTATCAAGCATAAAATGTAAGAATTAAATTAAATTAAATAATCATTTATTATCAGGCAACTAATAATAATAAGACTTTAGAAGACTGAAGAAGAAGTAACGTTCTTTAATGTGCATAAAAACCTAAACCTATTTTGTTTTCCAAAGGCTATTTTGTTGTTGTTTTCTAATCGTATTTACAGAAATTAGTTAAGTACATTTATTTTCTTGTTGTAAGTCAAAAACAACAGAAATATTTGATACCTAAATATGTGAGTCGTAACTTGTACCTAATAATAAGCTACCGTGTTACCCATTCTCATGTAGGTACCTATTTTGTCTTTCTTTAAGTCAGTAATGATGTTCTGCTAGCGGCAATCTACGTGAAGGCAAACACTCGGCCCTATTCAGGAAATGAATTAGAGATTAACTAGATACGATATAGGTAGTAAAGATATGTGGCGTCCCACGGATAAATACCTTTTTTCGTGGAACGTCACATGCCTTCATTACCTATTTCATATCTAGTGAATCTCTAATTCATTTCCCGAATCGCGGCGCCAGCCGCCATAAGGTACCTTTTGCAGTAGAACGTCACATATCTTTACTATTTCACATCTAGTGAGTCTCTAATTCATTTCCCGAATCGAGCCGACTATCCTGTCCTTCCCTTCATCTAAAAAGATTCTGCTGTTTAAGCGTAGCGTAAAAGCTAACAGATTTTTAGTAGGTAGTTATTCGCATATACATATTACATTAGTATGTTTAAAGCGCTGGTGGCCTAGCGGTAAGAGCGTGCGACTTGCAATCTGGAGGTCGCGGGTTCAAACCCCGGCTCGTACCAATGAGTTTTTCGGAACTTATGTACGAAATATCATTTGATATTTACCAGTCGCTTTTCGGTGAAGGAAAACATCGTGAGGAAACCGGACTAATCCCAATAAGGCCTAGTTTACCCTCTGGGTTGGAAGGTCAGATGGCAGTCGCTTTCGTAAAACTGGTGCCTACGTCAAATCATGGGATTAGTTGTCAAGCGGACCCCAGGCTCCCATGAGCTGTGGCAGAATGCCGGGATAACGCGAGGAAGAAGAAGAAGATATTACATTAGTATGTTTATATTATTATGTCGTGGTCAGATCTTAGAACTGATTATTTCGTGATGTGGCAATTATTTCATGAAATGATCGGTGGGCCACATCATGAAGTCGAACCTAACCTAACCATGTCATTAAAAAGTGATAAATTCTAAAATGTCATTTCATGAAATGATAAAAGCCTACGATCAAAGATAAAAGTCACGACACATGGATTATTTATTAATTAAATTTTACTGATCTATATATCGCGGTATGACCTACACATATCTACATACTGTGTAAATTATTTAATTGGTTATATAATCTACACAGTAATTATGAGCGCGTAACGAAACATGATTCGCGTGTATTGATCATCCTCGGTGAATAAACAGTGATCGGTTAATTGCGCCTAATCAATGTTCATACACATCGCCATAGATTTGATAGACATAATTTCATGTAATATCGGTAAGCAAAACGGTTTACAAAATAATTTGTGTGCTATGTGCGTAGCTTTAGTTTAAAGTTTTAAGCTATGTGTTAAAACAATACTAATGAATAATGTTAGGTACTTACGCCAAATTAGGAGCCAACTGACAAAAGAAAGTTCATTAGGTGATTAAGAGACAAACTGAAATATGTAGATGTCATATACTAAAGAAAAGGTTACCAAGCCCTCCTGATTCGGATTACCTAATTTTAGAATTAATTTTGCACCACTGACTCTTCAGAATTTAAATGTCCGAACAATATATAAATAATGAATACCTAAAAAAACTCCGTTCGTAATTCCACAATCAAAATCCATTTCTTCTTTAGAGCATCTCAATATAAAAACAAAGAATTTTATTCCTACTTAACTAGCCTGATTATCAGAGGTAGGTATCACTATATTTGAGTTATATTTTTTCAATATTATGTCTTAAACGTGATTCAATAGGTAAATGTGCCTTTTTAAGTGTCAACATATCACAACATTGAATACAATAAAATGACACTGACATAAATACAAGTACGACATGCGAGCACACAACACTGATATTCACATTGAATTAGCAATAAATAGGCATTACATTTTCGTTACTGAATATTGCTCCGATGAAACATCGGATATGCTGCAATGGAAGCCCGATCGATAAGGATAGGACTTAAAATTTTATGTTCCGTGCCACGTCGAGAATTATACTCATACTCGCGTTTCATTTTGCATTTATTTTTCAGCTTAGTCAGCACCTTCGGGAGTTTTAATGATACCTAAGCACTTTATAAATTAGAATTGTAGGTATCAATACCACTTGCACGGAATTGTCTCGTCAATATAATTAAACTTCCGTGTCATACTTTCTTTGCTCATTAGAACAACAGCAATAAAAATACGATATATTTTACTTGTGTAGTAATTAATAAACCATTACGACGTACTTTCTTACATCAGTATCAAAAAAGAAAGTCGTTAATTATAAAATATAATTCTGCTAAAAAAATACAAAACGCTTTAAATAAACAATGGAGGTATATATTTTTGTCAAAATTGTTAGTCTGGTACGAACTTTTATTGTTGACAGTTCTTTCCTTTGTACATTCATCGAATTGTAAATTAAAATTGTAAAACGAGACCAGTATAAGCTTCATGGAAAACCGGGAAGTAGGTCAAATTTAACTTTCGTGATTTGCTAACAAACTCACATACGTGTGTTTTATCCATGCTAGAAAATTATCTTGATGCGATGCAAATGCGTGTTTCAAAACAAATTCGTCAACAAAATCCTTGAAAGTCGCACGCATTCCACGGAAGTGACTCATAGATAGGTCCTATAAGTATAAAGCCGAATGTGGTATTCACAGTTATGAAGGCAATAAAAGTACAGATAAAATGTTCTTTAATGATACCTTTAAACTTTTGCGTTGTTCGAGAAAACTGTAGACAATTTGTCCCGCTACTAACACATTTCCTCTAGGTACTCGAGTCCCCGTTAATCTCTTCAACAAAATTCCAGTTGCACGTAAGCTGTTTCAAAGTGCCGAAGTTATTTTTATCGTTTTTTTTTCTCAAG
Organism: Cydia fagiglandana; assembly: GCF_963556715.1. Lineage (NCBI taxonomy): Eukaryota > Metazoa > Arthropoda > Insecta > Lepidoptera > Tortricidae > Cydia > Cydia fagiglandana. The sequence goes on from NC_085943.1 coordinate 17,828,126, forward strand.
GTCTAAATCCTTCAGTTACGATGTCATTGCAAATTTAATGGTAAGGAAAAATCGACTGTTTCCCCTTTTGTAAATTATTGACCCTTTTTTCGGAGCATTATTTTTGATCGTAGTCTGGGCTGTTCTGTTTCTTATATTTATAACGAAGGTGGCAAACAAAGTTACGCCTAATAATCCGGTCTGTCCGATGGTAACTCTGGGACTATTACCGAGACAACCCGTCGCCCGGGACAAACCGTTTTGGCGAAGAAGTTCTAGAATAAGTCTAGGCGGAGAGAGAGAGGAGAAACCCATAATAATTATTGTCTCTCAAGAAAACCTCGGCAGGAGCTCATTTCACACCTGGAGTCGTTTAGGAATTTTAGAATGCAATTTTAATGAGTAACAAGATTAAAATGATGCCGGTTCCTATTTTTTTTCATTCCTGCTATATCTGCTCGCGGAAACTTAGGCAATCTGGCATCTTTAATTATCAACAAGAAAAATACTTATTTAGGTACCTACATACTTGTATGTATCAGGTATACCCGATGAAAGAGTTTCTCATCCACTTACTATGTATCGTTTACTTTGTCTGTGTTGTATTTCGAATAAGAAATTAAAGGCTTTTTGATTTTATGAGTACCTAGTGCCATAAGAAAGTATGTAAAATCTTAATTTGAAAATCTGTTTAGCATAATTTTATAAAATAAGAAAAGTCTTCCGAGAGTCGGCTAAAAAAAGAATGACCCGTCTACCGATAGCGGCTCGGCTGCTAATCTTACCTCTGATTGTGAGACGTTCCTCACAATTTTTACGACGCCATTATGGTTCTCTACGACCGAGTGTGTTAAATTGGAAAGCCAATGGAAAGCCAGCCGGTTATTCTTACCACAGAGCACAACAGCGATAGTCTCAGCTGATGAGAAACTGTGAAATCCGTAACCACACTTTTATACCTTGTGGGCGAAAGAAACACAAGACACAAACCTAGCTAAACACTACCTACCTAGGTAAACCCGTACATATTGTTAGGCTTAGTTTAGCTACGTTTACAGTTTTGAATTAAGACGATTTGATGCATGGTGCACCCTTTGCCGGAGTCATCTGTCAGATTCCGTCAATTCTTGAGATTTGATGCACCTCATGACCTGGAGCTCTAAGCAACAGCTTGGTTTGTTTATTAAGTTAATACGCAATAGAAGTTCAGACTTGCTCAGTTATCACGCTGACGAGTGTAACAACGCTATATACATGCATAGCGCTATCTCGCTCACACATCCAAACAGCGTGCGAACCCACATCCAATGTGAAGATCACCTTAAACTGGTTTACCTCATACCAGCGCCCGATGTTCACACAAGAACCACACTGTATTTCGGTGTTGAATTTAGTTACGTAACTATCTGGTTTAGTGAATTTTTTGAAGGCGTTATCTTAATCACGGTATCTTGTGCTACAAATACCAAGTATTAAAGAATAGCCGAAATTGTGTTGCCTCTGTGCGCGTGTCGCAATCACAAACAAGCGTAATAAAACTAATAAAGGGTATTAGCGTAACAGAATAAAAAGTTAAAAATGCGCTGATTGCATTGTTAAGTATATACAAGTAAAGTCAACTTTATCCGCTAGCCGCTCAGATATAAAACTAGAGGCTAGATTTATAACAACTTTTCACTAAAACGCCATGCATAAATTAATAGATAAAAGGTGCGTATTTTATAAACCTCCATTAAGAACTACCTGAAATTCTAATCTGCTAAAAGCCTAAAGTGCGTCTCCATCAAACTTTAAATCCGTATGGAATATAATTTTCATATAGATTTTTTCGACTAGCCACTAAAATCCTGTCAACCTATTACCTAACGCTTACAGTACCTAACTAATGGGCGCGCGTTGAGTTTTCAACAGTTTAAAATTGTCGCCCCTTACATGTCTTGCCCATCAATCTATTTGGAATGCTTTCAGCGCCACCCATCGTAATGAGCGGTTACATTAATCATGATTGTAAACAAAGTGATACTTCAAAATGCAATTAAGGTTTGAAACAGACAACGCGACGTGATACAATAAGCGACAGTATTAAAGACTGACTGACATTGGAGTGGTAGGTGTAATGATTTAAAAATCTATAAAATATTGAATAGAATAGAATAGAATAGAAATACTTTATTTGGTGTAAAACATAAAACTTAACCTATAATACATCTTATTCTAATATATTCTAACACCAAAATGGATGCCACTCAGCATATGCCGATGACTAAGATACTTAGTCATGGCGCTGGTTTTCAGGGCAACCAGGAAACACACAATAAAAATTAAAACAATAAAACAGGATAAAACCAATGTAACATGTGGGAGAAAGTGAGTTGAACGTGAGACGTAGCTATGTAGACCAAATAAAAGAAAAAGCTGGTGTCGTGTCGTATCAAGAGGCTATGGCATATGAGAGGGAGAAATCGAAAATAACCCCACCGACAAGAGGATACCTCTTAAATAGAAGAAGAAGAAAATAGTGAAATAGATAGAAAAAGAATAATCATTATAAAATATGTTATGAACTCTGTTAAGGTTTTTATTATGGCACAATCGCTAGCGATGATTGGTCCGGGTGAAATGCACTGCAAGTGATAAATTAATTCACAAATTGCCATGGCCATATATGCGGTATCATCATCTACTCTTCTATAAGTGTCATTAGTATAGCATTGGATACCTGCAAGAAAAAAAATCCTAATTTTTTTGTTGCTTTTCATTGTGAGACAACGAGTCAGGGTATATTTATAAATGTGCAATTTGACATAAAATTACGCCGCTGATTTTTTTTCAAGGAAAAAGTATGAAAACATGGGTCCAGTATAATTTGCACCAGTGGTCTCAGGTACGTGTCCTTGTTTCAACCTTATTTAGGGGCATTTTCATTTTAACTTGTACTTTAAAGCGCGATTTAAGTTGTGTTTAAATCACGTCTAACTAACACTTTCCTGATGAAGTATAACAACACCTATAAAATACATATAAAAAAAACATAACCATGTACAACATAATAATATATAGGTACAATGTACATAATATATCATCATAACTGTATATATTATAGGTAATAAATATGTACCAATACATATACCTGCTAATACTCGTGAATTAATTATGGCACTGAAAATATTGGCGTTCAATTTCATTAATTACCTTTAAATTTTTGTGGTGCTTAACGTTCGAATTTGTGGTTTTCGGATCTATTTGTTCAATCGTGTAGAAGTAAATTAATTGAATGTTAAATTAATTATAATTTATCACGTAAATTTTAATTACTTGGCTAGCTAGGCTATGATCAGAAAATTTTACAAAATTGTCAATTTCACAGTAATGATGTTCATCACTATTACTTACTATTAAAATTATTACTGTGATTACAGTAATCCGTTTCTATCTCGTGATACTTTGAGGCAATCTTTGTTTAGTTACCTACACCAGCTGTGCTCCTTAGGGTCATTTGCTCCATCCCGTTAACCCCGGGTTAAGCGGTTAAACCGTTATCCCCGTGTCAAATTGTACTGGTAACCATGGTAACTCCAGTTTAACCGGTTAACCCCGGGTTAGTGGGATGGTACAAGTGGCGCTTAATGATTTTAGTAGTAATAGCGATGAACATCTTTATTTTAGATAAATTGAGGGATATCTAATCTAGACTCTATAGATTTTTTTTCTTTAAAAAAAATGTCAATTTCACAGTAATTAATTATAAAGGTTGACGTTGAGCCGTACCTATTTATTTTACTGAAACCTATTTATTTTCCTTAACTACCACATTGTTAAACCTCGTATACGCAGCTTCGAAAAAAATATACTTACTCAATAAGTCCACTATGGCTAAAGTGCTTCCCATTTCAGATGTAAGTTAAGCCATCGTCCAACCCTCCTACTTCCGATGCGGCACTAAATAACTATCCCTTATCAAACCCGTTCAAACCGCGGTTTTATTGTCCTAAAGTGTACGGCCGGACGTTGAGGCCGTAACGTGGCCGTTAGCCAGAATGGACTGTTGTTAGTTAGCGACAATGAGGGCCATATATTAGAGGGACGATGGCGTAATGAACGGCCGAGCGACCGCTGCCGGACGACTGTGATCGAGTCATCAACTTAATAGTTACTGTAAAGGAATCTTTGCGTTAGGAGTTGAGGGGGCTTAGTGACGGCCTGAGTGGAAATATCTAAAGATTTTTTATAGTATAGATTTTTATGATATGGCAAATATCGGGAGTAGATAAATATTAAATAAATGTAAATATAATAGGACATTATCACACAAATTTACTAAGTCCCACATTAAGCTTATCTGAGCTCATCAAACAAATACATATGTATGTATGTGCCCTTACCAGAATTTGAACCCGGGACCATCGGCTTCATAGGCAGGGTCACTACCTAACTAGGCCAGACAGGTCGTCAAACGTACAATAACAGTAAACTTCAATATGTGCTACCTATAGTTCGCCTATGTGATATCCGTAGGTCAAGTGGGGATTCATTATCCTTCCTCAGACTTCGTGTCATCATCATAGGCCTTTTCGTCTATATCAGACGATTTATGGTGTAACACCGTTTTTGGTGGCTGAGTAGACCGATGCGAGATCGACATGTTCTACCACGGGTCTGACAAGAAAAGTTTGCGGAAACCGGTACTGAGACACCTTGTCGTCCTCTTTGCCTCTTGTCAGCGAGTGCGGCGAACCAGGTCTCATCACAAAACTTGCGACCCTCCACAACACGTTTGTTGCCCAAGGAACTCGCCGGTCTTCGAAAAACGAATAACGAACAGTCTTCGTGTAGGTACGAATTGTAATTTATATCTACTCGGCTACATATAGCAAGGAGTACCTATTGTTTTTTTTTTGTTATGGTGCCCCCTCACACAGGAAGGGCAGGAGTCAGGACGCGAACGTTTACAGGCGAGAAAGTTTAACACCTGGCAACGATTTCGTAGCGCTAGACGCTAGACGATCCCAGCGTTTTCCCGCTTTGTAGAGAAAAGCGACTACGAACAGAAAACCCTCCGAGCGGACCGGTACTCAATGTATTACAAAATAATAAATAATAATAATAAATACAGATAGGATAAAATTAGATTTTGTGTCAATATCGTCGGGTTTATATTTAAATGATGTTTCCACGTCTAACACACCGTATGAAATACCTAAATCTCGTGTACACAGCATTCGTGCGCCGTGCGCCGTATATTTTTATATTTCACGAGATCTTCATTACTACTAGATAGAAAAGTATCTCAAAATACAGGTCATAATATTATAAAAAAATAGCCGGGGATGGCTTGTTAATATATATTTACTGTAATAATTTGCCATCAGCAACACTAAAATGCCTACTAATCATATAAACTATCCTGATACGCACCTATTGTAAATACCAAAGTCGTAACGAGCGCATTATCTGCTAATGGCAATGCCGGTGATATACGGGACTGCAGTCAACTAAACAAATTTGCATAATTTTGCGGACACCGCAACCGAACTGATCATGTATTACCAACTCTCGTCATGCCTTAGGAAAACCAAAATTTGTGTGACATGTTTAGGTACATTATTTTCCACTAACCTTAGTGCTTAAGTGGTAGAAACAGAAGCTGCGGATCACGGAAATGAACATGCTGCAGTGCTCTGGATGGGCGAAGTAATGTAAAATGACTGCTTACGGAAATCTCACATCCGTGACATAGCAGACAAACTGCAAGAGTATCACGTTACGTGGTACGGCAACGTTTTACGAAAACCGGCGAGTTCCGTGGGCAACAAATTGCCAACGATGGTTGCTAAAGGTCGCACATACCGAAAAAAATAGTGGTGAAAACTTTATTCAGTCATTTTATGCAATCGGTATGAAATATATGTAGGTCTTCATACTTCGTTGGTTTTACTTGAACTACCGTACTTACCAAGCATTGGCTTGGGAATAACGGTCGTGCACGGTTGATTAACCCATCATTAACGCATTCGCATTAGTTCGAGTGCTAATGTTCATGTTCACGTGTAACAAACGCTATGAATAGAGTTGTCATAATATTTTGAGGAAAATGTTAGTTTACAAAACCACATCAGCGACTCTTTATGAAGTTACGTTATGAAGCGTTTGACAATAATGCGACAGTTTCCGGCTCATATATTATAAAGTAACATTCAGATTATGAAAGAATTGCCGTACAACATATGTAGAATAAAATAGATTTTATTAGTAAGCACAAACAAACAAGACAAAACATAATATAAAAGAAAACAAAAAATAAGATTAAAGTGCCACGAAATGGCCCCATCTCAGTATGTTGCTGGTGGCTTCCAGCGCTGATCTTCCGATGAGATCATACGTAGTATTTGTAGACATACATACATACATGCTACCGAAATCGGGTGATATCACGTCAAATTGCGTCAGTAATGTGGCGATGGTGGCAACTTAAAGGAAAATTTAAAGTAACATACAATTGTACCACTGCGATGCTTTCTCAATCCCCTTGTAACCGTTACAAACCTTTACATTTAATAATAGTATTAAGCAAACGCGGATCGGACCAAGCGAACCATTTAATAAAACCTAGAGCTTTCCAATAGTGGCATGCTTATAAAATTTTGTACCGAAAAATTTTAAGTGAATAAATAATAAAATAAACAGACGCATCAGAACTACCGACGACCGTTAGACGACCGGTCTGGCCTAGTGGGTAAAGACCCTGCCTATGAAGCCGATGGTCCCGGGTTCGAATCCTGGTAAGGGCATTTATTTGTATGATGATACAGATATTTGTTCCTGAGTCATGGTTGTTTTTCTAAGTATTTATATATTATATATATCGTTGTCTGAGTACCCACAACACAAGCCTTCTTGAGCTTACTGTGGGGCTTAGTCAATTTGTGTAAAAATGTCCTATAAAAAATAAAAATAAAAATAAATCAATAATAAACTAGAGTCGTCAACTTAAATCATTAACAAAAATATATATTTCTATTACCTATCCCATTTGGTACGATTCAGTTTTATTTTGATATCATTATTGGTTAGTTCAACTCCTTCCGCAAAATTAGGTACCCATTTCGTTAATTTTTAATTGAATTTCTTTTGGGTCCCTATCAGAAAACAATTACAGTTTATTATCCCATCGCCACAACGCTGGCCCAATAACAGGGTTCATCTTTCAATTTTATCGAACTGAAATTTTAACATTGTCATAGTGACATTAAGTCGAATTTCAACTATCTTGAAAATGTAACATAGAACTCTGTAATATTGAGCCAGCGACAAGGAAGCAATTTTAAACCCGCACCAATATCACTCCAAACTGTCAACGGCAGATCTAGTTCTAACTTCGTCCATTGCTAAAATTAAAAAATAAACTTGTCAATATCTCCGATATTTCACGCCGCGTTTGGCCCCCGTGGATATTTAGGTGCACGTTCATTATGCCCGCTGAAAGCCCCACCACTTGATAGATGGCCTGTTCATCGAGAATAATGGGCCATCCCACTAAACTCAGGAATTATTTACCTTGTTCATCTCACCGTATGGCTTTGATGCTCAAATAGGGCATTATTTTCTCGGAAAATTCGAGCCTTACTTAAAGCGTATTATTCGGGTAAATTTTCCCGCATTTTATGATCAGCACGGGTTATAAGTTATAAATAGGTATTATTAGTAATATAATATGTTTCACAAAAAAAAACTCAAAATTTAACCAGTTAAAAAAATTAAGCGGTGGTCGCTGAGTGGACCTGACGTCCGACTTTCAATCCGGAGGTCTCGGGTTCAAATCCTAACTCGTATCAATGAGTTTTTTGAAACTTAGGCACGGAATATCATTTGATATTTACCACTAGCTTTTCGGTGACGGAAATTCGTGAGGAAATCTGCATACATCCACGAAGAAGGACCAGCGTGTGAACTATAGTCTTAACCCTCTCGTACTTGAAAGGAGGCCTGTGCCCAGCAGTGGGACATATGGTGTACTTTCGTTTCGGCCAAATACATTTCGCCAAATTTCACTTCCCAACAAACTTATCGCAATAGTTTCATTTCCCAAAGGAGCCTTTAGCAAAGTTACACTTCGCATATAATTTATTTGGTAAAATTATCATTTGGCATGATTTTACTTTGTCAAATGTTATTAGGACAAAAACTTATTTAGCAAACGTTTTTTATTGTCTAATATTATATTCCAAAAAGATGTTTGGTCAAAATTGTCACTTCGCAAATTTGACAAATAGGCATCTCTATTTAAAGTACTTTTTGTTATGTTATAATAGGTACGTTAAATTCTACGTAATTTGGGTGGGTTGGGTTAGGTTTGAACTGCGATTCTCACAAAACGGAATCGCTATCAGAAAAGTGGGTTAGGTTAGGTTAGAACTGTCACCCTCACAGAATCGAAATGCTATTAGAAAAGTGGGTTAGGTTAGGTTAGAACTGCGGTCCTTACAGAAACGAAATTCTATGTACTAAAAAAAGGTCATCGAAGTGGATTAATTAATTTAATAGAATAACGAGATGTAAAAAAATTGCATGACATTTTAAACTAAAATGTGGTTGGTGGTTATTTACTATTTTTGGTGTTATTTGCTTTAATAGAATAGCAAGATGTAACAAATTTGGTTGTCATTTTACATTAAAATGGAGTTTTAATTTTAGTGATCATTTACTACATATTTTTGGTAGTAAGAATGTTTTTTTTTGACGTTACATTTTACTATGTATATGTAATGATCAGTTAAATACTAGACAAATGAAATTCTGCCGCCTCCACTTTATTGGTATGTAAATTGTATGCCATGCAATATTTTGGGACATGTAAGTTATGCTTAATGATACATTTGACTAAATAATATTTGGTAAAATGAAACTTGTCCAAGTAATTATTTGCTAAACAATAACTTGCCAAAAAAGACTATTGCTAACTGAAAATTTGCGATAAGTTGTTTTGCCAAACATTTTTTTGGGAAATGATAATTTGGGAAACATAGTTTGGGATGTGATACTTTGGGAAACGATTTTGGCCCATTCGTTAGTAAACCGGGACATATACCTACCTATAGGCTATCTTTTTAACCAGCAGGTTATAAATACAAAGCCCTCCGGTAAGTGAACCACTTTGCTTTCAAATAGGCCTCTTTGAGCTTTCCGGTGGTGAATAATATTATAATTATTAACAAGCTAAGAGGATTTTGTGTTATCACCATAAAACACAAGGATGGTTTTATCTATCATGGCAAAGCATGGTCCTGTAACTAATCTCCTATTTTATGTATCTAATTTTATAATTATAAAGGTTCGAAAACTTTTTAGTGAAAATTAATTTTAATGTGTCTTTCCTGTGGACGTCATAAAATAAACGAAATAGAAAGCCTTATTTTTTTGCCGGACCCTTATAATAGGCGTGTTAGTTCTGTATAATAACATTATTTGTAAAATGTACCCGAAGCATTAATTTTTATACTGTTTACAAGAAAATGACCGTATTCCGAAACGTTTTTGACCCTTCACAGAAAACACAAAACAGAAATAAGTATCTTTTTTTGTGATATAAACAGACAAAAGCAATCCGGACAAAATAGATACTGCCACTCGTAATCTGGATTATCGCTACGCATCATTAACGACTATTGAAATATAGATATATTTAGGCGTTCCCTAAATCGAATGCCCCGCACATCTGCCAGCTCTATAGATCGCTTATACACTAGATAGCGCATGTAGTTAGGGACTTAAATAGTCAGTGATTTTAAGTATATTACTTAATATACCTAACACAATAAATAATGTGACTGCGGTACTGATCGTGTGCAAATATTACCAAGAATTCTTCGATATTATATAAAATGCAGATGATTTAATCAACTCGGATGGATAAGAGTTCATAAGCTCTGTTTGATATTCCACACATTAAAATTTAAATTTGATTGGCCAATTCATTACCCAATAATCTTGTAGCTAAGAAATATGAAAATTTTGTAGCTAAGATGTGCAAATAAGGGATATAAGAATATGGTAAGAACGTGAACTCTTGTTATGCTTCCTAAAGAATCACGCTAAAACGGTTCGGGCCCGGGACGTGGCTTACGACACTTATTTTTCTATGATCGGTGATACGTGACGCTTTCATAGAAAACTGAAGAGTCGGGCGGCCCAGCCCGGGCCCGGTCTGTTGCAGCGTGGTCATCCTCAATGCGAAGTCTATGCGTGGTAATCTGAATCAAGCGCAGACAATACGCACGGCTGCCCCCGACTGCCCCTAACAGAGTTTAATACACAGTGCAAGTGATTTATTACACCTTTAAACGGATTCCCTGTTGGCCCGGATTCGCTGTATCGATGTTCTAATAGGGAGGGTCGAGTTCTATCTATAAGGTTAGCTTTGTATAGCTAAAGTCTTCAATGCTTCGAGCAACACCGGCTTCCGACACGTCGGAAGGGAGGGGCCCAAGCGATATCTCGCCGTACAAATCTTTCTGCCATTTTTCGCGGGGGGAAAGGTGCACACAGTCGCATTTCTCACACACTTACATACAAAATCCAATCTGTAATGACGACACAAATACATAGAAAATGACACACGTCAAAGACAAATCTTGCAAACCTCGATCTCTTTTTGTGTACGGACGAGTGACTAGTGTCACAACACGCACACTAACACATTTTCGTTGAAGTATGTCATTGTATTCTGAGAGATGAGAAGTCGGATTTGTCGCTCGACCGATTCGCAATTTGTACTGAGCGAGCAAAATCGATAAATCCAACAATTACTTGAGACTAAAATATAATAATTGTATTTAAATGTAATTTAACGTATGATATGTAAATATTACATGTGAAATGTAACACTTTATTTTTGTAAATTTGATGTCCCCGACCTCTTTTTATAACAAAAAACCTAGCAAACAGGCATTTTTGTGCAGCAGTGTTCACGCGAGCGTCTGGACTCGGTCTAGTGAAAAATCCAAGTGCAACTAGTTTTATTACCCGCGCTAGATTAGATTGACGCGCTAATCTTGTACCTCGGCAGAGGGGAAATAGTGCGAATGCCGCCTCCCTTCCGTGTTGCTCGAAGCTTCAATGTACGTGTTTTTAGGGTTTCGTAGTCACCTAGAAACCCATATTGTTCAAATAAGTAATACAGCTTCTTCCTGGCGCTATCCCGGCATTTTGCCACGGCTCATGGGAACCTGGGGTCCGCTTGACAACTAATCCCATGATTTGACGTAGGCACTAGTTTTAACGAAAGCGACTGCCATCTGACCTTCCAACCCAGAGGGGAAACTAGGCCCAACAAGGGATTAGTCCGGTTTCCTCACGATGTTTTCCTTCACCGAAAAGCGACTGGCAAATATCAAATGATATTTCGTACATAAGTTCCGAAAAACTCATTGGTACGAGCCGGGGTTTGAACCCGCGGCCTCCGGATTGAAAGTCGCACGCTCTTACCGCTAGGCCACCAGCGCTTTTTTTTTAAATAAAAATAAGTAATACAGCATTACATACATTAAAACCAAGGCACTTTGAAACAATACACATAAAAATGAGATACAAATTAAACATTGGATTTGTTTGAGCGACGACGTAACGGCGTGGCTCCGTAGATGGATCCAAAAAATATGAAAAAAAAACCGTGAAACAAAAGCTTAGTAGCTGAGCATGGCCCGACATGGTTTTAGGCCATTTTTTTATTTTAATGTATAGCAGTACTATATGTACCGCTCTGTTAAGAGTGAAAATGACAAAGAAGAATATAATCATAATCATAATCGTTCATTGCCAACCATGGTACATAATGTTGTTACAGATTATTGAACTGTCATATGGACCCTGACAGGGCATAGCATAGCATATTCTGTAAGTATGCTTGACAAGGGCTCTTTCATAACGAATCAAAGATAATAAAAATATTTTCCCGTCGTCTCGTTAATAAATAAATAAATAAAATAAAAAATAAATACAATATTTACATACTTGATAAAATTTTGACGACTCCTAATGCCATGTGAGGCATAGTCCCCAGGACACTGGCCGCATTTCCCCGCTGTATTATTAAGCTAAGCCTTTGGGCAGAATATGATCCTGCTCGAAGGTCGCCAGACACCCCAATAACTTTTCGGGAAATATCCTTGATTAGGGTTTTGGTGTCTGACGACCAAGGCCCAAAAGTCTCAACCGCTAGTAGTTGTTATAGTAGTTAGGTACCTACCTACTTGTATATTAACTTTTATAATATTAGAATAACGAGTATTTTAGTTTAGTAGAGTTTTCCATATACGTCATTATATGGGTGGATGGACGGCATTCGCCATACCAAACTTAATAGCGAGGGCGTCCTGTGATCTTTGTCCGCGCTGTTGCCCCTAATTCATAAGATTCCGGGGTGCGATTCAGAGCGTTAAGAATATGTTCCAGTAATACGTATCACCCTGTTTATTTCCTTGTTTATAAGAATAGTGGAACAATTATGGAAATGCTGCCTTAAGAAGCTGATTTTCATATTAATATGGGGTCCAATATTTTTATAGCAGGGCAACTGTTTTGTCCCCTTGACAAATTACTTTTTTGTGACCTCTCCTTACCTTAGACCTAATTGGAGTGGTACTAAGAGCGTTTTTACATTATCCTATGGAAAAAAATAACTGCTAGAAAATACCCGATGGCATTAAGTCCTTTTATATATGCATTGACGTTTTATTTTGAACGACAAACAATAATTAATTGTATAATTAAACATAAAACCCACTTTTTTACATTTTGCTTCCTCGTAGTCGCATCTTTCGATATCGGATCGGATGTGCATCGACGTTTTCTATTTAATGACAAACAATAATTAATTACAAATAATAATAATCAAACATATAAGCCACTTTTTACATTTCGCTTCCTCGTAGTCATATCTTTCGATATCATATCGGGTTTTTGCATTGACGTTTTCTTTTGAACGACAAACAATAATTAATTGTATAGTCAAACATAAAACCCACTCTTAACATTTTGTCGCATCGTTCGATTTCGGATTGGATTTTTGCATTGATTTTTTCTTTTCGACGACAAACAATAGGTAATTAATTGTATAATCAAACATAAAACCTACTTTTTTACATTTTGCTTCCTCGTATTTGTATCTTTTGCTGTAAGTAAGCTCTAAGCTGGCGCGTGTACCACCTCGTAATCAGGGCTGTTGGTAAACAGTTATTAAGTAATTATGGTTAATTAAAGACCTTATTGAAGGTTGGCTGTAAGTATGTAGCTTGGATATTCTCTAATGCCATAAATTAAGTAACTTTCTATAGTAAATTTTTAAATAAATTTCATAAGCACATACCGGTAGTGGGCTACAATACGAGCAAAAAATTGAACAGTAGGCTGTGCTCCCCATACTGACTCACATTTGTTCAGCACTTCTAAGACGCAATGTTTTGCGAGCTTTGTTATGTTTAAAAGTGACATTCCATTTCCAACTGCAGCTGCAATACTGTTCATTTTCTATGGAAATTGACAATGACAGCGACGCGTTTCCATAGTAAAATGAACAGTATTGCAGCTGCAGTTGGAAATGGAATGTCACTCTAAGGCGTGACAGGCAACATCAATCACAATGATAACGACTAACACTCAAGATAAAATTTAATATTTATGAAAATTAATATAATTTTTATAAGTTGGAATGGAACAAAAGTGTCACCGTTTGAGGAATACAATCCATGTTTTAAGTATTTACTCGTGGCCACAACGCATCGGTATTACAAGCCTCACCGTATAACTTAGGTACTTAATATAAATCAAATGAAAGATCAAAATCGTATCTCCCAAAAAAGACACTTAGACTTTAAGTATTCCATTTAATACGTGACAGAAATAAATTACGTAGAATACCTTTATCTGAGTAGGTATGTTTATGTGTTAGTATATTTATAGCCGTATTACCGACCCCTGCCGGGGGTGAAATAAATAATTCCAAGATCAATCAGACTTTAGAAGGGTCGTCCTAGAGATATTAAATTTTGGACCCGGGTATGTCCTTAAACTACGTCCAAACCAGCGGTGGTAGGTCCCGCAAGGGGCCGCCTGGTTTGCTACCACCCTCCCGCCGGAGTCAGGCGCCAAGCAGCCTTGCTGCGTTTCGTCTATGAGCGGGAGTACCAGTGCCTTTGGGGGATGATTTGCTGTCAGTTGTGTTGCATAATGCCGGTTTTTGGATCCTTGAGTGACGTCGGGCCGAGCAGCTCTCGCTGGAGGGTAGCGGGATCCGAGGCACGGTCTAGCCGGTGGCCGACCGCAGGAAGTTGGGGGCCCAATTGTACGACAGCCACGTGCGAGAGGCTGCCCCGCCACCTAGCGAAAAATCCTGGAATAGCTCCACCGTGCCAGTTGGCGACTGGACGGGAGGACCCGGTGGGTTATTTCAGGGGGGCTCGGGCGTCCCCGCAGTCTCCAAGTGAGCTCCTCATTGTCCGGATTAGCTCAAGTGATCCAATTGGTAAACGCAACACCTCGACAGGCATTTTTTCACCCATCCCACACTCCACAAATATGAAAACAAAAAGAAAAAAGAATAGGGTTAAACACCGGCTGCACTTCCTCCCATTGAAAGTGCACCTCACCAACATCAGGGGGTTGCACTCAAATATCGATCCGGTCCACCACCATCTTGAAACCGATAAACCGCACCTATTCTTTTTGACGGAGACGCAAATCAAAACCCCAGCGGACGCGTCGTACCTCAACTACCCAGGCTACTCACTGGAACATAAGTTCAGAGCACGTGCTGGGGTCTGTGTGTACGTCCGCGATGACATTTGCTGCAAGCGTCTCCGTTGCTTTGAGGCTGCCGGGTTTTCCACTTTGTGGATTATGGTCGACTCGGGCTCAGAGAAAACTCTGTATGCCTGTGTCTACCGATCGCACAGCGGAAACCAGGAGACAACTAGGCTCTTTGACCACCTTACTGAGATGGCAGATAAAGCCCAACAGCGGTACCCCGCGGCTCAACTCGTATTCCTTGGGGACTTTAACGCCCACCACGAGGAGTGGCTCTTCCCGTACAAGAATACTTGCCACGCTGGGAGGGAAGCGCGCAAATTTGCTGTATCCCTAAACCTTACCCAGCTGGTAAATGTTGCGACGCGGATACCGGATGTTACTGACCATACACCCAATTGCCTTGACCTTCTGCTGACAACTGATCCAGACAGGCACTCGGTTTCGGTCTCAGCTCCGCTAGGATCGTCCGATCACTGTCTGGTGAAATCCGTGTCGATCCACTCTCCTCCTGATCTCTGCCCTAGGGGCACGAGGAGAGTATGGCGATACGAGTCAGCGGACTGGGATGAGATGCGGCATTTCTTTGCGTCTTTCCCCTGGCAGCAGGTCTGTTTTTCTTCGGGTGACCCCTCGTGTTCTGCTGAGGCTGTTGCGGATGTGATTCGGCAGGGAATGGAATATTTCATTCCGTTCTCCGACCTATCGCTCGATCACAAGACCCGAGCATGGTACAATTCGGACTGTGCTCGAGCCGAGGCTCTTAAGCAGTCTGCATACCAGGCTTGGGTACTAGCCCGCGATACCAAAGCTGGAGCACAGAGGGTTCGCGCGAAGAAAAAAGCCTTTAACTCAGCTGCCAAGTCCTGCAAACGGGTGCTTCGAAAGGCTCGATTCGACCACGTCAGTCGAATAGGGGCCAAACTCGCCTCCTACCCTCCTGGTAGCAAGCGGTTTTGGTCCCTGTCGAAAGCGGTCGAATCCAACTTCTGCCGACCCACATTGCCACCTCTGCAGAAACCTGATGGGACACTGGCCCACTCCGCGACAGAGAAAGCTAACTTGTTTGCTTCTCTGTTTGCGAGCAATTCACGTCTAGATGCAGGCTCAAAACTTCCACCTACGCTACCTCATTGCAGTTCCTCTATGCAGAGAATTGCTATACATCAAAAAGAGGTACGCCGAGCTCTGCTGAATCTTGACGTGAATAAGGCCAATGGACCAGACGGTATACCTGCACGTGTACTAAAGCAGTGTGCGCCTGAGTTGTCTCCTGTACTGACACGCCTGTACCGCCTCTCTCTCCAAACAAGAACGGTGCCGAAATCCTGGAAGCTTGCAAACGTGCAGCCAGTACCCAAGAAGGGTAGTCGTGCTGATCCCTGCAATTACCGACCAATCGCCATTACCTCCATGCTCTGTAAAGTCATGGAAAGGGTATTTAACGGCAAACTGCTGGCATACCTCGAAGCAAATGATCTGCTCAGTGACCGTCAATATGGCTTTCGCATAGGTCGGTCTACTGGGGATCTTTTAGCGTATGTCACGCACTACTGCGGCGAGGCCATCGAGAGGAACGGTGAAGCGCTTGCTGTTTCACTGGACATCTCGAAGGCCTTTGACAGGGTTTGGCACGCAAGTCTCCTTAGCAAGCTTCCTGCTTACGGCATCCCTGCTGATATTTGTAGCTGGCTATCTGATTTCTTGAGTGAACGGTCGATCAGAGTAGTTATTGATGGCTGCTCTTCGGACCTCATGGCCATTGACGCCGGTGTTCCTCAGGGGTCTGTTCTCTCCGCAACCCTTTTCCTGCTCCACATTAACGACATGCTGCAACCCAGCATTGTAGGTTATGCAGATGACAGTACGGTTGTTGAGAGATATTTGGCTAGTGCAGGGGACAGCAGGGAGGATATACGTTCACAGAGAGAGGCCATGGTTGAGCGAATGAACTTGACCCTTAGTCTCGTTTCCCAGTGGGGTGATGACAATCTGGTCACGTTCAATGCCTCCAAAACGCAGGCGTGTCTATTTTCCGCTAAACGGAGTCCATTCGACCTGACTCCTTCTTTCCGGGGTGCATCTGTACCTATTGCCGACAGCCTGGAACTCCTCGGCATGGCGCTGAGTTCAGTCCTCGGCTTCGGCAGCTTCATTGAGTCTAAAGCACAAACTGCGGCCAGAAAGCTGGGCGTCCTAAATAAGGTGAAGCGATACTTCACACCTGGACAGCTTCTAACACTTTACAAAGCTCAAGTCCGGTCGTGTATGGAGTATTGCAGCCACCTGTGGGATGGCTCAGCTAAATACCAACTCGCCGCTTTGGACTCAGTGGAGCGCAGAGCCAGGAGGATGATTGGCGACAAGAAGCTAACGGCTAAGCTTCAGACTTTGGCCCATCGGCGGAAAGTCGCCAGCCTGTCGGTATTCTACAGGTTGCACTTCGGGGAGTGTGCCCAAGAGCTACACGAGCTCATTCCACCGTCCCCATTCTACCATCGGACTTTTAGACGCACGGCCGGTTTCCATCCTTACTTGGTAGATATTCCGCCAATTCGCACTAAGCGCTTTGCTTCTACTTTCCTTATGCGCACTGCCAAGGAATGGAATTCCTTGCCGGCGTCTATATTTCCGTGCTCTTATAACCCGGCAACCTTCAAATCAAGAGTGAACAGGCACCTTCTGGGCGAGCTCGCTCCATCGTAGGCCACGTCTACGCCTCGGCTAGTCTGTGGCCATGAGTAAACCCATGCATAATAAAAAAAAAAAAAAAAAATTATTTACACATTCCATATATTTGTACAGGTACGTATTTAGGCCAATCAAATTAGATTTTTTCCAGGAATTAATTCCCAGCAAGCTGGAAATCGTCTTAACATTTACCTCCTTTTGATTCTAAATTAGTGTAATCCGAAGCAATAATACTCGTAGTTTGTTCCGTTCCAGGAATAGTGGAAACTTTTTTATCTCTTTTGCAGTTTCTTGCTTGTAGTTCAAAAACGGTACGACAGACGGAAAATTCGCTCTAATCATGATAAAACTTGACATAGGAGCATCCGAAAAGTATCGTAATATGGATTCGTAGTCAAACATTGTAAAAAATGGCCGCGACTTTGAATTTCATCTTCTGGGATGGAGTAAACTCAGATTATACGCATTTAGGACCAAATTAAGGTATTCAAAAGATTTCCAGCTTGCTGGGAATTAATTCCTCTAAACGCTTTTTAGGGTTCCGTACCCACCCAAAGGGTAAAACGGGACCCTATTACTAAGACTCCGCTGTCCGTCCGTCGGTCCGTCTGTCACCAGGCTGTCTCTTACGAATCGTGATAACTAGACAGTTGAAATTTTCACAGATGATGTACCTATTTCTGTTGCCGCTATAACAACAAATACTAAAAAGTACGGAACCCTCGGTGGGCGAGTCCGACTCGCATTTGTCCCGGTTTTTTTATCTAATTTGACTGGCCCAATTTATATTAATCTTTATCTGACCGATTACTGTTGTTTTGTATCGGACTACCTTTTGTTGACATTGTAATAATGTTGGCATAATATACTGCGTATATTCGTTATCATGATAAATACTTAAGTCTCCGGCTAAAACATTACTTATTCAGGCAAAACCGGGAGGTTTATTACCTACTCCCTGTTATTGAATTTGATATATTTAATACGAGTATATATTTAGTACGAATATATGTTTTATTCCAGCACACTCCCGCGACCTTTACCAGGCCATCAGTCCACCTTGTTTTTTTTTTTTTTTATTATGAATGGGGGGTTTACCCACGCTGCGCCTTCCGGCAGGCGTGGCTCACTCCGCAATTTCGTCGTTTTGCTACAGGTAGCTAAGTACATCCGTTCGACCCCAATTTTGGGGAAAGCCATAAGCCGCGCGTGGCGCGCTGTCGCCACCTAGCGGCCATATCTGTGCTGATCGTAACAGACGCGTTTTGTTAGAGAGTGAGTCCTAGTACTATTATTTATTCTGTGCTTCCGGTACCGCTGGATGCGGGTGGAGCAAAACCGGTCATTGTGGCACTCTTTGGAGGAGGCCAGTCAAGTAGTGGACGTTCTATGGCTGATATGATGATGATGATGATGATATATTTTATTAATATTTCGCCAACGTAACGCCATGTGAATGTAAAACCGCTTCCTATTGAAATATTTACGAATACCTAAATATTATATATGTCGAGGATTGTGGGCGTATCATACTATCGGCAGCACATCAGAACTTTCAATCGTGGATGACGAGGGCCTTCAACTAAATACGATGTTTAACTCACAATCTTTACTGTACAAGACTCATTACAAATTACAGCACGCGATACGTTTCTTATCGTAAGCAAACCAGTGGATTTGACCCAGGAGCCGCCACAGACGTCATCTTCTCCCGTTCGTTCTCATCGTGCTTCTTCTGAAGATTGATTGACAGCATAACTTCAATTGTTCTCGACTTCAATTGTTTTAATAGCGCACTCTATGACGTCTTAGCGGAACTGCGTCGAACGCCACTCAGGTGTACGTATAACACCCTAGTTTGCTCTATTTGTCAAGGTTTGCATGATAAAACGCTTCTTAAAGGCGATAGATGGCACATTTCAGCCATTCTCCGACATATAAATTGATATATTCCCTAGTAAGTTCAGCGAGTCTTTTCTTGTGGATACTTACTACGCGTCGCGTAGTACCGCGTAGTACGCGTTAATATAAAACAACAACGAACAGGGGTTCAAACCCATGAGAACCCCGAGCATCGTTGGCAGTTCTGAGGCCGTTAAAATACCAATTAAAAGGGCAAGTTTCCCCTATGAGTTGGAAAGTCAGATGGCAGTCGTTTTCGGAAAACTATTACTTAGTTCGTGAATTCTTGGTATCAGGTTACCAAGTAGATAGGGTAAGACAGGATATTTTAGGGTGAAACCGGGAAATCGGTAAGATAAAGAGAAGTAATAAAACTATCATAACAATCACCC
Organism: Cydia fagiglandana; assembly: GCF_963556715.1. NCBI lineage: Eukaryota > Metazoa > Arthropoda > Insecta > Lepidoptera > Tortricidae > Cydia > Cydia fagiglandana. The sequence continues at coordinate 17,847,886 of NC_085943.1, forward strand.
AATCAAAACATATACCCTTTTACATATAATACCATATTTAACCGTCCGTTTATTCGGTATAATATCTAAATAACGCCATAATTGACCAATTCCAAAAGGGTGATATCACGATCGGAGCCATTTCTTCTCAATCCTTTGTTGGGGGCTCCGGAAAAAATGAGGCCGAAACAGCCACTTGGAGCACAATGGCCGGCGATGTCCGATGATGGCTACAATGGTCGAGATGGCTTCACAAACACACGCGTGCAATTTTCGATTAGAAGACCGAGCCGCGGTATAATTATTTTCGCTGAGCGCTTTTTGTTTTGCTGATGAAAAAGTGATCGGTAATAGAGGGTGGTATTTTCCTTTTTGTTTAGTGTAGTGATTTTGCCGCGAGGGACGCAATCTAGTTTCACCCACAGAATAAATAGGCACCTATTTTTGTAGGTGATATATTATACTGCTCTTTGGTTATAGGTAAATTACAGAAGTTTCTACTATTCTGTTATTTGTACGGAGCCCCCGGTGCGCGAGTTAAACGAACTCTCACTTTAACAGTTTTACCTTTTATTTTACCTTTTATTCTTGTCTGGATATAATGTAGCTAATGTAGCTATTTAACTACGTCTTATTTTCTTCTAATACTGACAGTTCGAATACCATGCTATTCAAATACTTATAAAAAATAACACCTAAAACGAAGTCATTCTAGTTATGGACCATAGTTGGGTGCTTTTGGACTATAGTGGGGAGGTTCACTGTATCCAAACAAAACTAGAGAAAATACTTATGTCACCGACAACTGTATTGAAGCACATAGACAAAAAGTTAACAATTCCAACTGATACACACTTGAATGGATTATGCGATGTTTATGCCATTATTGTTTCCACCTAGTCGCGATTCTACACAATATGAATTCCACGCAGCTGAAGTTTATCACGAGCGTTATTCTTCACAGTCATTATTTCAACACAGTCTTGATTCTACCTAGTAGCGATTCTACACAATATTTATTCCACACATCTGCAGTTTATCACATGCGTTATTCCCAGAGTTGGGCGTAATCAATTCCTTTTGGAATTAAATTACACATTACATTACAGTAATCATGATTCCTTAGTAATCGATTCCTTTGGTAATCGAAATTACTGGAATCAAATCCGCTGATTACTTGCGTACTTGATTCCTTTGGAATTGAATATATCTAAGTACAAATGTAATCGTGATTCCTTCGTAATCAATTACTCCAGTAATCTGATTACGTAATATTGTTCAGACTAAATTACATTACTCGGTGTCAAAATACTTTTGATCGTTCTTCTCCCAGCCATAAATACACTTTTTGTGTGAAACTGTATCATATAAGTTTTCGGGGGCGCAGATTTTGAAAATGATGACAGTTTTGGAATCCGACATGTCTGCCGTACACTTTGACATAAAAGTCTTCATGGGTGTCGTTTTATAGGTTTCAGGGAGTGCCGGTTTCGAAAATGATGACAGTTTTGGAATCCGACATGTCTGCCGTGCACTTTGACATAAAAGTCGTCATGGGTGTCGTTTTATAGGTTTCAGGGAGTGCAGAATGCGAAAATGATGACAGTTTTGGAATCCGACATGTCTGCCGTACACTTTGACATAAAAGTCTTCATGGGTGTCGTTTTATAGGTTTCAGGGAGTGCCGGTTTCGAAAATGATGACAGTTTTGGAATCCGACGGTTTCGAAAATGATGACAGTTTTGGAGTCGTCATGGGTGTCTGAAACCTATAGAACGACACCCATGACGACTTTTATGTCAAAGTGTACGGCAGACATGTCGGATTCCAAAACTGTCATCATTTTCGAAACCGGCACGCCCTGAAACCTATAAAACGACACCCATGACGACTTTTATGTCAAAGTGCACGGCAGACATGTCGGATTCCAAAACTGTCATCATTTTCGAAACCGGCACTCCCTGAAACCTATAAAACGACACCCATGACGACTTTTATGTCAAAGTGTACGGCAGACATGTCGGATTCCAAAACTGTCATCATTTTCGCATTCTGCACTCCCTGAAACCTATAAAACGACACCCATGACGACTTTTATGTCAAAGTGCACGGCAGACATGTCGGATTCCAAAACTGTCATCATTTTCGAAACCGGCACTCCCTGAAACCTATAAAACGACACCCATGAAGACTTTTATGTCAAAGTGTACGGCAGACATGTCGGATTCCAAAACTGTCATCATTTTCAAAATCTGCGCCCCCGAAAACTTATATGATACAGTTTCACACAAAAAGTGTATTTATGGCTGGGAGAAGAACGATCAAAAGTATTTTGACACCGAGTAATGTAATTTAGTCTGAACAATATTACGTAATCAGATTACTGGAGTAATTGATTACGAAGGAATCACGATTACATTTGTACTTAGATATATTCAATTCCAAAGGAATCAAGTACGCAAGTAATCAGCGGATTTGATTCCAGTAATTTCGATTACCAAAGGAATCGATTACTAAGGAATCATGATTACTGTAATGTAATGTGTAATTTAATTCCAAAAGGAATTGATTACGCCCAACTCTGGGAATAACGCATGTGATAAACTGCAGATGTGTGGAATAAATATTGTGTAGAATCACTACTAGGTAGAATCAAGATTGTGTTGAAATAATGACTGTGAGGAATAACGCATGTGATAAACTGCAGATGTGTGGAATAAATATTGTGTAGAATCGCTACTAGGTAGAATCAAGACTGTGTTGAAATAATGACTGTGAAGAATAACGCTCGTGATAAACTTCAGCTGCGTGGAATTCATATTGTGTAGAATCGCGACTAGGTGGAAACAATAATGGCATAAACATCGCATAATCCACTTGAATAAACCCAAATTTTAACTCCAATCCGTATTCACTTAAGCGAGAAGTTGCGTCAAAACCTGTACCTATAGTACTTCAACCACAAGAATGGCACGCTTGGTAGCCAATTCAAGATCGGTTGACGCTCATACTCTGCGATACTGGTCAATAGAGCTTGCAAAACTGACCGCTAGCTCGCATATTGTTTTACTAACCATAAGGTGAACCTTATGTCTTTCGAATAAAGGTTACGATTGTGTACATGATGTTACTGTAAGTAAATGTCCGTCATCCGTATAAGCACAGAATAAATAATAGCACTACGTACAGAAGACTCACTCTCTAACAAAACGCGTCTGTTATGATCAGCACAGATATGGCCGCTAGGTGGCGACAGCGCCACGCGCGGCTTGTGGCTTTCCCCAAAATTGGGGTCGAATGGATGTACTTTTAGCTACCTGTAGCAAAACGACGAAATCGCGGAGTGAGCCACGCCTGACGATGGTACTTACTATATATAAGTAAATGTTTTCCGTATACGGTTGTCCGTAGAACCAACCAAGATGGAAGGATTTTATAATAAATATTTAAGTGGGGTATCCCATACAACAAACGTGACTTGTTTGCCGTTTTTTGCGCAATGGTAAGGAATCCTTCGTGCGCGAGTCATAATAATTCAGTTGCCAAATAAATAATTGGTAGCTTGCTCATATTGAAATATTTTAACGCTTTTGTTGCCAAAGTAGGTATTGTACCCTCCCCCTATTTATATCTAAATAAATATCCCCTTAATAAACTACTCATAATATTTGGCCTCGTAATCGTCTAGTTAACAGTTAGGACCCCTCGAAGTGGACCGCGGAAACCTAGATCCTTTAATGAGTAATGCTTATTTTGAACTCTGTTTTATTTTATTATTACCTAGTTCATGAAATAAAGATTTTATTACTGAGAGTATTTTTTATTATGTTATTAAAGAACATTTTCAGGAATATTTTATTAAGTTATTGTCGCAGCATATTCAACGTGTTCTAAGGTAAAATATAAATGGTATTGCTAAAAATATTAGAATGGTATGGTATGCAGTATATAAAATATTAGGAAAGTTATATATTCTTGATAAAATGAGTTTAAAAATTTAGTTGGTAAAAACCTGCCACGCCTATTAAGCCTTCGGGATAACATATAAGTAGCATTCCTGGGATAAGCCCAATTACACCCTAACTTTTCAAGATTATAAATTAACTACCAGCTTCTTGCGAAAATGCCACTCATATGCCCGATGCAGGAAAGAAGGCTCTTAGTCCAGTCAACAAGGTTAGACGGAACACCTACCCTAACTTGTTAGCCAGACGGGCTTTTACCAACACTTCGGAACTTATGCATATCTAGATGACTATGAAGAGAAGTGCCAAATATTCATTAGTCATCAAAATTAATCTTTTTTACATTCAAAAGCTAAGGGATATTAATCCCATTTCCATTCCCCAAACTAAATATAAGCTGTATTTCTGGTCTCTTAGTAGTATAAACAAAGTACTAAATTTACTATGAAAACTGAAAACGAATTATGAATATCAAAATGAGTATTATTCCACTCAAAGTATCCTCTGGTTTACTCTTGCCTACCAAAGGTTCCCTAAAACAGCTATTCGTTGATATTCCATCTCAGAATAGACTGCATTTCCTAACAACTCAATTTGATATTTTAGAATTTGTTTTATAAATACCTTAAAAATCCGATTATATTACTCAGTACTTCATCTTTACTCCAGACGACCAGAATTTTAATAGAAAAATAGAGAATACCCTTTTACTCAGTTAAATTATAAGTTCATGAAGAAAACATATTCGAAAGTTATAAATGGAGAAATATCAGCCGTTTCAATCTTAGACCCTAAATCTCTAAAGAAACCCTAATTCCCTAGTAATAGTGTGCGATTCTACCATATTAATCCTATCCTCAGTCCCTACTCTAGTATAACCAAAGCACAGTTCATACTTACCATCGACCCTGGTACTTTGGAATATACGCAAGTGTGTCCCTATTAGATATAAGCTAAGCATTCGGCGAGTGACTCCGAGATTGCAACCTAACAACTCGTATTATTGCCCCCCCCCGAGGCATTTGGTACAAAGACCGGGTGGCTACTCGGGTAGGACAGGTCCCTATTGTGTATATAATTGGTATAAATAAATATATTTAAAATACAAAGCCTTCGAATACTGTAGATTTCAAGCAAGCCCAGGTTACCCCGGATGGCGCACACGTGACGCCCTTGCTATTCATCTACAGCTGGACATCGAAAAGCTAGGGAGGGAGACGTTTTAAGTCTGCTATGTTGATAAAAAGCAGACCCCAAGACAACCCTCATCTTGGAACAAAATAGACCTCCTTCCATCCGCTGTTTGTCACCGTTAGGATAGCAGATGAAAGGCTAGACTAAACTGTATGTCTAGGCACTGATTTGGTTTTGAATCATATGAAATAATAAAACTAGGAGTTCTCAGATATAAGTCAAATAAACGCTTTCCAAACAACTACATTTCTATTGAAAACTCCTATAGAAAACTATTAGCAAAGTGGACACACTCTATCCAATGATATCTAAGTTCAAACATAACAGAAACACATATTTCCGCCATGCCAAAACAAAGACACAATTCCAAGTTCTACTCTATGAGATTTGGGACTTGCGTCTTAATCTCGATAAAGCTAAGCACTCAGAACAAAATGGACAGAGCTTCCCCACTACTCACCAATAATTTCCGCGTACTATGCAAAAACCAAAGTCAGTTGTCGGTCCGGACGCTAGTCAAAGACTAAATCGCATCGCCCCTCTTCAATCCTTTTATACTATTATTCTTGTCGTCAGTGACGACAAAAGTGTCTTCAGTGAAGACAAAAATGTCGTCAATGAAGACAACCCATTGTCCAAGGTCATTCACCCTGTCTTCAGTGAAGACAAAAGTGTCGTCAGTGACGACAAAAATGACCTTGGCAAGGACAAAAATGTCGTCAGCGAAGACAACCCATTGTTCTCGGTCATTCACCCTGTCTTCAGTGAAGACAAACCACCGTCCCTTAATATGCCCACTTACCTTACCGAAATATAAGTCTTACATACTTTACTTAAAGCTTAAAACCGTTTAACGCCGACTCTCGACATGTTTTTGCACGTAGTTCCTATGTCTCATACTTTAAGGTTTACTCTTGATTAACCATGATGACCTTAATCGGTGCCATATATGATTTTCTTACTTAAACCTTATGTCCTACATGTTAAGATCCATAATAAAATGCTGATGAGGGTAGTTTTAAATCGTATTTACGTACGCGCATGCACAACCAAAGTATGTTTGAGTTAAGATTTTTCCCATTATGATTCCAAATATTACGTTCATACTGAAGTATTTCGTATTTTCCTCCATAATAATGTTTATTTTCTTTTAAACATATAAAAAAAATTAATTATTTAATTATTGTAATCTTTTATCTACCTCACGTTTTTTTGAAATTTACAGTTTAAAATGTTACCTAGATGGCTCCTCGCACACAACTGTCAATGATGTCAATGTCATCCTTACGTCAACAAAAAAATATGTTGTTTATTTTCTCTAATAGATTCTTGCTGTTATCTTGTCTTTCTATGAAGTTGTTTAGTAATTAATTTAATAGTGGATACATGTGATAAAGACTAGTCCGTGAAACCAAGTAATTTAAGCTTCCATTGCCTCGAATATTCAATAAAATCATGAGAAAAGTACTGGAGTACTTAGGAACTACCTGGAAAGTTTCCTTTAACTGCTGAAAATGTAAGTTTTATATTGAGATATTAGCTTTAATACTGTATTTTAGGCATAGGGCCAGTCACAGTATTCATTTTAGTACCTATTTCTATTTTTTAAGCTACTGAAATCCGATTAATTAGTTGACCGGTTAAATACGTGGCCAAAAAAGTAAGGGTCGTTAAACAATTTAAGATTCGTTCAAGCGGGCAGATGTTAAGTTAAGACGCCGCACGGTCTCTGCACGCAAAGTGCGCAAAATTTAACAATTCTGGACAAACATTATGGCTATTAAAAAAAGTTTCCACACGTATTCTTGGTCGCACAATTGTTTTACGGGCACCAGATGTGTAATCTTTCTAACATAGAATGCCCTTTAAAATGCAACTGATAACGATGGTCAACACATGTTTGGGTTGGTCAGGTAAGAACCCAAAAACAATATCGATGCAATATACTTAAGGCACGACTGTGATTGGCTGTAATACTTGTTATATAAGAAGGCGTGACGTTTTAAAGTTTTGGGTGCAAGCGATTTTCGTTGAGAAATGCTCAACCGTCGCTGCACCCGATAGTACACTGATATCAGATTAGTTATCGTGCGTCTCGCTCGCGCCAATACATGTTGTACAGACAAGTACGAGCGAAATACATGATAACTAAATTACATAATTAGGATGTCATTCTGATGCCAGTAACGTTCGAATAGGCTTGTCGATCGTTTATTATTTTCAAGCTACGATTATATCACCGGGGAATGAATACGAGTATTCCCAAATAAAATAGTTATTAATATGATCCGTCGTATCAAAACCAATATTACCAAATCTATTACTTCCCGAACCCATGTATCAAAACATCCAAAGCGAAATCGAATTTGAAAATTCATCTATCACGCGCTCAATGCCAACACCCCAGCCCTCGATCCCTCGTCCCTAGCGTGCTAAATCTCAAGGGGTCGAAATGTGCAAACAATTAGAAGGGCTTTTTTGTTCACCCCCGTGGCTCGTTTGTGCAATACACAATGCCACTTTGTGTCAACGACAGCTCGCTATTAAAACGCGGCGAACGCACTACACATCTGTGCTTTTCACATCACTAGTTCTATAATAAAAATGACGTCTCCTACTAAGTAGTTGTTGTCACTTTGGGCCTTTAGTCGGCTGTTTTTAGTATTGCTGGGTAATTTTCATTTTCGGGCAATGACTGGCTGGAATTGCCCGCAGTTAATTAAATACTCATGTAATGTTATATTTATTAAAATTTCGACGAAAATAAGGGGTAATGTGTTAATAAAAAAAGGGCATTCTGCTATAGAAAACTTATTATAACGGGATGATGAGCCATAATTATACAGACGGTAACATCACACATTTGTTAGGTGAAACCTAATTAGGTTACTATTATAACATAAATAATGAGAAGCTTTTACTTGTTGGCCCTGTTCTTGATAAATCATTCCTAATTTGAAATACTATCCCAGACATTTCCGACGATTTTAACCTCGAACATGTTTTCAAAATACGAAATTAAACATGTATTTTATGTTGGTACAGTAAATTGCAAAAAAAAAGTAGTTTAATTGATTCCATTGTGTTACGACAATTAAATATGTCGTTTCTATTTAAGATACATGCAAGTGTGTTCGCTTATGATATACACATATTGTTATGAATATGGATTCAGTAAAGTAATTACAGGTCCTTAACAACGCTTAACACGTTCGCGGACGCTCAGTCACACCGTTTGGACACCTAAATTTTGTATGGAGATTTTGGGACTGTTATAGCATTCCTGTCACTGCAAATATATATTTTAGGTTTGTATATGACGCGTAATGCTATGCAAGGCGAATGCTATGCAATCCGCGTCAATATGAAGTATATTTTTTATACGCTATATGACAACAAATGCTCTACAATTCGGATGCATAAGCATGTCTGTCACATGACGTAGTCAAGATGTGATCTTATGTGACATCGCATGTTATAGCATTCATTCATCGTGGTCGATGAACTTGATGGCTGAGAATTCTGACTGCCTAGAGTCAAGATCTTTGCTCTAAAGACTCATTGCTGGCGTCTTCAAACATTTTTCTACTTCTGTTTTGTTCCCTCATTGCTTATCATTGTCATATTGTGTCCATCTCATACATGCCCCATCCCAAGCACGTTCGCCATTCATTCGACCTAAAATTATGTGATACTACACATCCTGCGTTGGAGACCGCATCATATGTCTGAAGAATCTAAAGGCCCACTCATGGCATATTGCAGAGAGCCGAAGGGGCAATGTTGAGCTCTCTAAAATAGAGTAGTTTGTTTTTATAGCTGTTCAAGGTATACGCAGCATTTTACGCCAACACCACTTCTCAAAAGCGTCAATCTCGTCCGCATTACACTTTTAGAGTTCCCTGTAAGGCACCGCCGCGTTAAGTTCTGGACGTAAAGCGTCCACCACTTTTCCTGTCAGGCGATGATTCACTCAACTTTATATTATTTTTCGAATGCATCTGCACCAAACATAAGGCGTGAAATATACAAGAATTATGCCACAATACTTGTCAGAAAGGTTCTTACCTTGTAAGAGGTGATCATCGAGCGCCAGCAGGCTTATAATTCACAATTATACCATCAAAACTATGACTAGTCACGTAATTACTTGAATGCTAGGTATACACATTCATGCCTCACTTTTTCACATTCACCGTTATAAAAATTTGATTGTAGCACAATAAACCACTAGTAAATATGTTCGTTTATTAAAACACATTGAAAAACTTAAAGAAATTGTAAGAAAAACATTAATTACGATTTTATAAAAATCCGTCAAATTCGCTATCGCGCACGAAAATCACCCAAATTTCATGTGTCTACTCCCAGACGCACCTGCCGGGCTACTAAGGGAGCTCCCATACAAAGACGAATGCTATAACAGGTGCGTCACAGAAAGGGGGGCCCAATTGGAGACGTCACAGGATAATTTTTAACTTCGATAAAACTATGTAATATGGCAGTATGCAAACTTTGATTCTGGTGACTGGTAGAGGAAAAGTTGGTGAATAATATTATACTGTGGTAAAGCGGATTGATAAGCATTTCAACGCAGAAATTTAAAACGAATAACGGATGCTATAGCATACGCGTCACCAGGAGTAGTGCAAAAACGGATGCTATGCAATCCGCGTCCGCGAACGTGTTAATTACATTTTTTTTGCAATTAAAAATAAAACAATATGTATGTACCTAAATGTTTATACTTAATTATAAAAAAAAAATTGTAAAACCGGCAAGTTTTCAAACAGAACCTCCTGTGATTGTTGTCTCTGAATGGGTGTCCAGACGAGACATTTTGCGCTCAATCGGATTAAATTGTACATTTAATTGAATAGTGCGGACGAAAAAATGGAATTGGAATTACACTTGATTTTACTGTAAGATCAAATTGTGCGAGCACTACAATTTTCCAAGCTAGTATACGTGTTTATGGCATGTCTTTGAATTACGAGCGCTCGACTATCAGTACTATATCACCATAAATCTAAAATTGGTTATCAAATTGTCAATCTGATTGTCCCTTCTGGCCGGGCCTTAATATTTTCAATGTCGCTGTGTCACGTTGGTGACTCGACTTTACTTTACACTGTGATGTTTACGCTCCAATGCTTGTACATTCATCATCATCATCATCATCTCAGCCATAAGACGTCCACTGCTGAACATAGGCTTGTACATTACTATCGATCAAATAAAACTAACTATAACTTGCTAAACTTATCAAATAAACGCATTTTAATTATAAATTGTGTATGTGAACAGTGTAATGATTCTATACACAATCTTTATGACATCAACAACAAATGACTTCAGTTTAAAAAAACGTTCAGTTTGAAATCCTTCCAAGAAAATCAATTGTTACCGCACTTTGTATCCTTTGAACAACATTTCCATTTTTCTCCTAAATACATAAGCACTGGCAATCGGAAAACTCCGCACCGGATCCACTCTGCGTGAATCCATTCGATCTCATGCATTTAAATTTAGAATTAGTGAAAAGCTTTGCCCACAGACCGAGTTTTTCGAAGGTAACCAAGCGCCTTGGATCTTCCTGATATAGGTTTCATTGAATACGTGATTGATTTAATGTGGTTCGGTAAACAAAATAAAGACGGTATTATGTTCGATGTGAGGTAATATAAAATGTTGCACATTTACATGGGATAGAATAAGAAGTTTAGACAAAGATTATGGCACCAAATACTTGATCTAAAAACGTTTGTTCGGTAGCAATTCCTTTTCAAGAACGCGAAACAATAACAAAGTTGAATCTATTGAAACTCTTAGGATCACATGATATCTTTGTTGCTGACGCTTACTACGAATGGTTCAAGGCTCTCAATGCGGTATTAAAAATGTATATGAAAGATCCTGTGTTGCTACTAAGTTATATAAGCGGTAAAGATTATTAAATTACTTTGTTCGCTCATTACTCATAATTAAAAAGTTAGGTACTTTATGAAACAAGTCAAAACAAAATATGAAGGTAATTTAATTAATTATTGTCAATTATATTGTGGAAATCCTTTTCGTCGGAAGGTACATAAAAAAAAAGGTTTACAAAGAGTCTCTTTTTAAATCATTCACTCTTCGCTCGTAGGAGATTCTAAGCGACGCATATACACATACCTAGCAATGCACGCACGAGAACTTTCCAAAGTTGCGAAACTTTCCACATGAGAATTTCTCGGTAACTTCTGAGAATGTTCTCGAGAACGAGAATTTATTTATTTATCGTAGTTTATACCATGAATATTCACGATAGTTTAGGTTTATTCCTACCCCCCAGAAAATTCCGACTTTTGGTCGTCCGCTTCCGGTCAGAAAAATGTATGACGGCCCGGCCAAACGGTCAGACTTAGGTGGGGGGTGCTCGACCAAATGTCATAGAGGGACCTTGGCAGTTTGTGACGCCGCCATTTTTTTTCAATATGGCCGACTTTTTTTTTTACTTTTTTAATGTTGTCCTAGCGCGCTGAAATTTTGGTCACGGAATTTTGGGGTCCCCTAGATATCTATGAAAAAATAATTTTTGGAAAAATGCTGGATTTGCGGGAAAACTGGCCACTTTTATTTTGTATGGCAACTTTTAAACGGTGCGTGATAGGTGGGGGGTGCTCGACCAAATGTCATAGAGGGCCCCGAGACAAAACAAACTGCATTAAAAAAAACATAATGGCCGACTTTTTTTTTAATTTTTTTCAAGTTGGTCCGAGCGCGCTGAGATTTGGCATGGCGGGAGATAGAGGCCTCTAGATTGTAATGAAGAAAAAAATTTTTTTGGAAAAAAATTTCGAAAGTCGAAATGTTCTCTGAAATACAGTGAGAATTTAAGCAATTTATTGGTAAACTTATCACATCAACAAAATAGCTAACTGTAATAGACAATAATATATGCATAATAACATTTAGTTTTAAGTTATGCCTATTTAAACTTTATTTCAAGTATATTCTCTTGTTTAAACGATAATTTCCATGTTGCAGGAATGTTCTGAGAACATTCTCGAGAACGTTTCCGCTTTTTGGGAATGTTCTGCAATTTGTACATTGCTGCACATACCTACATATAGTTAAAACGGTAGGAAGAACTGTTAAGTAAAAATAGGTCATCTTACACCATTGTCTTCAATGTAGCTTCAGTATAAATTGTCAAAAATATTAACATCCTAATCTTTATTTTTAACTTGACTATCCGATATCGGGCAATGTGAAAACGCTCTGACAGCCACCGATGGTGTGCTACACTGAGGGGCTACCGCGAAAATCGATGTTCGCAAATTGCGGGGATTTTACTCTGTCACTCTAATTATGCCTTTATTGGAGTAAAAGAGAAAGATCCCCGCAATTTGCGAATTTCGGTTTTCGCGGTAGCCGCTCTGATGTCGAGGCTGCCAAGGGCGCGTTCGCCGCTGTCGTCGTTGTACGCGGCTGGTGCCGCCATTATACATTGTGGAAAGATAAGTCGGGCCCTGGATGGAAACTACCTTAAATCCATAAGCTGGCTCATTTTACTTAAAGGAGATATTCCTTTATTTTTAAAAAGAAACAAAACTGCATTCAAAGTATTTTTCTTTTTTTCTTAAATTTGGCTTGTCTAAATAAATCTTGAGTACCTACTAAATATTAGATTTTATGGATATTTTGTACGACAGACGAGTGTAAGACCTAATGGTTCTTAGAGAAATGTGATCATTAACATTAAGTTTATCGACTAGTAGAATAAAATAGCGAGTTTTTATTTTTTGGAATTTTTAGTCGGTTCGATTCCCGGGCGAGGCAAGCGAGTTTTAGAAAATCTTTGAATGCAGTTTTGTTTCTTTTTAAAAATAAAGGAATGTCTGCTTTAAGTAAAATGAGCCAGCTTAAGGATATATGGTACTTTCCCTCCAGGGCCCGACTTATCTTTCCACACTGTATATTGGCGTTGTTTAAATTTATTATTATGATAGATTACAGTTGATAACCTTAACTAGGTCGAGCATAAAAAAGGCTACAATCAAACAAATATTACATATTTTTTCACCAACGCAACGCACAGAAACCTCGCAGCGCAAAACAAATTATCCCAACTTCAAAGGTGTCACATCTATTAATTTTATTCGCGTTACGATTCCCGGCCAACGTTCGTCGCACCTCGAAGGAAACGGTGAGACAACATAAATAATCTAGCCGAAGACAAGTCGCCCCAATGTGAGGCGAAAAATGTATTTGGGTAAAAGGATGGTGCGCTCGCTTCGTTACATTTTGTCACTCCCTAGGGCGAGGACTAGTGGCGTTTTCCGTACAACTTGTACAGCCGAAATGTTTTATGCTTGCGTCACGAAATCTGATTTGTACCCTCAACTCCGCCGCTTTACGCCGGTGCCGTAAACGCGTGTTTATTGTTTCATACTCTCCAAGGTTAAAGCTGTAAAGGTTATCTCGCTTGATTCAAAGGTAATTGCGAGTGCGAGCTTTGCATCGGTACTTGTGTTAACGGAATTATTGCTCGTAAACTTACTGTTCAGTTTGCGCTTGCTTGGGCATATTTTTTTTTACATCAGGCTATTTTTATTTTAATAAATTCTATTCCAAATACTTATTTAGAAAAATTTGCAAGAATTATTTATCTGTAACAGGTAATGTTTGTACCTTTAATGAAGCCATTAGTCGAAAAAAAAAACGGACAAGTACGAGTCGGACTCTCCCACCGAGGGTGTCGTACATTTTAGTAAGTATTTGTTGTTATAGCGGCAACAGAAATACAATACATCATCTGTGAAATTTCAACAACTATCACGTGAGATACAGCCTGGTGACAGACAGACGGACAGCGGAGTCTTAGTAATAGGGTCCCGTATTTACCCTTTGGGTACGGAACCCTAAAAAACTATGATTCTAATGATAACATACCTACAGTAAAAACTAACGTAACGTAACGTGAGCGTTTCTGAACCAGTATTTAAATGACTAATTGCCAGTTACTTACATACATCAAACTTGGATGGATCAGAAATTCGGGCACGGGATAGTTAATTCAGAAAGCGGCCGGTATCCAACGGAATTGCTGTTGAATGAGCCCATTCCAGGAATTTAATGATGCCATTACATTGATATTGATCGGACGTCGTAAAATGTTTTAAGCCAAATTTTAATTAAAATTATTTAAAATATCTTATATTTTTTATATTATGTATATTGCTATAAGATGGTCAAGCAAATCTTGTCAGTAGAAAAAGGCGGCAAATTTAAAAAATGTAGGCGCGAAAAGATATCGTCCCATAGAAAATTTGAATTTCGCGCCTTGTTCTACTGACAAGATTTGCTTGACCAATTATATACATATACAACCTTTAACGGCACTTATACTAAATTTTGCAAGTACTAAATATACATCAAACCCTCCACAGGTTACATAAATCTAACAACATCGTAACATAAACCAACGAACAAAGCTAAACATAACGTGCTCCTAAAAATCTTCAATGCATAAAACACGTTCGTAAGCGAAATAGAAGTTACCTTTAGTGCTCTCGACGACGCAGTCGATTCTCCAGAGAAGCAGCGCAGAGTACAGCGTCAGAAGCATCTTGTCTCCGCGGAAGAAAAATAACTCTATTTTATGGCCCCACCCCATTTCTACTGGAATTATCGGCAACGCCGCCTTTTATGGCAGCTACTCGCAACATCACAAACACAGCACAGTCCTTAGAAACAAACGTGGCTCGAGATAAACGAAATCAGACAGTTATGGCCCGCACTTTTTTATGACATCGGCCGTCTGTAATTTATGACGCGCAATAAAAGTAATTTATTTGGCCACTAAATAGATTGCTACACTTTTAATGAAATTATCCGCCGTTGGGTACCTGAAACAATTAAGATAACGTCTTAGTTAAGGGGAGGGTTATTTAGTACGTTTGGATTTCTTACAGCTAGACTTCTAAAGGGCAATTAGGTAAAGTACAACGTAGAACTTAAGAACGAAATAATATATTAACAGAAGTATTAAGGAAGACTCACGATAGAACAGCCCGGGTTCGGGCCGAATCATCCAACACTTCGTTTTTAGGGTTCCGTACCTCGAAAGGAAAAAAACGGAACCCTTATAGGATCACTCGTGCGTCTGTCTGTCTGTCCGTCTGTCACAGCCTATTTTCTCGGAAATTAGTGGACCAATTAAGTTGAAATTTGGTACACATATGTAAATTAGTGACCTAAAGATGGACATGTTTTTTTTATAATTTTAAAATATATAGGTTCGAAGTTATTTAAGAAAATAGCCAAAAATGACCATTCCCCCCTTTATCTCCGAAACTACTGGGTCTAAAATTTTGAAATAAATACACAAAATAGTTCTTTACCTATAGATGACAGGAAAACCCATTAGAAATGTGCAGTCAAGCGTGAGTCGGACTTATGTACGGAACCCTAGAAACGCGATTCCGACTCGCACTTGGCCGGTTTTATATAGAAAGCATCACGTGATCTCCGGTCACCTATCATAGAAAATGAAGTGTCGGTTGCCTCGACCCGGACACGAGCCGTTCTAAACAATTTTTTGTGTGTGCTAGTAGAGAACCGCAGCACAATTTTAATTAGATCAATAAAAGTTAACCAATATTACCAAATTTTCCTAACATCACAAAGTGCCACACTTATCCTGCGCCGTACTAAGCCGCTATGATTTAAGGTAACATTTTCCTCCACTTGTCTGTATCAAAGGTCCGGGTCAGACGTTTATGGAAGGAGCATTACGTGAACGAGGGCACTTGCGTGAGCGCCTCCATTTTATACCCACCCTCCAAGCAATCAAGGTATTGCTTTACTTAAGGATCCCATGGGCAATGCAGTGCTGTGTGATTGTTGTTGATTCTGTTGCTTTGTTTAGTTTCTTTAAAGTATTTTCTTTTGAGAGACGTATAAAAGACGGAGCCCGTAAAGTGGATCTAAAGATACAATGTTTTGCTGAAAGTAGGTAGTTATCTGCCAATCTAGTGAATAACAACCAGTAACCATCAGGAATGGTATCGCCATATCCGTAGGAAGCCGTCCTTTGCCGGATATAAGTACACTATTTAAGAACCCTCTGCGAGCTGCCCTTTTGTAACGATTTCCTGCTGTTTTGACCCGATCGCCTATCACGATATTTAAGACCTTTATAATGCATGTTTTTCAGTTAATAACCACAACAACGTTTTTCTCCTGCGGCCATAGATTCTACGAGCCCGCTGCTAATTAACCATGGCGACTGTGTGCAGTTCTCTTGCGGAAGTTGGAACTTCCATTTGTAATTTCATATCGCAAAGACACTCCGAACTTAACTCGCTCCTTCTCTTTGAGTGGCTTTGAGACTCCTTTTGACACCAAATGTAAGTGCCCACGTGAATGTGCTGGAGCAATAAGTAATAAAATCCCAAAACTGTAAACTACTGGTAATTAAATCGACAAAACGATTCCGGAGACATGTGTTTATTTCCCAGTAAGTTCAATTTCCCATTCACTAGCGCGAGAGGACGCCGAGGGCTGAAGGACAGCACCTTAATAGGATTTCCGTTTTCACAGTTCTATAGAATCGTAAATATAGTCTATTGTTCTTCTAGGGGACATAAGCTTCGGAATTTACCATTATGCTTATACATTTTACATGGACTTTATATCTTTTGTTAATATTTTACCTCTTTAAGTGTGGCCATTCGTTAAAAATATGCACAATTTGTACATACCTAAACAAAACTCAATAAATATTAAATATCCATTTAAATAATACAAATTATTTCTAGTAACTAGGCGATTGGATATTGATCAGTGCTCAAAGACAAGGGTTTGTTATCATACGCCCGTGCGTCTTGCTTGTCGCACTAGGTAATAGCGAAATACACTCGTAAAATGATAGCAAAATGACATAACTTACATAATCAAAATGTACGTTCGAATTGGCCTCTGTTATTTCAGACTCGCGACATCGTAAGTCGTGTGACATTGTATGTAGTGCTATCACAAAATTGAGAATTTGTACACGTAAACTTTTTATGACTTAATACTAATACTCTTGAGTATCCTAAGCCACTTGTGCAAGGAGAGAAGATCATAAAGTATTGTGTAGTGTGAGTTTGACCAAGAGAAGTCTGCAGCGATTTTGATAGCCCACGCAGTGCAAGTCTCATTTTAAACGTCAAACGTCTATGAAATTATGATGTATAAATAACACTTGCTCTGCGTGGGCTGTCAAAACCGCTGTAGACTTTTCTTGGTCTAACTTTAAATGCATTTCCATTAGAAAAACTTAAAACTAAACCAATTATTCTTATTTTTATTTTATAGGTACTTGTTCCAACTTTCATTATTTAGGTAAGCCCCATGCCATAATAAAAAAAAATCCTGCAAATTATTGGCTTACCTATTAGTGAACTCAGTTTTCATTTCAAACTCCTAAAAGTGTTTATATTATAAATGAAGTATTAATTGCATTATTTATTCATAAAACCTGTTTCATTAATTTTTACAACACGACATGTCAACTATAAAATGAATAATGGGTCCCGCAGCGGCGCCACCATCGAACACGTATCCAGGCATGTTTATCAAATTTCCCTGTAACGTAGTACAGAAATAAAAAGGACAAAAGCGGGCGTTCCCAAGGGAGCCATCGGAGCTTATTCTTAGAACATAATTAACTCTTTAGGGACATCTGGTTGCTTTACTAGCATGCAGCAGTCGCCTATTACTTGTTACATGATAGTCAAATCAATGAAGCTTAAACTTGGTTTGAGTTTCATTCATACGATAATGTTGTTAAAGTATAATTATATCTCCATTTTGGATTTCACGGGCCTATAAGTTCCGGTTTTTGATAGGCTTGCGTGGGGATGTAGATCCAACACCTAGATGCTCTCTGGAGAGCTTTAATGTCACGTCTGCTGGAACCCGTTCACAGACGCAACAATATACACCCATGAACCGGTCTCAGCAGGCATTGTGACTACTGTAGAAAAAGTAGACCGGTCTAATATTGTGTCCGGCGATAATATTAGAGCGGAGTTAATAATGGCGTAAGCGCCAACCGCTATAAGGCACCTTTTCATATCTTTACTATTTCATATTATCTAGTGAATCTCTAATTCATTTCCCAAATCGCGCCGAAAGTCAAAAGTAATTTGAATAAAAGCTCACGCAAAATAGACGCCAGTCGTCGAATTGCGGAAATCTGCCCGTACTGCAATAGAATATAATTGAACAAAAGCTGTGTTTTTCTGTCATCTTGCTTGAATAGTTACAAAAACCTACTGTAAGGCGTATTAAATTGAAAACATTACTTAAATACGAATAATAAGTGTAAAACAAAAGCACGGCACGGCTGAATATAAAGTTCTGTTCGGTTTACGAGTTGGTTGAATCGCATACAACAGTAAAATTATAAGTACCTAGTGGAGTAATCCCTTCTTTGATTAGACTAATATTGCACTTCTGTGAACAAGTGTTGTCTGAATCCGTAATCAAGCAGTACTAAACATAAATGCATACATTTCTGAGCAGAGTGTTTATTCAGGAGGAGGACTATACAATACCTACCTATAATTATATATGTATCTTGCACTTTGAAATGTACTCGTATGTTCATGTGTGCGTTTTCACAGAATACATGCTTTACAATCAAATTTATCACCACCTATATAGCTATGTTAAATTCTGATTAAGTGGTGATCGCACTGCAGTATGCTAAATTTTAATATCTTCTTCTCAGTCGTGCACTCTTGTCAGAGTGGTCGTGGCTGTTTGGATGAGGCACATGGCTGGTCTTCATTTCCGGTTATGTTGGTGGACTTCAAACTTTCTCTTGCAATGTCTCTCCATTTCTGATGGTTGATAGCGTTGCGAGTGCACTTGACTTCGGATGACTTCGTCATTATTTTTAAAAGGTCGGTCCACCGCGTAGGTAATCTTCTTCTGGATCTTTTCCCTTCGATCTAGCCCTGTACTACCAGCCAAATTTTAATATGCCTCCGTAATATTTAACGTTGACACTAAGTTCAGGTCACTACGTCCAGGCAAACACCCATCCTAAGCAGTTATAAAAAATATCTTGATATTTGAATCATTTCTAAGCATTCAGAATGGACGACTTTCTATAGGTATAATTATAGTGAGTGCGAGCGCTTTTATGAAATTGTCATCCAATTGGTATCAAAATTAAAGTTTCTGAATGAGCTCCCGGTTATCTTTACTGCGCGCGGGGAAACATTAACATTTATTAACAATCCTAAGCTCCATTTTCTGGAATTATTCCTCTTATTTGTTTTAGTTCCGTTGTTTTGTGGAGTGCTGTTAAATTTATTGCCAGTTCTGCTATCACGTATTGGTTCACTGTAGAATATAATATATTTTTTCATAACTTTAAAAAGTAGACAGGTAGGTACAAATGTAATATATTATCAAAAAATTATAAGTACTTTGTGTGGAAATTTTACTATGAAAATATAACATTTTTGTTGCACGTGTTTTGCCATTTGTATGAACTTTGGTAATACGTTAAAATTTAAAATAACGTTAAAATTTAAAATAAAGAACTTATTTCAAAAGTATTTTAACCAAAACAAGCTTACAAAATGTTTATAAATAACGAAAAAAGTGTACAAGTTCAAGTTCGGACAGACAAAACATATCAAATTTCTGTCACACGTGAAACCTAAAAAAAGTTGTATAGACAGATGTTCGTCGCAATAAAAATGTAAGCGGTTCAAATAAAACGTTCCCTGATTGCTTCCTTAATGGCTTTAGAATGTAACTCATATTTGAGCGAGGGCTGCACCACGCAATCGACGAACTGTTCAATCTTTATCCTCCAGCTGCCCATCATACAAAATTATAGCCAATGAAAATGAAGCTGGAATCTTGTTGCATTTTTAATTCGGTTGAATTTCATTTGTTCGAAAATCTTACGAGACAAATGAAATGCTACCTCCTGTGTTTTTAATTAAGGTTGACATTCCATCGAAACAGTATACATCCTAATGTACATTGGGTGGCCTGAGATTAATTGGACGTAGTTACGCGAAAACGTTCCAACCCACAGCGACCCCATTTTGAGATAAACGCAATTTTGTGTTTTAGCGGTACACTTTTTCCCTGTAATTATTTCAGGCAAATACTATTGGTTTTACTGTGGAATGCCAAACTGGTTATTGAATGATATGCATATTTTTTGTAAATACATAATACAAGGGGCATATAAATAGGTAAAACGAGTTTGAAACGTTTTTGCTAAATTTAATTTTGTATGAAACTTGTTAAATAGCAATTATGCATAAACGTTCCAAAACGAATTTAAGTGTATGTAATGAATTTAAATTGACCTAAAGCATATAACATTGTTTTCTTCTTTTTGGTTATTTAAGTTTGATTGGTTAAGTTTTGGAGGAGGAAACAGTCGAGTACGAAACCTCGATTTTTGAGATTTTTACGCAGGATGTTTCGCCTGTCCTCTAGGCTCTGAGCAGCCCTACGGACATCCGCCTCGTTTTCCCCCAGGAGGGCTAGGTCGTCTGCATACCCAATAATTCGGTGACTACCGTTCAACTCTACTCCGCCACCAGAGGCTATAACTTTCTTGGTGACATATTCGAGCACCAAGTTGAAAAGTATGGGAGAGAGCGCATCCCCTTGCTTGAGACCCGTACCAACATCAAACTGGTCTGTTAGGCCGACTCCCGTTTTCACCGTCATTTTGCTTGTTGAGGAAGAGGCAGTGAAGGTTGACCTACGAATTAGTCGGGAGAAAACTGAGTACCTTCATATGAAGCGATACAGAAATAACTCTATTCGTAGGAAAGATCTCACTATAGGACAAACCTCTTACAACGGTGTAGAGAAATTTAAATATCTTGGGTGTATCGTCACAGACAGCAATCGGAGGGAAGAGGAGATCCAAACCCGAATTCAGAACGCGTTCCGGTGCACAGCTGCTCTTCATAAAGTGTTGGTGTCCAGGCTAATGACCAGAAAGACGAAACTCCGTATATACAAGACTATAATCAGACCGATCTTGATGTACGGATGCGAAGCCTGGACCCTAACACAAAGAGAGGAATACGCACTGCTGGTGACTGAACGGAGGATCTACCAGAAGATACTTGGACCCACTCGCGGAGAAGATGGCTCATGGAGGATACCTACGCAGGAACCAGGAAATCGAAGATCTAGTGGCCGAGCCCAATATAGTCGGAGAAACGAAAGCCTCAAGACTCCGATGGCTCGGGCACGTGGTCCGTATGGGTGAAGATCGAGCGGTTTGGAGAGCGTACTCGGGCCGTCCGGAGGGTCGACGACCGGTTGGGCGTCCTAGGTATCGCTGGAGCGATGAGGTCGTGAAAGATCTGAACGAGCTCGGTGCCGTCGATTGGACAGAAACGGCGCTTGACAGAGAAGCATGGCGTTCCTTAGTGTCAGAGGCCAAGATCCACTTCGGGTCACTGCGCCACGGCAGTAAGTAAGTAAGTAAGTAAGTATGTTTCGCCTGTGCTGCAGTTGTACTAATCGCACTAATTTTAAGGGCGGAGTCAAGTTTCTAAATAAGTACACAGACAGAAAAGTGATGGGCAATCGTCGACATTTAATGTCGATAATCTAGTGATGTAAGAAGCGCTGGTGGCCTAGCGGTGAGAGCGTGCGACTTGCAATCTGGAGGTCGCGGGTTCAAACCCCGGCTCGTACCAATGAGTTTTTCGGAACTTATGTACGAAATATCATTTGATATTTACCAATCTCTTTTCGGTGAATGAAAACATCGTGAGGAAACCGGACTAATCCCAATAAGGCCTAGTTTATCCTCTGGGTTAGAAGGTCAGATGGCAGTCGCTTACGTAAAAACTAGTTCCTACGTCAAATCATGGGATTAGTTGTCAAGTGGACCCCAGGGTTCTCATGAGCCGTGGCGAAATGCCGGGATAACGCGAGGAAGAAGAATCTAGTGATGTAAGAAGTTATCGATAAACCGTCTTGTGTGAAAATATCTAGATCATCCTGA
This sequence comes from Cydia fagiglandana, assembly GCF_963556715.1. NCBI lineage: Eukaryota > Metazoa > Arthropoda > Insecta > Lepidoptera > Tortricidae > Cydia > Cydia fagiglandana. The sequence continues at coordinate 17,870,071 of NC_085943.1, forward strand.
GAGACAAGGGGTTTTGGGTTGAGAGGGAACACATTTTTGAAGTTATGTACCTATAAAATCTATTTTGAACTTTTTGATTCTAATATTTCAAAATTGAAATTGATATGAAATTTATTTTTTGCATGGTCATGGGTTTACAAAATTCTTTAGGTACAAGATTGGCGATTCGAAATCTCGCACGAAATATCCGAATAGAGATTGGGTATAATTTTTTAATTTTTTGTTTTTTTGAGGTTGGGTGTTTCGAGATCTCGAGAGTCACACTTTCGAGATCGAGATTAATAGGTATCTCGACGAGATCGAATTTGACAGGTAACTAAAAATGAGTTATTTTAATCAAAAATCTCTAAGAATTCCATATTCATAAATGTGTCGGCGGCACACCGGCATATTTTTTTTTCAGATTCCTGCTACTCTTTTAAAAAAAATTGTAATTATAAAAAAATGTAAAATACGTTATTTAGTCTTTTCTACTTTACTCCCTTTTTTGTTCGAAAGGGCATTTTTTGTTCTAAAAATAGATTCCTTGTCCTTAATTTATCCGAAAATAATATATTACATGCCCTAATAGGTATAGTTTTAGAGAAATGCAGCTCCAAGTGAAGCGCGGCAGTGTTGAACTTCCCCCCCCCCCCCCCCAAACTAATTGAGAGGTGGCTCTCGATGTCTCCCCGGTCTGTATCTGCTCAAGACCAGCTAAGAATCAACTGTGCCAAGTTTCAGCGCATAGTCACAAAGTGCAAGGTCCCCATACAACGGTGTGCGCTAACAAACCAGCTACATGACATTTAATGACAGGTAGGTCCGCGGCGGCGTTTCGTTTCACATGTGCGTTTCGTTGGTGCTGTCATTTTACGGGAGCAAAGAGTAATAATGTTGCCACCTTTATTGTAAATAGTCCATTGATTGTTTTGACTAAATACATAAACTTAAATATACCATAGTTATTTATTTTGGTAAAAAAAATTTTTTTCTCTCGAACATATTTAATAGCAAAAATGGATCAAGTATATGTGGATCGTTTATAGCAAAAAATTAGACAATAATATATTATAATAAAATGTTCCAATTTATTTAGAACAGTCTTCGCAGCTTAAAAAAACAGTATGGATTAATCTAAAAGGTTTCAAATTACATGGAACATTTTTGCAGAAATAAAAAATGTATAAAGATTTTGCAAAAACGTTCCAACCTACATGGATCATTTAAGAAAAAATTAAATGCGCATTTTATGAATTTAGTATAATGTTTCAAGACAAGTGGAACATTATAACGATATGTTATTCTATTAAGAGTTTTTAACAATATGATTCAGTATGCATGTAATGTTTTTACTTTATTTTGAGTACACGTCCTTGGTATAATGGTGGGTTGGAACATTTGGGTCAAATTTTATTGATGAAACTAACCTAAAAATACTAGCATCTTTGTGTGCACATGATGTAATATGTCAAAAATAGTACCCTGGTTATGGTAACTCATTTTCGAGTGACTTGTGGGTTGGAACGTTTTCGCGTAACTACGTCCAATTATGTACCATACTCTGTATCTTTAGGGATTTAAAAAATAAAAGTAAACAAATATTTTTTACATTTTCGGGTAGTTATAACGTTTATTGGTTAACCAACCAAACACAATACCGCCTGGATCTGTTACTGAACGACCTGCCTTTAACACACAATATTTGATCGTGTAATTTTTTCATCTACACTCAACTGGCTTATCACTGGCTTATGGAGACATTTGTTATGGCTCCTCTACACGTTAGGCCAACGCCGGCCACTCCAAGGGACGCAGCCATGCGGTAGAATGAGATAGCAATATCACTTGCTCCCTCTAACGCATAAATGCGTCCCTTGTAGTGGCCGGCGTTGGCCCATCGTGTAGAGGAGCCATTAGAGTTACATGCAGGCAGGATAGGGTAGTTTGAAAGCTGATATTCTCAGAACAATCTAACTTTCAAAAAGCTGACCTGTAGCGTAAAAACTGTAACCATTTATTTTATTTTCACGCGCATGAAAATTCAGGAAATGAATTTTCTCAGGTATTAAACCAGGATGCATCGAGTTTCCATTTTCGTAATCCGCCATAATTATGAAAAATTCATCGAAATCGTCAAATCTGTTTTCAGGAGTCAGATTACATTACATATACTCGTATATTTGTACTTGCAATTAATGCTATTTTTGAAATACGAGCGATAGAAATTGGGAACTTAGTGGTATTGACCACTCGTTTTCAATTCTATTAGTAGAATTTAAATGCCTAGTAGTGGTGGAGAAAAAGTAACTAGAAGAAAATAAGAGAACACGAATTCGGCCCCCGTATCTGCGGCCGTAAAGAGTTAATTGAAAATGAAATTATTTTTTTATTATAAATTAAATTTAAACGTTCAGAAAGTAAATATTGATTACTGTTCAACATATGTTTTTAGATTTAAGACGGTATGATACAAGTTAAATAACCTGTCGTGTATACGCATTATGCCACATACTTTTACACTTTTAAGAAGTTGGTAAGATCTTCCAACCAGCCTTAACACGTTTCAAACAGTATTTAATTCTAATACAATTTCATTATGTCTTTAAATATTTTATGTAATACAGGACTGCTTCAAATACCTGGGTAGCCAAATCCGAAGCGATAATTGTGAGGGGGCAGGTAGAGGAGCCTCACGGGGATGATGGGAATGAAAAGGCAGGATCCAGAGCGATGAGGGGTATTTATTATTTAAATAAAAAGGCACCTGTAACAATACAGGTTACGTGTTAACAGATAGGTATGTATAAAAACACTTTCGTAATTCAGAAGGTTAGAAATCAAATAACTTACAATATGTGCCTTGGTGATGATGTAGATATATATCTGGAAGGTGTGCAGGGCCACAAAACGAGCACTATACTGAACTGCACGCACTTATGAATTATTACGTTTACTAATAAAAATCACACTTAAACGGTCGTGTTTAGAAACTTGGGAAGTACAGTCTGTTAGATAAAATGATGTTTATCGATCAAAGTATGTGATCGAACTGAAAATAAAAATCATTGAATGGAATTTGGAATAGGATTTGAATTTCAAAAAGGAATTTAGAATTTGTATGGTGCCAGAAATAGTATGAAGGTCGATAGTGTAACGCTTCGTTACACGCACCGTTACACTACCGGGGTCGCCCTGGAAGGGAAAATCCTGGGGCTTATGGCCAAAGGATTTTTCCGTAATGTAAATATAATGTAATGAATATGGGTATGAGTGATAAATTTAGAAGGTGGGGATGTTATATACAATGTTTATCATACAAGAGAGGCGATTTAAACATGCATACCAAAGGTCATTCATACATCATCTTATAAAATTTTGGTTAATTGTTTAACCAAAATAAGTTTCAATAGAGTACTCCTTTAAGTAGAGGACGTACTCATTAAATCGCTCTCCATTAGTATTAAGGCTTATTAATCAGTAACCACCCGCTGAATAGTAATGAATCTAAATATAATATTTACAATAATGTGTACCTAGAAAGAGTACGATTGTTGAAATTTATTCAACAAAATAATGCCGTATGGAATGTAGGATTACTACAAAATATCATAAGATAATTCCTTAATGGAATTAATAAATGTACTGTACGGTACGTATGTACCTAAGTACGTAAATATGAACGTTATGTCAAGGGAAGAAATATATAAATAAGTATTGTTCTAACTCTGGTAGAGTTAGCTTTGAATAACGTTATATGAACGTAATATAACGTTATATAAATTAAATAGTATAAATGAACGTATAAATTCGTACTAAGTAGGTATGTACGAAATGTAATGAGTTCGAAATGTATAATGGGGATGAGATATAATTATAAATGTATAACATTATATACAATATTTTACAAGTTAGGAGCTTAGGAGAAAAGTAGCTAAGTTTGAGCCAAATAAGAATCTAATTAAGGAAAAACAGTATATTATTTATTTTAGAATTTTGGGGAGAGGTTTAAGGTCTCTAATATGCCATCGTCCGAGCATTTTGCCGGACATGTCTTGTAGGACATATACTAAGGGTGATATTTTTTTTAGGATAGAACATTTAATAAACTTGGGTGCAAGTTTAGCAGAATAGTGTTTAGGAGAATTACTAATTGCGTAATTTCGTTTCCAGACGATGTCATTTTCGTTGAATTCGAAATGTTGGTGATGTTTATTATACGATGAAGAATTGGTTTGGTGTGCTCTCCAAAGACGGGCTTGTACTTCGGAGAAGACAGGCTGGAGAAGACCAAGATTATCAGCGTATTCGTCTCTGGGCGCGAATATAATATCATCTGTGAGATCAGATTTATCGTATGCTGATCCACATGTGACTAATTCGCGACCAAATACAAGGAAAGAAGGAGTATAATTTGTTGTTTCATTTACGGAAGTATTAATAGCAAATTGTATCTTATGTAGGTTGATATCCCAATTCCTGTGGTCATCCTGTATGAATGAGGATATTGCTGTGGTAACAACTTTATTATATCTCTCCACGGGATTTGGTTGGGCGCATTTAATTGCGCAATAGTGTATTTTTGGGATCTGATAGGAGTGGAATAAATCCGTTGTCTCTTGACTAACGAATTGAGGACCATGGTCAAGAATTATGGTCTGTGGGATTCCGTACACTAGGAAAACTAGGTTTTCTAGAATATGAACGATTACTGATGACGTAGCACGTTTAATCGCAAAGAGGAGGCAGTATTTTGAAAAACAGCAAGTAACGACAAAGATGAATCTGTTGTGTTTTAGTGTAGTAGGCAAGGGGCCGATCAAATCTATTGAAATGCATTGAAAGGGTCGAGAGCATTGCTTAGGTTTACCCATTAGGCCAAGTTTTAGTTGGGTTTGGTGTTTGCAAGCTAAGCAAGTCTCGCATTTGGCAATAAAATTTGAAATATCTTTGTACATTCCTGGCCAAAAATATTTCAATTTAACTTTATTGTATGTTTTAAATGTTCCGAAATGAGCGCAAGTTGGGGTGGAATGATTTTCTGTGATAATGGGTATTCTGTACTCTAGTGGGATAACTTCTTTCCAATTATACTCAGATTGGAGTAACGAAGGGGTTTTTGAGTATCGGTATAATTTATTATTATGTATTATGTAATCTGGAGTGGTGTTGGGGTTAGAACTGCATTTAGCGTAGATATTATTATACCAGTCGTCATTGGTATTAGAACTATTGTAGTTAATAACGTCTACTGAAGGTAAGCGTGATAAAGCGTCAGGGATTAGATGATCTTTACCACGTTTATGTTTAATTTCGAAGTTAAATGTAGATAGACGAATACTCCAGCGGGCTAGACGTCCGGTTGGATTATCTAGATGGAGAAACCATTGTAATGCGGAATGGTCTGTGTAGATTGTGAACTTTAAGCCGTTGTCAAGATAGCAACGCCAATGTTCTAGGGCTAGTAAGACACTTAAGAGTTCTCTTTCTGTAATTGAGTAATTTCTTTGGGGACCAGTTAGGGATTTGCTCATATAAGCAATGGGTTTCTCAACGCCATCAAATTCTTGGGTCAGCATGGCACCGATGCCGAAGCTGGATGCATCACAGTGGACTGCGAAGGGTTTTGAGAAGTCTGGGCAAGCAAGAACAGGGGTAGAGACTAGAGCTTCTTTAATGGATTTAAAGGCATTGTCTTCTAGTGATGTCCATTTAAATGGTGGTGCTTTTTTGGAAGTGGAGGTAAGTTTAGTTAGTGGTGCAACCTTTGTGCTGAAATTGGGGATAAAGCGTCTATACCAACTTGCTGTACCTAGGAACTTTTTAACTTCTCGAGGAGTTGTGGGAGGTGGGATGTTAAGTATTGCCTTAACCTTGTCAGGATCTGTTTGAAAGCCGTGTTCATTAACTATGTAACCAAGATATTTAAGTTCTTTTTTGAAAAATGAACACTTGGGGAAGTTTATAGTAATGTTGGCTTGTACTAGCCTTTGGTAAACTTTATTAAGTAAAGTGATGTGTTCATCGAAAGTATTACTTATGATGATAATATCATCTAAGTAGGTAAATACTGAGTTATCAAGGTTTTCAGAAGGGAATAACGCATCCATAAAGCGTTGTTGGGTAGCAGGGGCATTAGTCAATCCAAAAGGCATTACGCGAAACATGTACATGCCTTTTGAGGGTACATGGAAACTAGTTTTAGGTCTATCAGAAGGGTGTAGGGGTATTTCCCAAAATGCTTTTGCTATGTCTATCGATGATAGATATTTAGCATTTTTTAGATTATCTAAAATGTCAGAAATGAGTGGGAGTTTGTAGGCATCTTTGCGCGTAATCGAATTTAGTTTACGGCTGTCGATGCAAAAACGCCACGTTCCATCTTTTTTAGGAGTTATTATGACAGGGTTTAGCCATGGGCTTTCACAGGGTTCGATAACATTAAGCTTTAGCATTTCATCAACTTCTTTGCATAAAGCTTTTTGTTTCTCTGGAGAAAGCCTATAGCATCGCTGTTTGATTGGTGGATGGTCACCGGTATCTATGTGATGTTCAATGAGGTGGGTTCGTCCTAAGGGTTTGGTTTCTGTTGAAATATTTTTAAATTTTTCAATAATAGTATCTGAAATTAACTGTTGAGTTTCAGAAAGGCTGTCATAATTAGTGATGTGTTGGTCGCAGGTGGAAATAACTAGGGTATCTATATGTTTATCAGAATATGACGTTATGTCAGGTAATATGTGGGGAGCTATATTGAATTTTCTCCAAAAATTTGTGCCTAGAATCAAGGGTTGCTTTACAGTAGGGATAACGTGAGCGGTAATAATAGCCACAATATTTTTGTACGAAATTGGTAGTTGAATTGTACCAATAGAGTATATAGGGTAGCCGTCGGCTACAGAGCCTACGACTTTATGGTCGTAATTTATGGTAAAATTGTGGGATAAGAGAATTTTATGGGAATTATTTCCGAAAATAGTTAAAGCACTGCCACTGTCTAAGAGGCCACATAAAGTTAAATTATTTGTCTGGATGTTGACATAAGGTCGTTCATCGTATGGATCTTGAGTGAAAAGTGCTGATGTAGTATTGTATGATGACATAAATAATTTAATGGTATCTAACCATTGGTTCCATTCTGTAGCAGTAGTTTTATGTAAGTTACTTTTCTCCTTTATGCGTTTTTTGGAAATTTATGGCAAACTATACATTTTGCAAAAGTGACATTTTGTTTGCCACAGCGGAAGCATACTATATTTTTACTTGTACAAATATCTAAAGAATGATCGTTTGTTCTGCAACGCGGACAGGAGTAACGTAACGTAGAAGGTGGTGCTGTTACAGTATGGACCGGTTTATTAAATGGGAATGGTGGTATGTACGGTTGGGAAGGGGGGGTATGGTTAGAATCTTGTTGAATGTTGGTATAGTTGCTAGAGCTATAAGTAGAGGTAGTATTACAGCTTTCGTACCATTTGCACGATTGGAATAATGTGTCTATAGACGTAACATCTGTAGGAACTAATCTGGAACTGTAATAAGGGCTCATGTTTCTACGGAGGATATCTATTTTTTGTTTTTCAGAAAGGGGTTCATGTAATTTGGAAAAGAGGGCTTCCATGGCTGAAAAATACATTATTATTCGTTCATGTTGTTTTTGTTTACGGGAATGTATATTTTGTAGTAAGTTGTGGTCATGGTCATGCAATTCGAAATCTTTTAAGAAGTGGGTTTTAAATGATTTCCAATCTGTAAGGGTTGTTTTCTTTGACCTATACCAATCTAAAGGAGTGCCTGATAAAAAATCGTATATATATTTGTGTAAGCGTTTGTCGTCAATGTTACGCGCAATTGCAAACTCTTCGATGTTTCGAATAAAATCATAAGGGCAACTATCGCCTTTATAGTTGAATTTTTTAAAATCGCTTGGTTTTGCTTCAGAGAGGTTGGTTAATTTTCGAGCAAGTAGGTCTAAATTTGTGGAATCATCTATCAAAGAGGTTGCTGACGCGTAAGTTGACGTTGTTGTTGACGGTTGTGACATGTTAAATTTTGTTTGACATTTTGACAAAAATTCGCATATTTTCGAATAGTTGTCAATAATTTCTGGAGATAATTCAGTGGTAATATGGAGACGTTCTATTCTGTTATATAAATGAAATAAGAAAACCGCTATTCTATCGTGCTTCGCTTGGTTGGTGGTCGCAAGCTGTAGCTGAGAAGAAACTATTGTGAGGCATCTGCTAATTTCGGTGATATCCTGTTCAAGATCATATGGGCTGGAGAGATTCGAACACGGGTCCGCGAATAAATTTGGAGTGAGGAGCTGTCTTAAATCATCAGCCTGCGCGGTGGCTGGGAACTGAATGTTCCTGAGTTTGAGCTCATAGATGAGTTCAGGTTTATTTAATAGTGCTGGATTCATTGTTTATTAAAGTGGATACCTATCACGAAGAGAATAATTGATGTTATCAATATAAATAAAATATGTAGTTATTAAATTTAATTTTTTATTGAATCGAAAGGAGAAGTTTATTGTGATATTAGGCTTAGTTGTGTATATTTATTTAATCGGGTGAAGGATAAGCTATCGGATTATCTCCAACAGTACTGCCGTAAGTCAGGATTGGTTCGCACTTCAGTGACTCCAAGGAGTTTTAAAAACACTTAGGATTGAAACCAATTTGTGAGATTTCAGTGGAAATCTTGGATTGTGTAATTGTATGTGATAGATGTTTTGTGTAATCACTATGTTAAGAGTTTTGTTACGTGGCGCGACAAAAAGCGTAGGACGCTGGCATAATAGGGATTAGAAAATAGATATAGATAAATTGGTATAAAATGATGAATGATGATAGATGTATATGTAATTGGTTATTTAAGGGGGGAATTTTGGTTAAACGGTTGAGGATTAGATAAAAGGTTGGTTGTAAAATAGAAAATTAAATAAAATGATGTTAGGCCGAGAGATATTGCGAAAATTTGAGTTGGGTCGACTATAACCTTTTAGAATTTTGAAAAGATCTTAACCCTTAAATTGGCAAGAGTAAAAATTTGTAAAAACAAGTAATATAGTAGCATACCTTTATTTAATACCGTCTGGGGGTCTACAGAAAAATGTTTGAAAAAATCCAGTATTATCGGTTTTTCAGAAAATCTATGTACATCACCATGCACGTTGCCAATTTTATAACAAGAAAAGTAACATTGTTCTATGTACACGCTGGTTACCGCTGCCAAGAAGCCAGTAAAATATTATATAAAAATTAACGTAAATTATTATGAAAAAACATAATTTAGTGTGAAATTGTTAAAAGCAATTTAGTTTTTTTGTTTCTCCGACAATTAAATAAAGGAGCATATTGCATTTGACTCTATAAAATTTTGTCTATCCCTGTAGTAGTGTACATTTTACGGTCCACTCTCAGGAAAATGCCCCATGTTGTTAAACCAAAGAAAGTCTGTAACTCTAGGACGCTATTTCAGAGCCTTTTGTTTTTTTTTCTTATGGCACAGTTTCTCAACTTTCATTTCATCGGTTACCAATCTTCGTCACTTTACAATGTCCTTCGAATAGCTCAAACCGGAAGTTCTAAAAGTTACCTAAAGCTGTATCTAATTCTGTTTTTTTTTCAGGCTGGTACATTTCACGTGTTTATATGAACCTCTTGTTGCCCTAGTATGTAGTTAATGGCGATGAGTGTTCAAGTGTAGTGTAGGCAAATAATATCAATAAATCATAAATAACTGTAGGTGGAGATTACAGAACTCTAATACGCTCGAAAGAGAATCAACGTGCTTTCGGAATTAAATCGTGCTTGATTATATTTATCGACCTCATCCTCGTCCGACAAGCTGTCTAGCAAATTTAATCGCTCCAAAGAAGAATTTAAAGAAGGTGGATCAGGGCTATCGTCAGAATAGTATTGTTTGAATGCGCGTTGGTTCCTCATCGGAATCTGATTTATAATCAGAACATACATTTTTTACGTGAATTAAAGCTAAAATCTTATGCGATCTACATAGTGTTAAATACTACAGACTAAGAAAGGAAACCATTCTGTTTAAAAATATTTTAAATAAACAAGGACACGTAAAATCGATAGATTCAAAACAAAAGTTAAGTACAGATAGGTTGGCAACGTACACGGTGGTTACCGTAGTTACATCTTTACAAACTTGTCAACGGTAACCGTGGTGTACATTCCAATTTACCAGTGATTATCTTTATTATTATGCCTTATGCAAACAAAATGACCAATTATTCATATACTTTACCATTTTCTTATGAAACACAAAACATAATAATCATAACTTGCCTACAGAAAAGTTGTTAAAATTTAATAAAACTTATTAGAGGTACTGGCGAGCGTCGCCGCTTCGAACAGATTTTTTGATAGCGACGTTAATTTTAATTTTATGCCATATCACATATTTAATTACTATTGATAACATCATTATTAAGTAGTTTCTGTTTATAAAAGCTTAGGAAATTAGATATGTTTACGACAGGAATTTTTACTAACTAACGTACACTGTGATGCACAATGCCAATTTAAGGGTTAAAGCTAGCAATTACAAACAATATAAAAAAAAAATTGTTAGAAAAAGAAAAATGTAGGACTGGAACAGCTGGTTGCGGTTGTTGGGTAGGAGCAGGTGTTGGCACGGAGGTACTGGAACGGGCTGCTCAGCGTCGTAGGGCGGGTGGGTGTCTTGTCAGGTCTGGGTTTGAGCACGTTGATGGCGCCAGTGTGAGGGGGCAGGTAGAGGAGCCTCACGGGGATGATGGGAATGAAAAGGCAGGATCCAGAGCGATGAGGGGTATTTATTATTTAAATAAAAAGGCACCTGTAACAATACAGGTTACGTGTTAACAGATAGGTATGTATAAAAACACTTTCGTAATTCAGAAGGTTAGAAATCAAATAACTTACAATATGTGCCTTGGTGATGATGTAGATATATATCTGGAAGGTGTGCAGGGCCACAAAACGAGCACTATACTGAACTGCACGCACTTATGAATTATTACGTTTACTAATAAAAATCACACTTAAACGGTCGTGTTTAGAAACTTGGGAAGTACAGTCTGTTAGATAAAATGATGTTTATCGATCAAAGTATGTGATCGAACTGAAAATAAAAATCATTGAATGGAATTTGGAATAGGATTTGAATTTCAAAAAGGAATTTAGAATTTGTATGGTGCCAGAAATAGTATGAAGGTCGATAGTGTAACGCTTCGTTACACGCACCGTTACAATAATCGCCTTGCTTCAGAGATTCCATCACGCATAGCCAAAGCTGCAGCCACATTTGGAAAATTAAACCAACGTGTTTGGAAGTCGCACGATCTGAAACTCCAAACCAAGCTTTCTGTATACAAGGCCATGGTGCTCCCAATACTTACGTACGCTTCAGAGTCTTGGTGCCTGTACAAGGGAGACATCAGAAAGCTTGACACTTACCACATGCGTTGTTTACGCAGCACACTCAGAATTAAGTGGCAAGATCGTGTGACTAACACGGAGGTATTACGTCGAGCCAATATGTCCGGCATGGAGGCCATTCTAATGAAAAGCCAACTAAGTTGGAGTGGCCACGTCTGTCGCATGGATGACGGTAGACTCCCTAAATCCGTTTTCTATTCGGAACTCAAGGATGGGAAACGTAGCCACGGGGGACAGTTTCTGCGATATAAAGACGTTCTGAAGCGCCATATCAAAGCTTGCGACATCCCATCTGAGCGTTGGGAGGAGCTTCCGTTTAAGAGATCGGAATGGAGCAATAAAGTAAGAGAAGGTGTAGCTACTTTCGAAGAAGCTCGACTTGAACACCTGGACCAAAAGCGCCTTCAACGAAAGTCTCGACCTAAGCCGTCCTACTCTTACACTTATAACGACCAAGGGCAGCTTTATTGTGCACAGTGCGATCGGGCATTTAAAACTAAGTTCGGTTTTGCGAGCCATATACGTGCTCATCAGAGGAATTTGTAAAGGTCGCCGTAGTCGGACACGACATGAAGGACTAGATATATATATACAGGACTGCGCTTGCTATTTACTCTACTAGATGAACAAGCAAAGAACCAAATTAATTATTACTAGGCCGGCGCAGGAATTCAATTTAACCTGTAACATCGAGGGTCATTACGAAAGTAATTAGTGACCCGTACGAGCTCGCCCTTATAAATATTGCAAGTCATGTCATGACCCTGCCCTGTTTCTGGTTACAATTTGGGTACGCTTAAAAACCATAAATTGGCACAGAAGTAACGTATGTGTGGTTCACCTTAGTTACTTTTGAGTTGAGTTAATTGGATAGTGGAATTCTACATCTCCATACAATCTTTGTCCCTATTTTTTTTACTAAATAGTGACATTAGGAAAACTTTATTATATACCCTCACAAATTGTATTACTATTTAATTTAAAATAATAGTAGATTTTGTATAATACAATTGGTGTGCGACTTTTTAAGAAATTATCAAGTAAAAAATCACATTTTAAGTTTTGTCCCTATTCACCCCGACCATTCCTATTCACCAGTGGCGGATTTGCCCTAATAATTGAGTTATTCTATGTAATCAATGTATAGGAAAATGAAACAAATTAATATAGTTTTCAAACCTGTGTGACGTGATACATCTAGGTGTACTGTTTAAAATTCACCACTCTCCCCTAGTTTTTTGGCATTCTCACGAAAACTATAATAGATATCAAAAAAGTGTCAAGGACAGAATTAATCCTCATTAAATTTAGAACAAAAATGGTCTTATGTGTTTTATTATAAGTTGGACGGTATTCAAGCTATAAGTACTTGTATAACCTTAAAATAACAAAATAACCATACTAGTATGACGAAATGCAGGATATCTTCAAAACGGCTAGACCGATTTTAATAAAATATACCTAAAAAATCACCGCAGTGAAGCCAGCTATCAAACAAAAGAAACTACATCAAAATCGGTTCATCCGTTTCGGCGTTACGAAGTCACAGGTAAACACAGAAATATATTTTTTTTTCAACTGCACCCAATAATTTTGTAAACCGATTAATTTTGATCAATTATTTTAATGGGATCATGTCCCTTGAAGTTTTAGCTTTACGAAAAGTTAAAAAACATGGAAAACGGCCCAGTATTTTTCAAATTATCGGCATTGTAACACGGCTGTTTTGAAAGGGGGTAAAAATAAATAAATGAAAAGCTCCGGCTTGTCTAAAATGGAAACAGCCATGTTAACAAAATAAAATTAAATCAAAATTTAATAAAATAAACTAAGTGGAAACCTTGCTGTAGGAAAGCCAAGAGGAGAAACAATTAAACAGATTTATATCTAACAAACTTTATTCCTAAACATTAGATATTACAAAAGCTCAGTGGTATAGCTGGGTCGCTTCACAGGTTCATGTTATAAGGTTTACACCAATTAATTAATTACTAAAAACTAAATTTCGAAATACCTAAGTTTTATGCACCAGAACTTTCAAAACTTTAAACTGAATTTTATTAAACCATTTTAAATTTGTAGTTGAGCGCTGATGCTACTCAAAAGTTATGCAACGGACCGACCTCAAAGCTGCTGCTGGAACCGGAGCAGCGGGGAGCGAGCTCGCCTTTCCCCGGGCAGCTGGCTGCTACCCAGGTTGGAGCAGGCCGCTGCAGATGGCGTGGAACAGATCCCACAGCCCCATTTTAAAACTTCAAAAACATCTTCAAAAGAAATATAAAAACATCGAAAGCTTCTAGAAACATCCCGGCTCCGCACTGGAAGCTGTTAGAACTTCTCGCGGAGCACTCCCAACCCTCGAGCAGGAGTCAACTTCAGTGGAACACACCGAAGGACTCGAACTGCTTCCACCATTTTGACCACCATGTGGAATGTGTGGTCTTACCACAAAATAGGGCTCATGCGAGCGTGCGTCCCCGGAGGGGTCCACACATCAAAAGTGCATCTCACCTCAGAATGACCTCCTCATATGTTGAGAACAAAAGGCCAAAAACAAAAGTAGGGTGCCAATCCCTGAAGACACAAATCCTTCGAAAATTCTGAACTGATTTATCTAGAGAACTCTTTCTTGAGCCTAAGAAATATATTTTATCATTAAATCTAATAATGTTTCATTTCAGAGTCAGTTTTTCAGTCTGTAATTTCTATGTTTTGTTTTACATCAATATTATTTTTTATCTAAAAAAGTCATACCTAAATCATACAAAGTTTTCCTGGAGTGACAACATAAATATCTCAAGTTTTACTTATTTTTACTTATATGACAACCCCGACAACAGATAAGCATCAAAAGGTGCATCTGAATGCAACAGATTATGCAAAGAAGTGCAATCAATCGAGTTAGTTTGGGATATTGTTAAAAACGTTGAAATAAGAAAAGGAATTCAACCCAAAAATATTAATTTAAAAATCTAAGAAAATTTTCCCGATTTGTGAGTGGTTTCGTGTTATCACGCGCACGAGTTGCCCTTGACCCCTATAAAACGGGGGGTAGGGGAGGGGTTGTTATCAGTCACTTATCAGAAGTTGATTGGTACACATATCCGCATATTTTCCCGTAAAGAAGACCTGTGAAAAATGGAAACCACTGAAGCCTGAAGTCCGCCAAGTCATCCAGCTCAGCTCCTGCAAGAGGGGCGTAGCCAACGTTCAGTAGCTGCCACGCTGAATTTAAGTCAATCTACAGTTTGCAGAGTTTACCAGAGGTTCCAACGGACTGGATCCTTTACTTCAAGACCAAGAAGCGGCCGCAAAAAGTGTACATCAGAGAGGGACGACCGCTTCATTGTCACAACATCTCTCCGAGATCGACACCTGACAAGCGTTGCCACCCAGCAGCGTCTGCGTGAGATACGAGGAGTGGCTGCCAGTGAGTGGACAATAAGAAGAAGACTTAAGAAAGCGAACTTGACACCCAGGAGGCCTGCAACGGGGCCCAGATTGCTGGCGCGACACCGTACAGCCCGAAGAGAGTTTGCAGAAAATCATATGGACTGGACCATTGAGCAATGGACCCCAGTTCTCTTCTCGGACGTGTGCAGAATATGCTTGAATGGATGTGACCGAAGAGGAAGAGTCTACAGAAGGCCAGAAGAACGGTTCGCCCAATGTTGCTTCTCCGAAAGGCTGCATTTTAAACAGTACACCTAGACGTATCACGTCACACAGGTTTGAAAACTATATTAATTTGTTTGTCTGAAAACATATAATGACTGTATTATAAGGCCAAGTAGGCCCGGGCCTAGGGAGGCAAGATATTAGGGGCGGCAAATTGTGATGATAACATGACAAAAGATTCGCTGATGATAACAAGAAATAACTCAAAACGTAGTCAGGTGCTGAGAAAGGGGCGACTACAGGCCCTGGGGCCTAGGGCGGCAAAGACTGCAAATCCGCCACTGCTATTCACCCCAGTTGACGGTATTAAAATATCAAAAATATTTATTTGCATAACGTAGTCTACTTTCAAATGTAAAATAAATAAATAAATCTTAGTGTAGGCTGGCAAAGTACCTCACCTTTATGTTTTCAAGAACGGATTAAACTGGTGCGAGTGCCTGTCTTAAATAAGTAAATTCTCGTTTATGGAAAGTATTTACATCAATAAGGCCTTTCTCAGTAAATCAGCTTTAACAAAAATACGGAAACATTTTCTCCGCAGTAGTGAAATTTAAACTCTGTACCTACGGTTATTCGCAAAACACAAATAAACCTATGGTATAAATGGATTCCAGGAAAACCTTACACTTTACAGTAGGTATCTCACATACCTAAGCATTTTAAATATTTCTTCAGCAGACTCAGTTTTAAAATTACCAAGTTTTGAAGTCGAGTAGTTATACTATATTTAAAGAGTGTTTGTTAAATATTGTGTTTACAACTTTGCTTCAGAACATTTTCATTAGGTATTTTCAATAATTATCATGATGATAATTATTGAAAAGTTTCTCCAGATACTTGTTAATGAAGAGGCTTTTAAATTTTATTATGAATTAAATTTGATCTTTTGAATGAAATTATTGGATTTGGGTCCTTATTGTACCTATTATGTATTTAAAACACATAATATAAATACTTTTTTCGGCTGTGATTTATATTCTAACGTACAATCGATTTAGAAAATACTGTACTTGCTGTCAATAAAATATAAGTAAAAGTTTTCTATAGAAAAGTAATTTCTTTTTGCGATTTTTTTTTTTATTGTATTTTAAATGTTAATAAATGCGATATACAGTCTATGCAGAAATTGTAAACAAAACTGTTACCTTTAATGTTGACGAAATATAACTATTTTTTATTTTCTTTAATTAGTGAAATAAAATTAGTAAATAAATAAATAAACTTATCAATATTATCTATTCGATTTATTTATCCACGTTCAAACGTTTCAAAATAAATAAAAAAACTAAGTGCTTTTATACTCGAATTGTTTCTTCATTGTAAACAATATATTAAAGAAAATGGAGTGAAAAATGTTAAAGAACGGCTGTTCACATCTAATCCCATCAAAAACATAAATGTAAAAAAGGAGAGCCAAGTTCAATACAAAAATTATGCTTGGCTGTGGGGTTCGCCGCAAAAAGAATGGAGATCTAAATGAGTGCCAAGTTCTATGCAAAAACCAAATATGTATTTATAGGAACAAAATAACATTATAAACAAGTATTAAACTCTATTTCTTTGCTTTATTGGATACTTATAACAATTGCTGTTATTTAAAAAAAATGCGAGATCTTAAAGCAGGTTAGATTTGACTTGGCCAGTTTTCATTACATCAGTCATTTTATAAAGTTATTCAACATATATATTTTGTAATTCTGATAAAAACTGGCCAAGCCAAATCTAACCTACTTTAAGATCTCACATTTTTTTTAAATAACAGCAATTGTTATAGGTATCCAATAAAGCAAAGAAATAGAGTTTAATACTTGTTTATAATGTTATTTTGTTCCTATAAATACATATTTGGATTTTGCATAGAACTTGGCACTAATTTTGATCTCCATTCTTTTTGCGGCGAACCCCACAGCCAAGCATAATTTTTGTATTGAACTTGGCTCTCCTTTTTTACATTTATGTTTTTGATGGGATATCAATACTTTTTGTAAAGAAAACTAGGCAGGTATTGAGATTTAATGTTTTTTCTTGTGTTTCCGCTGCATGTTTTTTACTTCTTTTCTTTGTATTAATTATGTGGTGCCGCGCGCCGCCAACGACACACCGTTGGCCGGTTGTTTAGCGCGTATTACAGGTTTTTTGTATGGGGACCCCCCCTATTTTTTAACTTTTTTTATTTTTAGATTTTTTCCTAGGCTTACACACAATTACCGAGCCGGATTCCAAATTTCATCCTTCTAGGTCATCTGGAAGTAGGTTAGGTTTAGGTACTATATGTCAGTCACAATAAAAAAGAAATTTGTATGGGGACCCCCCCTATTTATTAACTTTTTTTTTTTAGATTTTTTCCTACGCTTACACACAATAACCGAGCTGGATTCCAAATTTCATCCTTCTAGGTCATCTGGAAGTAGGTTAGGTTTAGGTACTTATATGTCAGTCACAATAAAAAATGGTTTTTTTGTATGGGGACCCCCCCTATTTTATAACTTTTTTTTATTTTTAGATTTTTTCCTACGCTTTCACACAATAACTGAGCTGGATTCCAAATTTCATCCTTCTAGGTCATCTGGAAGTAGGTTAGGTTAGGTACTATAAGTCTGTCAGTCAGTCTTAAAATTTACGACTTTTTGACCTTCATATCTTTATAACCGTTTGAGCTAGCTTCATGAAATTTGGGCTTCTATATGTCCTTATGGATATAATTAAACACACGTAGTTTTATGTGTTTACGTTAAAGATGTTTTGAGTTATAGAAGGGTCAAAAGTGGCACCAAGTGGTTCGTGTAATATTACACTTGGCGCTGGCTAGCCAGTTCCTTTGCTTGAACTTGGCTTGACACGCTGCCGCGTGTCTAGATACACCCACAGTCCCACATGTCTGGAGGGCACTCCCGTTCGTTTGACCGAAGTGTGCAACGGACCTTGTAATTATCCTGTTCACACTGATGCATCTATTAGGTCTATTGCAGCAGCTCATAGTCGGGTGTTTGAAATGTTCCACCAAGTATGAAATATTCGTACGCATTGTCTGCTGGTGACTTGTCCCTTTGATCCCGGGCATGCTAGCTTTGCTATTTAATGAATATTGCTTGTAATTTCACCTATGACTCGTTACTTAGTGTTCTGAACAGTTCTGAGCGAGCAATCGTTTGTACGTTCGGTTAATAGAAACACTTGCTCCAATAGCTCAAAAGCAAACATTTGCTCAAAACAAAATGTTTGAAATGAAATAATCAGACTAAGGACACGAGAGACACTTCAATATTAAATATTCACGAACCAGATCCTTTGCCGAAGTTCATAACTTTAAATTGTATGTAGGTACAAACTAACTACAAGCAGCACTTCGAAACTTCGTTAAACTAGTCATCGCAGAATTTCGCATTACACCATTCCTACTAATCATATTAATTTAACGAAATTTCATAAACTTTCCTAACGTCAGTTAACTATTTTCATTTAACCTTCATCACTAGAAACTTCCAGCGTGTTCAGGTCATACCGTCCGTCATAAATACGAGAGCCACCAAACATAGGTACCTAATTGAAAAAGTTTCGACGGGCTTAGCTGATGTCGAGGCTGCTTAGTGATGTGCACCAATATTCCCATCTTCGGGAATATTCTCACAATATTCCCCAAAAATGTTCTTATTCAATTCAATTGTTTTTATTTCTGACTATGCATCCGTATCGTGTTAGTTACAAACAAATAAAACTTAAGTTAACTTAAATACCTACTACTTATATTTATAAATACTAATCTCAGACATCCGAATAAATAAATGGACTTGTAGTAAATCACTAACATATTAGATCTAAAATGCACTTTAAAACATTATAATACATTTTGGACGAAAACTAAAAATATGAAAACTATTCCTAAAAACGTGCAATATTATGCATGAGGTAAGGTACTCAGGTATTACTGTCTTTTATTAAACACACAAACAAATTAAATTCAAAAACGTACCTAATATCCGCGTTCGCTCGACAGAGCACGCACATCCATGTCGCTCACACTTACTACGCTCAGTAAGAGTGAGAGAAGAACACGAACATACTGGGCCTTAAATCAGCTATGCGGGATCTTCAATACCCATCATGTCATCATCATTCATCATTCTCTTGCCCTTGTCCCATTCACTTGGGGTCGGCGCAGCATGTTCTCTTCCACACCTCTCTGTCGCCCGTCATTTCATCATTCACTTGCGTTCGTTTCATATTATCTCCCACACATTCCATCCACCTTTTCCTCGGTTTTCTTACTTCCCTCCACATTCATTCGTAATACCTTTCTCGTCACATGACTTTCATCCCTCCGCATCACATGCCCCTACCACGCTAGGCGATTTGCCCTTACTTTTTCTGTTGTCTTTAATACCCGTCATGTACCCATGCTGATTTGACGGACACACCTGTATGTATGGTACGTACGAGTATATCCCCAGCTAAAGTTGGCGGCGACGACACATCACTAGAACTGCATAGTCGCTCGATTAACGTTATTGCTGTTATAGCGGTGCCGTTTTGCTACGAGGATAAATCTAAAGGTGAGGTTATTAGAAAAAGTTGGATCATTTTGTGAAGAAGATGGCTGAAAGGAATCTGGCTTGTTGGTGCAAGCTTTAACATATTTTTTGTACTGTAGGTACTAGTGATTCAAAAGACTCGAGCCCTGTTAGCTCTTTTTTTAAGGCTCGCCTCATCTCTTGACACCTAAAAGGCTAAAAGCTTTTTATTTTACATTCCAGCGGTTCTTTTGTTTTTAGTTATTCCAATTCTGAGTGGTAGTTTAACTTAGTTTTTATTTTACATTCCAGCGGTTCTTTTGTTTTTAGTTATTCCAATTCTGAGTGGTAGTTTAACTTAGTTTTTATTTTACATTCCAGCGGTTCTTTTGTTTTTAGTTATTCCAATTCTGAGTGGTAGTTTAACTATTTATGTAACGGTGCGTATAACGAAACGTTACACTATCAACCTTCATACTATTTCTGGCACCATACAAATTCAAATTCCCTTTTCAAATTCAAATCCTATTCCAAATTCCATTCAATGATTTTTATTTTCAGTTCGATCACACACTCCGATCGATAAACATCATTTTAATCTAACAGACTGTACTTCCCAAGTTTCTAAACACGACCGTTTAAGTGTGGTTTTTATTAGTGAAACGTAAACGTAATACATAAGTGCGTGCAGTACAGTATAGTGCTCGTTTTGTGGCCCTGCACACCTTCCAGATATATACCTACATCATCACCAAGGCACATATTGTAAGTTATTTGATTTCTAACCTTCTAAGTGAATTACGAAAGTGTTTTTATACATATCTGTTAACACGTAACCTGTATTGTTACAAGTGCCTTTATACATATCTGTTAACACGTAACCTGTATTGTTACAGGTGCCTTTATACATATCTGTT
The DNA here is from genome assembly GCF_963556715.1 of Cydia fagiglandana. Taxonomy (NCBI): domain Eukaryota; kingdom Metazoa; phylum Arthropoda; class Insecta; order Lepidoptera; family Tortricidae; genus Cydia; species Cydia fagiglandana. Next base: position 17,890,609 of record NC_085943.1, read on the forward strand.
AACACGTAACCTGTATTGTTACAGGTGCCTTTATACATATCTGTTAACACGTAACCTGTATTGTTACAGGTGCCTTTATACATATCTGTTAACACGTAACCTGTATTGTTACAGGTGCCTTTATACATATCTGTTAACACGTAACCTGTATTGTTACAGGTGCCTTTATACATATCTGTTAACACGTAACCTGTATTGTTACAGGTGCCTTTATACATATCTGTTAACACGTAACCTGTATTGTTACAGGTGCCTTTATACATATCTGTTAACACGTAACCTGTATTGTTACAGGTGCCTTTTATTTAATTAAATAAATACCCATCATCGCCCTGGCCTGCCTTTGATTACCTGCCATCATCCCGGTGAGGTCCCCATCTGCCCCCTCACAATTTATAGTCTATGTTTCATGACTTTAAAACGTTAAATTGTAAGAGTAACAGTTTGTCACAAGACCCTTAAGAATTGAAGCACCTATACTACCTTTAAGTTACATAAAACAGGTATGAATATAAAGGTAGGTTTGTAATATAGTATATTTTGAATTTTTACATTATTTGGACTAAAGTATTATGATATCTATTTTTAGGGTTCCGTACCCAAAGGGTAAAACGGGACCCTATTACTAAGACTTCGCTGTCCGTCCGTCCGTCCGTCCGTCCGTCTGTCACCAGGCTGTATCTCACGAACCGTGATAGCTAGACAGTTGAAATTTTCACAGATGATGTATTTCTGTTGCCCCTATAACAAGAAATACTAAAAATAGAATAAAATAAAGATTTAAATGGGGCTCCCATACAACAAACGTGATTTTTGACCAAAGTTAAGCAACGTCGGGAGTGGTCAGTACTTGGATGGGTGACCGTTTTTTTTGCTTTTTTTTTGTTTTTTTTTTGCATTATGGTACGGAACCCTTCGTGCGCGAGTTCGACTCGCACTTGCCCGGTTTTTTTATATTTATTTTTGTGCTCAAAGCTCCTGTGAGTTCAAGAATATGTATAACATTTTATTAGATAACGTGGGACGTATATTACGTATATTTCTGTAACTTTTTAATCTTTTGTCTCTTAGACCAACGCTTAAAGTAAAAAGAAAATTTGATAGTTTAGGTTTGCCGAAGCAATATTTAGTTATATTCTAACGGTATTCCAGATTATAATTATTTCATGTTAAGAAAGGTTTAATTAAACAATTTAGCTCAGTAGGTACTAAACTATTTTGTTATTAAGAAATTATAATATATTAACGAAGAAGAAGTGTACAATTTCAATTTCCTCTGCTATTTTTTACTAAAAGTAAATAATTACGAATAAAATTACTGAGTATATTTTTTCAAATCTGTAGTGAAAGAAAAAATATAGAGGTACATGTTCATGGAACTAAACAGAAATAAAATTACGTTTATTTCATAAATAAATACAATTTTCAAGCTATATAGTCTAAATTAATTAAAAAAACGTATTTAACTGATTTGCAAGACCGAAGTGATCCCATAAGTGTTCCGTAAACAAAGTTTTGTACGGAACACTAAAAACAGGAACGGAACCTCAAAATTGACGTTAGTGTCTAAAAATAACAACAGATATTTTCATAGGTACAGAAACTATGCGACACAAAAACAGCGCAAAATTTGCTAAGCATACACGAAATTCATACCGAAAAATACTCTAGTTATTCCTAGCACAAAAGGCTTAGAAAAGTTTTAGTATGCAGCGGGAAACTGTAAAGGTTTTTAACATGCAATATTCTATTCCTAGGTATATTTTTAGGATTCCGTACCTCAAAAGGAAAAAACGGAACCCTCATATCACTTTGTAGTCCGTCCGTCTGTCCGTCCGTACGTCCGACCATCCGTCCAAGTGTCTGCCAAGACCCTTATATCTCGGGAACACGTGGAGGTATTGACTTGAAATTTGAAATGGTCTACGGTCCCTTGAAGCTATAAAAAATTAAACTTAATTTAGCGTAAAGAAACGGCCTTTTATGCCACAAAAAACGTATATTTCGACACTCGAGGGAATCAAAACTGATAGGGTGCTTCCCATTGACCTAGAATTATGACATTTAGCAATATCATCTTACACTATAAATACAGGGAAAAATCGGAAAACTGTAAATGTGCAAAAAATAGTGAAATTTATACGGAACCCTCGGTGAGCGAGTCCGACTCCCACCTGGCCGGTTTTTATAACGTCGTAATAAAAATATGCGTAAAGTTCGCCCGATACAAATCACCTTGCTGTGTCGTGTTTACGATATTTTTATGATATCCGTGGCTGCTAGGATGAAACATCAAAAATATTCACCGTTTTTTGTTAGGACTGGCCATGGAATAAAAATGACTGTATAGGTTCAGTCGCCAAATAAAATTTATTTCAACAAACATCTGAATCTGAACATTACTAAGTATAAGTGAATCCAAAATTACGATTTATTTTTGGGTATCCTAGTCTATCTAAACTCTTATAGTACCTAAATGGAATAATAATTAAGAATAATTTATATTGTACTAGCAATTTCATATTATGAAATAAATAAATATAAATCTAATAGACATGCGTTAAAAAAACGACTAACGTAATTTTATTGCGCTTGTATAATGTTACCAAAAAGTCTTGGTAAAAACTAGTTACATTAACACAAAATAAATGTTTTTTCTTAGAAAACGCTATAAAATATAAAAAAAGTCTGTTCTGGCGCAAGTTCAAACTGTAGTGCGCGGTAGTTAAAATGCGTTTTTTCTAGTCAACACTAATTTTAACGTAAAAACGCGGTACCGAACAATATTAGGTATTAGTATTTCCACAAATGGGCCAGAAATCTTACAAATATACTTAAATCATTACCTACTATAAAAAAATAACAGATATAGTATTAGAACTCTCAAAACACAAGTCTTTATAAAAAACTGGTCAAGTGCGAGTTCGGACTCGCGTTTCAAGGGTTCCGTACCTACATCACACAATTTTCAACAATTTTTTTTTGTACATCAAACGTGACGTGAGAGAAACGTCTTGAAAAACCCGAATGGGTCAATCAAAAACCAGATGTAACATGAAGTTTTCTGGCGTGGTGGCTTATATTATCTCTGCAACTATGCAAAGTAGCTTAGATAGGAAGATTAAATGCCGAACAGTAGTACAAGGTGTCCAAATACGAAGACTGAAGACCGAGCTCCGCCTAGGGCTGATGGCTCGGAGCGTCTGACGAGTCACGCTTCCTACAACTTCCGCAAGTGTTTTAAAAGGCCGAAGAGAGATAATACCTACAGGATGGCCAAAAAATAAGTGCATTCCCGTAGCCGGGGAGGTTCTCGGATTATACTGAGCTTTACAACTTTTACTATGGGACCCCAACCCTGAAATAGCGAAAAAAAATGTATCCTCCCGTAGAAAACGGACCAGCCAAAATGTATGAAACAGCCAAATTTTTCCTCGCAATTTCGGGGTTGCACGTTGGCAACGGGAATACACTTAGTTAATTTTTGGCCACCCTGTTTAGTGCTTTTTAAAACACGTAACAATAGTAACCTAATCAATCAGTACTACACTTGTACCAATGCGGCTGTGTGCCAGATACAGCCTATAGTCACACCAATAAAAGTCTGCAGCGGATATGATAGCCCACGCAGTGTAAGTGTTATTAATACGTCATAATTTCATAGAAGTTTGACGTTTAATATGACACTTGCACTGCGTGGGCTATCAAAATCGCTGCAGACTTTTTACGGTCTAACTATAGTCGCATTTTTGTCGTCATTCGACTCATGCTTGAAGTTAGCTTCAAGCGTGAGTCGGAATGGCACGCCTCTTCGGGACGCTTCGGGCCTTCGACCTTATGCGGATATCGGCCTAGGGCCTTCGCAAATAGCTGTCTACATCACGTTTCACTTAAACCATTGCGGCTGTGTCCCTAAAAAACCTAAACTGCATTTTTGTTCTTAAATCCGACTCACGCTTGACTGTAGATTTCTAACAGGTTTTCCTGTCATCGTTAGGTAAAGGACTATTATGAGTAATTTTTTCAGAATTTTAGACCCTGTAGTTTCGGAGATAGAGGGGGGGGAATGGTAATTTTTTGTCTTATTTCTTGAATAACTTCTAAAATTTTTATTGTAAATTTATAAAAAAAAAATATTTGAGATTCTCACAATGATCTCTTTCGTTTGATATGTAACACGACATAGTTTGCAAAACTTTGTTTTTAAATTTTATCTTTTACCCCCCAAAAGTAGCCCTTATGTTTAAAATTCATTTGTTGACGTTACATATTCGTCTTTGGGTCACAGACTTACATATGTGTACCAAATTTCAACTTAATTGGTCCAGTAGTTTCGGAGCAAATTGGCTGTGACAGACGGACGGACAGACAGACGCACGAGTGATCCTATAAGGGTTCCGTTTTTTCCTTTTGAGGTACGGAACCCTAAAAACTGGTCAAGTGCGAGTTCGGACTCGCGTTTCAAGGGTTCCGTACATCACACAATTTTCAACAATTTTTTTTTGTACATCAAACGTGACGTGAGTGAAACGTCTTGAAAAACCCGAATGGGTCAATCAAAAACCAGATGTAACATGAAGTTTTCTGGCGTGGTGGCTTATATTATCTCTGCAACTATGCAAAGTAGCTTAGATAGGAAGATTAAATGCCGAACAGTAGTACAAGGTGTCCAAATGCGAAGACTGAAGACCGAGCTCCGCCTAGGGCTGATAGCTCGGAGCGTCCGACAAGTCACGCTTCCTACAACTTCCGCAAGTGTTTTAAAAGGCCGAAGAGAGATAATACCTACAGGGTGGCCAAAAAATAAGTGCATTCCCGTAGCCGGGGAGGTTTTCGGATTATACTGAGCTTTACAACTTTTACTATGGGACCCCAACCCCGAAATCGCGAAAAAAAATGTATCCTCCCGTAGAAAACGGACCAGCCAGCCAAAATGTATGAAACAGCCAAATTTTTCCTCGCAATTTCGGGGTTGCACGTTGGCAACGGGAATACACTTAGTTAATTTTTGGCCACCCTGTTCAGTGCTTTTTAAAACACGGAACAATAGTAACCTAATCAATCAGTACTACACTTGTACCAATGCGGTTGTGTGCCAGATACAGCCTATAGTCACACCAATAAAAGTCTGCAGCGGATATGTCATATTAAACGTCAAACTTCTATGAAATTATGACGTATTAATAACACTTACACTGCGTGGGCTATCAAAATCGCTGCAGACTTTTTACGGTCTAATTATAGTCGCATTTTTTGTCGTTATTCCGACTCATGCTTGAAGTTAGCTTCAAGCGTGAGTCGGAATAGCACGCCTGTTCGGGACGCTTTGGGCCTTCGGCCTTATGCGGATATCGGCTTAGGGCCTTCGCAAATAGCTGTCTACATCATGTTTCACTTAAACCATTGCGGCTGTGTCCCTAAAAAACCTAAACCGCATTTTTGTTCTTAAATCCGACTCACGCTTGACTGTAGATTTCTAACAGGTTTTCCTGTCATCGTTAGGTAAAGGAATCGACTATTATGAGTAATTTTTTCAGAATTTTAGACCCTGTAATTTCGGAGATAGAGGGGGAGAATGGTCATTTTTTGTCTTATTTCTTGAATAACTTCTAAATTTTTTATTGTAAATTTATAAAAAAAAATATATTTGAAATTCTCACAATGAGCTCTTTTGTTTGATATGTAACACGACATAGTTTGCAAAACTTTGTTTTTAAATTTTATCTTTTAGCCCCCAAAAGTAGCCCTTATGTTTAAAATTCATTTATTGACGTCACATATTCGTCTTTGGGTCACAGACTTACATATGTGTACCAAATTTCAACTTAATTGGTCCAGTAGTTTCGGAGCAAATTGGCTGTGACAGACGGACGGACAGACAGACGCACGAGTGATCCTATAAGGGTTCCGTTTTTTCCTTTTGAGGTACGGAACCTTAAAAATTAAAAAATAAATCACACTAAAAACCAAACCAATTACAACTAATTAAATAGCCCACCCGAGTGTTTCCAGGGCGCAAAAGTTCCCACCACGCTCGCTGCGTTTCCGCGTTGAATCGCAAAAAATGGCAATGCAACGCAATGGCAAAATGGCATCGCAATGGTTTGGTTGAATTTATAAAATATGATTATTATTTGTTAAGCCTCAAACGCCGCAAATATGTCACACAAGGTAGTAGCGTTTGAAGTGTTTGGAGTGGAAATCTTGGGGCCGTGGGGACCTAGCGCGCGTCGCCTCTATGAGGAGCTATCAAAGCGCCTCATAGAGATCCCCGGTGACCAGAGGGCTAGCCAATATTTTGCCCAAAGGATCAGCATTGCCATCCAGCGGGGCAATGCGGCCAGCCATCTGGGCACCCTAGGGACTATGACTTAGGTAATTTTTTTTATTTATAAGTTTTAGTGTTTTTATTATGTTGTATTATCTAGTACTTATGTCTTAAAATTATAATAATTTGGAATGTTTGTTTAATTAACCTTAAGCAAATAGCATAGACGATTGAATTAAATCATTAATTATAATAAGCAAAAGGCATTTTGTATGAATAATAAATTACAAAATCCTATATAATCCCTTAGCGAAATGTCAAAAAATCTCTGAATATACACAAGGGTTTTTCCGGGATAATGAAGGGTTCCCTCGGGATAAGTTGAACACCGTTATGCGGGACAATTTAGTTACATCCAAAGCTAAAAATAAGACGTTCCCGAAATAACTATCAAACGAAACGGCAATGAACGGTTTCTGTCTGTTTACTTTTGAAGTGAAACTTACACTCTGTTGCTGAGTTATTGATAGATAACTTTCTCGCTTCACATTTTTTTAAATTCTCACTTTAAGTTTATAGGTAATAGGTAATAGGTACATAAATTTACTGCACTTACTTTAACGTGGCACAGTGTGGAAATGCCTGAATAAACGTCATAACTACGTTCATAACTATAGAAACTTACTGCCCGCGGACCCATGTCAGGCGTGGCTCACTCCGCGATTTCGTCGCTTTGCTACAGGTAGCTAAAAGTACATACGTTCCGCCCCAATTTTGGGGAAAACCATAAGCCGCGCGTGGCGCTGTCGCCACCTAGCGGCCATATCTGTGCTGATCGTGACAGACGCGTTTTTGTTAGAGAGTGAGTCTTCTGTACCTAGTACTAATTAATACTAATTATTTATTCTGTGCCCATGTGTAATTTTCATTAGCCTTCATCCACGCTGCGTTTTGGTGCCTAAGTGGTCATAATCATAATAAAAGTCCTGGGTACCTATTGTTAACGAAAAGTTGTCTACAAATCTTTTTGTGCCAAAAATTATCAAATCGTACTATTTAATCTAATTTTCTACAAAACGTTTTATTTCTCAATAGAAATTTAAACTGTAACTGCTCCGTATATCTCTCTGCCGCAGCAGCGCAAGATCTTTCTTCGACCATTTCGAGCAATAACGGATTTTAATAGGGATTCTCTAATAAAAAGGTGTTCCCACATTTTATTTAACCATTTGTCGTAAGTATATTTGTCTCGTTATCGTGTATTTAATAGCTTGGGCTCTTTTCAGTGGATAGTGGATACATTTCCATTTAGCCTTATACTGTGCCATCTCCTTGACTTTCTACCGCATGGCGTTTCTTTTTTCTTTTACTTGATTAAAATGTAATGTGCTACTTGGCTACCCTCTCTTCGACCACGAAATGAAATCGTCGTCGGAAAAGATGCCCACATCTTTCTTCTTCGATGCTCAATGGTTTTCAAACGGCACCTCTTCTTTTCATCGTTATCTAGTTTGTAGGTAAACTATGTCAGGTGGGCAATAAGTAGGTATGTGGTATTGTATTGTAATGTAATGTAACGTTTCAAGGTGTTGCTTTTCGGACTTTACCAAAAACATGCACCAAGAAGATATTTCTTTGAAACCGCACGATCGAGCACTAAGGTACCTGCACCAAAGAAGGCTCATCGCTATTTTTATTTTTTTATTATTCTTATGTTTAATATGAACTTGCACTTTCATGTATGGTACCTAGACGCAAAATTAACACTTATAAAAGTATGAAGTTTTTTTAATTAAGCAAGCTTAGTCTTGAATCAGGCCTTCTTTGATGCACCTTACTCTTTTTTATTATTAAAAAAAAATCTCGAAAAATCTCGATACCTTCTCTGAATAAGTACCTATATATCTCAAAGTCATGTTGATGATGATTTATTTACAGTCCAAATATTCATGTATGGGTGCGGTTATTTACGCATTTTATTTTATTATTAAAAAAAAACTCGGTACCTAAGTGCATGTCGCCAAGAAAAATAGGGTTAAAAAAACCTCAAAACGTCTATAAATTAAGTACGTAAGTAAGTGTACCGCAGGACAACCCGATTATGGCCAGCGTGGGGTCGCCAATCCCTTTCACGTACTAGAGGAGGCCTATGCCCAGCAGTGGGACGTATAAAGGCTGAATAATTATTGGAATCTTTTGCAATATGTACTTACAAGTTAGCAACACGGGAAAAGTATGAATAGACAAATTTAATATTTTATTCATTTCAACGTGTGACAAAATACTGAATTGTAAGCTTATTTTGATTTTGACAAAAAAAAAAGTTTCTTAAAATAAAAAAGTCTTTAACTAAAAGTTTCTAAACTTACGTCAACCGCTCCTCAAAATCAGAAAGTCCCAAAAACCATCACAAACATCTCATTAGTACACAGAACAACCACTTAATACTAATTAAATATAACACTTCTGAAACGGAGTTTCAGTTCGGTCGCGTAAACTCGCAAGGCCGCCCGTCGCGCACGACTCAGCCTCTGAACGGTCCAGAGACATCTAAAAAACAACTCCTTTAAGCTTATTGCAATAGCGTTTCACGTCAAAACTTCACTTGGTATTTCCCACACCATTCGAAATCAAACCTTATCTAACCCGCATAAAGTCTAAAACCGTATCATCACTTACGCCCTTCTGCGGCTCGGGTAGAGGGAGATAGGGAAGCACAGATGCTGTGCGCATGCGATTTTGGGAGCTTCACTCACATACGCAGTGGCCGCTATCAACTTTGCCCTTATCATGATTATTTGCTATTCTATTTTGAACCCTTAGTGCGTTTGATTGCGGTAGTTTTTCGGGTATTGCTTTTGACTGGATTTGACCATAGATCGCTGAAGAGGCTATTCTCTTGTAGTTTATGGCTATAGGTGTGCCGACACTGCTACATTGTTTGAGTAGGACGCTCTTGTTGTGTGTAATCGGGCATGGGACGTGTGATAAACAGTGGTCAAATAGCGAATACCTTGCGACATTCGACACGTGATCCGGATTGCCGGGGATCATCTCTTTTGGTTATTATAATTGATTTCTATAACGATATCACGGTTCATGAGATACAGCCTGGGGCCTATTTCACCAACGTGAGAAATGTCGCATTTGTCGGCATCACTGTTACTGACGTCACAGGCCTCCATAGGCTACGGTAACCGCTTACCATCAGACGGGCGGTGTGGTTGTTTGCCACCAACATGTTAATTTAAAAAAAAACCACTATATCGCCAGTAAATAAGTATTTATTTTGCGAAGCTAATGACAATTGTCACAAGAAATACGACGATTGTCACGAAATTCCGACACAGAACTCATTTGCTGTCAAGAATTACCGAAAGTTCTTTGAAATCTTGTGACAATTGTCATCATTATCATCATAAACATCACATGAGAAATACCTGTTTTTTGCCGATATAATAAAGTTTTTTTAAATAATACAATGATGGTGACAAACTGGAATACGGCCCGCCCGATGGTAAGCGATAACCGTAGCCCATGGATGCCTGTGACGTCAGCAACAATGAGACTTGTCGAATTGTCGCACCTGTCACGTTGGTGAAATAGGGGCCTGGTGACAGACAGACGGACAGACAGATGGACAACGCAACGGAGTCTTAGTAATAGGGTCCCGTTTTTACCCTTTAGGTACCTACGGAACCCTAAATATGCACCTGTGTGCTAGTGATTAATTTATATCGACTCATGTGCCATCGATGTCGATATGAAGCTATTTTTAAATCATAGTAACAAATGTGACTCTTCCTCAAACTTAACTTTACTAATTAAAATCGTCAGCTCTTTCATAACCTACATGAAAACTTTTTTTCATTTATTTATTTTTATTTTACCAGTTGAAACTATAAATATCCTACATCTGAAAATTGATTCACACGTGTATCTACATAGTTACAGTGTGAATGAAAGTGTAGGCACATATCTGTTGTAAAATGTACAATAGTCGATATTATCCACGATAATCAGTTTCTAGTTGCCATCGGGAAAGGTGCCACAACACTGAATTTTCATATACATTTTATTATGAAAATTATACTAAACCTTCCAAATCCTAAATATTTTAAATTACTAAACGTCGGAATTATAATTTTACGCTAGTTAAGGCGAAGTTATGTACAAAAGGCGAATTTAGGGTACGTATTTTTGCCAACACTATTTTACATGTTTGATAAATGCGTTTGATCATCAGTAAGGAACCAAGTTAACATTTTATTGTTGGTGGTCCTAAATAAGCAGGCCATGAATTCATTGATCCGGCCAATTTACCGATAGATCCAATGTTCTAATCAAAATACAGCCCCAGGGACTAATACTACACACTCACGGTTATTTTAATCAACGTCATGTATTCATTGCGGCTGATTGTCGAGAAGACATTATTCCAATTAACCTGTGCCAATCAGACCTGTCATTCAAATCTGAACCTTACGACAACACGATTAAGTTAGTTTTACTAAATGAATTTTGAATGAGATAGGAGGTTTGGGAGTTTTGGATGTAGTGTTTGTAGTATTGAGGTATCGTGATTGTTCGGAATGGTTCGACAAACAGCGAAACACGCATACAATTTGCAAATATGAATAACAATTGGTAGAAATCCCAAAGGCAACAACGCTGCATCCAAAGTATATCCTACGTGCAGTAAAAAATGACGTTTTCGTAATGTTTCTTTCAATACTATTGAGTAGGTAATAATACGTGGGCAATACTGAAAGTTCGTATAAGTAATGAGCCACTTAGTGTACAGGCGCCCTTAGTAGAGATGCTGCAATGAAAAAAAAAAACATTGTTTGAAAGTCTAATTTTTTGTAATATTTCTGAGGTATTTGGGTATGACGTGTACTTTATAAATTGAACATTTTCTAAAATTTTCCACCTGGGCAAGTCTCTCGGTGTCTCCCTACTTATGGATTGACAATTTATTTTCCACATTAATGGATGCGGAGCTATCATGGTTATATTTAACAACTATCTCGTTGCACTGCTATGCCTAATCAATCAACACTCGGGATAATTTATTGTACTATTAATTTGCGGAATAATCGAGATATTATGTGATTGAACTAGATCTAGATCAAAATTACTATATATATATATATATATATATATATATATGTATTTATTTACCAACAGGCAACGAATCTATATATAAAATGACTTTATAATTAAATTAAAAACTATACTAATCTAAATTAAAACACATCTATCTAAATAAGGCCCCGCGGCATTTGTTGCAAAGATGCTGGCAGCATTCCCACGCTGAATGGCAATACTAACGAGAGAAAGCTGCCAGCTCTCTGGTCATCGGTAATGTCGATGTCACTGATATTGTTTCCTAATCAAACATATTTGCTTAAAATTAATAAGTATATTTCTTTATACTTCTTCTGGACCCGGGCATGTCCTGGATCCGGGTATGTCCTTAAACTACGTCCAAGACCACCGGTGGACGGGCAGCAGCGTCCCTCAAATTCCGTGTACTCGACTGCGATCGCCAACCCGCCTGCCAAGCGTGGCGATTATGGCATTCACCTCCCATAAGGGGGAGGCCTCTATGTTCAGCAGTGGACGTCTTATGGCTGAGATGATGATGATGATATTTCTTTAAATTTCTTAAACGCTTCTCATCTCAATAAATCTGACATCACAGTAGATTTCTACTGGCTGGCACCATGTGATCGACGTATATCATCGTACCGTGTAAACGAGATGCCCATCTATGGAATTGATGGACTTGAGCTGGGTATCGAAAAGCGCGGTTGGAGCTTTTGAGGGCCCTTACTACACCGTACCCGAAGACAAAAACTACAACAACTTAGGTAATTATACTCTATATTCTTCATCAAACTTATCTAAGATCTTATTTTAAGAAATTTGCAGTTCTATCTTATAAATTCTAAATACAGGAAGCAGACTTTCTATAACGAAGTGTGCGTAGCGGTGCACGGTGCGGCAGTTGTGGGATAAGCAAAGTTTTCTAAGTTCATCTTCCCATAGTTTTCTGAACAAATTTGAACTATTTAAACCTGATCCGTGTAGTTGTTTTATTAGCAAAGTTAAGATACCCACTCAGAAGTTTTCAGTTAAGTAGGATATATGTACCGTAAAATGGGGTGAGTTGGGTGAAATTTGACTTTCAAACCTCGATAAAATTTTATTTTTACATGTGAAAACTGAATGGTGTATATAATAAGTGGTTCGGACGTTTGTATTTTATTTTGGGTAGTTTCATTTCATAACTTTGACGATAAAGAGGAAAACCCACCTCACCCCGTAGTGCCTCGTATTTGGAGTGAGAGGATTTTTCATACAAAGGTGATTTTGGAAAATTGTTGGATCGTTTTTTTTTTATTATGCGTATTACTATAGCCCCATTTTCAATTGGAATACATTATTTTTATAGCAGTAGCTTTAAAATCCCTTCTCACCCCCCTCTCAAACCTTCTCTCCCCATTCATAGCCCAACTATCCCCGCGAAACCTACTCACCCCGTTTTACAGTATACATATACCTAATGTGTCTCACGCGGCTTTGCGACATGCCTTATGTATGATCCCACCGACCGACTGGAGTTGGGTCCCGCCGGAGCGCATTTTCAATGCGCCTATACATTATAGCCGGAGCAGAGGGCCTACCGCAAACCACGTTTGACGTGTTGCCCCTCTGTCGCACTTGTAAATTCGTACTTAAGTGTGACAGGGAGGCAACACGTCGAACGTGGTTGACGGTAGACCCTCTGGTTGCGTTCGCGAGGAACCGACCGGCTAGCCGGCTTGCGCCCGTACAGATGTAAAATGCATGCAGACTCCGCCGTTCGGTGGTTCGGTATTTCGGTGGTTCGGTACTTTACAAAATAAATATAATTAATCAAAATGTATTGTATTTCCGTCATTGTTATCATATGAGCAGTAAGATATATGTGATGTCCCACGGGTAAAGGTACCCTATGGCGGCTTGCGCTTACGCTATTAATATTAACACCGCTCCTATATTACTGCGGCGCTATGCGACGTAAGCGCCAGCCGCCATAAGGTACCTTTTGCCATGGATCGTCACTATGTCATCATGAATGGAATTCACTCATAAAGTGACCATGCACTTTTGCAGCTGGGTTCACTCATTCATACGTTTTTATTTTAATAATGAAGAACACAGATTCACGAAGCAGATTGGTGTTATTTTGATAACCTTTAAAAAATCCTTTTTAACTAATACAAATGCCGCGGGGCCTTATTAAAATAGATGTATTTTAATGATTTGTCCTCATAGTTATCATAAATATTGTGTTGTGGAATATAGTAATTAATATGCTTCAAATCACATGTCGAAGCGCCTGTTCTTGGAGTATCAAATTGCCAAGTTGAAACACAAGCTACGAATAGTAAAAATCTTTATATGTACTTATATGTGATCCTTATTAAAATTTTAGTCACGCCATAAACTTTACGGCAGCAGAACAGGGTCCAACACTGCAATATCGCCACATCTGCCGAAAGTCGTTAAGGGTGCGGTAAGGGGTATTCCACCTACCCAATTTCTTTGTCCAATGTGTATTTGCGTCTCACATTTTGCTTATAAGTGAGAGAGTGAGACTCAGTGACAATGGATAGATGGAATACCACCCTAAGACAACACACACGGGTCTCGTCAAAGAGCGGGGAGGTGTGGCAATGTCATACTTTGGTGCAATAAAACGGACACTGGCCAGCGTGGCGACTTCTGGCTAATTATTTTCGTACATTTAGAGTAGTTTTAAACTTATTGTGACGTACTAACGCTGAATATAAAAAAAATAGTGAAAAAACAGACTAAAAACACGGTAATATACTAGAAAATGTACTAAATAAGTATGTATTAAACTAGAAAATGAGTGAATACGTAGGGTATAACAATTCCTGCGTCATAAAAATACTAAAGTCCACTTGCACCATCCCACTAACCCGGGGTTAAGCGGTTATACTGTTAACCCAGTGACAAATTGTTCTAGTAACCATGGTAACTCCAAGTTTAACCGGATAACCCCTGGTTAAATAGTAGAATGGTGCAAGTGGGCCTAATATGTTAGTTACCTAAATAATCAAACTAAATTATTAGCCTCAATAAAAATCAATATCAAAGAACAATATATTGTTGTTGTTGTTGTTGTCCTAAGAGACCCCAGAGGTGCAAAGGGCCTTCACAAGCTCGCGCCACGCCTTCCAACAAACAATACACAACAATACAATACACAACAACAATACAGAACAATATATAATATATTATTATATTCATACAATGAACATGTCAGAACTTACTAGGAGCTCATTACTTTTAAAACCAGCCAAAACTATAGGTAGGTATAGTCCGCCACATAAACAAGCTAATTAGATATATGGTGTACCGAACTATTTGTTTACTTCGGATGTTACCTACTATATGACGCTGACTGTACAAACTTTATGAAAATGTCAAAAAGTGTCAAGAAATTTTATATCTGCAAGTCCCCATCACACATCCAAGTTCTTGAAAACTTAATAATTGATTTGAACCCGTTCATCAAAACTCCGTAAAAATTCCATCTAACCGCTCACCGACGAACTTTTAAAGTTATAAAAGCGATCCCGCTCGTCGGTATCACCACACATATTATGCGCCTTATTATACAGACTTCACTTTGACTTCGACTTTGATTTGAGATTGTCAGTCCCTCCAGAGTCCTCAGGTGGAGGTTCGATTATCCGTTTACAAAAGTCTCCAGCACGATTCTCACCAAAACTTGTTTAATTAAAGTTTTTGCACTCTTTTTCCCTTTAGGCGGTGAAATAATCTTTCATTGAGAACGACAATGAGATGGAGTCACGGCTATTTCAATAATAAAATTTAATATATTATTTCGTTTATACGAGTGTTAGGTTTATCTATAAATGCTAATATTAGATGAAATTAAATGCCAGCATCCTTGGCACTATACCCCAGGGTCCCTCTTTAGATTATAGATTTTTCGTTTTTTTTAAGATTTAAATTTAGTTTATAAATGTTGTTTTAATGAAATATTATTTTATTATGTAGGGTATTGTGTGATCTGTCTTTACTATAATAATTTTACTGTTAATTATACTAACTATCCAATTATGTTTTACTTAAACTTTTATTGCAAAATATAAAAAAGTGCGCTAATGACTATTTCTGTTACTTTACAAATATAAGCATAAGTTTTCCAATTATTTACGAAGAATACATTTTCACGTTTTGAAATTGGAACTACGAGTACTTGGTGCATATTTGGTATTTAAAAAATTATAAAAATATCTATAAATTACATTCGACTCCATTTCTATGTCCGCAAAGTTAGTGAAAGTTTTAGTACTCCAGTATTTGCTTTCGGGATTCGAGTCGGAGTTCCAATATGGTGGAAAGTATTTCTGCATTCGCGTGTTGGCTGTGTTAGAACACCCGGGAATAAGTTTTTCCGATCAGATTGTAAACTTTACTGCAGTGTTGGGTCGGCGTAGCGGACTGTGACGTTTCGAAGGGGTACTTTCTATTTGCTGTAGACTGTGGGAGTTAATTTTTGTTGAATTTATATTGTTAGAGCTACCCGACCCGCTTGGCTGACATGACTCAATAATTTTAATAGAATAGAATAGAAATATTTTTATTCATGAGCACAAACACAATAAAGAAAATATAAACAAGCAGGGAAACATAAAAAAGGAGAAAGTTCCACGAAATGGTCTCACCTCAGCATGTTGCTGGCGATTTCCAGCGCTGATCTTCCGATGAGACCATTTGCGTGTTACTAGCAACTATCCCTGCAACCCAGAGCATAATTTAGACTTAAAGTAATATTCTGGTATATTATAGTACTTATGTATGTTTGCAAGAAAAAAGCTAGCTCTTGCTTCAAAAACTGCACTTAGATGAATTTATAAAGATAAAGATATAATAAAGAAGACACTGAGAATGTAAAAATTATCCAAACCCGTTCTGGCCGTACAGTAAGGTTCCGTGATTACACTCGCCCGTAGGGACGGTCTCTGGAGGGGAGCCATGTGGCGAGCACTGGCTGATGCGCGCTGTCGCGCAGGCCTGTGCTGTCTTGTGTGTCAATGATCTGACACGTCAATGAATGGTTCCTAAGATTCTGCCTAACCGTTTTATTTAATATTTAAATGTTGTGTTGATAGCTCGATTACCGCGAGTGGAGTTATTGTTTTCTGATTACCAATTGTTCCTTTCCTACGAATATTATGAGAAGTAAAATAAAGCTGTTGACTTAGACGAAGAATTTTACTGTCGCCCGTCCGTCGATTATCAGCAGTTCCTCACTTCCGCACTTGGTCTGTTTCGTGACCGTGGTAGTATTACCTGTTGTTTTATCTATTAAGTTTTGTCACGAATAAAAACATTCTATTCTATTCTATTCTATTCTAATTGATAACATATTATATGGATGCAGATAGCCATATGTTGAAAGAGGGCAAGGAAAAATCAAATAAAACTCCTAGTCATTGTAAAGGCAAGCCAATTTATTTTATCTTGTCATCATAGCAATAGGTCGGTTAGTACGGGTATCGTCGGCCAGTGTCTAGGCGGTACATGCCAGATCTGAAACAAACGGTTTAGGCAATATTAAAGATGAGTAAAAATACCTAATTAATGGTCACGGTGCACTTCTTATATTCCATGAAACTATAGAAAGGTTCTCTACGTTTTGGCTTCGGCTCCGGAACACATCTCCCAAAATATACGGGATACCGTCACCCCGTGTACGAGAAAGATATCACTATCGCAACACCTTATAAAACAAAATCCTCCGCCGTGTCTCTCTGTTTGCGTTTTTTTGTATATTCGCGATAAACTCAAAAATTACTAAACGGATTTTCATGCGGTTTTCGTCTAACAATATAGTGATTCTTGAAAAAGGTTTAAGTATAATTTGTTGACCTGTGTGAAGCCAGGGCGGGTCGCTAGTACATAATAGTTAAAAAAGCGGTAGATTTAGACCAAGCAAAAGTTTGCAGGGATTTTGAAAGCCCACACAGTGCAAGTGTTATTTACTTATAGGTAGTCATAATTTCATAGAAAGTATGATGTTTAAAATAACACTTGCACTGCGTGGGCTATCAAAATCGGTACAGACTTTTCTTGGTCTAACTCTAGTATGAAACCTAATGCAAAATTCTTACCCCGTTTTCCTCAAGTCATCGTTGCCCATATTGAATCTGGCTCCACGGCACGTATTCCAAGTGATCTGAAGATTCGTCGTGCACTGCTGCCCGACCAGGTGGTTGTAAGTGACGGTGGCGGCGAAGAGCTCCCAAGCACGGTTGTGGTTGCAGATGTTGGTGTAGCAGCCAGGCTGGGAGATGCCGCCATTGGGGAAGAAGTCGGCATTGGCGATGGCCGAGCCGATGCCGAGACCGCCAACGGTGTAGCCGCCATCAGTGTGGATGGCTTCGACGTAGCCGCCATCGGTGGGCGCCAGGCGTTCGCGGTTCAGGTTCCACATAGGACCAGCGGGATCCAAACCTTTTATGTATAATTTAAAATATGCTTTAAAGAACCTCGTTATAAATATATACTAATCCATGTTTAATGCTGTCTCCATTTATGAAAACCGGATAACTTGAGCAGCTTTAGATTATTTTTGCATGAATGTACTTATTATACTTATGGTAGACGGGGTATTGGACATCCACCAACCAATTAGGAAGGCGGAAAATCGTGCAGAATAGTGCCTAGGTGCACAAAATAATGACCTCATAATGTGATCGCTACGCTAAGTCATGAGGAATCGAGGAAGAAGGAGAGTACTTATTATCAATAGACCTTGACTATTATCGTTATAGAATAACACTAACCTAGTTTAACCTAATATTTATTTAGCTTTTTGTACCTATTTAATTAAAGTACCTATTTCTTTCGCTACTGCAAAGTATGTCTACAATTACTGATAGTTTAATATAAACAGCATTTATCATTACCAACTTTGCTGATAAAATAAATCACGCCTTAATATATTATACTAGGCATTTTATAATCTACAAAATATATTATATTGTATCTGCGGCTTTAGATAATGCATTATCTTAATTATCTATAGGATGTAATCGTAATTTCAAATTGATATCGAAAGTGCGTTACCTAATGAGTAAAATTGCATTAATAACTTCATCGATCGGCGACGATCGGCCTCTCATGAGCCGTAGCAAAATGCCGGGATAACGCGAGGAAGAAGTATAAACTTACCAGTAACACGGATAACCTGACCGCCGAGCTCTCTACCAGCGTTGCCCACAAGATGAGCACCCAAACTGAAGCCAACAAGGTGCATGTTGTCGAAACGGGCACCAGTCACTTGGTTGAGGAAGCGAAGGAACTGGCCCACGCCGCGGCCCACCGCTGGGACTCCTAAGGCGGCAGTGGCGTAGTCGGAGAGGGCAAGTCTGCTCCAATCGACTACGATGACGTTAACGTCGGACTTGTTGAGGTATGCTGAAATGTAGGTACGATATTTATTATTCTTCAATCATTATAGCGTATTGGCACAGTCTATACAGTCATTCGACGAGAGGTGATGCATACCCGAGCTGTATACATCGCTGCCATCGCCATTGTAAGTAGCTCGGTACACGTCAAAGGCCGTCGGACCACTGTTACTTTTTACACTACGGTATTAATGAAAAAAATTAGAAAACTTTTAGAAGATTCTATTTGATCCAATGGTTGACTGGTAACGAATGCTTTAAGGCATGCATTGAGTCCACTATTTGTACAATTTTATATCGTGCAATAAAGTTTATAAAAAAACAGTTTTTGGGTCTCTCGGTTATCAGCAAAGACAGAATTTTTGGTTTCTTCAATAAAGTCCCCTAAATTTATTTCACAGTTATATTTTAGGACTGCCCGTAAAGCTTCTTGACTATAATGTCTATAATCTTTAACACTATCTTGCGATCTTCGGTACTTAATACCGCTGGTTCGGATTATTTCTTTTATTTAGGGTTACAATGTGCGCCTTGCCTATTGCCACCGCAATTGCACGTTAGGGCCCACAGTCATCACAAAAAATTACAATATTGGGCTTAACCCGTCATACCAAATGTGGTAAAGGTAGAGAGAGGGGCAATAAAGAGTACTCTCTCCAGGCGGATGTTATGTCTGGGGACTGAAGTCCACTGAGAGATAGTCAGAAGAGTATAATATATGTATTGTATAGTAAGGGTCGGTTGCACTAGCCCTCTGTCAAAAATTTTATTGTATGGGAAGTTTCATAATTCACTGCTAAGTGACGTTACTCAGTCCGTCAACTGTGGTTGATGCAACCGGCCCTAAGTGACATTTGAAACTCCATAAGCGCGATGTAGTTTTCTATCAAATTGCGTTCTAGCTCCCTAACGCCATCTGTTAGATTATTATGGCACGATGTCGACAGCGACAACTAGAGGAGATGCCACAGGTTTATAGTTGAGGAATCCTTACCTCTTCTGACAGTAGGATTGGGCTCAGTATTCCTATTGCTAAGCCAGCCGTGGACAACGATGATCGTGGGGTTGTTCGCGTTAAAGTTTGAGTTGAGGATGGAGTTCGCATTGTTGATCGTCAGAGTCTGTGAGATGATGGAGTTACGCCTGAAAACAAAGAAAATATTTTAAAATGTAGAAAGTCCTTCAAGGAAGATAAATGTCCGTAGATAATATTAGTCGTCCTTTAATTATCATGCAAGCAATATGTCACTGGATAGATTATTCTAAGTTGTACTACTTTTACTATGGCAGATACTCCCAAATCTGTGTGTGAAAAAAGTTATCACCACAAAAAGTAGTGTGAGTTTAAACGTAGCTGTATAGATTTTTTCGATACTAAGTTCCTGTAGCGCAGATCATTAAGGTTTTGTTATTGTGGATGATTTGGTGTCACGATATTTTAGATATTTATTCGTTTTCTTATGTTCTTTTTGTGTCATAATTTTTTTAAACAGAGATTTTTTATTCAATTCAATTCAATTCAATTCAATTCAATACTTTATTTCCAAGAATATGGTACATACAATGTTGGTTAGTAAAAGGTGTTAGGTCAGCATATTCTGCCGGCATGCATCGGCGTAGAAATATTTACATAGCTATGTACATGGGGAGTAAAATTAAATATTAAAATTAAAATTCAGTCAGTAGGTATAAGATAAGCAAAATTAATTAACAAATTATAATAAATGTCATTTAAAAAATTCATCTACAGAGTAAAAACATTTCCCAAGTAACCACTGAAACATTTTTTTTTCAAATTTACATATCGGTAGAGTTTTGAGGTCATCTGGCACTCTATTAAATATTTTTACAGCCATATTACACACATTTGATTGGGACACTTTCAGCTTCTGCGCAGGTTGATGTAGCTGCAGTGGCTTCCTGCTAGGCCTTTGCTTATTGACCACTTCATCGTGAAGTGGAAAAAGCTGAGGCTGTTTTTTGACAAATTTAGTAATTTCTAAAATGTACTGACAAGGCAATGGTAGAATTTTAAGTTCTTGAAATATTGGTTTACAGTGGGCGAGATATTCACTTCCGCTTACAGCTCTGATGCAAGCTTTTTGGGTCACAAATGCTCTTTGGATATCCGTACTATTACCCCAAATGATAAGCCCGTAACGCAAGACATGACAAGTCTCTCCATACAAAAAATGGAGTATATAAAAAAACCTTTCCAATGGTATGTCGCTTATTCTTATTGGTTCATAGGCCAGTGTTCATACAATTCTGCCCATCCTCCTGTAACAAACTTTTAACGTCATTGTAAAAAGGAAAGTTTGTAAAACATGCTTTAAGACTATTAGAAAGGGAAGAAGAATTTTTGCAAGTGCTGTATTATAAAGCAACTGAATTTGAAGTATATATGTAGTGATATGAAATAACAATTATTTCATTAACAATGTTACTATTTTTCCATGCAAAAGCCTCTTTTTTGCTATGGACATATGTAAGAAATAAGCAACTTCACTTTTATGCTACAAGTACGTTTTGATCTAAGATTGTTCGTCCAAAAGTCAAGTGGACTTAAGTTTTTTTTTTTAAATTGCACCTAAATATTACAACCCGGGTATGTCCTTAAACTACGTCCAAGACCACCGGTGGACGGGCAGAAGCGTCCCTCAAATTCGGTGTACTCGACTGCGATCGCCAACCCGCCTGCCAAGCGTGGCGATTATGGCATTCACCTTCCATAAGTGGGAGGCCTATGTTCAGCAGTGGACGTCTTATGGCTGAGATGATGATGATGATTATTGATTATTTACCTGGTATACAAGAAGTATTGGTTGTTAGCAGGGTTTTTTGTAACTTCGGCCAGTAATTCCAAGTCCGGTTTGGCCTCGAGGTCGATGTCATGCAACTCCCCATCTCCTCCCGCCATCTTGAAGAATCGCGGGTACTGGAAGTCAGCCGGCTGTTCCAGAACCGGTGTGCCGGCGACATACGCTAAA
The DNA here is from genome assembly GCF_963556715.1 of Cydia fagiglandana. Lineage (NCBI taxonomy): Eukaryota > Metazoa > Arthropoda > Insecta > Lepidoptera > Tortricidae > Cydia > Cydia fagiglandana. The sequence continues at coordinate 17,912,394 of NC_085943.1, forward strand.
CATGGATTATTCAGAATTTTAGATACCGTAAAATGGGGTGAGTAGCGATTAGAAGGGCAGTTGGCTTATGGATGGGGTGAGGAGGGATGACAGCGTGGTGAGTTCGTTTTTACAGGCCACTGCTACGTAAATTATATATTGTAATAACAAATCAAGCTATTATAATGTTCATAATCCCAAAGTGTCGATCCAACAATTTTCAAAACTCGTCTTATTAGGAAATCCCTTGTCTTGAACTTCGATTGCGTCCCTACTCACCCCATTTTACAGTACCTATCTTAATTAATAATCGTGAACTGACGAAAGAGAGTTTGATGACAATGTTTTATATTTTTGTTTTCATGTTGAAACCCTTTTCATTCACTACAGGAAGAAGATTTTAACAGTCTTCGCATGTGTTTGTATCATTTTTAATATAGCCGGGTTTTTCGGAGGCAAAAACGTACCAGTGCTGCTAGTGATTAATTATATATCGAATGAAGTGCTATATTTTTCGATAGCAAGCAATTCATAATTCATAATAACAGATGTTACTCATCTTTGAAATAAACAATATTAATTGTTTGCTATTATCACAGAATGGCAGGTACTTTTGAAGCATATGCGTCAAGTACCTACGAGGTAAGGCAACTTAATGCTCGCAAAATGCATTTTCTTTATATTGCGAATAATTGCGATACGTAAGGTAATTAAATTTAGTTAATTTTTCCTGGCCTCGTTTAATCCTGAACAATGTTGAACGTTTCAAAACTCAAACCATAGCAAAAACAAGTAGGTAAACGTGGGTGGTATTACAGCGCAATTATGTCCGTACTTACCCGCAGCGACGAGTAAAAACAACAATGAAGCCCTCATTATGAACAGTTTGAACACTGAGACCGATATACAACAAACCCTTTCGTGCAAAAGTATTTATACCCAAAGATTAACCTGAAATCTAAGCCTATCAGTGATATCTCGTTAAGAACATGGCGTGTTGTGTTTGTTTGTTATGTTATGTTAGAATCATGCCAACGTAATCGCACCTTTGTACTATGTGATGTGACACTGAGATATAGTTTTTTAAACTTACTTCCGGTATTCATTTATTCTGTCATTCAGGTGATATGTGCAATGTTGCATCCTGTGATAAAATAAAACTCATATTTTCATTTTAAAACTATTAACTTCATTTAAAAAAAAATATTTTCATTTTAAAACTATCAGGAGGCTCAGGTACATATTTTTGTCAAATAATATAAAGAATTGAAGAAGTTCTTCGCCGAAAGAAAAGTGTCGGCGATCGGCATAAAAGTGAGTTTTGGTACGAACGCCATTGCTGCATCGCTGAAGATACAAAATAATTAATTACTCGCTCGGTTAAACTTTTAACTGAAAAGGGGACAGCAATATTAAATCATACAAACAACAGCTTGATAGAGCTGGATGAATCCAATAATTAGAATAAATGGAATCTTCAGACCACCGTGTTACTGCGAGGTCAAAATTGTTTGAACATTGTCGTGTAAAACCCAAAGAAACTGGTAGTGATCGAACTACTTGGGACACAAAAAATGCAAAAGCTCATACCATGTTGGTTAGGCGTATGACGGAGAATGCTATGCCGCATATTAAATAGGTATATCATGTTCAATCTCGGCTTAAATATGTGGAAGAAACTGCTTACGGCCATTCAGTAACTCAGAATTCAGCTCAGATGGGTGAAGTAGAGGCGGTACCTTGATCGAGTGGCATTAAAAATTTGCGAACCAGAACTGTTAGGCCGATTTTTTATTCTTGGATTCCTTATAATTTTATTCTTGCATTCTTGGAAATGAAAAATACTCATTATGCACAGCAAATAATAATATCATTGTGCGTGCATTGCGTAATGCGTATTTTTATTTAAGATAATCTTATCTTACATTATTTATTAAGCCTTTTTAGGCACTTCTTGTTTACTTACTTACTAATAGGTATCTGATTTCCGAGCAACAAATAATAATTAAAAAAAAAACTTTGACTGACCATCTTGCAACACATGCCTCCCTGTGCGTTCATGGCAAAAATAATCAATTTATCATAATCATTTTCAATTTTATCATCCTTTAAATCTAAAAATAACATCCTTGCAACTGATATTTAAAAGTATTTTCCTGAAAGCATTACCGCGACCAATATTTAATCTAAAAGTAAGTATGTTCACGCCAAATCAACGAGAATCTATGGCTCGTTGTAATTAAAAGGTATAAGTAAAGTCAGTCAATTCATTCGTTCATTCATTCGTTGCAATGGACATTCATACTCCCCGTTGCATCGACCTCTTCTATCCGATTCCTCGTCGCGAGCGGACGCGTGCCCGGGGCGCGGGTCGGAGCTGACCGGTCAAGTCAGCTCCGCCATTTTGTCCTCAGTATAATTGTCTTACATTATGCCGCGGCGGCCCTTAGTTAACAAGTCAGTAGCTTACGTATTAAAATAAGATGTATCGCTAGAGTTAAGTTCAGTTAATATAATAGTTCAGTAAATTCAGTGCCTTTCAATAACGACGTCACGTGGTCCTAACCCTGAACGGGTTCTATCCTCATCACAGCCGCTAGGGCAGCGACTGTACGTCCCGCAGCTGGCAGGAGAGCTGGAGTCGTCAGCGGAGCGCAGCGATGGCACACTCGACGGCCGGTGGCTGGTCGTCGCAGCCACGTGTCTCCAGGTCAAGAGTATACGGAAGGCTAAGTACTAGATCATAGGAAAGATAGCTGGGGCAGCTCCTATAGTACATGTGTACTTGCGCGCCAGGGAAGCGCCAGGAACCCATGTTGGTGGCCCATGTTTAGAGTAAGAGAGACGAGAGAGAGAGAGAGTAGCTGACGCAGCTGCCCGCCCTTGTCGTCATCATTTATGGTGGCTCATCCGGGGATCTAGGATTGCCCGCCCTTGTGCCAATCATTTTAGGCGGAACCCATGAGGGGACCGGCTTTGTCCGCATCATTTTGGTTGCCCATGAGGGGACCGACCTTTTGTACGCATCATTTTGGTGGCCCATGAGGGGAATGAATCAGCACGATCAACGGAATGAATCAGCACGAAGAAGAAGAAAAAGAAGGATCAAGAAGTAAAAAGAAGGTAACATATCGTTGCGATATTTCAAGGTTAGACACAACGCCGAGGGTCATCGACGCTCGTCTACGAAGGAGAAGCACCGGAGCGGTCGCAGGAAGAGAATTCATATTCATATTCATCATATTTATTCATATTTATCAAGATTAATCAAAATTTCAAGAAATCAACGCAGGTCGTGCGCGGTAGGCGAAGAAAACGGCGGGTTACGTAACACGGCGCACGCGTCGCGTCGGCATTTCATCGGGTCAACATAATCATCGCGTCAAACTAGTCATCGTGTCATCATTATTTCATTTGCCGTTAAATTCAGTGCGTACGTACGGTGCTCGAGTGCGGATTTACGAGCAAAAGTGAAAAGTAGATCATAAAAAAGTGCGAAGTCAATAAGATGGGTGCCAGCCATCTTTAAAATCGGAAAGTGCGTTAGACGATGAGAGCGCTCGCAGCGCCACCTTCCGGTTAGTTCGAGTCATCGTATCCGTTCAGCCGCGGATCGTTCGGTCAACCGGTCACGGGACTCACTCATCAGCTAAAGACTTTAAGTGCTTATTTCATTCGGTCAACCATTCATTCATTCTTCATTTCATTCATTCATGTCATTGTAACTGTCAACTTCAAGTTGTAAACATCGATCTGTATTGATTGTTATTTATAATCTCATATTCATTTGAATGGATTTAAATTGTTTCAAGTTAAATTCAGAGTGAGTTGAAAGTGTGTAAACTAATCATATTCATTCATTAATAGGAAATAAATACTCGTAAGTATTTGTAACAATGTCTCAAGTTAGTTCAAGGACATATTAAAAATACGTCAAAGTCAAATTATAGGTTATCATTCGGTCGCGGAGATTGAGTTGTTGTATTTCAAGTAGATTGAGACATTGTTATTATTGTAAACAAAGGAATGCAGCTGTGTTCAAGGAATGCACGCGTCAACAAATAAACTCAGGTGAGTTAGACTTGTTTACGATTATCAGTGTTATGTTTCAATTGGAGTTTTATAGGATTGGTTTTCCTGTTATTTTATTCTTACGCCGTAGGTAGATTTACGGGTCGACGGGGTTATTCTCAGAATGGTGGTCAATTGTTGTTTACGTTTAGCTTGTTCAATTTATAGGTTAGTTAGTACCTAGGTATATTCACATCACGCGGTTAATCAACGATCATTGTTAGATATTTATATTGTTCTGTCTATTGTAGTTAGTAGTTGTCAGATTCGTCATTCATATGAAAGTAAGTGAGTAAATTGGTAGATTTACGTTTAGTTTTAAATCATAGTAAGTAGGAACTTATATTCAGATTTCAATTTAATTATTGACTGAGGGTCAAGGTTTGCAATATAACGGGAATCAATTCAAGAGCTGGAGAAGTATAACAGCTGTCATTGAGTTGTCAAAACTTATTAGTTTTAATAATGTTTCAGAGATTGCGTGTCAGAATAAGGATGTTGTTCAAGGAACAACGCAGCAGCCACTTGGAGCAATGCGGCAGTCACTTGGAGTGTTGCCTGTTGCCGACCAGGAGTTGCTGGCCGAGCAGTGGAGTGAAGCAGGATGTGCCACCTGCGGTGAATGGGGGAGCAGATATCTGTGCAGCTGGTCAGGCGCGGAGGCCGACGCCATCAGCGAGGGTCCTGGCAGTGGACCAGGAACCGAGTATCAGGTGAATCTGTTACCGTATTATGCTCATGCTGCTCGAGTGATAGCAGCGTTCAGTAGTGTGTCCGAGATTGTCGGACCACTGGTGTTCTCGAAGCGGAGGACCTGGTCAAGGAACGCAGGTGCTTGTTTCTGGTGCCTATGCAGTCATTGTGCACTGGATTGTATGGAGCGCGACTGGTGCGCTTATTGTCAGTTGTTGGCGCATAGCTCATTGCTGTACGACGGGAGCAGAGGTCACGTCACGCCACGCCACGTCAAGTACATCAATAAGTCAAACCAGGGAAAGCGGTCACTCAATTCAAATAGGTAATCATTATCAAGCTCTAGTTCCGGAGGAGGAAACTTAGAGGGCGAGATGAGCGAGGCCTTCTCACAAGTCGAATCAGTAGGTCAGCTGATCGGCTAGTTATATAACGCGACCTGGGGTAGGTACGCGCGCGCAAGGAGCGCTATCAAATGTTTCATTCGTTATATCTATGGGATAGATAGTCAATGGTCAATGTGTGAAGCACACTTGAATAGTCAATTATGTTCAATTTCATAATTATGTATTCATCATTAGCGTAGTAGGCTATCTGTATGAGTTAGCAAGGAAATACCTTGTAGCAATATCAAGCTTGAGGATTTGATTGGATTGTCATAAGACTCAGGATGTGGACATCCATATGGGAAAATATGTGTTCAATTATATTTCACTGTTTCAAGGATACTCACTGACATTCCAGGTGTTGAGAACGACAGCACCTGCTTCGGCCAAGTCTGATGGAAGTCATGCAGACTCGTCCATCATCATCATCAGCGCAGCAGGAGGACTTCAGTCAAGGACAGCAGTCTCCATGCGGCCTGACTCGAGGGAGTCTTGGAAGTTGGAAGGTGGAACCGTCCGTAGGACAGGCGGAGCACCCAGCGGACCACGAAAGAGAAAGGTCGTATACTTTCATTACTAAAGGCTTGCCTAGAGGCAAAGATACGGACAGCTGTCGCTGCTGGCAGACAGACCCAGCTTGGCGAACCCAAAGCACTCGCCATGCTCTAGATTCATTCAGAGGAAGCAGAGCTTGCCTAGAACCCAGTTTTGACGCAAAACAGGAAAGTTCATGTGAGAGATGAACTACTGAAATGTATGTATGTTGTGGTCAGATTATGTCAGTCATCATCGAATGTCAAGGATGTCAGAAATGGATATTTGCAACGTATGTTGCTGCCGCTAAGTCAAGCAATGGAAGTATATTCGATTGCCGAGGGAGCGACGAATATGTACTCCGTTCTACATTCACTAGCGACGGAATCGTGAGGACACGAACCATTGGATCATCTGTTCACGAACACCTACGAGGAAGTTGTAAGGTTTTGGGACATATTGCATTCGCGTCGGAGGACGGCTGCGGAAATGCAATCAGCTGTTGGTACAGCAGGTTCATTGAACTCAGTAGGTCACGGCTCAAATAGGGTCGTCATGTTTCAAATGGGACCTTGCCCATTTATATTAATATTTCAGCATAATCATTTTGGATTCGTCGATGCGACGTCAGTTTTATCGTGTAGGTAGTCTGCGATTGTATGTCATATTTCAGATTCAATGCTACAGTTCAAACCCGCTAATGGCAGATTTGACCTTCTACTAGTTTAGAGTAGTCGTATCAATATGCTCACTCAGTCAAAGCTTAAAATTGTATTTTTCATGTGTTTAGATACCGGGAAAGTACATCTCAGGCTAGTGTCGCCGCTGAGCTTTGAGGTTGTCACTGTGGTGTTCACACGGTTTGTCATTCGACGAGGGTGCCCACCCTTCGTCGCATCAATTCAGGTACAAGGTTCAATTTAGTTTATTCATTCATTATTCTTCATAATTACTTTCAATGCCAGAATGTCCTTGTAAGGACACTAGTATGTTCGTCACGTTTTCAACTCAACTCACATTCCAAACTATTTTCAAATGATTCTGTAATCAATTATAATTGCTTCAATTATTTCAATGTTCACATAAAGGTGTGTTCATATGACTTATGTTAATTTTCAATGTGTGTTCATGAACTATGAACTGTCACCCCTTCCTAAGCATAGAAGCTATGTTAATTAGAGATTCAAGGGTGCAAGAATGTCTTGTCAAATTAGTCAATTTGGAATCCAGAGCGGTAAGACTAAACCGACTCATTTTCAACTTTTATGTATTAGCTCTAAAGTATAGTAACTTGTAAGGAATAGTTCATAAGTCATTTCTTTGGTTTCATTGCTCATGTTTATTCAATGTTTATGTATGTTTCATTGCTCATGTTAAGTATGTTCTTCATTCAATGGTAGATCAATTTCATTTTTTCAATTAGTTTCATTGATCAATTCAATTGTTTGTAATCATTACTAGGTACTGATTGCTCTATCATGTGTCAACGTGGTCACTTTATATTATGTCATTTGTTTATGTGATCATCATCATTGTATTATCAATAAGTTAGGGTAACTTTTGATAAATGCTCATGTAATCGCTCAACTTTCGGGGCCGCCCCGCAGGAATGTTCACGCCAAATCAACGAGAATCTATGGCTCGTTGTAATTAAAAGGTATAAGTAAAGTCAGTCAATTCATTCGTTCATTCATTCGTTGCAATGGACATTCATACTCCCCGTTGCATCGACCTCTTCTATCCGATTCCTCGTCGCGAGCGGACGCGTGCCCGGGGCGCGGGTCGGAGCTGACCGGTCAAGTCAGCTCCGCCATTTTGTCCTCAGTATAATTGTCTTACATTATGCCGCGGCGGCCCTTAGTTAACAAGTCAGTAGCTTACGTATTAAAATAAGATGTATCGCTAGAGTTAAGTTCAGTTAATATAATAGTTCAGTAAATTCAGTGCCTTTCAATAACGACGTCACGTGGTCCTAACCCTGAACGGGTTCTATCCTCATCACAGCCGCTAGGGCAGCGACTGTACGTCCCGCAGCTGGCAGGAGAGCTGGAGTCGTCAGCGGAGCGCAGCGATGGCACACTCGACGGCCGGTGGCTGGTCGTCGCAGCCACGTGTCTCCAGGTCAAGAGTATACGGAAGGCTAAGTACTAGATCATAGGAAAGATAGCTGGGGCAGCTCCTATAGTACATGTGTACTTGCGCGCCAGGGAAGCGCCAGGAACCCATGTTGGTGGCCCATGTTTAGAGTAAGAGAGACGAGAGAGAGAGAGAGTAGCTGACGCAGCTGCCCGCCCTTGTCGTCATCATTTATGGTGGCTCATCCGGGGATCTAGGATTGCCCGCCCTTGTGCCAATCATTTTAGGCGGAACCCATGAGGGGACCGGCTTTGTCCGCATCATTTTGGTTGCCCATGAGGGGACCGACCTTTTGTACGCATCAAAGTACCTACTACACAACACACACACAAAGTACCTTATTACTATAGTAAGTTAGGTAGTTTGTAGTACTTTTAGGTAAAAATTAAAATGGAGTCATTGTCCCTGCTGTTTTAGCTAATCCCGCAGGCCGATTCTGATTTAACAATTTGTTATGGTTTTGATCTTGTTCTAAAATAACTTTGAGCATCGCTAGGTATCTCATGCGACTAAATGCGTATGAGATGCCTAAAATGACATGAGTATCACGCTTTCCCGCAATCAGAGTTAGCGATCTTCGGCTAAGGCGACAACCATATTTGGGAACCAAAAGTCCGATCGCTGTGTCTCGCTCTCATCTATTATTGTCGCCTTATCCGAAGCCAGTCGCGCAATGTCTAGGCCAGCGCGTAAAGGTCCTCGTTATCTCACACGTGGTTTTAAATCCTCCGGGGGTATATATCTAATCATATTATGATAATTATCTTTTTTATCCATAAATAGCGCCACAATTCACACCTATAGTAAAATCGATAAGAACGGTTTCGCGTATTTAGGCTTAAAATGGTTAAAAACAAACTGATTAGTTTGTTTGTCATTTGATTATCAGCTTTCTTGTCACGTAATTATATAATTATAATTAAGTTTACTATTTTTCAGGTGCCATCAGATATCGGAGCGACCAAAGTGTACACAAATATTGGTGAGTACTTTGGCTGCACCGATTTATCAGAAGGTGACTGGCTTAACCTATGATAACATTTTACCACGCCTTTATTAATTGTGACAAAATACAGTAAGGTGGGTGTTTTAATTGCTGGCAGGTAGGTACATGACTGCTCGACAAAATTACTTTTACAATTTCACATTTGTTAAGTGATCCCTACAACAATTCAAAAGGAGGACAAATCGTGACAATAAAAAAAATTGGTAGTTTATAGGGTGGTAATTTCCAAAAAAAAACTACGTACTAAATTAAACGATTATTACCTAACTATTATTTGAATTGTAACTGATTCTACACAACTTTGGGAACAAATCGTTTTTTTTTTAAATATATTGCTATGTATTTTTTTGAACTATAATCACTACTATACAATAGGTATATACATATTATGAACTGAAATAGATCTCATATATTAAATAAAAAGTGACGAAGCCCTCTAGGTAGTGACGGCTGAATTCGAACCGGCGGATATATATATTTTAGTAGGTATGTCATAAAGATATATACAAAGAACTAAAAACAACAATCCCGTGTGGGAATTATTTTCACCCCAAAGACTATATCTCCTCTACTAATAGTTAATACCTATCCGGTCTAACGCCAAATGAACCCCTAAGCCGGAACCGGTCCAAATTTTTCGACTAATCCGAATCCGGCTTTCCGGAACCAATGGAGGGCTTCGTTACTTTTTTTCTTACATATATGACATCTATTTCGGTTTATAATTGATTTTGTCAAATGCAATAAATTCTCTTCACTATGTAGGTACCTATTTAAAAACCGGGCAAGTGCGAGTCGGACTCGCGCACGAAGGGTTCCGTACCATAATGCAGAAAAAAAACAAAAAAAAGCAAAAAAAAAACGGTCACCCATCCAAGTACTGACCACTCCCGACGTTGCTTAACTTTGGTCAAAAATCACGTTTGTTGTATGGGAGCCCCATTAAAATCTTTACTTTATTCTGTTTTTTAGCGGCAACAGAAATACATCATCTGTGAAAATTTCAACTGTCTAGCTATCACGGTTCGTGAGATACAGCTTGGTGACAGACGGACGGACGGACAGCGAAGTCTTAGTAATAGGGTCCCGCTTTACCAACTTTGTAAGCATAGGTTAGCCAAGTCAGCGAAACTAACCCACGTGATGGGGCCGACTGTGTACAACAGACTGCCGAGTCATGTCACGAATGCGCCGTCATTAATGAGCTTTAAAATACAACTGAAACGATGGTTTATCGAGCACACTTTTTACAGCTTTAATGAGTTTATGGAGTACAAAATAAGTACCCAAACTTAGATTTATATTTAATTTTTAATTGTATATCATATTATTATGTAAAATGTTACAAATCTTATTTTGTAAATAATTTCTTGTAAACAATATTTTTGACATGTAATACGAACTATTATGAATAAAATATATGAAAAAATGAAAATACCATTTGGGTACGGAACCCTAAAAATGACAAGTACCTGAAAATGTTTATATTTTATTTTTAGGATCAAAGGTTGCTAACAGGATTCCAGGCAATACCTAGTCTGTAGGTATATAATTATATAATTCCAATAGGTTGGCAATATACTTGATTAATTTAATTATTATTATAATTATATTTTTACACCTGACACCCGACTATAGGGTGTAGGCGAAAAAAAAACTTAATAATTTGTTTCAATTATTTTATTTAGTGGATAAATTAAACATGTTGATTTATTGATATCTGGCAAGCATTTCGCTACTTACTAATAAAATATTGTGCGATTAATAAATATGAGAATATAATATGCGCAGTTGAGTCGCTTAACTTCAAACTCGGGTAAATCCATTTGTCAGATTATGCGATTTTGGTATTAAGAAAACGTAAAAGGGTAGATGTTTGCTGAGAGGGTCCAATGGATTTACCCGAGTTTGAAGTTAAGCGACACAGTTATACTTTTTAATATTTGGTAGGTGTTACATGAATTTAAACGTGTTTCTATTGGTCTTCTGGTGAATATATTGTTCGCAGTATTGTGAAGTAAGACCAGGAATTGCTGATTATCTGAAAATAAAATATTAAAATATATTTAGAGACTACAACTTTATATTTTTGACGTTCCTATTCATAATTTATGTTTGAATTATTAATTTAAGATATTGATCATAAAATGTTTACCTATGGTAAATGGGCGTTTTCAGAAATAAATATTGAAAACCTGATTCTTTCACATCTGGACGTTCTTGGGCACATTCTACTCAGAATCGACAGCATTCTTCATCCCACCATTAAAAAAAGATGTCCCAAAATGTCCATTCCATTGCGTCACGTATCAGTATGAAAAAAAATTTCACTTGTATGTGCGTGACGTAGTAGGAATGTACAATTTTCATACAAATTTTTGGGACATTTTATTTTATCATCAGTATTGAATATGCTGGTGATTCTGAGTTGAAAGAACCCAAAAACACCGGGATTTGTGAGAATCGGGTTTTCGATATTTATTTCTGAAAACGCCCAAATATATTAACTAATCTACAGTTTTAGCAGATTATTTGGGGTCTTCCATAATGTTTCCAAGTTTGTATCAAGTATTGTTTCATTATAAAATGATTGACAAGGTCTATAAGGGTGAAAGGACAGAGAAAATATATTCATTTACGTCAAACAAATCAGTTACAAGTTACGAATAAGATACAGATCAGATGGACGTTAAAAAGGACCCCCACTCAGCGTTAAGGTGACAGTCCATTTCTAACGACAGCTGCACTGCCGTTCATTTTACTATGGAAATAGACAATAACACCGACGCGTTCAGTACCCGTAGTGCAGCTGCGGTCAGAAATGGAATGTTACCATAATGCAACGGTAAGCCGCAGCGCTGATTTTCAGTGGGGACTTAACTTATAAATAACTATGAAACTATATTTTATGGCAACTATGTTATTACCCGATGTGCAGTGTCCGAACTAGTACCTATTTGAAATTTTGTAGACCTACAAAAAATATAATACCTACCGTAGTTCTACGGAGTTGTCCAATATCATTACAGGTTTCTGTTTTTCTCAAGACCTTTTTAAAGAACGTTTTGTGAGGATAATAAGTTAACAACGATACTTACTTTAGTAAATCCTTCATAGCAAATGACAGAATATTTATACGCAGTCAGGCGTGTAGGTTTATGAGCCCTGAAAAGATAAATAATTTCGGAGCGAGTTAACTTGCTTGAAGTAATTTAAAGCACATGAAAAAAACTATAATACGAGCTTGAAACTTAATATTGCTTAGCATTTATTACTTTACTAAATATAATAAAAAAGATGTTGCACGATAATTAAATAACAGGTTAACGTACGTATTCTTTTGAACATAAAACTCAATGTCAAACTTTAATGTATATTATTAAATATTATTTATTAACATTACCTGATCATTAGAATCAGCAAAACTTTCTGCGTTTTCAGATTCATCTTATACCAGTCGCATAAAAACGCCGACTCGCCAACTTTAATACTCTAAAACATGGTATGAATTTATTATTACAAATACAAATACAACAGTAGTATTTGTTAAGAATACTGAACAAGCGGTGCGATTCGGGAAATGAATTAGATATTCACTAGATATGAAATAGTAAAAACATGTGACGTTCCATAGCAAAAGGTGCCATTTCCCGAATCAAGCCTAATGGCTCCTCTACACTATGGGCCAACGCCGGCCACTCCAAGGGACGCATTTATGCGTTAAAGGGAGCAAGTTGTATTGTTATCTCATTCTACCGCATGGCTGCGTCCCTTAGAGTGACCGGCGTTGGCCCATCGTGTAGAGGAGCCATAAAGTGGTGGATATAATTACTTACCGCTCCAATGATTTTTTCCCCGAAAACGCTCATCATAAATAGTTGAAAGAGAACAGACACTAGGAAGAGCATACAGCCAGGGACATTGTTCCAATCACCTATCTGAAATAAAATAAATTTTTGAAAGAAAATACTTTATAAAATAAATAAATATATCTGAGCACGCATATTTATTTCCAAAAATATAAATAATTTAGGGACAGCTCGTAATAATATAACAAAGTCAGTTAAAATATCTGTATAAATACTTCTATGTTATTCTATGTTATATTTATCCTATTTTTATTCTATTCTAGTGATCCAATCAAGGTATAGGTAGATATCGATATTGCTTCCTGGGCTATTATTCTTAGAAAGTAAACTAATTATTTAGTTTTTAATGAAATATTAATTAGTTCATCTTTCTTAGAACTACGTTATATGTTTTACACAAAATGAGATAAAGCCGCCTTGATGATACGTACGCTTTGAAGTATCTGCTGACAATATTCTATTATGTAATTGTTATACTTTGTTTAACGTTAGGTACCCGAAATTAAAAATCACCAGGACCAGGAAAATCATAGGAATATTTTTATTCTTATTATGTATAATATTTTTTTCTGATAAAGCAAAATAAAATACTATGTTTTATTGTTTTTACCATTAAGTTGAACCCAAGAGCGCATATTTCTACCGATCCCACCAGTACGTTGAAAAAGTTAGGTAAAGTAAAGATATCCTCCAAATCTGCCGCTAATCTGAAATAAAATGCACATTGATTAAATTAAATTATATATCAATAGGTAGGTATTTTTTTATTTATGTGTTTTGTAGATGGCCAACTACAGAACATAGACTTAGAATAGCTGACATGCTCTTGCCAAGTTTTTTTTAACATTTCTTATTAGTTGTGTTTGCTCAGAGCAAAAAAAGGTCAACCACGGCGTTGCATGAACAAGAGATTTCCTTTAGCAGGATTGGTCCTTTGGACCCAAGGATGGATTTAAGAAGTGGAGCGACCCAGATTTTTGATGCAGGTGGGAGGTGGGGGGAGGGAGTTTAAGCGTCTGCGACGTTTGAGGTTAATAATTCTTTAAGTTTAGGTTCTAAGTCAAGTTTAGTATCATTTTCAATTAAATCAAAGACGTAGACATAGATTTCATCGAAATCGGTTCAGCGTTTATTGATTTCCCATACAATCCTAATTTAATTTTTAAGGTATTTTTTTGGAATAAAAACTATCCTATGTTCTTCCCTGGGACTCAAACAATATCTATACCAAATTTTATCTAAATTGGTTCAGCGGTTATTGAATCCCCATACAAATTTCCTCTTTCCTTTTCACACCCTTTAGGGATGATTATTGAGATTAAAAGTATGCTATGTTATTTCCTAGGACTCAAACTATCTTTGTACCAAATTTTAACTATTTTATTTTATTGTTTTATTTTATTAGAGATAAATCACAATTACATAATATTTATATATCCAAGAGCATCGTTAAACCAGAATGGTTTGTCTCGATACTCCAATTCCGCAGTACTTAAATAATTAAATATACAATAGACACTTAAAATACATCTAATTTGTAAACAGCATTATGCATATAACGATTGCAAGCTGAGCGCATCTGTTATCACACCGGCCGGCCGAGCAAGATAAGAACCGGTCGGCGCATAGGTACTAGGCACAGGCTGCTCCATTTATGCTAAATGGAATAACATAATTATGTGTCTTAGTTAAAATTATTTAATTGTTTAAGCATTTCTTTTTTAAGAATATTTCCAATATTATTTGGTGTTATCTTATCTTTCCATTCTTTAGGTAACTTATTTATTAAATCTGGTATGATATAATCTGATGTTCTTCTGCCATAAAAAATATTGAATTATTGAACTAAATTGGTTCAGCAGTTTAAGCGTGAAGAGGAATTAAAAAAGTTTTTTTTCATATTTTATGTGTTTATACTTCGGAATGGTGTCATTATGATATCAGAAATGAATTCGGCACCCCTGATTTATACGGAAACGATACCAAACTTGACCTAGTAGCTTAAATGATACAGATATCAAGATCAAGTTGAGAGCCCCCCCCCCACCTAAAAATTTACATCAAAAATCTCGGTGGCTCCACTTCTTGAATCCATCCCTGGGTCCTAAAGACCAATCCTGCCATAGGAAATCTTTTGTTCATGCAACGCCGTATGTTAGGCCCAGCGCCATCCGCTATGTATGAATTAAAGAAGTATGAGTATTAAGTTTACTTACTCAAGAACATTTTGATGTTTTTTGATTATCTGGCTTAACATATCACCTGTAGGTTGGTTTAGACTTATTATTTCGTTGCTTAGGACGTCGAAGATTGTGCACACATAAGACGTCAAAGTAAAGTACAATGCGTCCACGGCAGTAAAAAATAATACACAGATGAAACCTAAAAATTAAACCTGTATTAAATTAAAACCGGAAAAGTGCTAATCGGATTTGCCCACCGAGGGTTCCGTACTTTTTAGTATTTTTTGTTATTTTTTTTGCGGCAACAAAAATACATCTTCAGTGAAAATTTCGACGGTCACGTTTCATGAGATACAGCTTGGTGACAGACAGACGGACAGGCGGACATTGGAGTCTTAGTAATAGGGTCCCGCTTTTACCCTTTGCGTAGGTACGGAACCCTAAACATGAATATTGAAATAGGATTAAACATGGATATTGAATCAAGAGTGGAAAATAACATTAGATGCGAGCGATTTAACCGGACTTTCTGGAAATCTTCCGGGAAAATAAGAAGTTTATCATGATGAAGATAGCTAATAAATGCGTGAATTGTTAGTTATTCTTACCACATAATACTGAAAATACATAAACCAATGTCCAAGCCGGCCACGTTTCGGTAGAGAATGGCATAATGACAGCGTACGGCAAGATAAAAATCTCTTCATTCGTTGTAAGGTAATGATACAAAATATAGAATGGTGTTGAAAAGCTATACACGCAAATCAGCACGGCGTTTAGGACGAAGTAGTAATTGATGAGTTTTTTCAACAGATTTATGTCAGGACTCACAATGTCCGTCTTAACAGGGTCGTTCAAGTTTTCTGTACTAAGCCTTTCTAATTTGTCAGCCAAAGAGAAAACTGTTTCTTTCTTGTATGCCAAAGCAGCTATTTTCAAAAGTGATAAGATACCGACACAGATGCAAGGAGCTAGGCCAGTCAATTCGAGGAAATTTTCCGGTGCCATATTAACGCTAAAGAACACAAGTTCTGATGAGACCATAGTAAAAAGCATGGCGTAAAAGATGTAAAATGTCACTCCAGGCCTTGATTTATCTTCCTGGATGCCCATGACTGACAAGTTGATCCTGATTTGCCGGAACACCTCGTCGAATGTGGGGGTACTCATGGCGATGCCACCTTAGTAATGAAGCTTTTGACTGTTAAAGACATTTCTTTCGCTTATTTAAGCTGTTTACTCGTAGGGTTGACAAATCAACCACAAAATTAATTATAAACTACTTGGGATACATAAACATTAAACTCATTTTTTATTCCTTAAAAAGGTCCGGGCCCGGGTCGGAGCGGCCAATACTTCTATTTCAATGACAGGTGATCGGTGATCACGTGACCCTTTCTATAGAAGGTAATCCAAGATAAGTAAGCGTTTCGTCGTATACATTTCCTAACTCTTTATTTTTTATCATCGTTTATCATCATTTGAGAATCGAAAGCCGCTAGACTCCGATGGCTCGGGTACGTAGTCCGAATGGGAAAAGATCGCGTTCCGGAGAGTCTGGAGTGCGTACTCTGGACTACCAAGTAGCCGAAGGCCGTCTGGACGCCCTAGGTACCGCTGGAGAGACGAAGTGCAGAAAGATCTTAGCGATCTCGGCGCCGTCGACTGGACAGAAACGGCTTTGGACAGAGTAGCATGGCGGTCTTTGGTGTCGGAGGCCAAGATCCACTTAGCACAGCAGTAAGTAAGTTGTTTATTGAAATTAGTACAGACCCAAAGTGGGTTTGGTCCTCTAATATGAACCAGCACGCCCTGCCCTGTCTTATTCTATTTTCTCTCACTTTTCTGCGTTCAGAGTAAAGCGAGAGAGTGGTCTTTGTCCATCTGATCTCTTCAGCGGTACTTGGGACGCCCGGATGGGGTTGGTCTCGGACTGGCTAGAACACAAAATGACTAGTGTAATATTTTGCCTATATCCCTTTTAGTCTACATCGCAAACGGTCTACAACACAAAGTGACTACAATTATTTAGACCTTTATTTACCTACATTTCGTCGGTTTATCTTTACGTTAGCGATGTCGACGGAGCCCGCTGCCGCGGGGCTCCTATTTCTGTGCGGTTTGGCCTTCGGCCATTAAAAGATAACTAACTAACCAAACCTACATATATGTGGTCATTTTGTGTTCTAGACCGTTTGCAATGTAGACTAAAAGATATATAGGCAAAATATTACACTAGTCATTTTGTGTTCAAGACAGTCCGAGATCAAAGCCTCCCACAAGGTTCGGTTCTGACATCAGGTCTTCAAGCTGATATTTCCGTATCTATATTCCATAAAAAAATAAAAAGGGTTCTCTTTTTTTTTTAGCCGGTAACCCTACTCTGTGGGCGGAGATCTATGTTAAAACAGCGATGACAGCTTTGTTATTTTGGTCTCTGTGATTATAAAAGCAAAGACAATCAAAATGACACATCGGCAATTCACTTTATACATATGCCACTAGCAAAGTTTGGCATTAAATATTCTGTTAGCACGTCGCAGGTGATAGTGCATGATTAAATCAAACACTCAGTGTTATACAGGATGGGCGCTTAAAGTCTTTAAAAAGCAAGACAGTAAAGTTCGTCCGTCAACGAAATAATTTAATTTGTACTATTTTAAAACGGAATGGAGGTACATACATAATATTGGAGCGAGATACACGTTATTTCAAATCAACATTATAACAGATTTTTAAGTATAAATTAAATGCCACTCCATCTCTGTATGAGAATTTGTAATAAAGTCGCCTTTTTCTTTTCACTGTATATCACTACGCCGAAATTACTCACATTGTTAAAGAGCGCTAAGAAAAAGCGTATACTATAGCGTATTCTAGCGTATTAGCAAGCCTTTTAATCCTGAGCGATGGTTATGTGTTCTTATACTGCATTGCAGGAAAGATTGCGGTGCGGCTCAGGTGGCCATCCTCTTAGAACCCTCTTTGAGTAATGGCACCCGAAACTCGGAACAAGCGCGCTATCAGATCATGGCGAGTTAACGCGGTTGACATTTCTTACCCTTCTAAGTAAGAAGTGCCTATCGATCTGAAGTTACACAAACTTAGGGAGGGGAAGTGGTAAATGGATTAAATTTTTAATTTAAGTGCGGTTGCCTACAATAACAAGTGAACTGAATTTCCATGCTGAATTAAGCAGTAGTTTAATAGTGTAAGCGCCACTTGTACCATCCCACTAATTGTAATATATGGCTGAGCTTGAATGATGGTACCTGCTACTGACGAAACATATTTGTACCTTGGTATGAATACCAATTCGCAGACGACACTTGCCTCTTGGCCGCCCATTTGGATATAAAAATAGCAGAAAATATTCTACAAAAAACTTCAATCTATTATGTGCCTGGGCCCACGATGTAGGATTAGTCATTAACTACGACAAAACAAAAGTTATGTTAAGACCGCCTGTTGTTACCTCTATTGTCTTTGTTTATGTTATTGTCCATTTATTGTAAACTACGTGTATGTGAGGTGTGCAATAAAGAGTATTGTATTGTATTGTTATGTGTATACACTCCGCTCACAAAAAATGCCAAATAAAACCGAGGATCATAGCACACAAACACCAGTGCCTACACCGCGTTACAACGAACGCATGCGATTGCGAACCCTTGGAGCAAGTGGATAAACATACTTAACTTGGTCTTAGAATAGACAATACATTTAACTGGGGCCCACACATTAATTATGTCTGTAATAAACTAAGATCCATATAGTCCAATTTATCCCTTTTGAAATATAAAATACCTTTGGTGTCGGAGGCCAAGATCCACTTAGCACAGCAGTAAGTAAGTAAGTTGTTTATTGAAATTAGTACAGACCCAAAGTGGGTCTTGTCCTCTAATATGAACCAGCACGCCCTGCCCTGTCTCAAATGTGCTCTCGCTGCCTCCATCCAGTAAGGCCCGCGCCTCGTGGAAGCTTCCGCTGCTGTCCAGTACTCTTATTATTGCCGTCGTAAGAAGCACCTTCCGCTGAAACCTATCAGATTTGTTGGCCTGTGATGCCTTGGAACATGGGACGGCCTCTAGTCTGGGATGCCACATGTGTTGACACCCTCGCGCCGCCTTCCAGGCACCAGCAGAGATGCTGGTCATGCCGCGTCCATGGCAGAAGACCTCAAACGCCGCAAATATGCCACCCTTGGCAGTAGTTATATTTTTGAGGCGTTTGGGGTCGAAACGCTGGGGCCGTGGGGGCCAAGCGCGCGTCGTATATACAGGGCCTTAGCGGAGCGCCTTATAGATGCTGCAGGGGACCAGAGGCCTGGCCAGTATTTTGCTCAACGCATAAGTATTGCCATACAACGTGGCAATGCGGCCAGCCTTCTGGGCACACTGCCAATCGGCAGTGACTTGGGGGACGATTTTTATTTATAGGCTTTTTATTTTAAGTTTATTTAGTTTAGAGATAGTTTGTATTATTATTTGTAAGCTAATTTAATGTTTTATATTTACTTAGTAGTGTTGTAATAAATAGTTTTATACCAAATACCTTTTAGTACCCGTAGAATGATATATAATTATGTCATTAGCCGAGTCAATAATTAGTTACAGCTTAAGTAGTTACGGCAGAACTTATAAAACCTACCTAGATAATATATATAAACTACAGCTAAGCCTGATAAAAACAATTGTACCTGACTCAATAAGGAGAATGTATAGAAATAACGAAACAAAGGTATTTGAATACTGTAATATAATTAATGTCTATGATAAGTTTAAAATGATGCTAGTATGTATTGTGATGAAATCGCTAACTTACCTAACCTTAAAAATAGATCGAGGTCACAAAAATTAAGAAATATCAGTATACCTATGTACATACATATGTACATACATACATATGTATTACCACCTTATAAGAATACCTATGGAAAAAGAATATGGCAATATATGTTACCTTATACACTAAACTCATGGACTCATCATCATCATCATCTCAGCCTATATACGTCCCACTGCTGGGCACAGGCCTCCTCTCGAGCGCGAGAGGGCTTGGGCTATAGTCCCCACGCTAGCCCAATGCGGATTGGGGACTTCACATACACCTTTGAATTTCTTCGCAGATGTATGCAGGTTTCCTCACGATGTTTTCTTTCACCGAAAAGCGACTGGTAAATATCAAATGATATTTCGTACATAAGTTCCGAAAAACTCATTGGTACGAGCCGGGGTTTGAACCCGCGACCTCCGGATTGCAAGTCGCACGCTCTTACCGCTAGGCCATCAGCGTTCATGGACTCATGGACTAATGATGTAAATCAAAATATACTTAATAACACACATAAGACCAAAACAATTATAAAAAATATGTTGTTATCGAGTACAGGTGCGCGCCCGAGATGTTTATCAACAATTCAGGTAAATGATTATTTGTAATAACTATTCTTTCCTTATCATACATTTAGATATAACTACCAACCGGAAGGCGGAATGTAAACGAGCGACGATGGCGGCAGATAAACCGTACGCGGCGTACGCGGTTTTCGTTCGCTGTTTCACCATGTTAATTAGTATATAAGAGTTATCTTGGATAAAAAAAAAATATTTTGAGAAGTCTTTTTTTTATTATATGAATAAGAGCGAAATTTTATTAAAAACCTTTAGAATAAAACAGATTAAACATACAAATTATAAACTAAAATAAACCTAAAAATGAGTAAAACTAACTTAACAAATAAAATATTGCCCCCCACTCTGATTGTCTCCCGGACCAAATGTGCCGTGTGTGTTTTTTTTTCTATTAAAGATTAGTTGATTGCTTGTTGGTATTGGCAACCTGGGGTCATATCACATCGCGGGCTCATTTAATTACCATAATTTTAACCGCTTTGTTCGTATATTATATAAATTTATGGTGCTCTACTCCTGTTGGTTGTCTTGTATGAGGCATGTCGAAGAGATTTGCTGTCACTATCTAGCTCTACAAATACGCAAAAGACAGACTGCGCATCGAAGCTCAAAGTTTGTGTATTAGTTGCCTTGGTTATAACTTTCATAGATCGCGTTTTTGCAATCCTCTTATTCGTTTATGCACCCCTAGTATGCCGAAGGCTGGAACCGCCTCCATGCAAATCTCAATACTCAATATTTATTACAAATTCACAAAGTAGTTGTACAGGTGGTAAAAACTTATGAGCTAGGTCTTTGTGAACCCTGTTGGGCACTGCAATATATTATATTATTATTAGTATTTACAATTTGAAAGAGAGGAGAATTTGTGATTAAGTAATTATCTTAATAAACAATATTATTGAATTATAATGTCATTAAAAAATTCGCTTAGAGTATAATATGATTTATCTAATAACAACTGTTTAATTTTAATTATATATATAGTATCATTTTCTTCTTCTTTTATAGAGTCCGGGAGCTTATTATATATTTTAATAGACATTACTAATCTGTCTATGTAATCTATCGATCGAAGCTCAAAGTTTTAAAGTTTTGCATTAGTTGCCTTGGTATAACATTCATAGGCATAGCAGTTTATTTAAGGCTACAAATATAATGACCACCAAAAATACTTTGGTACTCTACATAAAAAAAAATCATGCTTACCAAAGAAAATTAATGAACACCAAAATAATAAGACCTAAAAATACAAAAGTACCACCGTTTTAATTACGACTGCACTTCAAATTGTATTCAAATAGCAAATATATTGAATGACCACCAAAAATCATTAATGATCACCAAATCTTGAAGGCCAAATTAATGGGATATTTTCACCTAAATAAACCACTATGATTAGGTACCAAAAAATGTATACATATTACCAAATAAAGTAACCAAAATTACTAGCCCCTCCCGCTCAACCCACCGTACCTCGCACCGCATACCTACCTAACCTAACCTACTTTTCTAGTAGCATTTTGTTATGCTACTAGAAAAGTAAGTTAAACTGCTATCAGTTAAGTGGGTTAGGTTAGCACTGTGACCCTTACAGAAACGAAATGATACTAGAAAAGATGTTTAGGTTAGGTTTGAACTGCGGCCCTTACAGAATAGAAATGCTACTAGAAAAGTGGGTTAGGTTAGGTTTGAACTGCGACCCTTACAGAAAAGAAATGCGACTAGAAAAGTGGGTTAGGTTAGGTTTGAATTGCGACCCTTGCAGAAAAGAAATGCTACTAAAAAGTGGGTTAGGTTAGTTTTGAACTGCGACCCATACAGAAACGAAATGCTACTAGAAAAGTGGGTTAGGTTAGGTTTGAACTGCAACCCTTTCAGAAACGAAATGCTACTAGAAAAGTGGGTTAGGTTAGGTTAGAACTGCGACTGTTACAGAAATAAAATGCGATTAGAAAAATGTGACGAAGTGGATTCATTAATTTAATAGGATAACGATAATATTAAATATCTGCACATTTTTATTTAAAATGTGGTTACAATTTTGGTGGTCATTTACTAATTTTGGGTTTACAATGATTATTTTGGAGTCATTTGCTTTAATAGGATAGCAAAATATAAAAATTTGGTTAAACATTAAAATGGAGTTCTAATTTTGGCAGTCATTCACTATTTTTGGATTTACAATGATTATTTTGGTGTCATTTTCTTTAATAGGATACTCGTACCAAGATGTAAAAAGTTGGTCATCATTTCACATTAAAATGGGGTTTGAAATTTGGTAATCATTTACTATTTTTGGGTTAATAAGGATTAGTTTGGTACCGTTTCCTTTAAAAGGATAGTAAAATGTAATAAAATTGGTAATCATTTTACATTAACATGGTGTTATAATTTTGGTGATCATTCATTATTTTAGGGTGGTAAAATAGATTTTTTTGGTATTAAATTTTACTAAATCTGTTGATCAGTTAAATAGCAGCCTTTATTTAATATGATCGCGTTTTTGCAAACCTCTTATTCGTTTTTGCACCCCTAGTATGCCGAGGGTTGGAGCCGCCTCCGTGCAAATCTGTCTATCTAATATCAACTAATATATCTTTAAACGAGCAATTTAATTCTTTTCTAACCATTAAACTTGTTTATTTATATTTATATATAACTATAATTATATATTTCGGGGATCTCGGGAACGGCTTTAACGATTTCAATGATATTTGCTATATGAGGGGTTTCGGGGGCGATAAATTGACCTAGCTAGGTGTTATTTCTGGGAAAACGCGCATTTTTGAGTTTTTATATGTTTACCGACCAAAGCTCGGCCTCCCAGATATTAGTTTTATTAACAGGTTACTAGTTGATGGGGTAAATCATGGGTAAATGTACCATCACGCTCCGCGATTGTTGCGCGATTTATTTAGGGTCCTGACGAAATAGGTTGTGCAATACTTACGTTATATGTATATAGAAGTTCGAATTTAGCAACAACCCTAAATGGCAATGGCACAACAATTCCGTGGGGTGACTGTACAAGATAACAATAATATTCTGTCTCTTCCTTCTATTTCTCAAATAAATAAAATAAAACAAATCTATATTTGTCTCTACCACCACGGACAGACATTATGATATGTGATGGACGCAGCTCTGTATTTAACACAGGAAACCCTCAGAATTATCATAACAAGTTTGTTGTAGATACTGAGCGAAAGCGAGCAGCTGCATCGAGAAGTAGATTTCAGCGGTCCGCACGAGTTAGAGTACTTAACTGGAAGAAAAGGGGACACAGTTCTCCCAACTAGTTTCTTACTTACAGGTAAAGAAATTTAAAAAAATATTTTATTCTAAGCACTTTGAATATACCTGGTTAATATTTTATTTAAAAATACATTTATGATTTAGAAGTAATATTGTTATGTGCGCTAGACCCCTTCTTGGTAAAGGCCTCCTCCATTGATTTCCACTTGTCTCTGTCCTTTGCTATTTCAATTCAATTCAACTGAAGTGCATTATAACAAAAGTGGAGGACTAGGAGGAATCTTGGTGAGACGCATCTTTTCATAACATTACATGTTCATCATCATGATCATCATTTCAGCCATATGACGTCCACTGCTGAACATAGGCCTCCCCCTTGGACCTCCATTCGTACCGGTTGGAAGCGACCCGCATCCAGCGTCTTCAGGCGGCCTTAACAAGGTCGTCCGTTCATCTTGTGGGTGGACGTCCTACGCTGCGCTTGCTAGTCCGTGGTCTCCCCTCGAGCACTTTTCGACCCTATCGGCCATCTTCTCTGCGCGCAATGTGGCCTGCCCATTGCCACTTCAGCTTGCTAATCCGATGGGCTATGTCGGTGACTTTAGTTCGTCTACGGATCTCCCCATTTTTGATTCGATCACGCAGAGAAACTCCGAGCATAGCCCTCTCCATAGCTCGTTGAGCGACTTTGAATTTTGAGATGAGGCCGATAGTGAAAGACCACGTTTCGGAACCGAAAGTCATCACTGGTAACACACATTGATTAAAGACTTTCGTCTTGAAGCACTGAGGTATATCGGACGAAAAGACATTACATTTTTGTTCCTCTTTTTTTTTCTCTCTTTTGTCTGTTACCTATTTTTTATGCCACGAATAAACTATTTCTATTCTATTCTATTCTATTCTATTCTATTACGTAGTTTCCCGAACGCTGCCCAACCGAGTTGGATTCGGCGGTTGACCTCCTTCTCGAAGTTGGACCTACCTAATTGGACTACTTGTCCTAAGTAGATGTACGAGTCAACAACTTCGAGTACCGAGTTCCCAACAGAGACTGGGATGGGCACAACATTGGCATTTGACATAAGTTTCGTCTTGTCCATGTTCATTTTCAAGCCCACCCATTTTTAAACTCGGTTGAGGTCATCGAGCATCATGCTGAGTTCCTCCATCGACTTTGCCATGACTACGATATCGTCGGCAAACCGAAGGTGAGTGATGTATTCGCCGTTGATGTTGATGCCAAGTCCTTGCCATTCCAGGAGCTTGAAGGCATCTTCCATTACGGCAGTAAACAGTTTTGGAGAGATACCGTCTCCCTGCCTTACGCCTCTTTGCAATGGAATCGCCTTCGTGCTCTGCTCCTGTACTCGGACCGACATGGTGGCGTTACTGTACAAACACTTCAACACTTCGATGTACCGATAGTCAATATGGCATAGCTGAAGAGACTCAAGCACCGCCCATGTTTCCACCGAATCGAAGGCTTTCTCATAGTCCACAAACGCTAAGCATAATGGCAAGTTATACTCTTCGGTCTTCTGTATAACTTGCCGCAGCGTATTGATGGATGTGGTCTATGGTACTATAGCCTTTTCGGAAACCGGCTTGTTCGGGAGGCTGGAAGTCATCAAGTCTGTGTTCGAGACGGTTCGTGATGACCCTTGAAAACAGCTTATAGACATGGCTCAGAAGCGTGATGGGTCTGTATTTCTTTAATAGGCTGTAATCACCTTTTTTGAAAAACAGCACCACCTCGCCTCTATTCCATGTTTCAGGCGTTTTGCCCTCGGACAAGACGGAATTAAAGAGCTTCTGGAGGACTTTAAGTACCGGTGTTCCACCCGCTGTCGGAAGCTCTGAAGTGATTCCGTCTTTGCCCGGCGCCTTGTTGTTCTTAAGCTGCTTCAGGGCCATCCTAATCTCGTACAGACTGATGTCCGGGATATCTTCGGTATAATGTCGGGACAGCTTGACTCTTGGATCTCCTACCAAGCTGTCAACGGGCTTTGCGATCAAAGTGTATAACTGTCCATAGAACCTCTCGATCTCGCCTAAAACCTTCGCTTTGCTCGACGCTATGCTGCCATCTTCCCGTTTCAGCTTCGTCAGCTGGCTTTGCCCAATAGACTGTAACAGTTGAAATCAGCTCCACTGGTACTTCACCGGGTCGCAACAACGTAGGCATGAAACTGTTAATATTTAGAACCTCAGGGCGCCTTTACTGGGTTGTAATGTAAATGAAAAGAAGTAGAAATTCTGGAGAAAGTCTTTATTCACACTGGGTCACAAAGCTACACTTTTATTGTCCACTGACGTTGAGTTAAAGTTCAAATTAAGTTTTTAACTAACCTGGATTGTTCCTAAAGCACTTGCGAACACTCTTTATTTATTACACATACGGAATCCACTACGCAGACGCCGATGCCTCCAGGAAGCAGGTCCAGGGTTAAGTGGTGACGTGGATGACCAGCTCGGACACCAGATGCCGGCCGGAGCTCATCCCTCGAAATCGTTGTCAGGTCAACCTAAGGCCCCTACAACAAGGCAAAACCCAGCTGTAGAACCAAAGAAATCTTGCAAAGCCAACGTGCTAGACATTTGAGGTTATATAACAGTACTTACAGTTTTGGGATTTTAAGTGTTCATGAATGCGACGACTTCTCCAGTTTTATAATTTATTTTACATACTAACTAACGTTGAGGTAACTTTAAATGCCAGGATTGCGGCCTACAAATTGCGAAAATTTGAAGTCCCCCGGGTTAGCAACTATTTTGGTGATAGAACTCTTAGGAAAAGAGTTCCATATCTCCTGAATAGTCTACCCGAGAACATTCGGCATGAGCCAAATAAAAATAAATTTAAAAGTGCCCTAAAACTGTACCTATTGCAAACACTTAAGTGACAGTTGCACATGTGCAAGTGCCACTAAGTGTTTAGATTTAATAATAATTTAAAATTAGTACTCACTTAAATACATGTGTATGTAGAGACTCTTACCTGCAGGCAAACTGTAAATACAGTTTTGCAGGGACCTGTTCAATTATATGTTCTGTACTGTGTGTTAATAATAATAAATAAAAAAAATAAAAAAATAAAAAATATCTTTTGGCTTCATTTTGAATTTAACTCTCACAACGTCCTTCCAGTCACCTCGCCGTTCGTATCGAAAAAGGCAGCATCCTCTGTGATGCGGTATCACGGTTGCGGATTATAGCTGAACTAATTACTTATTTAATTCGCTAAATTCGCTTGCGCACGAGTTGGGTTCATAGGTGAGCCGGCTCACTGAGCCTAACCGTTTTGTGAAGCGCACAGAGAGGGCGTTCTTATCAATAACTAAATTTCTTTAGTCGGGAATTGTGGGCATATCATACTATCTGCAGCACATCAGAACCTTCAATCGTGGATGACGAGGGCCTTCAATGAAATACTATGTTCAACTCACAATCTTTACTGCACAAGACTCATTACAAATCACAGCACGCGATTCGTTTCTTATCTTAAGCAAACCAGTGGATTTGACCCAGGAGCCGCCACAGACGTCATCTTCTCCCGTTCATTCTCATCGTGCTTCATCTGAAGATTGATTGACAGCATAACTTCAATTGTTCTCGACTTCAATTGTTTTAATAGCGCACTCTATGACGTCTTAGCGGAACTGCGTCGAACGCCACTTAGATGTACGTAACACGTAACACCCTAGTTTGCTCTATTTGTCAAGGTTTGCATGATAAAACGCCTCTTGAGGGCGATAGATGGCACATTTCAGCCGTTCTCCGACACGGCCCACCTGACATTGTACGGGTCCCTCCGTACATTATCCATCCCCCTTTATGATTTTCACTGGTAGACTAGAGCGAAGATCAGATTTCTTCTGCTTCCAAAAGTAGAGGACTGTAGAGCGCAGTTCACCTGCACCACCACGGCATTCTGACATTGTATGCATCACTGCATACATCTGCGGACAGAATACAACAATCTGAGATATCTAAGCTCATTGCTCGGCCTACCTGACCAAAGTAAGTTTTCCCATAACTTTTGAATACTGACAGGTCACTCAACTCAACTCTTTCAACAATACGCACAAGATCATTGTTGTGAATGCACAAGTTCAGCATAAGTATCACCATATTCAATAAGGCCAAATTAACAGAAATGGGGTATGGGCTAGAGATACATTTCGAACAATTCATTAAGAGACTTAAAATGCAATTATCCAAAACAGCGTGATAATAATATCACCATAAAGATACAAAAAGAGCTTTTAAATGGACCTCACCACACATATTCCTCTCAGTTGAAAAACATCTTGTATTGAGCTCTCCATAATAAACGGTTTTCCATATTTTACTGCTTTTATGAACATTATCTGCGTACCTACTCATTACTTAAACGTTTAGTATTCCCTAAGAGTTTAGTGTCCCTACTAATAGATTTTCTCATTTCAACCTTGATCCAGCTTTGTTTGCCATTTGTCATTACCTCAAAATTTTGGCTCCGATCACAGAAAACAGCGATGAAATTGGTTTATCCGTTTGAAAGATAATTGACCGCACGCACAATGGCCTCTCACCCCAAACCCGTGTATCGTCTCCGTTATCTCATGGTTAAAATGTTTGATTTTTATCGACCGCCAAATTTGCATTCCATACAGTGTATTGTTCAGACCAACTTCTCTATTTTATTCCTTCTGTACGAACAATACATTTACAAGACAGCATCAAACTTGAAATATTATCAGGTAAGTCCAGTATTATACTTTCTACATTAGCCAAATTGTATTTTTTTCATGGAGGAAACCCGATTTAATATTTTTTTTATGAAGAAAAATAAAAAAAAACGTTATCATAATATTATAATATTTACACACTGACATTACTGACTTTAGCTGAGTGACATAATACTTCAAAAACCACAAAGAGCTCTCGGAAAGATCCAAATAGGTTGAACATGCATAAAATTAATAAAGTAAAGGAGTTCATAATGTGGCGAGGCTCCCCGCCACCACCATAACATATGTATCCGTAGTATATAGGTATAGGATAAGTTAGAGCCGACTGCGCTCGGCGCGTAAGATTAGTCTCATAGTAAACACCAACTAATGAACACGCATCTTTTAATTTATTTACCGTACCTTCTGATCCCATAGTAGTACCCAATTACATATACTTACTTACATACGGTAAAGTGGTGACTCCCGACGTGTCTCAAGTGTTCCGTGCGCCAACTTAGAACTTTTGATTAAATCGGCTTCCGTACCTCGCATCACCATGACGCTGACGGAGGAAGTAACTCAAGACCAGCTGCAGCCCAACCAACAACCTGTCACCCAGCAGTTCCCGCAGCAGCTGACCGCCATCACCCTCTCGTCGCGCATCCCTGAGTTTTGGCGGCAACAGCCAAGGCTCTGGTTCCACCAGTTCGACGCCATAGTGGATCCACAAAAGGCAAGTGACCTTCATAAGAGTCAACTTTTAATTGCTAAGTTGGGGAGAGACGAGTTAAGGGACATTAGTGACATTTTAGAAAATATGCCTGAAACCAATAAGTTCGAAACAATTAAAGCCCGATTAATATCTGTGTATGAAGAGTCAGAGTCGAGGCAGTTAAATCAACTTTTGAACGAGATTGAGTTAGGAGATCAAAAGCCTTCGCAATTACTCAGACGTATGAGAGAGTTAGGTAAAACTCGCGTCCAAGACGACACATTAAAATTACTATTTGTCGGTCGTCTCCCTCAGTCAATACGTGCAGTGATAACGGCGTGTGACTCGGGGGAAGTAAAATTAGATACTTTAGCTGCGATGGCAGATAAAATAGTAGAAAGTACCAAACCATCGGAAATGGCCGCTATAGCATCATCTTCCACAACCTCTTTTAAATCCGATAACGACAAATTATTACGGGAAATAGCCAACCTAAAATTAGAAATACAGGCCATTACCAATAAATTAAACACGACAACGACTAGGAAATCGCGAGATCATGTCCGCCGCACGCGTTTTCAAAGAGATCCATCGCGAACACGTTCGAAAAGTAATAGCTCGAATAAAACCGCATTTATGTCCCAAGTAGCAAAACCAGGTGAATCTAATTATAAATGCTACTACCATTTCACCTACGGACAAGATGCTCGCAAATGCGGTGATCTTACTAATTGTCGTCATACTTCCGGGTCGGAAAACTAACTCTGACACCGGCACGCATATACCAAGTTGTCGGTGTCGAAAATACATACCGTTTATGCGTTACCGACCATAATACAGGCACGCGATTTTTGATAGACACTGGTGCTGATGTGTCTGTTTTAGCCGGAAAAAGGCAAAACACTCAGTCAGACTACACTTTATATGCTGCCAATGGCTCAAAAATTAAGACATACGGCGACAAAACTTTAGCAATTGATCTTGGCCTACGTCGTACATTTATTTGGAAATTTATATTAGCAGACGTCCAAAGATCAATCATAGGTGCCGACTTTCTAGTAGCTAACAAATTATTAGTAGATTTACATGGTAAGAAACTAATAGATAAAATTACTCTACTATCACGAGCTGCTAGCATCTGCAAAGATGTCGAGCCAACAACTATTCGGTCAATTGACGTCAATAATGAGTATCACAAATTATTAGAGAAATTCCCTGACATCACTAAAAAAGAGAATTTCAAATTAAATCCGAAACATGAGGTCCAACATCACATTTATACAACTGGTCCTCCAGTTTACGAAAAAGCACGCCCACTTAATCCAAAAAAATACAAATTAGCCAAAGCCGAATTCGAAAGAATGACGCAATTAGGCATTTGTAGACCATCTAATAGCCCTTGGGCAAATCCACTTGTGTGTGTCGATAAAAAGGACGGAAAGGAAACAAGACCTTGCGGTGATTATCGTAGGTTAAACGCACAAACAATTCCTGACCGTTATCCATTACCAAGACTTTTAGACTTTACATACACACTTAAAGGTAAATCAATATTTTCCAAAATCGATGTGCGCAAAGCCTACCATAATATACCCATGGCACCAGAGGATATTCCAAAAACAGCTGTAATCACGCCTTTTGGATTATTCGAGTATACTAGGATGAATTTTGGCTTACGTAACGCAGCGCAGGATTTCCAGAGGTTAATCAACACTGTACTCAAAAACCTCGATTTTGCATTCGCATACTTAGACGACATAATTATTAGCTCCGAGTCAAAAGAACAACACATTAAACACTTAGAGTTAGTCCTAGAACGACTCAACGACTACGGACTTACCATAAACACTAATAAATGCGAATTTGGGAAATCGGAATTAATTTTTCTCGGCTATCATATTAGTAAGGAAGGTATCAAACCAAGCGAAGAAAAAACGCAACTCATTTCAAACTTTCCCCTACCAAAAACAGTCGAGGAACTCCGGCGATTTCTAGGAATGATGAATTTCTATAGGCAAAGCATTCCAAAAGCCGCTGAAATTCAAGCACCATTAAACGCTTACTTACATAATGCTAGAAAAAACGACAAAACTAAAATTACATGGTCTGAAAGTGCATTAGAAGCGTTCAGCCAATGTAAGAAAAGCATTAATGAAGCTTTAGTTTTGTCACATCCGGAAGTGTCCGCACCCCTAGTTCTAATGACTGATGCTTCCGGAAACTGCGTAGGTGGCGCCTTACATCAACAGATAGGTGATAAATTAGAACCCCTAGCTTTCTTTTCAAAAAAACTTACCGAAACCCAATGTAGGTACAGTACTTTCGACAGAGAGTTATTAGCTATTTACATGGCTATAAGGCATTTTCGTCACATGGTAGAAGGCAAAGAATTAACTGTATTAACAGACCACAAACCATTAACATTCGCACTTACAAAAAAGGTCTCACCTTCAGATTCACCTAGACGCCTCAGACAATTAGACTTTATATCTCAATTTTGTGACAAAATCCAATACATCGAAGGTGATAGAAACACAGTAGCCGACGCCTTATCGAGGATAAATGAAATATCAATACCTAGTTTAATCGATTATAAATCGTTAGCCGAAGCACAAGAAAATGACGCTGAATTACAGAATCTGAAAACCCAAAATAATCTACAATTTAAATTAATCACAATGCCAGAATCCGGGATAAAAATAACTTGCGAAACATCAACTGATAACATCCGACCTTACTTACCATTACGTTTCAGAGAACTTGCGATTAAAACAATTCACAACGTGAGTCACCCCGGCATCTCTGCTACAAGGCATGCGGTTAAAAATAGATATTTCTGGCCTAGCATGAACACAGATATCAAAAATATTGTAAAATGTTGTATTCCGTGTCAGAAGTCAAAAATTGAGAGACATACCATCACACCAATAGGCGAGTTCGACAACGCTTCACGTTTCGAACATGTGCATATTGACATTATAGGTCCGTTGCCGCTATCTAACGATTTCAGATATTGCGTCACAATAATAGATAGGGTAACAAAATGGCCTGAAGTGATCCCTACAAAGGATATAACAGCCGAAACGGTTGCTAAAGTGTTCGTAGAACACTGGATAGCTCGTTTCGGTTGCCCCAAGCGAATCACTTCAGACCAAGGCCGACAATTCGAGTCCGATTTATTTACGCAATTGTTAAAAAGACTCGGCATCGAACGTGTTCGTACAACAGCGTACAATCCGAAAGCGAACGGCATGATCGAGAGATTTCATAGGACATTAAAGGCCGCCATTATCGCCAAATGTAAAGATAATACACAATGGTCACAGGAACTACCTTTAATCTTACTAGGTTTACGCTCAGCCATAAAGGAAGACCTAGGTTTTAGCCCATCTCAATTCTTATACGGCACAAACCTTAGATTACCAGGAGATTTATTTACCAAACATAATACAAACATAAATACTAATGAATATGTGAATAATCTCGCTCACATCCTCTCATCCGTTCCGAGTATTGCGAACGCTACTGGTTCTCACAACAAAAACAACATCTTCATACACAAGGACTTAAACTCTTGTACACATGTATTCCTGCGTAACGAAGCTCGAAAGTCCTTAGTACCTGCGTACGAAGGTCCATTTCAAGTTTTATCTCGCCATCCAAAGTTCTTTGTTATCACAGTCAACAATAAACATGTCACTGTGTCACTTGACCGTCTCAAGCCGGCTTATCTTTTAATGGCCGACGATATGACGGTTACGAGCTCCAGCGTTCAACGAAGTGATACAGTAGCCGCATCTCCGGGTGTCATAACATCGCCAACACCGACACCGCAGCGGAATGACACTAATGGCACCACTTCAACCGAACCGCTGGTGAGAACAAGATCCGGTCGCACGGTAAAGAAGACCGTGCGATTCAACATTTAGCATTCCATCACTCACAGTCTACATCAGTACATATTCGGACGTCGAGCTGTACACATCCACTCTCAACCAAACATGGGGAACCCACCAAGCAAAACAATGATCGTGGCCCAGAATGGTGTCGCGTCGGACACCAAGCTGAGGACATCGGAGAAGGAGGACACATCAGGAGACAACACAAACTTTAAGATGTCTCTCGCAGCCGTGGTGCTGGTCAGCGCCTTAATAACGCTAGCCACCCTATACATTGGCTGGCGTTACTGCAAACAACGCATTAGAGCAACAGTGGACTATCGTATAGAGAAAACCATAAGAAAAAGGACCGCAGCCGCCGTGCAAACCGGCGCTATTGGAGCGCCGCCGCCGAAACAACAAACAATCAACCATGTGATAGTGTAAATAGTGTAAATACTTAGTGCAAACGTAAGATAGTGAAGTAAAAAGTGCGGGCCGGATTTTTAGCAATAGTTTTTTCTAGATTTTTCTAAGGGCGGAGGACTGTGGCGAGGCTCCCCGCCACCACCATAACATATGTATCCGTAGTATATAGGTATAGGATAAGTTAGAGCCGACTGCGCTCGGCGCGTAAGATTAGTCTCATAGTAAACACCAACTAATGAACACGCATCTTTTAATTTATTTACCGTACCTTCTGATCCCATAGTAGTACCCAATTACATATACTTACTTACATACGGTAAAATAACCTATTTTACAACGAGTGTCAATACGAGGGCCTAGCGTAACACGTACTAGTGGCAAAAATTATTTTCTACCTAAATCAAACCGCTGTACTCAAATTTTGCTAACTTCTTTATCTTCAAACAGAAAATAAATACGTTCACTAAACATCGACAACTATTTTCGTAAAAGATCATCATTGTAAGGAGTACGAACAACTTTTGTACTAGTTCCATAATTCGTTCGTAATATACTACATACGTTAATAATAATAGTCTATAATTATCGCTATTATTCTATTGCCAAGATAGAGATTTTATTACTCGCACTAACATACATAGCATATGCACGACAATCAAATAATAATACCAAGACAGAACGGGATAGTCTCCTTGAATTTTGAACAGGTGCAATAGAGAAAGCGTTATTTTCCTATTTTGCAAGTCTCATTATGCTGCCTTCTACCGAAAAATACTAAAGTAGCACGTTAAAACCGCAAACATTCTGTCATTAGCCTTCACATTTGAGGGGAGCAATAATTTATACCATAATGCCAGGAATATTAAAATGTGTTTTAAATCAGTCGCATTGCGTGTGTTTTATCCCTCATGGACGCACGAGCGAGACACAGCTTTGAGTGTTAAGCAAAAAAAAAAAACTATTTGCACAAAATCATTTTTTTTTTTAGCAAAGACTTTCTTTTCACATGCATCAACCAATGCCTACAAGTCAACACCAACTTCCAAATAACAGTGCCAACAACTTGGCTTTGCAACAGCTTTGTTCCAACACACAGCTAGCCTCATCGCCCGGTCCGAAACCCCCTTGAATTGCAGTTACGAATAGGACTGTGCCCACCAGCACCCAGCCCTCAAACGCCCTCTGGACAACTCAGGTTCCGGTTGCGACCGCCAACTCATGTGATGGACCTCTCAAATAAACTATTCTTAATGGTATCATTACTGTTACTTTGAAAGGGGCATGAACTTCACGTTTTGTCTCTTATGTCAATGTCATAAAACCATTAGCGATATACCTAGAGATATCTATTCCCAAAATTAATTCCTTTAAATAGTGTTTAAATAGATCAATGAATAATATCGTTCTCAAACTGCTTACTTAGCTATTCATGCAATATGCAAAATTACATTAACCCATTTAGTACGTAGGTACGTCAAATTAAGTATCAAATCGAATCCAAAATTAATTAATTCATTATTAATTGAATTTGACTCTCAAAATGCTTCTTTAACAGATATACATTGCAAACAACATATCACTGAAACACAGAATATTGAGAATTGAAAAATTCAATGCCGGATCCAAATTTAAGTGTTTTGTACTGTAAACTGTAAAAACTGACTGCAAAAATTACCACAAATGGATTCCTTCAGCTTCGATGCGGTTAAAGTAACCTTTTACGTTCTTCAAATAAAAATACACAATTTTAACCCTTATTACGTTTGACTAGTCAATTTTGGACGTCAAGTCATTTTAAGAACCTAATCCAAAGGATGTAATCAAAAACTAAGTCTGAACTATCCGTCAACGGCCATAAACTTTGCACCGCTAAATCTTAAGTTTATTTTTCATATCCAAAAATGTCACGCACACGCCTCTATCTTAGGCACAAGCTAGCAAAACAGAAATTATATTGACAGTGTGTTAAAAAAATGGTACTAATCATTCGTGACGCTGTAGCTTCACACGATAACGATTCTTGGTCCCACGACACAATTTAAAAGAGTAAGAATCCATAAAAAATAATTTGGCCAAGTCCGAGATAGCTCGAGGCGTTTAGTGTTCCGTACGGCTACCATCAGATTGGCATTGACATAAACGGTATCGTGAACGTAATTTACTTCCTATAGGTATATCTCTTTCGCACTAATATGTCAGTACGAGCGAGATGCATAGAAAGTAAATTACGTTCACGCCCACGGTAGCGTTTATGTCAATGCCAAACTGATGGTAGCCGTACCGCTCGCATCGTTACATTTTACAGGGGTTGTTTGCCTGTTTTTAGGATACCGTATTCAACTACACACACAGAACAATAGTGTCTAAGTGCGAAGGCCGAAGGCCGAGCTTTAGCAAAATGTCATCGCTTTAGCACAGAGCAATAGTACAAGTGTCTAAATATGAAGGCCAAAGGCCGACCTCCGCGTAGCCCGAAGGCCCGAAGCGTCCAGGATGTCAGTGCTTTAACACAGAACAATAGTACAAGTGTCTAAATGCGAAAGCCGAAGGCCGAGCTCCGCGTAGGGCCGAAGGCCCGAAGCGTCCAGGATGTTAGTACTTAAACACAGAACAATAGTAAAAGTATCTAAATGCGAAGGCCGAAGGCCGAGCTCCGCGTAGGGCCGAAGGCCCGAAGCGTCCAGGCTGTCAGTTCTGTTTAACCACTGACATCTTGCAGGCTTCGGGCCTTCGGCCCTACGCGGAGCTCGGCCTCCGGCCTTCGCATTTAGACACTTGTATTAATTACCTGTGTTTAGAACTGACCTCCTGGATGCTTCGGGCTTTCGGCCCAATGCGACTTCAGCCTTTGGATCTTGCGACTTAGACACTTGTACTTAAAAATACTTGGAAAAGTTACGGGAGGCGCGCGTCTGTCGGACGCTTCGGATCTTCGAATCGCTCCTTCGGCCTTTGCATTTAGTTAGATTCTTGTACTATTGCTTTGTGTTTGAATACCGAAGTCGAGCATCTCGCGAATGCTTGATGTATTATAATAATTTAGAGTAAGGCCAAGCGCGCACCACGATTTTTTGTCCTGCGATAATTTTGTCGCAGAAATGCAACGTATGTGTTTATATGTTAGTGCGCGCATATGCGACAAAAAAATCGCAGCGATTTTAAAATTGTGATTTGTCACATTTTTCCGCGATTGTTCGCGACGCGATTGTCGCAAAGTGATTGCAGCATGCGGAGTTGTATGGCCCCGCGCGCACTATGATAATAAAATCGCACCCCGGCCGGACCTCAGTCGGCATTTCGCTCTCCAAACCCCAACATCTCGGCACCTGCATCTCCAATGGAGTCTCAAAATGAGACGCTAGATGTTGACTATTTAATTATGGAAATAGACGGGGATCACCTTTGTGTTATAAATGCTCAAAGTCATACAGCAATCGCATATTAAAGACACGTTTCATGACAAGCACTGGTACGAAATCCATGTTGAGAATGAACAAATCGTCGACTTTTTGATCGCAGTGCGCGCAGTGAATTTTCTGCGATATATTACAGCGCGATTCTAAAATCGTGTCGCAAAAATTAATATCGTGGTGCGCGCTTGGCCTATAATACCTTAAATGTATACTCCTTCAATTTGAATTTAGAACTCATTATTATTTTTTATTTGATTTTGTTTCTAGTTCTATGCCATATAGACTTTAATATTATTTAGAACTGCTAAAAAACAAGATCGGCTTACTTTAAATATTTCGTCAATTTTACCTTTGTTTCTAAAAACTGTGATATTTAACTGTCCTATTATATACTATTAATGTCTTCCAAAATTATTTTCTCGTAACAGGACTGAGGGGCTACCGCGAAAACCGAAATTCGCAATTTGCGAGGATCTTTCTCTTTTACTCCAATGAAGGCGTAATTAGAGTGACAGAGAAAAATGCTCGCAATTTGCGAACTTCTATTTTCGCGGTTATAGCCCTGAATCTTGTTGCTCACCGATCCGTTCAAAAATATACATAAGTACTGAACATAATTAATAGATATTATAATTATACAATTAATACAGAAATGTAATGGTACTTAATGAAAAGGAATATTGTGTATATTGTTTCGACGAATCAGATACTCTCAATAAAATCTATACATGAGCTGATCCAAAGCTGTTCATAAATATTAAATGACTTTATTATCTCTATACGCCTTACTAACTCTATGTGTCCTATTGTGGAAAAAAAAAACACAACGACAGTCAAGAACGGAATTCTTAATTTGAATTTTTCAGATTTTTGATATGCCGAGTCCATTGATTGGAAAGCCCGTTCGAAATTGAAACTTATTTGCAATATGATAAGGTCGTATTTTGTAGATCTCTCTCATACTTATAGTAGGCAATTGAGATAAAATTAAATATCCCACAAAAATAAGCAAGCAGAATTAAACTTTGTGTCAAAGACATAAGTCATAAATTTCAATGCCAAAGTTTTAACTAAGGATGTTTCTCGCCTAATATGAATTGACCAGTGTAAGCATCAGTTAGCTAGCCCTAAGCAACCAAAGGTCAAGCTGCAGTTGAAAAACTAATAAAGATAAAGTTAAGCTGATAATTTTCCCGCCGTCTCCATGCTTCTTTAAGTTGGGTATTGACTGGTCAGCTGCCTGTTAGCTATAGTTTTCTCGACAAAATCGCCAGGACAGAGGTGAAAATTTTTGTATGAAAACTTGCAACTTTAAATGCATTTTTTGACGAAACTATTGCAGTCTAAAATGAAGTCAAAATCAGTCCATCGACTCAATTTTTTGCAAGCTTTCTAATGGTACCCCACACGATTCTTACAAATGAAAAAAGTTTCAGCCTACCCCTCTCAACCCCCTAAATTTCCCCCTTTAATAAGAAATAAACAGTTTTGACTTATTTACAATATGAGTGGTGGTAATTGCTATAACTGTTCCAAATTTTAGGTATCTATGTCAAACGGTCTCTGAGAAAAACGTATTTAACTGATTTGCAAGACCGAAGTGATCCCATAAGTGTTCCGTAAACAAAGTTTTGTACGGAACACTAATATAGATTCACTATATAGACTTACACTGGTCAGATATTCAGTGAGCCTCTTACGATTCGGTGATCATTACCGGTCTTTACCCTGTTGATAACAGAGACATCACTGAATATCCGTTTCTTGTCGGTTATGATAAAGTCTATCTCGTTTCTCGTGGAACCGTCAGGACTCATCCAGGTCCATTTCCTGTGAGGCGGCTTCTGGAAGAAAGAGTTCATCATGAAGAGTTCCTCTCTCTCCAGAAAGTCGGCCAGACTCTAACCTCTAGGGTTCCGTTGCCCATACCCAAATTGCCCCATTCTCAACTCATCACCGCTTCTCTTGCCCAACTTTACGTTGAAGTCCCCCATAACAACAGTAAAGTAGGTTTTAGAAGTATGTATGGCCCTACTTACTTCCTCACACATATTAGCCTCTACTTCATCATCGGAGTGTGACGAGGTCGGTGCGTATACCTGAATGACCTTCAGCGAATATCTTTTGGATATTCTGAGTATTAGGTATACACTATACAACCCTGCTCGACACACTGTCGATGGTTATTATGTTGTTTACGAGGGACTTGTGAACGAGAAACCCGACACCACCTTGGGACTGTTGGTCGCCCGCCCGGTGGTATAGCAAGTTACCAGACTTCAGGTTTGTCGTATCCTCCCCATCTCTACGGACTTCGCATAACCCTACAATGTCCCAGTGTAACCTGCTCAGTTCCTCTTCCAGCTCGCAGATCTTTTCGTCAGTCCTCATAGTGCGTATGTTGTGTGTTACCAGGGCCAGTCGTCGTCGGGGCGGGTAGCCGGATCTTTGCCGGAGATTCATAGCACCCCTGACCCCGCTAATGCCCTGACCGCCACCATAGCCAGAGCACCGGGGGTCGCCGGAACCTCGGGGCTGTGGTTTTAGTCGAGTACACCGAATTTGAGGGACGCTGCTGCCCGTCCACCGGTGGTCTTTGGACGTAGTTTAAGGACATACCCGGGTCATTACATGTTATTACATATTTATAAACTGAAGAGTCCATCAACGTGCACACTAGCGCCATTGCTAACTAATCGTGATTATTTAAATTTTACGGAAAAAGGGGGCCGCTACGGACTGTATTTTGTATTTAAGTACCTTTTGAATACGTCAGACTAGTTTTTATGTTCCTGGATTCGTCGATCTATAAACTCAAAACAAAAACGGCCGTTTTAAGTTTGGATGCATAGATTGACGAATCCAGCAACATAAGAACTAGTTTGATGTATTCAAAAGGTACTTAAATACACAATCCACTCCGTATAGTGGCCCTCTTTTTAACCGACTTCCAAATCTCAAAGAAGGAGGTTATCAATTCGGTTGTATGTTTTTTTTTTTTTTATGTTTGTTATTCCATATCTCCGTCATTACTAGATCGATTTTGAAAATTCTTTTTTTGATTGAATATATATGCATACAGATTGGTTCCGTTTTTGTCAAAACCCAGTTCTGATGATGGGATCCATGAGGAATCGAGGGAACTCCTCAAATCTTAAAGGCATACATATAGTGATTTTTAGGTTTTTATCAACAAATCAAGCATGTATATGCTTGATTTGCAGCAGTTCCACTTCATCAAATGTCACTTTTTTGGGTGTATACCCAAAAAAGTGACATTTGATGAAGTGGAACTGCTGATGATGATCAGAACGGAACTCTTTAACGACGCATAGTTCACGGTTGGCGATTTGTCCTCTTCGTTATGTTTGTTAAGCAAGTTAAGTTTTTAAGCCACATTTTTGTCAAGCTCGAGTTCTGATGATGGGATCCATGAGGAATCAAGGGAACTCCTCAAATCTTAAAGGCATGCGTATAGAGATTTTTGTATTTACATCAGAAAATCAAGCATTTTCATTAAAAACTGTTGCATTTGATGAAGTGGAACTGCTGATGATGATCAGAACAGAACTCTTCAACGACGCATAGTTCACGGTTGGCGATTTGTCCTCGTCGTTATGTTTGTTAAGCAAGTTAAGTTTTTAAGCCACATTTTTGTCAAGCTCGAGTTCTGATGATGGGATCC
Source organism: Cydia fagiglandana (assembly GCF_963556715.1). NCBI lineage: Eukaryota > Metazoa > Arthropoda > Insecta > Lepidoptera > Tortricidae > Cydia > Cydia fagiglandana. The sequence continues at coordinate 17,952,758 of NC_085943.1, forward strand.
ATAAGGAATCGAGGGAACTCCTCAAATATTAAAGGCATACGTATAGATTTTTTTGTATTTTCATCATAAAATCAAGCATTTACATTACAAACTGTCGCATTTGAGGATCCGGTCTCGGACCCGGACACGGACCCGGACTCGGACCCGGACTCGGACCCGGACTCGGACCCGGACTCGGACCCGGACTCGGACCCGGACTCGGACCCGGACTCGGACCCGGACCTTGACCCAGAAAACCACTATGATACCTTAACTAAATAAACAACTATGATTATCTATCATAAAATTAATGTAGGTATAAAGTACGATGATGCCAATCTTACTAGCCCCTCCCGCTTAAACCCCCGTACACCGCACGGCATGCGCCATTAAGTGGGTTAGGTTAGGTTTGAACTGCGATCCTCACAGAACCGAACAAGGATTAGGTTAGGTTAGAACTGCGAGCCTTACAGAAACGAAATGCTACTTGAAAAGTGGGTTTGATTAGGTTCGAACTGCGATCCGCACAGAACCGAACTGCTATCTGAGGAGTGGGTTAGGTTAGGCTAGAATTACGACCCTCATGGCTCCTCTTCACGATGGGCCAACGCCGGCCACTCCAAGGGACGCATTTATGCGTTAGAGGGAGCAAGTGATATTGCTATCTCATTCTACCGCATGGCTGCGTCCCTTGGAGTGGCCGGCGGTGGCCCATCCTGTAGAGGAGCCATTATACACAAGCGAAATGCTAGTAGAAAAGTGGGTGGTTTTACCTCCTTTTCTACATAGTGTACCATCTACAATAATCTTTCATTGGCCCCCATGGAAGTCGGTTTTTTTTTCTTAAAAATTATTTAAATACCTGTCGTTAAATTTAAATAATCACGATTATTTAGCAGTGGCGTTAGTGGGTAATGTAGGTACCTACGTACTAAGAAAAAGTGACCAAAGCCTCCAGTGCCCAATACTGGAATTGAACCAGCGTCCTCTCTCTTAGTATATGACATTTATTTCAGTTTACAACTTATAAATTATAAATAACTATAGCAGTGTTTCTACTTGAAATAAAAACAAATTAAAATATTCTGAAAATAATTTAATTAGGAATAGGTACTTCTAATAGTATCATACATATCTTATATTTAACATGTAATAAATAAAATATGATTTCAATAAATATAGAATTAATAATGTTCTTCTCATAAGTTCTGTATCCCTAGTAGTCACATGGCTAGGGCCGCCCCCGCGTTTCAAAAGTTTATGCATATGAAAGGTATAAATATAAATTTTTTACCTTCTCTCTAGTTTTGTATCCCTAGTAATCATAGGGTCAGGGCCGCCTCCGCGTTTCTAAAGTTTTAATATGCGTAATTTGCGTACCGTTAGTGAATGTTAAATTCTGTGCATACCGATCATAATCAAATTTTTTTACATTCTCTCTAGTTTTTATTACAAGCTTTTATTTAGTTTCACCTAGCCGCTGTCTGTCTGTAATCAAATCTTGCAAGTTAAATTTGATACACTTCCCGGTTTCCGATTGAGCTGAAATTTTGCATGCATGTATTAATCGGATGACAATGCCATCGTACCATCGAGCTGATCTGATTATGAAGACAGGAGGCGGCCATAGGAACTCTGTGCTGTGATGAAACAACGCAACCTAATTGTGTTAGGGGTTTTTAGAATTGTCTCGATGAGTAGGTATTAGTTGCCTGTCGTAAGAAAAGTACAGTCGGCGATAAAAGCTTGTACCAAAAATGAAATTTTTGCCAAAAACTTATGTATCCCTAGTAGTCATACGGCCAGGGCCGCCTCCGCTCCGCAATTCGAACGATTTCATAACCTATGCGCTTCCAAAACTAAAATGTGATCCAGCACCCATACACTTGCAAAAACTGCACACTGTTATAATGTATATGTGCACAACGAGTAATAGAGATAACCGAATACAGTTAACACAGCTGTGTAAGCGAGACCCCTATATTTTGCGCATTGCACGAGGTGCACAGAGATAAACATATAACATTATGCATATGTGGAGACGAGACTTACATATGATAGCTCTTACAATGTCGTCTTGAAGTTACGTCGATTTAGATTTTTTATTAATATCTCGATTTAATATTACCTAAACATAGTTCATCTCTCTCACGCAAATATATGAGCGAGCGAGTTGCACTGAGATTAATATCGAGTCATTATCATATTTTAAAGCATAAAATTGACCCTCGTTATATACTTCTGAAGCCCTGGTTGAGTATAAATTAACGTCGCCTCAAGAAAACCAGTATAAAGATATGATCTCTGTTTACGCATAGGCAGTAGGGATCTCGAGGTCTCAATTAAAATGGTTCGTCCAAAATAGCGGAAGCAGTTATAAAGTTGACCCAAATTTTTTTTATTAAGCTATGAGCTTCATCACATATGTTCCTTGAGTAATTCTAAGCATTTCAAGCCTGGGAGGCAATAAGAAATGTGTGTCTACTCGGATTTGTAATGGATTCAAACTTTCAACCCCTTTTTAACCCTGTTAGGGGATGAATTTTACAAAACGCTGAAATTACTTTTCCTGTCTTTTAATAATATCCCCAAATACAAAGATTCAAGTCCCGCATTCGAAAAATGTTTTGATATCCATTCAAACTTTCAACCCTTTTTCACCACCTTAGGGGATGAATTTTCAAAAACTCTGAAATTAGTTTTCTTGTATTTTAATAATATATCGTTTTACGAAGTTTCAAATTCCTAGCTTAAAATAAAACTTGAACCCCATACAAACTTTCATGCCCTTTTTAACCCCCTTAGGGGTTGAATTTCTCAAAATCGCTTCTTATCTCTTGTACACTTTATAAATGTAATCTAGTCTGCAAATTTCAACTTTCTATCTTTTGTAGTTTCGGCTCCGCGTAGCAAAAATCTCCAACCAAATTTTTCACCTTTTTACGTTTTTCTTGTAAAATTACTATGAAACTGAAAAAAACAAATATCAGCAATGAATTCTACGTCTTTGGTTTATACGAAAATAATACCAAACTTGCCCTAGTACCCACCAGGATCAGAATAGATTATTTTTAAAGATGACGGGTGGCGGCCGTCTTTGTACCTCACCCCCCACCTCAGGCTAGAAATGCTTAGAATTACTCAAATATCAGATGTGATGAAGCTTTTTGGGTCATGTATGGCAGCGTTACATAACTGATTCCAGTAAAAAGACACGCTTGGCAAGAGCGAATAACCAATACTGAGGTACTCTTAGTATTTATATTCCAATCGCTTACCGAGCGCACGATTCAAGAGAACCAATGTAAAAGTGTGAACCCTGTTTATTCATAGTTACAACTGATACACGGATTCACTTATATTGGTCAGGTTGTAAGTCATAGGAATACCTAAGCGGCTTCAACGTTGGTGTTTAGGTACCGTCAGGAAATGAAAATTTTGTCAGGAAAGGAAGGAATATGAAATTGAAATAAATAGGCACTTTTAGTTTATTTATTTATTTGTGTACAAAAATGAAAATATTCATACCTGTATAACAATATTAAAATTTGAATATGGTATATGGTTTCGTTTTTGAGAAAATATAAGTGGAAGTTATGTTGACGTTTTGTTACTTTTTACAAGCTTTTATTTAGTTTCACCTGACCGTTGTCTGTCTGTGTGTAATCAAATCTTGCAAGTTAAATTTGATCCACTTCCCGGTTTCCGATTGAGCTGAAATTTTGTATACATACGTAAGTCGGGTGACAATGTAATATTATGGTGTCATTGAGCTGATCTGATGATGAAGGCCGGAGGTGGCCATAGGAACTCTGTCATAAAACAACCAAACCTTACTGTGTTTGGAGTTTTTAAAAGGCTACAAATATAATGACCACCAAAAAATATTTTGGTACACTAAATAAAAAAATCATGCTTACCAAAAAAATTTACTGAACACCAATAAAATAAGCCCTAAAAATACAAAAGTACCACCGTTTTAATTACGTCTACCGTTCAAATTGTATTCAAATAAGTAGTGTGTTTATGCCGCTCCGAGACCAAAACTTTTCCGCCAGAGGGCGACAGTATGTATGCGCAAGGTAGTGACAATTTAGTTCACCCTACTCCCCGCTAGATGGCGCCACTGTCTATGCGCAACGTTAGTTCCAAAGGTCGCCGCTAGATGGCGCCACTGGTTAGTTCACCCTACTCCCCGCTAGAGGCGCCACTGTCTATGCGCAACGTTAGTTCCGAAAATATCCGCCAGCCCCGCCGGAGGGCGACAGTATGTATGCGCCGCTGGTTAGTTCACTCTACTCCCCGCTAGAGGCGCCACTGTGTATGCGCAACGTTAGTTCCTAAAATTTCCGCCAGCCCTGCCTGGGGGCGACAGTATGTATGCGCAACGTTAGTTCTAAAAATCCCCACCAGCCCTGCCTGGGGGCGACAGTATGTATGCGCAACGTTAGTTCCAAAAATCCTCACCAGCCCTGCCTGGGGGCGACAGTATGTATGCGCAACGTTAGTTCCAAAAATCCCCACCAGCCCTGCCTGGGGGCGACAGTATGTATACGCAACGTTAGTTCTAAAATTCTCCCGCCAGAGGGCGACAGTATGTATGCGCAACGTTAGTTCTAAAAATCTCCACCAGCCCTGCCTGGGGGCGACAGTATGTATGCGCAACGTTAGTTCCAAAAATCCCCACCAGCCCTGCCTGGGGGCGACAGTATGTATGCGCAAGGTTAGTTCTAAAAATCCCCACCAGCCCTGCCTGGGGGCGACAGTATGTATGCGCAACGTTAGTTCCAAAAATCCCCGCCAGCCCTGCCTGGGGGCGACAGTATGTATGCGCAACGTTAGTTCCAAAAATCCCCACCAGCCCTGCCTGGGGGCGACAGTATGTATGCGCAACGTTAGTTCCTAAAATCCCCACCAGCCCTGCCTGAGGGCGACAGTATGTATGCGTAACGTTAGTTCCAAAATTATCCGCCAGCCCTGCCTGGGGGCGACAGTATGTATGCGCAACGTTAGTTCTAAAAATCCCCACCAGCCCTGCCTGGGGGCGACAGTATGTATGCGCAACGTTAGTTCCTAAAATCCCCACCAGCCCTGCCTGAGGGCGACAGTATGTATGCGTAACGTTAGTTCCAAAATTATCCGCCAGCCCTGCCTGGGGGCGACAGTATGTATGCGCAACGTTAGTTCTAAAAATCCCCACCAGCCCCGCCTGGGGGCGACAGTATGTATGCGCAACGTTAGTTCCTAAAATCCCCACCAGCCCTGCCTGGGGGCGACAGTATGTATGCGCAACGTTAGTTCCTAAAATTTCCGCCAGCCCCGCTGGAGGGCGACAGTATGTATGCGCAAGGTTAGTTCTAAAAAGCCCCCGCCAGAGGGCGACAGTATGTATGCGCAACGTTAGTTCCAAAAATCCCCACCAGCCCTGCCTGAGGGCGACAGTATGTATGCGCAACGTTAGTTCTAAAATTCTCCTGCCAGAGGGCGACAGTATGTATGCGCAACGTTAGTTTCAAAACCATCCGCTATGAAATGAATAGATGTCTCCACTTTGTATGTGAGTTGTTGAATCGCTTAAATGAATAGATATCCCTAGTGGCGCCTTCGTCGGTGGACACCGCTAGTTAGTTCCAAAAATCCCCGCCAGGCCCGCCAGAGGGCGACAGTATGTATGCGCAACGTTAGTTCCAAAAATCCCCGCTAGCCCCGCCTGAGGGCGACAGTATGTATGCGCAACGTTAGTTCTAAACTTTCCCCGCCAGAGGGCGACTGTATGTATGCGCAACGTTAGTTCTAAAACCATCCGCTATGATATGTATAGATGAGCAGCCGTCTGAGTATTTCTAAAAAAGTCCGCAGAGTCAGAGGGGGTTCATGGTAAGTTAATTAATCTTGGTCAAGCAAATCTAGTCAGTAGAAAAAGGCGGCAAATTTGAAAAATCGTGGGCTACCAACACTACGTTTGAATAGTTCGAAAATCGTGTGTCATTTATATCTTATCTGTGGAACTGTTTTGTTTACATTTCATCGCTGTTCGATGTACATTCCTGCCTTTTGTTCGTTTCCTAGGGTTACCATACTTTAGTTTGCTTTACATTGCTTCTGACATATCCGGCTTGACAGACTATCGATTCGCTTAACAATATAGATGTCGCTAGTGGCGCCTCGTCAGTGGACACCGCTAGTTAGTTCCAAAAACATCCGCTATGAAATTGCAAAAAGGCCCATCATGTTTGTTTTAAAATATGAGACATATATCGACGTTTTTTGTTAATACCACGTCAGTGGCAAACAAGCAGACGACCCCGCCTGGCAGTAAGCAGTCACCGTAGCCTATGAACGCCTGCGAATTCTATAGTTTACACGGATGCACTTTTATTTGCGGTTGGTTTTGTCGCTTGTGCTTATCAAATGTATGGAGTTTGTAGTTTACCAACCGTAAAGGGGTTTTTCTTTTATTATACCACATTGGTGGAAAATAAGCATACAGTCCGTCTGATGGTAAGTTGTTACCGTAGCCTTTGGACGCCTGCAACTCCAGGGTGGATACAAGCGCGCTGCCGACTGCCCAAAGATTCAATAACTTTGTTTTAAAATATGAGGCTTATATCGGCGTTTTTTTTTAATACCACGTCAGTGGCAAACAAGCAGACGACCCCACCTGACAGTAAGCAGTCACCGTAGCCCATGGACGCCTGCGAATTCAATAGTTTACACGGATGCACTTTTATTTGCGGTTGGTTTTGTCGCTTGTGCTTATCAAATGTATGGAGTTTGTAGTTTACCAACCGTAAAGGGGTTTTTCTTTTATTATACCACATTGGTGGCAAATAAGCATACAGTCCGTCTGATGGTAAGTTGTTACCGTAGCCTTTGGACGCCTGCAACTCCAGGGTGGATACAAGCGCGCTGCCGACTGCCCAAAGATTCAATAACTTTGTTTTAAAATATGAGGCTTATATCGGCGTTTTTTTTAATACCACGTCAGTGGCAAACAAGCAGACAACCTCGCCTGACAGTAAGCAGTCACCATAGCCCATGGACGCCTGCGAATTCTATTGTTACCACGGATGCATTTTTATTTGCGGTTGGTTTTGTCGCTTGTGCTTATCAAATGTATGGAGTTTGTAGTTTACCGACCGCAAAAAGATCCAGATTTTTTTTTTATATACTACGTCGGTGGCAAACAAGCATCCGGCTCACCTGATGGTAAGCAGCCACCGTAGCCTTTGGACGCTTGCAAGTTCGAGATGTTACATGCGCGTTGCCGATCGTTGAGATGTAGACCGTGACGTTCGAAAATAAAAAGTCGTATGTGACTGTAAACTTCCATTCACCGTAGAATTTGACAGATAGAGTTTGCCGCCATGAATTAAGTATTGTAACCTTAGTCAGATAATGAAGCTTATTTTAAAGATTATGAACTCTAAGTACTAGAAATAAAGTAGATTTTACTAATGCTGTAATTCTGTAATGCGACATGGTCATGAAACTCATGCGATGTTGGGGGTATACTCTTCAATCTTTTCAATCGGAATGGTCAGAGGTCAGAGTTCAGAGGTCAGAAAGTCCGTGAGGGACAGAACATACGCAAAGTGAAGAAATTGAAAACACGTTTTAATATACCTGACAACATATCAAGCATAACCTACGTAACTTGGTCGGGTTATTTGTTACCTAACATAAACCATACTAAATTCACTGTGGGGAATTTAAAAAAAAAAATGTGAGTGTGTGACAAGGACAAACAATAATAACGCTTTCTCTGCTACTCCTACTGAAAGATTACATAAGACTATCTCGTTTGGTCATTTCCCCCTCCCAGTCCCTCCCCCCACCAGTTCCAATTATAATATCATAAATGAGATCACAATACCTGCAACCTGTAACTGACGCATACGCTTTCTAAAATTAATTAAAAAATCAGAAAATAACAATGGAGTACGTCATTGAACTCGTTGCGAGGCTGTGGTTTAGTAACAAGGGGTTAGGGTACAATTATAAATGTGGAGATAGCGACGAACCAAATATTGCATTCATCTCATCAATCGAGGCGCTGGCACCTGACGTGGACATTTACAAGTGGGAGGCGGCCCGGATCGATCTCAAGAAGCTGATCAAAGAACTTCTGGAGGAGAGGAGCATCCTTCAGTTACACTCGGGATACCATGCGGAGGGGCTTTTGCTGGAGGTGCTAAGAAAACACAACATTAGATCATTCCTCTCCGTGCCTCTTAACCCTTATCTTGGCAAGGCTCAAAATATCTTAAATATACACATTTTTTTAGTTTTTTGTCACCTATTGAGCATACTAGACTATTAAAAAATAAGGGAAAAAATCCAGGTTTTTCCAGTTTCGGAAAATCATATGTATCATATTTGATACAATGGCAATTACTCTACAAAATAGTTATCTACTTTTTAGAAGAAAAATTTAGTTTTTAATAAAAATAAAACATGTAATTCAACAGTAATTAGCATTTACTGCTAATTAAACGCAATCTAAAGCATCAGATGACTATTAAGCCTGTAAAAATTAATTATATCTACGAATACCTGATCACATGGGCGGAAAATTTGATCCCGTAAAGTTTCAAAAAAGTCGTCAGCAAAAAGTTGAGTAAAATATGAAAAGTAAACAAATAATTAAAAGTACTAAAAAATATTTTTTTTTTTACTTTGGGGCCATTTTTTGCCATACACATATTTTTCCGTGCTACGGGCTACGGCGTAGCAATAATGCTACAGCGTACGAATATATAGTTAAATAACATCCAGTACTTAAAAAAATTTAAGTTTAATAACTAAATAATACAACAACTAATATTAAATAATTTAAGCATGTTTTGTAACCCCACAAAAATAAAAAAATAAAAAAAAACATGTAAAACTATTTTGACGATAACTTGGCAATGTATTAAATGTAATACGATCCTTTCGATATGTACATTTCTGAGTTCTTGGCAGTGTATCAAATATAATACTTAACAGTTTCATGTAAAGTTCTGTGTATTAAATGTTATTAAATTCGAAGGCATTGTAAATATGTATGCACTAAGAGACAGTAAAGATATCAAAATGTAGATTATGGAAAAATATATACTAACATAAGAAATAAATGCAAAACTTCCAGTACGAACCGAAATCTATTGTTTCCGCGGCACCATGTTGATAATTACTAATTAATTTACAATGACACTCGTGTCCATTATTTTTTTCTATAAGTAAGGAGGGTAGCTCGATATATAGATGGCAGAATTATTTTGTTAGGTAATAAAGTGAACCTGCTAGATTTTTTTAAGTTCCATGTATCACGGGTGTTACGATGCCAAGATAAGGGTTAAACAGAAAACTTTAATCTGGAAAGACGCGGGGGTGTGGTTCGTAGAGGTGACCAACCCGAAAATCATCAAGAGAACTTATGTGTTTTTTGACTTCGAATAAGTGTACGTCTGTGTATGTCTGAAATAAAAAAATGTTTAAAAGTGAATGACTATTTATTTATTTACCAATCATTTAGGTATTTTATAATGTTCCCAATGCGAGTACAAAAAAAAATGCAAAAGCTGGTTTTTCAAAATTCGTTGTTAAGGGGCTCCTTGGCGCTTATGACATTCGATCTGAATCCTTTAGTTTTCTAATGTTTTTAAAGTGAGAACTTCTTTAGCGGCGTTGGGCACTTTCTGAGACAGCGATCACGTGATCGTAACGTTTAGATGGCCACTCAAATAGATGGCAATTAAATCAATAAAGAAAAACTCAATGACATTACATGAAAAAGGTTCTAATCTTGTACGGGTTGAAATACGAGGATCTCACAGTTACATTCAAACTTTATATCACTCAAATATAATTCAATAAAGCTACATCTTGATGAAATCGCTAATAAAAGTGAACTCTAGTAATGGTGAATAAAACTCAAAATATCATGATCAAATATATTTAGATGCGAGATCTGCAAGGTAACTTTACAATTTCTATTCGAATTTTAAAGAATTAACTGTACAAATTTGAATTTTAAACAAGCTCACTGACCAGCAATTTCGGACTAAAGTTTTTCAATAGAAAGGAGGATACATAGTGCTGCAGACATTTTGGACTAGTCATTGAGTTTTCACTTCTGTCGGCACTCCCGGAGTGCAATCCGTTGTTTTTTGTAGCTATAATAGCAACGACTTTTAGAAATATATTATGCCATATTTACTTCAAAGTTCATTGTCTTCGAGATATTCGACATCAAGTTGAACAATTTTAGGTCAATAACCTGGTTTTCTGGCCATAGCTTTTGTGTTAATTATTTTAAAATTTACATCTTTGACCAGTTTTTAGAGACGTCAAAGACGAACCCAAATATGCAGATTTCGTACATGTAAGATCCTTCACAGCAATCCAGTTACGAAAAAAGTGTTATTTTAGACAGTGTATAAAAAAAAAAAGTATTCATTAGTTTCAAAATCCGGTAGACAAGAATGGAGATTAAAGATTGAAGAATCGATAGCCATTTGTCTTATAATTCTATCTGAAGTGTAAATGTAGAAGTAACGGCTCAAACCTTGTCAAATATCGATGAAAACCGCGGGGAGCCCCTTAAGGTGAGGTTGTGTACTGGTAAAAGCTGATTACTGTGGATAATAGTATGTAGAGCAATGTTTCAGAGTTACTAAGCGTGTGTCATCATCGTCGTTAAAAATATATCAAGTCTCGATTTCAAACAAAAACAAGACCTAACCTAATCAAAGCAAGTGCTATACCATCTATATATGCATAGTAGGTTCTGCCATCTTGTGGGTTCCATTGGAAGCATAAACGTCACATTTACGTCTCGCGCCAAAAATCAGATGGCTCCTATGCTGTATAGTTCATGCATGCTCCCTATTGTCAGTTCAGTACGGTGGCGCTTAAGCAATGTCAATGTGAAAACAAATCCGTTTAAAATTACAAGGAGGGATTTCATATCATCGCTAAGTAGGCGAAAGTGTGTCTGTCTGTCTGTCTGTCTGTCTGTTACCTCTTCACGCTTAAGCCGCTGAACCGATTTAGTTGAAATTTGGTATAGAGATAGTTCGAGTCCTGAAGAAAATCAGGGGAAATCATTCCTGAAGAGAGGGCAAAGGCGGGTGGAATTGATAAAGTTAATGAATTGCCTAATAATTGAAGTAAGCAATGAGCATATTGAATGATTGCTATTAGCATTATCCAGGCGCTATACCTACTTTAGCTGCTGTCACTAATTCCACGCAGAGGAAGTCGCGGGCAAAAGCTAGTATTTCAATATTTTCGCTAGGATTTTTTGATTGTTTAGTACAAAAATTAACTTTACTTAAATGTAATAAGGTTGACATCTGTTGCGGGGTAGCAGAACTTCTGTGATTGTAGCTCAACTATGCGACGCCAGATGGGCTACTCGTATCTTCAAAAATAAAAATCGTACATGCAATTTTGACATAATTTCCTTTACTGTAAAGTTCAAATTATTGTAATGGGCTAGGGCTTATAGGAAATAAGCTCTTTCGAAATAAGAAAATATGGTCAATCATCCTTTATATAGCGTTGCGTTTGTAGTAGTGTGCATGTTGACGACATAGGTTTCCAGGCCGCAGAGAAGCATTATATATTTGTTGATGCCTGGAAAATTGAGGCCTGTCTGCCCATGCTGATGCTAGCTCTGAGCTTATTGCATTGCCTTTCTTGGAACTCTTCAACGTACTTTCGGTCATTGGTTCATTTGTCTTAGAGTTTGGTAAAATGACATTCGGTGTATGTGTTCAGTAGGCATGCTAAGGGATATATTTGCAAAAACCCAGGCGTTGAGTTTGGTTAATGCTTGAGAGCGCCATGTGCATTTGGCCTGTTTAGTGTCCATATTATGTAGATGCACTGCTTGCCACCATTTGAATATTGTCTTTAGAGCTCTTTGCATTAGGTTGGATATCGTGTGGAGGTAGGGGCCTTTGATAAAAGAAAAGAAGAAGTTTTGAGTAGAAACGATGTTAGACTAATAATGGACCGACGGATTTAGGCTGTTAGTACTCCTTTCGCCCTGCTTTTGCTATGTAGTTTACCTCGACCCGAGTCCAATTATCTGGTACGATTCGCCACGTGAAACTTGCACGGAATATAAGGGTCAGATGCAGATTGCTGTAAACGCGCTGTCGATTTAAATGGTTTACATTTTTCCAATGCCCATTTATTTTGTTTGGTCTAAAGGTGTTTGTTGCTATATTCCAGTCGATATTTCGTACCCTGTGGATTCGAGGATTCCTATGGACGCAAAGCTGTGTATTACTGGTTGAGTACGAACCGGGGAAGTGGGTGTGTCTGAGCAAATTCCTCTTCCGTGTTCACAAATGTGCCATCTGGTATTTAAGGAGACCGAGGTAGTTGGTTGGTGTCTTGGAGAGTATTATGTAAGTTCATGCTCCTTTATGAGTTTGGGGCAATATCAGGAGGCACCCCGTACGATTGCCCTGTCTAGACGGAACCACAGTATACAAAGTAACAGTGAACCGACGCCTTTGATGTTTGCGTTAATGTAGCACCACATAAGAACACAGTAGGGTTGTCACAGACTTTAACACAACTGCCCATAAGGCATAGAACATTTCAAATAAGACCCGCTAGCCCTGTAAGTAGTACCGAGCTACTAACAATGGAAATGTATGCAACTCGGGTCCGCGCGGCAACAGAACAAGTCACAACAGAACAGGTCACAACAGAACAGATCATAACAGATCAGGTTAGAACAGAACAGAACAGGTCACACAACAGATCAGGTTACAACAGAACAGGTCACAACAGAACAGGTTAGAACATAACAAGATAGAACAGAACAGATCACAACAGAACAGGTTTTGGAATTGGTCTGTTTTAATTGTTAACAGAATGGGTATGGTACTACGGGTATCATAGAGCATTGACTGAATATAATAAACAAATTTGGGAGGCAAAAATAAGGTAATGGAGAAGGTTCCGTCTAGACAGGGCAATCGTACGGGGTGCCTCCTGATATTGCCCCAAACTCATAAAGGAGCATGAACTTACATAATACTCTCCAAGACACCAACCAACTACCTCGGTCTCCTTAAATACCAGATGGCACATTTGTGAACACGGAAGAGGAATTTGCTCAGACACACCCACTTCCCCGGTTCGTACTCAACCAGTAATACACAGCTTTGCGTCCATAGGAATCCTCGAATCCACAGGGTACGAAATATCGACTGGAATATAGCAACAAACACCTTTAGACCAAACAAAATAAATGGGCATTGGAAAAATGTAAACCATTTAAATCGACAGCGCGTTTACAGCAATCTGCATCTGACCCTTATATTCCGTGCAAGTTTCACGTGGCGAATCGTACCAGATAATTGGACTCGGGTCGAGGTAAACTACATAGCAAAAGCAGGGCGAAAGGAGTACTAACAGCCTAAATCCGTCGGTCCATTATTAGTCTAACATCGTTTCTACTCAAAACTTCTTCTTTTCTTTTATCAAAGGCCCCTACCTCCACACGATATCCAACCTAATGCAAAGAGCTCTAAAGACAATATTCAAATGGTGGCAAGCAGTGCATCTACATAATATGGACACTAAACAGGCCAAATGCACATGGCGCTCTCAAGCATTAACCAAACTCAACGCCTGGGTTTTTGCAAATATATCCCTTAGCATGCCTACTGAACACATACACCGAATGTCATTTTACCAAACTCTAAGACAAATGAACCAATGACCGAAAGTACGTTGAAGAGTTCCAAGAAAGGCAATGCAATAAGCTCAGAGCTAGCATCAGCATGGGCAGACAGGCCTCAATTTTCCAGGCATCAACAAATATATAATGCTTCTCTGCGGCCTGGAAACCTATGTCGTCAACATGCACACTACTACAAACGCAACGCTATATAAAGGATGATTGACCATATTTTCTTATTTCGAAAGAGCTTATTTCCTATAAGCCCTAGCCCATTACAATAATTTGAACTTTACAGTAAAGGAAATTATGTCAAAATTGCATGTACGATTTTTATTTTTGAAGATACGAGTAGCCCATCTGGCGTCGCATAGTTGAGCTACAATCACAGAAGTTCTGCTACCCCGCAACAGATGTCAACCTTATTACATTTAAGTAAAGTTAATTTTTGTACTAAACAATCAAAAAATCCTAGCGAAAATATTGAAATACTAGCTTTTGCCCGCGACTTCCTCTGCGTGGAATTAGTGACAGCAGCTAAAGTAGGTATAGCGCCTGGATAATGCTAATAGCAATCATTCAATATGCTCATTGCTTACTTCAATTATTAGGCAATTCATTAACTTTATCAATTCCACCCGCCTTTGCCCTCTCTTCAGGAATGATTTCCCCTGATTTTCTTCAGGACTCGAACTATCTCTATACCAAATTTCAACTAAATCGGTTCAGCGGCTTAAGCGTGAAGAGGTAACAGACAGACAGACAGACAGACAGACACACTTTCGCCTACTTAGCGATGATATGAAATCCCTCCTTGTAATTTTAAACGGATTTGTTTTCACATTGACATTGCTTAAGCGCCACCGTACTGAACTGACAATAGGGAGCATGCATGAACTATACAGCATAGGAGCCATCTGATTTTTGGCGCGAGACGTAAATGTGACGTTTATGCTTCCAATGGAACCCACAAGATGGCAGAACCTACTATGCATATATAGATGGTATAGCACTTGCTTTGATTAGGTTAGGTCTTGTTTTTGTTTGAAATCGAGACTTGATATATTTTTAACGACGATGATGACACACGCTTAGTAACTCTGAAACATTGCTCTACATACTATTATCCACAGTAATCAGCTTTTACCAGTACACAACCTCACCTTAAGGGGCTCCCCGCGGTTTTCATCGATATTTGACAAGGTTTGAGCCGTTACTTCTACATTTACACTTCAGATAGAATTATAAGACAAATGGCTATCGATTCTTCAATCTTTAATCTCCATTCTTGTCTACCGGATTTTGAAACTAATGAATACTTTTTTTTTTTATACACTGTCTAAAATAACACTTTTTTCGTAACTGGATTGCTGTGAAGGATCTTACATGTACGAAATCTGCATATTTGGGTTCGTCTTTGACGTCTCTAAAAACTGGTCAAAGATGTAAATTTTAAAATAATTAACACAAAAGCTATGGCCAGAAAACCAGGTTATTGACCTAAAATTGTTCAACTTGATGTCGAATATCTCGAAGACAATGAACTTTGAAGTAAATATGGCATAATATATTTCTAAAAGTCGTTGCTATTATAGCTACAAAAAACAACGGATTGCACTCCGGGAGTGCCGACAGAAGTGAAAACTCAATGACTAGTCCAAAATGTCTGCAGCACTATGTATCCTCCTTTCTATTGAAAAACTTTAGTCCGAAATTGCTGGTCAGTGAGCTTGTTTAAAATTCAAATTTGTACAGTTAATTCTTTAAAATTCGAATAGAAATTGTAAAGTTACCTTGCAGATCTCGCATCTAAATATATTTGATCATGATATTTTGAGTTTTATTCACCATTACTAGAGTTCACTTTTATTAGCGATTTCATCAAGATGTAGCTTTATTGAATTATATTTGAGTGATATAAAGTTTGAATGTAACTGTGAGATCCTCGTATTTCAACCCGTACAAGATTAGAACCTTTTTCATGTAATGTCATTGAGTTTTTCTTTATTGATTTAATTGCCATCTATTTGAGTGGCCATCTAAACGTTACGATCACGTGATCGCTGTCTCAGAAAGTGCCCAACGCCGCTAAAGAAGTTCTCACTTTAAAAACATTAGAAAACTAAAGGATTCAGATCGAATGTCATAAGCGCCAAGGAGCCCCTTAACAACGAATTTTGAAAAACCAGCTTTTGCATTTTTTTTGTACTCGCATTGGGAACATTATAAAATACCTAAATGATTGGTAAATAAATAAATAGTCATTCACTTTTAAACATTTTTTTATTTCAGACATACACAGACGTACACTTATTCGAAGTCAAAAAACACATAAGTTCTCTTGATGATTTTCGGGTTGGTCACCTCTACGAACCACACCCCCGCGTCTTTCCAGATTAAAGTTTTCTGTTTAAGAGGCACGGAGAGGAATGATCTAATGTTGTGTTTTCTTAGCACCTCCAGCAAAAGCCCCTCCGCATGGTATCCCGAGTGTAACTGAAGGATGCTCCTCTCCTCCAGAAGTTCTTTGATCAGCTTCTTGAGATCGATCCGGGCCGCCTCCCACTTGTAAATGTCCACGTCAGGTGCCAGCGCCTCGATTGATGAGATGAATGCAATATTTGGTTCGTCGCTATCTCCACATTTATAATTGTACCCTAACCCCTTGTTACTAAACCACAGCCTCGCAACGAGTTCAATGACGTACTCCATTGTTATTTTCTGATTTTTTAATTAATTTTAGAAAGCGTATGCGTCAGTTACAGGTTGCAGGTATTGTGATCTCATTTATGATATTATAATTGGAACTGGTGGGGGGGAGGGACTGGGAGGGGGAAATGATCAAACGAGATAGTCTTATGTAATCTTTCAGTAGGAGTAGCAGAGAAAGCGTTATTATTGTTTGTCCTTGTCACACACTCACATTTTTTTTTTTAATTCCCCACAGTGAATTTAGTATGGTTTATGTTAGGTAACAAATAACCCGACCAAGTTACGTAGGTTATGCTTGATATGTTGTCAGGTATATTAAAACGTGTTTTCAATTTCTTCACTTTGCGTATGTTCTGTCCCTCACGGACTTTCTGACCTCTGAACTCTGACCTCTGACCATTCCGATTGAAAAGATTGAAGAGTATACCCCCAACATCGCATGAGTTTCATGACCATGTCGCATTACAGAATTACAGCATTAGTAAAATCTACTTTATTTCTAGTACTTAGAGTTCATAATCTTTAAAATAAGCTTCATTATCTGACTAAGGTTACAATACTTAATTCATGGCGGCAAACTCTATCTGTCAAATTCTACGGTGAATGGAAGTTTACAGTCACATACGACTTTTTGTTTTCGAACGTCACGGTCTACATCTCAACGATCGGCAACGCGCATGTAACATCTCGAACTTGCAAGCGTCCAAAGGCTACGGTGGCTGCTTACCATCAGGTGAGCCGGATGCTTGTTTGCCACCGACGTAGTATATAAAAAAAAAATCTGGATCTTTTTGAGGTCGGTAAACTACAAACTCCATACATTTGATAAGCACAAGCGACAAAACCAACCGCAAATAAAAATGCATCCGTGGTAACAATAGAATTCGCAGGCGTCCATGGGCTACGGTGACTGCTTACTGTCAGGCGAGGTCGTCTGCTTGTTTGCCACTGACGTGGTATTAAAAAAAACGCCGATATAAGCCTCATATTTTAAAACAAAGTTATTGAATCTTTGGGCAGTCGGCAGCGCGCTTGTATCCACCCTGGAGTTGCAGGCGTCCAAAGGCTACGGTAACAACTTACCATCAGACGGACTGTATGCTTATTTGCCACCAATGTGGTATAATAAAAGAAAAACCCCTTTACGGTTGGTAAACTACAAACTCCATACATTTGATAAGCACAAGCGACAAAACCAACCGCAAATAAAAGTGCATCCGTGTAAACTATTGAATTCGCAGGCGTCCATGGGCTACGGTGACTGCTTACTGTCAGGTGGGGTCGTCTGCTTGTTTGCCACTGACGTGGTATTAAAAAAAAACGCCGATATAAGCCTCATATTTTAAAACAAAGTTATTGAATCTTTGGGCAGTCGGCAGCGCGCTTGTATCCACCCTGGAGTTGCAGGCGTCCAAAGGCTACGGTAACAACTTACCATCAGACGGACTGTATGCTTATTTTCCACCAATGTGGTATAATAAAAGAAAAACCCCTTTACGGTTGGTAAACTACAAACTCCATACATTTGATAAGCACAAGCGACAAAACCAACCGCAAATAAAAGTGCATCCGTGTAAACTATAGAATTCGCAGGCGTTCATAGGCTACGGTGACTGCTTACTGCCAGGCGGGGTCGTCTGCTTGTTTGCCACTGACGTGGTATTAACAAAAAACGCCGATATATGTCTCATATTTTAAAACAAACATGATGGGCCTTTTTGCAATTTCATAGCGGATGTTTTTGGAACTAACTAGCGGTGTCCACTGACGAGGCGCCACTAGCGACATCTATATTGTTAAGCGAATCGATAGTCTGTCAAGCCGGATATGTCAGAAGCAATGTAAAGCAAACTAAAGTATGGTAACCCTAGGAAACGAACAAAAGGCAGGAATGTACATCGAACAGCGATGAAATGTAAACAAAACAGTTCCACAGATAAGATATAAATGACACACGATTTTCGAACTATTCAAACGTAGTGTTGGTAGCCCACGATTTTTAAAATTTGCCGCCTTTTTCTACTGACTAGATTTGCTTGACCAAGATTAATTAACTTACCATGAACCCCCTCTGACTCTGCGGACTTTTTTAGAAATACTCAGACGGCTGCTCATCTATACATATCATAGCGGATGGTTTTAGAACTAACGTTGCGCATACATACAGTCGCCCTCTGGCGGGGAAAGTTTAGAACTAACGTTGCGCATACATACTGTCGCCCTCAGGCGGGGCTAGCGGGGATTTTTGGAACTAACGTTGCGCATACATACTGTCGCCCTCTGGCGGGCCTGGCGGGGATTTTTGGAACTAACTAGCGGTGTCCACCGACGAAGGCGCCACTAGGGATATCTATTCATTTAAGCGATTCAACAACTCACATACAAAGTGGAGACATCTATTCATTTCATAGCGGATGGTTTTGAAACTAACGTTGCGCATACATACTGTCGCCCTCTGGCAGGAGAATTTTAGAACTAACGTTGCGCATACATACTGTCGCCCTCAGGCAGGGCTGGTGGGGATTTTTGGAACTAACGTTGCGCATACATACTGTCGCCCTCTGGCGGGGGCTTTTTAGAACTAACCTTGCGCATACATACTGTCGCCCTCCAGCGGGGCTGGCGGAAATTTTAGGAACTAACGTTGCGCATACATACTGTCGCCCCCAGGCAGGGCTGGTGGGGATTTTAGGAACTAACGTTGCGCATACATACTGTCGCCCCCAGGCGGGGCTGGTGGGGATTTTTAGAACTAACGTTGCGCATACATACTGTCGCCCCCAGGCAGGGCTGGCGGATAATTTTGGAACTAACGTTACGCATACATACTGTCGCCCTCAGGCAGGGCTGGTGGGGATTTTAGGAACTAACGTTGCGCATACATACTGTCGCCCCCAGGCAGGGCTGGTGGGGATTTTTGGAACTAACGTTGCGCATACATACTGTCGCCCCCAGGCAGGGCTGGCGGGGATTTTTGGAACTAACGTTGCGCATACATACTGTCGCCCCCAGGCAGGGCTGGTGGGGATTTTTAGAACTAACCTTGCGCATACATACTGTCGCCCCCAGGCAGGGCTGGTGGGGATTTTTGGAACTAACGTTGCGCATACATACTGTCGCCCCCAGGCAGGGCTGGTGGAGATTTTTAGAACTAACGTTGCGCATACATACTGTCGCCCTCTGGCGGGAGAATTTTAGAACTAACGTTGCGTATACATACTGTCGCCCCCAGGCAGGGCTGGTGGGGATTTTTGGAACTAACGTTGCGCATACATACTGTCGCCCCCAGGCAGGGCTGGTGAGGATTTTTGGAACTAACGTTGCGCATACATACTGTCGCCCTCTGGCGGGGGATTTTTAGAACTAACCTTGCGCATACATACTGTCGCCCCCAGGCAGGGCTGGCGGAAATTTTAGGAACTAACGTTGCGCATACACAGTGGCGCCTCTAGCGGGGAGTAGAGTGAACTAACCAGCGGCGCATACATACTGTCGCCCTCCGGCGGGGCTGGCGGATATTTTCGGAACTAACGTTGCGCATAGACAGTGGCGCCTCTAGCGGGGAGTAGGGTGAACTAACCAGTGGCGCCATCTAGCGGCGACCTTTGGAACTAACGTTGCGCATAGACAGTGGCGCCATCTAGCGGGGAGTAGGGTGAACTAAATTGTCACTACCTTGCGCATACATACTGTCGCCCTCTGGCGGAAAAGTTTTGGTCTCGGAGCGGCATAAACACACTACTCAAATACCAAATATATTGAATGATCACCAAAAATCATTAATGATCTTGAAGACCAAATTAATGCGATATTTTCACCTAAATAAACCACTATGATTACCAAAAAATGTATATATATTACCAAATAAAGTAAACTGATGCCAACATTACTGGCCCGTCCCGCTCAACCCCCCGTACCCCGCACCGCATACCTACCTAACTTAACCTACTTTTCTAGTAGCATTTCGTTATGCTACTAGAAAAGTAAGTTAAACTGCTATCAGTTAAGTGGGTTAGGTTAGGTTAGCACTGCGACCCTTACAGAAACGAAATGGTACTATAAAAGT
The DNA here is from genome assembly GCF_963556715.1 of Cydia fagiglandana. Taxonomy (NCBI): domain Eukaryota; kingdom Metazoa; phylum Arthropoda; class Insecta; order Lepidoptera; family Tortricidae; genus Cydia; species Cydia fagiglandana. The sequence continues at coordinate 17,973,208 of NC_085943.1, forward strand.
AGGTTAGGTTAGGTTTCCCTTACAGAAAAGAAATGCTACTGGAAAAGTGGGTTAGGTTAGGTTTGAACTGCGACCCATACAGAAACCAAATGCTACTAGAAAAATGGGTTAGGCTAGGTTAGAACCGCGACTGTTACAGAAATAAAACGCTACTAGAAAAAGGTGACGAAGTGGATTAATTAATTTTATAGTATTATTTAGTAGTATAGTTTTTGCACATTTTTAATTAAAATGTGGTCACAATTTTGGTGGTCATTTACTATTTTTGGGTTTACAATGATTATTTTGGAGTAATTTGCTTTAATAGGATAGCAAGATTTAAAAATTTGGTTATAATTGGTAATCATTTCACATTAAAATGGTGTTATAATTTTGGTGATCATTCATTATTTTACGGTGGTAAAATATATTTTTTTGGTATTAAATTTTATTAAATCTGGTGATCAGTTAAATAGCAGCCTTTTTAAAATTGTCTCGATGAGCATTAGTTGCCTGTGGAAATAAAAATACAGTCAGCGATAAAAGCTTGTACCACAAATGAGATTTTTGCCATAACTTATTTCAAGTATGGATCGATTTTATGAAGGTAATGTATCCTTATGACGTCACAATATTTGTCAATCATTGCCGGCCGCAGCTAGCGAAGTGACGCGATGAGTGCCTCCGGACAGGGTGCACCGATCGTGAACGAGCTCCTCGCCTTTCTGCAACAGAAGCTGCTGCTGGAAGGAGTGATGGACACGGTGTCTGCTGTCCAGATCTGTTCGTCGAGTTTTTCCGTCGAAGATATCTGTGCAGCAAAGAAGGTGCTGCACGAGTCCCTCGGGATCGCCGGCACGTATGTACCTCACCGGAGAGGAGATGAAACCGGGAAGAAGACCCTCGAGAACATCATTAACGTTCTAAGGGAGAATGAAGACCTGATTCCGGAGTTTGCGACGACGGGTGCTTCCAGCCTGCCGTCCTATATTCCGGATCATGTCGACGTTAGCTGCTTGTTGAAGGAAATCGTGGCCCTAAAAACAAGTCTAGCAGATGTCATTTCGAAGTTTGATGCGGCCCAGGTCACTATAACCGAGTTACGCAACGAAGTCATCAGTTTGCGAAACAGTGCCCTTACTCGGTCGGCGGCGTCGAATTTCAAGAGCGATGACCGGCAAGCCACGAGCGCCGAGTCGGTCAGTTTGCATGTTGCTGACACTGTAAAATGTGTCGCATCAGCTGTGTTGCCGCCCGCGAGCCTCCCGCGCGCGCGCCCTCCCCCCGCCTCCTCCAAATCACGTCATCGTGTTTACGCGGATGTCGTCGCCGGTCCGAAAGTCGCATCGAACCGGGTTAGTGTACCTGTAAAGGGTACTGAAGATCGAGCGGCTCCCAAGGAGAAGCTCCCTGTTGCCAGTGTGGATGAGGAGGATTTCACACTGGTATCGAGAAAGAAGAAGGCGCGCACGGCGCCTCGTAAGACTCAGTGTGGTACCGCCGAACCGGCTAATTCTGGCTTGCGGATTGCTACACCGAGTAAGGCGCTGTACGTATCGCGCCTGCATTATACCGCCACGGCTGCTGAAGTGGTGGAATATGTACACCAGAAGACCGGCTACACGCTGAGGGTGTTCCAGCTTCGATCGCGCCACTACGTGCACTTCAACTCTTTTGTGGTGCGCGTGCCGCGACCGCTGCAGGAGACCATCGAGTGCGCCGAATTCTGGCCGAAAGGTGTCGTGTTTCGGAGGTTCCGGGGCAAACTGCCGAATCCGACACAAGAGCAGCCGATGCAACGGAGCCACGCCGTTTTATCGTCTAAATAGTGTTTAGTTTTAAGTTTATAAAATACATATGTATGTTAGTCTGTAAGGTATTTGTAATATGGGCCTTGTTGCCTGAATTAAATTTCTAAAAAAAAAAAAAAAAAATTGCTTTACCTTTACCTTACCCCTTTGCCGAAATCTTTCACAATTGTGCAAACTTTTGTATGGACTGACAAATAGCCTTTATTTGTACGTTGCGTACAAATCATGTAGAAACAGCAATCCATTTGACGTCCCCTCCCCCGCAAATATCAGCAGACTGTTTCGTAAAGAAAATGACAGCGATGACATCTCTGTTACTAAATGCTCTAAGATTCTATAGTTTCAAGGACTAGGAGCACATGATTTAAAAAGTTGCATATTTATAATTTTTTTGCTGACTCTACAATGCATGGAACACATGCTTGATAGCGACGCTCGAATACACGTGTTTCTCACATGGGTAATGCATTATTTAGCTATCCCTCATCCCTCTCACTCACTCACTTTTAACAACAAAGATAACGCTCATGGTATGATAATATACTGCGCCTGGTACTCTCTTCCCGTCTTTTCTAGTTCACCTGACTGACACAAACCTACGTCATCATGCGACAGCGCTATATGATAATATGCAATAGCGCTATATATGTGAGGGGGCAGGTAGAGGAGCCTCACAGGGATGATGGGAATGAAAAGGCAGGATCCAGAGCGATGAGGGGTATTTATTATTTAAATAAAAAGGCACCTGTAACAATACAGGTTACGTGTTAACAGATAGGTATGTATAAAAATACTTTCGTAATTCAGAAGGTTAGAAATCAAATAACTTACAATATGTGCCTTGGTGATGATGTAGATATATATCTGGAAGGTGTGCAGGGCCACAAAACGAGCACTATACTGAACTGCACGCACTTATGAATTATTACGTTTACTAATAAAAATCACACTTAAACGGTCGTGTTTAGAAACTTGGGAAGTACAGTCCGTTAGATAAAATGATGTTTATCGATCAAAGTATGTGATCGAACTGAAAATAAAAATCATTGAATGGAATTTGGAATAGGATTTGAATTTCAAAAAGGAATTTAGAATTTGTATGGTGCCAGAAATAGTATGAAGGTCGATAGTGTAACGCTTCGTTACACGCACCGTTACACTACCGGGGTCGCCCTGGAAGGGAAAATCCTGGGGCTTATGGCCAAAGGATTTTTCCGTAATGTAAATATAATGTAATGAATATGGGTATGAGTGATAAATTTAGAAGGTGGGGATGTTATATACAATGTTTATCATACAAGAGAGGCGATTTAAACATGCATACCAAAGGTCATTCATACATCATCTTATAAAATTTTGGTTAATTGTTTAACCAAAATAAGTTTCAATAGAGTACTCCTTTAAGTAGAGGACGTACTCATTAAATCGCTCTCCATTAGTATTAAGGCTTATTAATCAGTAACCACCCGCTGAATATTAATGAATCTAAATATAATATCTACAATAATGTGTACCTACAAAGAGTACGATTGTTGAAATTTATTCAACAAAATAATGCCGTATGGAATGTAGGATTACTACAAAATATCATAAGATAATTCCTTAATGGAATTAATAAATGTACTGTACGGTACGTATGTACCTAAGTACGTAAATATGAACGTTATGTCAAGGGAAGAAATATATAAATAAGTATTGTTCTAACTCTGGTAGAGTTAGCTTTGAATAACGTTATATGAACGTAATATAACGTTATATAAATTAAATAGTATAAATGAACGTATAAATTCGTACTAAGTAGGTATGTACGAAATGTAATGAGTCCGAAATGTATAATGGGGATGAGATATAATTATAAATGTATAACATTATATACAATATTTTACAAGTTAGGAGCTTAGGAGAAAAGTAGCTAAGTTTGAGCCAAATAAGAATCTAATTAAGGAAAAACAGTATATTATTTATTTTAGAATTTTGGGGAGGGGTTTAAGGTCTCTAATATGCCATCGTCCGAGCATTTTGCCGGACATGTCTTGTAGGACATATACTAAGGGTGATATTTTTTTTAGGATAGAACATTTAATAAACTTGGGTGCAAGTTTAGCAGAATAGTGTTTAGGAGAATTACTAATTGCGTAATTTCGTTTCCAGACGATGTCATTTTCGTTGAATTCGAAATGTTGGTGATGTTTATTATACGATGAAGAATTGGTTTGGTGCGCTCTCCAAAGACGGGCTTGTACTTCGGAGAAGACAGGCTGGAGAAGACCAAGATTATCAGCGTATTCGTCTCTGGGCGCGAATATAATATCATCTGTGAGATCAGATTTATCGTATGCTGATCCACATGTGACTAATTCGCGACCAAATACAAGGAAAGAAGGAGTATAATTTGTTGTTTCATTTACGGAAGTATTAATAGCAAATTGTATCTTATGTAGGTTGATATCCCAATTCCTGTGGTCATCCTGTATGAATGAGGATATTGCTGTGGTAACAACTTTATTATATCTCTCCACGGGATTTGGTTGGGCGCATTTAATTGCGCAATAGTGTATTTTTGGGATCTGATAGGAGTGGAATAAATCCGTTGTCTCTTGACTAACGAATTGAGGACCATGGTCAAGAATTATGGTCTGTGGGATTCCGTACACTAGGAAAACTAGGTTTTCTAGAATATGAACGATTACTGATGACGTAGCACGTTTAATCGCAAAGAGGAGGCAGTATTTTGAAAAACAGCAAGTAACGACAAAGATGAATCTGTTGTGTTTTAGTGTAGTAGGCAAGGGGCCGATCAAATCTATTGAAATGCATTGAAAGGGTCGAGAGCATTGCTTAGGTTTACCCATTAGGCCAAGTTTTAGTTGGGTTTGGTGTTTGCAAGCTAAGCAAGTCTCGCATTTGGCAATAAAATTTGAAATATCTTTGTACATTCCTGGCCAAAAATATTTCAATTTAACTTTATTGTATGTTTTAAATGTTCCGAAATGAGCGCAAGTTGGGGTGGAATGATTTTCTGTGATAATGGGTATTCTGTACTCTAGTGGGATAACTTCTTTCCAATTATACTCAGATTGGAGTAACGAAGGGGTTTTTGAGTATCGGTATAATTTATTATTATGTATTATGTAATCTGGAGTGGTGTTGGGGTTAGAACTGCATTTAGCGTAGATATTATTATACCAGTCGTCATTGGTATTAGAACTATTGTAGTTAATAACGTCTACTGAAGGTAAGCGTGATAAAGCGTCAGGGATTAGATGATCTTTACCACGTTTATGTTTAATTTCGAAGTTAAATGTAGATAGACGAATACTCCAGCGGGCTAGACGTCCGGTTGGATTATCTAGATGGAGAAACCATTGTAATGCGGAATGGTCTGTGTAGATTGTGAACTTTAAGCCGTTGTCAAGATAGCAACGCCAATGTTCTAGGGCTAGTAAGACACTTAAGAGTTCTCTTTCTGTAATTGAGTAATTTCTTTGGGGACCAGTTAGGGATTTGCTCATATAAGCAATGGGTTTCTCAACGCCATCAAATTCTTGGGTCAGCATGGCACCGATGCCGAAGCTGGATGCATCACAGTGGACTGCGAAGGGTTTTGAGAAGTCTGGGCAAGCAAGAACAGGGGTAGAGACTAGAGCTTCTTTAATGGATTTAAAGGCATTGTCTTCTAGTGATGTCCATTTAAATGGTGGTGCTTTTTTGGAAGTGGAGGTAAGTTTAGTTAGTGGTGCAACCTTTGTGCTGAAATCGGGGATAAAGCGTCTATACCAACTTGCTGTACCTAGGAACTTTTTAACTTCTCGAGGAGTTGTGGGAGGTGGGATGTTAAGTATTGCCTTAACCTTGTCAGGATCTGTTTGAAAGCCGTGTTCATTAACTATGTAACCAAGATATTTAAGTTCTTTTTTGAAAAATGAACACTTGGGGAAGTTTATAGTAATGTTGGCTTGTACTAGCCTTTGGTAAACTTTATTAAGTAAAGTGATGTGTTCATCGAAAGTATTACTTATGATGATAATATCATCTAAGTAGGTAAATACTGAGTTATCAAGGTTTTCAGAAGGGAATAACGCATCCATAAAGCGTTGTTGGGTAGCAGGGGCATTAGTCAATCCAAAAGGCATTACGCGAAACATGTACATGCCTTTTGAGGGTACATGGAAACTAGTTTTAGGTCTATCAGAAGGGCGTAGGGGTATTTCCCAAAATGCTTTTGCTATGTCTATCGATGATAGATATTTAGCATTTTTTAGATTATCTAGAATGTCAGAAATGAGTGGGAGTTTGTAGGCATCTTTGCGCGTAATCGAATTTAGTTTACGGCTGTCGATGCAAAAACGCCACGTTCCATCTTTTTTAGGAGTTATTATGACAGGGTTTAGCCATGGGCTTTCACAGGGTTCGATAACATTAAGCTTTAGCATTTCATCAACTTCTTTGCATAAAGCTTTTTGTTTCTCTGGAGAAAGCCTATAGCATCGCTGTTTGATTGGTGGATGGTCACCGGTATCTATGTGATGTTCAATGAGGTGGGTTCGTCCTAAGGGTTTGGTTTCTGTTGAAATATTTTTAAATTTTTCAATAATAGTATCTGAAATTAACTGTTGAGTTTCAGAAAGGTTGTCATAATTAGTGATGTGTTGGTCGCAGGTGGAAATAACTAGGGTATCTATATGTTTATCAGAATATGACGTTATGTCAGGTAATATGTGGGGAGCTATATTGAATTTTCTCCAAAAATTTGTGCCTAGAATCAAGGGTTGCTTTACAGTAGGGATAACATGAGCGGTAATAATAGCCACAATATTTTTGTACGAAATTGGTAGTTGAATTGTACCAATAGAGTATATAGGGTAGCCGTCGGCTACAGAGCCTACGACTTTATGGTCGTAATTTATGGTAAAATTGTGGGATAAGAGAATTTTATGGGAATTATTTCCGAAAATAGTTAAAGCACTGCCACTGTCTAAGAGGCCACATAAAGTTAAATTATTTGTCTGGATGTTGACATAAGGTCGTTCATCGTATGGATCTTGAGTGAAAAGTGCTGATGTAGTATTGTATGATGACATAAATAATTTAATGGTATCTAACCATTGGTTCCATTCTGTAGCAGTAGTTTTATTTAAGTTACTTTTCTCCTTTATGCGTTTTTTGGAAATTTATGGCAAACTGTACATTTTGCAAAAGTGACATTTTGTTTGCCACAGCGGAAGCATACTATATTTTTACTTGTACAAATATCTAAAGAATGATCGTTTGTTCTGCAACGCGGACAGGAGTAACGTAACGTAGAAGGTGGTGCTGTTACAGTATGGACCGGTTTATTAAATGGGAATGGTGGTATGTACGGTTGGGAAGGGGGGGTATGGTTAGAATCTTGTTGAATGTTGGTATAGTTGCTAGAGCTATAAGTAGAGGTAGTATTACAGCTTTCGTACCATTTGCACGATTGGAATAATGTGTCTATAGACGTAACATCTGTAGGAACTAATCTGGAACTGTAATAAGGGCTCATGTTTCTACGGAGGATATCTATTTTTTGTTTTTCAGAAAGGGGTTCATGTAATTTGGAAAAGAGGGCTTCCATGGCTGAAAAATACATTATTATTCGTTCATGTTGTTTTTGTTTACGGGAATGTATATTTTGTAGTAAGTTGTGGTCATGGTCATGCAATTCGAAATCTTTTAAGAAGTGGGTTTTAAATGATTTCCAATCTGTAAGGGTTGTTTTCTTTGACCTATACCAATCTAAAGGAGTGCCTGATAAAAAATCGTATATATATTTGTGTAAGCGTTTGTCGTCAATGTTACGCGCAATTGCAAACTCTTCGATGTTTCGAATAAAATCATAAGGGCAACTATCACCTTTATAGTTGAATTTTTAAAATCGCTTGGTTTTGCTTCAGAGAGGTTGGTTAATTTTCGAGCAAGTAGGTCTAAATTTGTGGAATCATCTATCAAAGAGGTTGCTGACGCGTAAGTTGACGTTGTTGTTGACGGTTGTGACATGTTAAATTTTGTTTGACATTTTGACAAAAATTCGCATATTTTCGAATAGTTGTCAATAATTTCTGGAGATAATTCAGTGGTAATATGGAGACGTTCTATTCTGTTATATAAATGAAATAAGAAAACCGCTATTCTATCGTGCTTCGCTTGGTTGGTGGTCGCAAGCTGTAGCTGAGAAGAAACTATTGTGAGGCATCTGCTAATTTCGGTGATATCCTGTTCAAGATCATATGGGCTGGAGAGATTCGAACACGGGTCCGCGAATAAATTTGGAGTGAGGAGCTGTCTTAAATCATCAGCCTGCGCGGTGGCTGGGAACTGAATGTTCCTGAGTTTGAGCTCATAGATGAGTTCAGGTTTATTTAATAGTGCTGGATTCATTGTTTATTAAAGTGGATACCTATTACGAAGAGAATAATTGATGTTATCAATATAAATAAAATATGTAGTTATTAAATTTTATTTTTTATTGAATCGAAAGGAGAAGTTTATTGTGATATTAGGCTTAGTTGTGTATATTTATTTAATCGGGTGAAGGATAAGCTATCGGATTATCTCCAACAGTACTGCCGTAAGTCAGGATTGGCTCGCACTTCAGTGACTCCAAGGAGTTTTAAAAACACTTAGGATTGAAACCAATTTGTGAGATTTCAGTGGAAATCTTGGATTGTGTAATTGTATGTGATAGATGTTTTGTGTAATCACTATGTTAAGAGTTTTGTTACGTGGCGCGACAAAAAGCGTAGGACGTTGGCATAATAGGGATTAGAAAATAGATATAGATAAATTGGTATAAGATGATGAATGATGATAGATGTATATGTAATTGGTTATTTAAGGGGGGAATTTTGGTTAAACGGTTGAGGATTAGATAAAAGGTTGGTTGTAAAATAGAAAATTAAATAAAATGATGTTAGGCCGAGAGATATTGCGAAAATTTGAGTTGGGTCGACTATAACCTTTTAGAATTTTGAAAAGATCTTAAAGCTAGCAATTACAAACAATATAAAAAAAAATTGGTAGAATAAGGAAAAATGTAGAACTGGAACAGCTGGTTGCGGTTGTTGGGTAGGAGCAGGTGCTGGCACGGAGGAACTGGAACGGGCTGCTCAGCGTCGTAGGGCGGGTGGGTGTCTTGTCAGGTCCGGGTTTGAGCACGTTGATGGCGCCAGTGTGAGGGGGCAGGTAGAGGAGCCTCACAGGGATGATGGGAATGAAAAGGCAGGATCCAGAGCGATGAGGGGTATTTATTATTTAAATAAAAAGGCACCTGTAACAATACAGGTTACGTGTTAACAGATAGGTATGTATAAAAATACTTTCGTAATTCAGAAGGTTAGAAATCAAATAACTTACAATATGTGCCTTGGTGATGATGTAGATATATATCTGGAAGGTGTGCAGGGCCACAAAACGAGCACTATACTGAACTGCACGCACTTATGAATTATTACGTTTACTAATAAAAATCACACTTAAACGGTCGTGTTTAGAAACTTGGGAAGTACAGTCCGTTAGATAAAATGATGTTTATCGATCAAAGTATGTGATCGAACTGAAAATAAAAATCATTGAATGGAATTTGGAATAGGATTTGAATTTCAAAAAGGAATTTAGAATTTGTATGGTGCCAGAAATAGTATGAAGGTCGATAGTGTAACGCTTCGTTACACGCACCGTTACAATATATAGCGACCATGTTATTGTGACGTGGGCTTGTGTCACTCTGGGAACAGAAGACCATGTTTTATTAGACTATGATAATACTAGTGGCTCTGTGAGCTGCAGACCTCGCGAGCATATATTATTGGGCACGACGACAGCGCCACACAGAGGTTGCAACTACATAGGCCCGTATTTTGTCATAACTATTAAGCGATAAGTGAGTAAATTGTAATAATTTCATTTTACACTGAAATCAAAACTGAACGGTTTATTAGTGCGATTTTTATAAAAAAAAAGTGATTTTTGAGAAAGGTTACGAAATATGCTGGCTAAGAGCTTTAATCGATAACCTTGCCCAATCAATTTGAGATAAAAAAAAAATGAAAAAAAATATATTCACCAAAAAGTAATTACAAAGTTGATAAACATTGGTCCGCACTAGGCACGCCTGTATCGCGGTGACCAATAACATATTAAATATGTTATAACTAAAGTATGTTTCAGTCGGTTGACAGATTTAATCAGTTGGTTTTGTCTACAACTAAGTATGTACTTATACATTTAAACATTAAAACTAAACTATTAATAATAATACAAATTACTTAGTTAATTTTGCATATGAAAAATTTCAACTATTTCGAATTTGGACAATTTTTTCTGTCTCGTCGTTATTTAAGTTGGCTAGCCACTTCCTTATAAGTTGTTTGGTTTAAATACTGGTTTTTCTTTAATATTTACATTTCTAGTGACAATCTATAAGTACATATTATATTACTAGCTGTGCCCGCGGCTCCGCCCGCGTGGAATTCGGTTTGTGTCTTTATCTTATTGTTTCGGGGCCCTTGCGGATACACTTCGACCCATAGGGATCTTTTGTGCAGTTACCCCCTAGAGAAGATAAAAGGTTTGTAAACCTTATATCTTGATTTTTTTGGTTGGTAAGCTGCTATAAATATATAAAAATAGTAAATTATATTACGCTGTATTTTTTTATTAAAAAATTATAACATTTATAATTTCCTGCATGATCATTTCTGATAAGAATTCTATTTTAATGTTTCATACTTTTTAGAGCGCGATTTGTAGTAGTCCGACTACGCCCGACTCTTTTAGTATGAGAAAGTCGAAGTCGCCTAGCTTTGGATCAAGTGCAGTGCGCCACAGACGTCGGGCAACGTCTGACTCTTTTAGTATGAGGGCGCTGAAGGCGCCGGGCTTTGGAACGCGTACAGCGCGCCACGTACGTCGGCTTACACCCGACAATTTTAGTATGAGGGCGCCGAAGGCGCCCGGCTTTGGAATGCGTACAGCGCGCCACGTACGTGGGGCTACTCCCGACGCTTTGAGTATGAGGGCGCCGAAGGCGCCCGGCTTTGGCAAGCGTACAGCGTGTCACGTACGTCGGTCTACGCCTGACTCTTGTAGTATGAGGGCGCCGAAGACGCCCAGCTTTAGAACGCGTACAGCGCGCCACGTACGTCGGGTTACGCCCGACGCTTTGAGGATGAGGGCGCCGGAGGCGCCCAGCTTTGGAACGCGTACAGCGTGTCACGTACGTCTGTCTACGCCTGACTATTAGTATGAGGGCATCGAAGGCGCTTAGCTTTGGAACGCGTACAGCGTGTCACGTACGTTGGTCTACGCCTGTCTCTTGTAGTATGAGGGCGCCGAAGACGCCCAGCATTAGAACGCGTACAGCGAACCACGTACGTCGGTTTACGCCCGACGCTTTGAGGATGAGGGCGCCGGAGGCGCCCGGCTTTGGAACGCGTACAGCGTGTCACATATGTCGGTATACGCCTGACTCATGTAGTATGAGGGCGCAGAAGAAGCCCAGCTGTAGAACGCGTACAGCGCGCCACGTACGTCGGGTTACGCCCGACATTTTGAGGATGAGGGCGCCGGAGGCGCCCGTCTTTGGAACGCTTACAGCGTGTCACGTACGTCGGTCTACGCCTGACTATTAGTATGAGGGCGTCGAAGGCGCCCAGCTTTGGAACGCGTACAGCGTGCCACGTACGTTGGTCTACGCCCGACACTTTTAGTATGAGGGCGTCGAAGGTGCCCAGCTTTGGAACGCGTACAGCGTGTCACGTACGTTGGTCTACGCCCGACACTTTTAGTATGAGGGCGTCGAAGGTGCCCAGCTTTGGAACGCGTACAGCGTGTCACGTAAGTCGGGTTACGCCCGACACATTTAGTATGAGGGCGCCGAAGGCGCCCGGCTTTGGAATGCGTTCAGCGTGCCACGTACGTCGGGCTACTCCCGACGCTTTGAGTATGAGGGCGTCGAAGGTGCCCAGCTTTGGAACGCGTACAGCGTGTCACGTACGTAGGTCTACGCCCGACACTTTTAGTATGAGGGCGTCGAAGGTGCCCAGGTTTGGACCGCGTACAGCGTGTCACGTAAGTCGGGTTACGCCCGACACATTTAGTACGTGGGCGTCGAAGGTGCCCAACTTTGGAAAGCGTACAGCGTGTCACGTATACGTTGGGCTACGCCCGACAATTTTAGTATGAGGGCGTCGAAGGTGCCCAGCTTTGGAACGCGTACAGAGTGTCACGTAAGTCGGGTTACGCCCGACGCTTTGAGTATGAGGGCGTCGAAGGTGCCCGGCTTTGGAACGCGTTCAGCGCGCCACGTAAGTCGGGCTACTCCCAACGCTTTGAGTATGAGGGCGCCGAAGGCGCCCGGCTTTGGAACGCGTACAGTGTGTCACTTACGTCGGGTTACGTCCGAAGGTTTGACTATGAGGGCGCCTTCGGCGCCCGGCTTTGGTAATCGTACAGCGTGTCACGTACTTCGTATGAGAAAGACAATTTTTGTATGCGAAAATCGAAGTCGCCTGGCTTTGGACCGCGTGCAGCGCGCCATGTACGTCGGGCTACGCCAGACTCTTTTGTATGAAGGCGCCTAAGGCGCCCGGCTTCGGACCTGGTACAGCGCGCCACGTACGTCGGGTTACGCCCGACGCGTTGAGTATGAGGGCGCCGAAGGCGCCCGGATTTGGAACGCGTACAGCGCGCCACGTACGTCAGGCTACGCCTGACGCTTTGCGTATAAGGACGCCTGCGTGCACCGTGTCACGCACATCAGGCTACGCCCAACACTTTCAGTACCTATGAGAAAGTCGAATTCACCCGGCTTTGGAACGCGAACAGCGTGTCATGTACATCGGACTACGCCCGACACTTTAATATGAGAGAGTCGAGGGCACCTGGCTTTGAACCGCGTGCAGCGCGCCACGTACACCGGACCTTCTTTGTTTTTTTTGTTTAATTGAGAAATTTAATAAGTTCTTTGTAATTTAATAAGTATCCCATTCAATAATAATATTTGGTTTAATGAGATTAGCTTCTCTTAACATTTTTTGTCAATTCGTACTTTCTGAAACTCAAATTTAAACCTAGATGTTGGATATATATTATTTATCGGCTTTCACAACCCTTCATTTTGATACCCTACTCGATTGGTTTCCACGATATTTTTTCTAAAGGTTGCGTAATATGGCGTTTGAAGTCCGCAATATTGGTTTGATAATGACGTCACATAGCCTTTGTCACCCGGGATGACGTAAGAATTCTAATGATGTATCCTACGTATAAATCGGTTAAGGCATTCAGAAGTTAAGGTGGAATAAAGAAACTCACATAAATAAATACAGTGAAACCTGGTTAAGTGGGACCTGGATAAGTGAGAAACCTCTATAGCTGGGACTCATGATGCGGTCCCGACACTTTAGCACTGAATTACCTCTGTTACTGAGAAAAAACGAACCTCTATAACTGGGATTCGTTCTTGTGATTTTATAGTCACATTTACCTCTATAATTGAGACAGAGAGTGTATTTTACCTCTTTTACTGAGACTATATTTATAAAATTCTTTTTTTACTAATTGTTTTTTAGAATTTTATAGGGAATTGACTTCTGTATCTGAGATAACGTCAATCTATGACCTCCCTAACTTGGACTTCAATGAACATTTTCCGTATTCTTACTAACTCTTAGTCTATCCACAAATTCCGCATTTGCCTAATTGTTTCTAAACAACTTCAAGTTTGATTTAATTAATTTATGTAAGTAGTTAAAACTATCGAAACGAAAGCTGAAATTTTGTTAAGTAACATGAAAAAATAAATTTTCATTTATTTATTTATTTATTTATTTATTTAAACTTTATTGCACAAAACATAAAAATAATGTACAAATGGCGAACTTAATGCCTAATGGCATTCTCTACCAGTCAACCATCGGGCCAAACAGAGACATGTAAAAATGGTGCAAGGAGAACAGAGGCATTTATTAGAACATTGGAAAACAACTGAACAACGAACAACTAATAATTCTGATAAACTACATATAGAATACACAAATAAATATACTAGAATATATATAATTAATATACTACTACATATTTCATACATACTCATAATATATAATATATAATGATGGACACTACTCGAACTCTTGTTTCAGCAGATACTTATGTAGCAACCGCTTGAAAGCTAACTTGCTCGGGGCTTGTCTAATATTGAGAGGGAGTGAATTCCAGAGACGACTCGCCTGGACAGCAAAGGAGTTAGTCGTAAACCCAGTGCGGTGAGCAGGAATTGAGAGTTTGAGAACACGAGATGTACGCAGCTCACAGCCGGGACGAGGAGTATCAAACAGGAACTTATTCTTTAGGTATCCAGGAGCAGAAGGCTCAAACAAGATTGAAAATAGAGTACAAAGTATTCGAAGCGATCTACGGCGACGGATGGAGAGCCAATTGAGCTGGCGACGGTAATAGGAAACACGATCGTATTTACGCAGGCCAAAGATAAATCGTATGCCGTTGTTGAGGAGACATTCAAGTTTATTAAGGGACTCTTGAGTGGCATTCGTTGTACACACATCGCCATAATCAATAATTGGCAAAATTAACGCCTGCACCAACATCTTCTTTGTACTTACTGGGAGAAAATTCTTAAATTTATACAAAGTCCTTAGTGTGCCTGAGACCTTACGACTCACATCAGCTACCTGGCTGCTCCAGGAAAGGGTAGAATCAAGAATTAATCCTAAATTCTTAGTCTTAGTGCACACGGGAATGACAGACTCATCAAACAGGATTGGTGCGATAGCGACTGTACTAAGCTTTGAGATTTGGCGCTGGCTCCCCAGAATTACGGCTTGACACTTGGATGGATTAACACTAATACCAAAACTGCCAGACCATTCAGCGATGTGTTCTAGATCAGCGTTTAGCAAAGAAATGGCAGAATTGATATCATTCACATCAGCTTGAGCATACAGCTGTAGGTCGTCCGCATACAAATGGTAAGAGCTACGAATATTGGTGGTAATCAAATTAATAAATACGGAAAACAAAAAGGGCGAAAGAATACCACCTTGAGGAACACCGGTGTTCAGTGCACACCAATCAGATAGTGAGCGGCTAGCACGGACTGCCTGGACACGATCGGATAAATATGAGGAGAACCACTTTGTCGCCTCTACAGATACCCGCAAGTGAGTCAGAGTAGCGAGGAGTAGGTCATGGTCAACCACATTGAAGGCGTTCGAGAAGTCTATAAGCACCAGCACCGTGACCTTGGATGCTTCCATCCCAAGCCGAATGTCCTCGGTAACTTTAAGAAGAGCAGTGGTGGTGCTGTGACCGGATCGGAAACCAGACTGAAGTGGTGACAGAAGATTGTTCCGGTGTATGAATTGTGAAATTTGTTTATGGGCCGCAGCCTCGAGAATTTTGGATAGAAATGGAAGAATAGAGATCGGCCGAAAATGATTGAGAGAACTGGGGTTATTAACTTTAGGAAGAGGAATAACAAAGGCCTTACGCCAACAAGAAGGAAAAACCCCAGTACATAAGGATGTATTAATGATGTGCGAAAGTACCGGCAGTATTTCATCAAGAATGTGGATGACCATGACTCGACTCACATTGTCATGCCCTACAGCCTTAGATTTAATTGACAGAATAATTTTGCGGATCTCTTCAAGAGAGACAGGACTAAAGGTAAATGGGTCGATATCAGGAGAAGAGAGAGAGGCAATAAGGCATACAGTTTTAAATTTTACTAGTGAGGTAAGGGGAGTAGTTTTGGCAAAATGACAATTTAATTGATCTAGAGTGAAAGAGGTAGTGTCCACATCACCATTAGATTTACCTATACCGAGTGACCTTAGGAATTTCCATGTGTCAGCAAGAGAGGAAGATATAACATTTTCATGGATATAACGGCGCTTCGCAGCTCTTACCATTTGGTTGCATCGGTTTCTCGCAGCTTTGAACAAATCCCAGTTCGCATCACACCTATCCCGCTTGTAACAACGAAAAGCTTTATCACGCCTAGCCATTGCCGCTCGAACACCCTTCGTAATCCACGGGGCAGGTGGCCGCTTCAGCCTTACTCCACGAACCGGGGCATGAGTATCGAAAAGATTTAACAGAACGGAATTAAAGTTAGCTACTTTTTCGTCTACTGTCGATGCGTCATAGGTGGCAGCCCAGTTAGCCGAAGCAGCGTCTCGTTTAAGTGACTCAGGATCAAGACGGGCGAAGCTCCGCAAATTTAACACGATTGGAATTTGCTTGGGCGATTTAATCTTGTACGTCAGATAAATAAGGTCGTGATGCGAGAACCCAGGAGCACAAAATTGGCCTGATTTGACGACGTTATCCATAGAAGACGTCAGGATAACGTCCAGCCACGAGTCCGGCGAGTCAATGTTATGATGCGTCGCCTGCAAAGGCACTAAAGAAAAATCAGCAGCCTCGACAATTGATCTTAGTTGAAGTGATCTAGAGTTGTCCCTCAGTAAGTCCGTGTTAAAATCGCCCATAATTATATGATGTGTGCACTCGGAACCCACATCCGACAGAAGGTCATCAAAAACGGAGAAATAATCAACTGCTGGTGGACAGTAAATCACACCAAGAATAATGCAGGCGCCGAGTAACTTTACCTCTATAACTAAAAACTCCATAGAGCCAGAGTAAAGAGAGGGGGAACTTTTCACAATTTTGTATGGGATGTCAGAACGGAGATAAATTGCCACACCTCCACCTCGTTTGCCTGTGCGGTCATTACGCAACAAGATAAACCCGGGGAGACTGCAAGAAGTAGACGAGATTTCAGGCTTAAGCCAACTTTCACTAACAAGGATAGCATGAACATCGCATGAAGAAAACGTATCTAAAAAATCAGCAAAATGACTACAGATGCTTTGCGCATTGATATGGCAAATGTTGAAAAGGTTGCGTTGTCTCTGGAATTCACTTTTTACCAAAGAGCCGAGAGTATTCGACCCAATCGGCTCATCAGTTGAATGGAAAGAAGTAGATAAGTCACAAGCAGAATAAAAAGAGTCATTCGATCCATCAATAGACATAAATATAACTATATAAAAAAATATAAGACTAATAATGTATAAATATTATAAAGCTAACTAATTTGTAATACGGGCCTATTTAGCCCGCCGGTCGACCAAACGTAGTACACTCGATGATGAGTTGATTAAAAAATATACATGTCAGATCAACAGAAAAAGCAAGATATTATAACAACATTTAAAACAATAACTAACTAAAATGAAAACAGGAATTGCAAATGAATACTTAGTTAATAAAAACAGAAAACACAATTGCGAGTATTTATTAAATTTCTAATACGCAATGAAGTCCGTATCAAATTTAATTTAATTTTGAAATATCTATCCTTTGGAGAATCATTCAAAATAAATACAAATAAATATTTAAACAGACTTAAAAAATATTTAGGGACAAGGATTATTTTACATTATTTATTTTTAAAGATAATTACTAAATACCTTATTAACCACCTCTATAACTGAAATATACTCTATTCTCACCTCTATTAATGGAACTCTCTGTAAATGAGACAGAAATTTATTTGTACCTGGCTAACTGGGAGCCTGGGTAAGTGAAAAACCTCTTTAAGTGAGACAAATTTGCTCGTCCCTTGAGATCCCACTTATCCAGGTTTCACTGTATATACCTGCATACAAACACGAACGTTGAAAACACAATACACTCTCTCTCTCTCTCTCTCTCTCTCTCTTTTTTGGGCAGTCGTGAAAAAGATGGCACTGTACAATGAGGGGCAATTAATTTACTGTCGTTAAATTTTGTTGTATTATTATGTAAGGAGTTAGTTCATAAGTAAGTAATAATGCAACCTTGCTGTTTTTGTAGCTATAAATTACGTGTTTATTGAATAAAACTTTAGTCTTTAATCAGCATCTACTTGTTTTAATTGCTCCTCCAACTTCCCGCACCACATGGCGACCCTGCCACGTGAGGTGTCGGGTTCGCGCGCCGCCGCGGTTGCGAAATTGCATTAATCGGACAATAGCCGACACACTCATACATCATTCGAGTTTTTTTTTAATAAAATCGAACAATGTGTAATTCAAGAGTCGAAAAAGAAGATATTTTCATCAACCAAAACGCTGCGGGGAAATCTGCCAACGACGCTCATCTGCACGAGATGAAAAATCATTTATCGTCGATCAGCATTGTTATGATAGTGATTTGTGCACTATTGGCCATCGGAGTACTCTACGCTTGCTATAAGATATACAAGAAGTGCCACGACAAATGGTCAAGAGATTTGATCGTGCAATACAACCTTCGCCGCTCTTTCAATCGAGATCTTCGCGAGACACACACTCACTGCCATCAATGTGGACCTGCTCGAAGTGTTTCTTATTCAGCAAACAAGATGAACGAGTGACCCAGTATCCAGCATCAGGACATTACGGCGATTCCAGAGTGAAAGTGAAGTGCGCGTATTCGGTAATGTGAAGTGAAATTAGTGTAAAAATCGGCATGAACGGTAATTAGAGCGTACCTACGCGTAAGTTTTCTTTATTTCTCAGCAAGGATTGTCTGCATACTTCATTTTCATGATCGTAAGATTTTTTTTTTATGTTAAGATAAATATGTTAATTTGATATGATAAGTAAATTGCAAGAGTTACTTGGTGATTTAAAAACCATTAAAGAATATTTAGTTAAGCTTAGTTATGATAGAAGGACGCCTGAAGTCCTTAATGCAAAGTTAGAAGAGGCATTTTTAATATATTCTAACTATCTAAAAATTTGTGAACAAGTCCAGGTAGATATCGATAAGAAAAAACTGACTGGTCAAAGCCTATAAAACACAAACCTATACAAGTTCAAATCCACCGTCTAAAAAAAATTTCAAAATGGGCGAGTTTAACTTGAAAATAGCGCTTTCATTAATACCGTCCATGACTGACGATGAAGTTGCAATTAATCAATTAATAGACTCTATAGAATACTACGACTCTACCTTAAAAAGTGACGCGAAACAACAGTTCATAAACTTTGTCTTGAAAAATAGACTTACACAAGTAGCTAAATTAAAGTTAAGTTCGTCATACACTTCTGTCCAAAATTTAGTGACAGATATGAAAAAACTATTGTTGCCTAAAAAATCAGCCACAGCTATTCAAAATAAATTGCAGACCTTGAGACAAGGAGAGTCTTCGATTGATGACTTTGGTCAAAAATTGTCGAAAATGTTTGTAGATCTCACGATCGCGCAATCAGACGGTGACTCAAATGCATTTGAAGTATTAAAAGGTCTTAATGAAAAACAAGCGATTAAAAGATTCGCGGACGGATTGCGCAATCGTAGAGTAAGTACAATTATTGCAGCTCGTGATTACGACTCTTTAAAAGACGCCATACAGGGTGCCAAGGACGAAGAGACGACTTCAAGCAATACGTCAAGTGATGTATTTTCTTTTAACCATCGTAAAACAACTTATTTCAGTAGAGGGTACGTTCGAGGGCGTGGCTCTTATAGGGGGCAACCACACTACTCTTCAGGCGCAAGGACGCTACACAACCCAGGACATTCGGCAACAGGAGCATCATACAACTACAGGAGCCGAGGAGCTGGCAGAGGAGGCTACCAGTTCCAGAGCAATCACCGCACATAGGTTGGAAATCACGATTTAGGCCGCCAAAAGTCAACTTTCTAAAAGTCGGCTTATCGCAAAACTAATTACTTTTCGAAATACACCACACTATCACGGAATTAATCCCACCCCACCACCACCCTTATCAGTTACGTAGGTTATCTACCAGGTTCTCAAAACTCAGTCATCACATACGTTGCGCACGCGGTTCTTAGCACTCTTATCCGAAGCAAACATTTCTAAGCCAAGATTTATTTTTGTGGAGTTTATTAGTCAGTGAAAGTGATGGATATCGAAAATTCAGATAAGTTTCTATTATTTTCAATTATTTCAAATTAGAAATATTGATTTTATGATATATAAATAACCCACCAAACATGACCCTCCTCTTGATGAAAATTTTATTATTTTTTCATATTCAATTGTGAAAATAGTATACTTCCGGGCCCGTCCCAGTGATATTTTTTATGTCATTCTATAAATCAACTATATATTTACATTTTATGAAAAAATTGGAGGGCACTTTTGGGCACTTTGTAAAATATCGAATTTCAAAAATTTTCTTCGGAAATAGCAAATTATTACGTTTTTTTTCCATTAGCGTTAAAATGTCTTTTCTGTTATTCTAGGTTTAGCAAATGCCTCTGGTTTAAATGCTGTGACTCAGAAATACCTGTCTGATAAGTTAAATGAACAAAATTTTCAGTCAATAACTGAAAAATTGGATTTTTTGGAAAATTATCTCCTTATGCAATCAGGTGACGGAGATAAGGAAAAAAATGACATGAAGCATAAATTTTCACATTCTAAATCAGAATTTAGAAAGAGATGGATTAGATCACGTCGCGTTGTGGAAAATTTTCTGATATCTAATGAATCTTGGTTGGAAGGAAACTCCGCCGCTCCGCTCATACGCTCTGGAAACGTCAAAGCTTTATATAAATTTGTTTGAGTGGCATCCGATGACACCGACAATGCACAAAATACTGGTCCATGGCAGAAATGAATAGCAATTATACTTAGTTCCCTTTAGACGATTTTCGGAGGAAGCTACAGAAGCCCGAAACAAACGGTCATATCGTTTAAACTATGCCCGAAAGTTTTCTAGAGAATACTTCAATCTGGACATTTACCATATGTTGCTTCTGACCTCCGATCCGCCTATCAGCAGTACGAGAAAGATAACGAAACCTCGAGTTAAATTATTTCTGCCAGAAACTATGCAGCTATTGCTTTCTGCTGAGCCACATAAGGTGAGAGCGGAGAATGATCAATGCTACCCAAGCGATGAGGAGGATTTTTCTTTAAGATATGATGATGATTAAATGTGGCGTGTGTTTTATTTATTTATGTTAATCTTTTTGAGTAAATGTTTCAGTCGTAATAATATTAGATAACAACCTTCGTATATTTGTATTAGTTTCTGTAATACGTATGTTACTCTTATACCTAAATATAATACATATATATTTATAAATATATGTGTATTTTATTATTTATATATTCAATGGAATAAAAATACATATTTATTAATATATAAAATAATCAAGCGAGGAAGAGCAAAATCAACATTTTTTTGGAAAAAAGGGCCATAAATTTGTAAATAATAATTGTAATTATCTAAAAATATGTTTTCTTAGTTCGAAATCGTATATAAAGCGCAAAAATGCAATAAAATATTTTTGGCGGCCTAAATCGTGATTTCCGACCTATGTGCACCGAGGCAGAAACTACCAAGGAAACCGAGGTAAGTCTAACACTTTTCATGGAAACAATGGATATCGCAACAACCGTATTTTTACGGCTGAAACTGAAACTGATAAAAATGTGAGCCCAAATCAGTTTTTTCGTGGATAATGAATCTATATTTGCAAGTAATGATACATGTTTAGTTTATTTCAATGTGCAAAACAAAAGACAATTATGGTTATGTGACACCGGTGCCTCGATCTGTGCTTTGAAGTTGGCGATCGCTTTGAAATTAGATATTCCGATTTATAAAGACAAGTTAATTATTAACGGAATAGGTGGAACAAAACAAGCAATCGGATATGCTTACATTGAATTAACGGAACGTGACCATGTATTTCAACATAAGTTTTATATTTTTGACGACTTCTTTTCAACCACGTGGGACGGAATAATAGGTAAAGATTTTCTTTTAAAATACCGCGCTTTGATAGATTTACGAAATATGGAATTGACCTTAGAATCAAGTAAGAATGAGACAGTTTGTATACCATTTGAAAATGATAGAACTCATTTAACTCTTCCACCAAGAACCGAATCATTACATTTCGTGACTACAAACTTAGAAGAAGATTGCGTAGTGTTTTCATCAGAATTGCAAGACGGTATATTTTTGGCTAGTTCAATAGTTAGACCTTCCAATGGAAAATTACCTATAAAAATATTAAACACGACCGAAAAAGAGATTAAACTAAGTGATTTAAAGCTAGTAATACATAAAGCGAGTGATTATGATATTTGTTGTTTTGATAAATGCGACTCAAAAAGTGTAGATCGTGTAAAGGATTTATTTACTCATTTAAAATTAGAAAACCTTAACAAAGAAGAACAGATTTCTGTAGAAAACTTATGTGCCAAATATTCCGATATTTTTTATTTACCCGGTGACAAGTTAACAACGACAAATATTTACAATCACTCAATAACATTAAAAGAGAACACTAGTCCTATTTATACGAAACCGTATAGGTTACCACACGCTTAGAAAGACTTAATAAACACTGAGTTAGAAAGTATGCTAAAACAAGGCATAATAGAGAAATGTTCAAGTGAGTGGTCTAGCCCACTTCTAATAGTTCCCAAAAAATTAGATAAAAGTCGTGAGAAAAAATGGCGTATTGTTGTAGACTACCGAAAATTAAATAACTGCATTCAAGATGATAAGTTTCCACTTCCCAATATTACCGAAATTATTGATTCTTTATCAGGTTGCGTATATTTTACACATTTAGACTTGGCAAACGGATATTATCAATGCAATTTAGACCAAAACAGTCGAAATTATACAGCCTTTGCCTCAGGCCAGTGGCGCATGACTCGCATGCCCCAAGGTCTCAAGTCATCTCCAAATTCTTTTTCTAGAATGATGAATTTAGCAATGTCTGGTTTAACATATGACAAGTGTCTAATTTATTTGGACGATTTAATCGTTTTCGGAAAGAATCTAGATAACCACAATTCTAATTTAATGGATGTTTTTAAAAGATTACGGAAAGTCAACCTTAAGTTAAATCCAAGTAAGTGTGAGTTCTTAAAAAAAGAAATATTGTATTTAGGACACGTAGTGTCATCTAACGGTGTGTTACCCGATCCAGAAAAAATAAGTGCAATTAAAAACTATCCAACACCGACTAGTTCAGACCAAGTAAAAAGATTCGTTGCATTCGCTAATTATTATCGAAAATTTATACGAAATTTCGCAAAAATTGCTTTGCCATTAAACCACTTATCACGTAAAAATGTAACATTTAATTGGGATAATAACTGTCAAAAATCTTTTGAAAAACTTAAAGAAGCTATGACATCGACACCTGTATTGCAATACCCAGATTTATCAGAAAATAACACATTTATTGTGCAAACTGATGCGTCAGCATACGCACTTGGAGCTACCTTAAGTAATTTTGATAATAGGCCAGTAGCATTTGCCAGTAGAACATTAAATAAAGCCGAAAAGCACTACCCGACCGTAGATAAAGAACTACTTGGCATAGTATGGAGCATAAAACATTTTAGACCTTATTTATATGGGCGTAAGTTCATAATCAGAACGGATCATAAACCATTAGTTTATTTATTTAGCATGCGCGATCCCTCAAGTCGATTACTCAAGTTCAGGCTAGCGCTAGAGGAGTATGATTTCAAAGTGGAGTATGTGAAGGGATCGGATAACGCACCGGCCGATGCATTGTCACGTATTTGTATAAATAGCGATGAATTAAAGGAAATGAATGAAAGTATTAATGTAATGACAAGATCACAGTTTAGGAAGGCTTCTGCTACTTCTAGGCAGACTATTGATTCTACAGATGATCGGCCTGATCAACCGAAAATCGTGGAAACACATAGTAAACCTCAGAAGTCGGTAGAATTACAATTTTTGACACGACAAGAATTAATTAAGAAACGGAATCATATACAAGTGTGCGTGGAAAATAAAATATTTCTCTATGATTCATTAAAGAAAATATTGTTTATTAAATATCTAGATTCTTCATCGCAATTATCGCCAGGCGAATTTGTGAAAGAGTTAGATAATTTTTGTAGGAAAATAAACGTTAACGTGATATATATAAAGAAAAATAAAAATAACTACATATTTATAGAGAAATTATTGCATGAATTTAAAAAGTCAGACTGCAGTTCCAACTTAAGACTATGTATTTTAAAAGATTTAATAAGAGTAGACGACAAAGATCAAAGAAAGGTAATATTGAATGATTTCCATCTTTTACCCACCAGTGGCCACGCGGGTATGAGACGGATGTACAATAACGTTAAAAAATATTATTTTTGGCCCAATATGGAGGAAGATATACGGAAATTTGTAAGGAGTTGTGATAAATGCCAAAAACATAAGTACTCAATTCCAATAAAAGAACCCATGGTTATTACCACAACCGCCACGTACGCGTTCGAAAAAGTTTTCTTAGATTTAATAGGCCCAGTCGAACTCGATGAGAATAATTATACTTATATACTGACCGTACAGTGCGAATTGACTAAATATGTCGAAGCGTATCCATTGGTTTCAAAGAAGAGTGAGGAAGTCGCTCGAGTATTTGTCAACAATTTCTTACTTAGATATGGCATTCCGAAACGGATAGCGACCGACAAGGGTACAGAGTTCCTGTCAGCTACTTTCAAAGAGGTAAGTAAACTTCTAAATATAGACCAATTGAACTCTACAGCCTACCACCATCAAAGCATAGGTGCGTTGGAAAATACACACAAGCTGGCTGCTTTTTTACGTATACAATCAGAAAAGCATCCACAAACATGGAGTACATGGCTGCCTTTCTGGAGTTTTTCTTTTAACACTTCAGTTCACACTGAAACTAAATACACGCCATTTGAACTTGTATACGGTAGGAAATGCTCACTTCCTAGCAATTTAATGGGTAATATTGTAGAACCTTTGTACAATCACGAAAGCTACCCTAAAGAGTTAAAATATAGACTCCAGGTATCTCAAAAAGAGGCTAGAGATAACTTGATAAAATCAAAAATGAAAAGAAAAGAAAAATACGATTGTAATAAGAAACCTATTATGTATAAGCCCAATGATTTAATTTTAATAAAAAATGAATTAGGCAGTAAGTTAGATAGTATATACTTGGGCCCATATAAAGTATTGAAAGATCTTTCACCTAATGTAGAGATAGAAATTAATGGTAAGCCATTGTTAGTTCATAAAAATAGAACTAAGTTTTATTTTACACCAATGTAAAAAAAAAAAACACTTATGTAATTTTTTTTTTTTCTCTTTTTCGTGGGAGATGTAAGGAGTTAGTTCATAAGTAAGTAATAATGCAACCTTGCTGTTTTTGTAGCTATAAATTACGTGTTTATTGAATAAAACTTTAGTCTTTAATCAGCATCTACTTGTTTTAATTGCTCCTCCAACTTCCCGCACCACAATTAAATCAACATAATTATTCAATTAAATTTGTTGATATCCGTACCCGAGTCATCTAAACTTAGAGTTAATTTGGCAAAATCCTTGATCCGTGGCTTATTCATGTCACTACGTATTAAATTCAGCGCCATCTGTTAGTTTACCAGGGTACTCAATAGTGGTAGCACATATTTGAAAAAAGTTTGCCCCTCCTTCCTAAGTAGCGCCATAAGATTCAGGGGCAAACTTAAATCAAGCGATTGTTGTAGCTCTTTTAGGGGTTGTATTTTTATAGCCTATCACCTGGCCGGAGATTTTCTCGACAGATTAGTAAAGTTTGCATCAAAATTCGTTCAGCCGTTTTCACGTGATGCGCGTTCAAATAAACAGACAAACAGATAAACGGATAAACAGGCAAACAGACAAAAATTCTAAAAACTGTTGGAACGTGTTCTGTTATCGATTCTAAGTATTCCCAGCCAACTTTTTTTCAATTATCTTCCATGTACAGACTTTCGACCCTCTACAGCTTTATTATATGTATCTATCTATACATATAATTAAGCTATATAATACACACTCTGTATTGTGTTTTCAGCGTTCGTGTTTGTATGTAGGTATATATTTAATTATGTGAGTTTTTTTATTCCACCTTAACTTCTGAATGCCTTAACCGATTTAGACGTACGATACATCATTAGAATCCTTACGTCATCCCGGGTGAGATGATGAGAGAACATGTGACGACATTATCAAACCAATATTGCGGACTTAATACGCCATATTACGCAACCTTTAGAAAAAATATCGTGCAAAGCATCGAGTAGGGTATCAAAATGAAGGGTTGTGAAAGCCGATTAATAATATATATCCAACATGTGGGTTCAAATTTGAGTTTAAGAAAGACGAATTGACAAAAAATGTTAAGAGAAGCTAATCTCATTAAACCAAATATTATTATTGAATGGGATACTTATTAAAATACAAAGAAGGCCTGATGTACGTGGCGCGCTGCACGCGGTTCCAAGCCAGGCGCCCTCGACTTTCTCATATTAAAGTGTCGGGCGTAGCCCGATGTACGTGACGCACTGTTCGCGTTCCAAAGCCGGGTGAATTCGACTTTCTCATAGGTACTTGAAAGTGTTGGGCGTAGCCCGATGTACGTGACACGCTGTACGCAGGCGCCCTCATAGTCAAACTTACGGACGTAACCCGACATACGTGGCGCGCTGTACGCGTTCCAAAGCCGGGCGCTTTCGGCGCCCTAATACTCAAAACGTCGGGAGTAGCCCGACGCACGTGGCGCGCTGCAGGCGGTCCAAAGCCAGGCGACTTAGATATTCTCATATTAAAAGAGACGTACGTGACACGCTGTATGGTTACCAAAGCTCAAGTACTCCATACTCAAGGAGTCGGGCGTAGACCAACGTACGTGACACACTGAACGCGTTCCAAAGCCGAGCGCCTTCGGCGCCCTCATACTCAAAACGTCGGGAGTAGCCCGACGCACGTGGCGCGCTCTACGCGTTCCAAAGCCGGGCGCCTTCCGCGCCCTCATACTAAAAGAGTCGGACGTAGACCGATGTACGTGACACGCTGTACGCTTGCCAAAGTTGGGTGCCGAAGGCACCCTCATACTAAAAGAGTCGAGCGTCATAGTAAAAGAGTCGGGCACAGCCCGATGTATGTGGCGCGCTGCACGCGGTCTAAAGCTGGGCGACTTCGACTTTCTCATACTAAAAGAATCTGGCGTAGCCCGACGTACGTGGCGCGCTGCACGCGGTCCAAAGCCAGGCGACTTAGACATTCTCATACTAAAAGAGCCGTACGTGACACGCTGTATTGTTACCAAAGCCGGGCGCCTTCGGCGCCCTCATACTCAAGGAGTCGGGCGTAGACCAACGTACGTGACACACTGAACGCGTTCCAAAGCCGGGCGCCTTCGGCGCCCTCATACTAAAAGAGTCGGACGTGACACGCTGTATGGTTACCAAAGCCGGGCGCCTTCGGCGCCCTCATACTCAAGGAGTCGGGCGTAGACCGACGTACGTGGCACACTGATTGCGTTCCAAAGCCGGTCGCTTTCGGCGCCCTCATCCTCAAAACGTCGGGAGTAGCCCGACGCACGTGGCGCGCTGTACGCGTTCCAAAGCCGGGCGCCTTCGGCGCCCTCATACTAAAAGAGTCGGACGTAGACCGACGTACGTGACACGCTGTACGCCTGCCAAAGTTGGGCGCCGAAGGCACCCTCATACTAAAAGAATCGAGCGTAGCCCGACCTATGTGGCGCACTGCACGCGGTCCAAAGCTAGGCGACTTCGACTTTCTCATACTAAAAGAGTCGGGCAATAAGATAGAATTCTTATCAGAAATTAGCATGCAGGAAATTATAATTGTTATAATTTTTTAAATTAATAAATACAGCGTAATGTAATTTACTTTTTTTTATATTTAGCAGCTTACTGACACAAAGCGAATTCCACGCGGGCGAAGCCGCGGGCACAGCTAGTATGTAATATGTATATTTATATGTATAGATAATAAAGCTGAAGATGGTCGAAAGTCTGTACATGGAAGATATTTGAAAAAAAGTTGGATGGGGATACTTAGAATCGATAACAGAACACGTTCCAAAAGTTTTTAGAATTTTTGTCTGTTTGTCAGTTTATTTGAACGCGCATCACGTGAAAACGGCTGAACGGATTTTGATGAAAACTTTACTAATCTGTCGAAAAAATTCCCGGCCAGGTTATAGGCTATACAAAATTGAACCCCTAAAAGGGGGGGTAGCCACAACACTCGATTGACTTAAGTTTGCCCCTGAATCTTATGACGCTACTTAGGAAGGAGGGGCAAACTTTTTTCAAATATGTGCTACCACTATTGAGCACCCTGGTAAACTAACCGATGGCGCTGAATTTGATACGTTGTGACATGAATAAGCCACTGAGGAAGGATTTTGTCAAATTAACTCTATGTTTAGAAGAGGGGGTACGGATATCAACAAATTTAATTAAATAATTGTGTTGATTTAATAATACAACAAAATTAAACGACAATAAATTAATTGCCACACATTGCACAGTGCCATCTTTTGGGGAACTGAGTAAACATTAAGTAGGTAATCAAGAAAACTAAAAATGAGTTTACATAGTTACGTCGTCACAAAATAAACACACATAATTATCAACATGAGTATAATTGCATAATTATTTAAAATTATTAATTTTCTCCGTCATGAAATATACCTAATCGTAATTATATCGCATCCATATCAAATCCATATTAATACGTATTAAGCACTTAATAATGGCCACAAAAATGGGTACTTTGAAAAAAACCATTGACCGCAGTCAAGTGCCGGATTAACCCTTTTAAGAAAAATAAGCACTTGCTTAGGGCACCACGTCTAGGGGGCACCAAAACCATAGGCAAAATAACGCGCAGGCTGCATCAGCATTGCAATGTCGTGGAGTAGGTACCTACATGAAACTTTTATACGTGTACAAGTACCCATCTAATAACGAAGGGTCGTAGGGATCAAGTAAGAGAGTGAGGGTACGTAAAGAACATCTCCAACGTAGGCTTTTGATTTGACCTTACGCGGAGACCCTTTAAATCATGGAAAAAAAATCTTGCTTTCGGCCTTGCGGCCAGCCGATTTTTTCGACATAGGTTACCGATTTTATAGCGAATTTTGCTCCTTGCTTGCTTGCGAGCGAGCAGTAGAAGAGTCGTGATTACATGCATAGATTCGATTTCAAGCCACTCTTTTGCGGTTCGGCGTAAGGTCTTATGTGAGGCCTTCTGCCTTAGGGCAAAGTTGATCTTCTGCCTTATTTACACTTGGGCGTGGATCCAAATCCAAGCTTTCCTCTTTCGCAGCTGGGCCTTCTGCCTTGCTCACACTTCGCCAATTCAATTCACTTGGTCTCTACTTTCTTGCATTTTTTCTGCATGAAAACAACCTCGCTGAGACCCTTAACTATCGAGCCCTATGCGAAGCTAGGCTGATAGAAAACTGTCCCATCCCTTCTCTGTATGAAATCCTGGATTTGCGCCTGGTTGGGACTAAAAGTAAAATTGCGTTTTTTATATAGAAAAATTTTAGGTATGATAAAGGTGACACTCTGGTGGCGACTGCAACAACATTACTCTGTTGCAGGGTTACTGCTGCAGCACTGTCAATTTTCGTGATAAAATGATGTGACTGATTTCCATACTAAAAGTAAAAATGTACAACTGTCTATCAAATTGCGTTTTCTATGGAAAAATGTTCGCGCTCGCTTCGCTCGCGTTTTCAATTACGTTCTAAGGTATGATAAAGGTGACATTCGGGTGGCGACTGCAGCAGCATTACCTAGGTACTCTGTTGCAACATTACTGCAGTGCTGCGGCACTCTCAATTTTCGTGATAAAAATGATGTGACTGATTTCCATTCTCACCTGTAATGCGGCAATGAACTTACCAAAAAAAATCAATGTAATCTTGATGACCCTAGGGAGAGGGGGCACCACGGTCTAGAAATGCTTAGGGCATCAAAATATCTTAATCCGGCACTGGTCGTTTGCGGAGTCAAACGATTTGGGAATTTATACGCATTACCATGCCTCTCGAAAAAAATCGAATCATTCGCGAAAGTCTCGCAACGCATTGTAGTTACAAGGGGCACTCAGGAGTCTGAAGAAGACCACGGTGAGTGGCGCTTTAGCTAGGCAGGCCGCTTCGCTTTCGTTCGCACGCGTATATCTTACTGTATCATCCGATATACACCTACTACTCTGTCGTTTAAATCACGTGTAAAATTTGAATAAGGCCGAAAAAAAACTATTGATTTTGGAGTGTAGTTTTATTTAGTGGTCCCTAATTGTAAAATATTTTATCTGGACTACAGTCCTCTAGCATATCCATCTGTCAAGTTCCGCCTCCAGGGGAGAGGGAGAGAAATTAGGATTAGAAATTAGCCGCTTACTGACACAGACCGAATTCCACGCGGGCGGAGCCGCGGGCACAGCTAGTGTTGTATATAACGAACGACGAGTGCGAGTATTAGCGGATGGCGCTGGGCCTAACATACGGATGAAGTTTAATTTTAAATTGGTATTAAATATTTAACAACCTTTTAAGACTTACAACAAACGTTTTTACATCACATATAGAATACTAGCTGTGCCCGCGGCTCCGCCCACGTGGAATTCGGTCTGTGTCACAGTAAGCGGCTAATTTTTAATCCAAATTTCTCTCCCTCTCCCATGGAGGCAGAACTTGAAGTAAAGTTGACAGATGGATGTGCTAGAGGACCGTAGTCCAGATAAAATATTTAACAGTTAGGTACCACTAAATAAAACTACACTCCAAAATCAATAGTTTTTTTCGCCCTTATTAAAATTTTGCACGTAATTTTAACGACAGAGTAGTAGGTGTATGTCGGACGATAGAGTAAGGTATACGCGAGCGAGCGAAAGCGAAGCGACCTGCCTGGCTAGAGCGCCACTCACCGTGGTCTTTTTCGGGAAGGCATGGAAATGTGTATAAAATGCGTGGCCCAAATCGTTTGACTCCGCAAACGACCAGTGCCGGATTATGATATTTTGATGCCCTAAGCATTTCTAGACCATGGTGCCCCCTCTCCCTAGGGTCATCAAGATTACATTGAATTTTTTTTGGTAAATTGAGTGACGTTCATTGCCGTATTACATGAGTGCTGTATTACTCTGAGAATGGAAATTAGTCACATCATTTTATCACGAAAATTGACAGTGCCGCAGCAGTAACGTTGCAATAGAGTACCTAATGCTGCTGCAGTCGCCATATCTTAGAATGTAATTAAATAACGAAAATAAAGAACGAAAATTGTTCGATATCAAAACGCAATTTGATAGACAGTTGTACATTTTTACTTTTAGTATGGAAATCAGTCACATAATTTTATCACGAAAATTGACAGTGCTGCAGCAGTAACGTAGCAACAGAGTAATGCTGCTGCAGTCGTCACCCGAATGACACCTTTATCATATCTTAGAAAGTAAGTGAAAACGCGAGCGAAGCGAGCGCGAAAATTTTTCGATATAAAAACGCAATTTGATAGACAGTTGTACATTTTTACATTTAGTATGGAAATAGGTCACATAATTTTATCATGACAATTGACAGTGCTGTAGCAGTAACGTAGCAACAGAGTAATGCTACTGCAGTCGCCAGCCGAATGTCACCATTGTCATAACTCAGGAAGTAATTGAAAACGCGAGCGAAGCGAGCGCGAAAATTTTTCGATATAAAAAAACGCAATTTGTTAGACAGTTGTACATTTTTACTTTTAGTATGGAAATCAGTCACATAATTATATCACAAAAATTGACAGTGCTGCAGCAGTAACGTTACAACAGAATAATGCTGCTGCAGTCGCCACCTGAATGTCACCTTGATCATATCTTAGAAAGTGATTGAAAACGCGAGCGAAGCGAGCGCGAAAATGTTTCTATAAAAAAAACGCAATTTGTTAGACAGTTGTACTTTTTTACTCTTAGTATGGAAATCAGTTACATCATTTTATCACGAAAATTGGCACTGCAAATGAGAGAGGTCAATGTTTTTTTTTTCAAAGTACCCACCTTCGTGGCCATTATTAAGTGCTGTAGGTATACATATGAATATGGATTTGATATGGATGCGATATAATTACGATTAGGTATAATTCATGACGGAGAAGCTTAATAATTTTAAATAATTATGCAATTATACGCGTGTTGATATGTGTGTTTATTTTACCACTACGTAACTATGTAAACTCATTTTTAATTTTCTTGATTACTTAATGTTTACTCAGTTGCCCAAAAGATGGCACTGTGCAATGAGGGGCAATTAATTTACTGTCGTTTAATTTTGTTGTGTTATTAAATCAACATAATTATTCAATTAAATTTATTAATATCCGTACCCTCTCTTCTAAACTTAGAGTTAATTTGGCAAAATCCTTCCTCGGTGGCTTATTCATGTCAACACGTATTAAATTCAGCGCCATCTGTTAGTTTACCAGGGTACTCTATAGTGGTAGCACATATTTGAAAAAAAAAGTTTGCCCCTCCTTCCTAAGTAGCGCCATAAGATTCAGGGGCAAACTTAAGTCAATCGAGTGTTGTGGCTACCCCCCCTTTTAGGGGTTGAATTTTTATAGCCTAAAACCTGGCCGGGGATTTTCTCGACAGATTAGTAAAGTTTTCATCAAAATCCGTTCAGCCGTTTTCACGTGATGCGCGTTCAAATAAACAGACAAACAGATAAACAGATAAACAGACAAAAATTCTAAAAACTTTTGAAAAGTGTTCTGTTATCGATTCTAAGTATCCCCAGCCAACTCTTTTTCAAATATCTTCCATGTACAGACTTTCGACCGTCTTCAGCTTTATTATATGTATAGATAGATAGATAGATGAGAGTCTTCTACAGCGTAAAACAACGCTAACTTTTCATAATTCATATTCATGCTACAGAAAATCTTTATTACTGTGATCGTAAATCGCGCTGGTAAAGCAGAAAACTGCAGCATACGGCCGAAGTGGGATAATGGCGAGGATATAATCGTCGGCAAACGTAGGAAAATATCCCGTTAGTTATGTACCCGCGTTCAATATATTGTATCTATCAGTGAACGTTTTATTACACTGCATTTATTATTCTTAGAGTATCTAAGAAAAATATTTAACTAACCAAAATGTCCTAAAATTAGCGTTAAAGTTATGTAGGTACATACTGGTAAGGTGGGTTAAGACTAACATTGGGCCCGATTCGGATTTTGTAATAGACATCTATTAGATACTTTTAGACATCACCAAGATACGTTAACGATATGTTTAAGATCTAACCTGTCAAATTTGACATTTGCACGATTCTGGAGATACTCTTGAATGATTTCCACAGGATGTGACTTAGAAATCCAATTCACATCTAATAGATATCTTACTCTATCTATAACGTAAAAGTGACATAGTTGATATCTAAACTATAACGTATCTAGAATGGATCTAGTACGTGTCGTCTCTTGTGAATATCTTGAAGTTCAAATACGGCAGATTGTTTATTTTGCTCGAGACAAGATAAACAGTATGAGCTAGGATTCCATACACGTGATAGTCTTACCCCGGTGATAGTCTTACCCCACCTTACCTTATACAATTTTTACGTTTTATAATCTTGAATATATGTAATATGTATAATAACGTACATTTTTTCCTCGTTATTCCTAAGCTACGTACTATAGTACGTATTATAATGCATTTTTAGGAGTAAAGTTCACTTTACTTCTTTGTACTTTAGTACAATGTTTCTTTAATGCATTTTAATATTCCTATAAAATAAATACCCTAAAACAATTCACGCTCTTAAAATTTTCTGACATCTAAAGATGTGGTTAATAGGTACACCGTGAAGGATTATTAGCGAAGCGCTCTCTCTCAAAGTATTACCATACCTAGATAACAGTATGATGAAGACGGTAAGCGAGTGCATCTTTAATATAGTTGCGTGTTTTTTTTACTTGTATTACTAAGACTTCGCTGTCCGTTCGTCCGTCCGTCCGTCCGTCTGTCACCAGGCTGTATCTCACGAACCGTGATAGCTAGACAGTTGAAATTTTCACAGATGATGTATTTCTGTTGCCGCTATAACAACAAATACTAAAAACAGAATAAAATAAAGATTTAAATGGGGCTCCCATACAACAAACGTGATTTTTGAGCAAAGTTAAGCAACGTCGGGAGTGGTCAGTACTTGGATGGGTGACCGTTTTTTTTTCTTTTTTTTTGCTTTTTTTTTGCATTATGGTACGGAACCCTTCGTGCGCGAGTCCGACTCGCAGTTGCCCGGTTTTTAGTTTACCTTTACAATGGCAGTATCGGTAGTTACCGCAGCTTACCCGTAGCAAAACAGCAGCGAGACCAGTTCATAGTGTTTATTATTAATTAGCTTAGATAGTTTTAATGGCCGCTTAGTAATCTAAGTATAGCAGTCGTGGGCGTTTAAGCTTAATGTGTAATTTAATTTTAAAATACCTTTTTAGGAAATACATTTTATTTGAGGACTGAATGTAGATGTAGTGACAAAAATTGAGAAAGGTATGTTTAGATGGTTTGGACATGTGGAAAGAATGAGTGAAAGAAGGCTGACAAAGAGAGTGTATGAGAGAGAAGTGGAAGTGGGAGTTGGAAGGGGTAGACCTCGGCGGACTTTCTCTGATCAGATCGGGGAAATCCTGAAGAAAGGCCAGGTCAAGAGCACCCTAAACCGGCGAGCGTGTATGAGGAATGTTATGAATGTGAAGGAAGCGAAAGAGGTATGTCAGGATCGTAGCAAGTGGAAATCCGTGGTCTCTGCCTACCCCTCCGGGAAATAGGCGTGATTATATGTACGTATGTACATTTTATTTTATCAACAAGTTCTATTAATATTGATGTTGAATGATTACTATTTTTGAAATAACTTGAAAACCAGCCGCTGTGTTATTCAGTTTTTATTTACAAATGCAACTTCAATTCAAAAGACTCGATTGATAACACGAAAAATAAGTTATTCTAGCCAAAGCATAATTATTACTTTTTGAGTAAAATTAAATGACTGAATAGTCGATTCGTGCATAAATTTTCCGTGCATTTTATTTTCGAGAAACAAAGGTTC
This sequence comes from Cydia fagiglandana, assembly GCF_963556715.1. Lineage (NCBI taxonomy): Eukaryota > Metazoa > Arthropoda > Insecta > Lepidoptera > Tortricidae > Cydia > Cydia fagiglandana. Next base: position 18,007,980 of record NC_085943.1, read on the forward strand.
TACCGCGAACCACGTTCGGAGACGTGCTGCCTTGTAAATTCCCTGTCTATCGCACTTGTAAATTCGTAAAGGCAACACGTCGAACGTGGTTCGCGGTAGGCCCTCTGAACTTAAACATAATCAAAACTTTATTTATTCAGCTATAAAATTACCTATTTTGATATCTAAAAATACTACTTTAATCAAAATACATAATTCTGACTAATTAAATAAACGAATCCAGTGTCAAGTAAGTCGATTATTATAACAGTTCGCTGTTCTAACTTCGGTATCCGGCTAACTAACCCCGATCGCATTGCCCACCAACAAAGGCAAAGTTTACCGAATAAGTGTTGTAACAGTGAGCAAGCTTCCATTCTCTTTGCTTCGCCAGCCACCGTTAGCCTTATCGGGCAAAATTTACATAATACCTACAAGCCAGGCACTGCTGATATTGCCGCGCGTCGAGATTATCGCGCTATAAGCCGTCTTCGGCAGACGATGAGACGAGGGACATCATAAATTAATAACTATAACCGCTATCGCTACACCGCTGGAGAGTTAAGCCTATTGAGGTATCTTGCGACGCTATTGAGGTAACACTGCAATGAATCTCATTAATATGCGAATGCGGTGAATGTGAAGACCCACACTGTATAAGCATGAATATGAATACCTATACGTCGGAGTTGCATGTGAAATATAACCACTACCTAACTAATAATTACGTGGAGTGTGAAATGCAGTAGGGAATCTCATTTGGGAAATCTGAAACTGAGATTATACGAAAACGTGTTCCTAGGAGCTAAAAAGCTAATTTTAGAATAAAGAAAAGTCACATACAAATATAAATGATTTATAGCTTGGTAATAATTTTAAAAGTATGGTCGATAGGTAGATATCTTTATGTGTGACATTTTTATGTATTTTTTAAGCATACAGATTTTGAAAATTTGGAATATTTTTCAAGCAAATACATTTTACATTTGTAAGATTTCATATTTACGAGTATAACCGTTTTTATATTATAATTTGTAGAAAAATGGTATTATTTCTTTAAAATTTTCAAGCAATTTTCGTTTCTCCATATCCGCATAACCCTGCAGTCCTTCAACAAGTTTTCTAATTTGTACCAAGATCAACACGATTTCACCTCTTATCATAATTCAAACATTAAGTAGGTACCTACAATGCAAACGCGTTTCACGATACCTGTAAGCCTGTAACTCAGCAACAGTTGCAAGGGTGCATTCGAAACTACTATTGGATTTGAAACTCTTCCAGTGAGCGGTATGACTGCTATAAAAGATAAGTAAACTATAAAGACTGTATACATGTGTATATACGTTGTACTTTAAGAAGTAGGTAAGTAAATGTTGATTGAGCATTCGACGCACACGGCGCGATTCGGGAAATGAATTAGATATTAACTAGATATGAAATAGTAAAGTTATGTGACGTTCCACGGCAATCTCTAATTCATTTCCTGAATCGCGGCGCCTGCCGCCATAAGGTACCTATTGCCGTGGAACGTCACATATGTTTACTATTTCGTCGGGTGACAAGCAAAAGTCACTAACTAACATCATTGAAATTATTGGACAATAAACCGCGTTACAAGTGTCATAAAGTGCATTGTTACTTTAATTTTTTGATAGTACTGAGTGACTTTTGCTTGTCACCCGACGATTTCATATCTAGTGAATCTCTAATTCATTTCCCGAATCGAGCTGACAGTAAATATCTTATGACCATCTTATGACCTATTCGTAGGTATATAAATATCACCATAGTCTGTTGTTTTCAGCAATCAAGGAATGTTTCTTCTTCATTGTTGTAATTTAAAATCTCAATGAACACACAATAATGAGGACTGTAACTTTTTATACAGATTGCAAGTCTTTATTATTTACTTGTGCCTGTTTTAACATTATTGCGCCGTAAGGAACTTTGATTCTCGAAATCAGATAGCAATATCTCAATTCTCAGCGACACGAATGTCGGTGATAGTAGCACTTCGAGAATTACACGCGCAATTGCTTGCCCTATTACATTCCAATTTGATTTATATAAGTAGGCCATTCCTCGAATGATGTGGTAGGTAATATTCTATTTCCCATTAGGATTTGGGATGATTCGAATTTAGATTTTTTCCAGGGAAGACTCTGTCGTGCTAAAACAAAAAGCCATTAGTACCTATCTTACGTTTTGTAACTGCGTCCCAGTTTTTAGCTTTAGTATGGCGGATTAGTGTTAAAATGGCATAAGTATCAGTAATATCGCATTCCCTTATGTATACACGCCTTGTGTGGGGGGGGGGGGGGCGTGGCGAATAGCGACATGTACAGTCTCCTGCAATAATATGTTACTCTTTGAACGCCGCAAAAATATGTGACACGCTCTTATGGCTCTACAAATAAGATCGTGTCAGATATTTTTGCTACCTTCTTTGTCTAACATATTATCGCAGGTGACTGTACCGAAAGACGATTACATCTCTTAATCTTTTAAGTATTGTTAGGGAAATTATGTCTTCTACTTGCAAGTCTTTTTATTATTTTACACAATATTCATAGAAGGTATATATGTTTTTATTTTCATTTTAGTATGAATTATTTAAGTAGGTTACTTAGTATTCTGAGAATGGCCCTTTATAATAGGGAATATTAGAGTCGGACCAAGTAAAGTCTGCAGCGGATTTGATAGCCCACGCAGTACAAGTGTCATTTATACGTCATAATTCCATAGAAGTTTGACGTTTAAAATAACACGGGCACTACGTGGACTATCAAATTCGCTACAGACTTTTCTTGGACTGACTCTACGCAAAACTCTGCTCTACTCGGGTCTACCGCGAAACACGAAAGTCGAAAATTCGGTTTCTGCCTCTCTATCACTCTTGCTTTTTCGATCGATAGAGAGGCAGAAGATAACGACATTTTGATTTCCGCTTTTCGCGGTAGGCCACCTGTAAACAAGCCGCCTTGGTGATAATGGTGATGCATCAATGTCATAGTGAAAACTTGTCAAAACAACTGTTTAAGGCCTAGTATGTATAAGTTACTCTATGGTTTACTGGGTGCACTAGTTATGCACTCTGGCGGCAGAACATTGCATTAATACTCCCTATTACCAATCAATGAAGGATAGCAGAAAAGATACACAACCTGTTGAGACGGATAGGACATAAGTTTTTAACAAGTTGGTACATAGTCGAAAATGTAATTAATTATCGATCGCTCCCCTACCTTAGCCCATACATGCCAAATATGAATAACCGAGGATTTCGGTCTTGCTCGTGCTCTAAATTTCTGTCTCTGTGAGTGCATGAAAAACCGGAAAATAGAATATCACTCCCTCATTATATACCTAGGTATAAGATTCACAAATACCTATTTAAGTGTACGACTACAAGTTACTATTTCAACATTTATTGTGTCAACACCTGTTATTTTGGTTATTGAAATAGCTTAAGTTATGAGGGATGTAAACTTGAATTTGGTCCGCACCAACCAGAGGAGGCATTTCAAGCGGTTATCGAGCACAGGCAAGTAAAACTCACTCACGCAAGCTGATTCGCCTTTAGATTGTTTGATATTGTAACGGATTTTGAGGTCAAAATATACCGGTTTGTGTCACGCAAAAACTTAACAGCGGTCGGTAAACGAAGGGTGCATAATAGACTATTTATTTTAGTAGCTACTTCACATTTTTCTTTTAGTTTTTTATAATTAGATCACGATACCGAATATCACTTAAATGGATCCTCACTTTTTTTGTTACATTTTGTATGGACATTACTAGGATAATTTACACATAGGGAATTTATAACTAAGTATTTGCAGCTTATGTAGTTAGTACCTATGCTTGTAATGTAGATATGACTTCTTAATGAACGCCTCGATACAAGTAATTAAAAATGCTTTATTTTGATTAAAAAAATTTTTTTGGTTTCAGCAAGGTTTTTCATAACCAGATCTCGTTTATCGTCACATCCTTAACCCAATTTTAGAAGGGATATCTTCGTGCAGTGTCCAACCGGTACATGCCAGACCTGGAAATAATAAAAAATAAATTAATGCTTAAATACAATACACTAAAAACATAAATTATGCGTAGGCTAGCCAAAATATATCTGAAAAAAATGCGCGTGTACATGCTATCAAAATATCTCTGCACAAAACATTGTGCTTAAAATAAAACATGTAAGTACTTAATAATCGATTTTTTACGTTAGGTTAGGTTATCTCTATAATTTTAAATAGCTAAAATAAATGTGTTTAATTTCTTGAATTGTATAATTTTTAAATACTTTCGTCACTATTTAAAATATGATTCTATTTAAACAATGTTAGTTGAATCAAGAGATGGCATAAAATATTATTAACCAGTAGGTAAAAAAAAAATAGCTTACCCCCACTTTCTCAAATCATCGTTGCCCATTTGAAGAGACTGTCCTCTGCATGTGTTTAAAGTGATCTGCAAATTGGATGTGCACTCTTGTCCGATAAGGTGGTTGTACGACACAGTGGCAGCAAACAGCTCCCAAGCTCGATTGTGGTTGCAGATGTTGGTGAGGCACGCAGGCTGAGAGATACCGCCGTTGGGGAAGAAGTCAGCATTGGCAATCGCCGTCCCGATGCCAAGACCGTCAACAGTATAGCCGCCATCAGTGTGAATCGCCTCCACGTACACGCCGTCGTTGGGACCCAGACGGTTGCTGTTCAAATTCCATAGGGGACCGGCAGGGTCTAGACCTAATGGACAAAAGTGACTCAGAGTTAGGGTAATAACGTTCAGTCCCTAAGGAACTAGCTGTTATTGACTTGCGTTGTTGGCTTTAGTAATTTCTATTAGTGTTTATTAGGAATAATCTTTGGTTGGTACTGAGTGTTCCGTTTTATATTAGCAAATGAAATCTTTCTTCAGAAAAACATTCGTTCAAAAAGTTAGGATTTTCCGGGCCCTAGCTAAGTGACAACATTTTAGAAAAACGCCATTCGTAACCAATATGTATATGAAATAGTAATTCATAAAACTGATGGTGATGACGTAACTTTTCATCGCATCTGTCTTCTAGGTAAGTTGTTGGTGTAACTAATTCTTACTTTTGCGCAAGTTAATATTATAGGTATTGTGCTTTTATACTTACCAGTTACACGGGCAACAGCTCCTCCCAGCTCTCTTCCTGCATTGCCGACCAGATGAGCTCCCAGGCTGAATCCAACGAGATGCATAGAGCTGTACGGCGCACCAGTGGTCTCGTGGACAAATCGCAGAAACTGGCCGAGGCCGCGACCGACCGCGGGGACGCCGCTTACAGCCGTCACGTAACCGCCGATGGCGAGGCGGCGCCAGTCCAGAACGATGACGTTGGCGTCGCCTTTGTTGAGGTAAGCTAGAAATCAATGATCATTAATTAATGTGTGTATTTCTAGACAGACGCCAATTAGGTACATTTCGTATATGCTGACGGATCTCATTACGCTCAAAGGTTGATGATAATGATTATGATGATTTATTTTAAGACGTAGGTAATTCAAATCTCTGAACTGAATTAGACGTCATATAAAAAAAGAAAAAGTGAACAAACCAAGAATCTAAGAATATATTTTCAATTTTACTACACTGCTTGCGATTTAATCTCTTCTTTTATATTTCTAGACAGACGCCAATTAGGTAAATTTCGTATATGCTGACAGATCTTCATTACGCTCAAAGGTTGATGATAATGATTTAAGATAAATTATTTTAGGACATAGAATAGAATAGAATATTTTTTTATTCGTAAACACACAGACCATAGACATACAAAGAAAAAACATAGTGAAATATAAAGTGTTACGAAATGGCCCCATCTCAGCATGTTGCTGGCGACTTCCAGCGCTGATCTTCCGATGAAACCTTCAAGTGAGAAATAATCACGGAAGGTAACAGACAAAAATAGAAACGGGTTATTCAAATCTATGAACTGAATTAGACGTTTATTTAGCTTAAGCTTAGTTTAGAACGCATCACCAACAAACTGTCTCACAGTTTGGCGAAACATTAAATTAAGGTACTAAATATTGTATATTTTCTGTAAAATTTTCAATATTAAAAAACGTGATATAAAAAAAGAAAAAGTGAACAAGCCAAGAATCAAAGAAAGTATTTTTAAACTTACTACATTTCTTGCGATATAACCAAATTATTAATTTCACAAATTATTCACCTAAGACAGTGAAACGGTTAGGTATATTATGTTGAGCCAAATTGTATTTAAGTGGTTTTTTTTTGTGCTTTAGGTAGGTATATTTTTATTGAAAAGGAAATTATCAGATACTTAGTTTTAAACTTACCGTTTCTGATAACGGGGTTGAGGTCTGTGTTCTGGTTGCTGAGCCATCCGTGCGCGATGACCACAGTGGGGTGGCTGGGGTTGAAGTTGGAGTTCAGGACCGAGTTCCTGTCGTTGATGACCAGCGTTTGCGAGGTAAGTGGGTTCCGTCTGTGGATAAGCCAAATAAGGATTCAAAGATTAAACCATAATTATGATATACGTCACATCAACTCCGATAAGACCTGATTACCATCAGAGGAGAGATGTGATTTTTTAGAAACAACGTATGCAATTCCTAAGATTTCAATAAGGATAAATGAGTATAAAGCTAAATTTAAGCTGATTCAAAAATGTGTTTTGTGCGCATTATGCATCATCATCTCGTATCCTTAGCTACTTCGGTCACGTTACGCGCAGGGAACTCGACGCATGACGTCCGTTTGCTTGTTGTTCAGGGCAGAGTGTATGGCACAATAGCCAGATTGCGGTCCTCAATGCGATGTACTGATCAAGTTAAAGCTCTAACCGGGTCACCTGTAAATCTGTGTGTGCGGAATGCAATAAATAGCGAAACATAGCGGGAAACAATGAAAAAGGCCATACAATGACTTCAATGACCACGACAGCTCTGACAAGAGCATCCGACTGAGAAGAGAAAAGAAGAGAAGAGACACATAATGCTGCTCAATCGTATTAGCCATATAACCCGAAGGCCCAAATTCAGGAACGCTCGCGCTGGTTGAGAACTTATCCTCTCAATCTCTTTATATAGGTATACAGGAAAACGTTAAGTTACCTGGTAAAGAGTAGGTATAGATTATTGTCCGGGTTCCTCTGCACCTCTTCGAGGAGGTTGTGGTCGACCTCCTCCTGCAGGTCCACCGTGTGAGGAACGCCTTCGCCGTCGGGAAACTGGACGAACCTCGGGTACTCGAAGTCAGCTTGCTCTTTAGGCACGGGCACCGCCGAGGCGAAGGCTGAACATGTTAATTTTATTATCTACTCGTAGTTTGTACAACATTTCAATGTAAAAAATAAACCAAAACAAAAACTCAAGAGGGCCGCGTAAAGCCAGGAAATTAAAAAGAAAGGAAGAGGATTTTTTTCTATCGGGTTTTTAGGGTTTGGTTGGAATCTGCCCTTGCAAAACTCTGTCTAGTTTTCTTGGCAATTTTTAGTGGTGCCATCTTGACTAAAAGTACTAAAACATGTGGCAAAACTACAATTTTGTATTAGCCTCTCTCTCAACATTTGTACAAAGGCAATAATGGAGTACTTGTGTTATATGCATTGTTAGGCCGTAGGTAAAATAAACGGTATAGTCGAACAAGAACTGACAATTTTTTTTTGCTGTCAAATGTCAAAATCACTTTACGTTCTCTGTACGGATATGATGGTCGTATTTGTCTACGTGACAGCGTGATAAAACGGTGTCCGTCTCTTTCTATCCCGCAGAGTTAAAAAGTGACAGTTGTTTTATCACGTGCATAAATGTGGATAAAGCGATCCATAATAGGCTTGCAGTATTTTTCGGAAATAGCTTATAATTTTTTTACAGAATATACTTTTATAATTATATAACCATTACTTTTATAACAAAACTAGACTGAACTTTTATATTGTCTTCCTCAGTACCTACTTAAAAGTAAGAAATTATTAGTATTAACACTAACAAAATGTATTTAAAAAAGTTTGTACAGATCAAAGTCTTAAAATCTACTTAAATAATCTTAAAATTTACTTAAATAATCTTGAAATCTACTTAAATAATCTAATTAATAATAAGAAATCATTAAATAAATAAATATTTGACATAACTATTCCAAATAAACTTATAACGCTAGGTGGCACTGATATCCTGCACGATGGGACCCTTTAAAAAGGGTCTTTTTAAATTGATATAAAGTATGTACTTGCACTTGACTTGCACCCAATTATAGTAATTAAAATTCATTTTAAGTGATTAAATAGGGGATTAGAATTTTAATTAGTGACATCGCATTGCTAAGTAGGTTGTTACCCGTTTCATAATGTTTCTAACATTTTCGAATAAATGGAACATAATCGCGAGTATTTATTTGTTTACTTCAACCTTTTGGACGCGACTTTTTACTAGTACGCCTATGTCGCCCATGGATTCACTATTTTTAAACAGTACCTAACAAAATTCAAATCCCAAATATAATAATTTAGTCCAGCCTCAAATATAATATAACAAGTGATGAAAATTATATTTTTTCATGATTTATAAAAAAATATAATCATATGTATGAAAAAGGAATATATTGACGTACCGGCTAAAGCAAGGAGCACAATGGAGGTATGCATTTTCAGTTCTGCCAGATGAACGACTGAGTATATCACCCGATACGAAGACAACATTTTATACTTGCGGGGAGGTAATCTTTTCTGATTCCATATCTTATCCTTCACGCATTGTATTTTGTTTTAGTTGCATGTAGATACAAAACAGATAATTAGATTGAATCCGGCTTGTAAATTGGAAAACAGGGTGATAAAGCGAAAAAAATGCTTACAAAACATTTTGTTATCTAACCTACTATGACTAAGATAGGTGAGTATGTTTTATTTATTTATTTTATTAGTTTTAATTTATTTAGTTTATACTTAATTTTAACATATATATATGTCGAATACCGATGGTCCTAAAGGCGGGTGGGTGCGTGGGGTAGTATCTCGATGTATTACTTCACAGCTAAACCAGTATGCTACCATTTCTACCAGTGCATGAAATAAACATTCGGACTCGTTAACCATACTAGTGCCTACCATATTTCAGTACTTAATGTAAAAAAAGAACTAATTGCTATTAGGAGGTTATCTGATTAAAAAACTGGTCAAGTGCGAGTTCGGACTCGCGTTTCAAGGGTTCCGTACATCACACAATTTTCAACAATTTTTTTTTGTACATCAAACGTGACGTGAGTGAAACGTCTTGAAAAACCCGAATGGGTCAATCAAAAACCAGATGTAACATGAAGTTTTCTGGCGTGGTGGCTTATATTATCTCTGCAACTATGCAAAGTAGCTTAGATAGGAAGATTAAATGCCGAACAGTAGTACAAGGTGTCCGAATCAGAATCAGAATCAGAATTTTATTGGTAAAAGTCATAGAATTTTACATGTCAGGCATAAAAATATATTATAACTAATATGTCACATTTTTAAATTTTATATCTTTCTTAACACACAGTTATTAGTTTAAGTCTAATTGTAAGATATTTTCACAACCATTGCCAGTTTAATATTAGTAGTAGTATTACAATATTTATGAGTGGGCCAATGATATCATTTCAAAGTATTCGTTAATTGTGTAACAAGCCAAAACTAGTAACCGATTCTTAAGCTTGTTTTTAAAAACTGTATCGCTGGGCGCGTTTAGTATGTCAGCTGGAAGACAGTTGTAAATTTTAGGCCCCAGTACACCGAGTGTTCCTCGAACCTTAGCTAGCATCCGCAACGGCACGACTAGAAGGTGCTGGCCGCGCGTGCTCCTGCCGGGGGCATGGTGCTGGGCGCGAGTTGGATACGACCCGAGGTTGTACCGGACGTGTAGACAGGCTTCAAGAATGAATACGCTAGGTAGGGTAAGTATTTTCAGCTCTTTGAATAGGCTCCGAGCGGGATGATCGTGCGGTTTGTTAGCAATTATTCGAACGGCGCGCTTTTGGATGTTAAACACCTTTTCACGATCAGCCGCTGTTGCCCACAGGTCGATGCCATATATCAGGATGGAGTGGAAGTAGCCGTAGTAAGCCTTTTTAATGTTATCAGCGGATAGGGTAGGAGCTAGCCTCGATAGCGCATAAGAAGCTGAGCTTAGCTTGCCGCAGATGGCATCTATATGGGGCGACCACGTGAGACCTGTGTCAATACAAAATCCAAGGTATTTTACCTGTTCGACTTGGGGTATGAGTATATTGTTTGACAATATATTAAGTTTCTCATTTTTAGAGTTCCTCAGCTGAAAATGCATTATATGAGTTTTTTCGACGTTGAGGAGCATCCCGTTGGCCTTAAACCATGACGTAATGTTATCGACTGCCTCTTTTAATTTGTGTTTTAAGTTAGATACAGTATCGGCGTTTACTATTATACATGTATCATCGGCGAACATTACATTTTCCGGGTCAGTACTAGCCGCCGTGATGTCATTTACTAGTAATAGAAATAAGTAATTTCCCATTGTCGATCCTTGGGGAACGGCACAACCTGGCAATGATTCAAAGCCAGATCTGGAATTAAGCACATAAGTACATTGCGTTCGGTTACGTAGAAATGATGCTATTGTTTGGAGAAGACTGCTTTCAACACCGTAGCACTCCAATTTTTTTACGAGCAGTGAGTGGTCGACCATTTCGAATGCACGCGACAAGTCGCAGAATATAGCTGCAACTTGTCGCCTGCACTCGAGGTGCGTCAGCACTCGCGTGATCACATCGCGCGCCGCGTGCACCGTGGAGCGCCCCGGTTGATATGCATATTGTCTTTCATTTAATACATTATTAACAGTGAGGTGATGCATTATTCTCTTACTTAATAAACGCTCAAACACTTTTGAGACGATCGGTATTAATGATATAGGCCTATAAAATTTTGGTAGATGCATCTCGCCTTTACCCTTGTAAACAGGTTGCACCCTAATAGTTTTTAAAGCGTCTGGATAGGCTCCTATTTCGACACAACTGTTAAATAACTTTAGTAACAGAGAAATTAGAACCGGTGGTAGATAGGTGAGAATGTGAGTGGACATGTCGTTTACATCCCTTGACTCTTTCACTTTTATGGACTGTATGGTTTTCACAATTTCATCGAGAGTAAAGTATTCAAACTGAAATGTAAGCAACTTATCCGACAAATATTTTTTTAAGTAGGCGAGCGCAACATCAACAGCTGGCCCGGCGCTGTTATCAGTAGCCGTTACGTAATGTCGGTTCAGCTGATCGGCGGCGGAGGCGGCGCGCGCGGCGGGGGAGTCTCCAGGTGCCCGGCTCACGAGTACGTCCAGCGCGGTGTTCCCTGCATTTTTGTTGCGACAGGTCTCCGAGGCAACAACACGCCACACGCCACGACGCATGTCATTAGTATTTGCGATTACGTTGTTTATGTACTGCGTTCTCGTATGTTTTAATGCGCACGCATAACGCATCTCAAGATGTAGTAGGTTCGAGAACGACTCAGAGTCTGTCTGGCCTCTAGACAACTTAACTTTAGATGAACGTATTTGATGGCGCAATTGGCGAACGTTATCATTGACCCACACATTTACAGGATTTCTAACAGGGCATTTTTTAAGTGGAAAGTATACGTTAAAAAAATGTTTAATAACATTTAAAACCGACTCGATTTGTTGACAAGGCAAATGCCATTTAGTTAATAGTTTATCCCAATCATAATTATTAAGAGTAAGCGTGAAGTTACTTACATTTGTTTTCGAAAACATTCGCTTGGTGATGCAAGTATTTTTGGCATTAATTTTGTTAATTTTACAGACTAAGGTTACACTTAGATGATCAGATACATTCAAGTCATTGCACAGTACATTTTTTATTTCTAATTTGGACAGGTTAGTATATATATGATCAATACATGATTCAGTTAGATGAGTAATCCTTGTTGGCGTATTAATTAATTGTTTCAAACCAAACTGTTTCAAAATGTTAATTAGCGTTTTAGTATTATTCTCTTTCAAAAGATAATCAATGTTTATATCTCCAACGATTATAACCTTATAACTCTTTAAGGAATGCAAATTACATAGTGTATTCAATTTAGAGAAAAATAAAGATACGTCACCGCACGGAGGTCTGTAGATGCATACCACAATTAGGTCCAAACCAACACATTCAATTCCACATACTTCGAAATGGGATTCCACAGCCAGGACCGTGATTTCCCGTCGTTCGATGGTTACGACGTCTTGTTTCACATAGATGCAGGCACCTCCGCCCTGGCGCGAGGTTCTCGAATACTGTGCCCGCAGGTTGTAATTTAAGATGTTGACAGCAGTAATCTGTGTAGAATGGAGCCAATGCTCAGTGAGGCATAGTACGTCTACAGGGTATCGCATTTGTAGTTCACACTCGAGTTTGTATGTTTTGTTTTGTAGCCTGTTTATATTTTGATGCAGGACAGTTATTTGGGTATGTGCTATCATGGGTTCAGATGCGGTCGTGGCCGGGAGACCTGGTCTCCCTGGGTCGGAGAAACGGCTGCCATTGCGATACGCTGACATTTAGTGGCCAGACAGATGTTGAAAGAAAGTCTTCATATATAGAGCTTGGAATTCCAATTTTAAATGACGTATACGTTTCACGCTTCGAGGGAATCTTCTCTACTGTGTAGTTATATCCACCCTTTATGCTCGTTAAGTGACTAATTAAGCTTTCAGGTGTCGTTTCCTTTTTAAAATAGCATCCGTGAAGGTACATTAGGATTTCCACTCCACCAATTGTTGTGTTGGTTGCGGTCCCTTTTATTGATGTATGTTTATCGCTACGCCGGCGGCGGCTATGTCTTTTTTTCGGAAATTGCCAACCGTCGTCAGGTGAGTTATCTTGCTGCGACAGGTTAGCCGTTAAGTTAGTGCTTGTTTCACATTCGTGGGACTTTTGCATGTCGCATTCATTAGTTTTCGGGGCATGACTGGAGCTCATTATCGAGTCATTTGTTTTTAAGTTATTCGTGGGGGTCGATTTGATCAACGGGTCTTGTTTCACCAGTTGTTTTGTCGGCTCGGGTCGTCGGGCTTGTTTTGTGGCGGCCGCCAATCTCTCTTTCGCACGTGTGGCGGTGGCTCGCTGCGCGCGGGGAGGTTCATAAGTGGGAGCGGGACGGCTGGTCGGTGTTGACGTACTGGGCGCTTGATTATTAGTTGAAGCAACTACTGCGCTTGCTGAATTATTGGTTGGGATTCCAACCTTAGTTGATCCCTCACATTTTGTCACGGTCACAACGGCTTTTATTTCGCGTAAATCACTATTTAATTCGTAAATTTTTTTGAATATTTCACTAATTTTGTGTTCGATTGGTTGCAATAAACTACTGAGGAGGGTTTTAAGTTGTTTACTGTCACTAGGCGACATTATGCCAATTAAATTTTAGCAGCTACCGTAGTTAGCGCTCGACCGACCGCGCACGACTGAAGTCCAAATGCGAAGACTGAAGACCGAGCTCCGCCTAGGGCTGATAGCTCGGAGCGTCCGACGAGTCACGCTTCCTACAACTTCCGCAAGTGTTTTAAAAGGCCGAAGAGAGATAATACCTACAGGGTGGCCAAAAAATAAGTGCATTCCCGTAGCCGGGGAGGTTTTCGGATTATATTGAGCTTTACAACTTTTACTATGGGACCCCAACCCCGAAATCGCGAAAAAAAATGTATCCTCCCGTAGAAAACGGACCAGCCAAAATGTATGAAACAGCCAAATTTTTCCTCGCAATTTCGGGGTTGCACGTTGGCAACGGGAATACACTTAGTTAATTTTTGGCCACCCTGTTTAGTGCTTTTTAAAACACGTAACAATAGTAACCTAATCAATCAGTACTACACTTGTACCAATGCGGCTGTGTGCCAGATACAGCCTATAGTCACACCAATAAAAGTCTGCAGCGGATATGATAGCCCACGCAGTGTAAGTGTTATTAATACGTCATAATTTCATAGAAGTTTGACGTTTAATATGACACTTGCACTGCGTGGGCTATCAAAATCGCTGCAGACTTTTACGGTCTAACTATAGTCGCATTTTTTGTCGTCATTCCGACTCATGCTTGAAGTTAGCTTCAAGCGTGAGTCGGAATGGCACGCCTCTTCGGGACGCTTCGGACCTTCGGCCTTATGCGGATATCGGCCTAGGGCCTTCGCAAATAGCTGTCTACATCACGTTTCACTTAAACCATTGCGGCTGTGTCCCTAAAAAACCTAAACCGCATTTTTGTTCTTAAATCCGACTCACGCTTGACTGTAGATTTCTAACAGGTTTTCCTGTCATCGTTAGGTAAAGGACTATTATGAGTAATTTTTTCAGAATTTTAGACCCTGTAGTTTCGGAGATAGAGAGGGGGGAATGGTCATTTTTTGTCTTTTTTCTTGAATAACTTCTAAATTTTTTATTGTTAATTTATAAAAAAAAATATATTTGAGATTCTCATAATGAGCTCTTTCGTTTGATATGTAACACGACATAGTTTGCAAAACTTTGTTTTTAAATTTTATCTTTTACCCCCCAAAAGTAGCCCTTATGTTTAAAATTCATTTGTTGACGTTACATATTCGTCTTTGGGTCACAGACTTACATATGTGTACCAAATTTCAATTTAATTGGTCCAGTAGTTTCGGAGCAAATTGGCTGTGACAGACGGACGGACAGACAGACGCACGAGTGATCCTATAAGGGTTCCGTTTTTTCCTTTTGAGGTACGGAACCCTAAAAATCGAAAAAATAAAAAGATCTCATGAAACCGTTTAAATTTTTATTCAATTCAAACTAGGCCGGCTCCAACCGTACACCTCTGACCTATATGGGACCTGCAACAAACTCAGCGGGACACATCTTTTCAAAACAAGACATAATACATCCTTTCTTTATTTCACAAAAGTAAGCTTCTAATGAAACATAAGAAATCAAAATAACACTTAAAATAAAACACTTAGCTAAATGGTTAAAGAACGCTAGATTGTATAAGCTATCAGAATAATCCTTCAGGTATAAGCCTTCAGGAACGTAGCGAGTTAGGCACGAGGTTGGCTAACGAGTACGTCCGAACTCTAGCGCGGTCCGATCAAGATA
This sequence comes from Cydia fagiglandana, assembly GCF_963556715.1. Classification (NCBI taxonomy): domain Eukaryota; kingdom Metazoa; phylum Arthropoda; class Insecta; order Lepidoptera; family Tortricidae; genus Cydia; species Cydia fagiglandana. Next base: position 18,023,091 of record NC_085943.1, read on the forward strand.
CGCGTCATACTCGTGAACGGGTGCTGTTTGTGGAGACTGGTCTGTTAAGCTAACACGAGCTATTATACTTAGTAACTTTTATTAATTAATTACAGTGAGACGCCTCATTCTGTTCTCGTATGTTTCTTTTCTTTTAATGAATGTATTAATTATACAGGATATTGACTCTTGGAGACCCTATACATCTCTAAGGATAACTTGATAAACTATATAATCTTATAGTTCTGACACCTAGAGACATTTACACCTCTAAATATTATAGATTTTTTTTGTGTGTGTTTTTTTATCTGTATTTTGTATGTAATTCGACATTAAGAGACCATATACATCTCTTAGTAATTGTAATACGTTAGATTGAATTGTTAGTTTTATTTTATAAAATTGTTGATGTTATTATTTTTGCTTTTATGTAAATTCAATGTTGACGTGTAAAAGTGCCCTTGTGGCCTATTTGCTGAATAAATGTTGATGTTGATGTTGAAAAACTCCCAGCGGCGGAGCCACACTGCTCCCGCCTCAAGTCAAGTTGGCAAACCTGCTCGACCAGTCTACCAACATACCGACAAAAATACCAACTCGTGCCTACGCTCACTCAAGAGAAATCTCTCGACGTTCCAAAGCCTTCTACCTGTCGTTTTAGTTCAACAACAGGCCAATAGATGGCGTTACTCTCTACGCAACTTTATTTCAACAATGCACCAACAGACGGCGTTACTCTCTGCGCAACTTTATTTATTTCATTACAACCAAATAATACGTAGCTCAACATTGCTAATCGATTTTATACAGGCGTCTAAAATAATGAACTATAACATGGCTGCAATAAGTCTTTCTGGTGTCAGGCTCCGACATATATTACTAATATTACATACCTACTATTAAACTTCCTAAAGTATTTTAGCTGGGCTCTCACTGAACAATTTAGATAAAATAGTTATTTACGATACAAGTGCGGAAAAGAGGAAGTGTTTTAAATCGACACGAGTTGCGAATTACTCATTCGCACGTGTATGTCGTGTATCGTACAACGTTTTAGAGTACATATGGACATTTAAACTTTTGACACGAAAAGTGCCGGATGTGATATTTTTAGAATATAAAAGAAGAAGCTTAATTAAATTGAACTACTAACAGTGATAGTGTCATTATAAAGCGTCACTGAAACGGTCTCCACTCAGCTTCATGTCAAGGAACCTACGGGTTAAACACTGGCGAGAAACGGCACAGGACCGGGATCAGTGGCGAGCATTCGTGTAGGAGGCCAAGACACACTTTGCGCCAGAGGAGTAAGTAAGTAAGTAGGTACATAGATATGTAAATATTTGCAAGAGAGTGAATTTTTCAGAGTGCTATTTGCAGTAAATAGATAATCATCATCGTATCAGTAGTACGAGTATCAATAGGATTTATATAATACTTACTTAGGTAGTTTTATTAGGTAGGAAAGACTGGCTAAACGAAGCGGAAGACAGGCTAAAATGAAGAGAGTTGTAGGAGGCCTACACTCGAAGAGGAGTCCACATTAAAAATAATAATAGTAAATAACATACATAAACTTAACACTAACTACTAGCTATAAGAAACTCACTAACCAATACGCAGTAACTTCTTAATATGTAAACTGTAGTATATCACAATACTACATGTAGGTAGATATAACTAACAAGTTATTGATATAAATATTTGGGTATGCTGCTCGCGCTTGACCATGTCTTTAGTTTCAGTTAGAAGTCACTTCGTGTTTCTTTCTATAGCCCTTTACGTACATTGCATTTGGCGCAGTCGGTAGGATGCGAACCTACGCTCCCAAAGGGAATTTGATTTCCAAAAAATCCATGCGAAATTTGGAAATAAAGGCTTTTTATTTTATTTACTTAAGTAGTCGAACCTTTTCGACTACTAGGTGCACTGGCCAGCATGTCAAATTAAAAACAAAAACCTCATTTATAATCAGTTCTTACGCTCTGTTTTTAACACAGTCACTGCTTTTGCAGTGACCAGCGACTGTTTTTTGACTAGCTTTGTTAGTGACTTTACCTAAACCATTTGAGTGAAGTTCCTATTTCAATATTTATGTTAACACCTATGTCACGAAGATGCCGACGGCTCAGGTGCGTTATTGGTTATTGGAATAGCCTAAGTTATGAGGGATATAAAATGGAATTTGATCCGCACGAACCAGAGGCATTCCAACTGGTTCTCGAGCACAGGCAAATTAAACTCACCCAATCCAGTCAAATCACGCCCTTAGATTACTTGAAATTGTAACGAATTTAGAGGTCAAAATATACCGGTTTTATGTCACACAAAAACTCAATAGCGATCGGTAAACGAAGAATACATGAGAGATACTGGGTTACAAGACAGGTGAGTGGACGTAGATACTGTTTAGTCTATTGCATTTTTTCTACCTTTTACCTAGGTATAGGATGTTAATTTAATTTGTAATTTCTTTTTGTCTCGTACACATTTTGTTGCACGTATGTATGCAAGAGTGCGTCATTAACAATCGATTGTTAATCTAATTTAATGTTATATCAATAAAAGCCCAGCTATGATTTTATCACTTAGTTTGACTCGGTGTAGGTATGACTTAAGGTTTAGGTCGTCTCTAGTTAGGTACTTCTAGTGATTTGCTCTGTGCATGACGATGGCGCCGCCCTGGCGTCTACGGAACATATTAGTCGCCCGACAGTTGACATCTGTCAAATGGTTTGAAAATGATGGTGCACATTTTACCCACGCCTCGCGTTTTCGCGCTTTTGTAGTTAGTCAGTACCTACTACCGTCAACCGCGGTGAATTGTGATACTCGTAAAAACCGAGAATAACATTACATATTTTTTCAATTACGTGATACAATTTGTTTACTTATAAAACTACTTAGTTTTCAAGAAATTATCAGATAAATATCATACCCTGTTTTTTTCCCTATTCTCCTTGAAACACATTGTACGTTATTTTCAAAGTTAATTCCAGAGCCTGTGTTCGTGTTCAGTGCGTGTTACGAGTACGCCATCGCCGTCTTGGTGCAAACTTATGAAGTTCTATCACAACTTGTAATGGAAAATAGCGTACGGTAATGTAATGTTAGTTATTCATAGATCTAGTCTAGTTTATTTGGCATTTAAATTAGTAATGAGATTTATGATGTATGACGGGCAGAAATTTTAATTATTTACTTCGTGCCTTTTCACTTACTGTGATTAACATTTTGTAATTAACAATAGGTATCTATAGTGCATATATATATAGTGCATGTACATCCGAGGCACACGCCATCGCTTTAAGTCTACTGGTGGCTTTGGGTTCAATGACGGTGCCGCCCTTCCATACATCGATTGAAACCCCTTTTCTACTCTACCTATGCATTATCTACCCCTTTGCCTATGTATTATGATTGTTGTAATTTTATTACTATATTAAATGGTGTTAATGTCACAAACGTATAGGTAAGTACGAGTATGAATTGATTTATTTAGGCCCACTTGCACCATCCCACTAACCCGGGGTTAACCGGTTAAACCTGGAGTCGCCATGTTTACCCATACAATTTGACACTAGGTAAACAGTTTAACTGCTTAACCCCGGGTTAGTGGAATGGTGCAAGTGGCGCTTAGTCATATTTTTATAAAAATTAACGCCTCGAGAATACCAATTGAAAATTGTTGATTTCGGTTTTAAAAAATATTTATTCTCGTTTTTAGCAAGTTTTACATAGCAGATCTTGTTTATCGTCCAATCCTTACATATACATAATCATTTTAGAAGGGATATCTTCGTGCAGTGTCCAATCGATATTTGCCAGACCTGGAGACAAAAAAGGAACATAAGTATTAATGCTTAAATAGAATCACAGACAAAACATCCTCCAGACTGAGCATAGTCGCGCTACCCCCTCTGCCACGCATACGGTAATTTTTGGCATCATCGGTTGCATGAAATAATTGCTCTAAACTCGGTCTAGAGGATTCCTAGTCTATGAATGGAATACACTATAAACATGAATTCATCGTAGCCTATCTATCTAGATACCTATCTAGGTAGGCTACATTTTTATCAGATGATAAAAATGATTGTGAACATGCTGTTAAAATATCTTACAGTTTACAGTGCGCTTAAAATATGTGCGTAATCAGTAGCGGATTTGCCCTAAGGCACAGTAGGCCCGGGCCTAGGGCGGCAAGATATTTAGGGGCGGCAAATTGTGACAAAAAATTCGCTGATGGTAAACAAGAAATAACTCAAAATGTAGTCAATATTATCGGTACTTTGAAAGGGGCGGCTACAGGGCCTGGGGCCTAGGGCGGCAAAGACTGCAAATCCGCCACTGTGCGTAATGTAATGTAGGAATTTCATAATGCTCAGATATTTGTATTCGCTTTGTCCGCTTCGATGTATCTGATGCCAATTTTATTACAAGAGTACCTATGTAACTCTTAATAACATAGAATGTGTTTTAAAGTTTTTGAATAAGTTAATTTTAACCACTATTTCATCACTTAACTGCACATTTGTTTTATGCGATAAACGCAGCGTTGAACGCATGCGTTAAAGTAATGTATAAAAACCGGGCAAGTGCGAGTCGGACTCGCGCACGCAGGGTTCCGTACCATAATGCAAAAAAAAAACAAAAAAAAAGCTAAAAAAAAAAACGGTCACCCATCCAAGTACTGACTTGGTTAAAAATCAAGTTTGTTGTATGGGAGCCCCATTTAAATCTTTATTTTATTCTGTTTTTAGTATTTGTTGTTATAGCGGCAACAGAAATACATCATCTGTGAAAATTTCAACTGTCTAGCTATCACGGTTCGTGAGATACAGCCTGGTGACAGCCTGGTGACAGACGGACGGACGGACGGACGGACAGCGAAGTCTTAGTAATAGGGTCCCGTTTTACCCTTTGGGTACGGAACCCTAAAAATGACAATGCGCTTACCGCTTCGTTTACCACAAAAATAATAGGCTATATTAGTTATCCAACGTAATCCACATGCGTTCAACGCTGCGTTTATCGCATGAAACAACCGCGCACTTTAGAAAATAATGCACAAGTATTCAATTTAATTTCTCAAGAGATGCTTAGCTTTATATATTTATTACCAGTAATTAAAAAAGAAAAAGAAGTATAACTTACCCTCGCTTCGTCAAATCATCATTGCCCATATGAAGAGATTGTCCTCTACAGGTGTTGAAAGTGATCTGCAAGTTGGATGTGCACTCTTGTCCGATAAGGTGGTTGTACGACACAGTGGCAGCAAATAACTCCCAAGCGCGGTTGTGGTTGCAGATGTTGGTGAGGCACCGAGGCTGAGAAATACCGCCGTTGGGGAAGAAGTCAGCATTGGCGATCGCCGTCCCGATGCCAAGACCGCCAACAGTATAGCCGCCATCAGTGTGAATCGCCTCCACGTACACGCCGTCGTTGGGACCCAGACGGTTGCTGTTCAAATTCCATAGGGGACCGGCAGGGTCTAGACCTAATAGACAAAAGTATTCCAGAGTTAGGGTACCATTAACATTAAGTCCCTAAGGTAGAAGCTGTAATTGATTTGCGTTGGGCTTTGGTGATTTCTATTAATGATGTATTATAGGAATAATCTATGGTTCTGGTAAGTATTCCGTTGTAGGTATACTGACAAATAAAATCTTCCTTCAGAACGACATTCGTTCAATTCAGTTTAGATTTACTGGCTGCGCTTAGCCAAATGACAACATTTATAGTAAGCAAATCGAAATTTAAGTAGGTAATGTACACGCGTATGAAACTGGTGACGTAACTTTTCATTCCATTTGTCTTCGAGGTACGTTTTTACTTTTCGATTGGCATTTGTCGATAAACTTTGGTCATCTTGGATGAATCCTCATGCCAGGAGCAAAGCCTTACAAATAAAACGTCTGATTGTAAGTGTAAATTGATATTATACCATTCTATTTTGAACTCATATTGATTTACGTACCAGTGACACGAGCAACAGCACCTCCCAGCTCTCTTCCTGCGTTGCCGACCAGATGGGCTCCCAGGCTGAATCCAACGAGATGCATAGAGCTGTACGGCGCGCCAGTGGTCTCGTGGACGAATCGCAGGAACTGGCCGAGGCCGCGACCGACCGCGGGGACCCCGCTAACAGCTGTCACGTAACCGCCGATGGCGAGGCGGCGCCAGTCCAGAACGATGACGTTGGCGTCGCCTTTGTTAAGGTAAGCTAGAAATTAAATATGAATAATTAATGTGTGTATTTTTTGATAGACGCCAATTAGTTACATTACACTCAAAAGTTGATGATTACAGGTTGATAATTATTATGATAATTTATTTAAGGAGGTACTTAGGTAATTCAAATCTATAAATTGAAATAGACGTCATAGACAAAAGAAAAAGTGACCAAGCCCTCAAATGGCCTAAGGGTAACATTCCATTTCTAACCGCAGCTGCACTACTGGTACTGAACGCGTCGCTGTTACTGTCAATTTCCATAGTAAAATGAACAGTAGTGCAGCTGCGGTTGGACATGGACTATCACCTTAAATCGGATGAGATGACGCCGGTTTCCAGCTTTCGCGGATAAAAATTTGATTTATATCCAAGTAGTATAATAATCTTGGGTCTTGTTAAGGTCGCCGGAAGACGCTGGATGCGGGTCGCTTCCAACCGGCACGTATGGAGGTCCAAGGGGGAGGCCTATGTTCAGCAGTGGACGTCTTATGGCTGAGATGATGATGATGATGATGAGTATAATAATAGTTATTTGTTTTACAAGGGGGCAAAGTTGTTGTTTAACTGCTCGTGCTAATATTGATACCCGAGCAAGCGAAATATTCCAAAATTGAACCACGAGCGTAGCGAGTGGTTTGAAAATTGGAATCTTGAACATTGCGAGGGTTTCAAAGCACGAGGGTTAAACGAAATTTGCCCCCGAGTGAAACACAAAATTTTTCACCACACCAACCCAAAGCAAATATTAAATGTAAAATATCAAACAAAATCAAACCAAACAAATCCAAATGAATGTTTTTAAATATTTACCATCCAAAATCATCATTTAAAAGTCAATTCTACCAGCAAACATAACAAAACAACTCAAAAATTGCATTTGATTACTTTGCCTCACATGTGAATAAAATGCAACTTTCCTATCAGTTTTTGAAGTGCAAAGTAAGCCTTTCCGAGCTGGTGTGGTGAAAAATCATTTCTTCAAGCCATCAGAAACAAAGAAAATATTTTAAATTTTATTGCACTCCTTGCGATTAAGGTATCAAAGTTATTAATTTCACAAATTAGTTATTCACCTAACTAATACAGTCAAACGTTTACAAGTTAGGGATGAATTGAGGCAAATTGTATTTAAGTGTTTTCTTGCTTCAGATATATTTTTATCAATATTGGTTTTTGAGAAGCGAAATAATTATCAGATAGTTTTAAACTTACCGTTTCTGATAACGGGGTTGAGGTCTGAGTTCTGGTTACTGAGCCATCCGTGCGCGATGACCACAGTGGGGTGACTGGGGTTGAAGTTGGAGTTCAGGACCGAGTTCCTGTCGTTGATGACCAGCGTTTGCGAGGCAAGTGGGTTCCGTCTGTGATACGGAAATAAGGGTACTCAGATTAAACCAGGAGATATGAGTGCCGCCATTTTCGATATGGCCTGAGATTACCATCAGAGTTGAGTGTCATTTTTATACAAACAATATAATAATGTACCTATAACGAACACGTGCAACTACTTAGATGTCTATAAGATCTCTATATATATTATATGTATATATATATTATAGTATATGTGTACAGTATATTTGTATAGGTAATTTATTGTTCGTTTTTGCTGTTGTAATTATAGCACCGCTCACAATCTCTCTGCTTAGCCTTAAGGTTGACTGGTAGAGAATGCCTTATGGCATTAAGTCCGCCTTTTGTACTATAAGATTTTTCTTTTGTGCAATAGAGATTAAATAAATAAATAAATAAATCTCTATTAAAAATGCGTTTTGTACGCATCATGCTGCTCAATCGTATTAGCCAATACAGTCACGCAGAATGGCCAAATTCAGGAAGGCTGGCCGGTTGAGAACTTATCCTCTCTATTTCTTTATACATAAGTAGATAGCCCGAAGATAGCGGAGAAGGGAAGAGAAAAACATGTTGTACCGACCCCAAATAACGTGGGATACGGGCAGGTAGAAGAAAAAGGGATAGCCTGAAGGACCTAAATCACGAAGGCCGGTTGGGGACTAATCCATCTGTTATATTTTATGAACGATAACGTCGAATTACCTGGTAAAGAGTAGATACAGGTTATTGTTCGGGTTCCTCTGCACCTCTTCGAGCAGGTTGTGGTCTACCTCCTCCTGCAGGTCCACCGTGTGAGGAACGCCGTAGCCGTCGGGAAACTGGACGAACCTCGGGTACTCGAAGTCATTCTGCTCTTCAGGCACGGGCAGCACGGGCACCGCCGAAGCGAAAGCTGCAAATGTAGATTTTTATTAGCTCTTCGTATTTATGATGAGGTATACCTAACACTTTATTTTACAAAACAACCAATAAAATAACCTTAGTAGGGGGCGTAAAGCCAGGAGATTAAAAATAACGCAAAAGATACGGTGCGCCGCCGAGCGCCGCGCGAAACTTGCGACGGAAGATACCGCTATCGCACGGGTTGTTGCCCTTTATCTGAATTACTTTGAAAATATGCTACGGAAAAATTTGCTCTTGAATTCCCATGGCTACATCTTTAGCTATTTTATAAATATTAAACTGATACTGCTATGACATGGTAACGATATACAATTGAAAATTAAAAATGGTTTTTCCGAATCGGGAGTACCTATTATTCAGATCATTTTATTATTTGTTTACTTCAACGTTCTGGACCATTGAGTTAGTATTACGAGTACTATAGAGACGACATACCAAACCATGAAATTGTCTCAATCACATTCTGTACCACACGACCAAAACATCGTAAGCGTCGTAATGTTCATGGCGCTTACGCGTTGAGGTCGCGAGGTTCAAGCTCCGATTCTATGGTTTGATGCCAAAACGGCAGTAACTCATGGCGCAAAATACTGCTTCTCTGTGCCGGTTCTATACGTTAGTAATAATAGTTCATTTCGGACGCGACTTTTTACGCCCTTGGTTTCGAAAATAGGTATTTGTACTTATAAAACTTAAATAATAATAATTCAGCTTATATACGCCACTGCTGGGCACAGGCCTCCTCTCATGCGCGAGAAGGCTTGGGCTATAGTCCCCACGGTAGCCCAATGTAGATTGGGAACTTCACATACACCTTTGAATTTCTACGCAGATGTCTGCAGGTTTCCGCGCGATGTTTTCCTTCACCGAAAAGCTAGTGGTAAATATCAAATTATATTTCGTACATAAGTTCTGAAAAACTCATTGGTACGAGCTGGGATTTGAACCCGCGACCTCCGGATTAAAAGTCGGGCGTCATATCCACTCGGCCACCGCCGCTAAAACTTATTGCACCATTTTTAAATCGCATGTTGCAGTTATAACAAAAGTTAAATACCAAATAAAATAATTTAGCCCAACCTTAATTAATAAAAAAACCTAATATACCTATAACGTAATACTCGTATCTAAAAATATATTTATGAAATAAAAAAGGAATATAGGGACGTACCCGCAAAAGCAATGAGCACTATGGCGGTACGCATGTTCAGTTCTGCCAATTGAAATACTGAAGGTACCACCCGCAAACAATCTTTTATACACGGGTAGGTAATCATTTCTGATTCCTTATCTTATCCTATACGTATTAATTTATATGTATATATGTACATGTGTACATTACAGATAATTAGATTAAAATCAACTGGAAAATTGGAAAACAGATGACAAAACAACATAAGTTCTTACCTATAACTTAATTTAAATTGTAGTATTTTTTGCGGTAACTTTTATTGATTAATTCGACGACCGGTCTGGCCTAGTGGGTAGTGTCTCTGCCTGCGAAGCCGATGGTCCTGGGTTCGAATCCCAGTAAGGGCATTTATTTGTGTGATGAACACTAATATTTGTTCCTGAGTCATGGGTGTTTTCTATGTACAATATAAGTATGTATTTATCTATATAAGTATGTACTTATATCGTCGCCTAGCACCCATAGTCAAGCTTTGCTTAGTTTGGGGCTAGGTTGACCTGTGTAAGATGCATGTCCACCAATATTTATTTATTTATTTATTTATTATTAATATAGATATATATGTACCTAAAGGCGCATCAATGGCCACTGCATCTCTGACGGATGATTGTTGCAACGCTGTGTCAAGAGCGGTCGAGACGGCCAATGCATTTCCGCCTATGGCTATACAAGCCTATTATTGCTGCACGGCACTTCTTGCCGCATAAGTCGCACGTGTGAGTTTGTTGAGCCTCTGGATCCGAGACCCGGCTACCAGCTCGATGACGCCTCTGCCTTTTTTGTCTCAGGTTTTCTAGCCAACCTTCGTCATACTTCTTCACTCCTGCGCATAGGTCTCCACGCCACTCGGGTCTCATTGCAGCACGTTCCTCCCAGCCGCCGGTACCGATGCCAAAGCACTCCATGTCGCGCTTGCAGGAGTCCTTGAATCTTAGCATCGGGCGCCCCACAGGTCTTTTTGCGTATGCTATCTGACCCATCAGCACTTGGCGTGGTAACCTTTCTGGGTCCATACGGTGTACATGGCCCAGCCAACGCAGTCTCCTCTGTTTGAGAATCGCCGTAATGCTGGTGATGCCTATCCTCGCAAGAACTGCCTTATTTGTCATCTTATCCTTCCATGTCACTCCCAGTATAAGTCTCAGGCAACGCATGTGAAAATGTACCTAAAGACGAAACGGGAGCTAAATACCGGAATGGTATGGCACCATCTTTTCAGCGAAGGCACCAGCGCTTACAATTATTAACGTCGCTCCAATATTATTGCGGCGCTATGCGACGTAAGCAGCCGCCATAAGGTACCTTTTGTCGTGGAACGTCACATAACTTTACTATTTCATATCTAGTGAATCTCTAATTAATTTGCGGCGCCAGCCGCCATAAGGTGCCTTTTAACATGGAACGTCACATATCTTTACTATTTCATGTCTAGTGCATATCTAATTCATTTCCCGAATCGAGCCGTCTATTTGATGTAGCGATCCATAAACGCGTATCCCTCAACCTAGCCAAACTATAATCGTTGTAGAAAACGTCAATCGAAACTTAAATAATGCAAGGAAATTTTGCCATACATTTTCATGTCATCTGTTATGTTTATGTCACCCCCGATACATTATTAGTTTTTTATAGTCGATGAACGATTGTCAACTTGGCTGGACCCCCCAGCCATGTTTGTTTGCTACATTGTGGTAAAAAACACTTTCCGGAACCATCTACAGCTAAAATTACACTAATGGTATCTTATCCATTTTGCCGTGATTGTGATTATAAAGAGTGTCCCAAAAATAACGCAATACCTATTTGAATGTAATGGAAAACAATATTTTTTCGTTATAATTTTATTTTGCATTGCATAAATTCGGCTGATTCGATATTGCAATTTGAACGGCTTGTTTTTGGATGACCAGTGGAATGACCATCATGAATCGATCCACTCTCCCTAAATTTTGCAATCAGCCTTCTCACAGTTAACGTTAAAAGTAAAATCAATATTCCGACCATATATTGCAAGAAATTTTCGAAATATGCTTGCCAAACTTTCATTACTTTTGAAATAATGTTCAATAATGAAAACCCGTTCTTTCGTATAACCCGCCTTTTATTACCCTAAACATTCAGTTGTCAAATGTTTTTTTAAAGGTTGCCAGCACAAAAATGCAAAAATAGCGGCAAATTCAAATCTTGATTTCTTTTTGGAACATCCTTTAACAGGTTATAATATTTTTTAGGTTATAATAGTTATTGTTTGCCTGAAAACGATTTGTCTGATGGTTATCTTAGGTCATATCGCAAGCAAAATAAAATGTAATTAACCCTGATTAATAATATAATGAGATTAAAGTTGATGAATTAGTTATGACGGGTGTGCGAGTTATCAGACCACATGACGAGTATAAATGAAACATGTGCATGTAAAGTGTAAGAGCATCCGGATGGCGACTGCAGCAGCGTTGCGAAGCCATGTCGCATGCAACCTTCTTATTGCGACAACAATGCGGCACAATATCAGGCAGTCTACTCGTAGCATAAGTTGCGTTCTGGCGCGCGAGTTCATACTTGAAGTCGCGCTAGATGTATGGAGTCGAGCGCGATAACGCAACTCAGGCAACTGATCAAAGACAGTGACATCGTCCGCGTCAACTTTGCAAAAGCCATCGCCGCAGTCGCTATTCGACTTCTTCGATTACTTTTTACGAACTTGATTAAAGAAAAGTAACCTAAAAATTACCCTTTATTCGGTTAAGGACAGATTCTGGTTACGGCAGATTCTGTTTACGGCAAATTCGTGGAAGGTTCGAGTTAGGGCAGAAATTGGACAGTCGCAACTAAAAACTATAAGAATGATCGACATTCCATTTCCAACTGCAGCTGCAATACTGTTCATTTTACTATGGAAACGCGTCGCTGTCATTGTCAATTTCCATCTATAGAAAATGAACAGTATTGCAGCTGCAGTTGGAAATGGAATGTCACTTTAACACTTGAAAACACTTAAAACCGAAAAGAGAATAGAGATGATTTTTTTATCTATGTAGATCGACCCGATATTCTGACCTTGTAGTTAGGGAGGCGAGGTAGCTAAATGGCGTAATTCAACGACGCCGTCGAGACCTATCAAAATCGAAAGATAAAATAATTTCGAAAAGAAAAGCTCGTATGGCAAAAACCATTTTAGCGGTGGGTTTGGCGTGTACGGTTTTTCAAAAATGTTAAAAAAAACAGTTACTTGGGCATTCTCGAGCGCGTCAGATATTCATAGGGGAGGTTTATCTCGGTATCCTGAAAGCATATTTTTTTAATCTGACAAAAATGTTGGTGGGTTCTCTTAATCTGACCGAAAAAGGTTTTTTGGTTTCTTTTTTTTCCTTTCTTTCTCCTTGATAAAACGGGGAATTTAAGAATGACAATAAAGCGATAGATACAACCAACGTAAATGTAGATGAAATGTAGTACGAAGTGTATTATTTATTGTATAAAAAAATGAAATGATATAAAAATTGGATTATAATTGTACATTCGAGAAATATACCGTCGGGTCTTTTCTCTCTCTTCAATCGGCGTCATACTGAGGGCACATAGGTCTACGTTAGGGGACCATAAACATATATATATATATATTAGGGTGTACCGAAAATTAATTCCCTTCTACCGCTTCTTTCCCCACCAGCAATGTTGCGAAATAAAGGAAAAATACTGGTAGGACGGCATATTTCCGCGAAGCGCTCAGTCTGTATTACATGTTTATGGCAAATTCCTCTTTTTTGCTTCAATTCTTCACTTCGTTTTGCTTACGGTACGTCCAAAAAACAATTTGAGGATCAACAGGCTATTGAATAATAGACATACATGAAACTGTACATGTTAATAATACTTTTGTATACAGATACGCGTAACTTTTTCCGAGTCCACGAAAATTGTCGAGAAGCTTTAGAAAAAAAAATTTTTTGAGATATAATAAAAGTCACATAATTTAATCATCGTTATTTCATATCAATTTTTTTTAACACCCTCAGTTTTCGAGATATGCTCAAAAAACCGGGAGTTTGAGTTTTTATGATGCTTCAAGTCAAAAAGTTTTAACTTTGGACAAAAATGTAAAGAGACCTTTTTTGTGTAAAATAAAATTACCTTTTTTGTTTATTTAAACTTTTTTTTGTTGTAAAATGTATCGTTCGCGACTTATATGCTGCAACGCGTTCTTAGGAAGACGAAATGGCTCCTCCACACTTCCGGTCATGCGGAAACCGGCAGATTTTGTATTTTTAGTAAGTTTTAGATTATATTCTTCAAGATAAAAAATAAAAAAATCGCGCTCGAGAATGCCGGATTAACGTTTTTTTTTACAAGTTCGCGACCCTATAACTCGGCGGCGTCAAGGACTTATTGTCAGATTAGTTAAATTTAGTCTTTAAACACTAAAATCAACCCCCAATATCTTAATCTGACGCGCTCGAGTATTTCAGACTATCCATTTTTTTTTACTAATCTGATCGTCTATCCTAGGCGCGCGTCACTACATATAGAGCTAAATACTTTACAAGGTTGTTCTATTAGGTCTAAGGTATCTCTCATATCTTAAACTGCCACGCTCGAGTATTGCCGAAAATTCCCCTATTCGCCTCCCTAACCATTGTTTTTAATGATTAAATTATTCGTCTTTTGCGTACCGCGAACACCAAAGTTCGGAAATTGCGGACATCTTTCTCTTTCACTCTAATATGCCTTAATTGGAGTAAAAGAGAAAGATCCCCGCAATTTAGGATTTGGGATTTCGCGGTAGGCCCCCTGGTTGCGGTTGGCCCATAAAAAAAATGTTCAAGGGGCCAAGCGCGTTGGAGGGTCTGCCATCTTTTGACCTGAATCGGAAACATAAATTGCACATTGACACTACGCCAAAGCAAGTGCTGCCCTCTACAGATTACATAAGTTTTCTTATGCATTATAGGTTCTGCCATCTTGTAGGCTACATTGGAAGCTTAAACTTACAAAAAATAAAATTAACATTAAATTTACATTTACACTTCATGCAAATAAACAGGGGGCTCCAGTGCTGCCCCCTACAGTTCATGTACGTCTAGGTCTATGTCCAGAAATGACGTAGTTATGGAGTAAGGGACTAACAAACATTAAAAAACATACAACCGAATTTAGAACCTCATTTTCAGATTTGGAAATCGGTTAAAAATAGCCCACTTAAAAAATGAATACTTTACTCTTTGACACATACTATCCACTTTTATTGATGATTGTATTTCTGCCCTAACACGAATCTGCCATAAAAAGAATCTGCCAGAAACAGAATCTGCCGTAACCAGAATCTGTCCCTAACCGAATAAAGGATAATTACAATGGCTTTTACACGTTGTGGCAGCCAACATGAGCATCACTGGTGGGTAGAGGTGTGCCGTTTTAGAGAAAGTTCTACCTTTACTAACATATTAATGTAGGTAGGTGTGGTGTGAAACAATGAACTTCATCTAAGGAAAATAGGCAACTTATTAGTTTGTTTCTATTAGAATTAGAAAAAGAAGGTAAGCGATCTTGACATGTCTTTTAATTGAAAAACGCTTTTTTTTAATCAGTAACTTATAACAGCAGAAGACTATAAAATGTTCGTATGAGTGTAGTAGCAAATAATTTATTTTCTCGATTTAATTTCTCGGGACATACTACATACGTACGAAATAGCATTTGATAATAACCGGTCGCTTTTCGGTGCAGGAAAACATCGTGAAATCGGCCTAGCCCCTATAAGGCTTAGTAAGTTTGCCGTCTGCCTCTGGGTTGGAAGGTAAGATGGCATTTGCTTTCGTAAAAAAATAGTACCGGAGCGTACTCCAATGCCCCCCGAATGAGTGGTGGCAAAATGCCGGGACAAAGATGATGAGTTACGTGCCGATACATTAGTTAAACAAAAACATTGTAAACAAACTGCAATCCCAAAATGACCTACACAATCTAGGCCAGTACGTTTCTGTCCTAAAAGGACAGTCCTACTAGGTCACATAGGAATCATTTGGTAAAAATGATTGCCGAATAATGAGATAAGGAACATGTCTGCTGTCTGCTTATAGCTGACTTCTACCAACAAACCGCTAGCCATTTAAAGTAATATAGAGATGTATGTATGTATGTAAACACTTTATTGTACATAAGACAGGTTAAATTACAATGGAACAAAAAATATAGGTATATAATATACGAAGGCGAACTTACTTAGATGTTACTGTAGGTACACATTTTATCGGTCTGTACCAACGTCTTAACGTATGTAATACATAGGTTAAGAGTAGCTCCCAAAAAACAAAGCGAATAACACACCAATTCGCTGCTCTGAATTAACAAACCGAAGAATTTGGAAATAAAATCATCTGCGTCTTCGTATTTCTCATCTGTGCCTTCAATAAAATTACATTATTGGCTTTCTGAGTGCGTGTGCAGGGTTGTGTGTAATTTGGTTTACGACTTCATTTTTCCAATAACCAAACACATTTAGTGTGTGGTCTCATTACGGGTGTGCTATTGTTTCTTCAGTTCATTATAATGTGAAGATCGAACATGTTGTTCGAATAATAAGACCTTTTGTTATTATTGACGAGCTGAAATGCCTAAGTGAAACGCCAATTCGATTTATTTACGACATATCACAACATTAATGAAAAGTGGACGCTATGACAAATTTTGTTAGGTGCCTACTATGTACCTGCAGGAAAATTTTATTGACCTTCTAAATTAATCTATAAATCTCTAAATCTATGAATTATAATTGTCTATAAATTGTAAATAAAAGTGGGCTAGCACATGATTAGCGTGACAGTATTTCGCGGCAAGATGGACTACCCGTCCCTCTTTTATTAACATAGAAAAGCCTGTATTTACAATTTATGCGAATATTGTCATAATGCGGTACGTCCCACATAAAAAAGGAAAATATATTAACATTGAAACATTATTTTCCATTTTACAGGTTTCACGAACTTGCAACGGTAAAAATGCATTCCAAACTGACATCTTAAAACGTCGATATCCTTTGACGGGTTCTACTAAGCACGATCTTATCCCAGTTACAGGATACTGTATGATCATGATTCGGCTGGCGACGACGCTCCTTTTATCGCAAATTCCTAACAATATTTCTTCACAGATCTATCCTTAGCTGACAGTAAAACAATTGAGAGGAATATTTTAATTACTTATAAGTATATTTTATTTAAAAGTTTGAAATTTTAATTTTAATTGATAGTAATATATCGTCGAAATTATAAATTTATAAGTAGCCACAATAAACAAAAAACATAATACTGATACTGATTTTAAGGCAAAAGTAACTAACTGTCTGTCTGTTACCTCTTTACGCTGCAACGATTACGTTGAAATTTAATATGGAGATAGTTTGAGTCGCTCTTTTTAGGCTTTAGGAATTTAGTGTGGCAGACAAAGTCGCAGACAGACGCTAATAAGTATTAAGATAATCCAGTATAATAGCCTACTTACAGTAGGTATTTTTGACTCATTATCTTAGGCCGTTGACGCCACGAGGTATCGAGTAATTAGCTTGATAATCAGTTAATTATTCCAGCAATTTGTTTTACTTGCGGGAAAGTAAAATGCAGTATTATTTACATTTAATATGGTACTGCTTCTTCCATAGTATACTGCAGCGAAGCGCGCTTTCGCAAGCGGCGTTTTTCACCGGCAGCTTATCTTAGGTGTCGTACATAATTTCCAGAAAACTTGCGCAGGACTCGACCCGCCAGTTTAACTTGAATTGGACATCCGATTTAAAATCCTTACGGAGACACATAACTCGTCGGATCTTTTGAGGATTTCTGGGGAAAATGAAGTTTTCGCGCCACGTAGGTGCTTTCTGGAGGCAAGCTGCTGGAAAATTTTACGGTTTCAGTTGAACGAACGACTTTAAAGTACAAACCTTGAATTTACCATAAATTATAATGAATAATATAAAGTCATTAAAACTGTAAATATTGAGGCACCAAATCATTATGATCAATAATTATTAGATGAGGTGTTTTAATCTATCGTAGGATAATAGCTATAACATGCATCATCAATGCCTCTTGACGTAAGACGTGCCTACAATATGCGACAGAAATAATGTTGATAGTTTTTATGATTTCCCAATATTGTAAGTTGTAAGTCCATCCTCGCGGAGTAAGTACCTAACTAACGCACTTAATTATAATAAAATTGTAGTACCCAATATCACAGCGATTATTATATAATAGTAAACGATATGCTTGAAATTAAATAATAGGTAATTATTTTGGTTAACCTTAAGGTGTAACATAATAAGATACCCACATAAAAGTTAAGGCTGAATAAATCAACAAAGCCATAGTTTTATTGGTTTATCAGAAATGACTCTACCAAAAAAAGTTTATGGAACAATCCTACTCAAACAGTCAAATCGCACTCCCATTTCGTTAGCAAAACGAAATGTTAATGTAGATGTTCTTACCAAATTGGCCGTTAGGGATAAATCACCGAAATCAAACTTACAATATATATATTTTTCTACTTCAGCACTTCTATTTGTCACTTAAATGACTGCCAATGATACCTATATCTAAATCAAGTTCAACAAAGTACAACAAACTCAGCGCGTGGGGCGCGGCATAGATTAGTAGGCATATCATAAATTATTACTGGTAGTGGAGAGGCCAAGTTGAAGAGTAAGTATAGTAACTTTCGTAAGACTGAAAAGGTTTATTCCGATAAGTGGTATCGTTTAACGCATTCACTGCCACCCTCTTTTCCTGGACATTCACCAGGTGCCGCACTTTGCTGTCACTATATATTATGAACGCGTCTGTGCGTCAAAGGCACAGCGCGAAAGTCACGGTGATGCATATATGCGTCGGTGGCAGTGAATTCGTTAAATCAGCATGGTGGCGATGGCTCTTGTCTTGTGTATAATAATACAACTATTTAGCAGTCATCTTATGAATATTCAATACAATATAGGGAAACTGTTGTATGTTTTCAAAAGGTTAACTTACCTATATATCTTCAAGTTAAATTAATTTACTCTTGTATAAGAACTTATTTAGTTCGATTTTATTTATTATAGTGAGGTAAGCAGTGTCACCCAATGTATGGGACGTGCAAATTTTGGTATCGGATGAATTCACTTGGCACAGATGTAGTATACTAAAGCTAAGCCAATCCAGCCCGGTAGCCAAACGCCATCCAAAGTTACACGCTGCATATCGGCTTCTATTTACCTACCACCTCGAGTTTGGTATCATTTCCAGATAAATCGGGGATAAAGAATTCATTTTTGAGACATTTAATGTACAGTTTAATAGAAAAAAACAAAAATATTGACGAACAAATCAAAATCGGTTTGAATTTTTTTATTCAATTATTAATATTATCAGCCGAAACTACAATTGCTAGAAAGTTGAAATTTGCACACCAGGTTACATTTATAATGTGTACATGAGATAAGAAGCGATTTTGAAAAATTCAACCCCTAAGGGGGTTAAAAAGGGGACGAAAATTTATATGGAGTTCATGTTTTATTTTAAGCTAGAAATTTCAAACTTCGTTAAAAGAAATATTATTAAAATACAAGAAAACTAATTTCAGCGTTTTTGAAAATTTATCCCCTAAGGTGGTGAAATAGGGGTTGAAAATTTGTATGGAGATCAACATTTTTTTCGAGTGTGGGGCTTGAAACTTTTTATATGCGCATATTATTAGAATACAAGAAAAGTAATTTCAGCGTTTTTAAAAATTCATCCTCTATGGGGGTTAAAAAGGAGTTCAAAGCTTGAATCCATTACAAATTACTTTGACTGCCCCCCCTGCCTACCTGCCAGGGGGTGGCGGATGTCTACCGTGCTCAATTAGCTTAGCTTTACGTATATATTATTACATCTGTGCTAAGTGAATTCATCCGATACCAAAATTTGCACCTTATGACACTTCTACTTCCCAGGCTATTATTTTATGTTTTTACTACTACTGTTTTAAGTGTGCAAGCTTTTATTAGGTCGACCTGTATGTAACTAACTATGTAATGGAATCTAAAGCAGGCCACTGACGAGTCTTCCAAATGGATGCCGTTACAATGGATTCATCCAAATGGACGGCATCCTAATATTAAACATTGTACGTTTTTGACATTCACGGACCGATTTTGGATTGCAGCCACGCAATTTGGACTGTTGGAAGGCTCGTCAGTGGCCACCTTAAGGTAACTAATTTAAATATCTTCCAAGGATTGTAGCGTCATGAAAATTGGCAGCTGTATTTAGTTCTGATGACAATACAATAATATGGTACTGTTGAGCTGATCTGATGATGGAGAGGGGAGGTGGCCATAGGAACTCTGTGATGAAACAACCTAATTGTGTTGGGGGTTTTTAGAATTGTCTCGATGAGTATTAGTTGTCTGTCGTAAGAAAAGTACAGTCAGCGATTGAAGCTTGTACCAAAAATGAAATTTTTGGCAAAAACTTATTTATAACCCAATAGAAGTAATTATAATATTTTCCTAGGTGTGATCAAAATCACGGTCACGAAATAGCAAAATTGATAAGATACGAGCAATATTATTGTGTTAAATAAAAGACTACGTGGTTCTGTAGATGATGAAAAATTATAAATTTTGGTCTTTTAGAATCTAATCTACCTATTCGATTTCCTGCAGCCATTTCATTTTCTATCTGGGGGTCTCAAACATATTACTTTTTTTTCAAAATAATTACAACTTTTGAGTTATTTCTGCTCAGAATCACAAGGACTATTGATTGAAGCAAAGAAAACATAGTATAGTCCCTAGTTTGTACCCCCCTGTGTCCCTTGTGTCCCCTGCATACCGTAAAGTCGGTTTACGGACGATAATTTTGCGTGATAACGTCATAAGAGAACATTGATGAATAAGTGGCCGTAACGCATAGACTAGGAATCCTCTAGACGGAGTTTAGAGCAATTATTTCATGCAACCGATATTTATTTGGTATTTGTATATTATATATATCGTTGTCTGAGTACCCACAACACAAGCCTTCTTGAGCTTACTGTGGGACTTAGTCAATCTGTGTAAGAATGTCCTATAATATTTATTTATTTATTTATTTTATTTTTATTTTTAACCGATGCTGCCAAAAATGCGGGGGTGCGCGGGACGAGGTGAGCGAAGTCCCGTGCCGTGATTGGTCCGTTCAAACGACGAACGAGTTCACGGACGTCACACAAAGACACTTTCGACTCGAACATGGAGTAAAATTACCGTATGCGTGGCAGCGGGGGTAGCGCGACTATACTCAGTCTAGAGGATGTTTTGTCTGTGCCGTAACGTTACCATGGAGATCTGTCCACAACGTTACCATGGAGATCCGTCCACAACGTGACACTTTTTCGTGCATGCTACCGGAGTTCATCGATTTATAAGACGTTATCACGTCAAAATTTAGGGTCTCAGTTTTGTGACGGTCCATACAAAATGTATGTGAAACAGGGATGTTGCGGATATTCGCATCCGCATCCGCATCCGCGGAACATCCGCATTATTTTCAACATCCGCATCTGCATCCGCATCCGCATAAAATCGATGCGGAGCATCCGCATGATGCGGATGTCGACCAAATCGGTAACAGGAACGTATTAGCGGCGGCGCCGGCGACGTAAGTGCTAGGTAATTCGTAAAAGTCGGCCAAGTTACTGTTTATTAAATAAAACGCACCTATATTCTTGCTCAAATACTAAACGTTTCGTTTATTTTAAATAAAAAATGCTAAAAACTTTTTTTATTTACAATCATGTAAGAGATAAATAAATTTAAATTACTAAAAGACATAAACAGGAATATAAAACTAAAACTAACTACAATTAAAATAACTAAAACTAAAAATTAAAAATACCTATCAAAATTTGGTGCCTTCGGGAGGGTGCCCAACACGCAAGCAGCGTTCCCGCGCTGGATTGCGATGGCATGCTAAAAATGAAATATTTGACGTTTTTTAAGTACCAAATCTTGACATCCGCATCCGCGGATGTGAAGCTTTAAATATACGCATCCGCATCCGCATCCGCGGATGTTAAAAAATCTGCAGCCGCAACATCCCTGATGTGAAACTACGTCACATAACAGATTTTTTTTCGGACACTTTTTTCCCTTTTGATAAAATGAGTAACGGATTGAGCGCGGCAGTAACGTTAAGAATGTTGCTCATTTTATCAAGGAAATCTATTTAGGTGAATACGTTCTTGGAATTATGTACCTACGTACCTATACGAGGTATGAAGGATAGCAATATGAATCAAATATTATATCTTAATTTAGTGTAAGCGAATTTAGCTACGTTAATTTTATCTGATATATAAATTTATGTAACCCTAATAATAAAATTATTAAAACTAGAAACTAACTCAATAAAAGATATCGATCAGCAAAACAATTTGATTATCGGTGAGTATAAATAACTGGTGGTGTCAGTCGTTTTTAGCTGGTTATCATCAAAATGCGGGCGGCGATAGTGCTCATCGTAACTTTAACAGGTATTATTTGATACATTCTCGTCAAGGAACCGTACAAATACCTATGGTGGGGAATGCTGTGACAGCTCTAATTTAAATCCCTTAAATGGCTTTGAAATGTCCGCTTTGGGTAACAGCAACAGATATACCTACCTACTAGCTTCAATTAGGTCACCAATCCATTTATCTCAGGATATGTTGCAGGCATTAAGGATGACTCACGTTAGACCGGGCCTTGTTCGGGCCGAGGCGTCCGACATGTCATACTCTATGACGGCTGATCGGTGACCACGTGGTGCTTTCCATAGAATGCGAAGTGCTGGAAACTCCGGCCCGGCCCCGGCCCGCCTGAGTCACTATACGGAGACTTAAAAGCTGATATAGCCTATAGCCTGCAGGGTTGAACTTATAATTTCACATATGTAGAGGGCGAAAATATAAAATGAAATTGTCAATTCCAGCTTATGCTGCGGCAGGGCCTGTGATTGAAGATCAGGTCCCAGAGTACTCGAGGTTCATCCAGTTCCCCGATGGCAACGAAGTACCCCATACTGTGGACCTCGACGAGGAACCTGACCACCAAACCCTTACGGAAATCCAACGGAATCCGGCCAATAACCTGTATCAGCTTTACACCAGGTAACTTGTTGGTGGAACCAAATAGCGAATCACGACATAAGAATTCAGTATTATGGCAGTATGTATGCTGCATTTACCTACCCACGCTTTATTTTCTACTAAATATGACGGCCGTTCTATGATATGTGAGTTTGTGGTGTATGGTATGTGAGCCTTTAAAATAACAAAATATAATAAAGGAAATAATTAACTAAAAAAGTATAAATAATAACATGTTGTCCAATTAAATATAAGTATATGACTGATGAATATCACAACAATTTTAATTCGATAAACAGGTCGTTTCAGGTTAGTTTTTAATAACACAAACCGTATACCTTTAAAATATCGGAAACGGCTCTAACGATTTCGATGAAATTTGCTATATGGGGGTTTCGGGGGCGAAAAATTGATCTAGCTAGGTCTTATCTCCGGGAAAACACGCATTTTGAAGTTTTCATATGTTTTTCGGGCAAAGCTCGGGCTCCCAAATATTAACTCATTAATTTGATTTGATTTTTAGTGTTCCGTACAAAACTTTGTTTACGGAACACTTATTTATTAGTAATTACAATAATCTGGTAGAATTACTTGTATAAATTTGAGATTTTCATACTGATGTTTCTCTTGCCCATTGCCAACTACATTCCTCTAACCTTTTAGATACTTTAGGTACAACAGAATAGATATTTTAGGTACCTACCTTACACGGGTACTAACTGATAGTAGGTACCTACATACATATATCAATTACCTAATCTGTTTGATAATTAATTAATCATACCGCAACCCCTGGCAAACAAATTACAATAATATCTACTAATGCTTGACGTACGACAAGATAAGAAAAAAAACAACTTTTTATCGAATTTCACATCGATTAAGAATAGGAGTTTTTGAAAAATCGTACCGATTCTTAGATCACTGATACGGTCTTAAAATGCTCAATTTTATTTTTGAGGGAACTCATCGATTACTTTTTTTCTAAAAACTTATAACAAATTTAAATTCTAAAACATGATATCCGCGGTCCCGATCTCGCATATCCATCACGCTCACGCTTAAGCTTAGTGAGAGCGAGAGAAGAACACGAACTTACCCGTAGGAACCTACTCGTAGCCTTAAAAATATTTTAAAATACTACCCAGCCGGAAGCTACGCACGTGGGTACAAAATCGCTATCAAAATGTAGTTAAGTAGATATAGATACACCAGTGCATTAGCAAACTACGCACGGAATGACGTCGTTGATACCAAGTGTTCTGGGTGCCAAGCCAAGATATCAACGATACTGTACGCTGTAGCGAAGTCTTAATTTATTTTTCTTGCAGACGTAACCCAGACTCTTTGCAAACACTGGTCATCAATGACGCACAATCGGTTCACAACTCCAACTTCAACCCGGCAGACCCCACCGTGGTCATCGCTCACGGATGGCTGAGCAACGAGGAAACCAATATGAACTCTGTTATCAGAGAAGGTAGGTTTTAAGTTGATAGTACTCGATTCCTTTTGTAGAATATATGGTTCATTGATAAGCTAGATAAACAAACAAGTGCATGAACTCATGGAGATCTATTGCTACAGATGTAGTGCATAATTACTTTCCATCGTATTTTCACGGAAACGCACGAACGTGTCTTGCTATTTCAGTGAGTCTCGGTACAAAAAGTACTGACGTTGACTGAAGTAGCATGACAAATACGAACGTTTCCGAGAACGATATAAAGCCTGAACGAAAAATGCTTGACAATGACCTTGATTTGCAGCTTTCCTCGGGAAAGGTGACTACAACGTCATCGTCCTTGACTGGAGCCGCCTCGCCATCAGCAACTACATCACGGCCGCTAGAGGAGTCCCGGCCGTTGGTCGCGGGCTGGGAGAATTCCTGCGGTTCCTCCATGAGGCTACTGGAGCTCCGTACAGCTCTATGCACCTGGTTGGATTCAGTTTGGGTGCTCATTTGGTCGGCAACGCTGGCAGGGAGCTGGGAGGTGCCGTCGCTCGAGTCACTGGTACGTGAGTTACAGCGGCGATCAAAGTTTAAAAATCTGTTTATTGATTGATTATTGTTATGATGTTACTCGCAGTGAATCTCGCTCGCACTATTATCTAACTACGCACGAGATGCACAGGCTTAGTAATACCAAAATTATATCAAACGGTCATCAATTGATTCATCATCATCATCATCATCATCTCAGCCATAAGACGTCCACTGCTGAACATAGGCCTCCCCCTTGGACCTCCATACGTGCCGGTTGGAAGCGACCCGCATCCAGCGTCTTCCGGCGACCTTAACAAGATCGTATGTCCATCTTGTGGACAATTCAATCAATTAATCATCAATTGATTAGTTCAACCTAACTTCCTGAGCTAAGGTTTCGTAATAATTAAACACAACCTTCCTAGCACGTCAAAATAAATTGCGCTTTGAAGCGGTACGAGTAATTAATACTTTCAAAATTCTCGCACCACTCGTGCCGCCCCCATACTGCTGAATTGGTTTGAAGCAAATTTATTTCATTGTATTTGCTTCATCGGGCAGATTAGTTTTATCTTGGGTAAAACTAGCCCGTTTAACATCATCTGTTCTTCTTCTTAGTACTTAGCAACAGATATCGAAATTTCTTCCAAACGTTTAATTAGTTTATTAATCCGAGTCATTCTTTGCTTTTAGGTCTAGACCCCGCCGGTCCTCTATGGTATACAAACAGCGACCGTCTCGGTCCCAACGACGGCGTATACGTCGAGGCGATCCATACCGACGGAGGCACCACCGTCGGCGGTCTCGGCATCGGGGCGGCCATTGCCGATGCTGACTTCTTCGCCAACGGTGGCTCGTACCAGCCATGGTGCCTCACCAACATCTGCAACCACAACCGTGCCTGGCGGTACTTTGCTGCCAGTGTTACCTACGATCACCTGACCGGCCGGGAGTGCTCGAACATTTTGCAGCTCAACTTGAACACCTGCAGAGGACAGTCTCTTAATATGGGCAACGCAGATTTGACAAAGTCGGGGTTAGTATAAATACTACTACTTAGCAAAAATATACGTATTTAGACTCTGCTCTCTGTAAAAATATATGTTTCACCACACCACACCACACAACCTTCGTGCTTTGAAACCCTCGCAACGATTCCATTTTTCGAAGCACTCGCTACGCTCGTGGAATCTTTCGCTTGCTCGGGTATCAATATTAGCACGAGCGATTAAACAACAACTTTTCCCCCGTGTAAAACAAATAACTATTATTGCGTGTGTTTAAACTGAAACTGAACGAATTGTGATTTTTAACATGCATTTAATTTTTCTTTGTTTCTAGATCTGGCAGATACCGGGTGAACACCGGACGAAGATATCCCTACTAAAATATGGAAAAAATTGTAGAACCATCTCACAAAAATGTCTAAAATTAAAGATTTGAACTTTTAAACATCTATACTTCTTTACAAAATAATTGAAATCACTTTTTTAAATATCACAATAAATTTTACACATTTCAAAAAGCAAAAAAATACAAGTGTATCATTGTAAAACAGCATTTGATACGCTCTTGGCCAATGGCAAGAAGGCCGATTCAAACGTAGGTATATTTTAATATTAAAAGGATGTCATTTGGTTATCATTTGCGTGTGCATTGTACTGGTTCATACATATAATATTGGCGCGATTGAGATGCTAAATAACATCATTTTGACAACAAAATGTAACTATGAATTGGCCTTTAGACATGTGTCATTTGTAGATTTAACAATGCCCCCTTGAGTTAGACAAATAGACATCATACCGAGTAGTCATTATCTTTAATCCCTTCCTCTTCTTTAATCCTAAAAATAGGTATTTTAAACTTTATTTTGCTATCAATGGGTAGGTTCTCAAAGTTAGTCAATTATACCTATTCATTTTCATAAAGGATTATCTTATCACGTTAGAATTTTAATTGGGTATATCAATCTCAGACAATTGTTTTTACATTATCAACATATTGACGTCGTTGTTATCAGCTATATCACTTATCTTGGACATACAATCTAAAAATCAAACAACATGTCTCCTTCTTAAGGCGTGCTTTTTCCGTAGGAGCTAAGCGAACCAGTTTTTTGAATCCATTAGAAATATAAGAAACAATGTTTTAAAATTGTGAAAAAAATATATCTTATACTTAAGGATCTGGCAGATACGTTTTGGATCTCAAAAACATGATTAGATAAACTTTGCTCGATAGAAAAAAATTCCAAAGTTACGCCTTTTTTTAACAATAAATCCAAACCATATCTACAATACAAACTTTTTAGACTTGTTTTTTACACAAATGTATAGGTAATAAGATAATCTAGACGTTTTGGATCACTTTGTCTCGGTAACATCATTAAAATAATTTCTATGTTTCAATACCTACTAAATCCGCAAGCGCAATCACTCGCGAACGCACTTACGCCCTCTTCAGTCGCGCGGCAGCGCTTGTAGAGGACGGACCTGTGTCAGTGTGTTCCGCGCGGTCACGTGATTTTACCATTTACAAACAATGGGAAACAAAGCATATGAAACGTAAGAAAAAGTCACTAAGTGCTATAAAAACACACTTTCTGATAACAGAAGCATCTAATACTTTACGAGGTGGTTGAAAGCGCCTAGCTTTACTACATCAACAGTTAAAATATTTCAGTATTTTCACTAGGTCAGCAACCAATTTCAATGTAGGTAAATAATATTATATTCCTAGATAATATAATTGTGAGTATGTAAGTATGATATATTTACAGTATTTCACCTTTACTGATATACCTACGTCCGATCTGCAAAATGATTATATTCCTTCGTGCTCTTTGACTCCTTTGAAAATCAGAAATTATTTATTTGGATTGACACAGTATGGGGATGTTACAATATATGTATAGTGTTACGCTTTTAGTATGAGGATGCCGAAGGCGCCCGGCTTTGGATCGCATGCAACGTGCCAGGCCCGTCAAGCGTGCAAATTCATCATCATAAATCATAATCATAAATTTATATAAATATAAAATGTCAAATTGAATTAATTGAAAAAATTACCATAATAAGCATATCGCAATACAATTATTTAAGAACTAAATACATATCACTAATTTTAATATTTGACCACGGTCGACATGAATTAAATATAATTGAGAGTTCCAAGTGCCTACAGGCAGTTCATCTTGTGCTTGGTTGTATTAGTCTTGTTCGAGAAACTGAACACGGTGAAAAATAGAGATAATACTCCTAAAAATACGTGTGATACCTCATTAGATTCGTCATAATGCCTAGAAAAATGTATTCGAAGCGTGTAGTAGCACACACAAAATATCAAAAGTTATAAGCAAAAAAAGGGGGGAAAGTAGAGATCTTTAATTTCCCCAATATCTCAAAAAGTATTCATATTACGGTGCGAGATGGGTGGGGGGTGCTCGACCAAATGTCATAGAGGGCCCCAAGACAAAACAAACTGCATTTAAAAGAAATCACACAGGGCGACTTTTTTTTAAAATTTTTTCATGTTGGTCCGAGTGCGCTGAGATTTGGCATGCGGCGAGCTTGGAGGCCCAAGATTACTATGTGAAAAAAAAAATTGGATAAATCCAAAATGGCGGCGGACACAGGCCAAATTCAAATTTCCAAGTAGGTTAGGCGAGCCCGAAGGAGGCTGAAGGCCGACCCCGCGGAGGGTCGTCAGGCCCGGAGCTTTATCTCGAATGTCCAAGCATGCTCCACCCCCAGTAATTTTGGGCGAGGCCGAAAGTCGAGCTGCGGGAATGACGAACAAAGCAAAATCCTATACAAAAGTTTATAGGATTATTAAGCGATTTGTTAACCCACGCGAGGCCGGGGCGGGTCGATAGTAATAAATAAACATAAAGCATACGCTAGACTGAATAAAAATATAAAAGTTTCACTAAAATTTACTGGATTGTACAGTCAGCAGCAGAAATAGCTACGGGGCCTAGTAATCAAAATGATGACACGGAAATGTCAAGATAATAAGGTCTGTGTCGATCATTTTGAACATGTTATTCTGCTTATCTATATCTGCTGCTGCCTGTACTGGTTTTAGAGTCTGGCTAATTTAGGTAGAACTAGAGTTTAGCTAAGAAAGGTAGAAGAAATTAATTTGACTGAACCATATCCCACCAAAAACATAAATGTAAAAAAGTAGAGCCAAGTTCAATACAAAAATTATGCTTGGCTGTGGGGCTCGCCGCAAAAAGAATGGAGATCTAAATGAGTGCCACTGCCAAGTTCTATGCAAAATCCAAATATGTATTATAGGAACAAAATAACATTATAAACAAGTATTAAACTCTATTTCTTTGCTTTATTGGATACCTATAACAATTGCTGTTATTTAAAAAAATGTGAGATCTTAAAGTAGGTTAGATTTGACTTGGCCAGTTTTCATTATATCAATCATTTTATATACAGTGTGTTTTTTTTAAGTGGGACAGTATGGGGAAATCCTAAAGTATAAGAGATACAGGGAAACTGTCTTAGGAAACATTAGGTACTTTTTTGTGAAAAAAAAATTGGTATAGTCAAAATTTTGGTCAAGTGTGAGTTGTCCCTAAAAATGATTAATTTTGATGAAATTTTTTTTTGACGCACATCTACTCAGTTTCATGAGGGGATCATTTTATTGTATGGGAAGAAAAAAATCGGGACAGCAGAAGTTAGGTAAATTTAATAAAATAATTTTACATTAAAGTAAATGTTCAAAGTGGCCTCCCTCTTGTCGAATGCAGGCACGAGCGCGTTTCAGAACACCTCTGGTAGCTTTAGACAAGGCGTTGTGATGTATGTTGTTCAAATGATAATGCACTGCGTCTTTTAACTCTTGTACCGAGTTGTAAGTATCTGCATAAATTCGACCTTTAAGGTACCCCCAAATGAAAAAATCCAACGGTGTTAAATCGGGTGAACGTGGTGGCCATTTAATAGGGCCATTTGTGCCCATCCAGCGATCAAGAAAATGTTCATTTAAAAACTGTTTCGTAGCGATACTATTGTGGGCAGGGGCGCCGTCTTGTTGGTAGATGATATTATTCAAATTATTTAATGGAATTGCCATATCTACTAAATCCACAGCCATGTTTAATATTTCCTGATATTTTTGACTATTCAATGTTCCATGGTAAATTTTAATGGCAAAGATTTTATTATCTAATATTGCACACCAACAATTAAAGGAAAAGCGGACCTGGTTATGGGTTGCCGTAGTTCGGAAGGGGTTTGTACGTGCCCAAAAATGATTATTTTTTCTATTGTACATGCCATTGTTTGAAAAATTGCATTCATCTGTCCAAATAATCCGGCTTGGAAAAGACGGGTTTCTAATCGAGCATGCTACAAACCACTGGCAAAATGCTAATCTCCGGTCAGTGTCTCCTGGAAGCAATGCTTGTACAAGATGACCTTCTATGTAACACTTGTACTTGTAAGCCTTCAATACCTTTCGTACTGTAGATTTATGCACACCGATAGTGTTAGCAGCTTCCCTCAATGAGGCTTTTGGGTAGGCTTCAAAATATCCTAAGATTGCGATACTTGTAAATTCATTTATTACTGTGGCTCGTCTCTTCCGTTTTAATTTAAAACAGCCTCCCTTTCTTAAATTTTTCACCAGTTTGTCAAAAATTTTGCGGTCCGGTTGATCGCGGTCCGGATAACGTTCCCGATACCACTGTAACGCATTCACAGAGCTACGATAATTTACAAAATACGCTTCAATTAAATCTACTTTATGCGAGTTTGGTAATTCCATGACGAAAACTTAACATAATGTTAACTTTAAACAATGAAATATCAAGTAAAATACTGTTTGTTTCAAGAAGTTCCAAAGGGTCTAGCCGTGTTTGTATGGGGCATCGGCCCCAGAAGCCAAATTGATTGCC
Source organism: Cydia fagiglandana (assembly GCF_963556715.1). Classification (NCBI taxonomy): domain Eukaryota; kingdom Metazoa; phylum Arthropoda; class Insecta; order Lepidoptera; family Tortricidae; genus Cydia; species Cydia fagiglandana. The sequence continues at coordinate 18,053,793 of NC_085943.1, forward strand.
GTTTTGCCAATTTATTAGGCCAGATGTAAGATGTAATTTCACCAAAAAAATAACCCTAAAATGCTGCAGGTTTTTGAGAAAATTAAAAAAAAAGAAAATTGGTTTTCATTTTTTTTTATCTAAACTACCAAACCGATTTTTTTGTAACTTATACACATTATGTAAGTAATCTAGATGAATTATTAAAAAAAAAATGGAGTTCCAAATATCCTTATAATTAGTAATATTTTCACTTTTAATTTTTCAAAAATTTTTTTTTTATATTTCCGAAATAGGGACACCCACCAATTTTGGGTATTTTATGTATAAATTAATGTTCTATAACATATATTTTTTTCAAAAATATTCATTTGGCTCAACAGGGTAAAAATACCGTATGTATGTAATGTATGAACAGACACAACCGGGAGAACTCCCGGTCCCATATCGACCACCGCGTCGCTCTCTACGAATTTGAATTTCGAACGTAACAAATTGCTAAAATGGACTATATTATTGGCTGTATGCGGCTTGGTTGTCGTCGCGTCACGAAAAAATAAAAAGGCGGAAAACGCGACTCATTAAAAAGTTCCGTTTTAATATGAGCTGCGTTGATATTGATCAATGCAATGGAAAAAAAGGAGATTATACACAAAATGTTTTCAAAATCTCCAAGATCGTTACATTACTACGTTCTTAGCAATATCTGCAAACGGCTTCGAGAATATGCGATTGATTATATAGAAAAAAGCCCGCTGTCCTTAGAGGAAAACGTAAGCCCTTATAGGATCACTCGTGCGTCTGTCTGTCCGTCTGTCACAGCCTTTTTTCTCGGAAACTACTGGACCAATAAGGTCGAAATTTGGTACACATATGTAAATTCGTGACCAAAGATGGACATATTTTTATACAATTTTAAAATACATAGGTTTGAAATAATTTAAGAAAAAAGCCAAAAAATGACCATTCCCCCCTCTTTATCCCCGAAACTACTGGGTCCAAAATTTTGAAAAAAATACTCAAAATAGTTCTTTACCTATAGATGACAGGAAAACCTATTAGAAATGTGCAGTCAAGCGTGAGTCGGACTTATGTACGGAACCCTAGAAACGCGAGTCCTAATCGCACTTGGCCGGTTTTTTAATTTCGTGACGCGACGACAGCCAAGCCGCATACAGCCAATAATAATAATATAGTCCATTTTAGCAATTTGTTACGTTCGAAATTCAAATTCGTACAGAGCGGCGCGGTGGTCGATATGGGACCGGGAGTTCTCCCGGTTGTGTCTGTTCATACATTACATACATACATACGGTATTTATACCCTGTTGAGCCAAATGAATATTTTTGAAAAAAATATATGTTATAGAACATTAATTTATACATAAAATACCCAAAATTGGTGGGTGTCCCTATTTCAGAAATATAAAAAAAAAATTTTTGAAAAATTAAAAGTGAAAATATTACTAATTATAAGGATATTTGGAACTCCATTTTTTTTTTAATAATTCATCTAGATTACTTACATAATATGTATAAGTTACAAAAAAAACGGTTTGGTAGTTTAGATAAAAAAAAATGAAAACCAATTTTCTTTTTTTTTAATTTTCTCAAAAACCTGCAGCATATTAGGGTTATTTTTTTGGTGAAATTGCATCTTACATCTGGCCTAATAAATTGGCAAAACGGCAATCAATTTGGCTTCTGGGGCCGATGCCCCATACAAACACGGCTAGACCCTTTAAAATTTGTTTTTTTTTTAAATTAGATTTGTAAGGTAAGGCTCGCGTAAGAATATCTTAAAGTATTTTAATCCTTTTTAAACCAAATAAAGTGTTCCAAATTCAAATGTAAAACTGGAATAGGCAATATTTTTTAAATAAAAACCTTGCAGTGGGCAGTGGTTTTCAATTTACACGGGTTGTAAAAATGAAAACGATTTTCTTAAATTTGACTAACTTCTGCTGTCCCGATTTTTTTCTTCCCATACAATAAAATGATCCCCTCATGAAACTGAGTAGATGTGCGTCAAAAAAAAATTTCATCAAAATTAATCATTTTTAGGGACAACTCACACTTGACCAAAATTTTGACTATACCATTTTTTTTTCACAAAAAAGTACCTAATGTTTCCTAAGACAGTTTCCCTGTATCTCTTATACTTTGGGATTTCCCCATACTGTCCCACTTAAAAAAAACACACTGTATATAAAATGATTGATATAATGAAAACTGGCCAAGTCAAATCTAACCTACTTTAAGATCTCACATTTTTTTAAATAACAGCAATTGTTATAGGTATCCAATAAAGCAAAGAAATAGAGTTTAATACTTGTTTATAATGTTATTTTGTTCCTATAATACATATTTGGATTTTGCATAGAACTTGGCAGTGGCACTCATTTAGATCTCCATTCTTTTTGCGGCGAGCCCCACAGCCAAGCATAATTTTTGTATTGAACTTGGCTCTACTTTTTTACATTTATGTTTTTGGTGGGATATCAATACTTTTTGTAAAAAAAACTAGGCAGGTATTGAGATTTAATGTTTTTTCTTGTGTTTCCGCTGTATGGTTTTTACTTTTGTTCTTTGTATAATTATGTGGTGCCGCGCGCCGCCGACGACACACCGTTGGCCGGTTGTTTAGAGCGTATTACAAGTTTTTTGTATGGGGACACCACTTATTTTTTGACTAAACTTTATTTTAATATAGCAAATATAATAATACATATATTGGGGTAGTTTCAAATATCTGCTTGTAACGGTTCCAACGCTACAATAAAAAATATTTTTTTGTATGGGGACCCCCCTATTTTTTAACTTTTTTTTATTTTCAGATTTTTTCCTACGCTTACACACAATAACCGAGCTGGATTCCAAATTTCATCCTTCTAGGTCATCTGGAAGTAGGTTAGGTTTAGGTACTTATATGTCAGTCCCAATAAAAAATGTTTTTTTTGTATGGGGACCCCCCCTATTTTTAAACTTTATTTTATTTTTAGATTTTTTCCTACGGTTACACACAATAACCGAGCTGGATTCCAAATTTCATCCTTCTAGGTCATCTGGAAGTAGGTTAGGTTTAGGTACTTATATGTCAGTCCCAATAAAAAATGTTTTTTTTTGTATGGGGACCCCCCCTATTTTTTAACTTTATTTTATTTTTAGATTTTTTCCTACGGTTACACACAATAACCAAGCTGGATTCCAAATTTCATCCTTCTAGGTCATCTGGAAGTAGGTTAGGTTTAGGTACTATAAGTCATAAGTCAGTCTTAAAATTTACGACTTTTTGACCTTCATACCTTTATAACCGTTTGAGCTAGCTTCATGAAATTTGGGCTTCTAGATATCCTTATGGATATAATTAAACACACGTAGTTTTATGTGTTTACGTCAAAGATGTTTTGAGTTATAGAAGGGTCAAAAGTAGCACCAAGTGGTTCGTGTAATATTACACTCGGCGCTGGCTAGCCAGTTCCTTTGCTTGAACTTGGCTTGACACGCTGCCGCGTGTCTAGATCTGGTAGAAAAAGAAAATGATTGATGTTTTAAACCTGTTCAAGGACGTGGAATAGTAGATATTAATTCGGCGTCCTTGAACAGGTTTTCAACAACAATCAGTTAATTATTTAATAGATATTTGGAAGAAACAAAACATAATATTGAAAATAATTTGTTACATTACGGTATGTACGTGTGGCGTAAAGCCAGTGGACTGTAGTTTTTTTAAGTTAGTTCCTTCGCTACACTATACTGCTTTACCAGATTGTAGAAGGGCTTACCGGGATTTTGTGGTCTGCAGCTGGCAGAGGCCTCGGCGGGTGGATTGCTCGCTGCTGGCTTCCTCGTTATTTCAAGGCACTGTTTTATGGTATATTTTGCGAATTCAGATATCCTTTCTGTCGCGATGTTTTGGTGACACTGACACCGTTAGTTATTACTTTTTAGACCATTGCTTGTGTGTCGCCGGCCAGTAGCCTCGCTACCTCAAGTAAATCAGTATAGCAGTAGGTATTAAGGATTAATACTAAACACCCCCCACCGAAAGCACTATGTGGCTTTCTCATAATATGAAAAAAGTTAAAAGTTAGACCAAATCAAAATCGTTGCAGACTTATCTTTGTCTAGCTCTGCCAATCAATTCAATTCCATCATCCGCTCCTCCATCTGACCTTTAACTGAGTTTTCCCTAAGCCCGATAAAAAAAAAATTAAATTATTTTTTTTGTGAGTACCTCTTATAATGAAGGATATTTTTGCTGAGTATCAACATCCTACTAGTGACAGTTTTTGACTTATGATTTTATTATTATTTTTCTTTAATGTATTGTTTTTCGGGATGTATTCAAGCGATTTGCTGAAATTTATTGAATAGTGTTCTTTATTTAGGTATGCCTTGATACTCAAAAACCGAATACCATTTGTCATATAAAAAAAAATTACTCTCTACTCAACCGGTGTTTTACAATGTAGTATACAAACTCTTCGATTATGTTTGCGTTTTCTTATCAGGTTGTCGTATTTAAGAGTAAAATGCTAATGAAAATGAAATGAAATGAAATGAAATTGTTTAATTCCAGAAAACTTCCATAGAATTACCATAAAATTAAATTAAAATTAAACTATTCGACTGTACAATAAAATTAAAATATTCACGTCTATAAATAATACCTAAATACAAATTAAAACTTAATATTAACTAGCCCAAGGGGCGTATCGCCCCGACCCTATGGTGACCGGTTTGTGGTAGGTCCTCCAGCGCTCATGAAGCGGGCTACCGTCCCACTCCCTCACTGCGGACAGCAGCGTATTGGCGGATGCATTTATCGCCTTTCTGGCGGCGGCGCTCTTCGCTCTCAGCAGCGCGCCCCAGCCCGGCGCGCGCCCCTTCCGCCCGCCCGCCATGCGTTATTATACTGTACGCGCATGTCTCCCACTGCTGCACAGGTGTAATCTGACCACAACTCCACTGTGTAGACACAAGTACAAAAACTTAGGAACAGCTGCCGTTTCACGTCGTCGCTGCATTTGGCGAATCTTCTGGCTAGCATGTTCGCTCGTACTGCAATAGCTCGTCTTTGCCTTTCAATGTCCCTGTGGTCTTTCAAACTAGACAGCAGGATGTGGCCTAGGTATTTAACCTCGTAGACTCTCCGCAGTTGAACTCCATCAAGTAACAGTGGCGGTACGCTCAACGGCATATTTGCCGCTTCCATGACCATAAACTCTGACTTGTCCGGATTATACTTCATGTTGTGCTGACTGGCGTATTTTCCGCATTCCGCAAGTAAGTCTCGCATAGCGGCTACTGATGGAGCAAGCAGGACCATATCATCGGCATACGCTAGGTGGTTGGCCATTATGCCGTTGATGGAGCAGCCGACCCCGGTTTTAGTCAAGGCCTGTGAGAGCCCATCCATGAAGACACTGAAGAGTGCTGGTGACATGCTGCCCCTAATCTAATCTCTCACCCCGATTGATTAAGGTTCTACCTACCTACCTACCTTACCTACCTACCTACCTACCTACCTACCTACCTACCTACCTTACCTACCTACCTACCTACCTTACCTACCTACCTACCTACCTACCTACCTACCTACCTACCTACCTTACCTACCTACCTACCTACCTACCTACCTACCTACCTACCTACCTACCTACCTACCTACCTACCTACTTACCTACCTACCTTACCTACCTTACCTACCTACCTACCTACCTACCTACCTACCTGCCTACCTACCTACTTACCTACCTACCTACCTACCTACCTACCTACCTACCTACCTACCTACCTACCTACCTACCTTACCTACCTACCTACCTACCTACCTACCTACCTACCTACCTACCTACCTACCTACCTACCTACCTACCTTACCTACCTACCTTACCTACCTACCTACCTACCTACCTATACCTTACCTTTATATGAACAATACCTTACCTTAATTGACCGTCACCTTAAAATGTTTATTTCCTTTCGGTACTTTAATTCTACTACGCTGCCATTAAATTAAAACGTTGTTACCGATCACTAAATAATAAGTACACATGGCTCTGTAATAGTACATTACTACAGAGGCCGGGACAAAAGGGGTTGCCGGCCGAAGACATATAGACGGCCGAGCGAAGCGAGGCCGGATAGGTCTGAGCGCGGGCAACCCCATTTCCCGCCGAGGTATGTATAGTGCTTTTCTCAAACATGCAATGAAATAAATAAAATAAAAAAATCCACGAAACCCAAGTATTATTTCTAGAAAAAACTAAAACTACACCCAAAATATAACCAACACGTACCTATATCATTATCACGCGTATGTTTTACACGAGTCGTGTATTTTTACTACCTACCCGTATATTTTCATGTATCTTTGATTTTTTCGCCTTGTATCCGTCTGACTGTCGTTTTCGTCACATAAGTTTACATAGTCTTTCATATTGATATCACGTTACACATACATCGTTGCTTTATGCATGGAGTAAATAAGTATAATTTCCACAGTGTTGACGAATTTGTAGTTACATTCATTTAAAATATGCTACAAAACTGTTTCTAATAAACTGTAAGCCATTTTTCTTAGTTTATCAAATAATGAAATTGCCATAAGCAACCTACATACTTCGTCTTTGACTTGGCGGCAGAGCAGCAAGTTATTTAAAATCAATTCTGCTTACGCTGCCAATTCCAACACCTACGATTACAATAAATTTCATTATTTCGTCGGAACTCATATTAAAGTAAAAAAATCAACAACGCACTATAAATCCAATAAAACAGAATGAAAATTTTTCAACTTTACCTCCATAAATAAAAAAATAACTACGCGTGTTTGAGTAGACCTTTTTACCGCTAACGTTTAGATGAAATATTTTAAATGTTTTTATTTGTGTAGTTAAATTTATAATTTAAAATTATAAAATTTAGTTAATAATGTATTATATATTAAGTTCATGTTGGTTTTATACAAATAAAACTGCTAATTATAGCAAACATTGTTTTTTGTTTTTTTTTTATAGGGGTAGTGGCAGTGTCATTACGAACCATAAAGCCAATACTGCCTCTAGTTTTTTTTTTATGGATGAATGCCACGATGCTGTGTCACAAATATCTGTGAAATGAAAATTAAAAAAGAGGACTTTGCCGGCCTAGGCCTGCAAGATTTGTATGAAATTCCATTAAATACCTTTTGTCCTAGCCGCACCTGAAACGTCATACTTCGCAGCCTATTATAAGGAACATAACATCAATATTTCATTGCATGTTTGAGAAAAAATAATAATTCTAAATATAATGATCAGAAACACGTAATGCAAAAAATATATACATATACAATAAAAACTATAAAAACGTGACCCTTGCACGGTATGGTTAAAATACTGCCATCATAAGATCCTTATACTGTGACCCGTTTGCTATCGCCGCCGCGCACAGCGCGCGCTCACGTGCTCGTCGAGCGGTTCGGGACGCGCGGGCGGGGCTTCACGGTTTGCCGCGCACCTCACCCCCTCAGATTCGTTGATGAGTCGAATCATATCGCCTTAAATAGATTAAACTACGATCCTCTAAGTGTGGCTTTATTATTTTACTTACACAACTTACAATGAATAAAGTTTTCCTTGTCGTCAAAATGGAAGTCGATTCTTGATTCTAGCAACAAATTAAACTAATTCGGTTTACAATTTCCCCCAGTGATCAATTTAGATTGTACTTACTCCAGATATACAAGTGCCTAAGACATTGTATAAATTAAAGACGTTCCCAGAAATGGCTCAGCTTCACTGCGAGAGTTCAATTAACTATTCCTTCCTAGCCAGCTATTATCAGGGAAATCGGGCATATCGAGATATTCCCAGGCATGTCATGAAACGCCGCCATTTTATGACTTAAGCGACTACCTGTCATATCGTTCAAACCTCAACGTTTGACGATTTGCCTGGCGACGTTTAGGCATATCAAATAAGTAAGGTAGGATACGTAGGTTATATTAAGTTACAGAGCCAATTACATGTTCTTACTTGCAGAGTTTCAATCGAATCGCGCCCAGACACAGACCGGACGAGGCGGCCATGTGCAAGGCGAAATTAATCATTCCGAGTGCCTTGAGCCGCAGCCTAGACTGTCTGCCCACTGGCGCGTTCGGCCGTGAAACGCGCGCACTATTAGCCGACGTGCGGGAACAAATGTGACGCTAATCGAACACGGCTTGTGAACAATGTATTTGTAATCTTAAGACTCAATATTAACTCAAAACTTTAGATGTACCTGGGGACTTAAGACGTGTGGAGAAAATAGGGATATCAATTTAATATCAATATCAGTGCCTCGAGCTTTTCTATACCAATTTTTAGGGTTCCGTAGCCAAATGGCAAAAAAACGGAACCCTTATGGATTCGTCATGTCTGTCCGTCTGTCTGTCTGTCCGTGTATGTCACAGCCACTTTTTTCCGAAACTATAAGAACTATACTGTTGAAACTTGGTAAGTAGATGTATTCTGTGAACCGCATTAAGATTTTCACACAAAAATAGAAAAAAAAAACAATAAATTTTGGGGGTTCCCCATACTTAGAACTGAAACTCAAAAAATTTTTTTTCATCAAACCCATACGTGTGGGGTGGTATCTATGGATAGGTCTTTAAAAATGATATTGAGGTTTCTAACATAATTTTTTTCTAAACTGAATAGTTTGCGCGAGAGACACTTCCAAAGTGGTAAAATGTGTCCCCCCCCCCGTAACTTCTAAAATAAGAGAATGATAAAACTACAAAAAATATATGATGTACATTACCATGCAATCTTCCACCGAAAATTGGTTTGAACGAGATCTAGTAAGTAGTTTTTTCTTAATACGTCATAACTAAATCGTAAACCGCTATTTTATTATGTTACTTGCTGTTACGGAACCCTTCATGGGCGAGTCCGACTCGCACTTGGCCGCTTTTAATCTAAAGTAATCGAAACGCATTAAAATATGATGTCGTTTTTGTAGCATAAAAAGATGTTGATGGAGAAATTATTTTAATTATTTTATAAACGAAACTCGCAATATCTCATGTTACATAATTATTGTTCCTCAAGCTAAACCAAATAAGTGTTCCGTGAACAAAGTTTTGTACGGAACACTAATTAGTTATTAAGTACCTATAAATATAATCTGTTTGATATCAAGTTTTATGCTTTATATTACGGCCAAAGGTACCTTACCTTAACTCTCTGTTTCAGTCAAAATGCACCCAGACACAGACCGGACGAGGCGGCCGTGTGCAAGACGAAATTAATCATTCCGAGTGGCTTGTGCCGCAGCCTAGACACTGTCTGCCCACTGACGCGTTCGGCCGTGAAACGCGCACTATTAGCCGACGTGTGGGGAGCAAATGCGACGCTAATCGAACACGGCTGGTGGTCAATGTACTTATGTATTCGTAATCTTGAGGTTACTCTCAACATTAACCCAAAAGTTAAGACGTCCCAGTGTGGGGAAGTTAGGAAACACGAAACGAGTTGTTATCAATTCAATATCAGTGCGTCGCGCTTTTCCATAGGTAATAGGTAACTGCATTCACAAGTAAATTTTAACTTCATCGACGGAAAAAAATGGCCGTTTGAATTTTTTATCAACGAATGACGGGTGTAATAAATAATATACACATTTTATTTTTCTTTGAGCTGAGAAGAAAAAAAGGGTTGTCAAAAACACAATGGTATCATGTTTTACGCTCTTAATTACTGCCAAATGAGTATTCCTTCTAATTTTCACGGTTCCCATAATTATTTTTACAAAGCTAACTAACAATGTATTTCCTCCCAAAATCACTACGTATTATTTTTAAACAATCACTCGTACGAATGCCATAAAATATTTATGAAAGAAACCTTTCACTAAGGTAATACCTACTACTCATGAAATAACTGAATTTTATAGATAAAAAATGGGATTTTGTCAAATTGCTGTATTTACTATAATGTAGAAATTGTATACAAATCTTGTTCTCTGCACAACATGATTATTATAGGTGTTTAGGATTGGTTACATTACTGCCTCCGCAATCAATCCAAGAGCTGTCCTCCGGGAAACGCCTGAGAGAATTGTGTACAGGTCAAGCGAAACACTACTTAAACTCTATACATTCAAAGTTCAATATTGAATGCTGTACGATGGCAGCAATTAAAAAGTCGCGTTTAGGTGTACTTGTATACAGTTTGCAATTTTGGGGAATTGATGACAATTTGGAAACAACACAGTCAATACGAAATGCTCCAATTGGTAAATGTTTCTTTGTTTTCTGTGATTGATTCGTGTTTTCCATTGAGGATTTTATGCACCTTACCTAGTATTATCGCGTTTATTATCAGAAACCAGAGAAATGGTACCATGGTATAATTGTTGAAAACAATGCGATGCTTGATGATGATGATGATGGCCTGACCGATTTCGGCCACAGCGACTGTGTGTTCCGGAAAAGGCAATTTCTAACCCGTGTTATTAGAAAAAAAAATACTGTTTTGTAAGACACATTGGCAAGAAAATGGTTAAAGCTTTAACCCTTAAGTGTTAAGCGTTAGGGTTAATGCGATGCTTATGATCCCGATAGCCAAAGGGCTTCAAAAAGAATACTGTTACGGTTCTTACACCTGTATACGTTAAAAACTATACTTTCTATTTATATTTTAATTTGTATTGTATTGTCATAGCAAGTAGGCCTACTAACGAAAACATGTAAGAATATTTGAATGAGTCACTTACTGAAATTCAAGTGTAAAAATAAGTTGCTAGGACACATTTACACCAACAATGAAGTGTTCATTTATTCCATGCTTTGATTACGTTACTATCTAAGCCGGCCAGGCCGTAAAAGGCCCGATTTAAATAATGGTAAACGAAAATTTAATTTTACTGCTACCGCGCCGCGGCCTCTAGTATTTGTATGCAAAAGACTATTGTCTCCGCTAGAATACATATTATCTACGCTATATACATATATTTGCGTATCGTGCTGTTAAATATCATCTCTTTCTACATTGATGGTGACATAAACAGAGTCACCGTTATTTTTTGTGACTTACGTATCGAAGGCATCATAAGAAACTCCAGGAGAATAAAAAAGCTTTAACTCTTTTCTTGCCAATGCATCTTATAAGATATCATTTTACGAGCATGTTTTTTCCTCTATCAGGCCCGAGCGAGGCTTTAACTCAAGATGTTAATAATTTTTCCAAAAATAGGTTTAAAAACAATACAATAAAGAGCCTAAACAATTTTCAACTACCTATAAGTACTTTACCCTGCCTTTTCTTTTCAAACTAAGCTTTTTTATATTGTGTTATGTAGCCCACAAGATGGCAGATAATCAATTAATCATTATTAATAATTATTCATAACTTTTCGCTTGCAATAATAAAAAAATTCGTGTAGGATGCAAAAATATCAATTAAATATCGGTACCCGATCAAAATCAGGATTGTACTCGTAGTAGTGATTTCCTACTCCGTTTGAAGTGTATTCAAGCCGCTTCACAAACGTAGTTATATCGGAACATCTTGTTTGAATACGCTTCCTACTGCAGACGTATAATTACAATATTATACCATCAGTTTGAAGCTCAAATTTCCCCGGCGCACTCCAGCTTATTGTTACAATTATGAGATCTGACGCGCCCCTGGGAAGTGCAGTATAAACACCTGTCAGCATTGTCAGGATTTCTCGTGTGATTCTCGTTATCCCCTTTATAAGTACATACGTAGATGGTTGGTTCGTATAGATGTGCTATACGCGTGCCTGAGGAGCTCCGTGAGGGACAAAACATACGCAATGCGACACTGTGATTGGTTGAATTTATTAATACCATAATCCATACTAAATTTAAGGTGGGGAATTAAAAAATGAACCAATTACAATTTAATTTATATTTTTGTAACATTTCGATGAGTAACACTTCATTATAATTTGTGGCTTTCACAGAAGAATCACAGAAGGGTTCTCATGCTTCAAGTGCAATAAGAATTTCTGTAGGAACTTCAGATAAAAATGATTTTATCTGAAGATCCAACAGAAATTCTTATAGAAAGGTCCTTATTGTATGTCAATCATTAGGACCCTTTGTCTAAGGAAAGACACATTTATTTTGTATTTGACTAATTTTTGTCAAGCAGATCTGTCTGCGAGCGATACCTACTACCAATCCAATCCAATCCAATTAATAATCGGGGGGCACGGCAGTGCCCCCGCCAAGTCGAGCGCGAAGCAAACACTGCCGTACCATCCTTTACTGGAACCATTTCGCCGCATTTTCAGGCCCCTATTAAAGAACCTCTGGATAAGACCAGAACGCAGAAATTTTGGTCATCCAGTAAGCTATAATCACATACTTAAAATCCAAAATTTCAAGTCTGTAGGTCATTTAGTTCCGAAGTTAAGCGAAAGCAAAGTTTCGCATTTATGAAACTCACTCATGATCATCAGAATAGAACTAGTACTTCCCATAAACTCAGAGAGCTGAAATTTGGTACAGAGTTAGGGTTTAATGGCCACATAAAGGGAAAACCTAAAAATATTGCAATATCAGTCACGTTTTAAAGATATAAGAACTGCATAAGTAAGTTTGTAATCCCATATAAATACATGATATTACAAAGTTACTGTTGCAGTTTCTACAAATAGTAGGTAAAGTAAAGGTACACTACGATGTACGATGTGAGTATGAATGAAGATATGTTTAGTTATGATATGTGTATACATAGTATGGGTATGAGTACCCGAAAAGAAGGACTGCCTACAAAAAGAGATGAGATCCCATCAAAAACATTACATGTAAAAAGGTGCAAGTCTCGCAACGCTTTTACTACAAAAAAGTTTTGAGATGTAATATGAAACCAAGTCGGTTATTTTAATCAGTGCCAGGGGGTTTCTACAAAAAGAAGTGAAATCCCACCAAAAACATTCTGTAAAAAACTAGCCAAGTCTCGATGGAGCTGCTTGTTTATCTCTAAAAAGTAATGAAATCTAGACAAAGTCGTGCCAAGTCTAAGGTTCCTTACTGCGATTTCTTTATTATTATAGTTAATGTTGTGTGACTTGGCCGTTGAAGGGTACACAAGGGTACAAAACCAGGTGCTCCATGACACCATTGCACCAATCTGTCGCCAGAACCGCTACCCATTGACGATGGAAAATTGCCACTTGGAAAACGTTGATTCAATAACCAGTCAATTGTAGGCTTGATAAAGCTGGGTATTTCAATAATACTTATGTATGGGCGAGCCTGAAACAAACACTTCTTTTTGGTGCAATGGCAGATTGGTGCAATGGTGTCATGGAGCACCTGGTTTTGTACCCTTGTGTACCCTTCAACGGCCAAGTCACACAACATTAACTATAATAATAAAGAAATCGCAGTAAGGAACCTTAGACTTGGCACGACTTTGTCTAGATTTCATTACTTTTTAGAGATAAACAAGCAGCTCCATCGAGACTTGGCTAGTTTTTTACAGAATGTTTTTGGTGGGTTTTATTTTATATTATCTTAGACTTACTTTGCTTATCTAAACAAGTTAGTCGACGTTTCATTTTGTCAGGCAGTTCGTTTTACTAGAAAAAGTACTAAGTTTACTTAGTTATAAATAGCTACCTTCCGCCAATCAAGAACATTTCTGCCGCAGCGGTCATCCGTTCGTGTTCTATTAAATTTAGTGAAGTTTCATTTCCACTTTATTTCTGTGCCTCAATATTTACCAAAGTTATAAAAGGACTTTGCAAAACAAACGGAATGTTTCGTTTTATTTTCCAAATTCTGCAAACTTGTAGAAGCCAACTTTTAACAACGTTAAAAAATAATATAATATTTTTCGTATGTACAGCCATAAAAGGAATGTGTTGCCATGAAAATATTAAGGTACGCGCTAATAAGTTGATTCGATCAGTTTTTCCGAGCTAAGATGCGTCTTGTTTTCAAATTACCTACGAACGGAACACTACTAAAATGTGTTTCCGACCATATTTCAATATCAAACGTGGTAGAAATTGGTAAATGCTATATGCCTACTAATTATTAATTATCATGTCACTAATTATTAATTAACAATTACACGTGTCTCTAAATCGAGACTACAACGTAGCGACTACACCTAAATCAGCAGTGTGTTTAAAATAAAACTGTATTATTTTCCAATCGCTGATTGCTCCGAACTAAACTAACAAAAAACATACTCACGCAAAATATATTTTGCGTATTTCATAAAAGTGGTTTAATCCTTTTAAAAATAAGAAAGATAAAATAGAAGAAAAGGGTCCATCTATAGCGAACTTCAAGAAAGCATACTTTCCAACCACATTCACTATATAACTTTAATAATTCTTGTTTCCTATATAAAAGGAGTACCCCTGAAGAACAATGAAAATCTCTTTGAGATTTTGCAACGGATCGGTACAAAGGTGACCTACACAGTGCCCAAAACCAGCGTGAATTATATAACCCGAGTGCCATCACGTGGCGAAAATGCGTCCAGGCAAAAGTCGATTATTGTATCGTTCACGAACAGATACACAAAGGAGGATTTCATCGCAGCGTGTCGCATCTGCAAGACCATCACCCTCGATGATATCGGCTTCCAGGGAGCCGGCAGGGTTTATGTCAACGATCATCTGACGGTGAAGAATAAGATACTCCTGAATAAGACAAAGGCTGTGGCAAAGGAAAAAAATTTTCAATATGTGTGGGTGAAGCACGGAAAGATTCACGTTCGGAAAACCGACTCTTCGCCAGTACTACAAGTGAGAACGGAAGAAGAACTTTCGAGGCTTCATTGAAACTGTGCACCGCCTTAACTAATTTGTACTACCAGCCCGTCGACCCGCTACGTGACTTTGTTACCAACAGTTTGAGTGTCGCTGGTCTAGCTCGCCTCATTGTGGCTGAGCGTCCGTGCGGGAAGGTCGCGATCGTTAGTTACCTACTACGAGTATTATCTGTTATAAAGGACTTGTTTCTGTTTATGTTTGCGAGTAATTTTATAAGGAATAAATGTAAACTTAAAGGAGGAAATGAAATAAGGAGTAAATGTGAACTTAACTATTGCTTACAGCTACGGATTGATGAGATAACCTACCTATTTCCGTATTACTTATTGTGGAGTGTGTACTTACTAGTTTTAATTAAATTTGAGACCTTTAGTTATCTATCTACTTTGCTATTGTCCTACCGTGTCAGTTGCTACCTGCCTTAGTGTTTATCACCAAAACGTGAGGGGACTTAGGACTAAAACTGACATATTCCGTAGAAATTTGCGAATGAGTGACTACGATGTTATCACCCTAACTGAATCATGGCTATGTGACGGTATTCGAGATGACGAACTATTCGATGATCGTTATTGTGTGTGGCGTCGCGACCGTGACTACAATTTGACGCAGCAATCTCGCGGGGGCGGAGTGATTATTGCAATTAAACGTAGTATTTTAGCCACAAGTGTCCCGGACTGGCAATCGTCGGCCGAGGATATGTGGGTATCATTAACGTTACGCTGCCCTCGTAGTAAGCTAACCTTCAAACTTAATATTTGCACTATTTATTTATGCAATGAAAATATGGGCAACTCGTTTGCAGATCAGTTAGGTAATTTTTGCGACCAGGTTGAGTCAATAGTAAACAATTATCAGGCCGATAAATTCCTCATACTCGGTGATTTTAATATGAGTTGCATAGAGTGGTCTGAATCTGAATCTGGGTTAGAACCATCGAATGCCTCCGGCGACCATATAAGTTATTTTCTGGATACCTTCAGTTTTTGCAATCTGCAGCAATTTTGTTCAATTAAAAATGTTCACGGAGGCATTCTTGACTTAGTATTCTCAAATGACTATGTTTCGGTATCACCGTGTATCGACCCACTAGTTCCCGAGGACCCGTACCATAAAGCATTATGCATAACCATGTCTTTTGTGGAACTCCAACAACTTACTACCGCTAAGCGTACCATATTTGCATTTTATCGCGCTGACTATTCTTCAATTAACAGAGATTTGCGGGCTTACGACTGGCCCGCGGTTTTAGGCTCAGGTGACGTCGAAGAGGCGGTCAATTGTTTTTACAACACTATATATGATTTGCGAGATAAGTACGTGCCTAAAAAAAACGGTAATAATGGTAATTACCCACACTGGTTCAGTCGCGGGCTTATACGGGTAATAAAGGAGAAGTATAAGTATTTCAAAAAGTTTAAGACCTACAATAACCTCTCAGACAAGTATACTTTTGAATTACTTAGAGATAGGGTCAAGCTACTCGAACAAGAGTGCTATTCCAAATACATAAATCAAGTTGAAGACTCGCTAAAAACCAATCCGCGTTATTTCTGGTCTTTTTTGAAAAATAATAACAAGGGATCCTCTTTTCCTGCCTCGATGTCTTACTCTGGCTCTACCTCGGACACTGGTGAAGGCATTAGCAACTTATTCAGCGACTATTTTCACTCTACTTTCTTAACCAATAATGCTTCACCTGGTTCTCAGTCTTACCCGCTTGATGAGCCAGCAACTTCTGTTATTGCTGATATTGCGTCCATCGAAGTCCAGCCTGACCATGTTATGAAACTTCTTAAAAGTCTAGACCTTAGCAAATCCGCCGGGCCTGATCATCTTCCAGCTGTTTTCCTTGTAAATTGCTCTGAAAGCATCTCGTATCCGCTAGCTATACTTTTTAATAGATCACTGTCAGAGGGAGTCATGCCGCGCTTATGGAAGTCTGCTTTCGTTACACCTATTCACAAAAAAGGGAATAGGAGTAATGTTGCGAATTATCGACCGATATCCAAGTTGTGTCTTGTAGCCAAATTACTTGAGCGCGTGGTTTATAACCAGGTGTATGCCTCTCTTAAACATGTATTCTGTCCCTTTCAACACGGTTTTCTTAAACAAAGATCTACTGATTCCAACCTTATATTATTTAATGATTACCTGTCAAACAGCCTGGATAGTGGAGACCAAGTCGATGCTGTGTACACAGATTACAGTAAGGCGTTCGATCGCATCGACCATAATTTGCTATTACAAAAACTTTTATCAGTAGGTATAAGAGGTGACCTCTTTCGATGGTTCTCCTCTTATGTATTGAACAGATCTCAAGCGGTTGTCTTGAACGGATTCTCATCATCGTGGGTGAAAATCCCTTCAGGAGTGCCCCAGGGATCTCTTCTTGGACCATTATTATTCACCATCTTTATACATGATATTTCCCAATGCTTTAAACACTCAAATATTCTTTTATTTGCGGATGACATGAAAGTCTTCCGAGTAGTCAATAACACCCTTGACGCTACTTACCTTCAAGAAGATCTTTGTAGACTAGATAATTATTGCGCTATCAATAAACTAGATATAAATGTGTCCAAATGTTTCACCATCTCCTTTACTCGGAAGCGTAATGTTTTCAATTCTAACTATATGTTAAAAAATGAGGTTATTTCCAAGTGTAGTGAAATAAGAGACTTGGGTGTTGTAATGGACAATAAGTTGATCTTTGATCGGCACGTTGATTCAATAGTGAATAAAGCATTTAAGGCACTTGGTTTTATCTTAAGATCGTGCAAGAACCTCAAAAGATTAAAATCAATTAAAATTATCTACTGTGCATTTGTAAGAAGCCATCTAGAATATGCCTCTCAGGTTTGGAACCCCTGTTATGACATCTATACTTCAAAAATTGAAAGAATCCAAAAAAAGTTTATTCGTTTTCTGAGATTTAAATTCAAAATTCCAAAACAAAGTTATAATCAGCATTGTACCAAACTTCATCTTCTACCTCTCTATATCCGGCGTAATATATCTGACGTAATTTACATTATGAAAATTGCTCAGAACTATGTAGACTGTCCTGATCTATTAGCGAAATTGATGCTCTCAGTCCCCTCACGCATACCTTGTCGCACCAAAAAAACGTTCCATATTCCCTTTGTTCGTAGTAAATACAGGAAAAACTCCTTTCTTCTAAGAGCTTCTAGGTCTTTCAATCAGCTTTGCAAACATCATGATTTCATCGATCTGTTCTGTGACAGCTTTAGTTCTATACGCAAACTAATGAGCCAAGACTTCTCCCACTGTTAACACTTATGTACCTACTTCTGTCGTTTTTTTTTTTTTTAATATATTAGTATTTCTCTTTTGTTCTTCTCGTCCACTGTGTAAGTCTATTCTCCATGTTAAGCAAAATATAATTGTAAGTAAGTATTATTTATTAAATTTGTAAGTTCGCACGCTATATACTTTATACAGTTTTTACCTGTGGAAACTTGTAATTGGCTTACTGTTTCTATGTTATTACCTAACTTGTTACTCAAGCTGTAAGTTTTCCTAATAAATAAAATAAAATAAAAATAAAAATAAAACGGTAAGCAAAGTTTATAAATGTGAGATCAATAACGAGTACCTTACTATGCATTTTAATGCCAAAAATATACCTAATTTATAATAAGCCATACACCATAACTAAAGTGCTTTCATTATTATTATTATCAGTGAAATTGACTAAGCTTATGTGTCCTAGCAGTATCAACAGGCCAGGGTCAGTAACATTAGTCTTTCACCACCGATACATGTGGCTTGTTATTATGAATGTCATGATGTGGACATAGACTTTATTCCATAGATTTAACACAATAGTAAATATTAACGGACACAAAAAACTTTAAAATATAGTAATATGCGCACAGGTATAGGGCTTCCAGTTGTAGATTTCTGATTTCATCGACGTATTGATTTGTGGCAATAGATCGCTAATCGTAAGGAAATTGTTCTAATACCAATAAGGTCTAGTTTCCTCAGTGTGTTTAACGGTCAAATAGCACTATCTTTATTATAGTGCCAATTCTTCGGTTTAGGTTGCCCAGGTTCATAAAAGTTTGTTTACTTTTATTTAAATACCTACAGATACAGAGTACAGTGAATAGAAGCTCCGCGCCTTCGTAACATGAGGTAATTTGCGCTAACATTGCAATAACGCGAGATACAGAGCCATCAACAGCAGCCGGGAATGTAATTAATCGGTGACGTAGTAAATAGCGACGTCATCCGCTCACTAATGCACGATAACGGCTTGCTACACATTCGTAATGTTGATCAAAGACTCGCGGCCCGATTCGAACTTTGGGATACGACAAATATTACAGCTAGGTACTTTATAGATTAATATGTTCAATATGACGTTTCACACGTTGACATTGACATATCTAATCTATATCGTATCTAGATGTAATATTTGACGTAACTTAAAGTTCGAATCGGACAGTCGTGCGGGACCGTTATTAGAGTTAGACCAAGATAAGCCTGCAACGATTTTGATAGGACACGCAGTGCAAGTGTTGTTTTAAATGTCAAACTTCTATGAAATGATGACATATAAATTACACTTGCACTTATAAATAAAGAATATAGGTGTTAATAACAACCTACATGTACACTGAATGAGCTAATCCGTACTAACAGTATTAACATACTAGGATTAGTAACGTTATCCTTTCATTATCCATGCGGCTGATAAATGTATCCAGATTATTCAGAGTACAAAGCTAGTAATACGCGCTAACATAACAATAAACTGAGACTGGGAGGCGTATTCTGATTGTAATACAGGTTATGGATTTGATCTGTATTTCTTATTGATATGATCCGTCAGCGTCAAAAGTGACATTTATAAATCACCCATTCGAAAAAGGGCCTTTTCTCCCCTGCGAGGAGGGATCAAAGTGACACTTTTCTATTCTAAAATACGATCTATTTAGTCTTACCATACATTTTTTTAGCCTTAATAATATTTTGGAATATTTATTTCCTCAAGCAGTAAGAAGCAGAAAACATATGCGTCACATGGTAGCAAAATTATTTCCACCTTGTGTGTTCAGATTCAGACTTGAATTCCTCACTACGCTCAGGATTCCATTTTAGAATCCCACGCTACGCTCGGGACTCAATTTTATTGTAGAACCCTTCGCTTCGTCCAGGATTCATTGTACGACCTCGCCGTAAATATATCAATTTGCTCCCTTGTGACACAATCTACTATTCTGGTTGAAGAGATCTGGCAGGTCATTCCCATAACAAATACAGATCTATTTCATTACCTGTTATTGCATATATCAGTATACGCCTCGCGAAATTATATACGCAATTCAGTATCAGACAGGAATGCCGGTAATGAGTGACGTCATATCATAGAGCTTTCATCCGCTCACTGGTGTAACTTAATGAGTTGCTTGACATGAGTCGATGTTGATTACTATTAGGTAGGTAATAATAGTAAAGGGCGTAAAGTATTGGAGGTCCAAGTCGTAACTTTATAAAGTAAATCCGGTATCGTCTTGGGTCGGGTCGTCCCGTTCGTTTTTCGTCAAGTTCTTAAATTAGTCCTATTCTGCTTTCGTCACGCATTCTACATTGAAAGCCACCGACGATTGTGATGAATGTAGAATGAGTGACGAAATCAGAATAGGACTAATTTAAGAACTTGACGATAAACGAATGGGAGAACCCAAGACGATACCGTAAATCCTACCAAATTATAGTAGTTAGTAGGTATTACGAATGGGATAGTAACTCTGTTCCCTCTTTACGCTTAAATCGATAAAGCAATTTAAATGAAATTTGGTACCTATAGAGATAATTTGAGATCCGAGGAAGAACATAAAGGATAGATTTTATCAATCAGCACCATAATTTCACGCCGACGAAGTCGTGGGCTGAAGCTACTAGGCAGTTTATACTGGCGTTCACTTCTGGCCCCAATTTCACCACGCTACAATTGTCAGTGACATATGTCGAGCGACAATTGTCAAGCGACAGGTGACATATTACAATTTTATAAAATATTTTCTATAGAAATACTTACAAACATGCCAGGCATTTTGCTACAATTGTATGTATTACAATTATATTGTGAAACAAGAATTATTTTTTCTCGTCGACATATTTGTAGAATTGTCGTTGAACCTTGACAGGAAATGAGTTATATGTCGGAATTTCGTGACAATTGTAGTGTTTCTTGTGACAATTGTCATAAACTTAGCAAGAGAAATATCTGTTTTTTTCCGATATCATAAAGTTTTTTTTTTAAATAATACAATGATGGTGGCAAACAGGAATACAGCCCGCCCGATGGTAAGCGGTAACCGTAGCCCATGGATGCCTGTGACGTCAGCAACAGTGATGTTTTACAATTGTCGCACCTGTCACCGTGGTGAAATTGGGGCCTGATAGTTGGAATAAATAGGTATACCTACTCTTTATATTAATTATTATTCAGTGAGGCAAGAAACGGTCTTGACGGACCAGTCTACTGGTGTCGGTTAGTCGGTCAGAGACTAATTACTTTAATTTTCACGTTAATATTTCTAACCGTTCTTGAGATACAGTTTGTTGTACTTAAATCTGTACTACGTTTCAACCCTAGCAAGTAGATCCTATGAACATGCATCCGGCAGACATGTCCAGCCCAGTCCCACTTTAGCCTGGAGGTCTTCACCCCAACATCAACGACTCGGGTTTTCGAGCGAAGCTCTGTGTTCCTCACCCTGATCTTCGGACACCCAGGATACTTCGCTCCAGCTTTACGATTATAATACTCGATTGTAGATCACTTAGATAACACTCGATCCTTTCACTCCTTTCGACTCAGTTTCTAGAAATATTTCACCCTATATACCTACTACTTAGATACTTCTATGTTCATTAAGCAACCGGAAGCTCAAAAATTGAACATGATTACAAAAGGGAAAACCTCTCTTGCAGGGTCGTGAGTGTCATGACACCCAATTTTGATTGTACAAATACCAAGAAACAATATTTGTTAGTGAGTGAAATGTACGAGATATATCGTTTCATTTCCTCAAAACTCGTTGTCTACGTTCCCCCGAAGAGCATCTCGTACTCAAAGACCCTAATAAAGGCCTCCAATAAACGTATGTCGCGATTGTCTCACAATTCAAATAAACGTTGTTACTTGGCGCTTTGTGGTTTGTGGTGTATGTACCTAAACACACGCGAGCCTGGTATTTGAATTTGAAGGTGATCAAAGTAAGTACTCGCTGAAGCATTAGAGATGCTTCTTGAAGCCACAAGAACATACATATCTTGGTACCTATTAAGTATATAGTAAGTAGACTCAGGATGAGACGAGGAAAGCCCAATATTTTATCGCGAAATAATACGTTTTGTCGCCTAAAGGTGACGGTCCATTTCCAACGACAGCAACACTACTCATTTTACTATTCATTCATTTTACTATGGAAATTGATAATAATACCGACGCGTTCGTACTAGTAGTGCAGCTGCGGTCAGAAATGGAATGTTACCCTAATGCATGGAGCCGTACAGCGCTTTCTATAATTTGTCTTAGACTTTACAAATGTAATTTATATTATAATCAATGAATCATTGTTGATTTGTTACCGTAATATTGTATAATGTACTGTATCTTACCGCAAGTTATTATAAAATATACCTACCTACGGGTAAAACAACTAAATGTAATGGTCCATTTCTGACCGCAGCTGCACTACCGGTACTCAACGCGTCGCTGTCATTGTCAATTTCCATAATAAAATGATCAGGACCCCTATTCGACAAGCGACGTTTGACGTATCGTGTTGATCTCCCGTTGATGTAGGAAAAATCATAAGTTCTCGAATACGTACAATGTCAAATTTGACATTAACAATCCACAGTTAGGGTGACAAGCAAACAAAACCGAACCACCCTTAGTTTAGAGTTGAGTTTTGGTTGTACCAAATGATATTATCCACCGTTGATGGAATCAACACTCAGTATGCAATAAAATCAACTGTTGATTTGACGTGGATGCGAAATCTGACAGTTGTACATGTCGAATTTGGCCCCAGTAACGCAGCTGTCGTTGGAAATGGACTGTCACCTTATGATAAGAACTCGTAATATGTACGTAGGTATACCTACTCGTAATATGTTGTCATATTACGTTACTACGAAAGCCGGAAAATAGGGGATTACCGGCTTAGTATGATATAAACAAGCGTGCGTAAGCGGAACCACTTTACGAGACATGTAGACTAATTTTGGCCGAAATAGGTACTTAGGTAGATACACTTTCCTATGCAAGGGTTATCTTAAAACATCACAATGCAACCAATGAATAAGTAAACGTTTATCAATACTAAAATGTCGATTCTAAAATTGGCCAGCCATTGTGATCTAGTTCTATTCTAACGCATAGCTGGCCAACGAAACGCAACTGTCACTGTTGTACTAATATGGAAGAGTGATAGAAAGACACAAAGTGTTGCGTTGTCGTAGCGCAAGCGATTGCCACCTTGGCTAGGCCAGCTGAGCCCCTTAGCTAGATTTGAGTCAGTGGAAGCATTTTACATTTTATGAGAAACCGGTTAAAGAAAACGTACTGAGCCTAGCGGGAATTCACCCGCCAAATTTATTTACCATGAGAGTAATGTTTCGCAGTGTATTATCATGAATACAGGGATGGTAAGTATTGAGAATTTTAACGACGTTCAATCAAAACTATTTACAAACAGCAAACACAACACAAACAGTAATAATTGCATTAAGTCGATCCACGGTGTACTGTTTGTACGATACGAGTATCAATAATAACGCAATTAGAATATTAATACGATATCGGAGTCTAGTCTAAGTGCATTATCGACCGGCTTTGAGCTTGAGAGAGACTAGTAATACAATTTTGATTAGCAATAACATCAATCAATATTAATGAGTTGCCAACTGCAGAGAGCTTTGAGAACTTTACTGTCTGCAAATAAAGTATAAGTCCTAATATTCTTCATTACCTACGGGACACGTGTAACTTCTAATCTGGATTTCATGCTGTTCACATACATACTAACAACTTCATTCAAAAAAACCGGGCAAGTGCGAGTCGGACTCGCGCACGAAGGGTTCCGTACCACAATGCAAAAAAAAAAAACAAAAAAAAGCAAAAATAAAAACGGTCACCCATCCAAGTACTGACCACTCCCGACGTTGCTTAACTTTGAAAAATCACGCTTGTTCTATGGGAGCGCCATTTAAATCTTTATTTTATTCTATTTTCAGTATTTGTTGTTATAGCGGGAACAGAAATACATCATCTGTGAAAATTTCAACTGTCTAGCTATCACGGTTCGTGAGATACAGCCTGGTGACAGACGGACGGACGGACGGACGGACGGACAGCGAAGTCTTAGTAATAGGGTCCCGTTTTACCCTTTGGGTACGGAACCCTAAAAAATAATTAGCCAAACTCATTGAGTCATTCAAATAAATAATAAGTGAACTTAATAAGGGCGTCCGCTAACCTGGCGCGGGTGCTAGCGTTGCTCATACTATTTTTCGTTGATCCGCTCACTCTCTCTCTCTCTTTTCTCTCTCTCTCTCTCTTCTCTCTCTTTTTTTCTCTGTTTCTTTCTCTTTCTGTATGTTAACACGCTCAGGATGCAAACCACAGGCAGATAACCATCTCGCTGGGCTCGCCACCAGATATTGGCGTTAGTGTATCATCTTAATATTTTATTAATAGGTATGTAAGCAAATAGTTGATTGAATAAGCACGTTGATGCAATATGGCACTCTTGATTACTTCTATGCAAAGCAGGTTACTTTTCTCTGCGGGAGACAATATTTATGATCCCTAATCAGGAAAGCACACAGATTCCTACGGCATGTATACAAGCATTTTAAGTAGACATGCCACGAATATTCGGCAACTATTCGGTATTCGGCCTATTCGGCCACTTTGCCAAATATTCGGTAATAGGCCGAATAGTAGGCAACATTCGGCCGAATACCGAAAACCTACTGCACCTACGTAAAAAGAAAAAAAATCACAAAAAAATAAGTATATTTACCAAAAACTAGGTATATTTATAAAACTAGGTATAATATGGCTTATGATCGCACACTGTGGAGACGTAGCATACATGGTCGCGATCCTCAGCAATGAGGGACCGAGGAAGAAGGTATATTTAATATTTAAAATGTATTCTTGGATAGCGGTTAAATACGAAGGCACAGTTTTGAGCATTTGTTGATTCCAAAATATTTTATTTTTATCATGGGTCTGATTTGATTGACTCTAACTACATTCATTAATTATGTTCAACATAAAAATATGTTTTAGCAAACGTTGTTCTTTGCTGGCGAACAGTTTTCGTAATAATTGTGACTCCAAATGTTTGCATGTCGTGTCAAATATGCGTCACGGTGTCTTCTAAGTTTTTTGTGTATTTTGAATGTCTGGTTGGCCTTAGTAGATACTTCTCGAGATAAAAAAAATGCGGTGTTAATAGGTATATTCTTAATTGAAGAACAGCTTCCCATGTTTATATGTATAGGTCAGCAAACTGTATTTCAAATTGTGGTTGGTTGGCCTACTTTCCACTATGTATTATCATCTAAGACTACTTAGATTCTAAATAGTATGACGTTCACCTCACGTCGTAGCATGACGTTGAAAATATTCTATTCATAATTTATTTTCGGACCTTAAGCCCATTTGAACATACATTAATTTCGCTTTGACATCAATCAAAGTGGATCACGCTCGTAGAGTTAGATCAAGAAAAGTCTGCAACGATTTTGATAGCAAATGCAGAGCAAGTGTTATTTAAACTTCATTTCATAGAAGTTTGACGTTAAAAATAACACTTGCACCACCTGTGCTATCAAAATCGTTGCAGACTTTTCTTGGTCTAACTCTAACTACTTATGCAACCTTTTGGTACAATCAAGATACAGCGGGAATGCGCGCTGTGGACATTAGTGAAAACAAGTGTTACCAGCAATCGCATCGCCGATCGACCGTTCCCTGTTTCTATCCAGCCATAGCCATCTACAAAGCCCGGCAACAAAATAAGTAGTATCAAAACTCAGCGCACCGAAAAAACACCTAGAGTAGGAAGTGGCTGAAATGAAGTGGTTGCCAACGCCGGATAAGCGAAATGACTTTCCGGTCCCGGCGGCGTCGTAAAGCTCAACGCATGCATTTAATTTCGGGAGTTATTTTACTACGTGTACGTGAGAATACAGGGTGGACACTTTACATTTTTACCAGGGAATATGAGAGAGTTTCGGTAGTACCGGACTCGTTTTCATTTCGTTACACGGCCTGTATAAAGCGCTCGTAAATGTTGTGCAATGGTGGCTAGGTTGTTTATAATAACCGAGGACGTGGCGTTGTGATGCAAGAGTCGTGAATTGATTAATGAATGAAAGAAAGATTAGGAAATATCTTATCACATAGTGTTACAATCCCATCGCTCATAAAAAGCTTAATTGACAAAAAAAAACACTCCATTTTTCTTTTTTTTTCCATTGCTTTAATCCCACAGACACGAGCTGATTTAGACGGCGCGTAAACTCGTATATACGATTTTAGTTGCATTAAAGACTAATAGTTGCATCCAATTCAGCCGACCAAACAAATACCGCAATGTAATGAAACTCGCATGCGAGTTCTCGCACCGACTAAATTAGCCTTAGTCTTTTTTTATATAGCACAATTACCATCTAAATAGGTTAGGTACATGCGAATTAGACAGTTGAGTTGTATAAACACAACCAATTCACACCAGTTACGTTTAAAAAATGAAAATGACTTTCGAGAATTTAATGATAATCACTCGAACATGACAGTGGCAGTAAAGACAAACAGGCTGAAGACAACTTAAGTGTTCGCAACGCTCTCGCTGCTGGAGATTAATCTTACTGTTTACTTTCATAACCTCATACATACATAGACAACGCTATCGTAAAATAAGTTTTAGCGCGAAAACAATAAAGATCAGTTTCCAAGTAATTTGGGATAGAGTTACGAGCTTAGGATGATAAAAGGTCGATTGTCGACATAAAACTAATGAGAAGCATTTAATTACCGATATTAATAGCTCTCTTAGCTCGGCATTAATCTGAAATTAAAGCAAAACCTAGTGATAATTCATTTTCGGTTTTGCTAGCCATTTCAACGGTAAATCTATATATATAAATGCAAGTGTCCTGACTGACTGACTGACTGACTGACTGATTCATCAACGCAGAGCCGAAACTACAAAAGCCAGAAAGTTGAAATTTGCACACCAGATTGCATTTATAAAGTGTACAAGAGATAAGAAGCGATTTTGAGAAATTCAACCCCTAAGGGGGGTAAAAAGGGGATGAAAGTTTGTATGGGGTTAAAGTTTTCTTTTAAGCTAGGAATTTGAAACTTCGTAAAAAGATATATTATTAAAATACAAGAAAACTAATTTCAGCGTTTTTGAAAATTCATCCCCTAAGGTGGTGAAAAAGGGGTTGAAAGTTTGTATGGATATCAAAAAAATTTTCAAGTGGTGGACTTGAATCTTTGTATTTAGGGATATTATTAGAAGACAGGAAAAGTAATTTCAGCGTTTTGTAAAATTCATCCCCTAACAGGGTTAAAAAGGGGTTGAAAATTTTAATCCATTACAAATGCTTTGAAACTTCGTAGAAAGGCATAATAGCCGATTACAAAAAAAGGCATTGCAACGTTTTTGAAAATTCAACCCCTAAGGGGGTTAAAAAGGGGATGAAAGTTCGTCTTTGGGTGCAAAATTTATTTTAAGTTAGGAACTTGAAACTTTGTATAAGGGCTTAGGTACCTATTATGAGAATACAAGAAAAGTAATTTCAGCAACCAACATCAAAATCCACTTGACTTAAAACTTCATACAACTTGCTAAAAAAGAAAAGTACTTAATTTCAACATTGCTTGGATATGAAAATTATAGGTACTAAAGATGTAAAATGTTGAAGATAAGATTCACGCGGACGAAGTCGCGGGCAACAGCTAGTCTGAAATAAATCTATCCAAATACATTAAGCGTGGTTATTTGGTTCGGCGGCGAAGTGAAATTTGATTAGTAGGTATTTGCTGTAGATACTTGCTGAAATGAAATAGTTGCTGTACCTACTTTTGCTAAAATGTGAAAATAAAATAGGTAATTTATATAGTGCGTCAAGCAAATCTTGTCAGTAGCAATGTAAAGCAAACTAAAGTAGGGCAACACTCAAAGAGTAGTATTGCGCTAAGAAAAACAGCAATGTACAATTTACATCGAACCAAAAACTTTTTTTTCCGCTAAGCGCGCCCTATCCTATTACGTACGTCAATTCAAATTGCCACTCGCGGATTTCTCTATTGAAAATGTTTGAAATTGTTATTAATAGATATAGACGGACAATTTAAAAGCGGTGTGTGATGTTGATAAAAATATTAACTAATTTGAAGATTTCAATATAAAATTAAAAGTGGATTATGCCGTTAAACAAGAATATATGAATAAAAACATTGTTTCAGCAGGTAGATGTCCTACTGAATTTCAATATTTTATTAGATTTCTCAGTTGGCACTGTAGGCATTGTAGGCACCTTAGCTTTGATTAACCATAATATTTAATATATTGGTATTTAACAGCAGAAATATCTCTTGAAATAGAATCGATTCAGAATGTAAACAAAGATGAAGGCTGTCATTCGCGGTCCACATTCCACAGATAAAACACAGATGACACGCGATTTTCGAATTATTCGGACACAGTGTTGCTAACCCGTGATTTTTCAAATTTGCCGCCGTTTGCTACTGACAAGATTTGCTTGACCCAGTATAATACTATACTCTGTATTAATAGGCATTTAAATAAAAGTAAACAAAATCTACCCTCAAAATGGCTCCTTATGCCAGTTGAGGGTAGATGAAAACATTACATGATCAAATAATGTAGATTAAAGTCTGCTCGTTCAGTGACAGATCCAGGCGGTTTTGTATTTGGTTGGTTAACCAATAACTGTCACCAAGATACGATAACGATATGATTAAGATCTAACCTGTTTAATTTGACATTTGCGCGATTCTGGAGATACTCTTGAACGATTTCCACAGGATATGACTTAGAGATCCAATTCACATCTAATAGATATATTACTCTATCTAACGTAAAAGTGCCATTGGTTACCCGAATTGCGCTGCAAAAGAGAACTAGTTGATATCTAAACTACAACGTATCTAGAATGGATCTAGTACGTGTCGTCTTTTGTGACTATATTGAAGTTCGAATACGGCAGTTACTGTCTATTTTACATTCATAGTTTGGTAACTATTTTACAACAAACAAAGTTATACAAGGATTAATACCCGCGCCCAAAATCCCAGGGTATGATTACGTTTAAAACAGGACAAACATATAAACAAATGGGACTTACTTTACAATTTACAGTCGGTAGTATTTGAATCAGAATGACAAAAACATTGACCTCGGGTAAACTGATCAAGTTTTCACAGCACTTAAAAACAACACTTTAAGAAAAGCGCCCAACAAATCAAGCTTAACTAAAGCCATTCCCGTACATACAAAGGGCCGCAAACACAGGTGTGCTCTGTTTGCGGGGCGCAAACGTCCGCGTCCGTCCTTCGCGATGTTTGCGCTCTGCGGGACCGCAGGTGCTAGTGGGACTAATTACATTGACTAGTGGAGCACTAAGTAAGGACACTTTTGTGATTTTGAATACAAAAACACTCTAAGAGTTAGACCAAGAAAAGTCTGCAACGGTTCTGATAGCACACGAAGTGCAGGTGATATTTATACGTCATAATTTCACAGAAATTTGACGTTTAAAATAAAACTTGCAGTGCGTGTGCTATCAGAATCGTTGTAGACTTGGTTTGTAGACCGCAGTTAAATACCTATTTGTGGAAATGGCGAGACAAATTAACTGCATACACAGGCAGATGAATGTTTTTACAAGCTTTTATTTACTTACACCTGACCGTTGTCTGTCTGTAATCAAATCTTGCAAGTTAGATTTGATCTACTTCCCGGTTTCCTATTGAGCTGAAATTTTGCATGCATGTATAAATCAGATGACAATGCAATATTATGGCGCCATCGAGCTGATCTGATGATGGAGACAGGAGTACGTAACTAACTTTCTATGCATCTCGCTCGTACTCGCATATTAGAGCGAGCGAGATTTATAGAAAGTAAATTACGTAGACGTTAGCGTATAGGTACTTATGTCAGTTTTGACACAGTGAGTCTTGGTACGGTCTCTCATCAAACTTGCGCGAATGTGTAATGGCTCCTCTACACGATGGGCCAACGCCGGCCACTCCAAGGGACTCATTTATGCGTTAGAGGGAGCAAGTGATATCGCTATCTCATTCTACCGCATGGCTGCGTCCCTTGAAGTGGCCGGCGTTGGCCCATCGTGTAGACGAGCCATAACTGCTGGCACGATCCTACAGTAATAAAAACAAGGCTGCTTTGGTTAAAAATAAATTACCTACGTAGCAGTTAATTCACCCGTAATAGCGCTATTTAAATTAACATTTTGAAAGTCATGGTAGTGCTACGAGATTAGAGTTGCAATGATTTAGTCAAGAAATTAACTAAACCTTGAGCCTGCCGCTGCCCATCTATTTAATTATAATTTACATTCGATATACAAAAAATAGAGTCTTAGGTACTTCAAATTGCTACACGCGTGCTACCTAACTTTACTATACGCAATCCCATATATACGTATATTATGTCTGTAATCTTACGAAGTCGTGCCTGTCTCGCGCTATCTACTAGTAAATTGTATTACATGCATACATGTTGGGTTTGAGTCTGATTCAATTTAGGAAAGTCAAATAGTAAGTAAGTAAGTATATAACGATTGAAGACTGAGATATTTACTCTCTACAATTAATTTAACATACCAGCGAAGAGGCATCGATTTCATTAATAAAAAAAAAACAAAAGACAATCCCTACTTATTCAGAACCTTTTTTAGTCCAAATGAAAAGCGGAACGTTCGCTTTAAGCCGCCGTACTCGTAAGCCGTAGGCAAGAACGTACCTAATAAATCTCTTTCACTTTTTAGGCCTGTACGTTAATCCGACCGCATGTCGACTCCCTTCGACAAAAAAATCTGTCCCAGAAAATTTGCATCAGAATAGCAGGCAGTTGTCTCGTAGGGAGCCTCCTGCGGCAGCCGCAAAACCACGATTTACATAATATTTTCATGTAAACCACAATGCATACAAGACCGGGCATCCTGCTACATACATAAACTCTCCAAATTAGAGTCTGACTTAGAGCATTCAGTAACTGGAGACGCCTCGTCTGTCTGTACAGTCTGCCAATTTTGACGGGGGACGGGCACGTCAAATGTATGATTCGATAAGCCATGTCAGATAGTTTATTTGTCAGGCGTTTGTCAGTCCATACAAAAGTTTGTATAATTGTGCAAGGTTTTCAGCAGAGGAGTAAGCTCTTAAAGGCGACTCCAGTTATTAAATGCTCTAAGAGTGCCACAAAAAAGCTTATTTCATTATTCTTTCTTTTCTTCCGAGCCCTTTACTTTTGCTAATTAGAACACTCAAACTTGCACAACTCATTTTTGTATCACTTTTAAACGACCAATTTGATGTCATAATCAGGCAAAATTTTTGGCATAAATGGTCCAAGTCGGGTCGGAAATGACTTTTCAGTTGCCCCTTTTTACAGAAAACTGGGAATCCGGGGCTTATTGATCTCCACTGAACCTTTGAAGTGAGAGTTAATTAAATTTCTTCTGCTTACATTACAAAGGAAATTTACATTATGAACGTGCGCGGAAAACATTAATCGATAAACAGGAAAGACTGTGCGCGGCCCAAAATTAACCTTTAATTTTGTTACATTTTTGGTAGTTTAGCGATGGAAATTTATAAAGTAGGTTTACCTATGTAATAAAAGGAAGATAATTTAATATCAACGTTAGGCATGTACCTATAAATAGGCCTTCATTTTGAGAAACGAATGTGGGTGGGTTCATTACATGTAAGAAGGTACCTAATCTTAGATTTATTACTTTTCATTCGTGTGGGTGTTCTGCAAAGGGTGCAAAATAAATAAAAATAAGTCTTCGTAAGTATTCTATTTTATAAAATATAGGCTGGCACAAGTGTATTTTAGTTTTCGTGGGACCTAATTCTGCGTAGAATTCTAATTCTGCAACAAAAAAACATCTTTCAATCTCTGATTTTTGCGTAAAGTTCAAGTAGCAACTTATAAAAAAAAGTCTATCTGGAAAAACACTCAATATGTAGGTATATAAGTTTATTTTTTTATTTTTTATTAAAACTATGCATATTAAGTAAGAAATACTTTGTTAGAGTTAAAAAAGAATGTCATTAGTAAAGTTAGAACCACATGTACCTAAAATATTCTACCTTACTAATACTTACTTATATTACCAAGAGAATTCAAAATAGAAGAATATTGTCAAAGTAAATTATGTAGTCAGTACATTTACTGCCATCTTTCGACAGTAGGTCAAAGGTATGGCGCCATCGCTTGAAAAGATATAGTCAGACCGTGAAAAGTCTGCAGCGATTCTGATAGCCCACGCAGTGCAAGTGTCATTTTAAACGTCAAACTTCTATGAAATAGTGAAGTATAAATAACACTTACACTGCGTGGGCTATGAAATCCGCTGCAGACTTTTCTTGGTGTGACTTTAGCACCTTTGACCTATTATCCTCGTGTAGATGGCGATACTTTTTGATATTTAACAATTTAACACATATCAGTGAAAGGCAAGGATCAAAGCCGAATAGCCTTAAAATTGTGTCGAAAGATGACAGTAAATTTACTGACTAGGTACATAATTTAGTTGGCAATATTCCTCTAGTCTAAATTCTCTTTGCTACTACTTATATCTACAAGCTACGTAAATTATAGTAATTTGTAGTTTCTGCGTTAATCAATCGACTATGTGAACACGTTCGCAATTTCAACTTTCGTAACGTATTACAGTTATTAGTTCTTGTTATTTCTTTTTGTTCATTATTTAATAGTTACTCGGGAAAATGTCTATGAACTTCTATGAAAAAAAAAACTTTCTATTAACCTTAGGTAACAAGATTGTATCATTCTCACAGTCAATTATCGCCATTTGGTATACGCAAGAGTTCTCAAACAGACCAATGAAATATAATTAAGTATAGCTGTGTCAAGAGGGCAAGATTAAGGGATGTCTGAAGAGCCCTTTGGAATTAAGAAATCAAAAACCTCCTTTGCTTATTTGGAAACACCGCTGCTACACTTAAACTTCTTAGGTACCTACAATAAAATTAAATAAATCAAATCTGCTAAAATATAATTAAAAATACCTCCACATAAGAAATCCTAACTTTAACAGGTATTTACTTAAGCTTAACCAACCACGAATTGAGTCCCACAAAATCGAATATAGCGTCGAGGCTTCGACTAAAAAAACTTTGACGCTAAGAAAATAATTTGGTGGAAGACAGAAAGGAACACATGAAAAGTAATAAAGACCAACCAATTTAACCTAAGGTCGTCTCCGACCATCTAATGAAATATATGTAAATAATTTAAAGGACCCGGGTATGTCCTTAAACTACGTCCAAGATCACCGGTGGACGGGCAGCAGCGTCCCTCAAATTCGGTGTACTCGACTGCGATACGCCTGCCAAGCGTAGCGATTATGGCATACACTCCCCAAAGGGGGAGGCCTATGTTCAGCAGTGGACATCTTATGGCTGAGATGATGAATTTAAATAAAGCCTCTTTGTACGCCAAAGTACTAATTGACTGATTATCTATGACTATAATATGATACATATGTTTTCACATCAAAATGTCAAAGGCTTTATTCAATTAAATAAGTGATATAAAATACAGAGATATGGAATATTACCTACCTTTAAATGTTGTTTCTCTTTCAGGTAAGAGTTTTAGTTATTATTATTTCAGTTTGTGATATTTAAATATCATTGTTTGTACTTTGTACTTAATAAAATATTCTCTTTCAGAGCAACACAATTTAGTTTTTATTTCGTCGTGTCTCAACAGACACAATAGCATATTATATATAATTATATGTAATTAAACCATATTTGTCCGTTGGCACTCGCTGTTCCAACATCAATGGTTAACGACACGTTTTTTGCAGAAAACTCTCAGAAGGTAATTAGCTTCAGGCAGTAATTTACATGATGCTCAGGATCCTTTGTGCTGACCATTAGGAGACCCATATCACGTTCTTTGTGTTTGTATAATTCGGCCCACCGAGCACGCACTCGCACCCCCAAAACAAATTAATCCCAACTTGAGAACAAATGTTACCTCGTTAACCCGAAAAATTTTACGGCCCCGTTACCGCTTTAAACAAGTTTCAACATGATTTAGGGATTCGTTAACTAATTCTAAGAGTTTCTTAAATATATTACAAACAAAATTTTATGAATACTAAAGCCTGAGTAGGTACAGTCAGCAGCAGAAGTCGCTAAGTGAGCAAGGTGTTCAAAATAATCTTGATGCGACCTTATTGTTAAGAGATTATAAGAGCGTGTCAAGTTAATTTTGAACACATCCCCCGCAACTTCTGCTGCTGACTGTACAGTTCGTGTTCTTTGGAAGTTTTCATAATGGTTACGTAAACTTGGAAGATGGATTTTTGAAAATAACATTAAAGGTAAGAATATACAAGACATTAAGTATATAATTTTTAGATACTTACGTAATTACACTAAAAGGAGTTTATTTACGAAACTAAATTAGGTACTTAACATCGAGTCAAGAAAAGCTCTTTCTCAGTATAGTAACGAATCATATTATGTTGAACGTTATATGCTCAATAAATATGTGTTGCTTTAAGTTTTTTATTTGAATCGACTAATATGCGAAATTATTAATTTTAAGACCCCGATAAAATATATACAGCAGTGCCATCAGCATTTTGTGAGTTAAACCTGTCACCTAGAGAGTTAAAGCTTAAGAGTGACATTCCATTTCCAACTGCAGCTGCAATACTGTTCATTTTACTATGGAAACGCGTCGCTGTCATTGTCAATTTCCATAGTAAAATGAACAGTATTGCAGCTGCAGTTGGAAATGGAATGTCACTTTAACTAAATCTTACTTGCTGCAGTAGTTTGAAAATGATTTGAAATATTCATTCGTGTACCTACACAAACACGCAAACTCAAAAACATCCCTCCCATCTTAGTTTACCAAGTTCAATCCAGTCCAACGTGAAAAAGGTACTACTAACGTCAAATTATTCCTAGACCAAGCACAAGATATTTCAAATGTTGGTCGACGTTTGGCAGCCGGCGCCGATAACGCAGATGACGCAGATCTGAAATCATTTGGCACGAACTGCCCTCGTAAAGCATGCAATACCGAGTACATGCACTGCCTTACTAAGACTCCGCATATTACGTAAAAGAGCGTCTTTTGTTTTTACTGCAAAGGCTTCATAAAAGTGACATTCCATTTCCAACTGCAGCTGCAATACTGTTCATTTTCTATGGCAATTGACAATGACAGCGACGCGTTTCCATAGTAAAATGAACAGTATTGCAGCTGCAGTTGGAAATGGAAT
This sequence comes from Cydia fagiglandana, assembly GCF_963556715.1. Classification (NCBI taxonomy): domain Eukaryota; kingdom Metazoa; phylum Arthropoda; class Insecta; order Lepidoptera; family Tortricidae; genus Cydia; species Cydia fagiglandana. The sequence continues at coordinate 18,089,202 of NC_085943.1, forward strand.
GTCACTCTAATGCTTTGAATTACTTGCGTTGTCGTGTACGACTACATTATGTCAAGTTCGCGAGTATGGACTTGAAGTATCATGTCCATATTCGCGCGCGACTACGCAAGTCATTCTGTGTGGTCTACGTGATCTTCAGGAGTTTAGCGGCCACCATACGATAAACATCGACAGTCAAAGTTTGTATCAATGGTATTAGAAAATAATAATTGAATTTCTTTTGTTTTGAAATCGAACAAAGTAAAACAAAAGCCACAATACTACTGTTCCATTTAATATTTAAATTTTGTTGTAGGTAATTACTAATTAGTTCTAATATTGAACTCGGGATCGCTGGAGGTTGAAAAACACTTTGACGCCACTCGCACTGCTTAGTTGATGCTTTTTTTTCCTGTTGATCTAAAATTATTTTGATGGATGATATTTTAATTTATGTTAAAATGTACATTATTAGTTTATATACAAAGTATAAATTATTATAGAAGCGCCTATTAATGTATGGTGGCCGTGAGTCGTCTACAATCAGGTGATCTGTGGCCAAGGAGGTGCCCGGGGTAACTTTGCTCATTATTCCTACAATAAGCGATTTTTTTCAACTGATTGGGTATCCCGCCAGTAACGGGCCACCGGCCAATAATAATCAAAAATTCTGTTTATAGGTAAATACTTTTATTTTAGTTTAGAGTGGCCTGGCGGCTTATCCTATATTGATTGAATAATGCAATCGTTTGCCACTCTCATGGCTCAGTCATTTTGATCAATTGTCTATTGTACAACCTTGTTTAACAAATATCTATTTTAGAATGAAGATTGTTATAACTTCCAAAAAGTATATAGAACTAGAAGGTGATATACGCCTATTTACACTATATTTTCCTGCTTTTCCACTCAGGAACAAACTCGTATTGTTCACACACCGATTACTTAGTTAACGAAGTTTACTCTAAATTGTGTGCAAAGGACCGTTCAGCTTTTGGCGGTATTTCCACTTTCCACAACGTCAACCACTTCAAATATTTCACACTAAGCGGCGTCATAGCTCCTATACAACCGCTATTTTACAGCTTGTATGGAATAGTTGCGGCGTGCGAATTTATCGAGTTGTCCCCAATAACCCTATGACCCCATTGAGAAACGAAAATTCATAACACGTACCAATACAATATGAATATCAGTTCATCGTGTTCACACACTAGCAGTTTTGCTTTAGAGCGAGTGAACGAACAAGTGATACTTTTGCAATATAATTTTGACACGCTTTTTAACATACATTTGAGAATGTACGTTTAGTAAACTTAATTAAGGTACCCACGTCAACTTTCTTTGCGTTATTGTTGAGTATTTCGATACGTGCTCAGTTTTAATCGTTAACTAGGCGTTTGTGTACAAAAGTATTCATAATGTTTAAAGTGGGAACAACAGGAACATTTAATGCGGCAATTTAGCTGCGCGATGGAGATTGCGGTTTTTGTCCGGTTCGAGAAACAATGAGGAAACCGGGAGGCCAATTCGAACTCGCATTCCGATATCAATTGATGTCATTTTGCTATCATTCCCGCGTGCATTATGTTTGTACTTGTTTGTACATGTGATGGCGCGAGCTAGATGCACGGAAGAATGATAACAAAATGACATCGGAATGTAAGTGAGAATTGGCCCCCGGGAAGTGTTTACGATTAGGTAACGTTACCCTCCAATAGCAGCATATTTTATTGATGTCAACGACGGATGCTGTTGCTGTACTAAATCCTTATAATATGTGTCTTGGTACCCGTTTATATCAAAAGTAATTTTTCAATGAATAGCATCATATATGTATATTTATTAAAAAATACTTATGTTAGCCCAGAATACACATGAGAAGTTAAATGTGCTTCTAGATGTCATCACTTTTGTAAAGCAACTACTACCTAATAAGAAACCGCACCATTAGGAAATAATAACTCTTTAACTGACAGTAAGCAACGATAGTGTCCTCGTTAGCATTAACTGGCACTGTCCCACAAGTCGAAGTCGTTTAGTGGTCAGATAAACAAAATAATTAAACGCTTATGGTAATACCGCCGGAGTGGTGCCAACCGCGGCCGCTATGTAAATGCGACTTGATGCAACGCAACAAATGCGACTAGCCGGGAACTTGCTTTAACCAGCTTTTAATTTAAAACTTGGAATGGGTTTTGCGACAGTGAATTAAGTTTTAGCTTTTGGGTTCTCAATTTTTTGTGCTTTAATTAAATTTAAATTTAGCAGGTAAGTCTTGCTATTGGCACGTTGTTGATGACCACATTTTTAGATAATCCTTGTAGCAATATAGAATATGTTACATGCTTTAATCTCTGTGTAACTTCCTTAACCATAATATCTACTCATTTTCAGTTGCAATTTTGTTTTAATTGAAATACAAGTGAAGTATAAGTGCAAAGTGCAAGTTAGGTGGGTATATAATATATAAGTAGGCCAGAAACCCAGAACGTAAGCTTATAAATCTACTTTCAATTGTTATATGCACCTCCATAAAATAAATTTACGCAACCTTTATTAATGAGAACCTCTATAATTTACACAACGATTTTTTAAACCTTGTTAATTGGCATGACCTGCTTAAATGAAAATCCTGGTTAGTTGACAAAAAAATTGCCGATCCCTTAAGATTTCAACTATATCTCACTGGAGGTACATAGTATGCTATCTAGTAGCTTTTAAATATCTCCTCGTTTATCTAGAACGTCTCATAAAACCGCGACACCAAACAATACATCGCTAGCTAATTAGCACTTAACGTTGTGCCATATAGACTGTTTCACGACCCATTGTCACGGGGCACTCCACAAACTCCGAAGCCATCACATCAGCCCGACCGCAGCATTATGAAAATTGCCTTCTTGGCGTAAATAGTTATTGTCCCAAGGTGTTTTCCTTGCAAACACGGCCCACAATGTGTCTCAATTTATGCGACGAGACGCCCGAATTTCTGATACTCGTTGACTCTCAATGACAATCCGGGTTAATTGGAAAACTACGGCGTTCTAATCTCTAAGTTAGGTGTGTTGGGGTATGTTTGGACTTTTTCTTAACAAATTGGTAAGTTTTTGATGTTTTATTCTTTATTATCTTGTTATAATCATTCGATTGCTGTGTTTTTAGGGTTCCGTACCTCAAAAGGAAAAAACGGAACCCTTATAGGATCACTCGTGTTTCTGTCTGTGTGTCCGTCTGTCACAGCCTACTTTCTCGGAAACTACTGGACCAATGAAGTGAAATTTGGTAACCCAGTAAATTAGTGACCCAGAGACGGATATTATATAACGTAAATAAATGAATTTTAAACATGGGGCCACTTTTGGGGGGTAAATTAGCAAATTAAAAAATAAAGTTTTTCAAACTATATCGTGTTATACATATGTCAAAATTGTCAAATGAAAGAGCTCATTTTGAGAACTTCGAATATATGTTTATAATTTTAAAATATATAGGTTAGAATTTATTTGAGAAAATAGCCAAAAAAATACCATTTCCCCCACCCCCTATATATCCGAAACTACTCGGTCAAAAATTAAAAAAAAATACACAAAATAGTTCTTTACCTGTAGATGACAGGAAAACCTATTAGAAATGTGCCGTCAAGCGTGAGTCGGACTTAATGTACGGAACCCTTGGAACGCGAGTCCGACTCGAACTTCGCCGGTGTTTAATATTATTATACATCCTTTACTCAAAATTTGTGCATCTTGTATGTAGTCTATGTTTTAGGGTAAGGTGATTCACACTTATAGGCCCCGTGCATAAACTATAGGGGGCAGCATAGGAGCCATCAGATTTTTGGCGCGAGGCGTAAATGTGTCGTTTATGCTTCCGATGTACGAGTAGCCCACAAGATGGCAGAACCTACTTTGCACAAGGAAACTTACCGACGAGAAAGGTAGATGGTTGCACTTGCTTTGGCAACGTACATGTGCACATATGTTTCCGATTCAGGCCACAAGATAGCAGACCCTCCAACGCGCACGGTTCCTATACACTGACACCGTGATCTGACGCAGTAACTGAATTTAACTGGAAATAATTAGGTACAACAATAGGGGCATGATTCTTAACGAACAATTGAATGTTGCGTCATCGCCGTTATTACGAATTTTTCCATCTCACTCACACTTGCACAGTAGGGGGAGTGGTCAAGGTATAAATATGGCCGGCCATTCTGGACAGGTCATTGGAGAGCCACTCGGAACCTCGCACGGACGCACCTCACCAGCACCTGCATATCCGCCGACGATTTTCCTGCGAAAATCGAAGCCGGAACGCGCCCGGCCCCGGCCGGAGGAGAAGCCCAGCTGCGACCTGAACCCATCCACCGATGGTCGCCCTGTCTAACAGGGTCGTCCGACGGTGACGCGTCGCGCAGGTCCCGCACACATGGACAAGAAGCCACCGAAGTCCCCCCCCGTCCCTCCGGGGCGGGTGGGTAGACAAGAAAACGGATTTTACAATCCACCCGCAGCCTCAACAGTAAAACTCGCGACCCCCCCGGTCCCCTCGGATAGGGTGGGTAGTTTGAAACGCGAGTTTTACAAAGTACCCGTCGACACCAGGACTCCCGAACCCGCCCGCGGCCCCACAAAGCCGTGGCACTTCGACTTCGACGGACTCATTGAAGCCCTTGGACGCCCCCACGCACCGACCCCCCTCCCGCGGGTAGCCCCAGACCGACTTTCCCCTCGCGGGCACCTCGATCGTGACCGATCCAGGGTTGCCGGCCCGGAGAGAGTCGGTCATATACCTCCACACATGGAGGTATATCCCCCGGCGCTCGCCCCTGGGATAGTGGAGCCGTCCCTGGAAGATACCAAACCACAGCGCCACCTGGACGAGCGCCCGACCACTCTTCGACCTTCGGCAGTTGAGGAGGGACCGGAGCGCAGCCCGCCTGACTGCGATGAGGATGATGATGATGATGACAACATCCCGCCGCCCAAGGACCAGCAACTCCGTGCCAGCCCCGGAGTCGCCCCGCAGCCCCAAAAAGGCCCTTCTAAGGGCCCCCACCACCACAACAACGACGCCGGACACACAGAGGCCCCCAAGCTGGGAACCTCTGTACCAGCACCCCCGGTTCCCGCGCCAGCACCTGCTCTCGCGGACACCGGCCCCACCCACGCAACCGTCGCAGCTCCACAGCTGCGCCCGAACAAGACGACCGAGCGCGCCGCACACTCGCGTCTCTGCCACCTACTGGGCATCGCGCCGCTCCACGCACGCCCCCCGGACAACCGCCGTCAGCGCCAGCGCCCCCAGGGCGCGGGTGCCAGAAGGAGAAAAAGAAGACGCCACTCAGCGGGCACTGCGCCGCTCCACGCACGCCCTCCGGACAGCCGCCGACAGCGCCAGCTCCCCCCCTGGGACACCGGCGCAAGAAGCAGAGGGAGTCAGCCCACAGCAGCTACGAGGCCCCACAGCCACAAAGCCGCTGATAGGCTATAAAGAAGAAACAAAAGCCATGACAGGCCATCACGGCTAGCCATGGCACAGAAGCCACCGCCCTTAGAATAAGGGCACAAAACAGACCCACCCGTAGTTACGGGTGGCGATTAGAGACCGCCAAAAATCCCAAATAGGGATGGGAAGGCATCTCATGCCTCCCTTCGGGAGGCATGAAAGAAGCAAGGACAGGTCATTCCGTTGCCGGGCGTCAGACCGTCAACAACTCCTGAGGATGCCTCGTAGAGAGGCGAAACACGTGTCGAGTATTATTATTTTGGTGGTGATTTGTTATATTTATTTGCATATTAATTTTTGCGGTGGGAGGGTGGGAACATTAATTGCATTCAAAAAATACGCAAGTAATTATAACGGGTTAGCACTGATTGACTAAGCAGGTTATCTTTTACGGGGATTAGCAAAGTAATATTTTGGTTTTAATTATAACTGAATTTGTAAAATCTAGAATTTCATTCGAACCTGTTCCTAAGTAAAGCATGTACAGTCGACGTCAAAGATATTATATTTACAATTGAAAGTTACAAAAAAATCTTTACATTAATATAAGTTGCCATGTAATGTGACAAGTACTTGTTTACGTGATATATTACAGTTTTATATTTTCACACAATGTGCCCAAAATATGTTTACACTATTTAATCCATGTAGTTTGCCCCTTTTTCTGACCTATGTTCGTTTACATGACAAGTTACAGAATAATATTTACTCTTAATGTACCAAATTAAATTGCATGTAAAGATCTAATGTAATATGTACAATCAACCATACATAAACAGTTTTATACCTCCTGCTAAATAATAGTACATTATTGCAGAGGCCGGGAAAGGGCAATTCGTGGATGAGTTTCGATTTTGTCGGACGACGCGAAGCGGAGTCCGACAAAGAAGACGAATCCACGAATTGCTATTCCTGCCGAGGCATATATAGTGCTTTTCTCCAAACATGCGAAGAAATAAGCTAAAATAATTATTATTTAAGCATCAAGCATCACTCAAATCAAACCTTCACATCCAAAATGTCAAAAACAATTTCCCTCTTTAATTAATTTTTAAAAGTTAAAGGCACAAACTTATTCTGCCATTCAGTACCATTCAATATTCGTTCATTCAATATAATTGCGCAATATAGTTTGTCAAACCAACTTTTCAGTCAGTAAGAACCAGGAAAACTACACCCATCCTTTTCTTTTGGGTGCTAGTACTAGTGTAAGACAAAGATAGTATGATTCTCTTTGTCTATGTTTGAAATGAGAAAGTCCTTTGACAAACTATGTAAGCTTTATGAACACGGATGAGATTTAAAAAATATATAAAAATAATCTTTGAATTTATTAAGCAGTATTCGCACGATCATACACGTGAAATGATAGCTGATCGGGTCGTGTAGAAGCGGCTCGCGGCAATAATAATTGGCTGTTTGCGTTTTTTACTTCCCGTCCGCCAGAACAGGACAGCGATAGTTTGATGGTTTTTAGTTAGAGTTTGACATTAACGAAGAACTTCCCGTACTATTTTTGCTACAGTAAGGTGAACATTTCCGAGCATATTGGAGAAAATATCTTTACAAACAATTGAAAGCTGCATTCTAATTTCAAATAATGACAATCGTCGAAAACAGTACCATACTGTCAAATGGTCTGTTTGTCTCGTTCGTTTAGATGACGTCAATGCTATGTCGAGTATGTAATTCCGATGTTTACATTTAAACCATTTTCAGTATTTTAGATTTTCAGGGTTTCGTACCCGTAGGTTAAAACCGACCCAATTACTAAACCTCTACTGTCCGTTCGTCTGTCTGTCTGTCACCAGACTGTATCTATCTCACAAATAGTTAAAACTTCCAGACGATGTATTTCTGTGCCGTTAAGTTTAATAACAAATACTAAAATCAGAATAAAATCAGAATAAAACAGAATAAAATAAATATTTAAGTGGAGCTCCCATACAACAAACGTGATTTTTTGCCAATTGTACAGAACCCTTAATGGACGAATCCGACTCGCCCTTGGCCGGTTATTTTGTAAATTCATAGATACTGAAGAATTATAAGTTAACCCTTTTCGGCGCCATGTCAAACGCAAAAGCTAACGCTCATACGCCACGTCATCGAAATGTCAAAGTTGAACTTTATGCGTGTGCACGTAGGTCTAATTTGCTCTGTGGTCGAGGACATATATAATATAAAGTTTGAATGCCATTATTATTAAATCTAAAATCGAAGCCATAGTTCCTAAGAACAGATGTCGCTATCTCTCATAATTTCAGACTTCTCCCTACTGACCCATTTGGATTGGTCACTCTGTATATCAATCTTCTATATCTATAAATGCAAGTGTCCTGACTGACTGACTGACTGACTGACTGACTGATTCATCAACGCAGAGCCGAAACTACAAAAGCCATAAAGTTGAAATTTGCACACCAGATTGCATTTATAAAGTGTACAAGAGATAAGAAGCGATTTTGAGAAATTCTACCCCTAAGGGGATTAAAAAGGGGATGAAAGTTTGTATGAGGTTAAAGTTTTCTTTTAAGCTAGAAATTTGAAACTTCGTAAAAAGATATATTATTAAAATACAAGAAAACTAATTTCAGCGTTTTTGAAAATTCATCCCCTAAGGTGGTGAAAAAGGGGTTGAAAGTTTGTATGCAAATAAAAAATTTTTTCGAGTGGTGGACTTGAATCTTTGTATTTAAGGATATTATTAGATGACAGGAAAATTAATTTCAGCGTTTTGTAAAATTCATCCCCTAACAGGGTTAAAAAGGGGTTGAATATTTTAATCCATTACAAATGCTTTGAAACTTCTTAGAAAGGCATAATAGCCGATTACAAAAAAAAGTGATTGCAACGTTTTTGGAAATTCAACCCCTAAGGGGGTTAAAAAGGGGATGAAAGTTCGTCTTCGGGTGCAAATTTTATTTTAAGCAAGGAACTTGAAACTTTGGAAAAATGTATCAAAAGTCAAATACAAGTAAACTAATTTCAGCGTTTTAGAAAATTCATCCCCCAAGGTGGTGAAAAAGGGGTTGAAAGTTTGTATGGATATCAAATTTTTTTTCGAGCGCAGGACATGAGTCTTTGTATTTGGGGATATTATTAGAAGACAATAAAAGTAATTTCAGCGTTTTGTAAAATTCATCCCCTAACAGGGTTAAAAAGGAGATGAGAGTTTGTATGGTGTTGAAGTTTTCTTTTGAGCTAGGAATTAGAAACTTCGTTAAACGATATATTATTAAAATAAAAGAGAACTAATTTCAGCGTTATTGAAAATTCATCCCCTACGGTGGTGAAAACGGGGTTGAAAGTTTGTATGGATATCATACATTTTTTCGAGCGCGGGATTTGTATCTTTGTATTTGGGGATATTATTAGAAGACAATAAAAGTGATTTCAGCGATTTGTAAAATTCATCCCCTAACAGGGTTAAAATGGGGTTCAAAGTTTGAATCCATTACAAATGCTTTGAAACTTCTTAGAAAGACATAATAGCCGATTACAAAAAAAAAGTAAGTAATTGCAACGTTTTTGGAAATTCAACCCCTAAGGGCCCAGAAATGCCCAGTTCTTCCGATATATCCGTAACCGTAGCTCCATATTCACGCATGGTAATTATTTTGTGCTTTGTATGGTCGTCTATGCGAAACATTTTATTTAATATTGTTTATGAAATTTATCTTTACAATGCCACTCACAATGCATTAATGACACTCGAAAAGATAAAACACTTCTAGAAATATCATATATAGAATGGAATATTCTTAATATTAATTAATAAAAATAAGTAAGAAGGTAAAGAAAATTATAGCAAGGAGGTTTCATAAATAAAAAGTAGGCCAGAATGAAATAGATGAAGTATAAAGAAATTAGTAAATAAACAGGTGAATTGTGTAAATATGTTTTTGTAGCAGAATGCGTAAAAGTTTTTATGCATCATGAAACGTAAAAACAGAAATGTTGCTCTTGACGTGTATCACGTTTGACACATTGGGTGTAAATATTATTCTGTAACATGTCATGTAAACGAACATACGTCAGAAAAAGTGGCAAACTACATGGATTAAATAGTGCAAACATATTTTGGGCACATTCAGTGAAAATATAAAACTGTAATATATCACGTAAACAAGTACTTGTCACATTACATGGGAACTTATATTAATGTAAAGATTTTTCTTTTTACTTTCAATTGTAAATATATCTTTGACGTCGACTGTACGTTTGAACAGTACTGGCTAAATATGAAGTGCAAAAGGAAAATTCGTGGAACGGCCTGTGTAACCAGTCAATAACGTTTTGTTTCGCAATGAAATGGATCCGATGTTGACCCGATCCCCTCTTATACCAACATACCTTAGTTTAATGGATAACATACCGGGTGTGGCCTGTAATATGAGCAAAAAATTTAACTGTAGGCTGTACTCCTCATACTAATCAACATTTGTTCAGCGACTTCTGAAAATAACTTGTACTATTATTTTTAATACACTTTAAAGGTATTCAAAGACGCAATTTATTGCGAATTTTGTTATGTTTAATGCTTGACAAGCATCGTCAATCACAATGATATGGCGTGGCGATGGCGTCCATTGAAGATAATATTTATTTTGTATGAAAAATAGGGAGTCTAAATACTTCATAATTTTTTAAGGTTGTTGAACAAAAGTGTCACCGTTTGAGGAGTAGAATGAGTACAATCTATGTTTTAATTATTTGCTTATGTTACAGGCCACACCCGGTATATTTGTCTATAATTAAACAAACAAACTATAATTGCACTGCTCCATCTTGATTTGTTTTGATTGGAAGTCAATTTGAGTGAACTGTTTTCGGAGGCCTGGAGTTTGTAATAATATTGCGGTGCCTCAGGCAGGCTTAAGTGGTTTCGAAGACGGAGTTTAATTTGTATTGTAGTTTCTTTGAGCCCCTTGAGATGAGAGCCTATTTGACAAGCTTATTGTATATGTAGGGAAAACGATAATAACTTAGCTGCTGTTTCGGATGCTGTCGTAACACAATGGGCCTAACGAGCTTGCGAATCAAGAACTCTTGGAAAATTCGAGATTTTTATACATATTACGGATACTACGATTTAAGTATTATTTGTTTTAATTGTAGGTGACCTACCTAGAATAAAAAATGTAATGCTATATTTAATTAATATTACTCCGTTGTGAAAACAAACATCTATATTGCAAATATACCTATTACTTACAATGTTCGTTGCGGTGTCGTGTCTTTCCGGCCCCCTCCAAGTAATATGCTTAATTGCGATGATAACTAATTGCCGCAGCGAAAGTGTTAATAGTGTTACATTGGTTAAAATCCGTATCGAACATGACCGCTTATCCAAAAATGTTTGTACAGATACTGACACCATTTATCCTTAAGCCGTGGAGCTCGCTCCCGCTCCCGCCCCCGCTACCGCCCGGAGATTTGCATAAAGCTCGCGCGGACAGCGTTTTGGCGTCAGTTCAACTTGTACCTCATTAGCATAACTGCTCAATTATTTTGTGCGGAATAGTCACTTTACAGAGAAATTTTGGTTTTGCGCTACGTTGAGCGCTCTATTGAGCGATGAAAGTTGGAAAAATTCCCATCGCTGAGCTATAGTTTAGACAGTTATAGGACTAAAATTGAAAGATATTTTCCCGAGCCAAGACTGAGCTGAAGTGGTGTAGAGGTTGTTACCAAATCCCGTCATTGCATGTGATTATTTATCATTTTTCTTAGGCTAGGGTTTTTATAATATGAATATATGTAAAAGTAAAATATAAAAACACTTACAAAACAATAAAAAATACATATAAACACATTATAAAAAACCTAACCTAGGGTGCCGCCAGCAGCGGGGCACGGCCCAAGCTACCGGTGGTCAGGGCTGCAGAGAGAGGAACCGACGTACTATCCGCGCCGTGTCCAAGATCACCGCCTTCTGCATCTGTCCCTTGATCCAACCACCTAGCGAGAGTCTCTCGAGATGTTGGTCGAGACTCTTCGCTATTAAACCGTTCACTGAAACGACTATCGGGACAATGATCGTCGAATCAACATCCCACATGGCGGTTATCTCGTGAGCCAAGTCTAGGTACTTACTGATGGACTTGTCCTTCTCGGCCTTCACGAGATTCTCATCATGGGGGATGGTGATGTCAACGAGCACGGCCCGACGTTGCGATCGATCTATTATCACAATATCAGGCTTATTGGCTACAATAGTCCTGTCAGTGATGATAGATCGATCCCAGTAGAGCGTGGCACGACCATTCTCGAGAACAGGCGCAGGTGAGTACTTGTAGTACGGTACTTCGCGGTCCACAATGCCATATAGAAGAGCAAGTTGCTGGTGAATAATCCTGGCTACGAGATTATGTCTGTGCAAGTACTCGCCGTTAGCAAGATGAGAACAACAGGAAATGATATGCCTGAGTGACTCTCCGGGACGGCGGCATGCCCGACAAATGTCGACCATACCGTCCTTCAGGATATATTTCCGATAGTTGATTATTTATATTATTACTTGATACGAAACCTAACTTATTGCGAAAGGCGACCGAAGCCGTATCTCGCCTGTGGTACCACTACAAGTTGCCACTACCACTACTACGGCTTCAAAATTCATTACACAACACTGCCGCCTTAAGAAGAAAAACCATAAGTGACAATTTTTGCGAAATTGAGTTATTGACACCCTCGAAATCAGGAAGAAAAATGTGATTTTTCTATCTAGCAGTTATTTCTTTATCTCTAACAGGTCACGATTTAGACAAGCATAACTACACACCATTTTGGTAAAGTTACTGCCTTTTTGAGAAAGAAAAAGCATAAGTATGTATTCATAGACAAAAAAGTACTAAATTGATGACTTGTGTTTTTTTCCTTTGTCTTGAATTTGAGCCCAACAATTATTTCACAAGAAGAAAAACCATAATATTGGTTTTCTTTAAAATTTCTATGTAAAAAACCCATAAGTTGACAGAAGTGTTCATTCTTGTTAGTATAAAATAATGATTAGTCATAACTCTGGGAATCTGAAAAAACATAAGCTGCACAACGTTAAAATAACGTGGCTTAAAGTTTCGGTCCTATGTGTGATCACTCCGGCACCACCGAGCTTTATGTATGTTGAAAAATAACACTTACAGTTTTACATTGGCACATGGTTTAATTTATTATGGGATACACCGCCCAATGTCATGCTTGTTCATGAAACAGGCATTTCCCGACTATTTATTTTTCATTATGTTTGTTTCATGAGTATCGCTTTGTTGTTATTTTTATGATTGCAAGTTTTGTTATAATGGAATAAAATTAATAATTTTCTGAGTGTTTGAGCTGTATATCTAACATTCTAATTCTAACCATATTTTATTCTAGAATGCAAAGGCTGTTTGTGCTTGCTTTGCAGGAGCAGAGGGTTGCTATTTATGGCCAGATGTGACATTCAAGAAAATAATGTCTAGCCACAAACATCAGCAGCATCTCAATAAATTAAGGACTAGTACTTAGTACAATCTACTTGTAGGTACCTCATTTCAGTTTTGTATTACATTATGACATTTTAAAGGTCCCTAATAGCATTTGTACTTAGGTAGTGCAATCTAATTGTGCATTTTTTTTGGTTTTATATTACATAATTAATCAAATATCTCTAAAGATATCTCATTTGTTTTCTTTAAAAAAATAATTCTGAATCTTCATCGTATTTTTAAGAATACCTTTAACGAGATAAATCATAATTTGATAACGTTAACTAAGCAAAAAAAAAACATAAAGTACCCAATTGTGCTTTTTCAGCTTCGAGATCGGTCAGTAACATAAGCACAACTGTGTACTTGTGTTTTTATTTCTTAGACATCGTAGTGCAAAACTAACACAAAAACCATAAGTACACACTTATGTCATTTAATGTTAGTAAAGATATTTTTATTTTATTTATATCACGAGGCAGTAACTATTTTTTCTAAATAACTTATTTAAATAAAAAGATAATCGAATAATTTACAACGCATAAAAATTCTACACAATTACTTTGTTCATTAACAAAGGTTTCAACTTTGTACTTTCATCATCATCATCATCTCAGCCATAAGACGTCCACTGCTGAACATAGGCCTCCCCCTTGGACCTCCATTCGTACCGGTTGGAAGCCACCCGCATCCAGCGTCTTCCGGCGGCTTTAACAAGGTCGTCCGTCCATCTTGTGGGTGGACGTCCTACGCTGCGTTTGCTAGTCCGTGGTCTCCACTCGAGCACTTTTCGACCCCATCGGCCATCTTCTCTGCGCGCAATGTGGCCTGCCCATTGCCACTTCAGCTTGCTAATCCGGTGAGCTATATCGGTGACTTTAGTTCGTCTACGGATCTCCTCATTTCTGATTCGATCACGCAGAGAAACTCCGAGCATAGCCCTCTCCATAGCTCGTTGAGCGACTTTGAGTTTTGAGATGAGGCCGATAGTGAAAGACCACGTTTCGGAGCCGTAAGTCATCGCTGGTAACACACATTGATTAAAGACTTTCGTCTTGAGGCACTGAGGTATGTCGGACGAAAAGACATTACGTAGTTTCCCGAACGCTGCCCAACCGAGTTGGATTCGGCGGTTGACCTCCTTCTCGAAGTTGGACCTACCTAATTGGACTACTTGTCCTAGGTAGATGTACGAGTCAACAACTTCGAGTACCGAGTTCCCAACAGAGACTGGGATGGGCACAACATTGGCATTTGACATAAGTTTCGTCTTGTCCATGTTCATTTTCAAGCCCACCCGTTGTGAAACTCGGTTGAGGTCATCGAGCATCATGCTGAGTTCCTCCATCGACTTTGCCATGACTACGATATCGTCGGCAAACCGAAGGTGAGTGATGTATTCGCCGTTGATGTTGATGCCAAGTCCTTGCCATTCCAGGAGCTTGAAGGTGTCTTCCATTACGGCAGTAAACAGTTTCGGAGAGATAACGTCTCCCTGCCTTACGCCTCTTTGCAATGGAATCGCCTTCGTGCTCTGCTCCTGTACTCGGACCGACATGGTGGCGTTACTATACAAATACTTCAACACTTCGATGTACCGATAGTCAATATGGCATCGCTGAAGAGACTCAAGCACCGCCCATGTTTCCACCGAATCGAAGGCTTTCTCATAGTCCACAAACGCTAAGCATAATGGTAAGTTATACTCTTCGGTCTTCTGTATAACTTGCCGCAGCGTATGGATGTGGTCTATGGTACTATAGCCTTTTCGAAACCCGGCTTGTTCGGGAGGCTGGAAGTCATCAAGTCTGTGTTCGAGACGGTTCGTGATGACCCTTGAAAACAGCTTATAGACATGGCTCAGAAGCGTGATGGGTCTGTAGTTCTTCAATAGGCTGTTATCACCTTTTTTGAAAAACAGCACCACCTCGCCTCTATTCCATGTTTCAGGCGTTTTGCCCTCGTAAAAGACGGAATTAAAGAGCTTCTGGAGGACTTTAAGTACCGGTGTTCCACCCGCTCTCAGAAGCTCTGAAGTGATTCCGTCTTTGCCCGGCGCCTTGTTGTTCTTAAGCTGCTTCAGGGCCATCCTAATCTCGTACAGACTGATGTCCGGGATATCTTCGGTATAATGTCGGGACAGCTTGGCTCTTGGATCTCCTACCAAGCTGTCGACGGGCTTTGCGATCGAAGTGTATAACTGTCCATAGAACCTCTCGATCTCGCCTAAAACCTCCGCTTTGCTCGACGCTATGCTGCCATCTTCCCGTTTCAGCTTCGTCAGCTGGCTTTGCCCAATAGACTTGTCCTTTGCGAACACTTTGGAGCCTTGGTTTCGCTCAATAGTCTCTTTAATACGGTTAGTATTAAAGAGACGCAGATCATGTCGCAAGGACTTAGATATACGTCTATTGAGTTGCCTATATGACTTCGCGTCATCGGGAGACTGCAACTGTAGCGAGCGTCGTTCAGCCATGAGGTTTAAGGTTTGCTCGGTCAATTTCTGAGGTCTATCTTTACGGCGGGGTCTAAAAAACTTAGACCCTACTGTGTGGACAGTTTCCACTAGCCCGTCGTTGATTTCGTCCACTGAAGCCAAGTTCTCTAGGCAAGCAAAGCGGTTAGAGAGCTCGAGTTGAAAGCTTTCGGGGTTTTGAACATGGGCTCGAGTAGGTCGGAGCGTAGACTTCATCAGGCTGGACCTTTCAAGTTTAATATTGATATTCAGTGAGCCTCTTACGAGCCTCTTAGAATATTGCGAGCATCTTTTTACCGACAGCAGCACATCATCGGATAACAATAGTGGTTTTTTGGAGAGTGCCCAGGATAATGATAAAGAACCTTGTGTGCTGATGAGTGAAATTCGAGCTGCAATCTATCACCTGAAGAAAAACAAAGCTGTAGGAGGTGATAACATTCCGATAGAGGTATTCAAGGCAATGGGCGAATACGGAGTTGAAATACTGCACGTAATCTGCAATCGTGTCTGGGAGATAGAAAAATGGCCTAAGGACTGGGCACACTCCGTATTCGTACCACTGCACAAGAAGGGATCTACAAAAAAATGTAGCAACTACAGACTTATAGCTTTGATTTCGCACGCCAGCAAAGTACTTCTCCATATCATCAACACCAGACTGAAAGCTTTTCTGAATCCGGAGATAGCTCAGGAGCAAGCAGGATTTGTCGAAGGTCGTGGAACAAGGGAGCAGATCTTAATTCTTCGACAAATTATCGAAAAGTCTAGAGAGTTTAACATCCCACTCTATATCTGCTTTGTTGACTTTCGCAAGGCCTTCGACACCGTGAAATGGGACAAGCTCTGGGACGTTCTACTTCATATGGGAGTACCTAGCCACTTGGTCCGCCTCATACGTCGACTCTACGAGGACGGAACTGCGACAGTTCGAATTGACGACGTCGACTCGAAAAGTTTCCAGACACACGCTGGTGTTCGGCAGGGGTGCATTCTCTCTCCACTGTTGTTTAATATTTATACAGAATGTATTATGAGAATTGTTCTGGAGCAATGGGACAAGGGAATTTCAGTGGGAGGGCGGAAAACATCGAACTTGAGATACGCTGATGACACAACTCTTCTCGCTCAAACAAAAGAAGACATAGAACTGTTGTTGGAACGCCTAGAGACAACAAGCCTCTCCTTCGGACTCGCGATCAACAGAGATAAGACCAAAATGATGGTCGTGGATCGAGCGGAACTAAATCAACCTGATGTCTCCATGATTGGCAACTGTGAGGTTGTCCAAAGCTACATATACCTCGGCTCCACGATCACGAACAATGGTGGGTGCGAGGACGAGATCCGCAGGAGATGTGCTATCACAAGATCTGCCGTTGACAAGCTGAACAGAGTCTGGCGCAACCGCAACATCACTAAAACCACGAAAGTCCGCCTGATGAGAAGCTTAGTCTTCCCAATATTTCTTTATGGCGCAGAAACGTGGACGGTGCGTCTGAAAGACCGACGCAAAATTGACGCACTCGAAATGTGGTGCTGGCGGAGACTACTGCGTATTCCTTGGACTGCGTTTCGGACCAATGTTTCGATCTTGGAAGAACTCAAAGTGAAGGAGAGATTATCGTCGACTGTTCAAATACGAATCCTCAAATACTTCGGGCACGTTACACGAAACCAAAACTCCATGGAACGTCTCGTTGTCCAGGGACGAGTTGAAGGCAAGCGGTCACGAGGTCGGTCACCTACGCGCTGGACAGACCTGATAAAATCTGCGACACAAACCACCATAGTCCAATGTTCCCGTAACGCCGAAGACCGTGGCAAATGGAGGCACATTGCGAGGGCTGCGTTATCCACAATAGATACGTCTCATCATACAACCACGACCACTCTGTCAAGAGTGAACGACTGAGGAGGAGGAGCCTCTTACGATTCGGTGATCACTACCGGTCTTTACCCTGTTGATCACAGAGACATCGCTGAATATCCGTTTCTTGTCGGTCATGATGAAGTCTATCTCGTTTCTCGTGGAACCGTCAGGACTCATCCAGGTCCATTTCCTGTGAGGCGGCTTCTGGAAGAAAGAGTTCATCACGAAGAGTTCCTCTCTCTCCAGAAAGTTGGCCAGCCTCTGACCCCTAGGGTTCCGTTGCCCATACCCAAATTGCCCCACTCTCAACTCATCACCGCTTCTCTTGCCCAACTTTGCGTTGAAGTCCCCCATAACAACAGTAAAGTAGGTTTTAGAAGTATGTATGGCCCTACTTACGTCCTCATACATAGCCTCTACTTCATCATCGGAGTGTGACGAGGTCGGTGCGTATACCTGAATGACCTTCAGCGAATATCTTTTGGATATTCTGAGTATTAGGTATATGACCCTGCTCGACACACTGTCGATGGTTATTATGTTGTTTATGAGGGACTTGTGAACGAGAAACCCGACACCACCTTGGGACTGTTGGTCGCCCTCCCGGTGGTAGAGCAAGTTACCAGACTTCAGGGTTGTCGTGTCCTCCCCCTCTCTACGGACTTCGCATAACCCTACAATATCCCAGTGTAACCTGCTCAGTTCCTCTTCCAGCTCGCAGATCTTTTCGTCAGTCCTCATAGTGCGTATGTTGTGTGTTACCAGGGCCAGTCGTCGTCGGGGTGGGTAGCCGGATCTTTGCCGGAGATTCTTAGCACCCCTGACCCCGCTAATGCCCTGACCGCTACCATAGCCAGAGCACCGGGGGTCGCCGGAACCTCGGGGCCGTGGTTTGATTGTGCTCTGCATGATGGGGGGTGAATGCCATAATCGCCACGCTTGGCAGGCGGGTTGGCGATCGCAGTCGAGTACACCGAATTTGAGGGACGCTGCTGCCCGTCCACCGGTGGTCTTGGACGTAGTTTCAGGACATATCCGGGTCCTGGACGTAGTTTAAGGACATACCCGGGTCCATAATTTGTACTTTGATTTTAACCTATTTGAACAGGAGTGCAAAGTTTTTTGGCTTTTTCTCGAAACTTACTTTTTGTTAGTTATGGTTTTTTTCTTAAGGCGGCAGAACAAGAGGGCCACTACTTATTTTCCACCACCGTGATTTAAAAATCTAGAGATTCTTGAACCACGAGGCACTAGAAATGCACTATATACATACAAAATAATAAAACGCCGGTAAACATTATACCTATATTAATTCAGTTCGCTCTTGAAAACAATTTAAAAATGCTTGAACGTACGATGTGTAACGTTCGTTCACCTTTGAAATCCAATAAAACGGGATAACTAATCGATTAGGTACTCTGTCTGATGCATTTGTCTTGTATTTGTGGTTATGCTAAAGGCAATAAAAACACACCTCTGTTTTTGAAAAATAAAATACATATTGTAAATACCTGATATTATGTTGCCGAAGGCTTATTTATAACAGTCAAAGTATTTACAATATTCAAAAAACAAAATAAAAACAATTCCACTTAAACTATTATTTATTTAAAACGGATCCAAACTACACTTACACTAATGAAAATTATTTATATAAGGATGGTTTTCAACAAGTGGAAACAAATAGTTGCCATAATACCGTTACAGTTGCCGCTAAAGTTGCTGTCAGACCTACTCGTCGACCGTCAGACATTCTTCGCGGTTATCATGCAGTGTCTACACGCAAGTTAGGGTCAGTTCGGGATTGGTTCGAGGGATTCTTTGGATTAATCTCTGCCGTAAATACTCTAAGAACAAATTAAAATATTCTATGAAAATATTTACCATACTGTTCTACCTTAGGGATGGCCAGGGGGTACCACAAACCTCAGGAAATTGTCATAAACTAAACAGTAATTTCGACCATGCCGCCGTTGCCGGGTGGCCGAGCGGTTTAGGCATCTGTCGCGTAAGTTACAGAGAACGCTGGTTTGATTCAAGCGGCGGGGCACGGGAGGCCTTGGTATTTTTGTGCTTTCTACATATATAACATTGATTTCGGTTTATAATCTCTTCCGCTTCTTTCGGTCATCGCTCTACGCGACAATATTTGCATTTTCATCACTTACTGGTGATGATGTAGATAGATGATTAGCAGTCTTCTACTGTGTGTTCTACGAACTATGAAACTACCAATACAATGAAATTTAGTGAACGTTTTAAGAGAAACGGGCGTTTTTATGCAACTGAACTAAGGGTTCACGAAACTAATATTATTACTTTCGGTACACTTTGTGGAGGGCCTTCCCTTGCGGCATCTTCCGTAACTTGCGGTTATCTACTACTAATTTAACGAATACGATAAACTATTGGCGTATCAATCGTATTATCTATAAATACTATTTTCGCGGTACAAAAATAAAGGCCGAATAATTTGACCTCAGAAATTTTACCCAAACTTCAAAGCAATAATAATCGTATCACAATTCACAACAAGCGTTAAACCCTCGGTCCCCTGTGGGTGTGGGTGTGGGTGTGGTGCTCTAGTGTTCCACTGTGTACAGTCCCACACATGTCACATGCTATAGAACAATAACAGGTAAACAATACCGTGGTGATCGACAAGCAAACAAGATGTCTAACAAGGTGAATATCTTGAGGTCAAAAAGAAAATAGATAGTATAGAGGGGTCCTGTCATTGTAAATTTTGTAGTCACAGTAAATTTACTGCCATCTATCGACACATGACTAAAACTCAAAATGAAAACGTATAAAATTATCAAAAAAATGTATATATATGGATAAATGATTTTATTATTTTAATTTCATTTTGATCCATGTTCATTCACTGATATATATGTGTTAAAATTGTTAAATATGAAACGGTGTCGTCACGCCATCTAGCCGAGTATAGGCTAAAGGTGTGTACGGCATCTATCCGAGAATGACTTTTTCTTGATTTCCGAGGCACGTTTTTTCCTTAGACTTTATTCATCTTATACGAAATTACATATGTCTTTACTAGAGGTAAATAAATTCAGTA
The DNA here is from genome assembly GCF_963556715.1 of Cydia fagiglandana. Classification (NCBI taxonomy): domain Eukaryota; kingdom Metazoa; phylum Arthropoda; class Insecta; order Lepidoptera; family Tortricidae; genus Cydia; species Cydia fagiglandana. Next base: position 18,109,598 of record NC_085943.1, read on the forward strand.
ACAGTCAAGTATATAAGCGTATTAAGACTTGACGACCGGTCTGGCCTAGTGGGTTAGGTGGGAATTTATTTATTTATTATTTATTAAAACTAAACCCAGTTATCAATATTGCAGTTCATCGAAAATAAGGGTTGGCAAAGATACATACCGTCAACCGGGGTGAATAGGGATGCCTGGGGTGTATATATTATGTTACTGTAAAAGCCCGAAGTACAGCAAAACCTAGGTCTTACCGGTAAATTCTAGTTTTTACCGATGCTGATCGGTAAAAGCCCGAAATGTTAAATCTTACTAGTTTACTTCGGGCTTTTACCAACACCGATATGGTAAATCCTAGGTCTTACCACGGCGACCGGTAAAGTTTGAATCATGCACTGATTTTTGAGATTATTAGATGATAATTTAAAAAAGAATAACTGACTTCTAGGGGGCCCGATGAAAGATTATGGTAGATGGTGCACTATGTAGGAAAGGAGGTAAAAACCACCCACTTTTCTAGTAGCATTTCGTTTCTGTAAGGCTCGCAGTTCTAACCTAACCTAACCTAACCCACTTTTGTTCGGTTCTGTGAGGATCGCAGTTCAAACCTAACCTAACCCTCTTAACGGCGCATGCGGTGCGGTGTACGGGGGTTTGAGCGGGAAGGGTTGAGAATCAGTGCATGATTCAAACTTTACCGGTCGCCGTGGTAAGACTAAGACCTAGGATTTACCATATCGGTGTTGGTAAAAGCCCGAAGTAAACTAGTAAGATTTAAAATTTCGGGCTTTTACCGATCGGCATCGGTAAAACCTAGGTTTTACCGGTAAATCCTAGGTTTTGCCGTACTTCGGGCTTTTACAGTGACATATACACAAACGGACAAAACTTTAAATGTCACTTACCTGACAATTTCTTAATAACCCACACAAATTGTTTCATACAAAATCTACTATTATTTTCAATCGAATGATACATATTTGAGAGTAGTTATTAAGAAATTGTAAGGTAAATCACATTTGAAGTTTTGTCCTTATTCACCCCAGCTAGTTGCAAAAAAACATTCCCACTTTTAATGTAGGGGAGCTATCATAAAAAAATCTAGTTTTTATTTTACGAGTTTGTGAGATTTTTAAATTCATGCCAAATTTCAGCTTTCTAGTACTAAATAACGATCACGGAGCAAAGCCGTGGACGGACAGACAGACGGACATGGCGAAACTATTAGGGTTCTAAGTCTACATAACTCTAAAAACTGGTCAAGTGCGAGTTCGGACTCGCGTTTCAAGGGTTCCGTACATCTCACAATTTTCAACAATTTTTTTTTGTACATTAAACGTGACGTGAGTGAAACGTCTTGAAAAACCCGAATGGGTCAATCAAAAACCAGATGTAACATGAAGTTTTCTGGCGTGGTGGCTTATATTATCTCTGCAACTATGCAAAATAGCTTAGATAGGAATATTAAATGCCGAACAGTAGTACAAGGTGTCCAAATGCGAAGACTGAAGACCGCTCCGCCTAGGGATGATAGCTCGGAGCGTCCGACGAGTCACGCTTCCTACAACTTCCGCAAGTGTTTTAAAAGGCCGAAGAGAGATAATACCTAGAGACTGGCCAAAAAATAAGTGCATTCCCGTAGCCGGGGAGGTTTTTGGATTATACTGAGCTTTACAACTTTTACTATGGGACCCCAACCCCGAAATCGCGAAAAAAAATGTATCCTCCCGTAGAAAACGGACCAGCCAAAATGTATGAAACAGCCAAATTTTTCCTCGCAATTTTGGGGTTGCACGTTGGCAACGGGAATACACTTAGTTAATTTTTGGCCACCCTGTTTAAAACACGTGCTTTTTAAAACACGTAACAATAGTAACCTAATCAATCAGTACTACACTTGTACCAATGCGGCTGTGTGCCATACAGCCTATAGTCACACCAATAAAAGTCTGCAGCGGATATGATAGCCCACGCAGTGTAAGTGTTATTAATACGTCATAATTTCATAGAAGTTTGACGTTTAATACGACACTTGCACTGCGTGGGCTATCAAAATCGCTGCAGACTTTTTAGGGTCTAACTATAGTCGCATTTTTTGTCGTCATTCCGACTCATGCTTGAAGTTAGCTTCAAGCGTGAGTCGGAATGGCACGCCTCTTCGAGACGCTTCGGGCCTTCGGCCTTATGCGGATATCGGCCTAGGCTTCGCAAATAGCTGTCTACATCACGTTTCACTTAAACCATTGCGGCTGTGTCCCTAAAAAACCTAAACCGCATTTTTGTTCTTAAATCCGACTCACGCTTGACTGCAGATTTCTAACAGGTTTTCCTGTCATCGTTAGGTAAAGGACTATTATGAGTAATTCTTTCAGAATTTTAAACCCTGTAGTTTCGGAGATAGAGGGCGGGGAATGGTCATTTTTTGTCTTATTTCTTGAATAACTTCTAAATATTTTATTGTTAATTTATAAAAAAAAATATATTTGAGATTCTCACAATGAGCTCTTTCGTTTGATATGTATCACGACATAGTTTGCAAAACTTTGTTTTTAAATTTTATCTTTTACCCCCCAAAAGTAGCCCTTATGTTTAAAATTCATTTGTTGATGTTACATATTCGTCTTTGGGTCACAGACTTACATATGTGTACCAAATTTGAACTTAATTGGTCTAGTAGTTTCGGAGCAAATTGGCTGTGACAGACGGACGGACAGATAGACGCACGAGTGATCCTATAAGGGTTCCGTTTTTTCCTTTTGAGGTACGGAACCCTAAAAATGATGGATGTTTTTATTTTACTTACTTAAAACTATTTTTACGCAGCCTTTTTTATTATTAGATCTATGGATATATATTTCTTAGAAATAACATGTTCATTTGTTTAGTGAAGGTAGCATGAGTCTCAAAATACATTGCTTTATTTTTCTTCTTAGATCAAAGACATGAATGACCTACCTTTGAACCATAAAGAACAGAATATATTATTTAAAATAAAATAGGCACTAAAGCCCTTTCAATGAGTTATTTGATACCGAACGGGACAAAACAGATTAGGGCCCAAAAATAATCTCTCTATGAAGACATTTCTATTGTGTTAATTTTATGAAAAGGTAGACAGACAGATAGAGTTACTTTCGCATGTATATGTTCTTCTTATTATTAGTACAGATATCGGTCCATATTCGTTTTTAAAGGTCACAAATTTAGTATCATAGTTATAAATATATTTTGTACTTAATTTGTCGGAAAAAATCTCAGGTATACTTACATTTTATATTTTCAGTAGGAAACAAAATGATATCATCAGACAACTAAAGTTCATAGTCAATACGATACAAATGTAATTGGCTTACTTTAGGTACCCCACTAGTTTTTGAATTGAAATTTATGAAATTGGTGTAATTTTACCATTCTATGATTGTTATTAAGTAAATATTTATACATATACCAACAATTTTAATTAAATTCCGTTTATTTAATTTTCACAGCAATACATTTATTTTCACCACACCAGCTCGGAAAGAATTACTTTGCACTTCAAAAACGAATAGCAAAGTTGCATTTTATCCACATGTGAGGCAAAGTAATCAAATGCAAATTTTGAGTTGTTTTCTTATGTTTGCTGGTAGAATTGACTTTTAAATGATGATTTTGGATGATAAATATTTAATAACATTCATTTGGATTTGATTTTGTTTGATATTTTACATTTAATATTTGCTTCGGGTTGGTGTGGTGAAAAATTTTGTGTTTCACTCGGGGGCAAATTTTGTTTAACCCTCGTGCTTTGAAACCCTCGCAACGCTCAAGATTCCATTTTTCGAACAATTTCAACAACAACTACTTTGCCCCCTTGTAAAACAAATAAGTATTTTAGGGTTCCGTACCTCAAAAGGAAAAAACGGAACCCTTATAGGATCACTCGTGCGTCTGTCTGTCTGTCCGTCTGTCACAGCCGATTTTCTCCGGAACTACTGGACCAATTAAGTTGAAATTTGGTACACTACACATCTGTAAGTTTGTGACCCAAATACGAATATGTAACGTAAACAAATTAATTTTAAACATGGGGGCCACTTTTGGGGGGTAAATGAGCAAAATTAAAAAAAAAATTTTTTTCAAACTATATCATGTTACATATGAAATGAAAGAGCTTATTGTAAGGATCTCAAATATATTATTTGTATAGTTCTCGAATAAACAGTTTAGAAGTAATTCAAGAGAATATGCAAAAAATTACCACCCCACCCCCCCCCTTTATCTCCGAAACTACTGGGTCTAAGATTTTGAAAAAAATATATCAAATAGGTCTATACCTATAGATGTCAGGAAAACCTATTAGAAATGTACAGTCAAGCGTGAGTCGGACTAAATTACTTAGTTTTTGATCTGACCCCTACGGATTTTTAATGAGATTTCACTCACGTTTTACATAAAAAAATACATTTTTAAAAATTGTGTAACGTACGGAACCCTTGGAACGCGAGTCCGACTCGCACTTGGCCGGTTCTTTCTTAGCCTGTTAGTGTGTCCCACTGCTGAGCAAAGGCCTCCCCTCTTTCCCGCCACTTGTCTCTGTCTAATGCATACTCCCGCCACTCCACACAGAATGTAGTAGTAGTAGTAGTAGTAAACTCTTTATTGTACAAAAAGACATATTAAAAATAACATACAATTAGCAAGAAGTACAAAGGCGAACTTATCCCTTTGAGGGATCTCTTCCAGTTAACCTTTGAGTAGATGAGAGGAGAGAGTGAAAAGAGGGTGACAAATGCAGCAAAATGTACAACAAGGTACCAGAAAGATAAAGGATATAAATACATACAAAATTTATAGGATAAACATACATATATTACACAAAAAGGAAAGGGGAAAATACACAAAAAATTGGAAAGAATTAGAACGATATAAGTAAATCAACTATACAATAGAAATATAGACAAATTAATCAGTCAAATCAGATAACCATAGCTTCTTTAACCTCTCCTTGAACGACGCAACCGATTGTGCCTGCCTGAGCGACACAGGCAGCTCATTCCACAGCTTCACTGGACGCACTGCGAAGGACTTGTTGTATCCTCGAGATTTGTGAGGAGGGATGGCAAGTGATAAATTCGCGCTCGAACGCAGACGGTGGCCACTGCCTTCAGCCAGAAATTGAAATTTTTGAGAGAGGTATAGAGGAGAAGAAGGTGTAAAAAGAACATTAAAGAGAAATGTATCGAGGTTGTCCCGCCATCTCCATATGGGTCTTACTCTGCCCCGAGATCCAGTCCGTGGATAATTTGGCCCAGCGTTCTGGGTGCATTCGGCAGCTGTGCCCCACCCAGTCCCATTTCAGCCTCCCATATTATATATTACTGTGAAAATTAACATCATGACCACTCACCCGCATTTGTCTGCTCATTAAATTAATGTACCTACCTACGCTTTAGATAAATCTGTTGTTTTAATTTAATATTTACTCTTCAGATAAAATATTATAATCTGAAACCACAGCTCTTTTTAAATCATTTATGCTACTCCAAAAAAGTGAAGCGCTATAGTAACGGATTTCCGTCATCAATATTAAATTTTATCCAATATACAACGTAATACTAGAACCACTTTGGCTTTTATAGAGATTAAAAACGAGTAATTAATGTAGTCCAGGGTGAAAGCTCTGTCAAGTATACAAATGAAAAGCAAATCTTTATTGGCACTGTTCGTACAAGGGCTTAAAATATGAACCATTTAATACGTAGGTAACATCAAAATGGTGAAACATATTTTACCATATTTTTTGTAGGCTTGTCACTACAAAGAGCGCTCCGCTCTCGGTCAATCGGTCAAAAGAACTAGTTCGGTCTTTTAGTTCCTTTAGTTCAGTTCGGTCTTTGAGAGCTGGGAATGTATGAATCGATTTTACAGTAGTTTTTTTTTTAATCTTTGGCAACTGAATTACGATTCAAGTTATATGATACTATATGACGATTAAACATCAAAAAGTTAGACACAATAAAATAAAATAAAAAATATGGAAAAAATATTTGATTTTTCTTCATACTTTTCAGGTGTATGACTGTTTGTCACTCTTTTATCTCGTTCGCACTCGTGCCAGTGTCATTGTGAACCATTTCGTTCAGTCTATTTTCTGTTTCACTCATGTCAAGCGCTCACTAATCCCACTGAACTAAAGGACCTAAAGACCGATTAAGAGCGTGCAAAAAGATTTAGTTCCTTTCGGTCCTTGATGGGATTTCATTCTTAACAGTTCTTAGTTCATGACCGACACAAGCCTAATTTTTTGAGCTGTGTAGGACTGTAGGTAGTAGCTTTCCAGAGACTTGTACGTACAATAATTGTAACAAAACAGGTAAGTAATTACCTAATTACTTACAGGCAGGCACTAATAACGGGTAGGTACTCAGTGCATCACCTACTCACTTTACTTGTTTTTTCTTGCCGTGTCTCCACTAGTTACCCTAAGATTGTCTGGAAGAGATCGCTCCTTAGCGGTAAGACCGTCTGTTGTCTACCATAATATAAGTTATGCTTAATTTGTATATCATGTTCTTTTTCATATTAGTGAGGAATAAAGAATATTTGTATTGTATTGTAATTCAGTGGGGATGAAATAAAATTAGCACCTTGTCACTGGAATGTTTAATGGATTACAAAATCAAGTCAAATAGCAACCTTTTTATACGGCTACATATTGTCCAAATGGTCCTTTTAATCCAAAGCGGCGGAGCTGTGCGCAAACAAACGAAAATCAGTCATGCTCCCCAATATCCAAGGTGGAATTTTTGCCCCGACGTATTTTACAGTGATATATGAAAAGTCATTTGCGCAGCGGGCCCCGTGATGTATTGTGAGCTACTGATGCACCTGTGATCCGTCAGGCACGGGGCAAAATGAAAATGTCAAAACTATGCCCCGCCGTGTTTTATCTCGAAGGCGGTTACGCCACTTTGCATAGTAGCGGTTTTAGAAAGGTAGATTTTTGGCGGATTTGTACAGTTCTTGTTTGAGTGCAGGTGACTCTTTGAACGGAGTTTAGCAAGAAAGAACGAAACCGTATAACGTGCCGTTTGAATTTAAACCTTCTCGCCCTAAATAAAAAGTCATAGTTTCAATGGTGATATTTGTGATTTTGATTATTTTTGATTTTAAGGTTACTAAATGAGACTTTTCTGTTTCATTGCCAGTATTTTTAGTTAGGTACGTATGTTTTACAGACAGACGTATGAAATCGTTTGACATCCAGTGTTGTTGAATTTTGTATTCTTACAGCAATGAACGATGTCCTTGCGCAATATAGACAGCATCAATAGCAGGTAATGATAATGAAACTACGCGTCCAAACTAACTCTCTACCATTACCTATTACAAAGAGTGTACAACAGTTTAACGGATGGGTAATTTAATTTACTTCTGAATACGTATTTAAGCAAAGAAAAGCAAACAAAAGCACTTTTCAGAGTTAACAAAGATCGCCGGCTAGCGCTACTGGCACAGGGGTGAAGCGGCGTGTAAGTACATCGCCCAATCGATCATGCTTTCCTTTCGAATAGAAAATATATAACACTGCAACATAAATTTATGGACCTATACTGGCCGACTGGCATGCAATCAATACATCTTGTATGATATCAATGTCATCAATACATATTGTACAGATTTACAGCAGAATAAAATCGGATTCGCTGCTTCGCTGAATGTTGTCCACATTCATGTTTATACTGCGTACAAATTTAAAGGCGAGTCTGAAGTCTTATTGCGTTATCGTCGGGACTTTCGGGATCGGTCAGAATTATCGTCGGGACCAAATTCGTCTTGTAGTTATAATATAATGAGGCGTTTACCCTTACCTTAATAGAGATCCTGTTGATGATAATCAAAAGTAAAAGGTAGATAGGTTCCCATATATTTCTCTATTATTTTATAACGTCTACGTCTAACTGATCATCACTAATACAGTACTTAAACTTTTAAAACATCTCGAACTATGCAACTCTTGCCTCGACTATCGTCAAAGATTATGTACGTAGCGCCGCGATGATGAAAAGCGGTAATGCCGCCACCGATCTAAAAGATAATTCACAAAGTTTTATTATTATTGTTTTAGCTTAAACCAGTATATATTTCACATCCAATCACGAAAACTGTTATGAATCATAAGGGGCCTACTGATTACCAGTCCGCCTGCAGTCTCTGGCCTTATCGGGCGGCCTGCCGTCCTTGGCCAATAACGTCCACACACATAAGCGATTATTGGCTGCCGGCAATGCAGCAATGGCCTGCTGCCACCTAATATGCGACTACAGACTAGCAGTTGAGAGTCGTTAGTTTTCAGCCGTACTGCCGCCCGCCGGCAAACAGTCTTATACAATAAATTTAACAGGGCCTTATAAATTGACAGTTCGTCGAACGATATCAGCCTGTCAGTTAAGTGCAACAGGTCACACATTATTAACAGTTATATTTCAGACCACACGGACTGTCCCGCCGATATTGATCGGCGCTGACCGGAATCGTCAAGCGGCCTGCCTGACACTATCGGTTCGTTTTAGCCGTCAGGCCAAAACCTGAACGATAACTGTTAATGTAACCTTTTGCGAATAACTGACAGGCTGATATCGTCTGGCGGACTGGTAGTTGGTGGTACCGGTTCTTTCGCTACGCTAACGGTCAGTTGGTGTTTTGTGAATAGCCACGTTGCATCGATCATGCTCCCTTCAGATTAACGCGATATAATATCGCGCCTCGATAGAAACCGATGAAACGACTTATGTTGTTTCTCATTTTGATACTCTAGTAAGTCTATGATGTATTTATTAATATGGATACTTATAAGAAAACGGGACTCATCATCATCATTTCAACCTTTATACGTCCCACTGCTGAGCACAGGCCTCCTCTCATGCGCTAGAGCGAAAACGGGACTCAACCACTTATAATTAGGTTTTAAAACTAATCTTTGTTAGTCTCAGTATTCTCCGAGATCTCGGAGACAATGCCGTGAATTAAATTATGTAAGTATGTGATGCAGTCCCGTTTTCTTAAATAATAACGTGTAAAAAAATCGTGACAGTTTAGATCGTCCCACTCTAGTCGTTGCCGTTTTAGCAATTTGTTTCCACTTTATAATTGCCTACGTCAGGGTTGTACTACAAGTATTTAATTATTAAATAAAAAATGACAGCAATAATATTTATTTTATTAATTTTTTTTCTGACTTCTGTAAATAAATACGAGATTAGAAATCCCTTGTAAGGGACATTTTTTTAATACCATGCCGGTTGCATTCAAGCCTACACGGCCCGCCTTATGGTAAGCAGTCAGCGTAGCCTATGGATGCCTGCAACTCCAGAGGTGTTACATGGGATTATTGTTGCAAAAAAATGGTTTCGTATAATTTTATATTTTTAGAATGTAAATTACGTAGAAACCTTTTCACTTAAACCCGATTGTTCGAAAAATTTAATCTAACCTAATGGATTCTATAAAAAGGACCTTTTAAAACATTAATCTATTGCAGACTATATAGTGTTATGATTTTATAATACCACGTGTGCCTTTTTTCTAATACTACGTCCGTGGCTAACAAGCTTACGGAACGTCGAATGGTAAGCGGTCACCTTAGCCTATGCACGCAAATGGCGTGTTACATGCGTTGCCGACCCTTTTAAAACCTGCAGGCGTATTATGGTACGCGTTATCCACATTTATCCCCGTGATAAAATAACTGTCACTTTCTAACACCGCAGGATAGAAAGTGACGGACACCGTTTTATCACACTGTTACAGACAAAACGACCATCATATCCTTACTGTACTCTTTTTTTAAAGAACCCCACTAGAGTTAGACCAAGAAAAGTCTGCAGCGATTTTGATAGCATACGCAGTGCAAGCGTTATTTATAGGTAGATAAGTCATAATTTCATTGAAGTTTGACGTTTAAAATAACACTCACACTGCGTGGGCTATCAAAGTCTCTGCAGACTTTTCTTGGTCTAACTCAAGTGGGGTTCTAGTGGGACTCTATAATTTGCGCAAGCATGATTAACATTAGGTAAATAAATTGGAATCTTATTTAAAAAAATGTAAATACGCCTCCACGTGCCGATATTATAATAAACGGTGAATAATCGTTTATTGCGTTATTTACGCCACTTCCCAAGTTGTTGTGGCTAATGACGCGGTGATTTGGGCGAAGAAACGAATATTTACGGCCGTCTACCCCAGCTGGTGCTAATTTGACCGTGATGAATAGTACTAATTTGCCTGTCCTGCCTGTCCGCCTCCTTCCGAAATGTGATGTGTCGTAACGCCAGTCATGCGTTTGCTACAATGCGATATTGCTTTTGGAAATGTTACAAGAATATACGTATATGGATAGTAACATTGGGAAGTAAAAGTATAAGTTGTAGTTAGCATTTTAGATTTGCTGTTTTATTTATGTAAACGAAATATTTTTTATTTTATTTTATTTTCACACTTACAACTATTTTTACAGGTAAACCTAAGACAATAGTGTAACTATTCATAAAAATCTAAAGTATGTAATTTCGTCTATAACATAATATATACAATGCTGATATTGTGAATTTATTCAAAGAACATGAGAATATGTCAATATTTTCCGCTATTATATTGAGGATCCGCACAGTGCGCGTCATATTATTGCAACGACCATAATATGTTGACACGTTGTACCTAAGGACTGTATCGTTTATTATAAATACAACTTTACTTAGCCGTTTTTTCTGGTATTATATTTTTATTAAAAAATTACACATATAGTTTAATTAGTGCTTTAATAATAAGTAACATTTCGTCCTGGGAGATCACGTAAAGCATATGGTTTGGACAATATTCACCCAATCCTCCCGAGTAACTACAACGATTTTGGACAAATACTACAAGAAAATTTACGGTTTGCGAACAAGACGAGATATTACACAAAAAAATTCGTACTATGTAAACAGCAATTACATATGATTCGTAAAGCGAAACATCTGGGCATAGTCTAATCATTTCTTTTAGTTGGAAAAAAAGGTTTGGATCTGGACTGGTCATATTTTTCATCAAAACGATTTCGACTGGCAAAGCATATTACTTTTTGGCAACCGGGTTTTTTAACCTAATTAGACCCCGCTGAATCCGAATTTGCCGGTTGCTCGATCGGAATCTTGACCGGAAGTGAGATATTTGACATTAAAGGTCCCTTTTTTTAGTTTTTCGTAAATAACTCTTAAACGGAGGCGCATAGCAAAAAATCTTTTATTACATAAGTAATCTGCATAAAATTACCTACAAGAAATATTCAGTACAATTTTTCGCTAGGATCAATATTCAAAGAGATATTAACGCGGAAAATTTAATTATAATCACTTCTAAGGTCCCTTTTTTTAGTTTTTCGTAAATAACTCATAAACGGTGGCCAATATCAAAAAATGTTGTTCAACGATAATAATTTACACAAAATTTTGAACAAAACAGATTCAGTACACTTTTCGCAGGGATCAATATTTAAAAAGATAATAAAGAGGGAAAGTTCTAGTATAATGAATTCTAAGTTTCCTTGTTTTTATTTATTCGTTAATAATTTGAAAAGTATGACTCATAGCAAACAAAATCTTACACCTAAATAATAAACATAAAATTTCCTACAAGAAACATGTAGAACACTTTTCGCTAGGATCAATATTTAAAAAGACAAAACAGCGGGTAAGTTAATTATAAATGATTTTAAAGTCCCTTTTTAGTTATTTGTAAATAACTCGTAAACGGTGTCCCATAACAAAATAGGTTTTTAAAAATAAATTATCTACATAAAATTCCCTCCAAAAAACATCTAGAACACTTTTCTCTAGGATCAATATTTAAAGCGATATTAATGGAAGAAAGTTAATTACAATCAGTTCACAGGTCACTTTTTATTAGTTTTTCGTAAATAACTCGTAAACGGTGGCCCTTTGCAAAATAATATTCTACATAAATATTAAACATAAAATTGTACACAAAAAAGGTTCTGTACACTTTTTCGCTACGATCAATATTTAAAGAGGTATTAAAGGGGGTAAGTTCAATAATCAATAATAATGAATTTACAAGTCCCTATTTTCTGATTTTCGTAAATGACTCGTAAACGGATAAAGGGGGGGGGGGGGATGGTCATTGTTTGGCTATGGGGGGGGGGGGGGCTTTATCTCCGAAACTACTGGGTTTACGTATAGATGACAGGAAAACCTATTAGAAATATGCAGTCAAGCGCGAGTCGCACATTACTTAGTTTTTGAACCGACCCCTACGGGTTTTTTAATGGCAGTTCACTCGCGTTTCACATATAAAAAATACGTTGTTGAAATTTGGGTAATGTACGGAACCCTTGCAACGCGAGTCCGACTCGCGCTTGGCCGGTTTTTTCCTTTTGAGGTACGGAACCCTAAAAACTAAAAAGAAGTGACCTGTGAATTGATCGTAATCAACTTTCTTTCTTTAATATCGTTTCAAATATTTATCCCACAGGAAAGTGTTCATTATGTTTTCGTAGAAAATTTTATGCCGATTTTTTATTTACAAGAACTTTAAGGACTTATTTTGCTATGAGCCTTATTTTACGAGTCATTTACGAAAACCTAAAAATATGGACCTGGAAATTGATTATAATTAACTTACACCCTTTAATACCTCTTTAAATATTGAACGTAGCAAAAAAGTGTACAGAACCTTTTTTGTGGACAATTTTATGTTCAATATTTATGTAGAATATTATTTTGCAAAGGGCCACCGTTTACGAGTTATTTACGAAAAACTAATGAAAAGTGACCAGTGAACTGATTGTAATTAACTTTCTTCCATTAATGTCGCATTAAATATTGATCCTAGAGAAAAGTGTTCCAGATGTTTTTTGGAGAAAAATTTATGTAGATAATTTATTTTTAAAAACCTATTTTGTTATGGGACACAGTTTACGAGTTATTTACAAATAACTAAAAAGGAACTTTAAAATTATTTATAATTAACTTACCCGCTGCTTTGTCTTTTTAAATATTGATCCTAGCGAAAAGTGTTCTACATGTTTTTTGTAGGAAATTTTATGTTTATTATTTTAGGTATAAGATCTTTTTTGCTATGAGTCATATTTTTCAAATTATTAACGAATAAATAAAAACAAGGAAACTTAGAATTCATTATACTAGAACTTTCTTTCTTTATTATCTTTTTAAATATTGATCTCTGCGAAGAGTGTACTGAATTTGTTTTGTTCAAAATTTTGTGTAAATTATTATCGTTGAACAACATTTTTTGATATTGGCCACCGTGTATGAGTTATTTACGAAAAACTAAAAAAAGGTACCTTAGAAGTGATTATAATGAAATTTCCCGCGTTAATATCTCTTTGAATATTGATCCTAGCGAAAAATTGTACTGAATCTTTCTTGTAGGCAATTTTATGCAGATTACTTATGTAATAGAACATTTTTTGCTATGCGCCTCCGTTTAAGAGTTATTTACGAAAAACTAAAAAAAGGGACTTTTAATGTCAAATATCTCACTTCCGGTCATGATTTCGATCAAGCAACCGGCAAATTCGGATTCAGCGGGGTCTAATTAGGTTAAAAAACCCGGTTGCCAAAAAGTAATATGATTTGCCAGTCGAATCAAGAAGGAGAGCGATTTTGAATTTTTATGTCTAGTCTATTGGTGGACTTTTAGAGAATATGGCATGTTACTTACGACAACCCCGACTTTGGTATACAATATAACCATCATGGAGCGTTTCTATCGACCTGTTCTAGCCATGGTTCAACGCCATGAATGTCCGTTAGGCTTTGGATTTCGGTAGATTCTTTTAGCTGTTTCCCTCATTTCGCTGGCGTCAGAAATTGACGGGAATCCAAAATGTTGCATAAAAAGTCGTTTTCATGTAAAGATAAAAAATCACCACATTAATTCTGTGGATGTTCAATTGAGCAATCATGAAAAGGACACTTAGATGGCATATTTTGGCAGCATATTAACCTTTTGTTTCTTTAAATCGTACCAAGGAATCGGTGAAATAGTCTCAAATTAAGCTCGATAGGCTTGTCCAAATTACAATTGCTAGACGGTATTAAAATCATCATAAAGTTCCTAAAATAAAATAAATGTAAAACCTTCTTATATCAGATATGGCTTAAAAATACCCCCTGATTATACCTTAAGAACATAGTAATACAAAATAATACACACGTCAACAGTTAGACCAGGTTTTATTTGTATTTATAATAAACGATACAATCCTTATGCTGATTTTCTTTCAATTATATGCGATTTTTGTCGTTTTTATACCTCTTTCAAGATTTATACGTTAAGATTTTTCAAAATTTCCTTCGTTTATTTATAACTATTAGTCGTACAAAAGTAGGAAATCTTGCTACGGTCTACGGCGTAGTGCGCGTAGGGCGCGTAGCATTTGTTAACCCCAAATAGTATTACTGAAAGCAGTATTAAAAAATTTTAAATCTATTTTTGGTGTTTACTTTAACTTATTAAAGGATGACTCATGTTAGACCGGGCCGTGTCCGGGCCGGAGCTTCAGACGCTTCGTTTTCTACGGAAGCATCACGTGATCACGGTCATCTGTCATATAAAAGTAAGCTCCGGAACACGGCCCGGGGCCCGATTTGGATTTTGAAATAGACATCTATTAGATATCTTTTAGACATCACCAAGATACGATAACGATATGCTTAAGATCTAACCTGTCAAATTTGTCATTTGCGCGTTTCTGGAAATACTCTTGAACGATTTCCACAGAATATGACTTAGAGATCCAATTCACATCTAATAGATATCTTACTCTATCTAACGTAAAAGTGACATTGGTTGGCCGAATTGCGCTGCAAAAGAGAACTAGTTGATATCTAAACTATAACGTATCTAGAATATATCTAGAACGTGTCGTCTCTTGTGAATATCTTGAAGTTCGAATACGGCAGCCGGTCTAACGTGAGTCATCCTTAACAGTACTTGCAAGAGAAGCACGCAGTGTCTTTCGAATTTTGTTTTTACTTATACTATAAGCCTAATATGTTAATTAAAGAGAAACGAGTAATCTATCTTGCCGCGAGATACTGTCGCGCCAATCATGTGCTAACCCAGCTGGTGCGAGCCAGATGCGCTGATAATAATTGATATCAAAGACAGATTTTTCAAGTGCGAGTACCGCTCCAGAGGCCTACTCTCTATCGCTCTTGCATATTATGCGAGCGATAGAGAGGCAGGTAAAGAAGTTACGTTTTCGTTATTTGCGGTTAGCCCTTCGATTTCATGTTCTGAGCACGTATTCTAATTTGAAATACAAGTGATAATTTATTTATCCCAAGACCACTTTGTCAAACAATTACACAGTGTAGAGCGTTCTTTGTATTAGTTGCTCGACTTGCTCGTTTAATTATAGAAACAATTCTCACACAATTTACTTTAGACATGCTTTAGACGCCCAAATTACCTTGAATAAAATTGTTTACAGACAAAGGAAAGAACAATGAAGTATCTTGTACTTTTTACTATTATTAATTTTATAGGCACCTACTTGAGTAGGAACGAAATATTACCTAATCTGGCGAAATGTTTACTTCTCTTTGAGCTTTAGTATCAATTAAAAAATGAATTCTTACTAATACTACCTAGGAGTCCCTTCTGTCTTGTCTATTCAAATAGTTATTAATCAAAAACCGGCTAAGTGCGAGTCGGACTCGCGCACGAAGGGTTCCGTACCAATATGCAAAAAACGGCAAAAAAATCACGTTTGATGTATGGGAGCCCCACTAAAAAAATATTTTATTCTGTTTTTAGTATTTGTTATTAAAGCAGCAACAGAAGTACATCATCTGTGAAAATTTCAACTGCCCAGTTATCACGGTTCATGAGATACAGCCTGGTGACAGACAGACAGTCAGATGGACTTGACTTAAAATAAAACACGCTAGCCCTGTAAGTAGTACCGAGCTACCAACATTGGCGATGTATGCAGCTCGGGTGCGCGTGAGCCACCCCTCGGCCCTCGCACCCCGCACGATTGCCCTGTCTAGACGGCTTCGTTGATTGACTGTATTGTTTTACAGACTGTGCCACTAATAATATTATGGCTGAACGTATGTACTGCTATTGATTTCAAACTGGCCCCGCTCTGTTTGGAGTTCGATACAAGATAATTTAATTTGGTTGTTAGCTGAACTAGCTGCTTGATTGTTCATACAATTATCTTGTTTACGCGCGACATACCTGGCCTCTATGAAAATCAGAAAAAATATATATTACATCATATTTTAAATTCAGGGATAAATACAAAAGTAGATACAGATACCGATTTCATCGTGATTTTTTTGTGGCATCAAGTGTTCCTCTTATCAACGAAAATTTCACTTTAACACATTCACGGCCAGAGCGAGCTCTGATTGTAGCCGATAACACGCCTTTCCCGGCTTGTAGTAAATGTCTATGAACTGAGAATCCGCCTAGCGAGTCGCTGGCAGTGAATGAGTTATAAAGCATAAAATGTCGCAAACGTGTCCATGGATCGAAAAAAGGCGCCCGAAGACATGGTGAGCGTCAGGATGGCGGGTGGACTTAACCGATTTCAACGAAATATTTATAAGCATATAGTACCTTCTGAGTACCTCAGTGTACCTTTAAAAGAACACGGGTTGTTCTACTCCCTAAAACGAAATATTTAAGACAGTGATAGTGAGCCCCGCCCGCACGCCCCGCACTGTAGAGTTGAAACGAAACTGGATTATAACCCTCTTTAGCCACAACAATTGTAAATCATTTGACATGCAAACAACAGTGAACAACGCAGAATATATCCACTGATTGCTACAAAATAGATGCTCGCCGCCGGTAAACTAAATTTAAAGTTAAAACTTCATTCACGCGGCACTTTACCAAACTTGCGGCCGGTGGCGGACTTAAATCGAATAAACGTCAAATGCGGTGCCGGCCGGCCGGAATACCAGGCCGCGCGGGTACGCCAAGGAACACTAAATTGTACCCACTGTTTGTTCTAGCACTTGCACTTGTACCACAGCTATTATGGTGAACAAGTTTAGTGTTCATGGTGTTTATGCTTTTTCATAATGAGGTAATACAAAATTCGAGTGGAAAAGATAAAGCGATTTTTTCTGCGTAAGGTTGTATAATTGTATATGACACCGTAAGATTATGAACCCGTCAGTTTACAATCTAACGTTGGTTAGGTTAGGTTAGATTGTAATCTCCCTGCCGTCAGTTTATAATTTAACTAGCGAGATTATAAAACTAACGAGTGTTTATAATTTTACGGTGACAGATATAATGGGTTGGCAGCTGTCAAAGGTTTGCATAGATGGCGCCATCATAGCTTGCCCCTTTTTCTAGAGTCAGACCGTAAAAAGTCTGCAGCGATTTTGATAGCCGCCGCAGTGCAAGTGTCATTTTAAACGTCAAACTTCTATGAAATTATGACGTATATTATAAATAACACTTACGCTGCGTGGGCTATCAAATCCGCTGCAGACTTTTATTGGTGCGACTATATGAGATTTGTCTCAAAGGGCAGGCATCCAGGGCATAAACTTACATTAAAAAAACTGGCCAAGTGCGAGTTCGGACTCGCGTTTCAAGGGTTCCGTACATCACACAATTTTCAACAATTTTTTTTTGTACATCAAACGTGACGTGAGTGAAACGTCTTGAAAAACCCGAATGGGTCAATCAAAAACCAGATGTAACATGAAGTTTTCTGGCGTGGTGGCTTATATTATCTCTGCAACTATGCAAAGTAGCTTAGATAGGAAGATTAAATGCCGAACAGTAGTACAAGATGTCCAAATGCGAAGACTGAAGACCGAGCTCCGCCTAGGGCTGATAGCTCGGAGCGTCCGACGAGTCACGCTTCCTACAACTTCCGCAAGTGTTTTAAAAGGCCGAAGAGAGATAATACCTACAGGGTGGCCAAAAAATAAGTGCATTCCCGTAGCCGGGGAGGTTTTCGGATTATACTGAGCTTTACAACTTTTACTATGGGACCCCAACCCCGAAATCGCGAAAAAAAATGTATCCTCCCGTAGAAAACGGACCAGCCAAAATGTATGAAACAGCCAAATTTTTCCTCGCAATTTCGGGGTTGCACGTTGGCAACGGGAATACACTTAGTTAATTTCTGGCCACCCTGTTTAGTGCTTTTTAAAACACATAACAATAGTAACCTAATCAATCAGTACTACACTTGTACCAATACGGCTGTGTGCCAGATACAGCCTATAGTCACACCAATAAAAGTCTGCAGCGGATATGATAGCCCACGCAGTGTAAGTGTTATTAATACGTCATAATTTCATAGAAGTTTGACGTTTAATATGACACTTGCACTGCGTGGGCTATCAAAATCGCTGCAGACTTTTTACGGTCTAACTATAGTCGCATTTTTTGTCGTCATTCCGACTCATGCTTGAAGTTAGCTTCAAGCGTGAGTCGGAATGGCACGCCTCTTCAGGACGCTTCGGGCCTTCAGCCTTATGCGGATATCGGTCTAGGGCCTTCGCAAATAGCTGTCTACATCACGTTTCACTTAAACCATTGCGGCTGTGTCCCTAAAAAACCTAAACCGCATTTTTGTTCTTAAATCCGACTCACGCTTGACTGTAGATTTCTAACAGGTTTTCCTGTCATCGTTAGGTAAAGGACTATAATGAGTAATTTTTTCAGAATTTTAGACCCTGTAGTTTCGGAGATAGAGGGGGGGGAATGGTAATTTTTTGTCTTTTTTCTTGAATAACTTCTAAATTTTTTATTGTTAATTTATAAAAAAAATTATTTGAGATTCTCACAATGAGCTCTTTCGTTTGATATGTAACACGACATATTTTGCAAAACTTTGTTTTTAAATTTTATCTTTTACCCCCCAAAAGTAGCCCTTATGTTTAAAATTCATTTGTTGACGTTACATATTCGTCTTTGGGTCACAGACTTACATATGTGTACCAAATTTCAACTTAATTGGTCCAGTAGTTTCGGAGCAAATTGGCTGTGACAGACGGACGGACAGACAGACGCACGAGTGATCCTATAAGGGTTCCGTTTTTTCCTTTTGAGGTACGGAACCCTAAAAAACAAAAATTTGACACAATTCTAGGGATTGACGGGGTAAGCTAATGCAGGCGCTATCTGCTAAATACTTCGGCAGGCCAACCCTATTGGCTATTACTATAGGTACTTGGCGCGGTCTGTAGCACAATTGATACTTAGGTATTTTTTGTCAAATTTGGACATATAACAAACAATCTGTAACAAAATTAGATTTGAGATAAGTCTTTCTAATTAGGGGGCCTATCGATCGCCTGCTTTTAAATTGTTTTGAATAGACATACCTCAATTAAAACTTGTTATAAAAAGTTCAAATTTTATTCAAACAAGAAATACATGTAATAAAAACAATTATAAACTAAAATTAAAACTACATAAAGCTACAACTAAAATAACTACTAAACTAAAATAACCTATAAATAAAAAACTGGCTCCAGTTCAGTGCCTTGGGGCAGGGTGCCAAGAAGGCTGGCGGCATTGCCGCGCTGGACGGCAATACCAATGCGTTGCGCAAGGTATGAGCCAGCCCTCTTGTCACCCGTCGCCTCCACGAGGCGCTTCGCCAGCTCGGCGAATATGCCGTGGGCGCCAGAGCCCCACGGCCCTAGGGTTTCCACCCCAAACGGCTCAAACATGCAGCCAGAATCAATGGCTGCATATTTGCGCCTGCACCAGCTCTGTTAGATGTTCCTGGAAGATGGGACTGCGCAAGGGTGTCCACGCATGTGGCATCCCAAACCAAAGGCCGTCCCATCTTCCAGGGAACGAGGGTCATGCCGTCCGGTCTTTTCCCGTCATCGCGGGCCAAACCAGACGGTTCCAGAACCGCCGGCACCCCAGCCGTGACAAGAGCTCGGCGGAGGATGTCGTTTAGGCTGGCGTGTCGTGAAAGACGGCCGACACTTCTCGCACAAGATAGACCTTGGACACCAAAACACGTCACGTTTGCACCGCACTGGCACAGATGAGGAGCCACACAAGCCACCCCCAAGCGCAAACACAAAGAAATCCTGAAGGTGTTCGTAGAGAGAAGTGTGCCCAGGTTCTTTGATGGCAGGGCCTGCAACCATGAGCCTGATTCCCATTTCGTCGCAGCAAGGAGACGAGCGCGCTCTGTGGTGCTGGTTGACGTTTCGTTCAGATTACCCCGTACCAGCAGACAGAGCGGCTCGTCCCATTGGTGTTGCGAATGGCGAGTGATGGGCAAGTCCGCGTTAGGGCAGGCCGTTTTCCAGCTGTCGATAGCCTCCGGCAGGAAAGGGACGTCCAAATTTATAAGAGGATCAGTTTTTAGGATTTTTCGGAACAGTTTTTCAATGTTATGCGCTGATGAAAGAAAAGCAGGAAGAGCGACAGCAGAAGTTTGTCGTATCCCAACACCACCGTGCCTAATGGGCAGGGAGGCTTGGGACCACTGAGAGTTGTCAAAGGTAATGTTAAAAATGGACGATACTGTAAGTTTTATTTCTTGGTCTAATATTTCCAAAAGGTTGGGATATTTCCAAAAATGACTACAACGCAGGACATAAGTAAATTTGGGGACAAACAAACAAAACTTAATTATTGTGTAGGCCATGTGAGGGTTAATTGTGAGCAAACGGTCCGAATAGTTTTTAAAATTTTGAAGCTGATTATTAATGTAATTCGGGAAGGCTTCGTCCAGGATCGGTGAACCTAGGAGGTAAAGTGAACTTTCATCCAAAACTTTGATGCCAGGAGCCAAGGTGCTAAATTTTGAAAGCGCTTCATCTTTATTAAACTTGTTATTAAATTCACTTCAATAATTAAATATTTCCAACAATATTGTCTGAACTGGCTGTAATGAAAACTCATTATTATGATGTTCACAATTTGCTTGTAATGAAAAAATAATCGGAAAACTCGTCAGCGCAATTTTATGATTTTCAATCAACGTTCCGAAAATTACGAAATTAACTTTATCGAAGTTTGTTCCAACTGAAATCCATTGTAATTGCTGCGATGAAAATAAATTGCGAAAGTAAATCGTTATCATAATGGAACCCGGCAATCAATAAGATTAATATGAGTCTGATTAAATTTACGTGACTGGAAAATAAGGCAACATGACTAAGTTCCTTCTAAAATTGTGTAATATGTACAGTCGCCATCAGATATATCGGAGTTGCTAAGGCGCTCACAAATATCTGAACACGCCTCTATTGTCAAGGCGTTAGAGTGCGTGTTCAGATATTGTGAACACCTTGGCCGTTCCGATATATCTGATGGCGACTGTACCTACTTTTTTTTTGTTACTAGGGGCCGTAGCCAAGCTGACAGTAAAATTGTTTATCAACAAACGTATAAATAAACATTTCATGAGTGCAAAAAACACTGACTAAACATGAAAAAAACGTCACTACTTTTGAACTTCATAGCGGCCGATAACGGCCACTTGAATGTACCAAAACGTAAGCTATATGCAGGAGACACGGTCGGTTGTATCTTGGATCATTCTGTTACAAAAGCAAAGAATTATTTCTAAGATATTCAATATCATTCCAATTTTGGTTGCCAACTTTTGATATTTGACAGGCAATCTTGTACTTTGTGACAAACAGGGAGGTGTGAGTGTGACCCCAGGGTGGCAAAAGTGACAACCATTCATAGAAAACGTCAATCAAAACTTATTAAAGCATAAAATGATGAGGTGACTTTTCGTCGCATTTGTCATCCCGACAGCTTAACTTTTCGATTAGCGTTTGAATAAATAGTATTGTCAGCTTGACTAGGCCCTCGGCAACAGAAGTGTTTAAAGAAAAACACCTTTAACAATATGGTATTTCAGTAATAAAATAAATTATTAGTAATTCTATTTTAAGTAGAAAAATGGCACATGAATCTGACATACGGCGCGATTTGGGAAATGAATTAGAGATTAACTAGATACGATTTAGTAAAGATATGTGACGTCCCATGGATAAAGGTACCTTATGGCGGTTGGCGCTTACGCTATCAGTAACGCCGCTCCAATATTATTACGGCGCTATGCGACGTAAGCGCCGGCCACCATACGGTACCTTTTTCCGCGGAACTTCACATATCTTCACTATTTCATATCTAGTGAATCTCTAATTAATTTCCCGAATCGCGGCGCCAGCCGCCATGAGGTACCTTTTGCAGTGGAACTTCACATATCTTTACTATTTCATATCTAGTGAGTCTCTAATTCATTTCCCGAATCGAGCCGATAGACACTTTTCTTTTTTTGCATGAATATTTTAGCTATACTCGGCCCGATTTACTTTAAGATAGGTACGTCAATTATTAAGTACGTCTAGATACGTTATACGACGTTTTAGTTTGAAGAAAGGGCACTTTTGACACTGACATATCTAATCCAAATAATTATATCGTTAGATTTTTCTTCTTCTTTAAACAAATATTCAAATGTTTTCCATTTTATTCGCCATTTTTCTACTGATATAATGATTAATTAGTAGAGCAAACCATTGAAAGCCAAACAAAAACCAAACCAAACGTCCTAGGTCACCTACCGAATCGCGACAATACTTAGCTCCTTTATCTTTTTATATATAAAACATACGGGGTGACACGGGCCAGTAAGTTCGGGACATTAGCACAGAAGGGAGAGCTAAACCGTAAATACCGTAACTAACCTATTACGGCCCCGACACTATCATGAATACTGACATTACTTTGAAGGAATGACGTTTTCAGTGATAGTGTAGGGATTGTCATGAAGGAATGACGGCAAGTAATGAAATTTATTTTAATAATTCCCGTCAGTATTGGAGTTATGTCAAAGTAATGATACTAGAAATGACGATAAAATTATAAGTAAACCAATACGCAATGGCAACCGTTATGAGACGAAACACTTTTATATGGATAAAGTCGAATTGAAGTCGGATGTTTCCATGAAGGTGTCATTACAAAGTGCCAAGCAAAAGGTTTTCTTAATAAGTATATTCATATAAATTTATTGTCATTCAAACTTCTTCCTTATTTCAATTACTTAATTGAAAGCAATCTATCAAAGTTATTCTCTAACTGAGCCCAACCTAACTATAATGACGAAGTCACAAGGATTTATGTAAGTAAGTAGTTAGTACGTATTAGTTCTCACACACATCTATTAATTTCTCTCCGACCTCCAGTGCAGGACAAGTTTGCGCCAACTTAGACTTTACACGGTAAGTGTGAACTGCTGATAATATTTATTAGTTTGATAAGGCAGTAAGTTGTCAGCTTGGGAATAAGTTAGTTATGGATCTGAATATTTTATGCTATACATGCAGATCTTTATTGGTAAAATGAGTACATTTTACAAGTCATCATCATCATCATCTCAGCCATAAGACGTCCACTCCTGAACATAGGCCTCCGCCTTGGACCTCCATTCGTACCGGTTGGAAGCGACCCGCATCCAGCGTCTTCCGGCGGCCTTTACAAGGTCGTCCGTCCATCTTGTGGGTGGACGTCCTACGCTGCGCTTGCTAGTCCGTGGTCTCCACTCGAGCGCTTTTCGACAAAGTCAAGTCAAGTTTTACAAGTCATTCAGTTCTTATATTTAAAAATATTATTAACAATTATTAATGAATAAAGATAATAATTAATATACCTAATGTTACAAATC
This sequence comes from Cydia fagiglandana, assembly GCF_963556715.1. NCBI lineage: Eukaryota > Metazoa > Arthropoda > Insecta > Lepidoptera > Tortricidae > Cydia > Cydia fagiglandana. Next base: position 18,133,296 of record NC_085943.1, read on the forward strand.
AATGATCGTTTCGCATAGACTCCGTGAATTAGTCAATTAAGTAGTAAGCTTTTTCTACGAGTACCTAACAATTTTAGCTTTGTGTAAAATATTGTGTCTTTATATCAGCTGTCAAACACATGGTCGTATTTTTGGCCTAATAATCGCGTTGCATTTAATTCATAGTATCGCAAACGAAAAAAAAAACATTGTGGTAGCGATGCAGCATTTTTGCGCTAGTGTCTACATACTTTGACGGTGGTGTAATGTTGGCACACACTGTATATTATATATTTGTTGGTATATACATTTATTTATTTCGAACATCAGTTCATAAAGTGTAATTCTATTGAGCTTGCTAAATATGTAAACAAAAGTCACTAGTAAATTAATCAATCAGAGACGATTTCAATATGGCGGTTTATTTACATAGTTAACAACTTCCATATACAATATACAACAATAGATACAATCAGCTAAATTAAACTAAATCTACGACTTAAATAACTGAATTAGCCCAACCTGTACCTCTATTGTCCATGTGAATGGCGTTCCATTTAACAACTACTGCATGGACAATCTAAACTGTCAATAACTGAATTCAGAAGGCTGTTGGGGCTGTGTCTAACCCATGACCTGATTCACATGATTGTATGACCTGTGAAATATACAAATAGGTACCTTATCGTCTGTCCCGGAATCCAGGACAATTACTACTTCGATAGCTAAAATTTGGGAGCAAACGAAAAAGCTGGGCTTTCAAACAGCATTTAATGACAACTAGTGTAAAAAACAAAAGGTAAAACAAAATACCATAAAACATAGACAAAATATATAAAAAGTAAATAACATATAAAACCTTATATCAGTCCTCGACATCGTCCACGATCATTTTGTCACAAAAATCAAGCCAGTTAGAAAAGCCCTTCTGTATGTATTAATAATGTGACGCCTTACATGTCGTTAGCTCACGCTATTGTGTCGTCCTTTTACGACAACATCAGCGGACTCATTACGCAGTAATAAAAAGAAATAATGAACAAAAATGTCACCAACGCGTATAGTAATAGATGGATATATTCTGTTGATTGTTCACCTGTTAACAGATAAAATGAGTATTTGTCTGTTAGCAGACTTCTTCAAATCTTCTTCATGCGATTCTAAAGTACTGAATATTTGATGAGCTTGCGAAGTCTTAACGAGTTCATATCTTATCTATATTGCTTTTTCGTCATGGTAACATAAGATAATTTCAGCTCAACTGGATACCGGATACATTTTAAAACGGGCAATTTGTATTTTGTACCTTACAATGCAAGTTAAATGAAAGCTTGTAAAAATAGTAAGTACCTAATTCATTGTTATTGTCGTCACTACACTGCCGTCGTCGTTACCTTCCTCGTCATTTATACACCCACTGGTCAGTTTAAAGAAAACAGACACACAGAACCATTGAGTTTAAAAATGCAGCGCCGCATCCAGATTCGCGCGCAGACTGTAAACGCGCTCGAATATAAATGACGTCCTCCGTGCCACGTTCTCTAATATAAAAGGAATAGATGACCTTACGTCGTTCGATAAAATGGGAAAAGAAAATGGTGTGTAATATGTAAGAGTTTAAAATGAGCAGTGTGATATTGTATTTTAGCAATTTACACAGGATGATTATCATATCGGCCACAAAACGTTCACTGTTCACTGTGTGCGGGGGAACAGACGATTTAACTTATTTTACCTAATTTTCCCTAAGTACATATATTGAGTAAAAATCACAACGATTAAACTAAATACTAAAAGATAGACTCAGTCATGGAATACAATAATAATGTACTCATTCCTGTAGAATCAGCTACTTAAAATAATATTTGAATATCATGTTACCTTAAAAAGAGAGCCATTCGTTCTATACCTATATAATTTAAGGGTGCGTGAATCATTAAGAGAACTTTTTAAAGAAATTAATATTTTAACTGTAGCTTCCCAATACATATATGATAGTATTATTTATGTTGTTAAGAATCTAGACTCCTTCACTAAGAATTCTGATGTCCATAACTATAATACTAGAAATAAAAATAAGCTTGCTATCAGAAAGTTTCGTGTTCGTAAAGTACAGAAGTCATTCGTTGGGCAATGCATTCATTTTTATAACAAGTTACCTGAGGATGCTTTAAGATTACTCTTTCCAGCTCTTAAGAATTACTTAAAAAAGTCATTGATGTTGAAGGCTTATTACAGAGTCGAGGACTACTTGACAGACAAACATGCATGGTCCAAACCAGAAACTGTAATAACGAGAAGTAGCAATTAAAAATATTGTATTATGTGTAGAGTTAAAGGTGACTCAGCTCAGGTAAGAAAGCACATCAAATTGTATGAAAGCATCTCATAACAATCAGTCAGATTCATATAATATGTATTGTCATTTCTTTTATTGATTTGAATTTCTTTTCCTTTTGTAAGATTTGATATGTTTTCTGAAAGAGCTACGTATTTGTGATTTCATGTACATATATGTTTATTTTTTATATCAAATTCTATAAAGTTATGTACTCACTGAGTATAATTGCATGAATTCTATAGTAATTTAAATTGTATTTTTCTTAATTACTCGTAATGCATGTTAATTATAAGATGTAATAATGTTTTGAAAAGATGTGTCCCGCCGAGTTTGTTGCCGGTCCCATATTGGGATACCCTCCTCCAATTGAGGGGGGATTTAAATCTTCTCGGGGCAGAGGTGTACGGTTGGAGCCGGTAAAGATTTATTTGACGTTCATAAGCGCATTGTAATATGCCTACTTGAATAAACTGTTTTTTATCTTTATCTTTTTTTTTAAATAAAGGTACTTAACTAAGCCTCTTGAGACTAGAAATACTTTTACTACTCGTATATCCTTGATTAACAGCGCTTGGAAAAAAGACGCTTCGTTTAAACACGTAAAACAACTTCTGAATGTCTCTCTTGTTTTTTTTTCCTTGATTCAGTCTAACACCATCCTGACGCTATTAGTGCTACGCTAGGAATAATGATTAAGCACGCAAGCGGGTAACTACAACGTTACAAATAATATCGATATAAATATTCTCCATTTTTCCATGTCTGATATACGAGTACAAATATCCATAAACCTTTAACATCCCTTTAAAGCATAATCTCATGCGCCGCACACAGCAAACTCACAGACTTGTAATATTGCCCAAAATCATGCAAGAATGATTGAATATGCGGGCGTCAAACGTCAAATCGGATGATTCAACATTGAAAGCAGCAATATACCCAGATTCCGTCAGAATAACGGCACCCTGGTCAATATACAGCTTTCACGAGATGATCACTCAAAAAATGCCTTCGGAAACGAAAATTCAATACAAATCTAATATGAGTTTCAGTGCTCGCTCACTCACATGTTAGTGGGTATTGAAACGAGAATAAATACGTTTTTAAATTGATTTTGATACGTACAATGTACGAGAATAATATGTCCCGTAAAATTGCAGATTTGCCATCCCGTCGCAAGGTTGATATTCACGATACAATGAAGTAAAATAGTGCGCGTTAGGCTCTGGGGAGTAACTTGAGTTTATTCTTGAGCTTACAATGGGGCTTAGTCAATTTGTGTAAAATGTCCCGTAATATTTCGTCGGATGACAAGCAAAAGTCACTAACTAACACCATTGAAATTATTGGACAATAAACCGTGTAACAAGTGTAATAAAATGCATTGTTACTTTAATTTTTTGATAGTACTTAGTGAGTTTTGCTTGTCACCCGACGATTTATTTATTTATATTTGATGTTTTATTATATCGTCCCCTTTTCCTTTCACTATTTGTACAATTTACTTCACTAAAAGACTTCGTGACATAATCACAGCACCAACCATACAATATAAATGCTTTTAATCAACAATCCGACCTTTATAAAGACAAATAGCTGAAGGTTATTCCAGGCGTTCAGTTGAAGGGCACGCTCACGGCCGAAACTCGATATTTCTATTTGAATGGCGATGAGTTCCAGTTAAACTTTCTAGATGGGCAATTGGATTAGCATCAAGCTGCTATTACACGGTCGCCGAGTGCCTCCCTAACAATAAATATGTCGAATTTAAAAGAAGAAAATTAAATTTTTAGCTCTTACAGTTACAGTTGCGTTTCATTGTTATAGGCTGTTGAAATTCCAGTTAAGCGGCGAAGTTTAAACGGCTTTAAGGTTAGTAAATTGGACAGGTGGGTGTAAGGCTTTTAAAGTACCTAACTTTGCGGTGTCGGATTGCCAGTAAATATTCTATAATATTTAAATTATATTTATTTTATTACAGTTTCATACACAGACTTAAGTTTTAATTGGTATTTTCTGAAACTTAACAGTAATAGTTATTTTTGGTTTAAGGCGTGCTTTTTCCGTAGGAGCTAAGCGAACCAGTTTTTTGAATCCATTAGAAATATAAGAAACAATGTTTTAAAATTGTGAAAAAAATATATCTTATACTTAAGGATCTGGCAGATACGTTTTGGATCTCAAAAACATGATTAGATAAACTTTGCTCGATAGAAAAAAATTCCAAAGTTACGCCTTTTTTAAACAATAAATCCAAACCATATCTACAATACAAACTTTTTAGACTTGTTTTTTACACAAATGTATAGGTAATAAGATAATCTAGACGTTTTGGATCACTTTGTCTCGGTAACATCATTAAAATAATTTCTATGTTTCAATACCTACTAAATCCGCAAGCGCAATCACTCGCGAACGCACTTACGTCCTCTTCAGTCGCGCGGCAGCGCTTGTAGAGGACGGACCTGTGTCAGTGTGTTCCGCGCGGTCACGTGATTTTACCATTTACAAACAATGGGAAACAAAGCATATGAAACGTAAGAAAAAGTCACTAAGTGCTATAAAAAGACACTTTCTGATAACAGAAGCATCTAATACTTTACGAGGTGGTTGAAAGCGCCTAGCTTTACTACATCAACAGTTAAAATATTTCAGTATTTTCACTAGGTCAGCAACCAATTTCAATGTAGGTAAATAATATTATATTCCTAGATAATATAATTGTGAGTATGTAAGTATGATATATTTACAGTATTTCACCTTTACTGATATACCTACGTCCGATCTGCAAAATGATTATATTCCTTCGTGCTCTTTGACTCCTTTGAAAATCAGAAATTATTTATTTGGATTGACACAGTATGGGGATGTTACAATATATGTATAGTGTTACGCTTTTAGTATGAGGATGCCGAAGGCGCCCGGCTTTGGATCGCATGCAACGTGCCAGGCCCGTCAAGCGTGCAAATTCATCATCATAATCATAAATTTATATAAATATAAAATGTCAAATTGAATTAATTGAAAAAATTACCATAATAAGCATATCGCAATACAATTATTTAATAACTAAATACATATCACTAATTTTAATATTTGACCACGGTCGACATGAATTAAATATAATTGAGAGTTCCAAGTAGGCTACAGGCAGTTCATCTTGTGCTTGGTTGTATTAGTCTTGTTCGAGAAACTGAACACGGTGAAAAATAGAGATAATACTCCTAAAAATACGTGTGATACCTCATTAGATTCGTCATAATGCCTAGAAAAATGTATTCGAAGCGTGTAGTAGCACACACAAAATATCAAAAGTTATAAGCAAAAAAAGAGGGGAAAGTAGAGATCTTTAATTTCCCCAATATCTCAAAAAGTATTCATATTACGGTGCGAGATGGGTGGGGGGTGCTCGACCAAATGTCATAGAGGGCCCCAAGACAAAACAAAATACATTTAAATTTTTTCAAAATGGCCGACTTTTTTTATTTTTTTTCAAGTTGGTCCGAGCGCGCTGAGATTTGGCATGGCGGAAGATAGAGGCCCCTAAATTCCTATGAAAAAATTTTTTTGGAAAAAATCCAAGATGGCGGAAATAATGGTCATTTTAATTTTGTATGGCAACTTTTAAACGGTGCGAGATGGGTGGGGGGTGCTCGACCAAATGTCATAGAGGGCCCCAAGACAAAACAAACTGCTGTAAAAAAAATCACACAGGGCGACTTTTTTTTTTAATTTTTTTCATGTTGGTCCGAGTGCGCTGTGATTTGGCATGCGGCGAGCTTGGAGGCCCAAGATTACTATGTGAAAAAAAAATTGGAAAAATCCAAAATGGCGGCGGACACAGGCCAAATTCAAATTTCCAAGTAGGTTAGGCGAGCCCGAAGGAGGCTGAAGGCCGACCCCGCGGAGGGTCGTCAGGCCCGGAGCTTTATCTCGAATGTCCAAGCATGCTCCACCCCCAGTAATTTTGGGCGAGGCCGAAAGTCGAGCTGCGGGAATGACGAACAAAGCAAAATCCTATACAAAAGTTTATAGGATTATTAAGCGATTTGTTAACCCGCGCGAGGCCGGGGCGGGTCGATAGTAATAAATAAACATAAAGCATACGCTAGACTGAATAAGAAATCAAAAATATAAAAGTTTCACTAAAATTTACTGGATTGTACAGTCAGCAGCAGAAATAGCTACGGGGCCTAGTAATCAAAATGATGACACGGAAATGTCAAGATAATAAGGTCTGTGTCGATCATTTTGAACATGTTATTCTGCTTATCTATATCTGCTGCTGCCTGTACTGGTTTTAGAGTCTGGCTAATTTAGGTAGAACTAGAGTTTAGCAAAGAAAGGTAGAAGAAATTAATTTGACTGAACCATATCTGGTAGAAAAAGAAAATGATTGATGTTTTAAACCTGTTCAAGGACGTGGAATAGTAGATATTAATTCGGCGTCCTTGAACAGGTTTTCAACAACAATCAGTTAATTATTTAATAGATATTTGGAAGAAACAAAACATAATATTGAAAATAATTTGTTACATTACGGTATGTACGTGTGGCGTAAAGCCAGTGGACTGTAGTTTTTTAAGTTAGTTCCTTCGCTACACTATACTGCTTTACCAGATTGTAGAAGGGCTTACCGGGATTTTGTGGTCTGCAGCTGGCAGAGGCCTCGGCGGGTGGATTGCTCGCTGCTGGCTTCCTCGTTATTTCAAGGCACTGTTTTATGGTATATTTTGCGAATTCAGATATCCTTTCTGTCGCGATGTTTTGGTGACACTGACACCGTTAGTTATTACTTTTTAGACCATTGCTTGTGTGTCGCCGGCCAGTAGCCTCGCTACCTCAAGTAAATCAGTATAGCAGTAGGTATTAAGGATTAATACTAAACACCCCCCACCGAAAGCACTATGTGGCTTTCTCATAATATGAAAAAAGTTAAAAGTTAGGACAAATCAAAATCGTTGCAGACTTATCTTTGTCTAGCTCTGCCAATCAATTCAATTCCATCATCCGCTCCTCCATCTGACCTTTAACTGAGTTTTCCCTAAGCCCGATAAAAAAAAATTTAATTATTTTTTTTGTGAGTACCTCTTATAATGAAGGATATTTTTGCTGAGTATCAACATCCTACTAGTGACAGTTTTTGACTTATGATTTTATTATTATTTTTCTTTAATGTATTGTTTTTCGGGATATATTCAAGCGATTTGCTGAAATTTATTGAATAGTGTTCTTTATTTAGGTATGCCTTGATACTCAAAAACCGAATACCATTTGTCATATAAAAAAAAAATTACTCTCTACTCAACCGGTGTTTTACAATGTAGTATACAAACTCTTCGATTATGTTTGCGTTTTCTTATCAGGTTGTCGTATTTAAGAGTAAAATGCTAATCTCTCACCCCGATTGATTAAGGTTCTACCTACCTACCTACCTACCTACCTACCTACCTACCTACCTACCTACCTACCTACCTACCTACCTACCTACCTACCTACCTACCTACCTACCTACCTACCTACCTACCTACCTACCTACCTACCTACCTACCTACCTACCTACCTACCTACCTACCTACCTACCTACCTACCTACCTACCTACCTACCTACCTACCTACCTACCTACCTACCTACCTACCTACCTACCTACCTACCTACCTACCTACCTACCTACCTACCTACCTACCTACCTACCTACCTACCTACCTACCTACCTACCTACCTACCTACCTACCTACCTACCTACCTACCTACCTACCTACCTACCTACCTACCTACCTACCTACCTACCTACCTACCTACCTACCTACCTACCTACCTACCTACCTACCTACCTACCTACCTACCTACCTACCTACCTACCTACCTACCTACCTACCTACCTACCTACCTACCTACCTACCTACCTACCTACCTACCTACCTACCTACCTACCTACCTACCTACCTACCTACCTACCTACCTACCTACCTACCTACCTACCTACCTACCTACCTACCTACCTACCTACCTACCTACCTACCTACCTACCTACCTACCTACCTACCTACCTACCTACCTACCTACCTACCTACCTACCTACCTACCTACCTACCTACCTACCTACCTACCTACCTACCTACCTACCTACCTACCTACCTACCTACCTACCTACCTACCTACCTACCTACCTACCTACCTACCTACCTACCTACCTACCTACCTACCTACCTACCTACCTACCTACCTACCTACCTACCTACCTACCTACCTACCTACCTACCTACCTACCTACCTACCTACCTACCTACCTACCTACCTACCTACCTACCTACCTACCTACCTACCTACCTACCTACCTACCTACCTACCTACCTACCTACCTACCTACCTACCTACCTACCTACCTACCTACCTACCTACCTACCTACCTACCTACCTACCTACCTACCTACCTACCTACCTACCTACCTACCTACCTACCTACCTACCTACCTACCTACCTACCTACCTACCTACCTACCTACCTACCTACCTACCTACCTACCTACCTACCTACCTACCTACCTACCTACCTACCTACCTACCTACCTACCTACCTACCTACCTACCTACCTACCTACCTACCTACCTACCTACCTACCTACCTACCTACCTACCTACCTACCTACCTACCTACCTACCTACCTACCTACCTACCTACCTACCTACCTACCTACCTACCTACCTACCTACCTACCTACCTACCTACCTACCTACCTACCTACCTACCTACCTACCTACCTACCTACCTACCTACCTACCTACCTACCTACCTACCTACCTACCTACCTACCTACCTACCTACCTACCTACCTACCTACCTACCTACCTACCTACCTACCTACCTACCTACCTACCTACCTACCTACCTACCTACCTACCTACCTACCTACCTACCTACCTACCTACCTACCTACCTACCTACCTACCTACCTACCTACCTACCTACCTACCTACCTACCTACCTACCTACCTACCTACCTACCTACCTACCTACCTACCTACCTACCTACCTACCTACCTACCTACCTACCTACCTACCTACCTACCTACCTACCTACCTACCTACCTACCTACCTACCTACCTATCTACCTACCTACACCTTACCTTTATATGAACAATACCTTACCTTAATTGACCGTCACCTTAAAATGTTCATTTCCTTTCGGTACTTTAATTATTCTACTACGCTGCCATTAAATTAAAACGTTGTTACCGATCACTAAATAATAAGTACACATGGCTCTGTAAAAATAATAATTCTAAATATAATGATCAGAAACACGTAATGCAAAAAATATATACATATACAATAAAAACTATAAAAACGTGACCCTTGCACGGTATGGTTAAAATACTGCCATCATAAGATCCTTATACTGTGACCCGTTTGCTATCGCCGCCGCGCACAGCGCGCGCTCACGTGCTCGTCGAGCGGTTCGGGACGCGCGGGCGGGGCTTCACGGTTTGCCGCGCACCTCACCCCCTCAGATTCGTTGATGAGTCGAATCATATCGCCTTAAGTAATTTTGGTCAGTGTTATTTTTATAATAGACAATTTCACTTTTATACTTTGTAAAACTTACAATAAATACTTGAGCACAAAAACCGCACGCAGCGTAGCTACTATAGGTAGGTACCACCACAACCTAGTCTATCGTAAATATTTTCTTCAAAAAATGTGATAACCTAGCAATTGATTAAAAAATAAGTATATTTCATAATAAAAAAAAGTTTATTTCATAGGAAAAAGACAGTAGAAAGACAAATAAATAACTTATGAACTAAATACATCTATAAATAATACTAAATTAAAACTAACAACCCTAAATATATCTAAAATAAAACAAGAATAATTGCTATAGATACCGCTGCTAATTTAACTCACGGAACCGCCACTGATTTTCACGAGGTTTTATGATAAACCAGTGCGAATCATACTATAACAAAATTTCAAAGGATGTAAAAATGAGTAACCCAACTTTGATTTCTATTAAACTTTTTCTGCCGGGCTGATGAATAATAATTAAAATCCAACGATTAAAAAGCTAAAGTCGGTTAAGGGAAACATGGAAAAAGTTATTTATGGCAGTAAGAGGGAGATGTACAATTAAGATTGCGTTTCCCAATTCCTATTTCATTATATCCAACTCACAGTTTTTTTTTTAATATTTCTACTTACTATTGTTATATTGTTTTTTGTAAAGTAGCAAATGTTTCTCACAATCACTTTATTACTCATACCTATAATACAAACAATAAACTTGACAGTTTCACACATGTTGTGTTAAACTAATACCGTAGCCTAATTAAATATTGTCATTATTGATCCACCAACACAAAGGGTGCCAAAGTCAATCACAGAGTGATTAGGATTTAACCACCAATGATCCGCAGTTATCATTACAAAAATCGGGCTACATCATCACAGCAATTTGCAAAAATAACAAAGCATGATGCGTGATTGCTACGAATTCACCAAGTCAATGCGAAAACGCGCCAGCACCCAATTATTGTATCGTTTTGATTACCTTATGCTCCCCGGGCAAGCAATCAAAATTCGCAATTTTTACATGCTTCAGTGTATCCACTATAACTACCCATTGTACGCAACAGGTAGTTTGTTTTCGCAAGCTAATTTAAGAAGTAACCCTTGGTAATAAAGTTCAGTTTTATAAACTTCAGTTTCGTCGCTTGCGGTATGCAGGTTTGGTTGTAACCGATAAGCGAAATGGGTTTTTGAGCCTCAGGGAATAACGGTAGTCCGCCCCAGGCTATTTAACTTCATTGTATTCTACAGCACCAACAATGTTCGTACGTAATGCCATAGTTTCCTACTGTCACTAAAAATAAAGTTACATGGAACTGTGGTTACATTGAAACACAGTGTCGGCCAGTAAGCTCACAAACATGCATGGTCCAAACCAGAAACTATGAAAAAACGAGTAACAATTCAATTTCAATTATTTATTTATTTCGAATCATATATGTAGGTCCATATAGCGTTAGTAGTAAAACAAATCCTTAAATTAATTAGGGTTAGTGACATACAATTACAATTTACATAATAATTTAATATATACATGACACAAAGATAGATAACATGAAATGATTAAAATCATTGTAGGTATTATGTGTAGAATATATGACACAGTTCAGGCAAGAAAGTACATCAATTTTTTTTTTTTATGTAGGTATTTCATAACAATTGGTCCGATATAAATATTCTCATTCCTTTTATTAATTTCATTTTCCTTTCCTTATAATAATTATGTAAGAATTTTATTTTCTGAAAAAAGTACGTATTTGTAAGAAGTACCTAAGTACTTACCTAAGTAGGTACATATTTGTTTGAAGTACTTACACATTTTCCTAATTATAGATCTTACCTTATAAGCGAGGTGATAAATAATGTTACCTACCATATTATTTCATGTTGCGACGTTTCATATTTCCCTCGGCATTTTTCTGTTTTTCATTATTTATTATTACCGAGCACTTTTTATCACTGTTCAATCTCAGAGCAAACAACAATATACTATCAAATAAAAGTTCTTGTCATAGATTTCATCATCTTTGCTAGAAGCTAGGACTGTTAGCTGCCTATACCATAACAGGGACACAGCGGGAGTGGGGGATGAGAAATATCATATAATACACACTAGATCTAATATCGATATATAGTAGGGTCAGTAAGGTCATTTAGCATGCACTTTAGTCTCAGGCGATGCCGCTTGGCATGATTGTTCCTTAGGTCAAACAAAGTTGATCTGGCCCGGTAGACAGGAGATCGTACCATGCAGACCCCCCAAAAAGGGGGGGTGAAAGAGTCGGCTCCCCAGGTCCAATCTATGCTATATTCCTTCCTAGTCTTAGCAACTAGGGCAAGTTATATATCATTTGCGTATAAATTAGGGACGAGGAATTCATTTTTGAAATAATTATTATGCCTTTCCATACAAAAAAAAATATTTTTGTACAAAACATGAAAATGTTATATCATTTTTTGTGACAATTTTGGATGTTACAATCACAGTGTGGCGATTTGCACTAAATAAAAAATTTGACGATGTAGCCCATGTATTCTTTATTCTGGAAAATATCACTTTATAGTAGGCATTCATACATTTTTTTGTAAAAAAAAAAAATTATAGCGCGTGGCGGTAACGATTTCCATACAAATGGAACTATGCCCAAAGTCAAAGATTAAAAATGTTTACTAAAACACTGAATTTGACATTTTAAAAGTTTAAATATTATGTTTTAATAATTTTTCCATGCGTTTTTGCCCTTTTTTGGTACAAATTTGTTGTTTTTATTTTTCTCCATACAAACTTTCTCCCCCCTCCATTTATTTATTATTATTTTATTTATTTATTGTTCAGAACACATACAGTCATACATAAAAATATAGATATAACTTACAAAAAGATATAAGAACAGACCTGGAGGTTCATAATGTAAACATTAAAAGGTACAAAAACGTTTTGCGAAGAGAAAATAAGTAAAACATAACTGATAATACTACTACCTACTAATTATAGTCATAATTTATTAACCCCCCCTTAAGGGCCCCCCCTAGGCCCTAGGCCCTTAGGGGCTGCCCCTTAAGGGCAGATATTTTTAAATTTATTTTTATAACTAACTTATTCCTTTTGTAATTAATCGATGTTCAAACGTTCAGGTTAAAATGTTCGGTCGTTTAGGATCTACATATTGTGTTTGAGCTAAAGACATTTTATTTCATAATATCCCATACATTATAATATCTAACAAAACTCTGCTTACTTCCAGACATCATACAATCTAAACCCCTGAAGATATAAAGCTGAAATTTTCAACATCAATTAAATGCGACAGGTTTAAGTTTAAAATAAAATAAAATTTTATAAAATCAACGCTTAAGAGGGGGAAACGGGGGGGAGAAAGTTTGTGTGGAAGAAAAATAAAAACAACAAATTTGTACCAAAATAGGGCAAAATCGCATGGAAAAATTATTAAAACATTATATTTAAACTTTTAAAATGTCAATTTCAGTGTTTTAGTAAACATTTTTAATCTTTGATTTTGGGCATAGTTCCATTTGTATGGAAATTGTTACCGCCACGCGCTATAAATTATTTTTTTCTTACAAAATAATGTATGTTAGCCTACTATAAAGTGATTGGGCTACATCGTCCAATTTTTTATTTAGTGCAAATCGCCACACTGTGATTGTAACATCCAAAATTGTCACAAAAAATGACATAACATTTTCATGTTTTGTACAAAAATATTTTTTTTTGTATGGAAAGGCATAATAATTATTTCAGAAATGAATTCCTCGTCCCTAATTTATACGAAAATGATATATAACTTGCCCTAGTTGCTAAGACTAGGAAGGAATATAGCATAGATTGGACCTGGGGAGCCGACCCTTCCCCCCCCCCTTCTTGGGGGGTCTGCATGGTACGATCTCCTGGCTACCGGGCCAGATCAACTTTGTTTGACCTAAGGAACAATCGTGCCAAGTGGCATCGCCTGAGACTAAAGTGCATGCACTTCCATACATTTGTGTTCCTTACTGACCCTACTATATAACTCGGCGGCCTCTTACGGAAGCAGCTCTTTGGTCTAACAGAAGTCATTACAGAACTTACTCTTTGCAGAGGCTAGGAGCTTGTCTTCAGCCTTACGGTCCGATTCGAACTTTAGGATACGTCAAATACTCATATTAGCGCTCGATACGATCGATACGAGTACGGATTAGATATGTCAGTGTTTTTTTGTCAGATTTGTCAGTATTTGACGTATCTTAAAGTTCGAATCGGGCCGTTGCACGTTCAGCCTCATCGTAAGAGGTTTTGCCTGTGCATCCGTCACGCCGATTTGGTTTCACCTATACAATAACTATTTTAAGTATACTATGGGCCCGATTCAGATTTTGAAATAGATATCTTTTAGATATCACCAAGATACGATAACGATATGTTTAAGATCTAACCTGTCAAATTTGACATTTGCGCGATTCTGGAGATACTCTTGAACAATTTCCACAGGATATGACTTAGAGATCCAATTCACATCTAATAGATATCTTACTCTATCTAACGTAAAAGTGACATTGGTTGCCCGAATTGCGCTGCAAAAGAGAACTAGTTGATATCTAAACTATAACGTATCTAGAATGGATCTAGTACGTGTCGCCTCTTGTGAATATCTTGAAGTTCGAATACGGCAGTATAGCCGCCAAGTGACTGTTAAATTCCTGCAACACTAATAACACTTAACAAAGTGGTTTTAATGTAATCACAGTGTTCCAGCCAGTCATTAATATGACTGTTCCAAATTTTTGTTGTCTACATAAAAATAGTCTAAAAAAAAACACTTGTAACCGATTTGCAATAACGAAGTGATGCCATAAGTACTTTAGTACTAGTTTTGTACGAAGCACTTAAAACGTATTACTTAAACTTTCCCTTCTACTAACTATAATTTTGGCGAGCTTAATAATATGAGACTGTCTCTATTGGTTCTATCAATGACTGTTTTGCTGAGTAATTACCTAGAGATGAATGAATATCCGATGAGAAATAGTTCTGCTTGCGTCACGTCGACCGCAAATATAGTGTCATCTTTAAAATATCTATTAATAAGTTTATTATAGGCACTTATTTAACTTATAGTTTTGTTCACGATATATAGATGGTGCGGATATTATACAGGGCGTCCCACAGCTATGCTACATGGAGGGAAAGTACCCTGAATATTGTAGATTGAACATTTTACTGAAAGAAGACATTATTTTAATTTAAAAAAACAATTTAAGCTACATTCATAGATTTTTAAATAATTTCACATCTAATGTAAAATTTTATTTCTGACACTATTATATTATTTAGCAAAAAATAATCCTTATTATGCAGCATTTCGATCGGTATGATAAAGCTACAGGATGATTTTATTTTCGTGTAGCGGGTTCGATTCCCGGTTCAACCATGTAATTAATGTAATTATTTAGAAATCTATGAATGCAGTTTAAATTAAAATGTCTTCTTTTAGTAAAATGTTCCATCTACAATATTCAGGGTATTTTCCCTCCATGTGGCATAGCCGTGGGACGCCCTGTATAACACTATTGACAGTTTATTTCAAGAACGTATCGATGCAGGTTACACTGATCGTGGCCGTGGTTAACTAATGGCCCAGAAAAAATTCAAAACAGGGATAGGTATGTGTAGCTACCGGACAATAGTACATTGTGCAACGAGGGGGGTAAGCGAGATTTTGTAAACGAGGTCTATAACTCCCGACAGCCGCAGGTTGGAGGGAGTTAAAAACTCGAGTTTACAATATGCGAGGGAGTTAAAAACTCGAGTTTACAATATGCTCACCTACCCCCGGAGTTACATACAATGTTTTTCATCACACTTGCGAAGAAAAAACTTAATTTTAAGCGAAATCATTCTTAAATACGGTGACATACGGTCTTGTTTTGGCAGGTTTGGATTCGAAGGCACAGACCCACTCTGATTCAGCCATAATCGAAAATTGTGTAAAAATTAATTTAAACGGCTATTAAATTAATCAAATTAAATATTTTTAAATCTACACATAAAAAATAATTTATAAACGTCAGTATTTTCAATGTAAAACTCATTTTTTCGTATGAATTAGTGACATAAATAAAAAAAAGTCATAACTCACTTGAGTTATAGCTTTTTTTTTCAGAATCTATAACTCTCGCGGAAACAATATAGGCCTTTATTCTTCAGTACACCTGCATGAAATAAGATCTTTTTCGAGCAAGTGTGATGAAAAATATATTTAATTTAAAGGGGCTCACTGATTATCAGTCCGCCGGACGGTATCGGCCTGCCAGTTGTTCGAAACTGTCAAAATTGTATTCTAACTGACAGGCCGATACCGTCTGGCGGACTGTTAATCAATGGGCCCCTTAATACATGTTTAAAACGCGTAATGTTATTCGATACATTGCAGATCCCGCGCCAGCTCTTATCAGCCATATACTTCTACTAGCGACCCGCCCCGGCTTCACAAGGGTTACTGTAGATGGTAGGCACTAGCACGAGGAATGAAAATGCGAAGTTACACTTAACATTGAACTTTAATTAGATTTTTGGGGATACAGTCGAGTGACATAGATCGCGTCTAGCAGCGGACTGCCGCCGGCACATCTAAATCAATATGGCAAAGTTTCCTTAAAATAAAACTTAACTAGTTACATAGGTAAACATAGGTATAAGTAGGTACTTGTATAGTGGGCGCATCGCTAACACTCCCCACCCCAGTGCTGGCTCAGCACTCTAAACTTACGGGAATAGGAGCGATGCGAGCCGCGGATCGCCGGTAAGTCCCGGTAGTCGTCCTTACCTCCACTAAACGGATGCGGCCGTCTCCGCCAGGAATTACCTGGGTGATCAACCCCTTCGGCCACATATTACGGGGAGAGTTGGGATCCACGACCAGAACGAGATCTCCTACCTTTAACGGATTCCGCTCCTCCAGCCATTTTGTCCTAGGCACGAGAGTGGGTAAGATTTCTCTTAGCCACCTCTGCCAGAACATGTCAGCGAGCCTCTGCGCCTTCCGCCACAGTTTCCTCAGGCTGAGATCAGAATCATCGAACTCTCCTACAAGAGGGAGTCGCGATGATGATCCTAAAAGGAAATGATTAGGCGTAAAAGACTCACCGTCAGCAGGATCGACAGACACGTGCACCAATGGACGACCGTTGACCATGTTCTCAACTTCTGCCATGAATGTGGTCAAAACTTCGTCCCTTGGTGCTCGTTCTTTTAAAACGACTTTGAGAGCCGTTTTTACTGAGCGTATTAATCGCTCCCACGCCCCACCCCAATGGGGGCTGGCGGGGGGGATAAAAGTCCAGTCCATGTTGTTATTAACCCCCTCAGCTTTTAGCACGTCCATATCTAGCGCCTCCATCGACCGGCGCAGCTCTGTGTCGGCGCCCCTCAGATTAGTTCCATTGTCCGAGTACAGATGGCGCGGCCAGCCACGCCGCGCCGCCATTCGTCGCAACGCCATGATGAGCGAGTCAGTTGTAAGGGAGGCAACTAACTCGATATGAATCGCCCGTACTGTGAGGCATGTGAATAGAACACCATACCTTTTCTCTCTGCGGCGACCCACCGCGACCTCCATTGGCCCAAAAAGGTCCAACCCACAGTGAAAAAAGGGTCGCTGATGGTGTTCTATTCTGGCTCCTGGCAGATCTCCCATGCGAGGTACCTGAGGTCTGCTCTTCATGATCCTGCACAACATGCACCTTGACGTCACGAGTTTAACAGTAGGTCTAAGTTTAATTACCCAATACCTTTGCTTTATTTCGTTAACCACCATCTCCTGACTTCCATGGGCCGCTTTCACATGGTAATGTCGGACGATTAGTCGTGCTACCTGATGACGGCCGTCCAGGATTACGGGTCTCTTGACGTCCAGAGGCACATCTGATGCGGCGTCAATGCGCCCGCCCACGCGAAGTAGGTCATGTTCATCTAAAATGGGTGATAATTTTAATAGCTTACTTGCGCGATGTAAAGCCCCGTGCACCTTAATTCTGGCTAAGTCTTCCCCAAAAGACTCGTTTTGCGCGTGTTTTAGTAAAAATATCTCGGCACGCTCCATCATAGCACAGTCGATCTCGGCCGCTTGACCTTTGCACCTGGCGATGAACTTTAGCACTGTGGCCGTGGCGCGGGTGAGACGAAGCCACGAAGAGAAGCGCTGTGGGTCCGGCACTGGAATGCATGCAGGTTCCTCGCGCACCTGGACGACTGCTACGCATTCCCCTGTCTCCTCGTTACTTGTAGGTATAATATCTTTAGGCCATTCACTTTCGTCAGCGTATAAAAAAGAAGGACCTTTGAACCACTCATTTTGTAGGGCTAGATCAAACGAGTCCCGCGTGGCTAAATCGGCAACATTTAGTTTCGTAGAAATGTACCGCCACTCGTCAACGCGGGTAAGGTCGTCAATCTCCCCCAAACGATTTGCTTCAAAGGCCTTATACGTACGATTTTTATTGCGAATCCAATGTATCACAGTTGAGGAGTCACACCAGAAGTAACGCCTTATAGGCGTCAGTTTGTGCTCCTTTCCAATTGCATTGGCTAGTCTTGCCGACAACAATGCAGCTTGCAGCTCAGCCTTCGGTATAGTCAGCTGTTTTACCGGCATAACTCTGCTTTTGCTTGCAATAAATGCAACATAAATAGTACCGTTATCCTCCCAGCGCCAATAGCCCACAGCTGACATCGCCTGAGTAGATGCATCGCTAAAAAAATGCATCTGTAAATTATTATAGTATGAGTACTTACTACTCGATGCGGTCGTAGCACATGTAGATGCCGCTACGCCGTCGTAGCCTTTCGTAGCACTGTGCGTAGGCGCGTGGGTCGCGGGGGGCGAGGTAGGTACCTCTGCCTTGATATCCACACAATCTTGCATCTCGCCCGCACGCGCTGTCGCCAATTGGCTGTCCCTTACCGCATTGCGCGCGGCTGTGCAGTACCACCTAGGTATACGGATATCTTTAATTACCTTTAGAAGGTCAACCCACTTTCGCCACTTTAGATATATCTGGTCTGGAATGTAATCCTCCCAATCCACCTGTAAGCGCCAAGCCTCTTGAAGCATGATTCGGCCTTGAATCGTGAAGGGTGCTAAGAAACCTAGTACATCAAATATAGACATAATTACTCTTAGCATTAAACGCTTTGTAGGCCTATTCTCACCTTCAAGGACGTCGCTCGGTATACGTTTTAATGACAAATCGAAGCCCAATATGTCATCCGCCGGGTACCAAATGAGACCCAAGGTACGCTCGCTTTCATGTTGCTGGCCGACTTTGAACCTTACAGCAGCGGTACCTAAGGTCTCCTTTGGCACGCTGTTTAAAACTGCGACGCTGTTGCTCGTCCAATTTCTTACTTCAAAGCCGCCCGCCCTGTGGATGTCACTGACATTCCTTACCATGTCGATCGCTGTCGCCTCGTCGGGCAGGCTGTCGATGTAGTCGTCCATGTAGTGCGAGTTGACGATGGCATCGACGGCGGCGGGAAACGACGATTCAAATCGCTGGGCGTTTGAATTTTTAATAAATTGCGCGATGAATGGAGCACAATTTGCGCCGAAAATGAGTGACGTCATCGCGTACGTCCTTATATTTTCTGTGGGGTTATTTCTCCACAGAAACCTCAGTGCGTCCTGGTCGTCTTGCTGGATCTTAACCCTCAAGAACATGTCCCTAATGTCACCTGTTACTGCAATTGGGTGTTCCCGAAAGCGCAGCATTATACCTAAAAGTGATGACAATAGGTCAGGTCCCGTGAGCAAATAATCGTTCAGCGAGCTACCACTTACCTGACTTGCAGCATCAAAGACCAGACGAAGTTTTTGCTTGTTGGGGTTGTCCACGCCGAAATGAGGTAAGTAATAAGTCTTCGGCGTGACCTCGGTGTTATTCAATTCCCTGGCGTAATCATTTTTTAACAAATGACTGACCCTTTCACGATAACTGTCGGCGAATCCTGGATCCTTACCCATTTTGCGCTCAATACCCTTCATCCTGGTAAGCGCGTTTGGGCGGGAGTCGGGCATGGGGCGGTGTTCGTCCTTCCACGGAAGGCCGACGTACCAGCGCCCATCGACGAGCTCGGCGGAGCGCTCCAGCTGCGCGGCGGCGCGGGCGTCGTCGGCCTTTTGGCGCGCGTGCGCCGTCACGCCCATGGAATCTAGCAGAAACGAGCGCCTAACATCTTCGTGGATTTCCCTTAGGAGGCACTCATCTGATGTGGTATCGTGATCTGCTCCGCTATCTGTAATAAAAAGGTTAGTATGGACAGCGACAGATGGCGAGCGCCTGGACGGACGGACAGTCCGCGGCACGCACACTTTCCCATGGACGCTCCAGCCGAGGCGGGTGAGCGTAGCTGATGGCTCATTATCTTTGCCCTCCCTAACTTGAATAGGTATCACAACATGTAAGTTATCCTGACCTATCAATAGTTCAGGTTCTGAATCAGTGGTACAAAATTTGTGTTTTATATCGGCTAGGTGAGAATAATTAACTAATTTTAAAACAGACAATGTTTGTATTGGCACACTTAATTCTTCAACACAACGCAATTTAACATTATAAACCTTATCGTCCATACCTTTAATGTCGACATTCACTTTGGTCGATTTGTACTCAAGCCCGTCATCTTTAAACGCACCGTGAACGCGCAATGTCTGTGAGTTACCACGTAGACCGACGCGTCGCGCGAGATTGGCACTTATTAACGAGACGGTAGATCCATCGTCCAATAGCGCGGTGCTATTTACCATACCGTTAGGTCCCTGAACACGCACTCGTACTACTTTTAACAACACTCTGGTGTCGGTCGCATTTATATGAGTTAAAGTTTCCGTCACTGGCTTGAACGCGGGTTCGCGCGGCTCGGGTCCATTTATCGCGGTACTATTATTCGGTACACTTGCACTCGGCAGCGGCGCGGGCGCCTCCGTGACGTCACGCGCACTGTTGTTTACCCGATAATGTAGTAGGCGATGATGTGGAGCTCCGCAGCCGTCCTTGTCGCACGCGGGGGACTTGCAGGTGTCGCGTTCATGCTTGGAGATAATGCATTTGTAGCATAAGCCGTTTTTCTTCACGTGTTGCCATCGTACTTTGCGTAACGCTTTCTTAAATGGTTTGCATTCCGTTAACTTATGCACAGCTGTTCGGCAAAATAAACATTTTAAATCGCCTTCTTCAGTTTGTAGTAAAACAGTGTGTGTACGGGAAGATGAATGATCGCTTGACTTGTTTTTAAAGGTATCGCTGCGCGTAGTTGATAAAAAACTTGCTGTTGTAGAAATCTTCAATGCTTCGTCATTAAGAAAATCCGATAGAATGACTAACCTCGATTTCTGCGCATCTTGGAGAAGTTTAAAACTGTAGTCTGACCATTTGGAGATGAGCACAGTGGGCAGCTTGGACAGGATGATGGAGACGATATTCATGCCATGTAGGTACTCCTCGCGTCCTACTGCTCGCACAGCTTCTACGAAATTTTGAACCTTCACTGCGAACATAACTATATCTTTATGATATTCTAGTTGCAAAGGCTGTAGCTTCTTGATGTCTAGTAGAATACGAGAAATGATGCTGTCAGGGTTTCCAAAACGTAGCTCCAATGTCGACATTACCCGGTCGGGCGACGTGGCGCTTATAAACAATGCAGCGACAGCATCTCGTGCGGCTCCTTTAAGACATTTACGAAGTCGCCATAAATTTTCTTTATCTGTAAATTTACAGACCTCGGTAGACTCCTGGTAGGCCTGTTTGAACTGAAGCCATTCTAACTGGTCACCTGAAAATTCAGGTAGGTCCTTAGGCGTGCTAATTCGGCTGAGCAGGCTAGCGTTAGGCACTTGATTGCTAGTGGTCGATAGGTCTTTAAGTGCGCCGGCTAATAATTGCACTGTTTGGTTGAGCGCGCTGACGGTACCTTCGGGCGCAGGCGGCGCTGCCGGCATGAAGCCATCGGCGGCGGCGCGCGGTGCTAAGCTAGACGCTGGCCTCGGCTGCGCTTGCTCGATGAATGCTGGGGGTATGACAGGTGCAGGCATCCGTGCTGGAACTGGAATGTGCAGCGTGCCCGTGGTGACTCCATTGTCGGGGGCTGGCTGCTCGTCTGGTAGTTCCGTGTGGTTGCTTTGGTGATCAACCCACGCATTTATATCGTTGCGAAGAGGTACGTTACCATCGAATTGTGAACTGTATTCCTCTAGGTCCGCTTCGTCACTATTAAGCGCTGCAAGTTGCGCGTCTAAGGTTTTATTAATTAGGTCCATTTGAATCGCAGCCTTTTCCTTCGCGGCGTCCAAAATTAATTGTTTTCGCCTGGCTTCTTTAGAGGCTGTCGATCTTCGTGAGCCCTTGCTACTAGGGACGGCACCCACATGTGACGCGGCAGGCTTCGTGTCGGTAATTTGCTTAAATTGCATCAACGGCTCCGACTTTATGCTGCTTGTCGCGTATAATTTGTGTTGTAGAAACTTCTTGACCATCGGATCTAAAGGTTTCTCGACTTTATCGGGCGCAGATTCATTGCACGGCGGTATAACCTCACTTTTTCTTTGCTCTCGCTCGCGCGCCATGTGTTCCTCGTGCTCCCGACGTGCCTTTGCACTGCGCGTTTCCATTTTTATAGGCGTTCGGTCCATCATATCTGGTTCGAAGACCACTTTGTAGATGGTAGGCACTAGCACGAGGAATGAAAATGCGAAGTTACACTTAACATTGAACTTTAATTAGATTTTTGGGGATACAGTCGAGTGACATAGATCGCGTCTAGCAGCGGACTGCCGCCGGCGCATGGCAACGTAGTGCACATTACTTGCATAACATATGACATACTAATTTGAACCTTAAGTATTAGAGATTAACATCTAAATCAATATGGCAAAGTTTCCTTAAAATAAAACTTAACTAGTTACATAGGTAAACATAGGTATAAGTAGGTACTTGTATAGTGGGCGCATCGCTAACAGTTACAAAAAAACCTTAATAAATTGTATACTTAAACCTTCCTCAAAAATCTACTTGACGGGTGAAAACCACAGGAAAATTAATTCTGTAGTTTATGAGTTTATCGCGAACATACAAACATACAGATGCGGCGGGGGACTTTGTTTTATAATGGCAGTATTACCTAGTTCAAATTTGAGTTACTTTTCAATGTTTATTACAGGCAGGTATAGCTTCAGTAACCTCTAATAATGAATGTTTTAATTACACCTTCTATGGGACGTCCCGTGGCAGCACTGCATTGCGGCGCTGGGCCGACCGACTCCACCGCAACCTGCGATATTCAGGAAGGCCAAGCTTAGAGCTCTCAGATAGTTAATCCCACCTAGGTAATATTCACGTCTAGACTTTAGATTGCTAAAACTTTGACTAAATAGGAACAATTGTGAATCCGTTCACAATTGTTTTTGAAATGTTTTTAATCCTTATCGATTCTAGTGAAAACAAAACAGTGATTCTCTATCCAACAGCTCTCTATAATCCAATTGCGAATAGTGGGAAAATTTATAGGAGTATTAATTTAATGTGACCACAAACATAACTATTATAATACTTTTATAATCTTATCTGCGCCCAAAAGAATTATAACATGCTATATAAAAATTTTCAAAAAGGAGTTCTAACACGGTGCTGGATTATTAAGGTCATAATATTACATATTAAAGTAACATCACGTATCTTCTTAAATTATTTTTATGGCCAGTCATGTATAAAAACTTTGGCATCTAAGTGCGAAAGTCAGTCTCATACTAAATAGAATTAAAGCACCCTCCGAGCCTGCCGAAGTGCACACATAAAAACACATCTGAACAATTTCACGGAACAAATAGCCAAAAAGTCCGACTACGTCATAAAAGTCACATCATTGTGAATAACGAGATAAGTTACAAAAAAGAAGTTTGCTCCGCTTTTTTGCTCGGCTTCACTTTCCATATATTTTATGGTAATTTTATTTGAGCTTACATGAACATAAACGTTTTTCTCAAATCTGGAATATTAAGCAAAAGACCTACCTCCTTCGAGCGTACATTCCAAGGAACAGCAATAAAGTGTTGTTTCATTTGATCTTTATCGCAGCACTCGGTCGGAGATACTGAATAGTATTGGAAGTTACTTAAATATATTGTTCGGCGCAGGATTTTACACACTCCACTGTCCGGTAAACGCAACATTACGTAAACTATCAACATTATCACAATGGGCTTCAAATCAGAGAGACTTTCTGTTTGAGGTAAACAATCAATTGTCAAATGACCGAGAGTACACTGCTTCGAGTAAACAGACCGTGGATAGTAAACACCGGTCAAACATTTTCGTCGCACCGATTATATAAAAGGCTCTTTACCTCTAAGCACTGCATTTCTGTTGTGAATCCCAATGCGATACACAACAAGCGCGCGTTTGAATCTGGATAACAATTTACAAGGAAGATGTAATTTGTTTACTAGAGCGAGAGTCACAGTGAACTAAACTGAACAACACTTGAGAACGTTTAATAGCAGCAGGCGACATCGCGGCAGTTTTGTTCAGCGCTGTAACGAAGCTTGTTAGCGTACTTTTATAAGAAGATTGTCTGCAGCGGGTAGGACACCTTGAGCGGGGGCTTGGAAATGGAACTAATGAGTCCTCTTTTGTTATGTGCGCTTGCAGCGCTGTTGCCACAAGCCTTAGGTGAGATCTATTAACGCTGATTTTCTTTGCAAAACGCTTGCTTTGGCAGATTTCGTTGGATTTCTCAAACTCTCCTTTTGTGACTTGTGCTTTGTTACGGTTTATTTCAAACTGGTAAATACATTCTGGTACTGAATATGTGAGAAAAATAGTAATAAATTACGTTCATGTATATTAAGTTTATTGCCTGTTGTTTACTTCTGCTTGTATTTCTGTTCTCTTTTGTATTGTTTTCTTTTATTGAGGTGTTCAAAAAAGAGTATTTGTATTGTTAAAGTTTTCTTTATATTCAAAAAACTAACATAACTAAGTGTTGGTGTTTGTTGGTGAAGTTTTAAAATTGATAAGTATTGGCCTGGGGATTTGGCTTTGATTAAACTTTTTTTTAATTTGTTACAGGTGTTAAAGCTGCTTTTATATCTAAGGTCAAACCAGACACACCCAAATTTTTGGAAATGCCTTCGATCCAAAAAAAGATTTGGTTAACACGAAAAACACCACCGGAGTCCCCATTAGACATGGTACTGAATTACTTGCACGAAACTGAAAAGTGTTCCTTGTGCATAGATTGCATAAAAAAAGCACTGTTTTTCCTTAGCATCAGTAAAAAATCTATCACAGCACCATCAACCCATGTGCAAACTAAAAACTTTACACCAAATAATTTTATTGAGAACTATCATCATAACAAAGTAGTAAGAAACAAAAGAGATACAGAATTACCAACAAAAACAAAAAAAAGTCATGTGAGCAAAAGCAAAAACGTGACAGTAACTAAGTATAACATCGACGGCCAAATTTACGCCATCAAATTGAGAGAAAAAAACTCAACACAGGCAGAAAATCAGCAAGGAGATGATAGGTCATGCCAAGTATTCAGTGTAAGGAAGTATTACCCCTGTGAGTCGCCAAAGGCAGAATCTATCTTTACAAACGCGAAAAGAAAAGCAAACAAAGCAAACAGGCGAAGCAAGAAACAAACAATAAGTACATTGACCACGGACAAGCCTCAATTTCAATCGCTTGTCTTTCGAGATAAACTTTCAGCTGAACCGATCATGACGTCCATCGAAGAACTTTACAACTAAATTTAATATTTTCCTAACTAATAACCTACTCACACTTTTTTTATTTTTTGTCGATTTAATTTTTTTTGTCAGAATCCCTTACTAATGAAACCTTTGTACCATTATTTCTATAAATATAGATTTTGTAAGGTTTCCATTAAGAGCCCTTCAACGTGCACACTAGCGCCACTGCTAAATAATCGTGATTATTTAAATTTAACGACAGGTATTTAAAAATGGGGGCCGCTACGGACTGTATTGTGTATTTAAGTACCTTTTGAATACATCAAACTAGTTTTTATGTTGCTGGATTCGTCGATCTAGGAACTCAAAACAAAAACGGCCGTTTTTACTTTGGACGCATAGATTGACAAATCCAGCAAAATAAAAACTAGTTTGATGTATTCAAAAGGTACTTAAATACACAATACAGTCCGTAGCGGCCTCCTTTTTTAAATATCTTTCGTGAAATTTAAATAATCACGATAATTTAGTAGTGGCTAGTGTGCACGTTGAAGGGCTCTTAATTTTTTTTAGATATTTTTGTTTCTATAGAAAAACCCGAAAACACCTTTGATAAGGGCGAAATTTGAAAATATTGCTTTGTCACTCCAGGGGTTAACTTGATTAAAACATTTTAATATTATACTTAATCTTATAAAGACGGCTGAAATCGAACACTGACTGTTGTACTCATGTTACAGTAAAATTGTTGTCGTCTACAAATATTTTCAACTAGGAATCGGAACCGGTTTTTAGCAATAACTTTGCAAAAATCATATATTTTGAATTATTTTATACTCGTTAATTGTAGGACTTAGTTGTGGTTTTGGTAACGACTTCGTATTATTAGATTGACCAATTAGAAATGATTAATGACATTATTAACTAAAATCGAATAAATACCGGTTTTTACACAACAGAAAAACATACACAAAACACACAAAAACACACACACACAAAACACACAACAAAAAAAATCAAAAAAAATAAAAGAAAATATATATATTTTTCTGTATAAGGTTTATAAAGAAGAATATCGGTGTCCCTGTTTCCAACTCATACCTCATCGTGTTATAAAATGGTGAGGTTGAATTTCGTGGTATAGCTTAGCTTTTTTATTTTCAATTTTATATTCGGTGGCACAAAGGTGGTTTTGCGATGACATAGGTACTCGGAGCAAATACTCAAGGTAAGAGCGTAAGGTAAGAATTGGAGACGGAATCGTAATCGCTCTCAAGCGTCTAAAAATAACGCTTTGTTGTAGAATGTAGAAGATTGTATTTGTATACTTGTTAAATAATATTTTATTTCTAGGTGTCACAGCAAACGCGGATTATATTATTAATATGCATGATATTGTTAATATTAAGAGAGAATTCAAGGAAAAAGCAACTAAAAAGCCAGATGAATATTACAAGAATACTTTTAAGACCACTAAAAATTTACTCATTATTCTCATCAAAATGCCAAAATGACAATCATTTATCGACAAACTTCAATCAAAAAAAGTAAATTAAAAAAAAACAACGGGTTGCACTCCGGGAGTGCCGACAAAAGTGAAAACTCAATGACTAGTCCAAAATGTCTGCAGCACTATGTATAATTGACCCATCCTCCTTTCTAGTTATTGAAAAACTTTAGTTCCGACATTGCTGGCCAGTGAGCTTGTTGTTGTAAATTTGTAGCGTTAATTGTTTAAAATTCGAATAGAAATTGTAAAGTTACCATGCAGACCTCGCATCTAAATATATTTTGAGTTTTATTCACCAGTACTAGAGTTCACTTTTATTAGCGATTTCATCAAGATGTAGCTTTATTGAATTAAATTGGAGTGATATAAAGTTAGAATGTAACTGTGAGATCCTCGTATTTCAGCCCGTACAAGATTAAAACATTGAGCTTTATTGCTTAATATAAAAGTCCAGTTTTAAATAATTGACCTGATTATGATATGTATGATATGACTAAGTTCTTTGGTGAATAACATTGTCCGTGACACATGACGTCAGCGTTACGTTACGCGTTACGCGTTACGCTGTATCGAGTTTATGATTTTTTCCCCACCTCAAAAAGTGCTCAGCGCCGCTAAAGAAGTTTGCACTTCAAAAAGGTTAAGGTTCGAAGGTTAGCTGGAAGAGATAGAAGGAGCTGAGAGAGAGAAGAGAATGTCTTCTTTCAGTAAAATGTTCCGTCCACAATATTCAGGGTACTTTCCCTCCATGTGGCATAGCCGTGGGACGCCCTCTATATAGATATAAATATACAAGAATGGCTCGTTTTAAGGTATAAGATATATTATTTATTATTATTTTATATTAAACGTAAAATTTAGACAAATATTAAATTGAAAACGTATATTATTATTTCTTGGTAACTCTAAATACATTTTTGGTACCTAAGAGATGTTTTAAAGGGTCAATCTAAAAGTTGATTAGCTCCCAACATTCAACGTGAAGATAAACTTATATCAAAGACATAAATATATAACTTCGTATAAGATGAATAAAGTCTAAGAAAAAAACGTGCCTCGGAAATCAAGAAAAACTCATTCTCGAATAGATGGCGCAGTGGCGCACACACCTTTGGCCTATTCTCGGAAAGATGGCGTTGACGAGAACATGGGTCAGTATGGAACAATAAAAATTAAAAAAATCATTTATCCGTAAACATATTTTGATTAATTTACACATTTTCAATTTTATTTTAAGTTTTTATCGTGTGTCGATAGATGGCAGTAAATGTACCGTGCATACAAAATTTACTTTGGCAATAGCCCTGTATGTACTATCTACCTATTGCTCTTTGCTTCGTATAAGCACCTAAAAGCCTATTAGGTACTTAACCTAATCAAATTAAACCATGTCGTCGAAATAAATAAAGTAAGTAGGAAGTGACTTGAGAAGGATGCTAAAGTCGAAAATTATTTTATATAGGTTTATTTATTTTTTTATGTTAGGAGAACGTGTCCATAAGTATACATTACCTAGTGGACTGGATCCGCACGCCACTCTGGTGTGTGAGCGAGACAGTATAGAGGAAACGTAGTCAATTTGAAGACAGAAGATCGCTAAATCCGTATAAGCCCGGGCGCAGTTGTCGTCTTCAGTTAGTGGTGTAATTAACCAACCGCAAGCGGACCGCAGCCCGCAGTGATCTATTATTCAATGATAATATTACGTGGTCATGATGTGATATAAGGATGTACCTATGAAGTGATATTAGGACATTGAGACATGTATAGAATATTTAGGCAAAGTATAGGTCTCTTTTGGTGAAAGATCAAATTATGAAGACGTCACTTTGGATGTTCTTCACTTTCGAAGTTAAATCTTGTAAGATAAATTTCCGAAACCACTTCCTGCCGTCCGATACATAAATCTGAAGGCATGCTACCTCATTTATAAGAAAAACTGCAATATACTTAAGCCCAATATTGATTTAATAATGCCAAAGAAACGCAAAAACGTAACTACCTCGAATTTTGGCTCGTTATAAAATCTTTCAGGAGATATTGGTTTATACATTGGTAATTATATAGTCAGCAATAAAACTGACATATATCTTGTGATGATATTTTCTGAGGAGATACAACAAAAAGTAGATACTTTTCATTAATCTTCTCGGGGCAGATGTGTACGGTTGGAGCCGGTAAAGGTTTATTTGACGTTCATAAGCGCATTGTAATATGCCTACTTGAATAAACTATTTTTTATCTTTTTTTATCTTTTTATGGTTCCGTACCCAAAGGGTAAAACGGGACCCTATTACTAAGACTTCGCTGTCCGTCCGTCCGTCCGTCCGTCTGTCACCAGGCTGTATCTCACGAACCGTGATAGCTAGACAGTTGAAATTTTCACAGATGATTTCTGTTGCCGCTATAACAACAAATACTAAAAACAGAATAAAATAAAGATTTAAATGGGGCTCCCATACAACAAACGTGATTTTTGACCAAAGTTAAGCAACGTCGGGAGGGGTCAGTACTTGGATGGGTGACCGTTTTTTTTTTTTGCTTTTTTTTGTTTTTTTTTTTGCTTTATGGTACGGAACTCTTCGTGCGCGAGTCAGACTCGCACTTGCCCGGTTTTTTTTTAATGTCTAATTAAAAACTCCAATGTGTTTTTTCTAAAATCGAAATGAAAGGTGATAAATGAACGCTAAGTCACAATGAGCGCCCGATTCAAAGGGCTCACGTAGCCGGCCAAGTTTTTCCTTATCAGCATTTCGGCTGCCCACATTCAGTTCTCAGCTCGGAAAAACTTTACTTTCGATAAAGACTCGTTAACGAGTTCGGGCTCAGGCGTATGTTGGCAGTAGGATACTTTGGATGACGTTAAAACTAGTTACTAAAGTTTTTTTAAAGTTGGCCTTAGTTGGCCTTATTTTAGAATCAAAACTTAGTTTGTATCTAATGATTTGTGTTGCAACGCTACTCACTACCTATCTAATGAAATGAAAAAACACAGATCAATATCATTTTAATCTAAGTGCGTCCGTCCGTTGTCCGTCAGTCCATCATCCGTCTCTCCGTAAATCACAGCCGTTTTACTGGAAAACTATAAGCTACGAGTATATATTGATGGAATGTAAAACATAGGCGTAGTTTGTGAGCCGCTACTTAACTAGTATATAAGTCAATTTTACTCTTATTTTACAATACTCTACTATGTAACTGAAATGTATGTTTTTTTTTTGTAAAAATCAACGGGTGGAAAATCATGCGATAGGTATTTAAAAGCAACTTAAAGGTTTCTAACAAGCTGGGAAAGTCCAAAAGTATGTTCGAAAATGTGGTTTCAATGTCTCAACATGTGCAACTATTTCTCCTTCCTCATCTCTTGCACATTTAGTAAACTATGTTGCTTGATTTGGTGAGATGATAGTGTTTTATCGCGATGATCAAAATAATATGTTTAAAAAACAGTAATCAAACATAGCAAATTTTACTATCTATTTGACGTTTCTTCAAAACTTTACAGTTGTAGGTACTAAAAACTTAACTTACCAAGTATACAAAGTACTTAATATTGGGAAATTCCACATGCGTACATACATGTCTTAAGTTTTTGATTCGTTACGGGTCCAACTATTAACGGCTAGTCCCAACTATGTCATTGCGTTTCTGTAAACGTTGCCGCTTAATATGCGAAAGTTATCGGAATCCGGCAAAAACATCGACTATTTTGTATGCGAGACCCAGCCCAAGTATCTAACCTATTTCGTAATTACCAAAGTTCGGAGCAAGTACAACTTTGCGGTAGATATATTCAACCTATAATATGATGGGGAATGTAATGTTCTTGTTGGGGGTGACGCAACAATTATGACCCTTAGGGTCTTTGTATCAAATAAACTAGTTACAGCTATCAATAATCCTTTAGGTTAGTAGACACCATAGACGGCTACCTACATTAAAGAGAAGATACAAAATAGAGAGTAACTGTCATGGTAAATTATGTAGGTAGATACATTACTGCCATCTTTCGACAGACGATTAAAACTGTTAGAACGCCATTTGACTTTGATCATTATTCTTTCCCTGATATGAGTTATATGTGTTAACTTGTTAAATATTAATATTAACGCCATCTACTCGAGAGTAGGCTGAAGGTTATGGAGTCATCGCTCGAAAAGATTGCTCCATACCTTTGGCCTATAGTCGAGTAGATGGCGTTAATATTAATATTTAATACGTTAACACATCGTCGTCTGAGAATACGTTTGTGCCATATCCATTTTTGCCAAAATCGTTTTTAAATGATTCCTAAAATAACAACAAAATTGCTATAATTGTCAGTTATCGGTTTTTGAAAAAAACTATTTTTGAAAAATGTTGTGCCATATGCGGATTTTGCTATTGGATAATAACACTCTTTCAACAGAAAATTACCACAAAAGTGTGACATATCCAAAACGTTTCTGTCTTGTCATAAATTGTGCGTTTAACATTTACCCATCAAAAACGGATATGGCAATATTATAAATGCTTTTATTTTATGATTACCACTATATTTACAATATTTGTATGGTACTATAAATAGTAAACATAATATGTGCCTAAATGATAAATAAGACCAATATTTTCTAAATGTAAAACTTTTCGAAAAAAAAATTTTTTTTGCTTCTTTTCGCTCTCCTGTAAACCAAACGTATGGCACAAACGTATTCTCACCCGACGACATATCAGTGAAAGAATAAGGATCAAAGTCAAACGGCGTTCTAACAGTTTTATGTTCTGTCGAAAGATGGCAGTAAATTTACAGTGGCTACACAATTTACTTTGACAATCCGTCTCTATACACTCTATTTTCTTTGCCTATATGCTCAATTCGATATGGAGCTACATTCAAATAAATAAAAAATAAGCCTTTATTGCTGCTATTCAGGGATAACAATATGTAGTATTTCTTTCTCTAATCTAATTGACAGGCGACTGTAATATCACTTTTAATGAAGATATCACGTCCGCTGTTTCAAATTTTTTCTTACAACTTTATTGGATAAAACCGATGGTGAGTAAGGTTGCATGAAACCAAGAGAAAACAAGAGATACTGTGTTTACAAAAGGTAGGTTACCCCAGGACTTGCTCCGAACAGGACTTGTCCCTTAATCTGCCGACACAGTTATTTGCATATACGAGTAGGTAATTATGCCTAAAGAGTCGGCAACGCGTATGCGAAAACTTTACAGTAGTAGAAACTTCCGTGATAAATTGCAATCGACAATTTCAATTGTTTGTTATGGTTTTGAACTGGATTTGATATGACTTTGCAGATCGTCTTGGCAATTGGCGAGCATCTCACACATGACTTTCACTTTAATTCGCTTGCGCGAATAATTGTGAGAAATCTTCAAGGTCATATTATTTAAAATTAGATCAAAACCGTAACAAATTGTTAATTCTGAGCCGGGCACCGTGGCAGCTTACTTTCCGTCAGGCAATACGCCATCTACCATCATTCATTGTGGTTTAAAACAATCTCACACAGACAAACAACCAAAGTACGCCAATTACAAAATTAAATTATCTTTAAACTCGTATAATGTAAGAACCGAGGATTAGGATTCAAATTGTGTCGTGAGCAGGCCCTTTACGGCCCCCTACGGCGCAGGTGCTCCACACCCAAGGACGCTAATTGTCTGTTGTTTATGCAAACAAATTGATGGTACGCATAAGTTACCGGGGCTTAACGACTGGCGGGAGGCTTCTAAACCTTAAGGGAATATACGTCGGTCACAAGTACCAGATATGATAACATGCTTATGTAAGATCTTATGATTTTTAACTTGAAATCAGTAACTTCAAGTCCAGTTTAAAGGTTTGTTTATCAGATTTTCTGATAATTTTCAACCTATATTTGTGTTAAATCAGTTGTATTTAGGTAAGTAGGCGACTATTTACTCTGCTTATCATCATCAACAGCTTCCATTTCCCTTGGACCTAAATCTTTACAGCTTAGCGCAGACAAAAAAGTTTGGGTACCTACTCGTAATTGATGTTTCAACATAGCAGAGTTTCCTCGGGATTTTGTCTCCGTAGAGATCTTGGTCACCTATCAAATAATATTTTGCACATAAGTTCAAACCATCGCATCTGTTTAAAAGTCGAACGATGTGGATCAAAATAAATTTTTAATACACCTCAACACGTAACAAAATAAACATTTATTAGAGTGGCAAGAAAGAAACGTGTATGTACGTGATCCAATTAGGAAGAATGCTGAGATAACGTAATCCGTGTTGGGATTGTGTCTCAATCTTTGATAAACATAAGCAAAAGTAAATATTGGGTTGTTGCATAATTATTTTCCTACTTTGAAATAAAACAATTGTTTTTGTAATATTTATTTATTGAAACAATTAATTGACAATATAATCGCCATCATTATCTAGAACATGTAACCATCTGCTAGGCAAAGTTTCAATACCCTTAGCCCAGAATGAAAGTGGCTGAGAGGCAAAGAAGT
Organism: Cydia fagiglandana; assembly: GCF_963556715.1. NCBI lineage: Eukaryota > Metazoa > Arthropoda > Insecta > Lepidoptera > Tortricidae > Cydia > Cydia fagiglandana. Next base: position 18,166,947 of record NC_085943.1, read on the forward strand.
TGGCAATGTAATTTTTTAGGTCGCCGGAATTTTTGAATTTCTTTTCACGAAGATGCTGTTTCTAAGCCCGAAAAAGATGATAGTCGGAAGGTGCTAGATCAGAGCTATAAGGTGGGTGAGGTATTGTTGTCCAACCGAGCTCCTCTAGAAATTTACAGGTCATTTTCGCCGTATGTGGTCTTGCATTATCATGAAGTAATGATACTTCGAGACGTTTTGGCCTTTTTTCTTTAACAGCGTTCGCCAACTTCTGTAATTGATTCACTTAGGTTTCGGCATTGATAGTCTGATGGTCGTCCAGTAACTCCCAAAACAATATTCCTTGCGAATCCCAGAAAACTGACAGGAGAAGTTTCTGGCCATGCGGACTGCTTTTAGACTGTGTTGGTGGCCGTTTATCGGAAGGCAACCAAAAGGCTTTTCGTGCAACGTTCTCATAGAAGACCCAGGACTCGTCTCCAGTGATGATCGACTCCAGGAAGCTCTTTCTTTGGGGGCGCAACAGCAGACTTTCACAAATGTTGACACGTAATGCACGTTGAGCATCGGTCAATGCATGAGGCGTCCATCTTGACAAAACTTTACGGTAACCCATCGACTGCAGAAGGCGATGGTACTGTAGTGATATTTAAGAGTTTTCTCTAAATCCCTGGTGGTGGAATCCGGATGCAACTCAAGCTCACGCCACAATGCTTCTTCATCATCTTCTTATTTGCTGTTTCCCTCGAACTGGTTCCCAATTTGTGTTCGTATAAGTAAATCGATCGAAGATGTTTTTGGTTCATTTTTTAGATTTTAACTAAATCCCTGTAATAAACCCGCACTTATATTCCCTACGTGAAAGATTCGAGAACATACTACTATATACTAGATTTATTCTAGAATATTCCCGAGTCTACTGAAAATATCAAGAAAATTTAGAAGTGGGAAAAATGTTATGCAACAACCTAATAATTATTCATTAGTAAACAGCAATCTCGGTCAAAGGCAAAATTACAATATTTAAGCGACCTAAACCGCTAGTAGGACACTTCGCGCTTCACAAATTCTAGTAGTTGGCATCCTGTCTATCATCTTTATAGCTAAGAATTAACATAAGGTAATTCCCTCTTAACCTTTAATCTAGATATACAGGCTGGGAAGATAAGCCGGGCCCCATCGGCCATCTTCACTGCCATTGCGCGCAGAGAAGATGGCCGATAAAAGTGCTCGTGTGGAGACCACAGACTAGTAATCGCAGCGTAGGACGTCCACCCACAATATGGACAGACGACCTTGTTAAGGCCGCCGGAAGACGCTGGATGCGGGTCGCTTCCAACCGGTACGAATGGAGGTCCAAGGGGGAGGCCTATGTTCAACAGTGGACGTCTTATACTGAGATGATGATGATGATGATGACTTTGAATGCGGTTGTGTTTCTTTTTAAAAATAAAGGAATGTAACTCCTTTAAGTAAAATGAGCCAGCTTGAGGATTTAAGGTAGTTTCCCTCCAGGGCCCGACTTATCTTTCCACCCTGTATTTAGAGCTAGATTTATGGTATAGAATATTCACTGTCAAACAAACGCTGGAGATCACAAAATTATCTCATTCATAGTTAACGCATAAGGCGATATCTTTCAGCTGTGTGCGTAGACAAGATGCCAATCGTTAACGTTCCGTAATTATAAGTGATCAAACGAACTTACCTTAAGTGATGTTCGATCATTATTATATGAAGTGCTTCGTTCGAAGATATATAATTTACCATGTAGTATCTTTATGTTACTAGGCAACGAAACGCATTTTTAGAGCTAGATTTTAAAGCTGAAACAATAAAAAAGTTATTCCTTGTCTATGCATATTCTAGCTCCACAGACAATCTCACTTTTATGTCATTCTTTCAGAGATAAAGCATCACAACTCCCAAGGGTAACCAGTAAAGGCCCTAGCCTTAATTGGTCTGGGTTGGGTGGGTATATATCTTCGAACGAAGCACTTCATATAATAATGATCGAACATCACTTAAGGTAAGTTCGTTTGATCACTTATTATACTACAGTGCTTCGTTCTCGATATATAATTTACCATGTAGATGTTTAAAGCAAATGGGAGTTGTGATTTGTGACTATTCCTGTAATATTAATGTATTAATTATTCTTACTATAATTAAACATATTATTAGAACAAATCAGCCTTTTTATTTTCTTCACTTACTGATGTAGGTATATTTAAACATCTCAATGTTTAACAATTAGTAACAAAATAAAATATACTGCTCTCATGCAGCTAAACTTAAAATTAACCAATATTAATTCTAGGTACTTGTACCTCAGACAAGTATTTATAATGTTTAACAATAGGTAACAAAATATACTGCTCTCTTGCAGTTAAGTATAAATTATGAACAAAGATAGTTATTTTCTAAAAACCTTAATATATAGCTATTGCTAGGTAGGTAGATGCCTGCCTATTAAATACCTTATACAATTAATATAATTGCTACAACGATAAGATAGTATTTGCAAAATTGTTTGGGTCACTAACAATGGGTCTATTGTAAAATTTTGCAAATGTCTGTGATGACCCTGTCCAGCCCGCTGTACTTCTAATAGTATCTATAGATACACCTTTAATGCTGGCTGAAGATGTAGAAGCATGCCGAACAGAGTGACCTTTAAAAATATTAGTATCTATTCCCGAGTTTGCTAGCGTGGTTTTAATCCAGTGACTTAATGTTGATGGGGTGGCTGCTTTATAAGGTCTTTTTGTTGTTATAAACAGATTATCAATAGTGTTCCTAATACTTTTAGTATAATTAATGTAATACTGTAACGTAAGAGCTGGGCAAATTTCAGTTTCACTATAAAAAGGTAAAGCTAATATAGGCTGAGGGCGATCTGGAGCAGATGTTTTTATTATATCTGTAATGTTTATGTGTATTCCGGATTCAAGGCAAGTAATATTACTTAGTTTAATTAATGAAAGCGTTTGAACTCTTTGGGCTGTACATAGTGCAATTAAAGTAACGACTTTTTTGGTCAAAGTTTCTAAATTTAACGAGGAGCATGGGTGCCAAGTCTTTAAAGTATTTAAAACAATACATGGATTCCAAGTGATTTTATATCTAGCCGATGGTGGGTTTGTCTTGTAAAACCCTTTAAGAAGTCTTTTTATCCGTTCATCTTTACCAATACGAGCACCTATGATTAACGAGAGAGCAGATTTGTGTGAATTAAGCGTTCCGTAAGATGCGCCTTTATTGAACTGAATTGACAGAAATTGCATTATTTTTGGAACTGATGCGCACAATGGATCCATTTGGTTTTTCTGACAATAATTCCACCAAATTTTGAAAGTGACCTCATATTGCTTCAAAGTGTTTTTTGATAATGATGCTAGCATAGTATCTAAAGAGACTGTGGGAACGGCTTGTCTCATCATGGCTTGCCTGATAAGATTCCTGCCACCAGGATAAGCTGTTGATGCAAGGGGTGACAGCTCCTGAAAGGGGAGAATAGAAGATATTTATCTGGTCCAAAAAACAACAACTCCGATATGAGCATTTGTTGCATTATTGGGAACCATGGTTGAGATGGCCAGTATGGCATGACCATGATGCCAGTGGCTTTTTCATGATTAATTTTTTGTAAGCTTTTTAATATCAAACTGAACGGTGGAAAAGCATTAAAAAAATGGTTAGACCATTTTATTGTGAATGCATCTATATTTGTTGCATCTGGGTCTGGTTTCCATGCTATATATATAGGGCACTTAGCATTGGCCCGGCATGCGAAAAGGTCAATATCCGGAACTCCTAGTTGCTCTTTGATAGTTTCAAAGACATTATTATTTAATTCCCACTCAGTATCAGTATTGGTTTTTCTAGACTCTATATCAGCCTCTACATTTTCTGAGGATTTTATGTAAGAAGCAAATAACCATAGATTCCGCTCTTCACACCATTCCCAGATATTTCTAGAAAGCTTATTTAAATGTGGGAACTGAACTCCGCCCATACGATTAATGTAAGAAATAGCAGTTTTATTGTCCACTCTTAGTAAAATATGTAAATGGTGTCCATTTTTTACAAAAGCTTTCAAAGCTAAAAAAATGGCTAATAACTCCAAGTAGTTAATATGGAAGTTTAGTTCTTCTTGCTTCCATGCTCCATTCACTCTGATATTATTTGTCACCGCTCCCCAGCCCGTCCGGGAGGCGTCTGTATATATTTCTAGGTCATACATATGGGACTGAAAAGATCTAGATGTTTTAAAAATATTTTCTGCCCACCATTTAAGATCTAACTTTGTATCTGGATGTAAGGTTGTACTATTGTCATAATTATTATTTTGTTGCAACAAAGCTAAGTATTTTTGTCTTTCTAAATATTTAGTGTGTATCCATCCATACTGAGTAGCTGGACAAGCCGACACAAGCAATCCCAACAGCTGAGCCAAATCCCTTATCACACATCTGTTTAAGTTAAGAAATCTTTTAATTTGTTTACTAATATGGTTCCTTTTTTCCATAGGTAATTCCATTCTCATACTGCCTGTATTGTACACAAATCCTAAAAAACTACATGTTTTTGAGGGTTCTAAATTTCTTTTATCAAAATTTATTACAAACCCCAAACATTGTAGAAGTGATACAGTTTGTTTGACATTGTCTAAACATTCTTTATAATTTGAGCCTATGCACAGTATATCATCTAGATAAATTACATTTTTATAACCTTTCTCTCGTAAGTGTGCTACAACAACTCTCATAATTTTTGTAAAAATGTAAGGGGCTACAGAAAGCCCATATGGCAATGCTACAAATTCATACAATTGGCTATTGTATAAGAAACGTAAGTATTTTCTATCATTTTTCTTAATAGGCACAAGTAAATAAGATTCCTTAAGGTCTATTTTAGCCAAGTAATTATTCTTATTTATCATTGCCGCAGCTGTCCTATGGTCTTCCATTTTAAAATGGGCTATTGACACAAACTTATTTAAATTCTTTAAATTCAATATGAACCTTTTACTGCCATTAGGTTTTGGGATGAGGAAAATTGAGGATAGAAACTGATCCTGCACTGGTTCACAAACTGATATGGCTCCTAAGTCCAGAAGTTTATCAATTGCGGATTCCATATCTTGACTCTCAAGCTCTGAACTAGGTTGATATGCTGTTGGAAGGCAAGTTTGAAATGGTAAGCATTCAAAAGGTATATGATAGCCATTTTTAACATGTGATAGTATAGACTTATCATTAGTAATGAGATTCCAACATTTTGAAAAATGTGTTAATCTACCACCATGACATACCGTTACTTCCGTGCAGGTGGCTTCCCTTCCGGTTTGGCTTTCTTCGTCTGATTGTATGAGTGGTTCTTGTAGTGGGAGCTCCTGTATGACTGGCGTTTTTGCCCGCTCCGGTTGTATGGCTTCTGGCTTTGATATTGGTAACGAGGCGGGCCCCTGTAGTTTTCCTGATTATATGCAGGTTTCTTATAGGTTTTCTTGATAGAATGGGAACTTTTTTGGGCATACTTTAAAGCCTTAATTTTTTCTGACAAGTCACTTCCATATAGATAATCGTCACGTTCAGCCTCTTTTATTAAATCTAAGAATTTTTTATCTAATATTGGCGTGATTAACTTCTTCCTTGATTGTGTCTGGTTATGATGTAGATCGCTGAGGATTTGAGAAGCCTCGCTGAGCATATTTATGATGGTGGCTCGCTCTCCTGTATTGGTAGCTAGAAGCGATAGTGCCCTGTTCAAGGCTGTTATGCCATGCCCCAATTGCTGTTGCTCTTCTCCTATCTTTTTATCTCGGTTTTTCTGTTTTTCTGAAATTGTGGCTATAATTTCAGGATTTAATTTTGGTGCTTGTAGAAGCTGACAGTTGTTTGGTACCATATATTTTTCCAGCAATTGCTGTCTTTCCTTATAATCCCCTAAGCCATTTTTTAAAATGGGTGACCATAGTTTTGCTAAGTCCCCATTTATATTCGGTCCATACTTAAGTTTTTCTTTTAGGGGTTTTCCCAATGCTTGTAACGTTGCATTGTCCAGTGTGACTTCTGATAGGTCAATTTCTGTTGGAATATCAACACCAGGTTCTTGTTCTTGTAAACCATCGCCAAGATTAGAGTTCATATCTGGTTGTTGCTCCCCACTTTTGCTAGGAGTCGTATCGGCATCTGAAAGACGTATCGATACGGTATTATGTCATCTCTTGGTTAACCATCATGTGTGTATATCTCGTATACACCCCAGGATGAAATAAAAACACGTCAGTGTATCACGTACACCACCCGTATTTACTAAAACACGTCAATACGTCTTGCGTACCACCCGTGTAAACAAGTTTTGCTTGGTAACCGCCATTTTTAGGTTAAGTACTGTTTTGACAAAGTAAACACTCTCCACTCATTTTCCATCCATTTTCTGTAAGAAATATCAATTAGCAAGGCATGAACGATAATTCGCATCCGAAACGTATAAGTCGTCAATATATGACGGCGATCTTGAACGACGTCCCCGCCGGTGTTTTTTTTCTTTTAAACGTTGTATTTTTCTCAAATACTTGTTAATTTTGTCATCCTCTCTCTTCCTTTTTGGCATATTTTAAGTCTTGTTATGTATTTTTCACTGGTATTTTTCACAAAATTTCCAATGACAGCGTTCGTCGCCGCGCAAACGTAAAGAATGACATAAAAGTGAGATTGTCTGTGGAGCTAGAATATGCATAGACAAGGAATAACTTTTTTATTGTTTCAGCTTTAAAATCTAGCTCTAAAAATGCGTTTCGTTGCCTAGTAACATAAAGATACTACATGGTAAATTATATATCGAGAACGAAGCACTGTAGTATAATTATTATTATATTCCCTACGTGATGACGTGTCATTTACATAATCTCGGGACCATGGGGTCCCGGACTTTTGGTAGGCGTGCGTGGGGCCGAAGCCAACACGTAGAGACCCCTTGTAAATTGACAATTTACTCTAAGTGTGATGTGACACTAACCGACGATTACCCCTGTTTGCGCTATAGTAGTGCACCCAAGGACAAGCCCCGGTTAGTGTAGGACTATTGCAAGAAAAAGGAACAAAAAGAACTGATGGGCTATTGGGTTGAGATGCTAATGGACTGGTAACTGTGACTATGGAAGAAACTATGGCACCTGCCTTGATCATATGTTATAAAAACACGAAAAATAGGCAGGTGGTGACTCGCCAACTCACAATATGGGTCCCCGAAAACGGCCGCTCGCACGGAGCGACAAGGGGACAACATCGCGTGAGCGGCTCAGGGTGTGGAGAGGTGTGCACCGCTTTCTACCCAGTGGCTGTAAGCAGCCACTGTGCCAACTCGCGTCTTAGGCATGTTTCACTTCCACCCTGCGAGCATATAGCTCTGACACCCCACTCTGGACGGCCGGTTAAGGCAAGCCAGAGGTGAGAGTCCTGCGGCCCCTGCTCAGTGTTCACTCCAGCCGGCCAATGAAGGCAAGCCGGAGAGAGGGGCCTGACCGACTCTCGGGGGTATGGGACCCAAGGGACGTCACTTCCCATTCAGCTCGCCACATATTATTATTTATTTATTCATGAACAATGTGACAATTATATTTGAATATAACTACATACTAAGCCATACATAATAGCCGTAGAGTCTCTGTCGCACTAATAAGGAAGAGTGATAGAGAGAGACTACACTACATGCGCTACGGCATCTTGTCAACGCACCCTTTAGTGTCGGATTGTCGAGTTTGCTTGCTCGATATACTCGTCGTTCAGTGCAGTCAATACACTGGAGAGTATTTAGGCAGTGATAGCGATTCACTCGGCGCGCATAAAGGTACCGTTCGGATTCAGACTAAACCAGTGTCACTGACTCGCAAATCGAGCAAGTCTTGTTCGAGCAAGACTTATAATTTAAGTTTTAAGGTTTACCTTCGACGTTTCGAGGACGGGGCGGCGTTGTCCCCGTGATCTCGGAGAAGACTGGCTAAAGTTGACATCAACAACTTCTAGCCGCACGAGTTTTTAAAACTACCCGCACTAAAAAAATTAAAATCTGCGCTGTGTAAAAATCGTGAAAGTTTAAATCAGTGTTTAGGTTTTGTATATTTTTGTGCGATAAGGACTTACAGATATGCATGCTGACAATTTCCCTCGGTAATGCAGCACTAACCAAAGCAAGCCTCGTTAGCAACCCGCTTATTCCCACTAACCACCGTTCGGTACCGCGGATACTTTGCAAAGGACCACAGGCTGTGTTCCCATTGCATACCCAATCAAACGCTCTAAAGACCTACGATGGCATCCAGATTTGCTCTTGATTGATATAAACTTTATATCTATAAAAAAATCAGCAACTAAAGCCACATTAAAGGATATTTGGGCCCAAGATTGAGTGGCTTGGAGTGCGTTGATGAAAAGTGTTCACAGTCATGAACTACGACCAAGAAAAAGCTATTACCTGTCTCGCCTTTGTACTCACATTTCTAATGAGTGTGTATAATTAAATGCTCTTACAACTATTACTTTTATAAGGAAATCCGCACAAAAACCAAAGTTGTCGACAATCGACATAGCTCAGAGAATATTTTGCCAGACTTAAATGGCAGTGGGCGGGCTACATTGCTCGCAAAACCGATGACCGATGGGGCAGAAAGGTTCTCGAGTGTCGACCACCGAGATGGACCGATGATCTGGTTAAAGTCGCGGGAAACCGTTGGTTGAGCAGCGAATGACTGTTCTTGTAGAGATCCTTGAGGTAGGCCTTTCTCCAGCAGTGGACGTCTTAAGATGATGATGATGATGGCTACTTTTACTACAATCAAAACCTGCCCGAGCTCGGCCAGAGATCGGAATAAGACTCCAGATCTCGTTGCAAATGCAGTGGCTGAAATTTCCGTCGCACAAAGGAGTCGTCCTAAGGGAACATTCCTAGTTCTGTGAGACGCGGTTTTGAGGGTATCTAACCTAGATTTTTTTTTAATGGCTACTGGCAACTAATTTGCAGCCAGGCTACCAAAAAGGTACTACAATTTCATTATGTTACGGCACCTGTTAGTTTATTAGCATTTCCTAGAATATACAATGTTTTTGTTATTATTGTTATTGTGAATTAAACATTAACCCCCTTATACATAAAACTTTACGGGCGCCATTTAAATAAATTATATTTTTTACCTTGTTCTTACAAATACATATGTCAAAATGACAGATAAAGATAAACGATTATTAGCTAATTCAGATTGTAACGCGTTTATAAACAACGTCTTAAGTACACGGGAAGATGATTGAAGATGCTCCATGTCTCAGGTGTATAAATTTAAAACATTGTAATGAAACATCCTTATTCTAATTGAATAATTAGAATAAGAATTCGAAACTTAAACATTTAGATTGATAAATACTAGAACAAGATAAAGGTACTTTAGGAAATGGGCCCAAATTAAATTGGTAAGGTAAATATAATACAGTAAAATGCTACCGCCATAACCGAGCGCATAAGTATCCCAATCGGCATAATCAAGAATAATAAAAGATGAGTAAGAATAAGTATCTAGTAATATTTAGTATCAAAAAGTAGAAAGTCAGAAAAAAAACATCTAACTTTAATTATTTCCATTTTAAATATTCAATAAAATGGGACATTTATATGTTTGTCCTGACGTCTCAAACTTAACGTTACGTAGGTACTTCATCGCAGGAAGAAAAGTCTCTAAATTTAGGACCAGCTTTTTTTTTTAAAGAAATAGACTATTGCTAGGTATAATTTAAAAAGAATACGATTTTTAATTTTCATATGCTTGAACGTTGTGCTGCTGTTCGTGATTTTCCGTAAATGCAGCCAGTTTTCCAGCCTAACTGAAAGATAAATAGAAATCAACTGCCGAGTTGAGTTTGGAAGAACGAAATCCGATACAAAATCTAGCAAACGTCAATAACCAGCGGTCATCGCTACAACAAAAACATGAAATTTCGCCGTGGCTATACAATCTCCACTTATCGTTCCGATAGTGAGACGGTGCGGGAAGCCGAACGAGTTTTCACGAAGATTGAACGTGGCCGGTTCGCAGTTTAGATTAGAAAAGTTCGCGGCAAGCGGCCCCGCGACAAATTGCTTTACTAATACAACAGATTTCGGACTTTTGCCCCGGCAAAAGCGTCTGCAATTTTGATTTTTCAACTTTCAATTGGTTACGCGTTATTGTTACCAAAGTGACTGAAATTAAAATGGGATTACCTATCTAATTTATTACTTATTTTCATTATCAAGATTTAAGTAAGTAAAGACTTTATTGTACGGAAAGAAAGGAATATTGGTTACATTAAAGATAAAACATAAATGTATAGTACAAAGACGAACCTATCCCTAAGAGGGTTCGCTTTCAGTTAACCTACCTAAAGTAGTAAATATACCTAAAGGAGTTTTATATATTTAGGATAGAAATGCAACTATTTTACCTAAAGCAGTAGGCTTGTCCGGAATTGATGTGTTGTTTAATATATTTAAACTATATTTCACAACCAAAAAGAACAAATAGCGCGCGTAGGCCAATCAAATTGCATCCGAAAAATCTTTTTCACCAGTATCTGATCCACAGAACCTTGCTGTTAGTGCCATTGTAATGACGGTGGGGTCGTGCATCGAGTGATTCAGCAATCCAAGAAAAAATGTATCTTTCAAAGCTCCCAAAAATTCTACACATCCTAGGATTACGCTAACTCGTTAAACGCATTTATAGGAACAAATTAAGGTACCTATTCAAAACAATTTCCAGCATGCTGGGAAATAATTCCTTAAAACGCTTTTTTATCTAATTTGATTAGCTATATATTTAAAAATTACAAGTGGGTGAAAAACAAAATCAAATTAGTATGCAACTATTGATGTAAGTTCTACGCCAAATAAGTACCTACACACAATATTTTGCATATCATCACTATTATCAGTAGAAATATAATAATACTCGTATGTGGCATATCACTATTAAAATCTATCTAATGTCATGTGTAAATACCAGTACATTTCGCTTTCCCGTAACGTACCTAAATCGAGTCGAGTCTTGAAATTCGAAACATGTATATCTTGAAAAGTTTTAAATCACTGGTGTTTCGGAAACTGTTGTCGGTACGTCTGGAATGCTGCCAGGTACTATCGATTAGAAGGCGCCAATGGAACTCGATTTGTCTTTAAAATTCAACTGTACATTCTGATTTATTATTCGCCGCTTTCAATCGTTTCCGGTAGATAATAGAGTTATTATTTCTGGTGGTGTGATTCGTGGTTATTGTGAACGTTACTCGCAAAATTTGAGAGTATTCAGATATTCACAGATTCATATTATAATGGAGTCACAAACCGGCACGTTTGCTTCAATAATAATAATAGCGAGCGTTTGGAAATAATAGCGTTACCGTTAAATAGAACTGGAATTTCTAAATTAACATAGCTATTCGTTCATTCAGTTTGCGGGTAGAGGAAATTTAATCAAGCTGAGAAAAGTAGCCAAAGGACTGGGCACGTGGCACTTGGGTAGAGCAGTTGGCTGGGTTAGATCACGTACAATAGTTTACCCTCATTGATAAAATAACGCGCCGCAATTACCATTCCGCTAAAGTTCTTTAATACAAGAGTTAGCCTTTGGAGTTTGGCTTTGTCTTGTAACTTTGTACCTTGGCATAAGTATGGAGGGAAATATAGGTATGTACACATAGACTAAAGAGTAAACAAGTAACAGGTAAACGTGTTGTTACTTGTAATCCTGACCTGCGACTAAGCGCGTACATTTTCCATAATTATACCTACATTGGGGCTTGACTACCGCTACCGTTTTAATAAGCTACTTCATCGAAGACTTATGAACGTGGCAGAATTAATCATTCCTTGAATTCGTCACCGCTACAGTACTTCTTCCTTCTTCCTCGCGTTATCCCGGCATTTTGCCATGGCTCATGGGAGCCTGGGGTCCGCTTGACAACTAATCCCAAAAATTGACGTAGGCACTAGTTACAGCTACAGCACTATACCAAGTAATTTGATTGTTAATTTCCGGAACACTAATGTATATTAAAATAGCGTCCCTTTGTCTCTAGAGAAAGGTAAATATTAATATTTAATTATTTATACATTTATGACTTAGTTACATACCGGGTGTGGCCTGAACCATGAGCAAATAATTAAAACATAGATTGTACTCCTCAAATGATGACACTTTTGTTCAACAACTTTCAAAAATTATAAAGTATTTAGACTCCCTATTTTTCATACAAAATAAATAAGTATTATCTTCAATGGACGCCATCGCCACGCCATATCATTGTGATTGACGTTGCTTGTCACGCCTTAAACATAACAAAATTCGCAATACATTGCGTCTTAGAATAAACTTTAAAGTGTATTAAAAATCAAACCACAAGTTATTTTTAAAGGTTGCTGAACAAATGTTGGTCAGTATGAGGAGTACAGCCTACAGTTAAGTATGGGAGCTACAATTCATTACCTATGACCGCAAGATGTCATACTCTATCTAGGTAGATAGAGAAGAATGGAAGTAGGTAAGTACTTACAGTAACTGAATTTTCTTTAAAGAAAGTTCTACGTTTACGGCGAAATAGGGCTCTACAGCGATTGGCTTTTTAACCGTAGCCTCCCGGCGAGTTACGCAATTCGTTTCAATTTCTCAGTAACGAGATAATAGACCGCAGTCTGAGAATAAACATCCATTTTCATCATGTGCCCGAACTATCAGGTCGATTAGCTCTTGACCACCATTTTAACAAATAACTGGAATGTTTAGTTGTAAAGTAGATTTTATTAGAAGAAGACAAAGCTGGCTATAATGGTAGGTGTATAAAAAATAGTATTTCTTGTAAAATCAGCAATGTACATGTAATGTGTTTTATGATTAAACGCTTTTTTACTTTTACATGCGTGACAGGCAAATTAGGTATATGAAGTGGGAGCGCAAATTATATGTTGAACCTATCTAAAGGCTAACCTAACCTAACAACGTAGATACATTAAAACGGCTTCCTTAAATTGGTAGTGTTTCAATACATTTGTACTGGTAGTGTTTGTAGCAAAAATGTATGTGTTCTAAATACTAGTGTAGGTACCTACTAAATGAAAACGGTGTTAAGCCTGAGGATTAAACCGACCCTTGCCTTTGTATACCCACCCCAGGGCCATATAATAAAAACCAAAAGAAATTGTACCGTTTTACAAGATTTCGTCATTCAATTCGTACCTTAGTAATTTATATCCCCGATCCCCGTGAGCCGTCCGATCTCAAAATTTAATTTTGGATGTGAGAATAAACGCCCGGCCAAATCTTAGTGAACTTCAGAGAGGCTTTGCTCAATTCAAACCAAAGTGTAGGTACCTACAGTGTGTTGTGTTTCAGAGCTGTTCAAATACGGACTTAGGACGGACTTCCAAAGAGATTATTTCGTATATTTTCCTAGTATCCCGTCGGGTTTTTGTAGGAATTAATCACCCTTATTTATAAGCCAAGTTGAAGAACAGAGATTACGTGGGCCTTGACAATGTCTAATGTCATTTGTATGGGCAAAGATTCCGAGAACGGGATGTTTCTTTTATGGATTAAAAAGCATCAGCGAAAATGGAAGGTCACTCAGGTCTTGTTTGCGAAGACTAATCAAGAATGTACGCGTAGGAAGCCACTGTCACGTAGATTGCGTTATCAAAACCATTTTAATTACTATGATCCAATTTTTCATCATTAATGTTGGTTGTATTAGTAAAGAAATATTGAGGAAACCAAAGCATATTTTGTATCATAAAATTAAATAGGTACTTAACTGGAGTGAACTTAAGTGAAAAAGTAGATTAACAATTTGAACAAGATCAAAGAAAGTATAAAGCCTTGTTCTTAAGTAAACGCGCGCGCGGGCCCCGGTTATGAAACTTAAAATGTTATCGAGAGCTCGTCAATATAAAGAGCTTCCAAATTACAAGCCACGCCAAGGAGCTATTGGCGTAATACGGCGTTTACGTATTTTCATCAAACTTCGGAATAACTGGCGTCTCCACACGCGAACAGAAACGTTTCCTATTATTTCACAAATGTCATCAGAATATCAAACACCCATTCGTGTGATCAGCACGTTCAGAGCAAAATCGCCTCTCAGATATTGTTATAACGAATGTAATCGTGTGTCGGTAATGGCAACGCTCTCGGCCGGCTGCAGAGGTGTCATTTGAATCTCTTACCGAGTTGAACGTTCAAGAAAACCAATATAAGTATGTTCTCCCACTGAGCAATAGCTGTAATGGATCTCGAGGTCTGCGTAAGTCTGGTTGGTATTAGGTGTCAACTTGCCCAAGCTCAGTGAGTGCTAACAATAACCCCGCCAGAAGTGCGATGCGAGGAGTTGTGAGGAGCGAGTGTTTTTCACAGTCTCATTATGTGACAATTCGTATTCGAGGCCAGGCGGGAGCCCCCAGTAAGGGAAAGGTTGGAGGGTATCACCCTCTAGAAACGTCCTACTTGATCGTGCTTTTACGAACTTCGTAAACGATATTGATTTTCTCGCCTTTTAGTCTGAAAATACCTTTGAGTATGCTTGTCTGTCTTGATGACAGAAACCTTTTAAACACTTCAGCGTTTTCATCCCTAATATTTGATTTTATACGGGCATACGTGCACGAGAAGAAAATCTTTTATTTGTGAAATGTGTCGCTTCGTTATTTTGTAACAAACTACAAAATCTCTCTAACAGGTGTCTTCAGCCGAGCAAGTTACATATAATGAACAGGGTGCTCCTAAGGTGCCCAAAGGATTTTCATGGTGTGTATTCGTTATCATATTTAGAGACTTTAAATTAATATGAAGTTTCCGATTTGGGTTTGACCTCGATTCAAAGAGCCGTAAAAAAATATAATGGCTCTGTGTAAAACGCTTTATCGATATCGATTGCATTGCTAAGTTAAGTACATTACATTATATTTAAGGTTTAGATATACTCGTAATTACAGAATTGGTATTTATTACATAAAGAAAAAAAGAAAAACAACATAAAATTACCATATGGATAAAACATAGTTAATAAAAGTTAATATATTTTTAGTTCATAATAATTAATGTCTTAGGACCTCAAGAATAGGTTAATAGAAGAATAGGTCAAGTATATGTATGCTTGGTTAATATTATTAAAATCACCCTTTATACCTAATACATATTATAAATAAACAAATAAAAAAGCTGAGTAAAACCGTGAAAATAAAATCTCTTGGCTTCAAATTATTTTTTGTAAAATAGGTTTTTCTCCTTTTCTGTGTGTATTACCCACAAGCTGAGAACATTTCAAACTAATATCAAGCAAAAAATGTAAAAGAAATAGCTAATCATGAGATTCATGAGGCTTCTTTACTCAAACCACGTATGCATACTTATATCAAGAATATGGATATTTTGGTAAATAAATATTGTAGCTAGCTCTTATTTTTTCACTAAACAACAACCAAAATATAAGTTATTTACGTAACACTAAAGATTCATTTTAAGTTTATCAAACTGTAAAAGCTGAGATGGTGGCTACAGAAGGCACTGATTAAACAACTTTTTTCATTTCTTGTTGGCGACGTTGCAATGGACGTGATTTGGGCTACTATTCCCGCATCTGACAGGGGTCGAGTGCCCGAAACGACTGCTTAGCCGTAGTTTGAACCAAAAGGCTTAAATTTAGTAATCCCAGCCAGTTATATATTCCCTTTTGGATTTATTAAAGGACAGTCCACCTTGAAAAGTCCCGAAAATAAGTAGATGATATAACTTGGGTTAGCTGTGCGATCAGCAAACTTGCTACGGTTGATTAACTATTTGTAAAGCCACTCACTCGCTCTTCGTTAGAATTAGTTCTGTTCTGCCGTTGGTACATACGTAATACATTGCAACTGGCGATATTTACCGGCGAGGCACATAAAGCTTGTCTGTCAATCGTTACTTGTTTAAAAAATGGTCATCGAATTTGCATTTTGTAGATATTATTATAATTAGTTTTATAAAACAATTTGCGGTATACCGTGTAATCCATGTGCAGTTATCACGAATATAATTATTTACACCTTACAGTATGCCTGTTTAAATATTAAGTGCGATATAGATTTTTAGTCAGTACACGTATATGTAGGTATCCTCCTGAGCCCCCCCTTGTCATTTTGAATTAGGAACCTTCTTGTATTCCATTTTAATTCAAAATTCCGTTTGGATTAAATCCTTCATAAAGGCCTCAGGGACTCAGGAGGATGAACGCAAAACTGCTACACACTTACTGCGTTTACTATTTTATTAAGGACCACTTGCACCATTCACTTACCCGGGGTTAACCGGTGAAACCCGGTCATGGTTAGTTCGACACTATGTTAACGGTTTAACCAGTTAACCCCTGGTTAGTGGGATGCTGCAAGTGGCGCTAAGGGTCCCTGACTCGCTTAGTAAAGATATGAGATCATAATTCTGATACTTTTTAAGTACCTAACTTTTACAGTGAAAACGATATGAGCGTGAGTGTCGTAAAAGAATACACTTGACCTAAAATGTTGTTGTGAGCAATCTTTAGATTATAGTTTCTAAGATAAGATAGCCAGTATAAAACCCTCTACCCAAACCACATTTTTCTATTAAATCCTCGCAGCAGGTGTGAACAGGAACTAATTTTAAAGCGTTCGCTATTGACATTTGAACCATTTGGCCAGAGTTATGGCCCTTCCTTACCCTAAACGTTCGCCCGATTTATCTCAACAAATTCCCAATGATTTCTAGATATTGAAAGTGGGATGAAATACTCAGATTGCCGTTTTACAATGGAATTGAGTTCGAGAAAACTTAATTTATGGAAACCGTTAGGTAAAGGGAAAATGGATGAATGCAAGTTTTATTAAGAGTTGGGTTACAAGAGTAGGTTTCCATATGTATTATTAACTGGGAACTCCATGTTTGATATCATACTCGTACTCGTAAAATCTCGTCAGGTGACAATCAAAACTCACTAATTAAATACTATCACAAGTTATTAGCTATAGTGAACCATATTAACAACCCAAAATGTTTGATTTTTGATTAATTGTTTTTTAGTTTTTAGGGTTCCGTACCCAAAGGGTAAAACGGGACCCTATTAAGGGGCCCACTGATTAACAGTCCACCGGACCGTATCGGCCTGTCAGTTAGAACAAAATTTTGACAGTTCCGAACAACTGACAGGCCAATACCGTCCGGCGGACTGTTAATCAGTGGGCCCAGACTTCGTTGTCCGTCCATCCGTCCGTCTGTCTGTCACCAGGTTGTATCTCACGAACCGTGATAGCTAGACAGTTGAAATTTTCACAGATGATGTATTTCTGTTGCCACTATAACAACAAATACTAAAAACACAATAAAATAAAGATTTAAATGGGGCTCCCATACAGCAAACGTGATTTTTGACCAAAGTTAAGCAACGTCGGGCGTGGTCAGTACTTGGATGGGTGACCGTTTTCTTTTTGCATTTTTTCCGTTTTTTTTTGCTTTATGGTACGGAACCCTTCGTGCGCGAGTCCGACTCGCACTTGCCCGGTTTTTTTTTTACTTAGAGTTTTGGTTGTCACCCGAGTAGTGTAGTTGTTCATTTATATATATTTGTAAATAACGCATATTTTTCATTTTATACCTCGACGTTGTAACCTCATCAAAAAACAGTATCTTTCCAACCAATGTTTTGCATATTCTACTGTCAAAAAAACAGCACTATTTGTGTATGCGCGGTAGAGAGGATTTTCCAAATCCGGTTTAGGATTGTATGTTTCACGCTGCTTCGTTTTAAAAAGACGCATAAAATAAGAGTATTCATATTTCTACCTCCTTAAAAACCTGTACCGTGATTGTGTTTGTGTGTGTTGTGTTTGTAACTGTAGCGTGATTGTTGCTCACGGACTTTGTAGCCTCGTTAACACTGATTGCTCTTTTGCTCCCTCTTTGTAGATTGGAACGTCTTTTTTTATCAATGAACAGTATAAATATTTGGGTACAATTTTAGACAGATCAACCTAGCCCCAAACTAAGCAAAGCTTGTAGTATGCGTACTAGGTGACTAATATAACGCCTTAGATAACATACATAACTCAGGTACAGATAAATTACAAATACAAATACATCACAAAACAAAATACAAACACAAACAAAATCAGGTACAAATAGATTCTTATAAATTGACATTAATGTAATTTGTACTCTTATTTTATAGGTAAGTTTCTTTTATTTTAGTATTAATTTTAATTTATTTGTAGTTTTAGTTTATTTTAAAAAGTTAATTTATATTAAATATGTTACACATACATAGTTTCTTTGAAATAAATTTGTATTGACTATTTGTACTGTAATCATATGTTCGAATTTAAACTGTTGTGTGACATACTAACCTAATAATGAAGTCAAGTGAGTCTAAACCGTAAAATTATGCAATGTAATCATATTTATGTTGTGAAATAAATCTAACCTAATCTAATCTAATAAAAGTCCTTGTCGGGATTCGAAGCCACCTCCAACTTCATCGTGATACAGCGCGTCCGAAGAATATATAAGAATAGTTATATGTAGTGGGATACCTCTGACCTAATTCCCATATGTTACGCGTCCGTATTCCACACTCAATTAATCCAGTTAGACTACACGTCCTTGTGTTTCAATCCCGAATTATCGCATTTGGGTAAACACGGAAGGCCGGTCCCCAAATATTTGCCAACAGCAAATTAAGCTTTAAACTTATTTGTCGAATCTCGATGGGGGATATGTAATCATTTCACTCATTGTGTGAATTCGATTGACGATTTTATCTCTTGATTCGAATTGTTTTTATACTACGTAAACGAGTTACTTAAAAGTTAGCTAGAAGAGATCCCTTAAGGGGATACGTTCGCCTTTGTACACATTTACTGTGTTATGCACTTGTTTTGTGCAAAAAAGTGTTATACTACTATACTACTAACGAAGAGCATTTGTACTTTTGTAGCTCCGTGGTAGTTAATATATGTAGCTTATAAATCAAAGGCCGTTGGTTCACAACCAAGCGCGAGACTGACACATATACGATAAATGATAAAAACCCAATGATATAAAATTGTCATTTATATGCCATTTGGACCCCGACGTGTATCTATAGGTAACCAAGAAAACACTCATGTCAACATAATCGTATACAAAGTGATTTATTTTTAAATCTGAATCATCACAGAAATAGTATTAAGGATAGCTCACGTTAGACCAGGCCGTATCCGGAGCTACCGGCACTTATTTTTCTATTACATGACAGGCGATCACGTGACGTTTTCCATAGAAAACGATGCGCCGGAAGCTCCGGCCCGGACACGGCCCGGTCTAACGTGAGTCATCCTTTATCCTGCGCAAACTAGTGTCCATTAGACATGGGTTATTGCAGCGGGAACAAATAGCAATAATTCGATGCGAGTACCCCGCCGAGACTCGTACGTTACCCGCCGCGCGCGAAATGTTAGCCCGGTGAATTATAAGAACACGAGATTAATTTGTTACTGACGTTTCGGCCCGTTTTTACGAGCTTTTATGTATTTATTTACATGTCTATGTTTCAAGGATACGTTTTCGAGGAACTTATTTCGAATATTTTTTTGCAATGCGGGACCAGATCACTTGCAAGTGTCACTTAAGTGTTTAGATTAAATAATAATTACCTGTAGGCAAACTGTGAATACAGTTTTGCAGGGATCTGTTTAGATTTAAGCTCTGTATTGTTTTTCTGTAATGTGTGTGTAGTAAATAAATTAGTAAAAAATAAACGGCTCGATTCTGAAAATGTATTAGATCTCTACTAGACCTCAACAAGTTACGATATGGATAATTTAAAGATATTTGTAAGATAGATATGTCAAATTTGACGTTTCCGCGATTCTGGAGGTCCTCTTGAACGATTTCGACAAGATAGATATGTCAAATTTGACGTTTCCGCGATTCTGGAGGTCCTCGATTGAACGATTTCGACAAGTTATGACTTAGATATCCAAGTCACATCTAGTCGATATCTAATGTAAATCTAGTTGATCTCTATATCGTTTCTAGATCTTGTGATTATCTCGTTTCCCGAATACGCGTGAAAGTCTATTATTCTAATTGCGTTATGACATTCAAATATTAATATATCCCCCTGAAGCTTTAATTTAAAGGTACCATGTACTTTTAATCATGACAGAGCAATACCTATTTAACACCCTGATTTAACTAATTTAAACATGAACCCGTTGGAAAAATTCATACTTACTCAAAAATGCATTAAACCAACCGCCAAGGAACTTACTAAAACTAAAAACATTATAGAACTTGTCGACTTGTCGCCCGGGCTATTAGAAACTATAACCCGACCTTTTTCCGTGATATCGAACTGCTTGAGATTCAGGCGATTCAGCGCTGCGGGCGGAATTATAATTAACCGCAATACTCCAGTGTTCAAAAGACTTAAGTTTTCTGGAGTGCTGAGATAAATTAGTTCTTTGGAATCCGCGTTGGTAAAGGGAAGTCGGTAAGAGTTTCCGAACGGCTATTGTTTTTAATGAACCCTTAACTTTTTGCCTGACCGCGGAGAGAACATCACCTGCAGCCGATTTGAAGGGAAAATTAAATTACCGATGCGTTGATCTCAATGTCTAAACTTCAAAAAAGTTTTGAATTTATCCGTTGCTCACCGTGGCTTTGCTTTTTGACAGCACTTCTATGCCGTGTTCTGTTACTGACGTTAAAATCGCTAGATGTAGATATATCTACCCTATAGGGTAAACCAAGGCGAATCGGATCAAATTAAAAATCTTCTAAAAGTCTTATAACTAGTATCGCAGGCCAAGATACGCTCTTATGGCTCTACATATTTGTATCTTATTAGATTAAGATCATGTCAGATATTTTTGCGGCCTTCGTTGTTGTACGAGAAGGTACATATGAGCAAGAGATGTGTGACGTAGTAATAGAAGAGTGGAAATATATTTTATATTTAAAATATGTTTCATTAGTGCCTAACATATTTTTGGTCCTTCGAACCGGATATAAAATAAAGAACTATATTTCCATAATTTACCGTCTCTTACAGTTGTGTCAAATATTCTTACAGTTGTGTAACATATTAATGTGCTCATATCAATGCAATATTTCTAATAACTATCATACGATCTACGATAAAATATTTTATCACCTCTCGCAATAACACAAAAATAGATAAAGAAATAAATATAGCTCTCTATATTTATTTCTTCTCTATACAGGGTGTGGCCTGTAATAAGAGCAAAAAATCAAACTGGAGATTCCTTGGAGTACCCAAAGTTACCACCAAGTGGTCCCGATTGTTCAAAATTCTTAATTTAGGAGAAATTTTAATTTAAAGTCAAGTTTAGCAAGCAATGGATTTTAACATTGCGTTACGGTCGCTTAACTGTCGTAAGATGTCATGGTACCGGGACGTCTTGGTACGCGCCTTTTACTACAAGTTATTTTAAAAATGAATACAGAGAAGAGTAGCTCTTATTATTAGGAAGTCAGAACTCATTCAATATGCAATGACACGTTATGTTTTGTTGACAAACTCGAAATATTTTTTTTTGCTATGTAATGGAAATAGTTTAATAATTAAGACACGGGCAGTCTTTACACAATACCTAATTATAAAACGTTATTTCGTTCATCTGTGCAAAACTCCAAGTACTCTCTTAAGATAAACAGATTATTTGAACAAATCAAAACATATTTCATAAAATGATTTGTTTGTTCCCTAATAGTTACTCTCTGTTTAAGCACCAAAAGTCTAGACGTTTATATTAACGTATTTATTTAATATATCCCTTTGAACTTGTATTCAGGGCATGACACAAATAATGTTATTATTGTATGTTTAGTTTTCTACTAATGATCACCATATCACCCGAAATATATACAATAGCTGAACAAAGACCTCGTTCAAAGATATCTTCGAAAAGACCATTTATGTACAGTCACCTGTAATACTTATGTTACTCTTCAAATGCTGCAAAAATATGTGACATGCTCTTATGGCTCTACAAATGAGATCGTGTCATATATTTTTGCGGCCTTCGTTGTGTAACATATTATCGCAGGTGACTGTACTGCCGTTAACCCCATCATCCAATTAACAAAATGCACGTTATCTGAAGGTTATATGTCTAATATGGATCCACCTAATGGTTCCGAATGTAGAGACAAAAAAGAGCTTGTCGTTGCTGTGTCACTAGACATCAAAACTGCCTTCGACAACGCTTGGTGGCCAGCTATCTTCAAACGGCTCAAGCTTATAAATTGTCCCAAAAACATCTACCAAATTCTACTTAATCATCTCACTGACAGAAGAGTTGTCCTGGCATTTGCAGACTGCCTGACCGAAAAAGCTACATCCAGGGGCTGCATTCAGGGATCTGTCGTCGGCCCAGTTCTTTGGAATCTCATCCTCGACGAAGTACTGGATATGCCAATGGCCGAAGGTTGCCACATACAAGCATATGCCGACGATATACTCCTGATCTGCAGCTCCAAAAATGTTGCAGAACTAGAATGCAGAACGAACACTGCTCACTCACGCACTTGCTACTCAAGTTGTAAACTGGGGTAAGGGAGTTAAGCTATCGTTTGGACACGAAAAAACTAAACTCCTTGCATTCGTCCCCAAGGCTAAACAGGCACGAATCTACGTAGATAGAAATCGCATACCGTACAGCAATTCTTTTAAATACCTTGGTGTGATAATCGATAATAAACAAACTTTTATTGGACACATATTAACGACAATAGAAAAGACTAAAAAACTATACTACAAGCTACAACAATTCATTAGACCGACATGGGGAGTCCACACTGATAATATCAGAACTATTTTTCAACATGTTGTGGAACCAATACTCACATATGCAGCATCAGTGTGGATAAACGCCTTAAAATACCAAAAGGTCAATGACAAACTACTATCTCTACAAAGACTGTTTGCAATTAAATGCGTCCAAGGATTTAAAACGCTAAATACACCGCTGTCCATCACACTGGCCAGATTCACGCCACTACCTGCGATTGTGCGCTACGCGTCGGAGGTCGAGTTAGCACGCATCAGCCGACACTCCTCCCTATTACCGAACGACTTACCAATCGAATGCCCTGCACCACCATCATCTCTGCTACATCCAGCCCATAGACGCACAATGGAATACAAACACATTAACAATCAACAGGAACTAGATACTATAACAGAAAATCACCTGGCTCCAAACTCGTGGCATGTATACACAGACGGAAGTAAAGTCGACGGCAGGGTCGGGTCAACCTTTGTTATAGAAAAACACAACCGTCCGCCAATTGTAAAGAAGCTGAAACTGCACGACTGCTGTTCGGTATTCCAGGCTGAATTACTGGCTATACAAGAGGGACTCCGATTTGCGTTAGGTGACCAAGCTCGTCCACACAAAATTCTAGTGTTCTCAGACAGTAAATCGGGACTCACTGAAATCGCGAACCCAAACAGTTACAACCATCTTGCTAACGGTATACAAATCCTGATTCACAAGCACAAGCAGACTACAAACGTGGAATTTTTCTGGACCAAGGCACACTGTGGTATACAAGGGAATGAATTAGCAGATGCTGCAGCAAAAGCTGCCACTAAATTACACCGCGCCCCGGACTATATACGAATACCAATTAGTCACATCAAATATCTACTAAAATCCGAGCTTCGGAACGGCAGGAAAGATTACTATAACCCCTATTTCCCACCCACGATGATCACATGCAGTACCTGGAAAAGACCAGACTTACCTTTGCCATAACCCAATTCTTAAGCAATCACGGCTACCACAAGACATATTTACACAGATTTAAGATAGTCACTGACAATAAATGTCCATGCGACCCAAATACAGAGATACCACAGACACTCAACCACTTAATATATAACTGTCCAAGATTCTCTCCAAGACGCCACAACCTACTCATCACCTGTCAAAACCTTAACATCGACCCATATAATTTACAGGCCATACTTACAAAAGAATTTACCACAAAATGCTTCAACGATTTCATAGAATATATTGTTAACAATTTAAAATCTTTCAACGGCACTTAAAACGAAATCACTCATTTGTTCATTTGCTCATTTCTCAATCTCTTCCGTTTCAAATAACTTTACGCTACACACAAACACACACACACATACTACACTTAACAATCACAAAACACAAACACCATATCCCGACTAGAACAATTACACACCCGGAAACAACGTGTATACCGATAGCGCCGCGTTTCCGGTACATATTAACACCATTATAAAAAAAAAAAACACTGAGGCCAATTCAGATTTGAATTGTAATGTCTCAATGTAAGTATATTGAAAAATTAACCTACCTACGCACGGCCCGATTCGAACTTTAAGATACGTCAATTAATAGATCTAGAAACGATAATTATGGATCAAATATGTCAGTGACAATTGTGACGTTTCTTCAAACAAAAACGTCACTTTTGACACTGACATATCTAATCCATATCGTTTCTAGATCTATTAATTAACGTATCTTTAACGTTCAAATCGGGCAGCTAAACGATGTCAGTCGCGCGTACATGGGCCCGATTCTGAAATAGACATCTATTAGATATCTTTTAGACATCACCAAGATACGATAACGACATATTTAAGATCTAACCTGTCAAATTTGACGTTTGCGACGACGCACCTGACGATTTCCACAGGATATGATTTAGAGATCCAATTCACATTAAGGTATTAAGTTTGTATACACTAATAAAGTTTATTGTTAGTATTCACATCTAATAGATATCTTACTCCATCTAACGTAAAAGTGACATTGGTTGCCCGAATTGCGCTGCAAAAGAGAACTAGTTGATATCTAAACTATAACGTATCTAGAATGGATTTGGTACGTGTCGTCTCTTGTGAATATCTTGAAGTTCGAATACGGCAGTTTGCCTTCTGGGCAGACAGGCCAATTCGAACGTACACTGGCATCAATATTTGAATCATGTTATTTAGTTATCATGTAGGTATTTCGTTCGGCGCGGATGGCGAGGAATAGGGTAGGAGGGTAGGATCACTAAATAATAAGATTCAAATATCATTCTGATATCAGTGTACGTTTAAATTGGACTGTCACTCGCTTAGTATACTACTACACATTTTAATTAGGTACTTAGATAAGAGTGGCAGATCATCATGCGAAATAAGTCAATAACATAAGGACGATAATTTAGGCGTCCCGCGTAATGAGTTCCTTTAATGCCTCTTTGACTTCGATCAAGCACAAAATGAGAAAAATGAGATCAAAGTATTCCATACACATTACATATTTATAAGAAAATGTTGATTTCGGTATAAAATTTATTTCAACAGAAGGCTGAAGTAATCTCGGAGTCTGAGATGGATCTGCATTGCAAATATTTCCAATTTTATTAAGAAAGTGCAGCCACGGTCTGAATTTAATCCAGTGATCCGTCTGCATCACGTTTCTGACTTGCCGACTAATGTATTAGGGTTCCGCACGGGTCCGTGATGTCTCAAAGAAAAATCGGACGAGAGCGGACCAAACCCGCGGTGGATTCCTTAGTGTTTGCCTTTTTCTCAAAACTTATATTCTTTATTTATCTTTCTTCTTAGGCTAGGTCATTTATAATATGAATATAAAAGTAAAATATAAAAACACTTACAAAACAATAAAAAATACATATAAACACATTATAAAAAACCTAACCTAGGGTGCCGCCGGCAGCGGGGCAGGGCCCAAGCTGCCGGTAGTCAGGGCCGCAGAGTGAGGAACCGACGTACTATACGCGCCGTGTCCAAAATTACCGCCTTCTGCATCTGACCCTTGATCCAGCCACCCAGCGAGAGTCTCTCTAGGTGTTGGTCGAGACTCTTCGCTATGAGACCGTTCGCTGACACGACTATCGGAACAATGATCGTCGAGTCAATATCCCATATGGCGGTAATCTCATGAGCTAAGTCTAGGTACTTGCTGGACTTGTTCTTCTCAGCCTTCACGAGATTCTCATCATGGGGGATGGTGACGTCGGCGAGCACGGCCCGGCGCTGCGATCGGTCTATCAGCACGATGTCAGGCTTATTGGCAACAATAGTCCTGTCAGTGATGATAGATCGATCCCAATAGAGCGTGGCACGACCATTTTCGAGGACTGGCGCAGGTGTGTACTTGTAGTACGGCACTTCGCGGTCCACAAGGCCGTATAGGAGGGCAAGCTGCTGGTGAATAATTCTGGCTACGAGGTTATGTCTGTGCAAGTACTCGCCGTTAGCAAGATGAGAACAACCGGAGATAATATGCCTGAGTGACTCTCCGGGACGGCGGCATGCCCGACAAATGTCGACCGTACCGTCCTTCAGGATATATCTCCGGTAGTTATTCGTCATGATAACTTCGTCCGCAATTGCACAGGCAAAGCCCTCGGTTTCTCCGAAGAGGTCCCCGAATCGTAGCCAGTTCACCGACGCGGGTAGGTCTACATCGGGTCCCATGAGGGCCTTGTAGAACCGCCCGTGTAGCTGCTTATCCTTCCATACCGCCTTGCGGTCCTCGGTGCTTAGTACTACAGGTTTGCGCCAGTTCTCGTTCGCCAAGGAGAGCGGCGTGAGGCCCCTGTCAGCTGCCACCACATCACGATGCATCCCACACTCGTTGTTGAGAAAATAATTCCTGAGATTGTACACCTCACGGTTGTGGAGATTTTTGGCGTTTAGAAAGCCGCGACCTCCACATTTCCGTGGGATGTACAATCTCATAACAGACGAGCGTGGGTGCAGCATACGGTGTGTGGTGAGCAACTGTCGGACCCTCCGATCCAGGGCATCTTATATTATTATTAGCTTCCGTAAGATAATTTCTTGATGTGTGTTGTTAGAAAATTATTAATCTCTGACTGTAATTTATTTTAACTACTTACCTATCAATGAAAAAATCAACCGATATAAAAATAACTCATTTAACCAAACATGTTAGGTAATAGAATACACAAATTAGTAGGTTCACAATCACAACGTAGCAGCAAACGTTTAATTTGAGCAGGAGGTCGGGATTCTCTCTTGGCCGAGCAAGACACAGCTCTGTTTGTGCATATAGGTACAGTCCTACAGTCGTAAGCTTACCAAAGACGATCTTGCAACCCGTTTGAGGTACATGGGGCCCGATTCGGATTTTAAAATAGACATCTATTAGATATCTTTTAGTCATCACCAAGATACGATAACGATATGTTTAAGATCTAACCTGTCAAATTTGACATTTGCGCGATTCTGGAGATACTCTTGAACGTTTTCCACAGGATATGACTTAGAGATCCAATTCACATCTAATAGATCTTACTCTATCTAACGTAAAAGTGACATTGGTTGCCCGAATTGCGCTTCAAAAGAGAACTAGTTGATATCTAAACTATAACGTATCTAGAATGGATCTAGTACGTGTCTTCTCTTGTGAATATCTTGAAGTTCGAATACGGCAGATGGTTGACAGAACTGGACCAGAAGCACGAAAGTAATGTAAACTGTAAAGTAAAATGCTTAAAAGTACACAGTATGCACAGAATGACAAGAGTTAATAGTGGTGTCTAATAGGGCTTATTAGTACGAGTTTTCGGTTTCGCAAGTCTCGTTTGAGCCCATGCACGTCAGGCTTTACTGAATACCTGGGTTCCCCTATCTTTGGCATATTTTTTTTTGTAATAATTCTATTGTGCATAATAACTTTAGGCATAATATACTGTTAGCATAAACTCACTTGGTACTGGATTGTTGCGCATACGTGCTCTACGCATAATTTTTATTGATCGAAGTGTCTTTTGGCATAATTTTAATGTCCGAATCGAGACCTGGTATCTGTTTAATTTCGCATAATTTTATTTGTAATAAATTATTTTAGCATAATTCGCCATTAAGCATAATGTACTACAAGCATAAAATCTTATGGCATAGAAATGTTTTGCATACTTGCGAGAATCATATAATTATGTTGTAGGCCCAATATTTTTTGGCTGAAATTAATTCGCCGAATGTTTCGCAACTCGCAACTATTATTTCTCATAATTTCATTTCGCCGAATAATACAGTTTGTTTTCATGGGGTCGCAGTTCTAACTTAACCTAACCCACTTTTCTGGCAACAGTTCGTTTTCTTGGGGGTCGCAGTTCTAACCTAACCTAACCCACTTTTCTGGCAACAGTTTGGTTTCGTGGGGTCGCAGTTCTAACCTAACCTAACCCACTTTTTTGGCAACATTTTATTTTCGTGGGGTCGCAGTTCTAACCTAACCTAACCCACTTTTCTAGCAACAGTTTGTTTTCGTGGGGTCGCAGTTCTAACGTAACCTAACCCACCATGTGCCATTCTGCTAAATGTAGCTTATGACAGATGCGTTTTAGATCATACAAGTTATACCAAATAGAAAGAATCGAAATACGTTTTCTGCGATGTAAATATTCGCCTAAATCCTATTATGCTAAACAGATTATGCAAATCACATTTCGGACATTTAAACAAACGCAAAATAAAATTATTCGTATCAAAAGTCGGCCAAAATAATAGTAGTCTATTTAAGATTCGGACTTGCAAACATTCGGCCTATTGCATATTATACAAACTGAAGCTTTCTGCAAATTTAACATTCGTCGAAATACATTTCTGCGAAATAGGTTATGCCAGATGCGTTTCGGGTCACGGAAGTTATGCCAAATAGACGGAACCCGAATACCTGATACTGATTTGTCCGGGTGTCGCCGTCGACGGATACGTCTGAGAGGACATCATCATCATCATCATTAGTACGAACTGGAGTAATTTCATTTTTTTACTTCTTTTAGGAAAATATGAATTTTCATAGATCAGAATTCAATGAAAAAATTTACAATAACTCGTTTAATTTCTAGTTTTCCTTATTTCACATTTTTACAGACGACACGTAAAATGGTTTTATTTGTTGTTACAAAAAACACTTCCTTAAATCATGAATTGACTCCAATTCAAGTACCTACTTAAATTAAATGTTGTTCGTGCACTCAAATTAAAATTCTGAAAAAAGTATTCCATAAATATTTTCCATGAATCAACGACTGCTGATTCAATAAAAGTCAGAATCTGAATTCATTGCTTCAGAAATATTAAATGGTTAAGTCCAAATAAGAATAACGTTCAACGAATATGGATAGGAATATTTTTCGAATATTTTATACAAAGTGTTATAAAATACTCGAAATATTAATATTATATATGTAGGTGTGTATCCTATTTTAGTAAATAATATTGACGTTATTATTCAAATATATAGTGTTTATTTGGGATATTGGGTATCCGGATACTTTAACATTTTTAAATCACCATTTATTAGGCTAAACAAATGTTCATGTCCCTACAAAGTTACGCGGTTAGGCGGTTAGACCCAATAGTTTGGACCATCAGTCTTGGGATTTCCACTATTCTTATTCCAGTCCCTTGCCGAGCTCTATAAGTGACTTTAAACTTATAGATTTCAACTTGATTTGACATGTTACACTACAGGCATTATATAATCTTAACTCGCAATAACAGCGTGCATGTCGCGAAAAAAAGGGAATTTAAATGCGGGGTTTAAGTGTATAAGTATAATTATTTTGTTATAGTACCTAGTTAGTTTTCCGTTTTGGATAATCCACTTAAAGAAAAAAATCTACGTTGTGACGACTTTTTGCTCACTTTGCTGTCTACACAATGCTTTCAAATATCAAATATCAACATTTATTCAGCAAATAGGCCACAAGGGCACTTTTACACGTCATCATTGAATTTACATACCTACAAGCAAAATTAATAAAATAATAATACATAAATAATTTTATAAAATAAAACTAACAATTCAAACTAATGTGTTACAATTACTTAGAGATGTATATGGTCTCTTAATGTCGAATTACATAAAAAACCTATAATATTAATATGTATATAAAAAAAATACAGACACAAAACACAAAAAAAAACTATAACATTTAGAGGTGTAAATGTCTCTAGGTGTCAGAACTATAAGATATATATTTATTTATTAGTGCATTCGAACTTAATATACATACTTATAAAAACATAATTAAATAACTAACCTACAAAACTTAAACTATATCTAAAAATAAATAAAACTAAACTTAAAATAAATGATTACAAAATATCCACCTGCGGCATGGTGCCGAAGATGCTGGCAGCATTTCCTCGCTGTATCGCAATACTAATTATTTGCGCGAGGAAGCTGCCAGATCTACGGTCACCGGTGGCGTCAGCTATTCTTTTTGATAAGATTATATGTATAGTTTATCAAATTATCCTTATAGATGTATAGGGTCTCAAAATCCTGTATAATTAACACATTCATTAAGAGAAAAGAAACATACGAAGTTACTAAGTATAATAGCTCGTGTTAGCTTAAACAGACCAGTCTCCACAAACAGCACCCGTTCACGAGTATGACGCATATCTCAGCCATCAAGCAATGGCAAGCAATGGGAATCCAGAGCCAAAGCTAGTGCTTCACAACCGTACTTAAAGTGATAAGCCATTCTGTGATAACCGTCATTAATAACATGCAAAGAACTCTGAGCCCTCCTTACGAATCTACGGGGAAATTGAATTCAGCGGAATTATTAATTTAAACCAGATTAGAGCCACTCGATATATTGTTTTCAATTATAATAATATTAAACATATTGTAATTAACATAACATAATTGGTTTCATTGAACAGGATTATACATAATTGTAATTATAATTAATGCATAGTTAAGTGCAATTAAGTGTAATATGATTAATAAATTAAACGCTAATGACGTAAATATTACACACCCGTTCAATGTTACACTAGTGCAAACAAATATTAATGTTACCATAAATCTAAAATTTTTGGTTTGGAACAACACTTTACCCTCACAAGTACATAATATATTGTTATCGCCCTATCCAGACATCGGTCCTGTACCTTCTTAAGTAAGTACGAAAAGAGGTATTTACATATTTTAATGTCAATGTCTGCTGCCTTTACGCAGCCGATGTAAATAGTCTTATTATTATACAGAATTTTACCCACCCATGTGATTTTACCAAACATTACATTTTCATAGGTATAAGAAAGTTCCGTGGTCAACACAAAAAACTAGCTCATGATTACGTCAAAAGTCCCAGAAACCCGAGAGATCTCGGCGATCTCGTAAGTTTTTCCACGCATTTTTTCCAGCCAGCTTTACACTCGGTGCCGATATGAATGTGCTGCTATTTGTCAGGTTTACGTGGTTATTTCTACGGGCACAGGTGGAGCGGTTGTTCCGTGGAACGGAATCATAATGATGGATTGGACTTAGGGAAGTCTTAGCGTGCCGTTCCGTTTCACTCATTTGTGGGGCTTAGAGTTGGATGTTTGCTTTAAACTAAAGTGCGGAATGAAACGCCTCACGTGTTACCCTACTGATTGGTATTAGAAATATAACTCTATATACATACGTAGTGTATAAGTTGTATCATTGAGTATACCTATTATACATTCCTTTATTAAGTTGCAACTATTATTTGCTTGTTGTTTTTTTTTGTTAATAATAAAAAAATCATGTAAATTTGACCTACTTCCCGGTATCCGATTTATTTAGCATAATTCTTTTCTTCCGTAATAGACAATGCACAATGCAATGCTACGGTACTATCAAGGTAGACTGATAATGGAGACCAAAATATTATTAATAAACTCAATAAAAGGTAAGATCAAAATGTACCTATATTTGTCTGAATTATGAGATTTAAGAGGTGAAGATTTGATGCCCATGCCCATTTATTTGTAATGCAAATTCCTAGTTAGCAAATGCAATTTTTATTTTAAACATAATTGATAATAATTATAATTTTTGCATACTTTTACTAACATGGGGGTTGTATTTCAATTGTATAGATTTCGTGACGTGGCGTGGCAAGTCAGAGTGAGAACTAAGTACTGGACTTTTTTTTCATCTTAAATAAAATGGATGTGACTTGAATTAGAGCGTTACAGCATCAGAATAATTCTGGTAATGATACTGAAATGACAATACCACTACTAAACTGATATAGGTAGGTGCTCTGCACGAGAAATTCTCTATACTCCTGTATTACGTATTATGTAGTGGCTTTCTGCTTCACGGTGAATATTCACTAACATCCAACACGTTGTCAGAATTTTCGCATGCTCACATCGACACGCACATCACAACTTAAATTGAACTTAATTACCTCAACAGAAGGTTTGTTATAATGCTCAGCTGTCATGAAATACGAGTTTTGGGAGGAGACAGATGCCCTGTAAAGGGCTTTCTGCTGCTAAAGAGAAGAAAGTATTAAGTTGGTTCCGAACTTGAGTGTAGATGCTACATTTCTGCTGGGATGGCAACATCTTAGCCGTATTGGCACTGCATGCACCTCCACCGTTAATCGAACTCGAAGACGTGTTTGTTCCTGTGCTGTTTATTGGTATTGAATGAGACACGCCTGAGAAGTAAGACGTGTACAGCCGTATTCGAACAATGAGATACGTCAAATACTAGACATTGAAACGATATGGATTGGATGACAGTGTCAAACAAGTGTCAAAAGTGACGTTTTTGTTTGAAGAAACGTCAATTTTGACACTTGTTTGACACTGACATATCCAATCCATATCGTTTCAATGTCTAGTATTTGACGTATCTCATTGTTCGAATACGGCTGACAGTCTAGTAGTGCTACCTGCAATAATATACTACACAATGAAGGTCGCAAAAATATCTGACACGATCTTATTTGTAGAGCCATAAGAGCGTGTCACATATTTCTGCGGCTTTCAAAGAGTACATGTTATTGCATGTATGACTGTTATTAAGTACATATTTGTTTATTTATTATTACGTATTTAAGCAAACACGACACAGATAAAATTATACTTTGTCAATTGGTGTCAATATCAGTTTCGCAATGCCTGTAGCAGCAATGCCGCAGCGACACGAACGTAAGTTATGGACGCTGCAGCAGTAACGTTACAACAGTAACACTCTGCAGGTGACTTAATAAATAAGGACACCATTGAGACAGAATCCAGCTTTAAAGCATTTATGATATAGTATAAAGGCCTTATTTGAACTTTAAGGTACGTCAGTTAATAAATCAGTGTCAAATGTGACGTTTCTTCAAACAAAAAAGTCACTTTTGACACTGACACATCTAATCCGTATCGTTTTTAGATCTATTAATTGACGTTTCTTAAAGTTCGAATAGGGCAGTTAGTTAACGAACCCAATATAACGATCAGACGAGTATTTTATTTTATTTACCTAGTTAGGAAAATGCATACGTTATTTGAAATTCAGCGGGCGAAAGAATATCCGAAACCACATCCGAGAAGAGACATCGCATGTTGTAGGTAAGTATCATTAAATTTGTAATAGAATATGTCAATCAGAATTTAGTCGGCAAATTCAATTTTGGGGAATATTTTGACGATTCCATTACAGTTAGTACGATTTTGAACATTTTCAATGCAAAACAAAAGTATGTACTTTATTCCGCTTTGCAGGTATTAAACGCGGAAGTATTCAAACTCTGTTAGGCACTGGTCCCACCGCGAGCTAGTAAGCTATGAGCTATCGGCTATAAACACGAACAAAAGATAAGCACTCCCGTGTAAATAAAAGAGACACGGCGATATTTATAGTTACTCGCCCAACGGTGAGCTACAAATATCGCCGTGTCTCTTTTATTTACACGGGAGTGCTTATCTTTTGTTCGTGTTTATAGCCGATAGCTCATAGCTTACTAGCTCGCGGTGGGACCAGTGCCTTACCGTGCATAATGTATTCCATACTGTAGTAAAGTCTCTCAACTTCATTTGTATTGTATTGGTTTTATATTACTTTGCCTCGCATTGCATCTCTCGCGCACTAATAAGCGATATCAAGGTGCATTTACATGCCGTAACATTTTAAGTGTCACTTACGGTATGCACTTACCATTATTTGCTATAGTTGTTGTAACAAAATATATACCTACGTAATACGTTTTATTTTTGTGTTGCTTTTCTTTGCTGCGGTCTATCTCTTATATATTTCACATGTGATTGAATTTCTTTACATTATTTGGCAAGGCATATCACAGTACAAGTATAACAAGGACAGAGCTAAAATCAATGATCGGTAACATTATCTCGATATTGAAAAATCAGCTCTAAAATTCAAATGGAAACTGGAATTTATACGAGATAACGAGCATCCACCGCAGGATAATATTTGACTCACTCGTACCACAAATTTAATAATCATATTTCGTGCCATTGTATATCATTTATATTTAAGTATTATACTTATATGAAAGTAAAATAAAGGGAGTAATACTAATATTTATTATATATTTATATTTAGGTGCATCAAACTAATATGTAGTATTGTGCTTGGACTTTAAAAGCATTTCTCTCCTTTATGTTCCAGGCATCCCTTTGTCTATCTTAAATTAGAGACCACCAACTTTTTCCTCCACTATTCTACCCCGAGTAATTCTCTTAGGCTAATTACAGTGCATACTTTAGTGAGTATCGTCTGCTTCTAAAAGCTCGATGCAGCTAAACGAACCGTTAATAAAACACAAGTTCGGTAAGTGCTTCAAAAGGGAGATTAAAAAGTTTCCAAGTAATAAACGAGATAGCAAATTCAAGTGCAATTCCATCAACCGGGCACGGAAACGCTGACGGTGACGTGAATTTGGGCGCTTGAGTTTTTCGGCGGAAAGAGTCAGAGTTGCGGTCAAACGGAATGATTCCATTTCAGGCTATGTGCTCTCACGTACTCGACTAGTCGTATTAATTAAATGCAAGCCCCTGAGTCCATTTTACGAGGCCCGCAGGAGTGGAACTCGTTTCGTTTATCCTCTTCCACTCATAAGCAATTACTTTGCAGAAACGACTCTCCGAGACCCGAACGTGCAAAGAAATTAAGCTGCGCGGATTCAGGGTTTAGGTACAATTTTAATGGAGGTCAGCGATTCAGGTACGGCGCGTCAGGTGTTTTTGACTATTACACAGTTTTCCGGAGCATTAGTTGGATTTCAACGGTGGCGTTTTCTGAATCCGGTTCGGTTTTACATTCGTATTACTTTACAATATACTTTGGTACTTTTATGTATCTATGTTACTGTTAGCAGTTTAAAGAGTAATCTTTACACTGCTTTAAAATGTTTTCTGCGTAAATTATCCTTTAATACATACCTACCATCAATTGATTACGACCTAATTGTTAACATTGCGTTTCTGAATTTTGGATTATCGCTCGGTAGCAGCGGCAGCAGTAACAATGTGGTACAGTACAGGCACAACAATACCGGCTACTAAGGTACAGTCGACGCCAAAAGTTTCGTTAGGTACGTTGTCGTGGAAGATATGTTTAAATTTTTAAAGGTGCCTTAAAGGTGCAAAAGACAACTGTAATCTGAACTTTCAAAGAGGAAACTTGGCCTAATAAAATAATTACGAGGCCGGATTTTGTCCAACTTCTTGTTTGTAGTAGGGTCAGTAAGGAACACAAATGTATGGAAGTGCATGCACTTTAGTCTCAGGCGATGCCGCTTGGCACGATTGTTCCTTAGGTCAAACAAAGTTGATGTGGCCCGGTAGCCAGGAGATCGTACCATGCAGACCCCCCAAGAAGGGGGGGGGGGAAGGGTCGGCTCCCCAGGTCCAATCTATGCTATATTTCTTCCTACTCTTAGCAACTAGGGCAAGTTATATATCATTTTCGTATAAATTAGGGACGAGGAATTCATTTCTGAAATAATTATTATGCCTTTCCATACAAAAAAAAATATTTTAATACCAAACATGAAAATATTATATCATTTTTTGTGACAATTTTGGATGTTACAATCACAGTGTGGCGATTTGCACTAAATAAAAAATTAGACGATGTAGCCCATGTATTCTTTATTCTGGAAAATATCACTTTATAGTAGGCATTCATACATTATTTTGTAATAAAAAAATAATTTATAGCGCGTGGCGGTAACAATTTCCATACAAATGGAACTATGCCCAAAATCAAAGATTAAAAATGTTTACTAAAACACTGAACTTGACATTTTAAAAGTTTAAAGATAATGTTTTAATCATTTTTCCATGCGTATTTGCCCTTTTTTGGTACAAAAAATTAGTTGTTTTTATTTTTCTTCCACACAAACTTTCTCCCCCCCATTTCCCCCCTTAAGCGTTGATTTTATAAAATTTTATTTTATTTTAAACTTAAACCTGTCGCATTTAATTGATGTTGAAAATTTCAGCTTTATATCTTCAGGGGTTTAGATTGTATGATGTCTGGAAGTAAGCAGAGTTTTGTTAGATATTATAATGTCTGGGATATTATGAAATAAAATGTCTTTAGCTCAAACACATGTAGATCCTAAACTACCGAATATTTTAACCTGAACGTTTGAACATCGATTAATTACAAAAGGAATAAGTTAGTTATAAAAACAAATTTAAAAATATCTAGCCTTAAGGGGGAAAATGCGGGGGGGAGAAAGTTTGTATGGAGAAAAATAAAAACAATAAATTTGTACCAAAAAAAGGGCAAAACGCATGGAAAAATTATTAAAACATAATCTTTAAACTTTTAAAATGTCAAATTCAGTGTTTTAGTAAACATTTTTAATCTTTGACTTTGGACATAGTTCCATTTGTATGGAAATCGTTACCGCCACGCGCTATAAATTATCTTTTTTTACAAAATAATGTATGAATGCCTACTATAAAGTGATATTTTCCAGAATAACGAATACATGGGCTACATCGTCCAATTTTTTATTTAGTGCAAATCGCCACACTGTGATTGTAACATCCAAAATTGTCACAAAAAATGACATAACATTTTCATGTTTTGTACAAAAATATTTTTTTTTGTATGGAAAGGCATAATAATTATTTCAAAAATGAATTCCTCGTCCCTAATTTATACGAAAATGATATATAACTTGCCCTAGTTGCTAAGACTAGGAAGGAATATAGCATAGATTGGACCTGGGGAGCCGACTCTTTCACCCCCCCCTTTTTGGGGGGTCTGCATGGTACGATCTCCTGTCTACCGGGCCAGATCAACTTTGTTTGACCTAAGGAACAATCATGCCAAGCGGCATCGCCTGAGACTAAAGTGCATGCTAAATGACCTTACTGACCCCACTATTGAGAGACGTTTTGTCTGTACAGTCGACGTTGAATATATGTTTAGACTTTTGCACCTTATTCCTTTGTAGTAAGGAGAAAAATGTAAACAAATTTGACGTCAACTGTACCAATGGACTACTTTACTTATATTGCTAAAAGCGGTGTCTGTTTTATAAGTTGAAAAATCGCAAAAGCGAGCATTTTTCCTATTTTATTAACTGGAGAAGTTCCGGATCGTGACTAATTGCCCTACACAGTTTTATAGGTTTTTTGTTAAACAACTCTGGTTTCAATTAACAAGAATTTTATTGCAAACGTGTTGGTTTTCTTCGGCCTTGTTTTCTTCTTTTACGATGTTCTTTAACAAAAAAAAATTAAAAGCTATCTAATTAGCTTTTTATTGTAATTAAATTTTTACTTCAATTTCAACTGTAGAACTGATGATTTTCATTTAATACCAGTGCTAGACTGTGTAAGTAAGGAAGTATTATGGTAAGTATAAATAACATGCGATGCGGGTCCAGTTAGCCCTGGTCAAATTTAATTGTGACGTTCCACGGCAAAAAGTACCTTATGGCGGCAGGCGCTTACGTCGCATAGCGCCGCAATAATATTCGAGCGGCGTTAATAATAGCGTAAGCGCCAACTGCCATAAGGTACCTTTACCCGTGGGACATCACAATTGGTGTATTTGTTACATTTCCTAGGTAGGTACGTTTACTACGTTTATTCATTACTGAGTTATAAATAATGTTTGATAAATGCTGCTGATTGCAAAATCGTTTAAGGTAAAAAATGTTTTACCTTATTCTTTGTATAAAATCCATGAAACATAAATTATTACTAGAGTGTAGGTATTTACTATATAAATTCAAGTTCTGGTGACTCAGAAGACGAAACGGCTCTAAAGCAGAATCCTTTGCAAATTCAACAGTATCACTTATACTCCACTTCGGGTAATAGCGAACAAACTTTTTACTGCTGTCGATTAAAGTGAGGCAACTCGGATTTGGAATAAAATAGCAACGTACTTACGCGAATTGCCGCGAAGTTGCCCGTCTGGCTAAACAGCGTTTCAGAGGTTACAACAGAAATTGTTAGCTGTGTATTCTCCTAGTGAATGGTGTTTTTTTCTAATTCTAGACAAATACCCGTTGTTTTTAGGGACCCAAAGGGAAAAAATGGAGCTTATTACTAAGACTCCACTGACCGTCCGTCTGTCTGTCACCAGGCTATATCTTATGAACCTTGATAACTAGACAGTTGAAATTTTCAAAGATGATGTATTTCTGTTGCCGCTATAACAACAAATACTAAAAAAACTGGTCAAGTGCGAGTCGGACTCGCGTTTCAAGGTACATCACATTAAACATTTTTCAAAAATTTGTTTTGGACGTGTAACGTGACGTGAGTGAAACGTCTTGAAAAACCCGAAAGGGTCAATCAAAAACCAGATGTAACATGAAGTTTTCTGGCGTGGTAGGTTATATCTCTACAACTCTGAAGATTAAATGCCGAACAATAGCACAAGTGTCCAAATGCGAAGACTGAAGACCGAGCTCCGCATAGAGCTGAAAACTCGGAGCGTCCGACGGGTCGTGCTTCCTACAACTTCCGAAAGTGTTATAAAAGCGAAGGCCGAAGAGAGATAATTCCTACAGGTTGGCCAAAAAATAAGTGCATTTCCGTAGCCAAGGAGGTTTTGAGATTATACTAAGCAACTTTTAGTATGGGACCAACCCCGAAATCGCGAAAAAAAATGTATGCTCCCATAGAAAACGGACCAGCCAAAATGTATGAAACAGCCAAATTTTGGGGTTGCACGTTGGCAACGGGAATACACTTTTTTTTTGACCATCCTGTATAGTGATTTTTAAAAGACGTACATAACAATAGTAACCTAATCAATCAGTACTACAAGTACCATTGCGACTGTGTGCCAGATACACACAGCCTAGTCGCATTTTTTGTTTTCAGTCCGACTCACGCATGAAGCTAAAGGCACGTCTCTTCGGGACGCTTCGGGCCTTCGGCCTTATGCGGATATCGGCCTAGGGCCTTCCCAATAGCTGTCTACATCACGTTTCACTTAAACCATTGCGGCTGTGTCCCTATAAAAACGTAACTGCATTTTTGTTCTTAAATCCGACTCACGCTTGACTCTAGATTTCTAATAGGTTTTCCTGTCATCTTTAGGTAAAGGATTATTTTGTCTATTTTTTTCAGAATTTTAGACCCAGGAGTTTCGGAGATAGAGGGGGGGAATGGTCAATTTTTGTCTATTTTCTTGAATAACTTCTAAATTTTTTATTGTTAATTTATAAGAAAAATATATTTTAAATTCTCACAATGAGCTCTTTCGTTTGATATGTAACACGTAACACGATATTGTTTTCAAAACTTTGTTTTTTAATTTTATCGTTTACCCCCCAAAAGTAGCCCCTGTGTTTAAAATTCATTTGTTGACGTTACATATCCGTCTTTGGGTCACAGACTTCCATATGTGTACCAAATTTCAACTTAATTGGTTCGGTAGTTTCGGAGCAAATTGGCTGTGACAGACGGACAGACGGACAGACAGACGCACGAGTGATCCTATAAGGGTTCCGTTTTTTCCTTTTGAGGTACGGAACCCTAAAAGTACGGAACCCTCGGTGGGCGAGTCCGACTTGCACTAGTCCGGTTTTTAATTTACATTACAGATACAATACAACCGTGATAGCTAGTCACGGTTCATGAGATACAACCTGGTAACAGACAGACGGACAAACGGACAGTGTAGTCTAAGTAATAGGGTCCCGTTTTTACCCTTTGGGTACGGAACCCTAAAAATTTAAAATATTGCGTAACATCGGTGCCAAAATAAAATAAATAAAATGATTCTCCTCACCCTCTATCTTGTCTTGCTTTAGATCAGCGGTCGGCAACCTTTTAGCAGCCAAGGGCCACATGGTAGTTAACGGAGGTGACGCGGGCCGTACTTTGTTAATATTTATGACTTTATGAGACATTGTCGTTTGTCACTATTACATACAAAATAGTCAAGGCGGCACTCGGGCCGCAAGTGACAGGTTCACGAGCCGCATGCGGCCCGCGAGCCGCAGGTTGCCGACCGCTGCTTTAGATGATGACCGTTCAGTGTCGCGAAGCTGTATTGTCAAAGGTATAGATTGATACTAGACGTGGAAGGTTAAGTGACGAATTGACGTGTAAAAATCTAGTTACACTTCTCTCGGCTCGATTCGGGAAATGAATGAGAGACTTATTAGATATGAAATAGTAAAGATATGTGTCGTTCCACTGCAAAAGGTACTTTATGGCGGCTGGCGCCGCGATTCGGGAAATGAAATAGAGATTCACTAGATATGAAATAGTGAAGATATGTGAAGTTCCATGGAAAAAGGTACCTTATGGCGGCCGGCGCTTACGTCGCATAGCGCCGCAATAATATTGGAGCGGCTTTAATAATAGCGCAAGCGTCAACCGCCATAAGGAACCTTTTGCCGTAGGACGTCACATATCATTACTATATCGTATCTAGTTAATATCTAATTCATTTCCCGAATCGCGCCGTCTGTCTTCATCCCTCTGGGCACGGGAAAGACAAACAATTGAATGAAACGATCAATTTAAAGTAGGTAACTTTCGTTTTGAAGACTCGTCGCAAACTGTACAAAAGTACGAGTAGGTATGCTACAGCGTTGGCGTAGGCTCCCTTGTGGGACCTTCCTTAAAGAATGCAACCTCAGCTGTTACTAAACTCCGTTCAAAGCAACTAAGGTGTTTGTTTAGAAAATTGCAGGTAAAACTTGAAGATTTTCCATATGCAGAAGTTTCTCGCGCGAGAACTTTGTGCATCTAGCAAAGAGTGTCTGCAAAAGAATTCTGTGTGTGCACTTCTCTGCAATCGAGTTCTCTAAGGATCGAGTTCCGTACCTATGAAGCGGGTGTAAAAGCTTTTCGATTCGAATATGCGGGCGCCCTTTGCTAACAGCTACAGCGACAAACGAATATCACGCCTGGTGCTTGCTCTAACTTGAGTTTAGGCAATCAATCTGCCTATGACTGTATTTTGTCTATTTTGCATTTTGTCTATTTGTGTTATCAGTATTTACACACAAAAAAATATGCAAAGGCGAACTTAATGTTGTAACGAGTGTAGTTTCTCGGCCAGTTAACCTTGTCTAAGCATCAAACATCAAACATCAACATTTATTCAGCAAATAGGCCACAAGGGCACTTTTACACGTCAACATCTAGACACGCGGCAGCGTGTCAAGCCAAGTTCAAGCAAAGGAACTGGCTAGCCAGCGCCGAGTGTAATATTACACGAACCACTTGGTGCCACTTTTGACCCTTCTATAACTCAAAACATCTTTGACGTAAACACATAAAACTACGTGTGTTTAATTATATCCATAAGGATATCTAGAAGCCCAAATTTCATGAAGCTAGCTCAAACGGTTATAAAGGTATGAAGGTCAAAAAGTCGTAAATTTTAAGACTGACTTATGACTTATAGTACCTAAACCTAACCTACTTCCAGATAACCTAGAAGGATTAAATTTGGAATCCAGCTTAGTTATTGTGTGTAACCGTAGGAAAAAATCTAAAAATAAAATAAAGTTAAAAGATAGGGGGGGTCCCCATACAAAAAAACCACTTTTTATTGGGACTGACATATAAGTACCTAAACCTAACCTACTTCCAGATGACCTAGAAGGATGAAATTTGGAATCCAGCTCGATTATTATGTGTAACCGTAGGAAAAAATCTAAAAATAAAATAAAGTTTAAAAATAGGGGGGGTCCCCATACAAAAAAAACATTTTTTATTGGGACTGACATATAAGTACCTAAACCTAACCTACTTCCAGATGACCTAGAAGGATGAAATTTGGAATCCAGCTCGGTTATTGTGTGTAAGCGTAGGAAAAAATCTAAAAATAAAACAAAGTTAAAAAATAGGGGGGGTCCCCATACAAAAAAATATTTTTTTATTGTAGCGTTGGAACCGTTACAAGCAGATATTTGAAACTACCCCAATATATGTATTATTATATTTGCTATATTAAAATAAAGTTTAGTCAAAAAATAAGTGGTGTCCCCATACAAAAAACTTGTAATACGCTCTAAACAACCGGCCAACGGTGTGTCGTCGGCGGCGCGCGGCACCACATAATTATACAAAGAACAGAAGTAAAAACCATACATCGGAAACACAAGAAAAAACATTAAATCTCAATACCTGCCTAGTTTTCTTTACAAAAAGTATTGATATCCCATCAAAAACATAAATGTAAAAAAGGAGAGCCAAGTTCAATACAAAAATTATGCTTGGCTGTGGGGCTCGCCGCAAAAAGAATGGAGATCTAAATGAGTGCCACTGCCAAGTTCTATGCAAAATTCAAATATGTATTTTTAGGAACAAAATAACATTATAAACAAGTATTATACTCTATTTCTTTGCTTTATTGGATACCTATAACAATTGCTGTTATTTAAAAAAATGTGAGATCTTAAAGTAGGTTAGATTTGACTTGGCCAGTTTTCATTATATCAATCATTTTATATATATTGTAATTCTGATAAAACCTGGCCAAGCCAAATCTAACCTACTTTAAGATCTCACATTTTTTTAAATAACAGCAATTGTTATAGGTATCCAATAAAGCAAAGAAATAGAGTATAATACTTGTTTATAATGTTATTTTGTTCCTAAAAATACATATTTGAATTTTGCATAGAACTTGGCAGTGGCACTCATTTAGATCTCCATTCTTTTTGCGGCGAGCCCCACAGCCAAGCATAATTTTTGTATTGAACTTGGCTCTCCTTTTTTACATTTATGTTTTTGGTGGGATTGAATTTACATAAAAGCAAAAATAATAACATCAACAATTTTATAAAATAAAACTAACAATTCAATCTAACGTATTACAATTACTAAGAGATGTATATGGTCTCTTAATGTCGAATTACATACAAAATACAGATAAAAAAACACACGAAAAAAAATCTATAATATTTAGAGGTGTAGTAAGCGGACAAATTGTAGGTATTAAATGAATATATAAATAAAGATTAAGTGACATGCTAACGCTATTACGTTAAGCTACAATATTTAAAAAAAAATATTTGTGTAGGTGACTTCATACTCTTATTGGGCATTTACTGCCGCGTTAAATTTCAAAAACAAAAGTCCACTTGTATTTTATCGGTTTTATGT
Source organism: Cydia fagiglandana (assembly GCF_963556715.1). NCBI lineage: Eukaryota > Metazoa > Arthropoda > Insecta > Lepidoptera > Tortricidae > Cydia > Cydia fagiglandana. Next base: position 18,210,407 of record NC_085943.1, read on the forward strand.
TAACATCAAACAATTAGTTCAAAACAACTACCGAACAGTTGCACATCGACTCCATTTGTTCATTCTTCATAATCAAAAATCGAAAATCAACCTGAAACTTTCAACACTTAGAGAACAATCAAATTGGGTCATTTAGTATAAAAAATCCGCACTAAGTAACCCGTTTCATTGGTCTTGAGTCTATTTTGACACCCATATTCATAAGCTTTTAAAAGGATTGATCGAGCATCCGATTACAGCAATTATAAAATGATCCGTGCAGTGATTGCCTCACTCCTCGCGAATTAATTAATTTAAAATTGGAATAAATTACAACTCGCCGCGCTGCTGCTGGAACGAAAATGATCAAAATTGTAAACAATTTTACAATAAATCACTAAAAAACTTTGTTTTGATGTCTTTAGCAGGATTATTTATGATGAAAGTTCACCATTTTCGAAATAAATGCTGTAGGTATGTTATTAAATAAATAAATATTATAGGACATTCTTACACAAATTGACTAAGTCCCACAGTAAGCTCAAGAAGGCTTGTGTTGTGGGTACTCAGACAACGATATATATAATATACAAATACTTAAATACATAGGAAACACCCATGACTCAGGAACAAATATCTGTATCATCATACAAATAAATGCCCTTACTGGGATTCGAACCCAGGACCATCGGCTTCGCAGGCAGGGTCACTACCCACTAGGCCAGACCGGTCGTCAAATCGTCGATGTTATGATTTGGTAGTGCAATTACGATCAAATCTATTTGACCGTATTAAATGTCCCAAACCACTTTACGCGCTCGTCGAATAGATATTTTCGTCTTCTTACCTATTCAGCGCTTGAAATCGACAAGTTGCCAAACACATCATTTAAAACCTTCAAACTTCCAGTCATTTGTAATTGTAACCGTTTGTAGGTTACATTGAAATATAAGTCCGTATTCGGGTCGTAGTTTGCGTTATTTATGTGGCGGGTCGGCTTTGTGGCGGGAATAAACGCTTTTGTCCCAGCCCGAATGTTTCTAAATCACCCACAGATACAATCGTTTGCACGTTTTGTTTTATTTTATATTTATATTACATCCGATCCCATCGGCTAAGGTATTTCACTCAATCGTTCGGGCGCGGTTGGCTCACGGCTACTCAGAACATTTGTAAAAGGCACATCGCAGTGTAATCAGCTAGAAAGACGGACAATTACGTCATTTAATTTCAAGGGTATATCGAGCACTGGAACGTTTGCCTTATATCGGGTATATTCCATCTATCTATCAACACTCAAGAGTAGTCCTGCCTCCTATTCCTTGCTAACACAACTCCGTCAACAAAACCGGTAAACAAACTCCAATCAAAGCCGGCGTCGACATAGTTGGCCCGGCACAATGTCCACAATTTATTGCCTGCAGTCCGAAGAGAGATTCATTTGCAAATGAGTGACACGAAGACAATATAAGTAAACAAGCTGGATATTCTGACATCGAACATTTTAAAACTCTTAAATCACCTACAAATTTTTTGCATAAGCGACTTTAATAGAAACATAGTAAAGCTCATACTTCAACGAAATGTGATGCGAGATGTGAAGTTGAAGAGAATAATCCCTGATTTGTAATAGTGTGTAAATACATGGCGATAAAAGCTAGCCGACGGCGGGATCGTAGGCAATCAAATGGACTCATTTGTAGAGCCTTGTTCGAGCTTCTATTCAGTTCTATTTCAAAATACTATTCGAAAGCCAAAGTGGGTGAAGTTTGTGCTTTAATACCTACATTTTGTTTCACTGGAAAAGGTAAATAGCTGAATAAGTAGACAGATTTTATTAAATCTGCTTACGTTTTCAGGTGAATAGATAGGTAAGCAAAGTTAATAAGCTTATCTCATTGTGTCTAATTTCAATCATCTACCTACTCATTTTCTGTGTCCCTGAAATGACTCTTATAAAAATAGATAGTCCTGTTTTAAAATCGATAATAGTCGCAAAACGTGACAGAAAATAGTTATGTACCTAGGTATTAGTTTTACGAGGGGGCAAAGTTGTTATTCATCCCCTCGTGCTGGATATAGTTAAACCAAGAAAAATCTGCAGCGATTTTGATAGCCCACGCAGCGCAAGTGTTATTCATACGTCATAATTGTATAGATGTTTGACGTTTAAAATAACACTTGCACTGCGTGGGCCATGAAAATCGCTGCAAACTTTTCTTGGTCTAACTTTAGATATTGACAACCGAGCAAGCGAAGGTTTCCAAAATTGAACCATGAGCGTAGCGTGCTAGCCTAGAGGGTTAAAAAAAATGCTGCCGAGTGTAACAAAAATGTTCACATAACAACGCAAGGAAAATAGTACTAAGTGTAAAATATTCCATATCAAATCCAAATGAACGCTGTTTAATATTTATTACTTATTCAAAATTATCATTTATAAGTTAATCCTATCAGCCAAAATGAGAAAATAACTCAAAATTTTCATCTAAAACTTCGACAATTTAGTGGATAAAATGCAACTTTCTCATCGGTTTTTCAATAATAATGGGATCATTTACGACCTAATATGGTGTAAATTAATTCTCCGGTTAATAAAACAAAGCTAGATGATTCGTGATTGTCTAATTTTTAAATTGCATTGAAGCCAATTGATTGAGAAAATTTAAATTTTAATAACAATTATTTGCCCAGGATTATTTGGACACAATATAGGCTATAAAAAAACAAATGTTTGTCGAAAACTGTTCATTTCTATAGAAAACTCGTGGAAATTTCAATACTAAATGAAATAAAACCTTATCACGTCCTGTTGAGTTCAACACCCGTTTTGCTTGTCTACCCAATACTGAAGTTTGTCTGCCAAATTAAATTAGCTTCAAACGCTGGTCCTCTAGAAGAGAAACACTACACAAGGATAAAAGAAGAATACTCAAGATTGTACACAACCATTTTAATGAATTCGGCATTCCGAACCCAAACAAATACGAGCAGATGAAATCATCTACTTTCCCAATGTCGCATCTCACTTTCGTATTTTGAAATGTAAACTTTATTGCTTTAAAACTAAGTTACTTTTCCAATTTGAGACCATTGACGTTAAGAGTTTTAGACAATCAACCGAAATATCGTTTTTAATTTAAATGGAAAAACGAAATTTGATACCGCGGCTTTGATTGATATTTTAATTACAGTTTATGCTACCGGCTTTTATTGGTTTTAAAAACAATTCGTTCTTGTTTCCTCCGGTTTGCGGTCAAAACCTTTTTATCCCTACAGTTGGTTAAAAATAGATTCTTCTTCTTCCTCGCGTTATCTCGGCATTTTGCCACGGCTCATGCCCTTGCCCGGTTAAAAATAGATTAATTATATGGGTGCCCCTTAATACGCCTAACATTAATGATAAGTTGCTCATTTTCTATCTATTTAATAAGATTTAGTTATAAAGTTCAATATATGTGTTATCATCCACGTGTAGATGTTCACCGATTGATATTTAACAATTTTAACACATATCTGTAAACGAACATGGGCGAGCGTGTATGAGGAATGTTATGAATGTGAAGGAAGCGAAAGAGGTATGTCAGGATCGTAGCAAGTGGAAATCCGTGGTCTCTGCCTACCCCTCCGGGAAATAGGCGTGATTATATGTATATATGTATGAACATGGGTCGAAGTCATATGGCGATCTAAAAATAAAATAAAAAATAAAAAAATGATTTTTTTTTGACATTTATTTTAAATTTTAATTTTCAGTTTTAATCCTGTGTCGATAGATGGCAGTAAATTTACTGTGACTACAAAATTTACAATGACAATAACCCTCTACACACTATTCTCTTTGGCAAAATTAATCAAATTCAGATACTCTCCGACATAAGACGATAAAATCAATTTGCGTAGTTCATCGCAACTGGTCTTTTAGACTAGCCCCAGGCTACAGGTCAGCGTTCCACCTTTTACCCCGTCACTTAAATAATATTAAAAATTAAGCTTCTGAAAAGTCAAGGTGCTGAGAAGGAGGTAAAACATTGTATTGCTTCGAGCAACACCGGCTTCCGACATGTCGGAAGGGAGGGGCCCAAGCGATATCTCGCCGTACAAATCTTTCTGCCATTTTTCGCGGGGGGAAAGTTGAAACAGTCGCATTTCTCACACACTTACATACAAAATCCAATCTGTAATGACGACACAAATACATAGATAATGACACACGTCAAAGACAAATCTTGCAAACCTCGATCTCTTTTTGTGTACGGACGAGTGACTAGTGTCACAACACGCACACTAACACAATTTCGTTGAAGTATGTCATTGTATTCTGAGAGATGAGAAGTCGGATTTGTCGCTCGACCGATCCGCAATTTGTACTGAGCGAGCAAAATCGATAAATCCAACAATTACTTGAGACTAAAATATAATAATTGTATTTAAATGTAATTTAACGTATGATATGTAAAAAAAATATTACATGTGAAATGTAACACTTTCTTTTTGTAAATTTGATGTCCCCGACCTCTTTTTATAACAAAAAACCGAGCAAACAGGCATTTTGGTGCAGCAGTGTTCACGCGCGCGTCTGGACTCGGTGTAGTGAAAAATCCAAGTGCAACTAGTTTTATTACCCGCGCTAGATTAAATTGACGCGCTAATCTTGTACCTCGGCAGAGGGGAAATAGTGCGAATGCCGCCTCCCTTCCGTGTTGCTCGAAGTTGTATTGTCATTATAAGAAAATGTCAGAGTGAAGGAGAAATAAGTCCGAGCCGTGTGTATCTTATTTAATACAACTTAGTAAATGCTTACCTATATCATTACCATTAAAATCGATTTACCTATATCCAAAGTAGATTTAGAATAAAGAAAAAAACGCAATCTGAATTTGATGTCGCTTTACGACGCCATAATGTTTTGTTTGTAACTCTGTAGGTAACACTGATTGACAATCGTTAACTTTTGACTACGGGCTACGGAGCGGTACAGATTATTTTCCTTCGTATTTTCACGGAAACGTACGAAAGTGACTTGCTATTTTCAGTCAGTCACGGTACAAAAAGTACTGAGGTTGACTGAAGTAGCATGGCAAATACGAACTTTTCCGAGAAAATACGAATGAAAACAATTATTATGCGCTACATCTATTCTGTAGAACGACATCTATTTCAGCTGTCAAATCCAAGCATGAACTTTTCTTAGACTATGCCTCTTTAAATATTAATAACTCTGCTTATTGCGAATTCTTGAGCATAAATATCAGCTGAAAACATTAATATTTCTCCAAACTGTCGAACTTTTGAGCTGTAGAACGAGCCAAGGCAATAAACAAATAATTATTTTGAGTTTGCTCGCTTCTGGGTACCTACATTTTAGACAGTATATGTCTATGAGATGAGGTCGCATTTTTGGGTAAGTAATAGTGAATGCAAAGTCGCAGTTTGCAAAAAAATCCAATAAATAATTTATATTTTTCTTCACAAATAAATTTAATTCAGTTGTTTTTTGACTAAACACAAACATAATAATTCGAACAAGTCAAATACATGAGCGTAATTAATAATTATTAAAACTAAGTTAGATAACCAAATAATAAAAAAAAAACGCATTTTTATTGTAAACTAAAGATACGCTTTATGATAGTAGATAAGACTGAAAATAATAAAATTGACATGTAACGTACGTTATTAATAAAGTAATTTAAATTTAATTGAATCGAATAAGATGTTATTTAACCGACTTCCAAATCTCAAAGAAGGAGGTTATCAATTCGCTTGTATGTTGTATTTTTTTTTATGTTCGTTACTCCATATATCCCGTTTTTATCAAAACCCAGTTCTGATGATGGGATCCATGAGGAATCGAGGGAACTCCTCAAATCTTAAAGGCATACATATAGTGATTTTTGTGTTTTTATCAACAAATCAAGCAATATACATTCAAAAACGTGACCGTTGATGAAGTGGAACTGCTGATGATGATCAGAATGGAACTCTTCAACGACGCATAGTTTACGTTTGGCGCAGGGCTGCCAGATCGTATAATAGGCTACGAAATTCGTATAATGAAATTATTTTCGTATACATGTCGTATAGTTGGTTAATCGGTATAATTGGATACGAAAAAAACACCGATGTTAAACGACTGTCAATGCTTCAAAAAACAGTGTGCCAATACTGTTATACGATTTAATGGAACGGCAATTACAAAAATACACGTCGACGCGGGCTAAACCGCGAAAATCCAAGTGCCCAAATAGCGGGCATCTTTCTTTGTCACTCTTATTACGCTGTCATTGGAGTAAAAGAGAAAGATCCCCGCAATTTGGGGGCTTACCGCAAAAACCGAAATTGACCAGTTATTAAAAAATCGATTTAAAATAATAGTTTTTTTGTACTCGTATAATGCAATCGAATTTCGTATAATTGCGGGCACAGGATCGCATAATCAAGATTTATGTACTGGCAGCCCTGGTTTGGCGATTTGTCCTCTTCGTTATGTTTGTTAAGCAAGTTAAGTTTTCAAGCCACATTTTTGTCAAGCTCGAGGTCTGATGATGGGATCCATGAGGAATCGAGGGAACTCCTCAAATCTTAAAGGCATGCGTATAGAGGTTTTTGTATTATCATCAGAAAATCAAGCATTTTCATTAAAAACTGTCGCATTTGATGCAAACCCCCGTACATCGCACCGCATGCGCCATTAAGTGGGATAGGTTAGGTTTGAACTGCGATCCTCACCGAACCGAACAAAAGTGGGTTAAGTTAGAATTGCGAGCCTTACAGAATCGAAATGCTACTAGAATAGTGGGTGGTTTTATCTCCTTTAAAACTACATAGCGCACCATCTACAATAATTTTTCACCAGGCCCCATAGAAGTCGGTTTTTGTTTCTTAAAAAATATTTTAGATATAAATCGGATTTAATTTAAACAAAACCAAACACCTACTCAAAATTTAAATTAAACTGACCAACACATGCGGACGGAAAATGATGTTATTTAGTTATTTAGTCCAAAATTACCTAATTTAGATATAATTTTGAGGTAAAACGTAAGTTTAAATTGGCCTCTAGTACTAGTATTAGTAAATTGTTTTATCAGTAATATCCGGGGCCAAGTGGAGCCCTATCCGGCTGGAGTCGGGCTTAATTAACCGGCCACCCGGTTATTAATTCACTATCTAGTTGTAAAAGGAAGCGGCCATTGCGGAGTCTCAGTGGTCGTACTAGTACGACGTTGTTCAGTTTTGAAATTCAGTGTTGTTCAGTTTCAAATAAAAATTTCATAATAATTGCCAGTTAAGAGTCAATGTTTTGTCTTTGGGACTTTCGATACTTCTCTTCTTCTTTAAGTGCCTTCTCCATCCCGGAGGTTGGCGACCTTATGTCTATATGCCATTCTATCTGAAGTCATGCGAATTAGTTTTTCGATACTTATATTACCCTTTTTCTTCGCATCCGGTATGCAGGCACAAAACAGATAGGTACAGAAATCAACCTTCATACAAAGCGCGCTCGAGCAACGCACACATAGACACTGCTCACGGACACGATATCTCGGACCAGTTGGGACCAGTGCGAGCGCGAGTGCCATCCGCTTGAGACACGCGTCCGTGAACTTTTTTGTGCAATAATGGAGAAACAAAACAAAAAGTTATTATAACTGTACAGTGGACGGTTGTTTAAATTCAACATTAAACGGTGAATTGTCGTTTTTTAAGCTACCAGTGGTTTCAGAGAGAATGCGTATGCGAATTTATTACATTGTACATGAGAATGCGAATTTATTACACTTAAAAATATAATAATCGTGTATTTCGCCAATCTCGGCATCATCGCAAGATATTTTCTGTGGCAAATTTGTAATATAACAATGACATTAAAATTAAAATACCTATTTGAGTTATTAATGTTATTATTAATTTATATTTCCATTCTTCCCGTTTCATCCTCAACAATAAATGAAACAACTAGATAAGTAGATACGAGATACGATACGATAGATACGAGTGCCACTATCACGATAGTTTTTTGTGCATAAGTCATAGTTCGCAACAATCGCAACCCTAGAGCGACCGCCGAGCGTAGGTATGAAAAGTAAAGTACATACATGTGATTGACTTCTGTACTTATCTATTTTGTGATGCAGGTTTCCTCACGATGTTTTCCTTAAGCGAAGATTCGAGCTAGTCGTAAAATAGAGGGTATTGTCTTGGGTCGTCCCATTCGTTATTCGACAAATCTGTGCGGAAAGAGAAGAGTCGTAGTATGTATTGGATCCCATACATTTCACGACTCTTCTCTTTCCGCACTGACTCTATCAAATGATATTTCGTACATAACGTTGCTTATCATGAATAGTGGCACAACTCAAAATGAAATGCTATTGCATTTAATATTCTATTTTTTACTGGTAAGATTTAAGATCGAACGGCGTTTCATTTTGTTTTATACCACTTTTCATGATAAGCAACGAAAGTTCAAAAACTCATCTTTGACAAACGTTAAACGTTTATGAATAACTCCATAAATATACTGGCCCAGATAAAAATGGTTTGGACTTACCGTTGCTGATTCTACCATTGACTTGCAAAGGCCTCCGCTATCTTCTTGTTGATAAAACTTAATATACCTACAGATTTATCAATGTTTCATTTTCTCAAACACTCGTTTATGCCTCAAAAACTTCTTTGTCTGTCAAGTACACCCAATACAACACGAATACGTAAAAAACATGTGAAATAAATCGTATAATTAGTTTATTAACTATTAGTATGTATGACTCGCGACGGTATAAATTCAAAATGGGATCTTTTTTTGAAAGGTTTAATCTTAGTAGCTGCTTTAGAAAATCATAATACTTTTCTTCAAATAGCAGTACTGACACTGACAGCTTAATTTCTTTACTCATTGAAGCGGCCAGTATCAAGAGCCATTTTAAAATGAGTTTTGTCTGACACAGTAAGTATTCGTCATTATTAAGTATTCGAAACTACCCGAATGTAGGTACTATAAAAACTATAACGAAAAAGAAAAGACCTCGTTAATAAGTAATACATAGTAGGAGCGCGACATTGTTTTTAGGGTTCCGTACCTCAAAAGGAAAAAACGGAACCCTAGGATCACTCGTGTGTCTGTCTGTCCGTCTGTCACAGCGGATTTTCTCCGAAACTACTGAACCAATTAATTTGAAATTTGGTACACATATGTAAGTTTGGGACCCAAAGACGGACATGTAAAGTAAACAAATTAATTTTAAACATGGGGGCCACTTTTGGGGGGTCAATGAGAAAATTAAAAAATAAAGTTTTTCAAGTGCAGGCAGACCGAAAAGGAGATGGCGGGACGTTTTGGACGCATTTTATCCGGATTGGCGGGAAACTACAAAAGACAGGGTTGAGTGGAGGAAGCGAGGGGCCTTTGCCCAGCAGTGGGACACTTAACCAGCCTAATAAAAAATAAAAAATGTTTTTCTACCTATATTGTGTTACATATCAAATGAAAGAGCTCATTGTGAGAATCTCAAATATATTTTTTTATAATTTTAAAATAAACAGTTTAGAAGTAATTCAAGAAAATAGGCAAAAAATGGCCATTCCCCCTTTTATCTCCGAAACTACTGGGTCATATCAAAAAATACATAAAATAGGTAGGTATTTGTTTATATATAACAGGAAAACCTATTAGAAACCTAGAAATGTACAGTCCAGCGTGAGTCGGACTTAATTACTTAGTTTTTGATCCAACCCCTACGGATTATTAAATATATTTAACTGACGTTTCATATAAAAAAATAAGTACATTGTTAAAAATTGTGTAATGTACGGAACCCTTGGAACGCGAGTCCGACTCGCACTTGGGTTTTTGTATAAATATTGTTAGTCATTTTACTTGTTGTGTTATACAGTTACCTTGTAAGTATTTCATTTATACTTATGCCAAACAATCGTCTTTATTTGTGTTACGCACAATAGATTTCAATATCTACGTAAAAAATCCCATCAAAGCTTTTACGGGATTTTGAAATGTTGTTTGATATTAGTAAGTCGTATAGAGGTGTGACTGTATTAGGTACTACCTACATGTAGGTAGATATAACTAGCAAGTTATTTATATAAATCAGTAACTTGTTATGTTGCGGGTATGCCGCTCGCGCTTGGCCATGTTTTTTAGTTTAGAATAAACAGCCATTGAAGTCACATCGTGTTTCTTTCTATCGCCCTTTACGTACATTTCATTTGGCGCAGTCGCGAATGTACAAGTTTTTTGGTAGTGGATAGTGTAAAAGAAAGGATATGTCTGTGGGAAAGTTAAAAGCATTTGATATTAATGACGGAAATTGGTCGACATATTGTGAGATTGTGGAACAGTACTTTTTAGCCAATGATGTAGATGACGCGAAGAAGGTCCCTATACTGATAGCGTGTGTAGGCACTGCCACATACGAGTTAATGGTAGACCTTTGCAGTCCAAAGGAACCAAAGGACCTTAAATACGACGACTTGATCGCGTTGGCCGCGTCGCACATTCAGCCGAAGCCATCTTATCTCGCCGAGCGGTACAAGTTTCGCATAACAAAACAAAGCGAAGGTGAATCGGTTGCCCAATTTGCCGCCTCGTTGAAGCACCTAGCAACAACGTGCGATTTTAAAACTACTTTAGATGACAACCTGATGGACCAGTTCATATGTGGTCTAAAAGACGAAACTCGTCAACGTTTGTTTTGTGAAGAAAACGACTTAGACTTTAAAAAGGCCTACAAAATGGCGGTATCGTTGGAGGCCGCTGCCATAAACGCTGCAAATGTTGTAGACCAAAAACCGACTAGCTCCAAAGACCATGATCTGCATGCGGTATACGCGGCGCTGGCGCGGCCGTCCCGCAGCTCGTGCGGCCCAAGACAACCACGGCAACAGTGTGTCTGCTCTGGCAACCAAGATCACGACCAAGCCACGTGCAAGTTCAAGGAGTACGTTTGTAAAATATGTTTAAAAAAGGGCCATATACAAAGAGTGTGTCCCATCAACATTCGTGATATGAACTATACTACGCACACCCACACGGCAAATAATTGGGGACAAGATAGCGGTTCAAGTAGCAATCCAGATGAGGACTGGGAGCCTGACCAGAGTGGCGACTTCGAGGGCCTGTACCATGTGGAACTGACGGGACGGGAGCCGGTAGTTGCCGAGGTCATTGTCGACGGGAAGAAGTTGCACATGCACGTTGACACTGGCTCACCAGTTGCTTGTATTAACGAAAATCTGTACAAAAAGTTGTTCGGACACCACACATTACATAAAGACGATTCAAAGTTACGTGGATACAATCGTCTACTAATCCAGTCTCTTGGATTCATACGTGTAAATGTGGAGTATTTAAATATTAGACAAGAACTGAACCTTTATATTATAGTGAACGGTGGTGTACCACTACTAGGTCGGGAGTGGATAAAACTGTTAGTTATGAGCATCATCGTCACAGACTCAGTGTTAAAAATCGACAAAAGTAATAACACGTGCAGTGAAGTGTTAGATACGTTAGCATTGATGCGCGAACATCCACGCGTATTTAGCGAGTCCCTGGGAAGGCATGTGAGCGCGCGCGCGACGCTGCGCGTGCGGCCGGACGCACAACCCGTGTTCCGACGCGCGCGCCCTCTGCCACTGGCGCTGCGCGTACCCGTCGACCCCGAACTCGAGCGCATGGAGCGCGTAGGTATAATTAAGCCGATTTCTTCCTCTGATCGGGCTTCATGTTTAGTTGTTATTGTCAAAAACAATGGCAGCTTCAGACTTTGCGGGGTTTACAAGTCCACCCTCAATCCTGTGTTAGAAGCAGACAGATATCCACTTCCGCGTGCCGAACAGCTGTTTAATAATCTTAATGGGAGAAAATTGTTTTCGAAATTAGATTTGAAGGAAGCATATATGCAAATTGAACTCAACGAAGATTCTAAAAAGTACACAGTAGTATACACACATCGCGGTTTATACATGTATACCAGACTAGTAGCGTCGGCAGCGTCAATATTTCAGCGCATCATAGAACAGGTAGTGGCCGGAATCCCTAATGTGACAGTTTATCAAGATGACGTTTTGATTACGGGAAATAGTGAAGCCGATCACATTAAAAATTTAAAGAGTGTCCTAAATCGCTTTGAAGCCGCGGGGTTAACACTGCGCAAAGAGAAATGCACCTTGTTCGCCAAAGAAGTTAAATATTTGGGCTTCATTATTTCCGAATATGGGGTAAGAACGGACAATGATAAAATTAAGCCTATATTAGAGGCTCCGGCACCCAAAAACACGTCTACACTGAAATCCTTTTTGGGCATGGTTAATTTTTATTCAAAATTCATTAGAGGATTTGCAGACATTTTGACGCCATTATACCGATTGTTAAAAAAGGGACAGACGTGGGAGTGGGGCCAACCGGAAAAAGAAGCTTTTAAGAAAATCAAAGTCGCATTAACGAATAGTCCAGTTTTAACTCATTACAGTGAGAGCCTGCCACTGATTCTATGTTGTGACGGGAGCCAGACGGGGGTTGGCGCCGTCATACTGCACCGAACGGCGGAGGGTGAACGGCCCATTGCATATGCATCGCGCGCGCTCAATGCGGCCGAGCGAAACTATAGCCAGATTCGCCGCGAAGCACTCAGTATAGTCTTTGGCATAAAAAAATTTCATACGTACTTATATGGTCGGCGGTTCACCCTGCACACAGATCATCGTCCGCTGGTAAGCATTTTTGGGTCTAAAGCAGACATTTCAGCCACCGCCACTGGCCGGCCCATTAGGTGGACGTTAATGTTGTCGGGCTACCAGTATGACATTGAGTACATACGTACAATCAGCAGACAATAGAGCAGACGGATTGTCTCGCTTTCCGTTACCCATAGTTGATCAAAGCGACGCCAGCGATAACTGCAGTTTTGTATTACAGTTATATAGAAAATAATTTCCCGATTCGCGCGCTCGACGTCAAAAGGGAAACTGCGTCTGATAAAACGTCTAGTGTCACAGTATGTCAAATCAGGTTGGCCGAAGGCAGGAGTGGTAGCAGACCTGCTCCCTTATTATAGAAGACGAGATGAGCTCAACATAGAAGGTGGGTGTCTCATATGGGGTTCTCGCGTCGTGGTACCGGCGGCCCTTCAGGCGGCAGTGCTGGCCGAGGTGCACGGCGGACACCTGGGCATTGTCAAGTGTAAGAGTATCGCGCGGAGCTACGTCTGGTGGCCTAGGATAGATCTGGACATCGAGCAGCTATGCAACTTATGCCGTGTCTGTGCAGAGACAGCGGACGCACCCCCGCGAGTAGCCATAGTGCCTTGGACTACGTCAAAAAAAGCATTCGATAGAATACTTATAGATTTTTTGTCATACAACGCGAAAACATACCTTATAGTCGAAGATAGTAATTCGAAATGGATAGAAGTGTTTCCTATGACTACCACAACGGCCGAAGCAACCACAGATAAGCTAAGGGAGTTATTTGCTAGATTTGGGATTCCATCCAAATTAGTCTCAGATAATGGACCCCCATTTAGTAGTGAACAATTCGCCAATTTCTTACTGACAAATGGGGTTACACACGTCACGTCAGCTCCTTACCACCCCGCGTCTAATGCACAATCAAAAAATGTTTAAAGAAAGCAACGAAAGAAAACACTAACCCTAAACAATTTTTACAACGCTTTTATTTAGATTATAGAAACACTAAGCACTGCACCACGGACGACTCACCAGCTGCATTGTTGCTAGGGCGTCAGTTAAAAACAAGACTTGACTTACTCAAAACCGGTTTGTTTGATACTGTAGTAAAAAATAAGCAAACAATAATAGCTCATGGACCCCAGAACAGTAGGTCGTTTGAAGTCGGGAATTTAGTGTGGGCTAGAGACTTCCGTGAGGGCTATAAGTGGATTGAGGCTACGATTGTACAGATATTAGGTAACAAACATTTTAAAGCTCAGATAGAGGAAAGCATGATATCTCGGCACGCAAATCAATTGCGCGCGCGCCACGATAATGGTACCGCGCCGACGGACGAGTTCAGCCGCCGGCACGAGGCACGCCACGACCCCACGACGACGTGACCCCGGACGTTCGCGAGACTCCCCTTGTAATGTGGGCTGTTCGGGTAGTAATGATACTAGGAAGTCTGCTGAATACTGAACATCTTTATTAAGGAAATTCGTGCTTATATACTAGAGGCCTACGTGAGTGGCATTTAGGTGACCTTTACATAAATGTAATTAGAATTATTGTTCATTTTTTTTAAGCCTGTAGGAGTGTCCCACTGCTGGGCAAAGGCCTCCCCTCTTGGTTGTTCATTTTATTAAATACAGGGTGATTCAGGAGACGTGAGCAGGACTATAGTAGACTCAAACCAAACGGACGACCGGGATCATATCTCTATCCCTCTCACCCTATCTTCGACCACGCGAGCGTGAATGAGAAGTTTTACGACCCCGGTCGTCAGTTTGGTTTGCGTCTACTATAACACTGCGCATTTCGTAAGTTATAAGCAACTGTTTCGTATCAGTATTAGTGAGGTTAACGTTATCTTTCTAGTCGTGTTGAAAAAAAAAGTTATTAATTTATTTACGACATGCATGGTCACCCTAAAATTACAATACTAAACTACCAATATTCTGTGTCAAATTGAATGCCATCACTGTCATCACGGTCTGGTTACTTTTGAAAAGTCGTATCTCACTCAAGTTTGACAGTTTATTTTGTTGGTAATCAAAATGCTGTCATTACGTTTAATGAGGTTTTATGTTTATTAATTAGGTCTTGTAGGGTGAGTATGATTGTAAAGAATTAAATTTTCCCTCACCAAAAAGTAAAAAAATTGGAAAAAGTGTGGTTGTTTCATCTAAATACGACGGTGATCGATCAATTATCAGTTACCGAGTGTGCAGGATTAGTCCTGCTCACGTCTCATGAATCACCCTGTATATTTTCTATAACACTGACATATTCGCTAGCGTGTGCGTAACTTACTTTCTATGCGTCTCGCTCGTACTGGCATCCTATTAGTGCGAGCGAGATGTATAGAAAGTAAGTTACGAAGACGTTAGCGAATATGTAGTGTCAAATTCGTGGTAAGGCTACAGTTGTACTTCATCAAATGAGTTATTAACGGGAGGAAATGTTCGAGTTACTATAAAAAACAACGATGTCGCCATACTCGTACCTGTAAAAATTGAGGAGTTCCCTCATTTCCTTATGAATTCCGTTACCAGATTATAACCAACAATATTATGGGAACACCTTGGAGGTAACTTCGTTCAAACAAAAAAATAATTACTCAAATCGGACCACGGGTTTCGGAGTAATCTACACTTATAAAATCATCATCATTTATCATCAACAATCATCATCATCAGGTCCACTCCATCAAATTAGTGGTTTTCAAGAGGAAATGCTTGATTTGCTTCAGACAATACCCAAATCACCATACATGTGCCTTTAAAAATTGAAGAGTTCCCTCAATTCTTCACGGATCCCATCATCAGAACAGCACCAGATTAATGTGGGGACGCTCTCGAAGGCAGTTCCCTTCAAACAAAATAAGAATTGCTCAAATCGGACCACGGGTCTCGGAGTAATCGCTGAACGTCGTACATTTTAAGAAATCGTCATGATTATCATCAAAAAAATCATCATCATCAGGTCCACTTCATCAAATTGGTGGTTTTCGAGAGAAAATGCTCGAGTTGCTTAAGAAAACACCCAAATCACCGTACATGTGCATTTAAAAATTGAGGAGTTCCCTCAATTCCTCATGGATCCCATCATCAGAACAGCACCAGATTAATGTAGAACCACCTTGGAAGTACCTTCTTTCGAACAAAAAAAGAATTACTCAAATCGGCCCACGGGTCTCGGAGTAATCGATGAACATACCTAAAAAAAACATAGCCACAAGCCACAACCGAATACAGAACCTACTCCTTCTATGAAATTGAAGTCGGTTAAAAAAATAACATGCATGGTTATTTTAAATAGAATATAATTTTAATTAGTTATCTATTAAACATAAAAGTTTATTGTTAACTTAAATAATTTAACAGATCATTTTAATAATTTAATTAAAGATAAATTACGGTTTAAACAATTAAAGGTTTACAATGTTGAAAATATTTGACTTAACATATAAAATACATATATGATATTAAAGTATATGAAATTATTAAAATATATGAAATTATTATAATATATTGAAATAATTGTAAGTTGAAATTATTAGTCCTAAAATAATAATGATATTCTGTGTAAGTAATGTTTTCATGTATAAAATAATAATGTGTTTTGTATTTAGTAATAAATTGTTGACATGTAAAATACTTCTATTTTACCAATAAAAGTTTGATTGGTTAATATAATTGTAATAGTGAAATGATTTGATTGGGTTATTTTTTTGTAATTGGTTAAGAGGGCATTTGCAAAAATATATTATATAATTGTTGATGAAAAATATGTTACCTATTGAAAACCAAATGGTGTAAAAGCTAAATTTTTGAACGTTAAATTGGATAATAATTTGAAAAGACCATAAGCGATGTTGTTTAATGTGTGGAATAGGTAGTGTTTGTATTCTAGTGTTTGTCAGATAGTCAAAGTTAATGTTAGGTTAGTTTGTTAGTGGTTTTGTCTTTATGTTGGGAAATGGGTTTTGTTTGGAAATTTTAGGTTAGTTTGTTAGTGTTAGCGGTGGGTATTAGTGGGTTAGTGGGTTTTTGAAATGTTAGGTTAGTTTGTTAGTGTTAGTGTTGGGTAGTAGTGGGTTAGTGGGTTGTTTTGTTTTAAACGAAGCTAAATAATGTTATTATGACGTCAATGTTAGTGTTAGTGTTGAGGTGTTTTTGATTTTAATTTTTTTTCTTTTATATTGTGGTCTTAAAGATATATAATATAATTATGTTAAGTTAATTGCAAAAATAGAAATAATGGAATGCACCCCCGTCTTAGTTATTTAATGTTGCTGATTGTATAAAGTTGTTTGAGTTAACCATGCGACGCGCTATATGTGTATTGTTTCTTTAAATTTTGTTGTTTTTTTTTTATAAATTAACGAATGATGCACTGGTTGAAATTATTGATGGATATTGGAAAATGTTTTTGCATTATTTATTGTTTTAGTTTATCAAGTTTTTGAATTTTAATTTTACCTATATGTACATAGTTATATATATTTAAATAGTGTGAAATATATTTTTTTAATGTGAATTATTAAGTAGGTATTTAAATTTAATGTATTTCGGCAATTACTTGGACTCGTTCGGATGTACTTTAAAATTAATTACTTGTGGTCAACTGGTGAATATATATTCATGTTTTGTTTTTCGTCATCAAGTAGTAATCGTAAAACTAACTATAATTAATAGATTAATAGATAGTAGAATTTGGAATATCGCTCGCAGTTGTATCTGCATGTTTAAAGAATAGTTTATACATTATTAAGATTATAGATTAGATTTAATAGATACTTAATGATAATTTTAGAAAGAGAGAAGGAAAAAAAATGTGTAAAGAAGGCTATTTAGTTTGATGTAGGTACCTTCATCCAGTCTTCATCCTGGTCTTCTTGGATGTGGCCCTCGCCCTTTATTCTTCTTCCTTGACGTGGCTTGGTGGTGTTGCTGAGTCATACGCTGTACTGGCAGGGTTGGCGGTTGGGTTCGATGGCGGGTATGTGGCTGCTTCCTTGTCCATTTTGCTGTTCGTGTTGGTTGTCCCTCAGTATTTAATATGATTGTTACTGTGATTGTATTGCCGTGCTCGGTTCCATAGTTGTTCAGGGTCGTAGCTGCGCGACGCGGTCTAGTGCTGTGCTTAGTGGTGCTGGCTAGCTGGCTTGCTAGGTGACTGGGTGGCTGACTGGCTGGCTGGATGGCTGGGCGGCGCAAGTTAGACGATTCCGAAGGCGGTGATACCAAAACTGCTGAGCAGTTCCACTGGCAGGGTCGCCATGTAATGTGGGGCGTTCGGGTAGTGATGATACTAGGAAGTCTGCTGAATACTGTAACGGTTCGGGAAGCCCTATAGTGGTATAAAATAAAAGTAATAAAGAAATTTGTATTAACAAGTATATTTACCATTCCGACAAGACATTTAAGGTAATATTATAATAATATAGCTAGCTCAGTCGTAATTTAAATAAATAGGTATTAATTTTAGAGCACAGGGGGTGAGTCTGTGTTTCAATAGGCTGGAAGACCTTGGTAACTAGGGGTAAAAATATTTAAATATTGGGCGCCTTTATAAAATTTTAAAAAAAGAACAGTCTGACCTTCAGTTAGAGAAGGAATGAGAAACGAGCCCTGCAGCTTCGTGGTGGTGAGCTCAACCACCCCGGTGCCGCAGTCACCGCCTCCGAACGTCCATGCTAGTTAAGCCGCCAAGGAAGCACCAGCTCAGCTTGGCCTGGAGCACATTCTCGCTCATGCCGACACTCTCGACTAACTAGGGTACTGAAGGGGTAAACGAAAACCTCATCTTGAAAGACCTCTTCTTAAAAGCCCCTACTTGAAAGCCCTTCTTGAAGCCCTGCCTGAAGCCGTTCCTGAAGGCCCTGGAAATAATTTAAAAAACAATAAGTATGTGGCTTTGCCGATTCTCGACGAGAGTTAAAATTCACCAGAACGGTTGAGCAACTTACCCAATGCAGAAAAGAAGCCGGCTTGTAAGTCCGTGCTTTCATGTCGATGCATGGGGCCTTCAGAGGTTATGGTACGGGGAACATAATATTCTCCCTGAAAATAAGTAATAAAACAATAAGCACTGAACACGTCTCGAACAATTTGATACGTAGATCAAGAAAAATACTTACGATTAAGCGGTTTAAGCCGCGATTTAAACAATATGGCTCACTGGCCTTTGAAGAAAACGGATCGACATCCTACTCCATCACATCCGAAATAAAAATGACAGCTGACAGATCAAACCGCAGAGGCTTCCACCGCTGCGTTTCGTTGAGCGCACGATGTAGATGCACCTTCCAAACTCATTTCAACCAAAAAAACAAGGTAATAATAATTTCCAAAAAGGAAAGAAGAAAGTTGTAAAATATTTTATAAGATTTTAATTTCTGTAAATTAATAAGAGTAAACATTTTATTGAAGAAAAATCCGATAGCGAGCTACTCACGCCCTCTGTTGATCAATGCAAGTATTAAAACCAGTATTACCAACGCTCACCGCTAGATGGCCTTTATATTAGAAACGAAATATATTAATGCCTATGAGGCTTTAAAAAAATGTTGTTACAATACTGAACATCTTTATTGAAATTGAAATTGAATCTTTATTGTCATATTGTGAGTTACAATGATTTTAAAATTATTAAGGTAGAATCATCACAATCAACCGCGATGCGGAGTACAATGTTGATACTAAAACTAATCTTACAGCTAAATACTTATACAAATATCGTGTCATTACATGTGATACGAATAAAATGATTGGTACTATGTCAATGAGTAAATTAATAAATATTACTATTCGTACTAATTATTGTTCGAAGACATAAAGTGGTCACTTATTTTATAGTAAGATTTTTCTAGGCACCATTTATAAAGTTTACGTCCAAATTCAGGTTGTTCAAGTATTTTAATTTCATTAGGCAAGTGGTTAAATGTGTGAACAGACATATAAAACACACTCTTTCTAAAGTAAGCTGTTTTGTGATCAATGGGATAGCACAAGTTAAAGCCATGGAGTTTGGACGTTATTCTCGGATTGCTTTTTTGTATATTAAACTTATGTAGATTTTTTTTTCACATAAAGACAGATTTCATATACATATAAAGAGGGGACCATTAGTATTTGTAATTCCTTGAACAATGGCAGGCACGAGTCTCTACTTCGGGCGCTACTGATCGCCCTTACACATTTTTTCTGCAGCTTAAATACTCTGTTAATGTCTTTGCAATTGCCCCATAAGATAATGCCATAGCGGAGGTTGGACATTATATGGCCATGAAATGCCCATATCGATGCTTGCCTGGAAGCGATATTCCTCAATCTACGCAGAGCAAAGATAAACCTAGTTAATTTCTTAATTAAGTGTTCAACATGGACTTCCCAACTATTGTGACAATCTATCATTACGCCTAAAAATCGCAAAGATGTTGCGCTATGTATCCTTACATTCTTATACATAATGTTGATATTTGTGGGGTTACCCTGAGGAGCATGAAATTCTATATAATTTGTTTTATTTAAATTAACTCTTAACATATTATTTTTTAGCCAAACATTAATATCATGGAAAACAGTATTTACTTCAAGCTCGTAAGTAGCAGGGTCTTTGCAGTAAACAACAACGGAACAATCATCAGCAAACAGAGTTACTTTATGCTTAGTAATATTAGGTAGATCATTTATACAGTGTGTTTTTTTTAAGTGGGACAGTATGGGGAAATCCCAAAGTATAAGAGATACAGGGAAACTGTCTTAGGAAACATTAGGTACTTTTTTGTGAAAAAAAAAATGGTATAGTCAAAATTTTGGTCAAGTGTGAGTTGTCCCTAAAAATGATTAATTTTGATGAAATTTTTTTTTGACGCACATCTACTCAGTTTCATGAGGGGATCATTTTATTGTATGGGAAGAAAAAAATCGGGACAGCAGAAGTTAGTCAAATTTAAGAAAATCGTTTTCATTTTTACAACCCGTGTAAATTGAAAACCACTGCCCACTGCAAGGTTTTTATTTAAAAAATATTGCCTATTCCAGTTTTACATTTGAATTTGGAACACTTTATTTGGTTTAAAAAGGATTAAAATACTTTAAGATATTCTTACGCGAGCCTTACCTTACAAATCTAATTTTAAAAAAAAACTAATTTTAAATTTGGAACTTCTTGAAACAAACAGTATTTTACTTGATATTTCATTGTTTAAAGTTAACATTATGTTAAGTTTTCGTCATGGAATTACCAAACTCGCATAAAGTAGATTTAATTGAAGCGTATTTTGTAAATTATCGTAGCTCTGTGAATGCGTTACAGTGGTATCGGGAACGTTATCCGGACCGCGATCAACCGGACCGCAAAATTTTTGACAAACTGGTGAAAAATTTAAGAAAGGGAGGCTGTTTTAAATTAAAACGGAAGAGACGAGCCACAGTAATAAATGAATTTACAACTATCGCAATCTTAGGATATTTTGAAGCCTACCCAAAAGCCTCATTGAGGGAAGCTGCTAACACTATCGGTGTGCATAAATCTACAGTACGAAAGGTATTGAAGGCTTATAGTCCGGGAGCCGGCTGCATGAAACAAACCTCATCAAAAAATAGAATATACCTACCCTGTAGAGGTACCTGACATTTAGTAGATTCCAACGCACTTGGTCGGCCTAGGCTTAACCTGGCAGATTTTGTACAAATGGCAAAAACGTTGGACAAAAATTCATCAAAAAAAACCTCATCGAAAAATAGAATGAAACTTGTATGGTAGGATACCTGAACTTGAGGACAGTAAAAAAAAAGTGGTCGGCCTCACCTTAGCCTGGCAGTTTTTGCAGTCCGACCAGATTCATTGGGTCACGTGAGAGCTACAATTTACCTCATCGAAAAATAGAATGAAACAAACGGATTATAATAGCTAAAATAAGCCTGTCGACGTATGTCTTGGTCGGCCTCACCTTAACCTGGCAGTTTTTGCAGTCCGACCAGAATTTATAAAAAAATCATCAAAAATTTTTTATCGAAAAATCGTATGAAACTTGTATGGTACGATAGCTGCCTTTGAGAACAGTAAAAATAAAAGTGGTCGGCCAAATCCTGTGTTGGCAGGTTCCTGTGTCCGACCAATTTTGTGGTACCACGTAAGAGCTACAATTTACCTCATCGAAAAATAGAATGAAATAAACGGATTATAATAGCTAAAATAAGCCTGTTGACGTATGTCTTGGTCGGCCTCACCTTAACCTGGCAGTTTTTGCAGTCCGACCAAATTTATAAAAAAAACATCAAAAAATTTTTATCGAAAAATCGTATGAAACTTGTATGGTAAGATAGCTGCCTTTGAGGACAGTAAAAAAAAAGTGGCCGGCCAAATCCTTTGTTGGCAGGTTCCTGTGTCCGACCAATTTTGTGGTACCACGTGAGAGCTACAATTTACCTCAACGAAAAATAGAATGAAACAAACGGATAATAATAGCTAAAATAAGCCTGTTGACGTAGGTCTTGGTCGGCCTCACCTTAACCTGGCAGTTTTTGCAGTCCGACCAAATTTATAAAAAAAACATCAAAAATTTTTTATCGAAAAATCGTATGAAACTTGTATGGTACGATAGCTGCCTTTGAGGACAGTAAAAAAAAAGTGGTCGGCCAAATCCTGTGTTGGCAGGTTCCTCTGTCCGACCAATTTTGTGGTACCACGTGAGAGCTACAATTTACCTCATCGAAAAATAGAATGAAACAAACGGATTATAATAGCTTAAATAAGCCTGTTGACGTATGTCTTGGTCGGCCTCACCTTAACCTGGCAGTTTTTGCAGTCCGGCCAAATTTATAAAAAAATCATCAAAAAATTTTTATCGAAAAATCGTGTGAAACTTGTATGGTACGATAGCTGCCTTTGAGGACAGTAATAAAAAAGTGGTTGGCCAAATCCTGTGTTGGCAGGTTCCTGTGTCCGACCAATTTTGTGGTACCACGTGAGAGCTACAATTTACCTCATCGAAAAATAGAATGAAACAAACGGATTATAATACCTAAAATAAACCTGTTGACGTATGGCTTGGTCGGCCTCACCGTAGCCTGGCAGTTTTTGCAGTCCGACCAAATTTGTGATACCACGTGACAGCTAGAATAGGACCACACATGCTGTATTCCATACGCATCATGACTTTGTGTACCTATCTGATGGGCGGGCGTATATGAAACGCCTTCTTGTACGTGCAGGTGATCCAGGTATACACCAAAGCTTAGTTTTCAATCGGACACTTGTAATATAAGAGGAAAAACTGCACGTGATCCTTCCAAAATTTAAATAAATGGTAAAATGTTCCTCCACGATGTTCTCAACGGGCATCTAGACTGCGTTGGATTGCTATCACAGTTAGGGCTCCGCGCTCCCACGCGCCGAACTCGTCACACCACACTATTCCATATTCCCTGTCATCGTACCAATTATGGCCAAAATTCTATTCTATTAAATTCTGAGTAGAATCGCACGTACCTATAATAAATCGTTCCAAAACATTGACCCTTTCTTCTCCTCCAGACGTGTTTTCAAATCACAAATTGCAAAGCAACTTTCCTGGTAGTCACGCACTATCACACCCACTTACACACATACACACACACACACACACACACACACACGAACACATAAATTCTAATAAATGCATACAAACTAATAGATTCGCTCGTTTATGTAGGTACTGTATGTATTTTTATTTTACTATTTTTTATTTATTGTTTACGCAAAATTAGAGCTATACCTACTATTTTAGGAATTTTTTTCCAGTTTAC
Source organism: Cydia fagiglandana (assembly GCF_963556715.1). Taxonomy (NCBI): domain Eukaryota; kingdom Metazoa; phylum Arthropoda; class Insecta; order Lepidoptera; family Tortricidae; genus Cydia; species Cydia fagiglandana. Next base: position 18,233,881 of record NC_085943.1, read on the forward strand.
AGTTATTATTATTTTTTTCTTTTTTTCCTTGTACCTTAAAGACTTACAAATTAAGTTATATTTACGATTCTTGTACAGCACAAGTTACAAGTCTACCCACAGATGATTTTTTATTATGTATAAATTACAGGAAGTTCTGTTATTGGCTATGCTATAAGTTCTCATGTTTTTTGTATATTATTTAATGTAAACGCTGTTGAACTTCTCAATAAATATAAATAAATAAAAATACACAAGATAACCTCACATATATTAAGTGATTATCTTATTGTTATTTCTTCGACTCGCAAAGGCGTTATGTGTCCTTCAAACCATTTGATCTTATACATTTCATCTCTTAATGTCCAGCCACAATGTGTTGCATCAAATTTGATGCAAGTGGATTCTGCCGCACACTGCCACATTGAATTTATGAAAGCCGCCCGTAACAAGCCATACGTCAACAGGGTTATTTTAGCTATTATAATCCGTTTGTTTCATTCTATTTTTCGATGTGGTAAATTGTAACTCTCACGTGGTACCACAAAATTGGTCGGAGACAGGAACCTGCCAACACAGGATTTGGCCGACCATTTTTTTTTTACTGTCCTCAAAGGCAGCTATCGTACCATACAAGTTTCATACGATTTTTCGATATAAATTTTTTGATGATTTTTTCATAAATTTGGTCGGACTGCAAAAACTGCCAGGTTAAGGTGAGGCCGACCAAGACATACGTCAACAGGCTTATTTAAGCTATTATAATCCGTTTGTTTCATTCTATTTTTCGATGAGGTAAATTGTAGCTCTCACGTGGTACCACAAAATTGGTCGGACACAGGAACCTGCCAACACAGGATTTGGCCGACCATTTTTTTTTACTGTTCTCAAAGGCAGCTATCGTACCATACAAGGTTCATACGATTTTTCGATAAAAAAATTTTGAATTTTTTTTTATATATTTGGTCGGACCGCAAAAACTGCCAGGTTAAGGTGAGGCCGACCAAGACATACGTCAACAGGCTTATTTTAGCTATTATAATCCGTTTGTTTCATTCTATTTTTCGATGAGGTAAATTGTAGCTCTTACGTGGTACCACAAAATTGGTCGGACACAGGAACCTGCCAACACAGAATTTGGCCGACCACTTTTTTTTTACTGTCCACAAAGGCAGCTATCGTACCATACAAGTTTCATACGATTTTTCGATAAAAAATTTTTGATGATTTTTTTATAAATCTGGTCGGACTGCAAAAACTGCCAGGTTAAGGTGAGGCCGACCAAGACATACGTCAACAGGCTTATTTTAGCTATTATAATCCGTTTGTTTCATTCTATTTTTCGATGAGGTAAATTGTAGCTCTTACGTGGTACCACAAAATTGGTCGGACACAGGAACCTGCCAACACAGGATTTGGCCGACCACTTTTTTTTTACTGTCCTCAAAGGCAGCTATCGTACCATACAAGTTTCATACGATTTTTCGATAAAAAAATTTTGATGATTTTTTCATAAATTTGGTCGGACTGCAAAAACTGCCAGGTTAAGGTGAGGCCGACCAAGACATACGTCAACAGGCTTATTTAAGCTATTATAATCCGTTTGTTTCATTCTATTTTTCGATGAGGTAAATTGTAGCTCTCACGTGGTACCACAAAATTGGTCGGACACAGGAACCTGCCAACACAGGATTTGGCCGACCATTTTTTTTTACTGTTCTCAAAGGCAGCTATCGTACCATACAAGGTTCATACGATTTTTCTATAAAAAAATTTTGAATTTTTTTTTATATATTTGGTCGGACCGCAAAAACTGCCAGGTTAAGGTGAGGCCGACCAAGACATACGTCAACAGGCTTATTTTAGCTATTATAATCCGTTTGTTTCATTCTATTTTTCGATGAGGTAAATTGTAGCTCTTACGTGGTACCACAAAATTGGTCGGACACAGGAACCTGCCAACACAGAATTTGGCCGACCACTTTTTTTTTACTGTCCTCAAAGGCAGCTATCGTACCATACAAGTTTCATACGATTTTTCGATAAAAAATTTTTGATGATTTTTTTATAAATCTGGTCGGACTGCAAAAACTGCCAGGTTAAGGTGAGGCCGACCAAGACATACGTCGACAGGCTTATTTTAGCTATTATAATCCGTTTGTTTCATTCTATTTTTCGATGAGGTAAATTGTAGCTCTTACGTGGTACCACATAATTGGTCGGACACAGGAACCTGCCAACACAGGATTTGGCCGACCACTTTTTTTTTACTGTCCTCAAAGGCAGCTATCGTACCATACAAGTTTCATACGATTTTTCGATAAAAAAATTTTGATGATTTTTTTATAAATCTGGTCGGACTGCAAAAACTGCCAGGTTAAGGTGAGGCCGACCAAGACATACGTCAACAGGCTTATTTTAGCTATTATAATCCGTTTGTTTCATTCTATTTTTCGATGAGGTAAATTGTAGCTCTTACGTGGTACCACAAAATTGGTCGGACACAGGAACCTGCCAACACAGGATTTGGCGGACCACTTTTTTTTTTACTGTTCTCAAAGGCAGCTATCGTACCATACAAGTTTCATACGATTTTTCGATAAAATATTTTTGATGATTTTTTTATAAATCTGGTCGGACTGCAAAAACTGCCAGGTTAAGGTGAGGCCGACCAAGACATACGTCGACAGGCTTATTTTAGCTATTATAATCCGTTTGTTTCATTCTATTTTTCGATGAGGTAAATTGTAGCTCTCACGTGACCCAATAAATCTGGTCGGACTGCAAAAACTGCCAGGCTAAGGTGAAGCCGACCACTTTTTTTTTACTGTCCTCAAGGTCAGGTATCCTACCATACAAGTTTCATTCTATTTTTCGATGAGGTTTTTTTGATGAATTTTTGTCCAACGTTTTTGCCATTTGTACAAAATCTGCCAGGTTAAGCCTAGGCCGACCAAGTGCGTTGGAATCTACTAAATGTCAGGTACCTCTACAGGGTAGGTATATTCTATTTTTTGATGAGGTTTGTTTCATGCAGCCGGCTCCCGGACTATTACAAGTACAAGTGTTACATAGAAGGTCATCTTGTACAAGCATTGCTTCCAGGAGACACTGACCGGAGATTAGCATTTTGCCAGTGGTTTGTAGCATGCTCGATTAGAAACCCGTCTTTTCCAAGCCGGATTATTTGGACAGATGAATGCAATTTTTCAAACAATGGCATGTACAATAGAAAAAATAATCATTTTTGGGCACGTACAAACCCCTTCCGAACTACGGCAACCCATAACCAGGTCCGCTTTTCCTTTAATTGTTGGTGTGCAATATTAGATAATAAAATCTTTGCCATTAAAATTTACCATGGAACATTGAATAGTCAAAAATATCAGGAAATATTAAACATGGCTGTGGATTTAGTAGATATGGCAATTCCATTAAATAATTTGAATAATATCATCTACCAACAAGACGGCGCCCCTGCCCACAATAGTATCGCTACGAAACAGTTTTTAAATGAACATTTTCTTGATCGCTGGATGGGCACAAATGGCCCTATTAAATGGCCACCACGTTCACCCGATTTAACACCGTTGGATTTTTTCATTTGGGGGTACCTTAAAGGTCGAATTTATGCAGATACTTACAACTCGGTACAAGAGTTAAAAGACGCAGTGCATTATCATTTGAACAACATACATCACAACGCCTTGTCTAAAGCTACCAGAGGTGTTCTGAAACGCGCTCGTGCCTGCATTCGACAAGAGGGAGGCCACTTTGAACATTTACTTTAATGTAAAATTATTTTATTAAATTTACCTAACTTCTGCTGTCCCGATTTTTTTCTTCCCATACAATAAAATGATCCCCTCATGAAACTGAGTAGATGTGCGTCAAAAAAAAATTTCATCAAAATTAATCATTTTTAGGGACAACTCACACTTGACCAAAATTTTGACTATACCAATTTTTTTTTCACAAAAAAGTACCTAATGTTTCCTAAGACAGTTTCCCTGTATCTCTTATACTTTAGGATTTCCCCATACTGTCCCACTTAAAAAAAACACGCTGTATATATAAGAAACAATAACGGACCAAGTTTATTAAGGAAATTCGTGCGTATATACTATGGTCTACGTGAGTGGCATTTAGGTGACCTTTACATAAATGTAATTAGAATTATTGTTCATTTTATTAAATATATTTTCTATTTATTAATTGTCACCTTAAATGTCACATGACGTGTTGACCCTAATACTCACCACGTCATGTGCCTACTCACCGTACATCCTGACGGCGCGGCGGCTGGTTGTAGGGTCCCGAGGGATGCACCAGCGCCACCCGCCGCCAGCCGCAAACCTGTGCGCGCTCGCATGCCTGTTAGGCGTTACGGTTTTGAAGAGGTGTATCCGTAAAGCAGGCCACTGACGAGCCTTCCAAATGGATGCCGTTACAATGGATTCATCCAAATGGACTGCATCCTAATATTAAACATTGTACGTTTTTGACATTCTTGGACCGATTTTGGATTGCAGCCACCCTATTTGGACTGTTGGAAGGCTCGTCAGTGGCCACCTTAAGAAATAGAGTAGGTATAATTGTTTTTCACACCACCTCTTCGGAAATGAGCTTTTTCTTCCCTGCTAGGAGGGATCAAAGTCGCACTTTTCCTCCCTGCTAGAAGGGATCAAAGTAACACTTTTCTGTTCAAGCACACTATTTTTACATTTTTTTTTCGCTCGCCCTATCACTATTCGCGAACAAGCCGGGTTTCGAAAAGGCTATAGTACCATAGACCACATCCATACGCTGCGGCAAGTTATACAGAAGACCGAAGAGTATAACTTACCATTATGCTTAGCGTTTGTGGACTATGAGAAAGCCCGATTCGGTGGAAACATGGGCGGTGCTTGAGTCTCTTCAGCGATGCCATATTGACTATCGGTACATCGAAGTGTTGAAGTATTTGTATAGTAACGCCACCATGTCGGTCCGAGTACAGGAGCAGAGCACGAAGGCGATTCCATTGCAAAGAGGCGTAAGGCAGGGAGACGTTATCTCTCCGAAACTGTTTACTGCCGTAATGGAAGACACCTTCAAGCTCCTGGAATGGCAAGGACTTGGCATCAACATCAACGGCGAATACATCACTCACCTTCGGTTTGCCGACGATATCGTAGTCATGGCAAAGTCGATGGAGGAACTCAGCATGATGCTCGATGACCTCAACCGAGTTTCACAACGGGTGGGCTTGAAAATGAACATGGACAAGACGAAACTTATGTCAAATGCCAATTTTGTGCCCATCCCAGTCTCTGTTGGGAACTCGGTACTCGAAGTTGTTGACTCGTACATCTACCTAGGACAAGTAGTCCAATTAGGTAGGTCCAACTTCGAGAAGGAGGTCAACCGCCGAATCCAACTCGGTTGGGCAGCGTTCGGGAAACTACGTAATGTCTTTTCGTCCGACATACCTCAGTGCCTCAAGACGAAAGTCTTTAATCAATGTGTGTTACCAGTGATGACTTACGGCTCCGAAACGTGGTCTTTCACTATCGGCCTCATCTCAAAATTCAAAGTCGCTCAACGAGCTATGGAGAGGGCTATGCTCGGAGTTTCTCTGCGTGATCGAATCAGAAATGAGGAGATCCGTAGACGAACTAAAGTCACCGACATAGCTCACCGGATTAGCAAGCTGAAGTGGCAATGGGCAGGCCACATTGCGCGCAGAGAAGATGGCCGATGGGGTCGAAAAGTGCTCGAGTGGAGACCACGGACTAGCAAACGCAGCGTAGGACGTCCACCCACAAGATGGACGGACGACCTTGTTAAAGCCGCCGGAAGACGCTGGATGCGGGTGGCTTCCAACCGGTACGAATAGAGGTCCAAGGGGGAGGCCTATGTTCAGCAGTGGACGTCTTATGGCTGAGATGATCACTATTCGACAATCTAAATATGCATTCTTGTGGTACACTTTACGGAAAAACTACTGCACTGTTAGGTTTGAGATTTAACATAGTAATTCAAATGCATGTCTAGATGTGTTATCAAACATAAAAATATCATTATATAAACGTAAAAAAATAAAATAAAGGAATAACACTTTGTATTACTACTAACGCCATCTGTTGGAGAAGTGATGAAATTAACATTCGTGTTAATGTTAAGTAATTATAATTATTTGTTTTTGGATTCTGACCCACCGCGTTTCGCTCGGATTAATTTCCAATTTAGCAATTAAAAGTTTCTGTGAATACTGGATTTACTGGAACATTCAATCTTGCTGTATATTCACTGATGAGCACTTAGGAGAGTACGAGGGTGGTTTGAGAAGTAGCTTGGTTCGACAGAAATGCAGAATATGGTTTTAGCTGGCAGAAGAATAAAAGAATGAGAATTAGATGAAGCCATGAGCATCTCAACTGAGTTCACATTTTTCATAAAGTCCACAACACATTCCTCAACTTATTTGTTTTCAGGTCGAACTAAGTTACCTACTTACTTATCAAACCGCCCTAGTAGCACCCAAGATAGAGCTGATGCTGAAACCTGGCAGTGGCCTGGTAGTAGTAGTAGTAATCACTTTATTGTACACAACGCAAGTTTACAAAAATGAAGTACAGTAATGAAAGTACAAAGGCGAACTTATCCCTATAAGGGATTTGCAGCTAACCTTCGAGTACCTTGTGGAGCTCGGATTTGGTGCAACATAGACATACGCTGTTTTGGACATCCGATTCGTCATGATGATTGATAAAGTAGTACCCAAGATACCTGATGCTGAATCCTGGGAGTACCTTGTGGAGCTCAGCTTTTATACAATATAGGCACACACTGTTTTGGTCATCCGAGTCGTCTTGATGAGTACTTAGGAAAGTAGTACCCAAGATAGAGCTGATGCTGAACCCTGGCTGTACCTAGTGGAACTCAAGTTTGGTGCAACATAGGCACACGCTGTTTTAGTCATTCGACACGTTTTGATGAGCACTTGGGAGAGCAGTACCCAAGATAGAGCTGATGCTGAACCCTGGCTGTACTTAGTGGTACTCAGGTTTGGTGCAATATAGATATACGCTGTTTTGGTCATCCGACTCGTCTTGATAAGTACTTAGAAGAGTCGTACCCAAGATATAGCTGATGCTGAACCCTGGCAGTACAGGTACTGACCTAGTGGAACTCAGGTTTGGTGCAATATAGGCACACGCTCTTCTGGTCATCCAACTCGTCTTGATGAGCACTTAGGAGAGTAGTATCCAAGATAGAGCTGATGCTGAACCCTGGCAGTACCTATTGGAACTCAAGTTTGGTGCAACATAGGCAAACGCTGTTTTGGTCATCTCACTCGTGTTGATGAGCACTTAGGAGAGCAAATTATATGTGTGTTTATGTGCGGAGCAGCGTGATTACCGCCAGTAGGTGTCCAGACGGGATAGTTTTTCGCTCAATTGTGTGGTGTGGACACAAAAACAAATTCAAGGGCATTGGCTCGCTGACCCAACATTATGTACCTATGGACCTATGTACATAGGAAGCCAGTTGGCTTCCTTACAAAAAGTACTGGGCGACCGTGTGGGATGTAATAATGGCTGGATGTAATAATGGTAGGATGGCAATTTGATTTTGCCGTATGGACACGTTTTTAATGGACAAAGTAAAAGCTGTAACAGACAGGCGTACCGGACAGCGACCGGGGTCCAGTTAGTATATTTCTTTCGTATTCTCACTTATAGCAGGTCCGGTACGTTTAATATGTAGAAATACTCCGCGAGCCCTTACAAAGCTCTGCTTTTTGCTAGTTTATTTAGCTTAAATAATCTGTTTAAGCATCAGATTGTGTCAACACTAAGATTTTTTTATTTTCCTCATAGTTGATGTGAAAAGCAGTATGTGTCACACGGTATCAAAATGTTTTCTTCTTGGGCGTTAACACTTGAATCCCTTATTACACTCAGGATTCTACTGTAGAATCCATTGCTTAATTCAGGATTCAATGTACGCCCTTGACGGAAATATACCATTTTGATCCCTTGTAACACAAACTACTATTGTTTTACAACTCGCATCATCCAGTTCAAAACAATCACTAATATTTTCCAATTGAAAAGCAGGTAGGTACTCAAATTTCATTAAACCTATTAGTTATTAATAATTAGTACTATATAAGCATAACAGTGTTCCATAACATAAGAGTTCAAACTATGATACCTTTCTATTGTTAATAATTATCACTAGTTTTATTTTTTCTTTATTGTACCTACATAGATTAAGAGGAGAGTGAATAACAGTACAACTGGTCACTTCAATTACTTACCCCTAGCAATTTTGAGATTTGACCTTTAAACTAACTATTTTGCGTTTGTTATAACTTTAGTCAACCAGAATTAACGTCTAATTATGTAAACACCACATTCCTTCTTACTTATAGTGTCCGACATGAGTCATCTAAGAGCTGTTGCTCGCCTGACCTAATTATACTTATAACGTATCTCAATGCGACCACATACAATACGGTAATCAGGTAGGTACGGACAAAATCGAACCTATCGGTAAGGGGGGAAGTAGTGTAGTGTAGTATATTACAATATTACATGTAGGTAGATATATGCTTCTTTCTATCGCCCTTTACGTACCTACATTTCAGCCTAATCGTCCTTTTGTTCACAGTTTATATAAATATATTTCAAAGGGGGAACATATACTTACCTCAATATTTCTACGTGTACATAGTAGGTATGAAACGTTTTTAAACGTAACCTAAGTTTTTGAAGGAGAAAACTCGTGTGATAAGTAATTACTAATAAGTACATTTAGATTTTGCTTAGAAATACAATGAAAATTATAACCATACAATACAAAATAATTCGGCCCGCAACATTTTACGGGATACGAGCTTTTTAAAGTAACTGTCAACGCTTGTAAGTTGGCAGCTACTATTAAAAAGCTCGTATCTCGTAATGTCATGTCATCTTAATAAATGAAAACGGCTGCTCGCACGGAGCGACAAGGGGACAACATTGCGTGAGCGGCTCAGGTTGTAGAGAGGTGTGCACCGTTTACTACCCAGTGGCTGTAAGCAGTGCCAACTCGCGTCTTAGGCATGTTTCACTTCCACCCTGCGAGCATATAGCTCTGAGACCCCACTCTGGACGGCCGGTTAAGGCAAGCCATAGCTGAGAGTCCTGCGGCCCCTGCTCAGTGTTCACTCCAGCCGGCCAATTAAGGCAAGCCGGAAAGAGGGGCCTGACCGACTCTCAGGGGTATGGGACCCAAGTGACGTCACTTCCCATTCAGCTCGCCACAAGCTGCCCTGGGGGCATTCTAAAATATTAAACACTCAAACGCAATGAAAATAAGTCACCTTGGATAGATATTTCTACTCAAAGTGACCTATTCTATTTGTGGGTTTGTTCTGTGGAGCTATGGCATATCAATGGAGTAATTTGTAATTAATTTGTGCTTTGCCTTGAGCCTTATTGCGTTTAAATTAATCCTCTGATTGTTATGGCGTCAACATAGTTAAACACACTATACAATTAATTATTATAACATAATTATCATTAGGTACTAAATATCAATTAATCAATCGAGCTTTCCTTGAACCCATTAAGTTTTTTTAATCATATTGGTATTTGATGCGGGTCAGTCGGCTCCTCGCTAGGAGTATAGGCGGCCGATTGCCTTTAAGTTTATATTTGGTAATATGTATTTCTTTGAGGTGTTATATTAATAAGATTTTACTATCTTGGGGCTAAAATTACTTATTTATTGAATAACTTTAAATTACCTAGTATGTATTTTATATTATTCTTCTACCTCGTTATTCTAAAATTGCAATTCATGAAATGCTCAAAACCTATGAACTGGCCACAAACACATATGTACATATCGGGATATGTAGCATTTCATGCTAAGTGCTACATCGAGTGTGGCTCTCTTATTGACGTACTTAGTACTTGGCATGACAACTTTTCTTATGGATCAACCGCTTAAATGAATCCTCGCTTGCGCGGTACGGGGGCGACGGGGTAGGACGACTAAGGGTGGCGGGGAAGGTGCGGGCGCCATACGCCTGCCGTCCTCATCTTCCCCGGTCGGTCTATACATACATAACTTTATTCTTTCAAATTTTATAAGGACAGCAAGTTTAATTAAAACAAGAAAATAATACTTATAAAAGGAGGGTTAGTTAATGATGGGGTTCCGGGGTAGGGCTGCGGTAGGGCTGCCCCGTCGTCGAAGCCTAGGATTTTTTTGAGGTTATCAGAGGTTCGTGTCCCAACATAGTGTAGCCACTTATTCGTGTCGCAACAGTCACGTCCGCCACGTCTCGTCGCTGGTTGTTAGAACCAATTCATTGCGTCATAGTAATGTCAGCTATGAATATTAGAATATTCCAAACGCGAGGTACGCCGATAAGACATGTCAAAAGTATTACCGTAGAGTACGACTGATATTAACTTTCAACTTCGCGCAGTCAGTTTCTCTGCCCGATTCGAACTTTAAAATACGTCTTTTGATAGATCTAGAAATGATATGGATTAGATGTGTCAGTGTCAAATATGACGTTTTTTGTTTGAAGAAACGTCGCATTTGTCACATATTTATTATATTTTAGTCTCAAGTAATTGTTGGATTTATCGATTTTGCTCGCTCAGTACAAATTGCGGATCGGTCGAGCGACAAATCCGACTTCTCATCTCTCAGAATACAATGACATACTTCAACGAAAATGTGTTAGTGTGCGTGTTGTGACACTAGTCACTCGTCCGTACACAAAAAGAGATCGAGGTTTGCAAGATTTGTCTTTGACGTGTGTTTCTTTCTATGTATTTGTGTCGTCATTACAGATTGGATTTTGTATGTAAGTGTGTGAGAAATGCGACTGTGTGCACCTTTCCCCCCGCAAAAAATGGCAGAAAAATTTGTACGGCGAGATATCGCTTGGGCCCCTCCCTTCCGACGTGTCGGAAGCCGGTGTTGCTCGAAGTCTTATATCAAATCCATATCGTTTCTAGATCTATTAACTGACGTATCTAAAAATTCGAATCGGGCAGTCTATCATTAAATTACAACCAGTATACTAAGACTATTTTACTACTACTCGTCTATTATCGATTACTAGAGCATTGCAGCAGTGTTTAAGGATGACACACGGTCTAGCCGTTCCGGGGCCGGGCCGGAGCTTTTGGCTTCGTTTTCTATGGAAAGCACCACGTGATCACCGATCAGCCGTCATAGAAAATGACACGGCCCGGGCCCGGCCCGGTCTAGTGCGAGTCATCCTTTACATCGAAGGAACAGCGCTTCAACGATTTTCCTTACCACAACCACAGATTACTAGTACATTATACGTATGTAATATTATGTTCTAACAGATCGGTTTCATCGAACTTGATGGTAAAAAATGTCCTGCTGTCTATAAACGCATTGTTTATTTATTACCCGTAGTATATCCTATAGCACTTTTAATTATTGGAAGTTGTGAAGACATCCGGTTTTTGAAAGAGCCATGTGCATTTTCTGGACACATGATTTTTAAAGGCCACCCTTTCCCAATTTTTCTGTCAACCTTTGAGTAGTGAAGGGAAATGAAGAGAGACCAAATAACACCACGTCGTGTGTAACGCTACGTCTTACGTAGGCGAACAACGCGCGAACGCGGCGCGGCGCGGCGCAGCGAAAGCGGCCGCCGCCGCGCCGCGCCGCGCCGCGCCGCCTGACATTCGCGTGCAAATCGCGCCGCACCGCGTTCGCAACGAGATCGCTTACGTAGGACACTTCTATGGGCATCAAAGGATTGATTTCGCCGCGCCGCGCCGCGCCGCGTTCGCGCGTTGTTCGCCTACGTAAGACGTAGCGTAAGCATAAAAGCCCTGGAAGTCTTATCCTCATGTGTTTAGATTTTATATCAACATTTCCGAAGTGATGTATCTGTAATCTGTATTATATAGTAATCTGCGTCACAATAACGAAACCGCAACTATATTTATTGTCCTCAGAAGGATGTCTATTACCATAACTATTGCGTCTTATCGGGACACGTTCGTTATAATACGCTACTGATCCTTAATAACGAGGTCCTGATAGTATCTCTATGGATATGAACATTGAACGGGTTACATCTAGAGTCTGATTTAGATTAAACAACTTGTTATGGTTTTGATTCGTCCTTGAAGATCGCCGCTGATTGCTGCATGCGAAATGAAGTGAAAGTCGTGCATGACATGCGCGTGAATCACCAAGATGATCGTCATCATCATCATCATCATCTCAGCCATAAGACGTCCACTGCTGAAGAAGTGAACATAGGCCTCCCCCATGGATCTCCATACGTGCCGGTTGGAAGCGACCCGCATCCAGCGTCTTCCGGCGACCTTAACAAGGTCGTCTGTCCATCTTGTGGGTGAACGTCCTACGCTGCGCTTGCTAGTCCGTGATCTCCACTCGAGCACTTTTCGACCCTCATCGGCCATCTTCAGATGATCGTCAAGGTCGTATCAAAACCAGTTCAAACTTGTAACAGTGTTGTTAAATCTGACTTGGTCTCCTCCTAATCTACCGATTATTATACTAGGTGTAATGTTCTGGGATACCGGTCATCTGAAGGTCAGTAAAATTACCTTAATTTATATGAGAAATCAAATAGAGTCAAACCGAGAAAAGTCTGCAGCGATTTTGATAGCCCACGCAGTGCAAGTGTCATATTAAACTTCACAAACTATGAAATTATGACGTATAAATAACAGTTGCACGGCGTGGGCTGTCGGAATCGCTGCAGACTTTTAATGGTGTAACTCTATATACCTATACAAATGAAATTGCAAATTATTTAATAAATAATTGATAAAAAAAATATCTGTATTTTTATCCAGAAAATGTCAAATTTTTCATGGGTAATGCGAGATTTGAAAAGTACGAAATTACAACAGTTACGTCTAAATACTTGGTTCCGACATCATCTGTTGATCTTTGAATTACCATCCAAAAAAGATTCAAATATTTAAAAAAAAACCGCCCTTACAAACACCAACTATTTATTTATTTAAACCCACTTTCGGAAAGCTATTCTCCGACAAATAAAACAAGCGGCACGTGTTGGAAACGCCGAAACACGTCACCGTAATGATCCTTCAGCTTCCCAAGAAAATACACTTTAATAAGAGAATTCCTCGGTATTTCCATGTGAGCTCCTTTACTAAGGTTGTCAGCAGTCGCAGTCGCCCGGCATGATGGGAATGCAGAAATGTTGAAACGCATTCTTTGTTTATTTCACTTTGGCGTCTGGAGACATACTTTGTTCTGCAACGCATTACCCACATTATTAGGTGTTTTTGGTGGACAGATCATGTTCAAAACTAGGTATTAAAATTGTTTTTAGTTATATAGCCCAGGGGATTTTTTTATGAATAAAATTTAATGCCAAACCAATCTCTTATTTAAAGTAGCAAATAAAATTATAGAAATTAAATAAAAGGGAACTAAAGGCGAAATATAGTGGCAACTCCAGTTATGGTGACAAAATAAACAAAATTATTTGTCGTTTTTGTAAACATCGTGTTTATTTTTAAACATTTCTGTGTATTACGAGTTTACTTTCGAATAAAAAAATGTATAAGCATTAAAATAATAAAACGTGCTAATGAAGCCCTCGCCTTTGGCTTCGGGCTTCAAATAAATTCACACTCGTTCGTAAATATTTGTTTACTAATACAATATGTAGGTACTTACTAAGTATTATCGCTTCTCTTTGTACTTCTTTGCATTTCAAAGCTCCTTTCATGTATATATACGTACGAGTATATCCAATTTAATTTACCCAACTAAGTCAATAGATTTATGTCCTCTGCCAGCGAACAAAGCAAACAAATATGCTTCAAAGTGTTCTTGAATACCAATAAGGCAGCTAGTGCAATTTCGTCGAATGATGTGACATTTTGAACAGGTTCCAACTTCGGTATTTTTCATTTCGTTCTGACTGAATAATTTTAGGTACTTCATAAATGGGTAAGAAAAAAGGGCTTGGTGAATTTTAAAATACGTTATGAGAATTTAAATAAAATATACTTACTTAAGCTGGAATATTCCTTTAGTCGGAGCATTTTAACATTTAATAACATTAAGATGCATGTTCGGACACCAGGCTTGGTTATTCTTTAGTGTATGACATGTTTTTCAGTTAATAATTGTTTACATAGAGTAGTGTGACTTATATATAATTTTAATTATATACTACTACTTAAAAACACAAATTAAAATATTTTATAAACTGCGAAATATTCTTATGATCATATCATATAAATAATTGTAAAATATTAATTGCGATAATTATAACTGGTTTAATATACACCATTAAATTAACTCTTACTAAATACTCAAACGGATGATTATTAATTCGAAGGTTAGTTTTCAATTTTGTATTTTAAGACTCTCTTTTGTGTTTTCAAACAGCTCTGTTTTAACCCTTAAATGCATGATTTTTTCTTTTTGCCCGAAATTTATATTATGTATCACATATGATAAATACTGGTGGAATCAGTAATAAAAACTATTTATCTTCTGCAATAAGTAAGTTTTAATTTCGTATTTTACAAAAGCGTCGTTCAGTCTTTTTTATAAAATTCAATTAGTTCCGTTTGACATAAGCGTTTTGTTCTTCCTCATACAATGGCGTTTTATTGTCAACGGTTTTAACTATGTTAAGATAAAATATTTAGAACATTTACTAGTATTAATCAACTCTTAATTTTAAACAATATTTATAACAAAGTTAATAATGTTTTATAACACAATAAATTACCATAAACTCAATAAACTCTTTAGGTGCATTGCAAACCTGCTCAACGTCAGAGAGCTATATATGTCTATCTCACTTTACTACCTTAGTGTCTTTCTTAAGCTTGCTGTAAGTTTACAGTACTAATAGAAATCAGTTTTTAGCAAATATCTATCAGTCGGCCTTCCTGATAAAAATTTGTTTGTCCCTAAACAAAATACTAAATATAAAATATCACTTTACAGTTTATAATTTTAGTTTTAAAATTGTGAAACAATTTTTCACATTAATTAAGATATGAAATATGACAACCCATTTGTAGTTAATCACATTTCCCATTCTCTACATAAAGTTAATAATACTAATATCACATCATGGGATTCACCAGTTCACAATTGATCTGGCCACCCACAACTTCCAACTGCACCGTGGACTTCACCAGTTCACAATTGATCTGGCCACCCACGGCTTTCAGCTGCACCGTGGACTTCACCGGTTCACAATTGATCCGGCCATCCAGGACTTCCAGCTGCACCGGTTCACAATTGATCCGGCCACCTACAACTTTCAGCTGCACCGTGGACTTCACCAGTTCACAATTGATCTGGCCACCCACGACTTCCAGCTGCACCGGTTCACAATTGATCCGGCCACCTACAACATCCAGCTGCACCGCGGACTTCACCAGTTCACAATTGATCTGGTCACCCACGGCTTTCAGCTGCATTGTGAACTTCATCTGAAAGTTATAAGTAACACACAGCCATCACATTCTTTTTTTTTTATAAGTACCTTTATACCTAATACCTTTAATACCTTTTACAGTTAAAAGACATATTTAAGTATAACATTTGAAAGTATATGTTAAACATTTTCAATATTTCAATTGAATAATAACATTAATAACTCTAACAATTAAAGCTGATTTCAGACAACATTAATTAATTTAATCACACACAATTACTCCTTATCAGACTCACTATTTGTTTCCGAACTAGCATTTTGTATGTGTGCACTGATCCAGGGCTGTATCTGATCGACTGCCCATACATTACAATAATTCTTTTTCCCTATAGTTGAACCAGGAATACTAGACACTTCGTATCTATCATTTTCAAGAACTTTAGTTACTCTATAGGGACCTGAAAATAGAGGTAAGAGTTTTTTACTTTGGCCTTCACTTTGTGCAACTTGTTTTCTTATTTTTACTAAATCACCTACAGAATACGTATTTGGTTCTTTACGAGTCTTATCAAATCTTTTCTTTTGTTGTTCCTGATCTTTCTGTATATGTTTGCTAATGCCTTCCCTAACATCTCCAATGTCATCACACTGGGTTCTAGTATTTGCAAACACATCAACAAACATATTCTCACCGCCATGAAACATATTTTGTCCAAAAAGGGCTTCCGCTGGGGTTCTACCAATACCCTTATTTAAAGTATTGTTAAGACCCCATTGGATCTTACCTAATTCTATATCCCATTTGTTTTCTCCGTGAACTTCTGCATATGCACAGAGCGAACCTAACACTGTGCGATTATAACGCTCCAGCTGTCCATTTGCACGAGGCGACGCGACTGCATTTAATATGTGCTTTATATTTTCCTTGTCACAAAACTTTCTGAATTCTTCAGAGGTAAAGGAAGTTCCCCTATCTGATATAAGTCTTTTAGGGTAACAAAAGGTCGTAAATATATCCTGCAACGCGGCAATAGTAGGCGCCGATTTTAGGTTACGCAAGGGTTTCAGAAAACAATACTTGGTGAATCCGTCTACTACCAAAAGTAAATAGCAATACCCGCGAGTACTTTTTACAAATGGGCCTAAGTGATCAATGTGCACTGTATGGAAGGGTTTTTCAATTTTAGGGATGGGATGAAGATATCCTTCTTTTTTCCCAGACGGGGCCTTTCCATAAGCACACGCGACACAAGATTTAACATATTTTGTCACAAATCTTTTCATTTTCGGGAACCAAAAATCCTTTTTAATTTTAGATAGTGTTTTCTCCACAGAAAAGTGACCTATGTCGTCGTGATTTTGTTTGCATATTTGCCACCGGGCTCCTTTTGGTACGACCCATTTCAATTCATTGTCACTAACTTTCCTGTATAATTTGTTGTCTTTGACAATGAAGTTTTGTTTGATATCGACAATATCATTATATTTTGCATCTTCTAAAACATCACGAATGTGACAGATCTTCGGGTCTGTTAATTGCAAACTTAAAAGCCAATCCTCGGTAGTAATAAATAATACTCGAGGAGCCTCGTATGAAATGTCAGATGAAGGATCTATATCAATAGGATTTCGACTAAGTGCGTCGACATGAGCCATAGAATGATTAGGACGATAGATGATGTCACAATCGTACTCTTGAAGAGTTAGCCACCAACGGGCTATTCGCGGCAAAATATCACGCTTAGTAAATGTTGCTCTTAACGCATTGCAATCAGTGACTATAGTAAATTTAGTTCCAAGAAGATAAACTCTGAACCTACTTAGTGATGTTACCACAGCCAGTGTTTCAAGATCATATGCATGAAATTTCTGTTCATCTATGGTAGTTTTTCTGCTATAGTATGCTACAGGTTTAAAAGGAGCATCATCAGATTCCTTTTGAAGCAGTATTCCTGCTAATCCGATTTTGCTCGCATCCGTGTGTAACTGAGTTTCACTTCTTGGATTATAAATTGCCAAAATTGGTCGTTCAACTAACTTTTCTTTTAATACATTAAACGCATCATTTTGGAGCTCTGTCCACTTCCACGAACAGTCTTTTCTCGTCAAGTCAGTCAATGGCTTAGCAATAAGAGAAAAGTCTTTTATAAATTTCCTGAAATAACTGGCTAAACCTATAAACTGTCGAACTTCGTGAACATTTCTCGGAATCGGAAATTGTTCTACGGCCTGAATCTTGGAATTACCTGGTCTGACACCCTCACTAGAGATTTCATATCCTAGATATTCTATAGTCGTTTGAAAGAAACTACATTTTTTGATATTAAGTGTGAAATTAGCTTCATCCATTAATTTAAATGTTGACTCTAGTTTATCAATTCCGTCCTTAAAATTTTTTGAAACTATTATGACATCATCCATGTATGCCAATGCTGGTTTGTTTCCAAGTTCACCGTTTGTACCAGATAACGCCAAGGCTTTGGACATAGTCCGCTGAAAAATTGACGGTGCGTTTGCTAGGCCAAACGGCATCCTTTTAAATTGGAACAGCCCATCCGGGGTGACAAAAGCTGTTAAGTGTCTACAGTCGGGTTTAATAGGTATCTGATAGTATCCACTCACTAGATCTAAGGTACAAAAATATCGACTACCGCTTAACTGATCAATTTGATCTTAAATGAGTGGCAGTGGAAAATGATCTTTTACGATCCGTTTATTTAAAGCTCGATAGTCAACACAAAGACGATGCCCACCCGTTTTTTTTGTCACTAATATTATTGGGCTAGCATAATCGGAAGTAGATTCTTCTACAATATCATTTTGAATGAGTTCGTTAACCATGGTTTGTACTGTTTCACGTTGTGTGCAACTCAACCTGTATGGTCTGTATACTGTAACGGTGCGTGTAACGAAGCGTTACACTATCGACCTTCATACTATTTCTGGCACCATACAAATTCTAAATTCCTTTTTGAAATTCAAATCCTATTCCAAATTCCATTCAATGATTTTTATTTTCAGTTCGATCACATACTTTGATCGATAAACATCATTTTATCTAACAGACTGTACTTCCCAAGTTTCTAAACACGACCGTTTAAGTGTGATTTTTATTAGTAAACGTAATAATTCATAAGTGCGTGCAGTTCAGTTTAGTGCTCGTTTTGTGGCCCCCAACACCACTCCAGATTACATAATACATAATAATAAATTATACCGATACTCAAAAACCCCTTCGTTACTCCAATCTGAGTATAATTGGAAAGAAGTTATCCCACTAGAGTACAGAATACCCATTATCACAGAAAATCATTCCACCCCAACTTGCGCTCATTTCGGAACATTTAAAACATACAATAAAGTTAAATTGAAATATTTTTGGCCAGGAATGTACAAAGATATTTCAAATTTTATTGCCAAATGCGAGACTTGCTTAGCTTGCAAACACCAAACCCAACTAAAACTTGGCCTAATGGGTAAACCTAAGCAATGCTCTCGACCCTTTCAATGCATTTCAATAGATTTGATCGGCCCCTTGCCTACTACACTAAAACACAACAGATTCATCTTTGTCGTTACTTGCTGTTTTTCAAAATACTGCCTCCTCTTTGCGATTAAACGTGCTACGTCATCAGTAATCGTTCATATTCTAGAAAACCTAGTTTTCCTAGTGTACGGAATCCCACAGACCATAATTCTTGACCATGGTCCTCAATTCGTTAGTCAAGAGACAACGGATTTATTCCACTCCTATCAGATCCCAAAAATACACTATTGCGCAATTAAATGCGCCCAACCAAATCCCGTGGAGAGATATAATAAAGTTGTTACCACAGCAATATCCTCATTCATACAGGATGACCACAGGAATTGGGATATCAACCTACATAAGATACAATTTGCTATTAATACTTCCGTAAATGAAACAACAAATTATACTCCTTCTTTCCTTGTATTTGGTCGCGAATTAGTCACATGTGGATCAGCATACGATAAATCTGATCTCACAGATGATATTATATTCGCGCCCAGAGACGAATACGCTGATAATCTTGGTCTTCTTCAGCCTGTCTTCTCCGAAGTACAAGCCCGTCTTTGGAGAGCACACCAAACCAATTCTTCATCGTATAATAAACATCACCAACATTTCGAATTCAACGAAAATGACATCGTCTGGAAACGAAATTACGCAATTAGTAATTCTCCTAAACACTATTCTGCTAAACTTGCACCCAAGTTTATTAAATGTTCTATCCTAAAAAAAATATCACCCTTAGTATATGTCCTACAAGACATGTCCGGCAAAATGCTCGGACGATGGCATATTAGAGACCTTAAACCTCTCCCCAAAATTCTAAAATAAATAATATACTGTTTTTCCTTAATTAGATTCTTATTTGGCTCAAACTTAGCTACTTTTCTCCTAAGCTCCTAACTTGTAAAATATTGTATATAATGTTATACATTTATAATTATATCTCATCCCCATTATACATTTCGGACTCATTACATTTCGTACATACCTACTTAGTACGAATTTATACGTTCATTTATACTATTTAATTTATATAACGTTATATTACGTTCATATAACGTTATTCAAAGCTAACTCTACCAGAGTTAGAACAATACTTATTTATATATTTCTTCCCTTGACATAACGTTCATATTTACGTACTTAGGTACATACGTACCGTACAGTACATTTATTAATTCCATTAAGGAATTATCTTATGATATTTTGTAGTAATCCTACATTCCATACGGCATTTTTTTTGTTGAATAAATTTCAACAATCGTACTCTTTGTAGGTACACATTATTGTAGATATTATATTTAGATTCATTAATATTCAGCGGGTGGTTACTGATTAATAAGCCTTAATACTAATGGAGAGCGATTTAATGAGTACGTCCTCTACTTAAAGGAGTACTCTATTGAAACTTATTTTGGTTAAACAATTAACCAAAATTTTATAAGATGATGTATGAATGACCTTTGGTATGCATGTTTAAATCGCCTCTCTTGTATGATAAACATTGTATATAACATCCCCACCTTCTAAATTTATCACTCATACCCATATTCATTACATTATATTTACATTACGGAAAAATCCTTTGGCCATAAGCCCCAGGATTTTCCCTTCCAGGGCGACCCCGGTAGTGTAACGGTGCGTGTAACGAAGCGTTACACTATCGACCTTCATACTATTTCTGGCACCATACAAATTCTAAATTCCTTTTTGAAATTCAAATCCTATTCCAAATTCCATTCAATGATTTTTATTTTCAGTTCGATCACATACTTTGATCGATAAACATCATTTTATCTAACAGACTGTACTTCCCAAGTTTCTAAACACGACCGTTTAAGTGTGATTTTTATTAGTAAACGTAATAATTCATAAGTGCGTGCAGTTCAGTTTAGTGCTCGTTTTGTGGCCCTGCACACCTTCCAGATATATATCTACATCATCACCAAGGCACATATTGTAAGTTATTTGATTTCTAACCTTCTGAATTACGAAAGTATTTTTATACATACCTATCTGTTAACACGTAACCTGTATTGTTACAGGTGCCTTTTTATATAATTAATAAATACCCATCATCGCCCTGGTTCCCGACTTTGATTACCTTCCATCATCCTGGTGAGGCTCCCATCTGCCCCCTCACATATACTACCGGTGTATTGTCAATAAGCTTGATATCCATTTCAGCTAAATTGGTACAACCTAGTTCGGAGAGGTTTTGAGCAAAAGTACCGCGATATTTCTGTATCAGATCATGAAGCAGATTTTTTTGTGTTTCGTCTAAGTCCGGATTAACATTTATTTCGTCGCGTTCGATTTGTTGGGAATCTACCCGAATTCTATAACACTTCACAGAATCATTATCCCTTGGCACCTCACTTTTACATAACTCAGCTCGGGCCAAAAGAGATCCCTTCTTCACAGGAAAACAATTAGAGGAAGGAGACACCAATATATTGCATTGATTGTTAAGTACATTATAAACACCCTCATGTATGTAATATTCGCTTCCAGGTCCGTTATATCCTTCGAGCAACACGGAAGGGAGGCGGCATTCGCACTATTTCCCCTCTGCCGAGGTACAAGATTAGCGCGTCAATAAAATCTAGCGCGGGTAATAAAACTAGTTGCACTTGGATTTTTCACTAGACTGAGTCCAGACGCGCGCGTGAACACTGCTGCACAAAAATGCCTGTTTGCTCGGTTTTTTGTTATAAAAAGAGGTCAGGGACATCAAATTTACAAAAAGAAAGTGTTACATTTCACATGTAATATTTTTTTTACATATCATACGTTTAATTACATTTAAATACAATTATTATATTTTAGTCTCAAGTAATTGTTGGATTTATCGATTTTACTCGCTCAGTACAAATTGCGGATCGGTAGAGCGACAAATCCGACTTCTCATCTCTCAGAATACAATGACATACTTCAAAGAAAATGTGTTAGTGTGCGTGTTGTGACACTAGTCACTCGTCCGTACACAAAAAGAGATCGAGGTTTGCAAGATTTGTCTTTGACGTGTGTCATTTTCTATGTATTTGTGTCGTCATTACAGAGGGCCTACCGCAAACCACGTTCGACGTGTTGCCTCCCTGTCACACTTAAGTATGAATTTACAAGTGCCATAGAGAGGCAACACGTCGAACGTGGTTCGCGGTAGGGCCTTTGATTGGATTTTGTATGTAAGTGTGTGAGAAGTGCGACTGTGTGCATCTTCCCCCCGCGAAAAATGGCAGAATGATTTGTACGGTGAGATATCGCTTGGGCCCCTCCCTTCCGACGTGTCGGAAGCCGGTGTTGCTCGAAGGTTATATCGATAACGTCCTGACACAAATAAATCACCTTCTGTCAGATCACGCGTATGACATTTAATATTACCAGTTCCATTAAGTGTAATATCATCGTTCGCATATAATTTTACAATGCAATTGATTTCATGATCAATTTTGGACAAATCTGATGGCATGTCACGGTTTAATAATTCCAGGGATGTGCTTGATTTTATGACTAATACGTGTGGTAATTCCGTAAAATCATGTCCTACTAGAATAGGCATATGTAACTCTTTTAGGGGCACTACTAATGCAGTAATTAATGCCTCAACTTGGTTAATTCTTAATAGGATTTTAGTTTTACCAACTACTGTTAAACGGGTCTCATCAACCCATTTTATGTTAGGAATGCAATCTTTTTCAACAACCAGATTGTGAGTGTCGACAAAGTCTTCTCTTATTAAAGTGCATTCACTGCCAAAATCAATAAAACACAAAGTGCCACTAGTAGAATTGTTGATGTGTGCCAATTTATAATATTTTGAACTAGTTTGAGAAGGTTTTGTCGACTCAACTGTGCACACTCGTTTATCTGAATTTGTTACATTTTTTGTTTTAGTACTTGAATAACAATCTTCAGTTTTATGACCAACTTTATTACATTTTTCACATTTGATCAATGTCTTTGGACACTTCATTATAACATGTCCTAGCTCTTTGCAATTAAAGCATCTTAACTTCTTTTTACACTGATTTGCATGATGACCCACTTGGTCACAATTTGCACATGTAACATTACTGCTGCTAGAAGGAACCGATTTGTTTTTAAATAACCTAGACTCCCTAGTGTCACGATTCATTTCTTTCAGATATTTCAACAATTGCTCGGGTTGTGTAAACCGTGCTGAGGTAGCACTAGCCCGAATGGTCCTATCATCAAGTCCATGAATCAAACAATCCACAGCCTTTTTGTTTGTAATTTCACATGCATTTAATAAAGCCATTTTTGAATAATAATAATCATCTAATGTTTCAGTTGCCTTAAGCCTTCTATCTAACATTTCAGTCAATAGAGAACCATAATTAACATCAGACGGGAAAGCATTTTTTAATTGTTGTTGCCACTCCGGCCAAGTATAATTTACTGTTAATAAAGTTTCATACCAAAGCTTAGCATGACCAACTAATCTAGGCAATGCGTAAAAGGAGGTTTGCCTATCAGACCAGCCATAAATCAGTGCACATTCATTAACTTTAGAAATCCAATTTTCTACTTTATGACTTTTAATAGAAGGATTAAATTCAGGAACTATATTTTTATCACATTGAATCTTATTTTGCTCTGGTTTTATGACATTGTTCATAAACTTCATAAAATCTTGAAAAGTAAACTGACCTGATGCATTTGGCACACTTTGCTCAGCATCGATGTTACTTCTACTTTCCTGGACAGCTTGATCCTGGTGCTCAGGTGCATAGATCGGCCATGCCGGTATAATAGCCTGTGTTGTTGAACCACTATCTACAAGCTGCATTGAGTGGTTTGTAGTCGACGATCCCAAAACCGGACATGTCATATCCTGCATACCTGATTGCCTTGATGTTACCTCTGGATATGTACGTTGAATTGTTGGTGGCGCTTGCATAGGTAAAGATGTCTCTTCTATGTTACTATGGTAACTTTCTGTAATTCTTTCAGGAACTGTAGAGTAGCCGCAGTTATTAGCAGATGCAAACTGAATATCTCTCGCAGTATATTGCTCCACACCTGGTGTTCTTAATTCTCTATCATGTGTATCTTCTCTATGTACTTGCACTTGAACAGTTTCACGACTCGGAGGGCTTCGAGTAGGTGTATGTAAAAACTTCAAGTTTGATGATCGCTGTCTTCGGGGTGTTTCACTCCTTTTCCGATTTCTTTGGTGTACTTTCTTAGTCTCTGATGTATTTTTAAGTAGCTTCCTACCTGCTGTACGATAACGTGATCTACTTCTATACACAATTTCTTTCGACGAATCCGTATCCGAACTCGAACTAGTTCGATGTCTTTTACGATTCTTGTCAAACTTTTGACGAAATTTTCGACTTTCCGAAGTGATTCTTCGATCATATTTGGATGTAGAGCGTTTGCGTGAACGACTTCTTCGAGTTGAAGGCACATTTTCATCAGTAACATTGGATGTATTCGATTTAGATCTTGCTCGATTACGCTCACGTTTACGCCGCTTACGATCGCGTTTTTTCTTCATTTTTCAATGTTCTGACCACTTCTGATGATAAATACTGGTGGAATCAGTAATAAAAACTATTTATCTTCTGCAATAAGTAAGTTTTAATTTCGTATTTTACAAAAGCGTCGTTCAGTCTTTTTTATAAAATTCAATTAGTTCCGTTTGACATAAGCGTTTTGTTCTTCCTCATACAATGGCGTTTTATTGTCAACGGTTTTAACTATGTTAAGATAAAATATTTAGAACATTTACTAGTATTAATCAACTCTTAATTTTAAACAATATTTATAACAAAGTTAATAATGTTTTATAACACAATAAATTACCATAAACTCAATAAACTCTTTAGGTGCATTGCAAACCTGCTCAACGTCAGAGAGCTATATATGTCTATCTCACTTTACTACCTTAGTGTCTTTCTTAAGCTTGCTGTAAGTTTACAGTACTAATAGAAATCAGTTTTTAGCAAATATCTATCACATAATTGTTTGCCGATTCTAGGAAAAATAGTAAAAAAAATATAACTTCGATTTTCACTGCGAAATTAGTGTTAGAAGTTGAATTGACTAAATCATATTTCTGTAAATATGTAATTTTAGTTATATATAAATGTTTTTTTTACTACCATTAGAAAGGTACACTATTTGTGATATACCTATGATAAAGTTTTTAAATATAAAATAATTACACACCCAAAAAAGAAAAAATTACATTCTAAAAATTATCAACTTTTAGAATTTTTCCAAGTTTGCCGACTTTTCGTTTTAAAACGAATGTAATTTTTATAAATTAAAAATATTGCTTAAATTTAACCCTTAAATCATCACCCTATTACTTGACGTTTGGTATAAACGTGCGTTCAAGAATGTAAGCCTTTTTATTTTAAAACTGTGAGCTGTCCAATGGTTTGTAGACATTTGGCAACACTATGCATTTAAGGGTTAATTATTCAATATAATTAACCTTAGAACGTTTATAATATATTTGGAGTGATATTATATCTAGTGAAAGTCTACTCTAATCCTAAATGATTATTAGGTACTTGGAATTATAATGACAGCAAAATTTGTATGGCATTTTTCAAAATAATAATAATAATAAACGGCCTTCATTGGCCGTCCAGAGAGGAGTCGTTAGAGCTATATGCTCCAGGGGTGGAAGTGAAAGATGCATAAGACGCGAGTTGGCACAGTGGCTGGTAACAGCCACTGGGTAGAAAGCGGCGCACACCTCTCGACACCCCTGAGTCGCTCACACCGGTGTTGCCCCTGGTCGTCTTTACGACGGCAGTTTCAGGGGCCCATCTAGTAAGCGGCGAGTCACCACCTGCCTCGATAACGTGTACTAACATTGTTATGGCAGGTGTCCGGACCTCTCAGCAATAGCCCAATCTTTTGACCAGCCAACATTCATTACCATAATCAGCACTTTTCTCCACTATATTTACAATAGCCCCTACGCCTGTTGGGACCGATTTACGGGTATCTATTTGTACCCGTGAATGGGTTCTAGCAGGTGTATTACATAACAGCAAACTTCTCCAAAGGGCCTCTACGTGTTGGATCTGTATCCCCACGCACGCCTATCAAACGACCGGGATGTATATACCCGTGACTTTAAAAGAGATACAAATAATAATAATAAAATGCTTTATTGCACACTACAAAAGAAATGGTACAAAAGTATGAACAGGTACAAATATGTAGGTAACAACAGGCGGACTTATCGCTAAACAGCGATCTCTTCCAGACAACCTTCAGATAGTGAGAAGGCGAAACAAATTCAAGTATCAAAATATTTATCAAGAAGAGCTAACTACACTTTTTTTCATCTAAGTCAGTGCACATTGATTAATAAGGGAGTTACGTGATCGTTTTTAGGGTTCCGTACCTCAAAAGGAAAAAACGGAACCCTTATAGGATCACTCGTGCGTCTGTCTGTCCGTCTGTCCGTCTGTCACAGCCAATTTCCTCCGAAACTACCGGACCAATTAAGTTGAAATTTGGTACACATATGGAAGTCTGTGACCCAAAGACGGATATGTAACGTAAACAAATGAATTTTAAACATAGGGGCTACTTTTGGGGGTAAACGATAAAATTAAAAAACAAAGCTTTGAAAACAATATCGTGTTACATATCAAACGAAAGAGCTCATTGTGAGGATCTCAAATATATTTTTCTTATAAATTTACAATAAAAAGTTTAGAAGTGTTGCGAACGCAACCTTTATTTGTATAATACAGTAACTAAACGCAGCCGTCGGGCTCGGCTAGTATTTGGAAGCTTTTTCTAAAGCACCAATAGGAGCGCTCCACATATTATGTATCGCGGCCAATTAGAGGCACCCAAATCTTAACCACTATTTTCGGACATTCAAATTATGCAAATCACTCTTTCATCAGCCTCCATACAATCACCACACCACTTTTACATTTAACCGTTTAGTCAAGGAACCCTTGTAAAACCAGTACCTATTGAAATTATAATAGTTTACTTCAAATCGAAGCTTTTTATTTGAGTCGTCGAGATCCTGACCTGCACGGCGGCTACATATGGTCCTTCGAAGCCTTCAAGACAAGGGAAGATTTGACCATCAACGGGTTCTTCGTGGAAGTGGACTTTGACCATACTTCGAAATCGTCTTCGTTGTCTTCAGTTTCTTCGGCTTAGGAAGAATACGCAACGGACGTCGAAAGCAAGGGGTCCCAGCGTCTACCGGCATAAGGGAGGCGTTCGTTGGACATCCACCACATCGAGGACTTCAGTTCCAGTACATCGCATCACCTGAATACGTAGGACTAGACAGAGTGAGTTCGTTCCAATTTCCTTCCATTTCCCTTCTATACCTATCTTTCTTGGAATTAAGAATAGCTCTATACGTATCAGGCACAAATAATTCATTTTCATACAAATCAATTGCTAAATACATTTAAAACCATAATTCATATCGATAAAATAGCTTAGCTTCATATAACTTCACAGTTAAAATCTTATTACATATTAAAAAGCCGTCTCCATCGCTTATTATCAATCGCCTCAGTAACATAAAATTGCTAAATCATCGCATTCCGCGCGCAGCTGCTTATCTACTCCGCTTCTTTTGTTCTCGTCAGTTGCATTTTAACTCGTTAGTGATCACACATATTAGGTAATTGCATTTTTAAATTTACGTCTTAATCAATATGGCTGACACGTTAAAGGAGTTAGTTAGGAAACGTGGCAGTTTGAAAGCTAAATTAACTTTGTTTAACACATACATTAATGTGGCTAAAACGTGTGAACAATTAAGTGAGTTACAAATAACGGAGTTGCAGTGTCGTTTAGATAAAATAGAATCGGTATACCCAGAGTTTGACGCTTTACAGATGGAGATTGAAGCGTTAACTGAGAAACCCGACGAAGCATATGCGGAGCGGGAGCAGTTTGAAAGCCAGTTCTTTGTGTTGGTTTCGACTGCACGACTTCTTTTGACTCCTACGGTGCAGTCGAGCGGCGGTCGGCCCGGGCCCGGGTCCGCGGCTTCCACATCGAGCGGCGCCGGCCGGCAGGACTTCGTTCGTCTGCCCAAGATTGATCTGCCTCACTTCGATGGGAACTATCAGCATTGGCTCGGCTTTAGAGATACGTATATTTCACTTATTCATAATAATCCCGCTATCAATGACATAAGCAAATTTCACTATCTTCGTGTAAAGATGTAAAGAAAGTGTAAAGAAAGAAAGCAGTGCCGCCCTTGTGATTCAAAGTCTTGATTTTAGCAGTGACAACTATCATAAAGCGTGGCAGTTAGTTTCTGAGCGGTATGATAACCCGCGCCTTTTAATTAACAATCACATCCAGGCCCTGTTTAACCTTGAACCGATGCAACACGAATCGAGCTCTTTATTACGTAACATGGTGGACGTAACTAATAAAAATTTGCGTGCGCTTGGCACCTTAGGGGAGCCCACCGACCATTGGGACACCTTAGTTATCTATGTAATGTCTAAGAAGTTAGATCTAGTAACTAAGCGTGAGTGGGAAGAGCACAGGAACCTTTTAACAGGCTCGCCGACGTTGCAGCAATATATTACATTTTTAAATAACAGGGCTGACTTACTCGAATCTCTTGGCAATAATAACGTCAATAATAGCGGTTACAAGACATCGAAACATAAATTGCATTCACATAACGAGCCACAAAAAACACATAATTATCTTACAGCTACAAAAAACAATGCTTATCGCAAACCTATTGTTTGCCCTTATTGTAAGCAAGATCATTTCTTATTTAATTGTGAATCTTTTCGTAAATTAGACATTGATAATAGGATAAAAAATGTGAACGGTTACTCAGTATGTAAGAATTGTCTTAGGCCGGGACACTTATAAAAGCAATGTGTGTTATCTCATTGCAAATACTGCAAACTTAAACATAACACTCTTTTACATAAACATGTTGACAAAGAGTCTTCTAGCAGTGACGTTCCGGTGCCAGATGTTCATTTTAGCGGCAACATTCAAACTAAAGTGTTTAGCCCTACTAAGACTTCCGGACTACTGTCCACAGCGTTGGTGCACGTGAGTGACGCGAATGGAGTGCTCCGTGAGGCGCGTCTACTCCTGGACAACGGGTCTGCTACCAACTTCGTGACGCAGGATCTGTGCGGGCAGCTTGGGTTAGCGACACGCAGCGTGGGAGCCACGATCACAGGTATCAATGAGCAACTTTCACATTGTCCGGAGTCTTGTGACATTACAATTCATTCACTTCATAGTAACTATACGACGACCGTAAACTGCTACGTTGCCAACGTAATAAATACATCTATGCCGCCTTGTCGCATAGATCTTACCAACATACCTATTCCTGCCGACATCACATTGGCAGACCCATCATTTTATGAGCCTTCCGCTATCGATATTTTAGTCGGGGCGGAAATATTTTGGGACGTCTTAGGTACCGCGCGTATTAAGTTAGGTAAAAATAAACCTCAATTACGCGAATCATCTTTAGGTTGGCTCGTGTGTGGCTCCATACCTGCCTACAACAAAAACACAAACGAATCTTATTTTTGTTCGTTCATCACACATAATGATGACACTAATCTCACTCGTTTTTGGGAATTAGACTCGGTGTCTTCTACACATTGCATGTCTTATGAAGAGCAAGCGTGCGAAAAAAGTTTTTTAGAAAATACCATTCGCGATCAAGATGGCCGCTTCGTTGTGACATTACCTTTAAAAGAGTCACCGGAAGTACTTGGCGACTCATATCAAATGGCCAAGCGCCGTTTCTTGGCATTGGAGAAACGGCTCGCACGCGACGCTGCCTTCAAAACCTTATATTTTGATTTTATTCGCGAGTACATCGACTTAGGTCATATGAGCGAAAATCAATCATCATCATCATCATCTGCGCCATCAGAAAAAGCATTTTTCTTTCCACATCATGGAATTTTGCGCTCTAGCACAACTACACGTTTAAGAGTCGTCTATGACGGGTCGGCTTCCACGACTAGTGGCAAGTCCTTCAACGACATCCAAATGGTTGGCCCGACTGTTCAGGATGACCTTTTGTCAATCTTATTACGCTTCAGGCAACATAAATATGTTGTCTCAAGTGACGTAGAAAAAATGTATCGAGCCATATTAGTACAGCCCTCTCAACGCTCGTTACAACAGATCATCTTTAGGTTCGATCCTTCTGATCCCTTAAAAACCTACAAATTGAACACCGTCACATACGGGACTGCGTGCGCACCTTACCTTGCAACTAAATGTCTTGTTTCTCTTGCCGATGACTGCCCGGACGCCCGAGTTAAACGCGCGATACAGCACGACTTTTACGTAGACGATTTTCTCAGTGGCAGTGAGGCCGTAGAATCATTGGTTGAGATTAGTAAGGGTGTAGTCACAACGTTACAATCTGCGAAGTTTAACTTGCGTAAATGGCAATCAAATTGTCCTGACCTTTTAAAATCAATTCTTGAACATAAAGAGGATAACAGCAAAGCCCTCAACCTTGATAGCACGTCGCCTTGTAAAACGTTAGGTCTGTACTGGCAAACAGGAACAGACAAACTTCTATTTTCTATCGACATCAAAATTCCTAATAAAATCACAAAAAGAAATATCTTGTCTGTCATAAGTTAAGTGTTTGACCCACTAGGTCTCGTCGGGCCGTGTATAGTGGAAGCCAAAATCATATTGCAGCGTCTTTGGCTGTTAAAGTGCGAATGGGACTCTGAGCTCCCATTAGACATAAAAAATGAATTTCTATCTTTTGCATCGTCACTTACAAATTTAAATAAACTTAAAATTGACCGCTGGGTATTCAGTGACTCACCTATAGAAGTTCAAGTACATATATTCACAGATGCGTCAGAGCGTGCATACGGCACCTCTGTCTATGTCAGGACCGTGGACGGTAGCGGAGCAGTTTGCGTTCGTCTTATAGCGTCAAAAAATAAGGTCTCCCCCCTTAAGCCCTCCACAATCCCAAGGCTGGAGCTTTGCGGCGCGTTGCTTGGCGCAAGACTCTGGACCAAGGTCATTTCATCACTGACCGTGAAGGTTGATCATAGTTACTTTTGGTCTGACTCTATGATCGTGCTGGGCTGGCTCGCAGGGCCATCTAATAGACTTAAACCGTTCGTTCGCAACCGTGTGAATGAAATTCAAGAGAGTACACGCGAACTAACATGGAACTATGTACCCTCAAAGCTGAACCCGGCAGATCTAGTGTCACGAGGAATGAAGGCTGATGACCTCAGCATGTCCACATTATGGTGGACCGGTCCAGACTTTTTACATCACTCCGTCATTCAATTTCCTACAACGCCTAATACAAAAACAGATAACCTACCAGAAGTGTCACTTCATATAAACATACAAACAAACATAAACGAAAATAACAATCTTATAACTAAACTTATCACTAACAATTCAAAACTTACAAAACTAATACAAGTCGTAGCATATATTTACAGATTTATACATAATTGCAAAAATAAAATTAATAAAATTACATCAAATTTAACATACACAGAAATAAAATCAAGTAAAACTAAACTTCTACAACTGGCACAGCAGGAATCATTTCCTGAAGAGTACAAACTCTTATCTTTGGGCAAGCCCTTGCAGCCGAAAAGTAGGCTACTTTCGTTAACGCCCTTCTTAGACGATCAGAAATTAATACGTGTCGGTGGTCGTCTTAATAATGCTTACTATAGTTACGACGTTAAGCACCCAATCTTATTGTGCAGCAGGCATCACCTTACCAAACTGCTCTTTGATATGCAACATATGGCATTATTGCACGCCCCGCCTCAGCTCTTACTAGCAAGCATTCGGCAAACATATTATCCGCTCGGCGGAAGAAACCTGGCGCGCCACTTAGTCCATAAATGCGTTCGCTGCATCAGGTTCAAGGCTAGGCCTCTTCAAATGTCTATGGGCAACTTACCTACCGATAGAACACAATTAGAATATCCCTTTTTACATACGGGAATGGATTTTGCCGGACCAGTGCTGATAGCTGATCGAAAGGGTAGGGGTAGCAAAACAATTAAATCATATATTTTAGTTTTTGTCTGTCTTTCAGTCAAGGCTCTTCACTTGGAACTTGTCACAAGTCTAACGACAGAGTCGTTCCTTGCTGCTCTCCGCCGCTTCATGAGTCGTCGGGGAAAGCCTCAAACTCTGTATTGCGACAATGGGACTTCGTTTGTCGGGGCATCAAACGAGCTCAGTAATTTCTTAAAAAATAATCACGATAAGCTGCAGTCAGGTATGGCAGAAAATCTTATTAACTTTAAATTTAGCCCGGCTTACTCACCTCACTTCGGCGGACTTTGGGAAGCCGCAGTAAAATCAACAAAATATCACCTCAAACGCATTCTATCTCTTACACACTTAACGTATGAAGAATTAAATTGTTGCCTGATTCAGATAGAAGCTATTTTAAATTCTAGGCCCCTAACCCCCTTATCTTCTGATCCATCTGATCTGACCTACCTATCGCCCTCTCATTTCCTTATTGGACGTTCTCTTCTGTCAGTCCCACAAGAACCTCTGACTGAAGAAAACATCTCGCGGCTTGAACGGTTCCAGAGAGTTGAAAAACTCAAGCAGCATTTTTGGAGCCGCTTTTCTAATGAGTATGTTACTCTCCTCCAGCAGAAGACGAAGTGGCACACCTCAACGGACCAGCTGCAAGTTGGGACTATGGTCTTAGTCAAGGACCGCGCACTTCCTCCTCTCCTGTGGCTACTGGGACGCGTCACGAAGCTGTACCCGGGCACGGACAACGTCACCAGACTTGCCGACATACGCACGAAGAAAGGAGTCATCCGTAGGGCGTATAACAACTTGTGCCCCCTCCCTATTACTTAGTTAATTCTACAACTTCCATTTTTTTATTGTCTTTTTTTTGTTGAGTCTCTCAACGCCCGGGAGTATGTTGCGAACGCAACCTTTATTTGTATAATACAGTAACTAAACGCAGCCGTCGGGCTCGGCTAGTATTTGGAAGCTTTTTCTAAAGCACCAATAGGAGCGCTCCACATATTATGTATCGCGGCCAATTAGAGGCACCCAAATCTTAACCACTATTTTCGGACATTCAAATTATGCAAATCACTCTTGCATCAGCCTCCATACAATCACCACACCACTTTTACATTTAACCGTTTAGTCAAGGAACCCTTGTAAAACCAGTACCTATTGAAATTATAATAGTTTACTTCAAATCGAAGCTTTTTATTTGAGTCGTCGAGATCCTGACCTGCACGGCGGCTACAAGAAGTTATTCAAGAAAATAGACAAAAAATTACCATTCCCCCCCCTCTATCTCCGAAACTACTGGGTCTAAAATTCTGAAAAAAATACACAAAATAGTCCTTTACCTAAAGATAACAGGAAAACCTATTAGAAGTCTAGAGTCAAGCGTTAGTTGGATTTAAGAACAAAAATGCAGTTACGTTTTTTTAGGGACACAGCCGCAATGGTTTAAGTGAAACGTGATGTAGACAGCTATTGCGAAGGCCCTAGTCCGATATCTGCATAATGCCGAAGGCCCGTAGCGTCCCGAAGAGGCGTGCCTTCAGCTTCATACGTGAGTCGGACTGAAGACAAAAAATGCGACTAGGCTGTATCTGGCACACAACCGCAATGGTACTTGTTAGAGATGCAACGGATAGTAGATTGGCCGGATACCGGATATTCGGCCTGACCATCGGCTGAATATCCGGTATCCGGCCGCCGAATATTCTAGCCGCCAGCGGAACTATACCTACATTTCGGTTTTACAGGTGCGCATTCTGCAGGTTTGACCTGTATCCTAGTGAACGTTCGCGCGCACACATTTCTAGGTGCGAAATGAGTGCGCGTGCAAGTCAGTGGAATGTTTAAACTGTTTTAAAATAATAAACAAGTACGATTATGACCAAGACTGTTTCTGAAATCCATTTAGTTTACTCCGAAATCAAGCGATGTTACTATCCGGTATCCGGCCGGATATTAAAATCATTCCCGGATAGGCCGTATACCGGATAGTAACCGAATATCCGGTGCATCTCTAGCTACTTGTAGTACTGATTGATTAGGTTACTATTGTTACGTGTTTTAAAAAGCACTATACAGGATGGCCAAAAAAAAAGTGTATTCCCGTTGCCAACGTGCAACCCCGAAATCTCAAAGAAAAATTTGGCTGTTTCATACATTTTGGCTCGTCCGTTTTCTATGGGAGCATACATTTTTTTTCGCGATTTCGGGGTTGGTCTCATACTAAAAGTTGCTTAAGTATAATCTCAAAATCTCATTGGCTACGGCATTTATTTTTTGGCCAACCTGTAGGTATTATCTCTCTTCGACCTTCGCTTTTATAACTTTCGGAAGTTGTAGGAAGCAGGAGAGCACGACCCGTCGGACGCTCCGAGTTTTCAGCTCTATGCGGAGCTCGGTCTTCGCATTTGGACACTTGCAGCGCAATTCGGAAAATGAATTAGAGATGCACTAGATATGAAATAGTAAAGATATGTGACGTTCCACGGCAAAAGGTACCCTATGGCAGCAGGCGCTTACGCTATTATTAACGCCGCTCCAATATTCAGCCGGGGAAATGGTACCTTTTACTATGGAACGTCACATGTCTTTACTATTTCATATCTAGTGGATCTCTAATTCATTTCCCGAATCGCGCCGTTGTACTATTGTTCGGCATTTAGTCTTCAGAGTTGTAGAGATATAAGCCACCACGCCAGAAAACATCATGTTACATTTGGTTTTTGATTGACCCATTCGGGTCTTTCTAGACGTTTCACTCACGTCACGTTTCACGTACAAAAAAATTGTTGAAAATTGTGTGATGTACGGAACCCTTGAAACGCGAGTCCGACTCGCACTTGACCAGTTTTTTATAGCTTCAAATTAAAGCACTCTTGGTCTTGGTCAAATCTGAAAACTTAACTCCGTATCACTGTAAAAGTGAAACAATTTAACTGCAAATGACTTTAGACTTTAGGATGTAAGCTTTAAGGTTTTTAATTGGAGGTGTTAATGCGTAAGTTCAGTGTAGCACGAATTGTGGTATTGGTGGGTTTGCGTGCGACCTACCATGTAATCCGTACCTACCGAAGCTGGAGGCCTATTCGAAGTTTTAAAATCTAAGTTTATTTATTATTGATATGAAAATAATTAACTTAAGCCGTACCACGAACTGCTTGACGTTTATTTTAGCAACTGCGTAAACTCGATTGCAGTCCATCTCACTCGCAATTATATATTGCTGCGATAGAGAGGGAATGCGATCGATTTCACGTAGACGCCAACTCGTGGTAGCCGTGCTTGACACGACTCGCAGTGCGGTCAAAAACATGAGAAATGAGAGAAGTGTGAGTATGTAAAGAGAGAAAAGCAAGAAAATGTCAGACATTTATCAAAGTGGAAAGTGGTTTGGCCACAGAATAAATAATAGTACTAAATACAGAAGAATCACTCTCTAACAAAATGCGTCTGTTACGATCAGCACAGATATGGACGCTAGGTGGCGACAGCGCCACGCGCGGCTTATGGCAAACCCCAAAATTGGGGCCGAACGGATGTACTTTAGCTACCTGTAGCAAAGCGACGAAATCGCGGAGTGAGTCACGCCTGATTTGGCTTATGACCGCAATCAACGGAGACATGTTGCATGTGGTCGCGATCCTCAGAATTGAGGGAACGAGGAAGAAGAAGATCAAATTTTTCGCAATTTCGGAATCTTTTCGACGGCACATCAGTAGTCAAGGCGAAATCAAAACTTTATCAAATTGAAAAATCTGAACACCGCTCTCCCATGAGTTTATTCGTACTTGCTACGAAACCGTAGCAAATTCTACTAAAGCGTAGCAAATGCTACGAGAAGTTATGAAACTACGTTACGAGATACGTTCGTAGAGCATTGTCACATTGTTCATTGATGTTCCATTTGATTTGAGCTTGTGCAAACTTTCTTTGCTTGCAAACTAAATATAATGTAGATCTCAGCAACTAGAAAGTTAGGTAGGGGAGAGCGGGATTAAACGTGCCGTTCATAAAATACAAATTTGATCTATGAAAACAGTGTGAATAAGGTATGTGGGTTGCGCTATATTAAATAATGATTATTTGCGTTTCTGAGTAGTGATATTATTTTGTGCATCGTTAAACAGTTTTTTTACCAGATTTTTTTTTATGAGATAGGTCGGAACGGAACAACTAACCCCGCTATGGAGCGGGTTGTTCCGTTGCTAAAATTTATACCTTATCCGTCAAATATCTAAATCTCAGTTCACACACGCTAAAAGAGTATTTTTTAGTTCGTCGAAATATATGATAATTTGTTGTGTACTATCAACAGATAATAAAAAAAATCCAAAGCAAAAATGTGTGTTATCAGTGGGGTTCGTCGTGCCCTCATTTTTGATTTATTTTCCATAACTACTATTCTACTATAATGGAAGCAACGAAAACGGCTCCTGCAACCGAATAGTGGTCTGACTTTTCGCGACAAACATCATACAAATCGCTCCAAGGTTTACTTGCGTTCCTATTCCCATCGGATCAACTTACCTCCGGCACGTTCAAGCCCGTTCTCCCCTATACTTGTTTACTCGGTTGTCTGAGTACATACCTGCGTTGCCTTGAATCGCATTGAATTCAGATTTAAAAAAAAAGTTTGTATTTAGTTTTACAAGCATGTAAAGTCCTTATTTTACGTTAGTTTCCTTTTTACACTGCCCAAAAAAAGAGTGTATTATTTTTCGTGATTATTTACTATCGAGCGAAAGTTTCATAACCAGGTTTTCGATTAAGCTACTAGATAATGGTCTCAAGTTTTCTATTCATATTTTTACAAACTTATTGAGATCCGAAATAGCGTTATCATTTTTCAAAAACTGCTGGCTGAACCCACTACACTCGGCGCCCGGCGTGTAATATTCTATGACGGCTGATCGTGATCGGTGGTCACGTGGTGCTTTATAGAAAACGAAACGCCAGAAGCTCCGGCACGGCCCCGGCCCGGTCTAGCGTGAGTCATCCTTAAACGTCCTGTTGTCGTTATTTGTTTAATACCAAACTGCACTAGACCCGCCGAATAAACGTGTGTAAACAAACCATAATAAGAATGGGTCACTTATAGTTCGTTTTTTTAGCATTAGAAATAAGGTAAACAATCTTGATGTGTCTTTTAATTGAAAAACACATTTTAAAAATAAGTTACCGCAAATAGAGTCTGGCTAGCCAAAAATTGTTGACAGATATTTCGGTGTTGTATCACCAATTGTCTGTGATTATAAAAAAAAACTAAAAGTCAGATGTCAAATTATGTCATTCATTCAATTTTTTTGCGGTTTATAAGGGGTTTATTTTAAATAATCTTAATGATTTCTACACTGAGTGAGGTTCGCAAACTATTATTTAAGCTCGTAAATAATTACGACAATGTACGAAATCGACGTGTAGCGTTGTATAATGAAAAACTGCAATGTTTACAACTCCTAACCAAATGTAAACAAATTAGGAGGTTGGTGCTCTATAAATATTGCCTATTACTTTGATTAAGTACGTGAATTTATTAATGCCTGAATCTCATAAACAGGACAAGTGTATAAAGAAACGGATAAACTAAACGTTCTGAAAAATATCTATAAAATCTAAATATTTGAACGGAAACATATGTGTTTTTCGTTGACTGTACTTTAAATAGTGGTAGAAATTATGTGAGCTGACTTTGAGCGCACGTAAACGCTTATTAAATTTATTTCCTTAGGTACCTTACTTGTGCACAGAAAATCAAAAATATTGTCTAGTATCAAAACTATAATTCCTACTATACAAAGTGTGACTAGCCCAAGATTTTTTTTAATTTCCCGCCAAACATTTGAGTAAAATTTCAGTAGCCAGACTCTAACTTGCATAAGTTCAGGAAGTAAGCACCATGTAAGCACAATTTTTAGATATCGATAGAGTGAATAGAGTCTGTGCGAAAAGAGAGGAGTCGTGAAATGTATGGGACCCAATAAATTCTATGACTCTTCTTTTTCCACACAGACTCTACAAACTTGAAGAACGAAGAAGGATCTCTTGTTACAGATAAAATCACCTGACTATACCTCACTTTAGTTCACTTCGAGTTTGTAAAGTTTTCGAACAAAAGTCACGTCCTTACTAAAAGCCAATAGTAACCCGGTTTCATTAGGGTGGTTCATAGCGCGGCGCGAAGGCGTTTACTGAAAATAATAATATATCTATCGGATTAAATCTAATTATATGAGACCTTTAGTTCAGTCATGTACAATTTCGAAGATTTGATTTGTTGTAAAAAAAAACGTGCCTAATCAGTCCTACGCTTAGAGCATTTAGTATCTGGAGACGCCTTGGCCGTCATCGTCATTTTCTGTACAGTCAACGGTAAAAATATGGGTGTACAAATCATTTCAAAAATATGTCCCCTAACTCTCATGTCAGTGAATTAAGAACTATGGGACATATTTTTGAGTAAGTTGTCTACACCCATATTTTTACCGTTGACTGTACAAAACAGTCTGCCGATTATTGCGGAGGAGGGGCACGTCAAATGTATGGCTACATGATTTGTACGTACCTAATGTACAAATAGCCATGTCAGATAAACGTCAGTCCATACAAAAGTTTGCACAACTGTCCAAGGTTTTCGGCAGAGGGTAAGGTCTTAAAGGCGACTCCGGTTATTAAATGCTCTATGGTCCTACGATTAAAGTGTAGTGGGCAAAAAGAATAAATAGTATAGAGGGGTCCTGTCATTGTCAATTTTGTAGTCACATTACATTTACTGCCATCTATCGACACACGATTAAAACTTAAAATAAAATTGAAAATGTATAAAATAATCAAAATATGTTTACGGATAAATGATTCTTAATTTTTATTGTTCCATACTGACCCATGTTCTTTCACTGATATGTGTTAAAATTGTTAAATACCAAACGGTGTCGTTGACGCCATCTAGCCGAGAATAGGCCAAAGGTAATGGCGCCATCTATTCGAGAATGACTTTTCCTTGGCCGTCCGAGGCACGTTTTTTTTCTTAGACTTTATTTATCTTATACGGAGTTATATATATAGAGTCTGGCTAGCCAAAAATTGTTGACAGATATTTCGGTGTTGTATCACCAATTGTCTGTGATTATAAAAAAAAACTAAAAGTCAGATGTCAAATTATGTCATTCATTCAAATTTTTTGCGGTTTATAAGGGGTTTATTTTAAATAATCTTAATGATTTCTACACTGAGTGAGGTTCGCAAACTATTATTTAAGCTCGTAAATAATTACGACAATGTACGAAATCGACGTGTAGCGTTGTATAATGAAAAACTGCAATGTTTACAACTCCTAACCAAATGTAAACAAATTAGGAGGTTGGTGCTCTATAAATATTTTGATACTTTAAGTACTAGTTCTAACATTTGCCTATTACTTTGATTAAGTACGTGAATTTATTAATGCCTGAATCTCATAAACAGGACAAGTGTATAAAGAAACGGATAAACTAAACGTTCTGAAAAATATCTATAAAATCTAAATATTTGAACGGAAACATATGTGTTTTTCGTTGACTGTACTTTAAATAGTGGTAGAAATTATGTGAACTGACTTTGAGCGCACGTAAACGCTTATTAGCCAGACTCTATGTAACAATTATGAATCTAATACGATCATTTATATTCTTCTGCTTTCATAAGTAATAGTTTTTCATTTTTACAAAGCGTTTTTCAATTAAAAGACATGTCAAAATCGCTTACCTTCTTGCAACTTCTTTCTAATGCTAAAAAAAACGAACTATAGGTACCTACGTATTTTAAGCCGAAAAATGCCACGACCTCCTCCTGACAGGCTTGATGACAATCCTCGGTACGGAATGAAACATGTCGAGCATATTTCGATTTAAAATACGTGAGTTACCGTAAAATGGGGTGAGTAGGGTCAAAACTGAAATTCAAACCTCGATAACATTTTATTTTTACATATGAAAACTGAATGGTGTATATAATAAATAAGTGTTCCGGACGTTTGTATTTTAGTTTTTATTTTATTTTGGGTAGGGTGACGGCACCAGTAATGGACACGGCACCAATTATGGACATTTTTTACGTTGATCGAATTTATTAAGCAACTGTCCCAACATTTTTCAACTGGCAACACTAAAGCATAACCAATAGACGTTTGAGCTGTCATTTTGACACATGTCACCAAAATCAGCCGTTTTGTTCTAAGATGGCTGCGAAGTAAAATCTCGTTGCGGGCGGTGGTCATAAAAATCCGTTATTGTTGTTGAAATCGTTAAGGAGGTGAGTACATATTTGTGCATGGTGTTATCTTGTGTTATGTTGTAATGAGATTTAATGTTATTTTTACTGAATAATACTATATTGCAAGTAAATTGAGCTAAGTTGAATATGTCCAATCACAGTAATAAGTTTTTTGTGGGGTTTGTTCATTACTGGATTCGATATTTTATGAAATTCAGTAATGGACAAGTGTCCAAGCTTAAGCTTTTTATTACTTTTTTAGTTTATTGTGTTAAATTATTTAATTTATTGCACTAAACATTTGAGTTGGGTTGATTTTGTGATTGCTCTTTATTTTCCAATAATAGACGATGTCCATAACTGGGTATTTTTAGTTGTCCATAATTGGGCTCTTTGTTTTGTCTTAGATGGATGGATAAATGTGGTCGGACTGCAAAAACTGCCAGGCTAAGGCGAGGCCGACCAAGCCATACGTCAACAGGTTTATTTTGCTATTATAATCCGTTTTTTATTCATCCTATTTTTCGATGAGGCAAATAATAGCTGTCACGTGGTACCACAAATTTGGTCGGACTGCAAAAACTGCCAGGCTAAGGTGAGGCCGACCAAACCATACGTCAACAGGTTTATTTTAGCTATTATAATCCGTTTTTTTAATCCTATTTTTCGACAAGGTAAATTATAGCTGTCACGTGGTACCACAAATTTGGTTGGACTGCAAAAACTCGTAGCCTGGCAGCAAAAACTGCCAATTCTATTTCTTGATTTGTGGTACCACGTGAGAGCTACAATTTACCTCAAATTGTAGCTCTCACGTGGTACCACAAATTTGATCGACCCAATCGCCAATCGGCCGGCCAATACAGGATTTGGCCGACCATTTTTTTTACTGTCCTCAAAGGCAGCTATCGTACCATACAAGTTTCATACGATTTTTCCATAAGATTTTTTTGATGATTTTTTTATAACTGTGGTCGGACTGCAAAAACTGACTGGTTATGGTGAGGCCGACCAAGACACGTCAACAGGTTTATTTTAGCTATTATAATCTGTTTTTTTCGTTCTATTTTTCGATGAGGTAAATTGTAGGGATTCTAGCTGTCACGTGGTACCACAAATTTGGTCGAACTGCAAAAACTGCCAGGCTAAGGTGAGGCCGACCAAGCCATACGTCAATAGGTTTATTTTAGCTATTATAATCCGTTTTTTTCATCCTATAGGTAAATTGTAGCTGTCACGTGGTACCACAAATTTGGTTGGACTGCAAAAACTCGTAGCCTGGCAGCAAAAACTGCCAATTCTATTTCTTGATGAGGTAAATTGTAGCTCTCACGTGGTACCACAAATTTGATCGACCCAATCGCCAATCGGCCGGCCAATACAGGATTTGGCCGACCATTTTTTTTTACTGTCCTCAAAGGCAGCTATCGTACCATACAAGTTTCATACGATTTTTCGATAGGTCTTTTTCATGTTTTTTTTTATAAATTTGGTACCCGGTTGTTAAATTATTTAATTTATTGCACTAAACATTTGAGTTGGGTTGATTTTGTGATTGCTCTTTATTTTCCAATAATAGACGATGTCCATAACTGGGTATTTTTAGTTGTCCATAATTGGGCTCTTTGTTTTGTCTTAGATGGATGGATAAATGTGGTCGGACTGCAAAAGCTGTCAGGTTAAGGTGAGGCCGACCAAGACATACGTCAACAATTCTATTTTGCTATGAGGTAAATTGTAGGTGTCATGTGGTCCAATAAATCTGGTCGGACTGCAAAAACTGCCAGGCTAAGGTGAGGCCGACCACTTTTTTTTTACTGTCCCCAAGGTCAGGTATCCTACCATACAAGTTTAATTCCATTTTTCGATGAGGTATTTTTTTGATGTTTTTTTGTCCAACGTTTTTGCCATTTGTACAAAATCTGCCAGGTTAAGCCTAGGCCGACCAAGTGCGTTGGAAGGTACTAAATGTCAGGTACCTCTACAGGGTAGGTATATTCTATTTTTTGATCAGGTTTGTTTCATGCAGCCGGCAACCGGATTAGTCCTAGAACTCTTATAGTATAACTTAGAAATCTAAATGAAAGTTCAAATAGCGTTAATAAAAGTTGATTTGTGACATTATTTGTTTCATTTATGTGTTCAATACAAAAGTGTCCATTAATGGATGTTCATAATTGGGTCCATGTCCATGACTGGGTGTCCATTACTGAATTTTTGATGTCCATCAATGGTGATTTCGTAAATTTCAATTTATATATTTTTTATTAATTATGTCTTAAACATACAGAATTTTTGGTTTTGTTTAAATGTTCCTCATGTATTTGAGTGCCGAAAAAAAAATCACCATTTTTGTATCGTCAAAAAACATCCCATTTTTAAACGAAATTCTAATTTAGTGCGCTTAACATGTCCATGATTGGTGCCGTCACTCTAGTTCCGTTTCATAACTTTGACGATAAACAGGAAAACCCACCTCACCCCGTAGTGCCTCGTATTTGGGGTGAGAGGGGTTTTCATACAAAGGTGATTTTAGAAGATTGTTGGATCGATTTTTTTTTATTATGCGTATTACTATAGCTCCTCAAAATCCCTTCTCACCCCCCTCTCAAACCTTCTCTCCCCATTTATAACCCACCGCTCCCCGCGAAACCTACTCACCCCGTTTTACGGTACCCGTTCTTAATACTTATATTTATTAAGTCTGTGTCTCACGGAAGTTTTGTTATTAAAGTGTGTAAACATACCCTCAAACATACGTACTTACCTTACACAACATTTTAGGCTAACTTTCCGCATTTATCACGCCTGAGCCCTCCAGATAAACTGCTATAAGATAACCTACTTTATTAAGTCGCATAACCTACATGAATAAAATTTAAATGTTAACTATCAAACGTTTAAATTTACTGGACCGTTAATCTTGCTTCAAAACCGGTCGGCGGGTATAAACGATTTTAAACTATGTGCTTGGGTTAATAAGAAATTCTTATTTCTCATACTTTGCTTTTAGTTTGCTAATAATTTTTGTTTTTCGACTGGATAATGGTTTAACCAAAATACGAAATTTTATCCTCACTAAACTGACGTAATAGGTAATGCGGTGAAGCTCTTAGTATTTACTTACATATTTTCTCCACGTACCTATAGGTAATATAAAAGGTTTCAACCTAAATAAAATACCTTACAGCTGAAACTAAAGTTCTTTCTTAAAATAATAGTTTTTGTTATTAAAACAATCTAAACCCACTTGAGGCCAATAGTGCTTAGCACGCATGAGCTCACTTAGGCAATAAATTTTCCTTTCCTTCGTGAAACAAAGACTTATTTCACTACGTATCATAGCTAGACACGTCTTTCTTCCACCAAGATTGCCCCATCAAAACAAAAGAAGACCTGTACAAAGACGATTTCGTCATAATTCAAAAACAAAATGAGTTGTGTGCGTGAGGTGCGCAGCAAATTACTTATGTCTGAGAACACAGTTCATTTGATGCAAAAAGGACTTATATGCCTTCGACCTCCTTAATAAGCTTAACATTTATATACTAAAGCACCAAGAACACGTCACGCGCCAGGTGAAACATAAATATCGCCTCGAAAATGTTATATTCTTTCAGATTTAGGATATAAATCAACTGGCCCGGAGGACGGTCCTTTATATTTGTGTATCCAAACATGAATACTTGATCTAGGTAGAACATTTAATAAAAAATAATAAAACGTGTCATAAGACTCATAAGTATCGTATAAAACGTGTAGTACTTAATAGATTAAATCTAAAATAAGCCCTTGAGGTATTGTACCAAGAATGCTGGCGGCATTTCTAGTTGTCACCTAAGTTTCACTTTCCTCTCATCAGAAACCTAGCCAAAAATAAGTGCTAATTATCTCTTGGTTAAAAAATTTATATATATAATACCTCGCAAGTTATACTTTTTATCTTACGAAAATGCTAAGCTTCCGTTACTGTTA
Organism: Cydia fagiglandana; assembly: GCF_963556715.1. Lineage (NCBI taxonomy): Eukaryota > Metazoa > Arthropoda > Insecta > Lepidoptera > Tortricidae > Cydia > Cydia fagiglandana. Next base: position 18,278,127 of record NC_085943.1, read on the forward strand.
TTCTATAATAATATTAGGTACCAACCTACATAAATACTCCAACTAGTTAAGTACAGAAAAAGTCCCGAATATTGAAATACAAATGGAGGTCCCGAAAATATGTATTGTGTTACAGGCCGGAGTGCCGGCGAAATGTTTTCGTCGGGAACAATAATAAAGAGAAGCATCGCCATTCAAACAAAGCAGTAAGCTCAAAGGCTGAATGCTTAGGACGCAATTACAAATGTTGAGTGTGGAGGGCCCGCAACTTTATTAACCAGACGATTGTGCCATACGTATATTAACTAGAAGGGAGTATCTGCCACAGGTAACTTAGCTTGCGACGCCATTCTGGATCGTGGAGAAGAATCGTACGTAGCGGATAACAGATTTTATTCTCGCATATCGGGCGCAGGCGAATATTCGCAAAAAAATAAGAATTACAATTGAAACGTGATATTAAATTGAACTCGTATAAAAAGACTTGTCACTAGTATATACTGTTAGCAGAGAGGATATACAGGGTGGAAAGATAAGTCGGGCCCTGAAGGGAAACTACCTTAAATCCTTAAGCTGGCTCATTTTACTTAAAGGAGACATTCCTTTATTTTTAAAAAGAAACAAAACTGCATTCAAAGTATTCTTCTTTTTTTCTTCAATTTGCCTTGTCTAAAAAAATCTTAAGTACTAGATATTAGATTTTATGGATATTTTGTACGATAGACGAGTGTAAGACCTAATGTTTCTTGGAGAAATGTTATCATTAACATTAACTGTATCGACTAGTAGAATAAAATTGCGAGTTTTTATTTTTTAGAATTTTTAGTCGGTTCGGAGTCCCGGGCGAGGCAAGCGAGTTTTAGAAAATCTTTGAATGCAGTTTTGTTTCTTTTTAAAAATAAAGGAATGTCTCCTTTAAGTAAAATGAGCCAGCTTAAGTATTTAAGGTAGTTTCCCTCCAAGGCCCGCCCAAGTAGCATGGAAGTGTCGGCAACATCAATATAGCAGCCAATTAAGAACTTAGAGTGATTTAAGGGACGTATAAGAGTGTCAGAAAAGATTTAAGCTGTATAAAAGGTACTTTACAGACATTATACAGCTCAAGCTGTATAAAATCATTATAAAGGATTCTGCGGAAGCATGGGGTGCTTTATCAGAATATAAAAAATCTACTATAAAACTAAAAGTGTTGTGAGAGACTACAAGCTAATTCTATCGTAAAAGCTGTATACAGGCTGTATTGTAGTAACACTTGGCACTTTTAGCTGTACAAAAGTATCTGTCAACTCCGTTTTAAAACATTAAGTGTTGTGAAACACTACAAGCTAATTTTATCGTAAAAGCTGTATACAGGCTGTATTGTAGTATCACTTGGCACTTGTAGCTGTACAAATGTATCTGTCAACCCCGTTTTAAAGCTATTTCTTATGGCGTAATCTTACTCTCCTATAAGAATAGTAGTTGTATAACTTCTGTCTGTAAGGGTATTATAAAACCAAATGAATAAATGGCAGCTATAGTACAGCTTTTTTCTGTATTACTGATAGAGTCGCTTATAATAATCTTTTGGCGTAATTTTACACTCGTATAAGTATAGTAGTGTAATGATTTCTGAAAATAAGTGTATTATAAAACTAAAGGAATATATGACAGTTACAGTACAGGTTTTTTATTTGTTATACGGATCTCTAAAGAGAATTATAACTTATGTACGGAGAACCGAAATACAGCCAAACGAGTACAAATATTCTATTATAAAGCTGTTTTAATTACAAAAGCTGTAAAAGACACTCCATTTATTACACAGCACAGCTACTAAGATTATAATGCTCTCCAACTATCCTGTAGGCTGTTTAAAAATTGTCGCCATTTTACAATAAAAAAAACGTATTTGTAAATATAATTAAAGAAATACTTGCAAATATTTAGCAGACTAACGCCGTGTTATGATTACCAGCTAAAATAAATTGTTTAGCCTTAGAATTAATATTTATACATATTTTTGATACTCTAACCTTAAAAACAAACAGTAACTTTACCGATTTTTGATATTTTCCTTATGGTTTCTCTTTGTTATTTTGTAGGCGCGTAAATATTTTGCCAGAAAAGATACACAGGTTCACAATAAATAATAATCCGCACTTACCAATAATGTAATATTCCATTCAAGTCCTGTATAATATTTACTTTTACCATCCACTATAACACTTTATTGTCGCCATTACTATATTACGAATGAACAAGATTAAGACATTTTAGTTTCTTAAATAATTATTATTCTCTTGTAATTCTTTCTTATAACTCATTTAAAACTTATATTCTTATATCGTACTTATAAGAGATTATCTGTAGTGTTAAGGTTTCCTGTTACACCGAAATATAGCTGTAATGCAGCTATTATGCAGCTTATGTATTGCTTATACAGCTACTCTACAGCTCTAATAAAGCCAAAGGCTGTATAATTTGGGCCCTTTTTTTACTTATAAGGGCTGTATAAGCGCTTATACAGCCTTTGTACAGCCTAACTGTACAGCTTATAGTATACAAATAAACTTTAATACAGCTTATATACAGCTTGCAATGCTACTTGGGCGACTTATCTTTCCACCCTGTATATTATGTTAGTAAGAAATGCAGCACCACACTGCCCTCCTAAGCTAAAAAGCGGTATTTGCATTAAATTTTCATTGAAAATACGTACTTTTAGCTTAGGAGGGAAGGACGTATTTTCAATGAAAATTTTATGCAAATTCCGCTTTTTAGCTTAGGAGGGCAGCACAGCTGTCTTGAAAAAGTTGAAGGAGTTCAACCTTAACGGGGTGTCAATAATATCGTAATCTCATATCCTGAATTTTAGAAATACATAAGTAAATTTTCAGTATGTTTAGGTATTTAAGTAAAAGTAAACAAACAATTTATACATTTTCGGGTAGTTGGTATAACATTTATTGGTTAACCAACTAAATACAAAACCGCCTGGATCAGTCACTAAACGACTTGACTTTAACCTACATTATTTGAGCATGTACCTAATGTTTTAATTTACCCTCAACTGGCTTTAAGTTACTTCAGTAGCCATTTGAGGGTAGATTTTATTTACTTTTCTTTAAATACCTACAGATACAGATAGCGTATGGGTACCTACTTATTTCATGAGATAGCTACGTTATCGTTAGGTATACGTAGGTATACCTACCATCTTATCCTACCTAGGTACGAATAGGTACCTACTCGTACCTAAATTTTTGAACGTGTCTCCATCCATATTTTTGAATACGCTTATTGAGTGAAAATATATTTTATAAAATGCTCTCGGTTTAGTCTTCTTATATAGTTGCACCAAGAAAAGTCTGCAGCGGATTTGATAGCCCGCGCAGTGTAAGTGTTATTTATACGTCAGAATTTCATAGAAGTTTGACGTTTAAAATTACACTTGCAGTGCGTGGGCTATCAAAATCGCTGCAGACTTTTCACGGTCTGACTATAGCCGGTTATTAATTCTGAATAACACTTTAATATTTTTGGGCCATTATTCGTGCGATCCAACCGCAACTTTTGTGAAACAACAAGGCTCAGTTACCCCATATTAACATCCGAATGCGAGGAATGTTATTAAAAATCTTTTGAAGGTTAAAAGAGTAGGTGTAGATACCTATTAGGTACAAATTTTCAGTAAGTACCTACCTACTTACTTATCTACCTCCCAGCCTTTTGTAATTAATATTTCTGTTGATGACGCAAGTTGATGTAGGTACCTGAACTAAAATTACTTTGAGACGCCTAAATTATCTGCGGAAATGGAAAAATTGGCCGCCTCAAGAAAATCGTATTAGTGACTTCATAGACAATTCTAGCCAAAATTCTAGCTAAGCACCGGGTCATTTTCCATTGTAGTTTACTTAATTAGGCACTTACCTGGAGGTATGGACATATAACTACGTGTATGTACCTACATACACATACAAATAATACTAGGTTTGAAGTAATTTCCAGAACTTCCTACCTTGTTTGCATTAGATTAATTAATTACCTACATGATTGCCTAGACATAAATAACACTCGTACTGCGTAGGCTATCAAAATCGCTGCAGACTTTTCTTGGTCTAACTCTAATAATTTAGGTATTCCTACTGATCTCCCGAAATAAATCGAATATCGTAACTTTAATAAGTTGCTTTGGGTTAATGCGAATTTTGTATTGGAAAAGTTCGCTCATTTATCTTAAAATGTAACCATTGGACAAAAAAATAACTTGATTTCCATATAAAATAATTTATAAATACAGTATCTACTCAAACTAGTAGCGCCATCTAGGACCTTTCTTATTAAATAGTTCTAAAAACGTCAACGAACGGAAAGGGCCATAGATGGCGTGGATTTCAGAAAATGAATTTTCATAAGTCTGTAATTTTGCTGCTACTGTGATAGAACAAACAATGATACAAGATGAGTTTATGTCAATATTTATTTTATTACTAAAAGAATCTACAGACTAAATATAATAAATCATTTTGATTTTGCTTGTACATTGGAAAGCTTTGTAGGATCATATTTGTATGTTTTTTGTAAGGGTCCTTTTCCTGCCTTGGTAAATATTAGCTCATCTACCCTCTGTCTCTCAGCCAGTTCTTTGGAGATTTTCATGTTGGTCCAGGAATCCTTGGCGCCCTCTACAAAGCCCTTTTTCTTAATCGGCAGGGCATCAGGAGTGTGTTTCACCAGTTTAGGAATCTTAAGGTAATCTCTAACAGCTGGTACTTTGAGGACTCCGACCTGGATTAGCGAGATGAAGTTACTGGAGCACCAATAAACAAGGATTGCTCCGGGGAAGTTGATTGTGAAAGGTATCATGACTATTGGTATAGCCCGCAAGAAGTATCTCATCATAACCATGTTTGAGGCTTCCAGGCGACCTCCGTCTACTCCCAGCTCTATTGTTGCCCACAATGTGGCACTGGTAATAAGGGGGAGTAGAAAGTACTGGTCAGGTACAGTTAGATCCATGAACCAAGCTAAGCCCCCATAGGTCATGCTCTCAACAGGGCAGTTTGCCATTCCTCTCAAACCCATGAAGAAGGATATAAAGAAGGGAGCCTGAGCCAAAGGCACCAACATATTCTTCAAAGGATTCAAGCCTTTTTCTTTCATGAACATCATCATTTCTTGAGCGTAACGAGCGGCCTCTAACTGATTACCAGACTGCCTCGCTTGAGTCATCTTGACTTGCAGCAGCTGTATTTCTGGCAGATTGTTATTCATAACTGCAGTATTTCGTTGCGCCATAATGACTAGTGGGAACATGGCAACACGGACGACGATGGTACCTATTAAAATAGCGCCCCACCATGGAATATCAAGAGAGACATGTACGTATTCTAAGCATTGCTGCACCATGCCGACGGGGCTCCAGCCGCCGAGGCCTAAACTTGCGAAAGTAGGTTCTCCATTGGCGGCTAACGACTGTACTGTCTCCGCTAATCCATCAGGAATCTGCGGCACTGGCGGTGGCTCCGGGATAGCATCTACTAGAGCAGTAGTCTTGCCTGCATCGTTGCCTGATGATGAGAATCGCACGGATCCAGCTGATGCGTATACATAATAAGTCTTCACTTTTCTAACCTCAAACTTGTCCCTAAACAAATTCAAAGTTGCGCTGCGGCACCCATGGCGACTCAATAATTTGAACATTTTCACTTATTGCCGCTTTTATTTTTAAAATGGAATGGGTTATTCAAAATGCAACTTTGATACACGGCATATTCTTAATATACCATAATAAATTAACTTTGCATTACGTGAAATATTACTAAATTCTAAAATAAAATCATAACCCGATCTAAAGCTATGAACTAGCGAAGTGACAGATGACAGATAGAGAAATGACAGAACAGACTATTGTTTTAGAGTTTTAAACTAACACTTAGACAGCTTTACACTATGCGGCTGAAAAACCTAGAATTTGATCATGGTTTGGTTTGACATTATTATAATGTTTCAACTTGTCAGCTCTTGATGTCCCTAAATATTTTTAGCATGATTCGGACATCGTTGGTGACAGTTGACAATTACTGATTGAGGTTAGAATTGCACGCGAATTTCTAGCGCACTGTTTTTGTTATGAAAGTTTAATAATAATATCACAATGGCGAAAACTCCATCAAAGATAGCCTACCCATACAAGAAGACCAACAAAAAGATATATGCACCGCCCAAGGCTCAAGAAACTCCAGATTCATTATATTGGAAGAAACTTGGGGTAAGAAGCTCAGTGTTGTTACAAATATTCATATCATATAGGTTTAAAGAAATTTATTACTCATAAGAATATTACAATTCACTTACATGAGTTAAACATACTGATTAATATTACACGTTTTCATTTGTTTTAGTTGCCGGTCCTTGTCAAAGAATATGGAGCCATAGACTACTTGGACTTTTGTCCAGTGCAGCCCTATTACTTTGCCGCCACATGTTCCGTTAGAGTTCAGGTAAGTACTATACTAATAATGACCATAAATACTTCATATTGTATTAAAGCTAGCTGTCTTATTGCTACAAAAGAAGTTTGTTACAAAACTAATTCATATTAAAAGTTAATTTTCGGATCATTTGTTTTTTACAGGTTTATGATCCAATAACTAAAGTAGTTGCCAAGAACCTGTCTCAATTTGTAGAAGGTGCTTATGGAGCAACCTTCAGGGGTGACGGCCGTCTCCTGGTGGCCGGCAGTGAAGAAAAAGTGGTCAAGTTATTTGATGTCCAATCCAAAAACGTACTTAGGGTGTTTACAGGACATACTGCACCAGTAAGTACTAATTAATATTTAATATTAGTGCCAACCACATGGAAAACATGACATATTGTGGCCACAAAAAACATACATACATACATACATAGTACAAAAAACCGGAGTCGGACTCGCGTTCCAAGGGTTCCGCACATTACTCAATTTTTAACAATGTATATGCGAAACGCGAGTGAATTGCCTTTAAAAAAACCCGTAGGGGTCGGATCAAAAACGAAGTAATTAGTTGACTCACGCTTGACTGCATATTTCTAATAGGTTTTCCTGTCATCTATGGGTAAAGACCTATTTTATGTATTTTTTTCAAAATTTTAGACCCAGTAGTTTCGGAGATAAAGGGGGGGGAATGGTTATTTTTTGCCTATTTTCTTGAATTACTTCTAAACTGTTTATTTTACAGTTATAAAAAATATATATTTGAGATTCTTATAATGAGCTCTTTCATTTGATATGTAACACAATATAGTTTAAAAAACTTTATTTTTTAATTTTCTCATTTACCCCCCAAAAGTGGCCCCTATGTTTACGTTACATGTCCGGTCTATTAGTTTCGGAGAAAATAGGGTCTGACAGACGGACAGACAGACAGACGCACGAGTGATCCTATAAGGGTTCCGTTTTTTTCCTTTTGAGGTACGGAACCCTAAAAAGGTATGAGAGACTTCATAGTAATACTGGAAGCAGTGGGGAGACACTCCTGACTTCTGTCGAACTCGGCTCCACTCGGCTCAGCATTGCTCCGAGCAATTTAGCTGGGGGTCTAAGGTCCACCACCTTGCATTTTGGAGACAAAGCAAACCGCTTGGAACAGGTGTTCCTGGGGGTGCTCTGAGCCGATTAAGCCCGGTTGCCAAGAAGTTCCACCCAGCAGGTGGACAGGGGAGGGGGGGGAGAAGTGGCTCCGGCGCGCCTCACTCTAAGCTATATATCAACAACTATATCAAGTTTGGTGTCTTTTTCGTGTAATTCGAGGATGAAGAATTCATTTCTGTGACTAAACTTTCACTCTTCCATACAAAAAATTCGAGAAATAAAAAAAATCAAAAAAATTCTTTTCACTTTTTTTTTTCGAAAATCCTCTACATAATTAAAACTGAGGATTTGCTCTAGAAAAAAAATACCTGTGAATAGCCCAGTTATCCTACTATATAGAATAGTAAACTTGTTAAACATTTATTTTCATAACTCTGTTAAAAAAAATGTTTTTTGTAGCGCGGCGTACCTGCATTGTAAGAGCGATATGCAGCGTTTAGGATTTTTAAGTATGGTTCGATGGTTTCTGATAAGTTGTTATTCTTCTGGTTGTAGAAAATTACTTCTGGACGTGATATATATACAAATATAAATTAAATGTATAAATATAGATGTTGGGAAAACTTTCGCCAATAGAGTTATTATAAATGTGATAAAATTAACAAAGCAGATATTTGACAAAAATGCGGGTTAAAATACGAGTAAGATATATATTGTTCGCAATTGCCACTACATGCGCATGGGTCCGTGCATTTTAGTTTTTTTCTTAACGCAGTTGCACCTCCCTGCGCATTTTGTTTTGCAGCGGCAACGAATAATCGCTAAACAAGCAGCAGCCGCCGCAGGTAGGCTTATACATATGGGCTCCCAATAACCATTTTGTTTGGACCAGCTCCAGTCATCAGGACATGGTAGCTGTTGCTGAGGGGCTATAATCTGTCCCCAAACATAGCCTCCTTGGTAAACTGCACGGAGAATATGTTTACGTAGGTAGCGCATCTTCCATTGGAGGCAGATTCTCTAACTGAAGATTTCTTTTTGTAAAAAGTTCTTTTCGGCACTCTTTTACACTTGTACTTGTACCTGATCCGAACACAGTAACACAATGCATAGTATCAAAATAATGTCTAAGGACCAATTCACATCTCGTAATTCAAATCTGTTCAGATTTAATATTGTAAGACTCTTACTTGTCATACAAGACAATAACAATTTTTTCCAAAATTGGCTGCTCATTGTTATTTTGTTTACCGTATTTAAATCCCTCCGGAACATTACAAGGACCACTAAAACCAGGATTGTCAGATCCCTCATATTTCCCACTTTTCTGTATGCTGTATGTCTCACATGGACACTAAGGGCATCCGAAAAACAAAAAGTGAATGCACTAGAGATGTGGTGCTGGAGACGAATGCTGGGCATATCATGGACTGAGCATCAATTATTGAGGAGCTTGGCATTAAAGAGCGGTTGCTTTCTACGGGCAAAACTCGGTACTCAACTTCTTTCGACACGTGTCTCGTCGAGACGGAACATCTACAGAACGACTAGTTGTGCAAGAAAGAGTAGGAGGTGACAGGGCTAGAGGAAGATCTCTAATGAGATGTACTGACCAAACCAAATCAGTGTGTCGGTCACAGTAAGCGAATACTTACGGAAAGCAGCTCTACGGGAGGAATGGCGACGTGTCGTTAAATGAGTCGCTCAAAAGTTTTCATAATGGCCACGACCACTCTATCAAGAGTGTAACGAAGAAGAAGTCCCTCCGTTACAGCAGGATATGCGCTTTAAGCTTGAAATACGCTTTTTTTCCCTTTCCACACACAAAAGAAACTGTGTTGTAACCTGAAAAGGCGTGGAAGAATGGCAAGACTACTAATCCTTTCTGGTCCTGTAAAATAAATCATATATCTATGAGTTACAAATAAAATCATATATTTAAAGAAAGTTTGCAGCACGTGACCATTAGCCCAGTTGACCTGTCTCTTGTTGCGGTGACATATTTATTTATTTTATTTACAATTAATGGAAGAACTACAAACGTTACCTTAAGAAAATGCAATAGCATGGCACGAGAGGAACAGGTGATTCTTTCCTGTGCCAATCCTCCATTAATTGTAAATAAAATAAATATGTCACCGCAGTATAGGAGACAGCTCACCAGGGCAATTGGTCACGTGCTGCAAACTTTCTTTAAATATATGATTTTATTTGTTACGCATAGATATATAATTTATTTTACAGGACCAGAAAGGTGAGTCTTGTCATTCTTCCACACCTTTTCAGGTTGCGACACTGTTTCTTTTTTGTATGGACAGGGAAAAAAGCATATTTCAAGCTTGGAGCGCATATCCTGCCGTAACGGAGGGGTTTAAATACGGCAAACAAGGCAATATTGAGCAGGCATTGCCAATATTGATAAAAATTGTTATTGTCTTGTATGGCAAGTAAGAGTCTTACAATAGTAAGTATGGACAGATTTGAATTACGAGGTGTGAATTGGCCCCTAGACGTTATTTTAACAAAATGCATAGTATTTTGTTACTGATTTTACGAGTAGATCAGGTACAAGTACGAGTGCAAAAGAGTGCCGAAAAGTACTTTTTACAAAAAAATCTTCAGTTAGAGAATCTGCCTCCAATGGAAGATGCCCTACCCACGTAAACATATTTCTCCGTGCAGTTTACCAAGGAGGCTATGTTTGGGGACAGATTATAGCCCCTCAGCAACAGCTTCCATGTCCTGCTGACTGGAGCTGGTCCAAACAAAATGGTTATTGGGAGCCCATATGTACAAGCCTACCTGCGGCGGCTGCTGCTTGTTTAGAGCTTATTCGTTGCCGCTGCAAAACAAATTGCGCAGGGAGGTGCAACTGCGTTAAGAGGGCGTAGAGGAGGGTAAATTTTCAGATTCTGTCAAATTACCCCATTTCACACACAAACGCAGCTCACGCACACTACCTCAATTTACTGGGACAGGTCAGTGACCTCTAATGTTTTTTTAAAGGTGCTGCTTCGAGTTTAGTGTTAACTACTAACCTTCTTTGAGGAATTCAAACTGTCACAGCTTTCCTTTGTGAGAAGACAGAGAAAAAACACTTTTTTATATATAGCTTTCCTTGTTTGTTCATGTCATGTCATAGGTATGTGACGTATTAGGTAATTAATTATTTTCGTTGTTGACTTTTGTATTAAGATAGGTTCAAAACGGAGACGCTCTTAACTGTCCATCGGTGGACCTTATGCCTTTTGTAATAAGGTTTACGGACTGTCAGTTAACAGTGTGGTGGTGGGCAATGGTAGGTATGCGGTTTGTAGACAGACCGAATTAAACCTAGGAGTTTTATTATTAAAAATATAAGAAATCATCTCATCTATCTACTCGAAAAAAGTGGACTATATCTAAAATTATCCCTTTATTACTTATAGGTCTTGTAACATATTTTTTTACAACTAAAGACGCTTATTTAATTTCACTTATAACTTAATTTTTAAAGCTCTGTTAATAATAAAGCTTTAAAAGCATCTAATAAAATTCAGGTACTACACTTATACTTTTGTAAGTCAGTAAGTGATGCTTACTTAAAACTTATTGGGAAATCAAATAACTCATAATTACCTATATTAAAATATATAAATGTACTATTTCATCTCATTTCATCCCAATCCGCATTGGGCTAGCGTGGGGACTATAGCCCAAGCCCTCTCGCGCATGAGACGAGGCCTGTGCTCAGCAGTGGGACGTATATAGGCCGAAATGATGATGATGATTTCATCTCATACGTTCAATAAGGCCCAGGACCGGGCCTTGTCACCCGCACTGACAGAGGGCCTTTTTAGCCCTACATAATATTAAAGAACTGTGTCCCGGATAGTATGGGTTCTGGTCCATGGCGCGTCCTGAAGTAACTTATACAGTGTGTAATCGTTAAGTGTAGCCAGGCTATAATTCCGTAAATATAACAGATATCAGAAAACTTCAAATTGATATCAAAAGTGCGTTACCCAATGAGTAAAATTACATTTATAACTTTTTTTAAATAAAAGTAGAAATATCTCAAACATTAACTTCAAACCCTCCCATACATTTAGTACGACGACTCACCCCTCAAAGAACGTCGGTGTCCTAAGAGACAAAACTGCTTGAGATTCATTATTTGCGATAGTAAACTGTAATAGAATAATAAAACTACCGTTTATTAAATAATAATCTCAAGCAGTTTTATCTCTTACGACACCAACGTTCTTTGAGGGGTGAGTCATCGTACTAAATATTTAGGAGTTAGGGAGGGTTTAAAGTTAATGTTTGGGATATTTCTGCTTTTATGAATAAAAATATTAATGTATTTTACTCATTGGATTACGCGCTCTCTATATCAATTCGAAATTTTCTGATATCTGTTATATTTACGGAATTATAGCCTGACTACACTTAACGATTACACCCTGTATATCATTAGATAGTTCATAGCCTATATCGATAGAATATATCGTTCTTATGAGCGTATTTGGTGGGCATACCTTATTATTAAAAAAGTCTACTGCTTTATACTCGGAGTAATTAACAATGGAGCCCCATTAACAGGCGTTCCCCTCTGTCGAAAATAGGCGGCCAATGGTCAACCACATGTCAACCATATGTATGGATGACGTTTGGCTGACTTGACGTACCTATACATTTGATGTGCCCCTCCCCCGCAAAAAACGGCAGACTATTTTGTACCGAAAATTTTAGACATGGCGTCTCCGTTGGTTATATCCTCTAAGGCTTTATAATAGGGTGGCACTGGTGGCAGAAACTCATTTCATTTGTAAAATTATCACCTGTAATTTATCTGTAAAATATAAAAACATTGTATTCACACTTTTCAAATGCCAGATGATTATTTTATTTAATTTTATTTCAATATTTAATGTTTGACTTGCCACGTGCGGTGCCACAATTATTATTCAGAAAAAATATATGAGTGCCTATTTTATAGTGATACTTTTTAGAATGGAGAATAAATGAGCAAAATCTAACAATTTTTTTATTTAGTACAAATCACCACACTGTGATTGTAAAAAAATACATATAATATTCATTTATTGTGCATAAATCAGTTTATTTGTATGAATCGTTATACATACCTATAACGATTATTTAAAAACTGAATTCCTCGTCCCTAGATTATACAAAAATGATATATAACTTGCCCTAGTTGCTAAGAGCATGAAGAAATATAGCATAGATTGGACCGGGGAGCCGACCATTTCCCCTCTTCCCTTATTTTTGGTATACGGTACGATCTCGTTGCTACCGGGCCTTATCAGCCCATTATTTGGTAATAACGGTATGCAAGGCATCTAACACAACTAATAAAACCTCCATGAACAGAAATGGGTGACATATTTTATAAGATTTGACAGTATCCAAGAAGAATCTTCAGATTCAGAATCATTAAACGGCAACTAAGCCACTAGTATTGGGTTGCCTATAATCATTTTTCTGTGAATGTACTCGTAAACCTCTATCCGTTAGTATGCGATTCATTAATGGACGCACCATGGCCCAAATCGGGACACAGTTCTTTAACACGTAATGTTAATAATCAGTGAACATTATTCATTACGCTCAAATGCTTAAGTTTCAGTACAGGTAAAAGTACATATGTGCTGTACTTTTAATTGTTAGTACAATCGGCATCAAATAGATAGTGACGGCCAAAGTGACCAAATATAGTTATAGGATCTAAATGTGAACGAATAAGGTCAGGTGAGGCATATAAGGCCCACCTTTATATTAACTGAAATAGTTTTATTAATAATCAGGATATTATGACCAAACCAATTCAATATATATTTCTCATTTGTTCATGTTTCTTACACTGCTACTGTTGCTGTTACTGTTACCGACACAAACACCAGAGAGGAGGAGATCAAAATACGCATCCAAAACGCCCTGCGGTGCAGTGCAGCCCTCCACAAAGTGTTGGTGTCCGGGCTTCTCAGCAAACATACAAAGTTACGGATATATAAAACCGTTATACGGCCTATCCTAATGTATGGCTGTGAGGCCTGGTCCCTAACACTAAAAGAAGAAGGTCAGCTCCTGGTAGCAGAGAGAAAAGTTTATCGCAAGATCCTGGGACCTATTCAGAGAGATAACGGCACCTGGAGGATCTGGAAAAATGCCGAGATCGAGGAGTTAGTGGCCGAACCCAATATCATCGGCGAAACGAAAGCGCACAGACTTCGCTGGTTCGGTCACCTACTCTGAATGGGAGAGGATCGGGCTGTCAAGAAGGCGTTCTTGGGACGTCCGACTGGTAGCCGTCCGGTGGGTCGGCCCAGGTATCGCTGGGAAGACAGTGTGGCGGCGGATCTACTTCAGCTTCGCGTCAGTAACTGGCAGGAAGTTGCGCAGGAGCGGGACAGGTGGCACGCTCTCGTTTCGGAGGCCAAGACTCTCTTTGGATCGCTGAGCCAAAATAGTTAGTTAGTTAGTTCATGTTTCTTAATACAGCTTTTGAAAAATCCATTTTATAAAAAAAACATACCATGTTGGTTCGGAACCGGGCCTTGTTACTGGCACTGACAGTGGGCCTTCTTACAATTAGTCATAGTACAAGTTCAAGAATAACAGAAAATACTACCGGGCCTTATTAGCTTTTATCATGAATTAATTTCATCTTAGATTTAAAATGGTCTATAGTAAAATACGGCCTACATGAGTCATGGAAAAACAAATTGTATTTTATTTAGTACCTATTTGTTGTTCAAAATCTTCAGTAAGCTAACTTATAAGACTCTTTCTATTATAATTAATCTAGATTGACAGTTTACTTAGCAAATTGTACTTTTACCTTTAGGTTTTATGTCGGAAATATTTCACCCAATTTGTACTGAAACATAAGCATTTGAGCGTAATTAATGATGTTTACTGATTGTTAATCTTAAATATACCTATTATGTAGGGCACTTAAATTATTTTAGCGGACCAAGCGGATGTGTATGTTTGTGGACCACTTTTTTATTTAAATAATTAAATTGTAATTCATTCAAAAAAAGCTATTACAATTAGGGATTTAGATACCTCACCTACCTTATTACAAAGCATTACAAAAATGTCCAAAGGCCAAAGCCACGCCGATAAGACATAAGACCTCATAAACGACTTCATAAATATAAACGTTCACTGAAAAAACCCAAATTCATTTCTGATAATTTTATTTCGTTACTGAGTTATCGTTTTGCACCGAATATCAATGAAATAAAAGCACGTTGTTGTTTGATAGATACATTTATATAAACATCGTCACATGAAACCAATATAGGTACTCGTAAACCAGACCACTGCGATGCCACTGGCTTTAAATATCGTTCTTTCAACTGATGATATAGCCACAAAAACCCGCTGAAACTGCAGGTCGAGTCTTGATTTCAATTTCTTGATGATATATCATTGCATTAACTTTCAAAGCACATGATAGATCTTAGAATAGCAACAAAACTGGTTGAAACTAAGAATTTTATTGCTGAAATTATGTGAACAACATTGCTTCGTCTTCATAAATAAAATTTTAATAGTTTATATTGTTTAGGCTAAAATGTGAAGAATTTTGTTGATAAATTGTTTATCTAGTATATTGACATTATGTCATATATGTTTTTAAAATGACGTAATATGAATACCAGCACAATGAAAATTTATTCCAATAAGAAATAACAAATCTTCAAACTTTTTTCATTTTAAGTGAATTAGGAAGAAGCTAATTATACTGATTTGGTTGTATTAATATATTTTATTAAATAATTTGTCATATTTTTTAAGTATTATGACTCGTGAATAAAAATAAATCGAAATTTTAATGACTCTAGATCTCCGTGTGACGTTATTTATTTACCCTATTAATTTTGAACACAGTTTTTCACTGGTATCATCATTCGTATACGGACATGAATTTCTGTCAATATATATGCCAAATCGAACTGTCAACTTGGAAAAAAGAAGTACGCGTCCGCTTCCAACGGCCCACAGCGGGCATCTGAGGAGAAGGAGAATTTGACAGATATGGCGGATGTATGGAAATTATACGAAAGTTTACGTTTACGATTGAATTTCACTGTAGCCTTTAAGAGGAAAAATAGGAAAAGCCTGATTCGTTGTAGTCCAGTTATCTGGCTTTCGAAATCACTCGATTTTATAGCATGAGCATCGATTTTTTTATACAAATTTTACTAAACGCTGACACTCGTTCATCACGTTTTAGGTACAACTTTGCATAAGTGTATTTATTATATTGTAAAACATTTCAGATTTTCAAGGGTGATTCGTTGTAAACACACTCTTTGGGATATTAATGACATTTATTATATTTTTTTTTATTAAGAGATGTGAACGCTAGCGACTAAACGGTGACTGCCTTTTTCGCTGATTTTGCTCGATGCAGTCTTAAGAAAAAACTAAAATGCACGGACCCATGGGCATGTAGTGGCAATTGCGAACAATATATATCTTACTCGTATTTTAACCCGCATTTTTGTCAAACATCTGCTTTGTTAATTTTATCACATTTATAATAACTCTATTGGCGAAAGTTTTCCCAACATCTATATTTATACATTTAATTTATATTTGTATATATATCACGTCCAGAAGTAATATTCTAGAACCAGAAGAATAACAACTTATCAGAAACCATCGAAACATACTTAAAAATCCTAAACGCTGCATACCGCTCTTACAATGCAGGTATGCCGCGCGACACAAAACATTTTTTTTAACAGAGTTATGAAAAAATAATGTTTAACAAGTTTACTATTCTATATAGTAGGATAACTGGGCTATTCAAGGGTATTTTTTTTCTAGAGCAAATCCTCATAGTTTTAATTTTGTAGAGGATTTTCGAAAAAAAAAGTGAAAAGATTTCTTTGGAATTTTTAATTTCTCGATTTTTTTGTATGGAAGAGTGAAAATTTAGTCACAGAAATGAATTCTTCATCCTCGAATTACACGAAAAAGACATCAAACTTGATATAGTTGCTAGATGTATGCAGATATATAGCTTAGAGTGAGGCGCGCCGGAGCCACTTTTCCCCCCCTCCCCTGCCCACCTGCTGGGTGGAACCTCTTGGCAACCGGGCTTAATCGGCTCAGATCACCCCCAGAAACACCTGTTCCAAGCGGTTTGCTTTATCTCCAAAATGCAAGGTCCCCTTAGAAAACGGGACCTTAGACCTTCTGCTAATTATTAGGGTTTGCACCACTTGACTTCCTTGTGCATGCACAACCACAGATAAGATAATCACTTGAATTTTGACAACCCTAAATAGCCGAAAGGGATACTGCCATATATTAGAAAGGGATAGCATGATTCGACCCTGAATCGCTGTCAAACTTCGGGTTTGTAGGAAGTGTCCTTTCTGTATGGTAGTACCATTATTTCTTCTGCAATTAATTAAACCTTAATTTGAAACAATCACAATTACTGTTAGTTTCTCTATTAGTTGTATTGTAGGTGTAATTTTATATTTTATAACAATAAGTCTATTTACAGGTACACAGGACATTCTTTACAAAAGACAACTTAAAAGTTCTCAGTTGCTCAGATGACAAATCAGTTGGGCTTTGGGACATTGCTACAGAAGCCAGAGTTGCCAACTTTACAGAACACACAGATTATGTCAGAGCAGGCGCCACAAGTCCAATCTCACCAGACATCATTTTATCTGGTGGCTACGACAACATTGTCAAAATGTATGACTGTCGGACAAATGAGACTGTACTCACAGTCAACCATGGAGACCCAATAGAGTCTACACTTTTCCTACCATCCGGAGGAATATTTATAAGTGCTGGAGGCACACAAATCAAGGTTTGGGACATTTTCAATGGTGGAAAATTACTCTCTTGCATTTCATCACACCACAAGACAGTGACATCCTTAAGGTTGTCCAGTAACAACAGTAGGCTCATATCTGCATCGCTGGACAGGCATTTGAAATTCTATGACATTTCAACATTTGGTGTTGTTCACAATATAGACTTCCCTAATGCAATTCTTAGCATGGCTATATCTGACCGCGATGATGTCCTTGCTGTCGGGATGGTTGACGGTGTTATATCCATCAGCAAAAGAGAGCATTCCAAGATCAAGAAACTAGATACAGATGCAGAGAACAAAACAAGTTTTAAATTTGTATCAGACTTTAATGCGATATCTACCATTGATTTGTCAGTGACTAAGGAAAAGATTGCAGCTGAACCCTTGATGGAGAAATATTTAAGGAAACATGAGTACTCTAGAGTACTGGCTGCAACTCTTTTAACTGCTTCCTTATATCCAACTCGAACTGTTGCTATGCTCCAAGAACTGCTAAAAAGGAATGTCTTTCACACGGCTTTGGGTGGCATAGATGATCATCACTTATATAAATTACTTAAATTTATAGAGAGAAAATTAGGAGAGACCATGTCGAACCGAACATTGATTGATGTTTTAAATGTCGTCATTGATGTGTATGGCAACCAAGTACATCTTTTGACTGAAGCCAACCAGATTCTCTATAAAAATATTGCAAAAAGAGTTGAAGCAGAAATTGAAGTGTGTAAAAAGGTGAGTGAGCTGGAAGGAGCTATTAATATGTTATTAGCTGGAGCTCAAGTGGGTACAACTCCTGTAGACACTAATGAGATCCTAGCTCCCTCAGCTGTTGCTCAGAAAGAAATTGTTATTGATGTATGATTAAAGAACTATTAAAAATGTGTTTTTTTTTGTCTTATTGATTATGATTGTCTTACTTAGAGTAATATTCCCACGGTATTCCACTTGTCCAAAGTCAGTGCGTCTCACCCTCTCATTATGCAAAATGTGAGACAATAGATTTATTGGACAGATGGAATACCACCCTTAAACCTGCACCAAGTGTAATGGAGTTTTGATTTTTAGTGGCAAAATAAAATACAATTATTTAAGGTCTGTGCCTTCGGCTTGACCTTTCGGAGATTACCTGTCTTACCAATACATGCAATTGTGCTGAGTAGCTAACACCGGATCGAGTCTGCGAACGCGGCGCGGCCGCGCACGGGGTGCGGGACGCGCGGGGAGGGGCGCCGGCCGGCAAGCAAGCGACGAGTCGCGCGCGCTTCATCAGTACGCTGTTATTACCGCTACAGTGCGTTGTGTTGTGTATTTGCTAACGTTGTGTAACGTTCGTGTTGTGTTTATGAGAGTTTACGAGCGAAAACCGTAAGTAAATTTGGTTTTTATTGTTACCGTGATCGGGTCTGTTGAATTATAAATGGTTTGGTTTGCGTACGAATAATTTGTGACCGAGTTTTAAAGATTGTAGTTATTTATTTTCTGCATGTTCGTCGGAGACGTTTGTGTTTCTTGTTTTTTAGTGTTCTGTTAACAGATATATTCCTGTTTTTCTGTGATTTTTTCCTGCTTATAAGTTTATCTGTGCGAGTTGCGGTTATTAAGGCGATCTGAAATTGTCAATCATATAAAATCAAATTTTGGTCTGAGCACCAGCCCGATTTGGGGCGATACACGAGTCGTGAGTCGTCCCGACGACTGTTGATGGCCTGCCAGCCGCAGCGGCAGTAGCCTTGGGCTCATCAGCCGCAGCCGCAGCAGTACTCGGCTCGCCAGCCGCAGCCGCAGCCGTACGGCTCAAATTTTTGGCCGCAGCCGCAGCCGTGAGGCTCAAATCGAGCCGCAGTCGCAGCCGCATGGCTCGATTTGCCCCACACCCGCAATCACAAGGCTCGGTGTAACTCCCGTCTGTAGCCTGAAGGCATAGTTTGCTTTTAAAATCTAACTTCAAAATTGAAGTATTTAGTAATGTACTAGCACTGCAGCCGTTAACCTAACACCTAACAATTTTGACTTATGCTAAAAATGCACACTGTTTGCACATGTTTAATATGCCGTTGGCTCAAGGTGTGGTGATTTGCTTCGGACCTTGCAAGTGGGTGATTTAAACACATGCTTCCAGATGGCGGAGGCTGGTGACTTGGTGGCGCTAGGGGCGCTGTTGGATGAGCATGCAGCGACGCCGGAAGATGACTCCGTGCTGGAGAATTTGAAGCTCTTAGTGCAAGAGAACTACCCGGATGGCTGGACGGCGTGGACAGTTGTGAAGTCGACAATGGAAGATGCGAGCGAAGTCGATCCACAAATTTTAAACAAATTGCGTTTCGCGCTCCCAACGGTAGAGGTGATGAAGGCCTTTTTTCCAACTACGACACACGTATCCGAGAAAACTTTTCGAGATATGAAGATAAGAATGCTCCAATGGCCTTTTACACGGGCACTCATAATGGGACCTCCAGCCTTAGCTAACAGGATAAGAGGTTCCGCCGCGAAGACAGAGCTGTTTAATAAGGCGTTGACGGAATTAAAGCCTACGTTCCTGAGTCGGAAAGAGGCCCTTAAAATCTTAAGACGGACGGAGTCGGATTCGGGGGAATCGAGCTCAGCGTCTCACAGTCAGCGCAGCGCAGCCAGTCACAAAAGACGACGAAGCATGTCGCGTTCTAGCGAACCAAAAAGGTCCAGGATAGACCTCTTGGAGGAAAAAGTCGATGGTATGTTCGCGGAGCTCTTGCACAGACTGGAAAAGAGAGAGGAATTGCCCCCTACTTTTTCAAATCGCGACCAACGCCGGTATAGCGAGTCCGAGGACGATATAGATGGTTTCTCAGGGGCCTCATCCGTAGCAGAAACCGAGCGTACAGAGGAGTCCTGGTGCCCACCGGATCCAGTTTCTCAGGAGGATTTTTTGCTACCAGAAGTTAGAGAGGAGCAGCCCCCTGTTCCCGAGCCGACGGCAGAAATTAAAGCCGAAGGAATGGCTTGCCAGAAGTTAGGTTCCAAGTCCTGGAATAAGATCAAATATAAGGAGGTAGAGAAGCGGTTAAAGGCAAGCCCAGTATTCAGCGGCTTAAAAGTCAACTCTCCGCTAGAGCGGCTGACTCAAAAGTCATTCACCTCGTTTTTGTTGTTAAGAATGGACGATGTGTTGGGTACTATTACCCACGGCCTCTTAAAACAACGTAAGGCGTTGGGGGAAGAGATACAGAAGGTCCTATCAAAAGATAAAGTTTTACTTGACGAGATGAAGAAAGCTCTGTCTAACCCGTCATCTCAGTTTAAGAGTACCTCAGACGATTTACTTCACCTGGCATGCGCTCGCAGGTCAGAGGCGATAGATTTGCGCAGAAAATATTTTAAAGCTGGGTCAGACTACTTATCAGGGAAGCTGCAGGATATACCGCCGTCAGAAGAATGCCTCTTTGACGAACGGAAATTGTCAGAATTTATAAAAGATGAAGGCGGTTTTTATAAAATATTTCCCTCAAGATCGGGCAAGTCTTACCATTTTACAAACCGGAAAATTGTTAAAAAGAACCGGACCACTTCAGAAACGGTTGCCACATCTCGACCTTCTAAGAGTTCGGAGCCAAAATGGAAGTCTCGACCAGGTGCTACCACCTCATCCTTTCGCAAGCGCCAGAGTGAGTCAACGAGTCACTCCAAGAAGTCGAACGACCGCACTCGCCGACACGGCAAAGTTCGACGTTTCTGAAGTGAGGTTCCAGGGAGGTCAGTTGCGAAATTACCTGCACGTTTGGAAGGACCTCGGGGCACCTCCCTGGATTTTAAAAACGATACAGGGTTATTCTATTCCATTCGTAAAAAAGCCACCGTCAATACCCTTCAACGAAAGAACCATAGAAGCCTTTTCAACCAAAACCTCAAAGTTAATGGAATCAGAGATAAAAAGTTTAATAGCCCAAGGTGTAGCCGAGAGAACAACAGAGGAAGCGGGTTTCCTGTCTCAAATTTTCCTCATTCCAAAGCAAAACGGCAAAATTCGTCAGATTTTCAACCTGAAGCGCTTAAACTTGTATCTGCAACCCAAAAAGTTCAGGCTGATAAACCAAAACAAGATTCCAGAGTTCTTACAGAACGGAGATTTTATGGGAAAGCTGGATTTGTCTCAAGCATATTTCCACGTGCCTATCAAAGAAAGCCATCGAAGGTTCCTCTGCTTTGCTTTCAAGGGTCAAGTATATCGGATGACCTCTCTCCCGTTCGGGCTTGCAACGGCACCGTTGGCATTTTCTCGTCTGAGCAACTGGGTAGCTGGTGTTCTAAGGTCAAGAGACATACGGGTTCTGGTTTATCTGGACGACTTCCTTTTTGCGCATCAAAATCCAGAGGTTTTAAACGGTCACATAAAGTCAGCAATTCATCTATTAAGTCACCTGGGATGGACAGTAAATCGAGAAAAGTCAGTACTAGAAGCCACACAGCAGATGGAGTTTCTCGGTGTTCAGTGGGACACCTCGCAAAATCTGAAGTCACTTCCACAATCAAAGCGAAGCGACATTCAAAAAATTCTACAAAGGATGATGACAAGAAGAAGCTGGAATTGGAAAGAAGGATCTTCTTTGATCGGCAAACTAGGCTTCGCATCATTAGTGGTTCCACTGGGTCGCCTCTTCACGCGAAATTTGCAACGAGCCGGCCGACTTCTCTCCGAAGACCAGCCATCGACCAGACGACTAATGCCAGTGTCTGCCCTGATGGATTGCCAGTGGTGGCTAGAAAACTTGGAGAAACCCGGACGAATATTTCAAGAAGAACCCTCAATTTTTCTTTCTACAGACGCGTCAGATCTGGGTTGGGGCATTCAAATCAACGGAAAAACTCTAGAAGGCTTATGGACTCCAGCTCAGAAGCTATGGCACGTCAATCGCAAGGAACTTCACACCGTCCTAATAGCATTGGAGTGTTGTCAAACAACCATTGCCACGAAAACGGTAATGTTACAAGCAGACAATCGAACGGTGATATCCTATCTGAGGAATCAAGGAGGGACGAAATCGCTGACGTTGTTAGATCTAACGAAAAAGAGATTAATGCTTGCTCAAGAGTTGAGAGTGACGTTAGTTCCGTTTTACATCCCGGGTCGCTACAATGTCATAGCGGATTGCCTGTCGAGGAACAAGAGTTTGCCAGATTGGCATCTCAGTCAAACTGTGACAACTCGGGTGTTTATGAAATGGGGCATCCCACAAATAGATCTATTTGCGACATACCAGTCGAAAGTGGTACCGGTTTATGCAACGATGGATGCAAGGGACGATCAGGCGTTATTTGTGAATGCTTTCAGCAGGATATGGGACTACGAGCTGGCCTGGGTGTTCCCGCCTCCTCCTCTGGTACCAAGAGTGCTGCAGCACTTGAACAGGGCATCGGGGATTTATTTGCTTGTCGTTCCTCGGTGGGAGCATGTATTCTGGAGGGCAGATGTGAGGAGCCGAGCATTGGCGCCACCTTTTCGAATATGGAATCTGGACCAACATCTCACGGATCTTTCGACAAACAGGACTCCACCGGATGTAAACAATCTTCATTTGGAGGTTTGGAAGATACGGGGTGGAGTAAATTGATTAGCGGTTTAGATCCCGAAGATATCGACCTTCTTTTGACAGCCTGGCGTCAATCTACCTGGAAGACATACAAGTCAGCGTGGTCACAATGGAGGAGATGGTGTAATCAGAATGGAGTAGAGCCTAACAGGCCTCGGCCACAGCAGCTAGCGACTTACTTAGGATACTTGAATCGCTGCAAAAGATTGAGTTACCCTTCAATTCTAGTACAAAAATCGGCAATCGTATCATTATCTGATCCGGAACAGGAAATGAGGCTGTCTGCACATCCTTTGGTGAAATACATGTTGAAAGCGATAAGTTTAAAGCAATCCGCCTGCTCGAGTAATAAACGATCTAATTCTGTCTGGAATATTGAGGATATGCTCCAGTGGCTTAAGGATCACCCTCCAGATCCAGCGAGTATATTTCAAGTTTCTCGACATACGGCTATTCTCTTGTTACTGGCATCTGGGCGAAGGATCCATGATTTAACATTACTATCAATAGGTAGAGATTTCTTTTCCGATTCGAATACATCTATAATATTTTGGCCATCTTTTGGATCCAAAACAGATTCGGCTAGTAGGCAACAGTCAGGATGGGAGTTAAAAAGTAGAAACGACGAAATTTTGGATGTTGTTAGATGGGTTCGTCGTCTGATCTCTGTTTCTGAGGCTAGAAGGAAAAGTTGTCACGGTTTGGACAACTTGTTCATATCTACTAGGGGGGTAGTAAAAGCGGCGTCTCGAACGATTATCGCAGGTTGGCTAAAAGCGCCCTTCTCCGATCTTGGCATAAAATGTGGGCCTGGATCTATACGTTCGGCTGTAGCTTCATATGATTATCAAAATGAAATTCCACTTGATCGTATTTTGGAAAAAGGAAACTGGCGCGGTTCAGTCAACTTTTTCAAACATTACTGTAAAAAAGTGGATAAGTCAAAATATAGTATTGGCGGGGTGGGCCCTTTAAATGAGTCATTTAAAGCTGTTTAATAACATGGTTGTGTTACTTGTGTTTATTTGACTGATTACGTGTGTAAGTAGTAACAAGATCTCATAGGTAGTTACAATCTGTGATTTTATAAGGGTAGCTCTTAGAGCTGAATTAGAAAGTTTTTGTTATAAAAGATTAAGCCTTATAAGTGCTCTTATACTCATTAGTACACTTTATGTTTGTCAGAAGTCTGATTTTATTATTATTTTTGTTTCTTTTTGCTACCAGTCAGAGGTTGACTGAATGAGGTGGATCTCATTGTTAATACTGTTTCTTTCTGTTTTTGTTTGGTGTTTTTATATGAATAATAAGTCTTTTTATGGAACATTAATTGTTTTTATTATTTCTGAAAGTACATCAACCTATCAATTTTATTAAGGTCACAGTACGCTGGGGTCGCCGGCAGGAGATAAACACTTCTCCGAAAGGTCAAGCCGAAGGCACAGACCTTAAATATGACCGTTTTCCACCCCGAAGGGAAGAAAACGGATATTTGAGGTCTTGCCGAGGCTTGACCTGAGTAAGGGCCTTGCCGGCATTGAATGTAGGTACTGATGAAGCGCGCGCGACTCGTCGCTTGCCGGCCGGCGCCCCTCCCCGCGCGTCCCGCACCCCGTGCGCGGCCGCGCCGCGTTCGCAGACTCGATCCGGTGTTAGCTACTCAGCACAATTGCATGTATTGGTAAGACAGGTAATCTCCGAAAGGTCAAGCCTCGGCAAGACCTCAAATATCCGTTTTCTTCCCTTCGGGGTGGAAAACGGTCATATTCAAGCATACAATATTCTGCCAACATTACTTATTTTAGAAATCTTGGTCAACCAATGAAAATGGTACTTACTCTTTTTTTGCCAATGCCGGCTTAGGATGGTATTCCACCAGTCCAATTTCTTGGTTCAATGTGCATTGCATGATTTGCATTGCATCTCACTCTCTCATTAAGCAAAATGTGAGATGCAAATACACATTGGACAGGTGGAATTAGGGTTGCCATATGAGTATTAAATGTCCTGATAAAAATCCGGACATTTCTTGTAACAGAGATTTGGCTGCTCTCTGCGGTGTACTGTATCGTGGATCTAACTTTCCCTCTGCCCAACCCCGTAGCCCCCTCCCCGCGCACACGACCCGCGCCCGCGCCGCATCGCATTCGTTACGCAGTATGCAACGTAAACTTTTTTTTATAAGGCCATTCCTAAAAATCCGGACACTTGCCAAGTCCGGCCGCAATCCGGACAATGGGACAAAAATCCTGACATGTCCGGACAAATCCGGACGTATGGCAACCCTACCTACGGCGAACCCAAGGGCCCAACCTTTTCTGTTCTCTTTCACGACGCAGCAACTAGTATCATTTCTCTCTCCTCGCTCTTTTAAAATGCCGTTTGTCAAAAAAGGACAACCATACTGTTGACAAGGTGGACTTCAAATCAAGTGTTGCCTTTCTTGATGCGCCCAGGCTGTGTATGTGTGCGTAAAAGCGTATATGTGTGCTCTTTTAGGGATGTAAAAAGTCGATTTTAATCATGTTATATATCGATCAACGCTACACAGCGGAACGAAATAGAGATTAATTGAAGCTTCAATATCTTCGTTAAACATAAACATAATTGAAATGCTAATGGATAATGAATATATTATAATATAATAATATAATTCAATTATTGCGGAACACCTATTTTAGGAGGTATTTATGTATTTTAATTAAATATCTGAACTTTCCCTTGGTTCCCTGCTGGGGCGTGACTATAAAATTGTGATCTGATAACCACAATAAAGAATAAACGCGTTTTTGGTCATTTTAGGTATCGTTAAGCCTTTGAAGTACAATTAAAATTGCAAGAAATGTCGATAGTTTATCGATATGACTTTATCGACATGGCTACAGCAACGTGGGCCACATTGTTAATCGTACACTAAACAAAAGTGGCAACAGTGACAGCTCGCTATGACACCGTCTATATATATTATAAGTCTATGGGCGAACCACGTTTGACGTGTTGCCTCCCTGTCACACGTACGAATTTACAAGTGCGACAGTAAGGCAACACGTCGAACGTGGTTCGCGCGGTAGGCCCTTAAGCCCCCTCCAGACTCTGCGCGTGAATCGCGGGCGAAGCCGCGAACGCGAGTGTGGAGTCCAGAACGCAGACCTGCGAAATCGACTCCACACTCGCGTTCGCGGCTTCGCCCGCGATTCACGCACATAGTCTGGAGGGGGCTTTAGATCATATATACATATATACTACTCTTTGCCTCAAGCCTCCTCCACACTCGTGCGCGAATCGCGGCGCGAAGCCGCGAACGCAAGTGTGGCGCCGATTTTCGTAGACAGCGAAATCGACTCCACACTCGCGTTCGCGGCTTCGCCCGCGATTCACGCGCATCGTCTGGAGGGGGCTTCAGATCCAGTTTAAATACTATATTATGTGTTCCGTACTCCACATCGGATATCTTCATTGAGAGAGTAACGCGATCGTTGACCAATGATGCCGCTAGCGTCTATGTAGTCGCTCCGCCCCACGCCGTGACGTAGTTCCGCTTCCACTTCCTGCGAACCGTTGCTCGCTTCCCGCCACTCGCCACCGCCATGTCATTGTTTCGTCGACCGTCTTGACCGATGGTCCGCAAATATTTTTTGCGTATATTTTTGCAGCATGGTGCTTTAACATTTCCGATCCAAAGCTCGGTCGATTAAATAGTGAGATATGGCAGAGATCGCCACTATTAGTCTTTTGGCGGTCTCGCGATCGAAGTCATCGAACGGAGCTTTTCGATTCTACCCACTTTTTTCTTGCTAAATTAATTTTCACATTCCATGCTGCTAAAATCGTTACCGTTAACTCGCATTTTCGAGATCGAAGTAGGAAGTGCGTCAGTGGTTTTTGTTAACAAGTGGTAACAAGTCGCTCCGCATCGGAGAGGGAACGTGCGGTCATCGTGCCTGCGGCGGCGGCGGCGGCGCGGCGGCGGACGGCCTGCGCGCGCTGCTTTCGGGCGCCGCGCTTCGCTGATAAGGAGGTTTGGATTGTCTCGAACCATCCGGTGAGCCAGTTTAAGATATTCTAATTTTATTGGCGTTCAGAAGCTACTTCGTCACTAAAGGAGGGTTCTCAGGCAGTAGCCTGGGATTACCTCGTGTTGTTAGTTGCGGCGCGACCGGGGCGCCCCGACCCCCGGCGCGGGGGCGCGGGCCCGGCGCCCGCCCCCGCCCGCGCGCGCCGCGTCTTCTGCTGTCGTCCAAGGTGACTCCGAGACACCGCGACGCTGCGGGCCACGGTGGACGCCTCCAGTCCGCAGGACTCGGAGAGACGTCACACGCCCGCTCCTGTTGCTGCAGTCGCGGTGCGGACGCATCCAGTCCGCGGGACTCCGAGAGACGTCACACGCCCGCTCCTGTTGCTGCAGTCGCGGTGCGGACGCCTCCAGTCCGCGGGACTCCGAGAGACGTCACACGCCCGCTCCTGTTGCTGCAGTCGCGGTGCGGACGCCTCCAGTCCGCGGGACTCCGAGAGGCGTCACACGCCCGCTCCTGTTGCTGCAGTCGCGGTGCGGACGCCTCCAGTCCGCGGGACTCCGAGAAACGTCACACGCCCGCTCCTGTTGCTGCAGTCACGGTACGGACGCCTCCAGTCCGCGGGACTCCGCGAGACGTTACACGCCCGCTCCTATTGCTGCAGTTGCGGTGCGGACGCTTCCAGTCCAGCGGGACTCCGAGAGATCCGCGTGGCTCTGCGAGACGTCACACGCCCGCTCCTGCAGCTGCGGGCGCATCGCGGGTGGATCGCGCCAAGGTGAAGGCGGACCGCTTCTGCGTCCCGACTGCTCGAGCGGAAGGAAGGTAAGTTACGTGTAAGCAGTGGAAATGCTACGAGTACAGCGACGATCGCCGCGTTGGTTGCCGGCCGTCATGACGTCGCTGGTGACCTACGCGCCGGTGGTGGCCACCACGATGGCACCGCCGAGGGCAACAGCGTCGCCGTGATGATGCGTGCAACTACGAGCCTAGCCATCGGCGCCTCCCGTGCCGGTAACGTCCGTCACGCGCACCGGCGCCTGTCGAGCTGGCCGCCACGACGGCGCCTCTCGCACCTGAGCCTGGCGACGGTGGCCGCCATGATGGCGCCGCCCGCTCGATGACACCGCCTGCCCCCCGAGCTGGCCGCCACGATGGCGCCTCTCGCATTACGCATCGACGCGGCGGCGGCGGCTGCCACAATGGCGCTGCCCGCCACGATGATGCCGCCCGCCACGATGGCACCACCACCTGCGCATTGGCGCCTCTCGAGCTGGCCGCCACGATGGCGCCTCTCGCCTCACAGCAGTGCCTCCCAGACCAGCCAGCCAGACGGCGACCGCCTCATGCACCGATGCCTCCCGAGCTGGCCGCCACGATGGCGCCTCTCGCCGCACGCACCGGCGCCTCCCGAGCCCGTGGCGGCGGCCGCCACGATGGAGCCGCCCGCCTCACGCGACAACGCCTCTAGAGCGGGCCGCCACTATGGGTCCTCGCCTCACGCACCAGCGCTTCCCGAACCAGTGGCGGCCGCCATGAGCCGCCCGGCCTCAGGCACCGGTGCCCCCCCCCCCCCCCCCGAGCCGGCCGCCACGATGGCGCCCCTAGCTTCACGCACCGGCGCCTCCCGAGCGGCGGCGGTTGCCACAATCACGCCGATGCTGTCCACCGATGCTGCAACTACGACGATGTCGTCCCTTGCTCGCTGGGCGCCACAGTATCAGTTTTGTCCTGTCCACATGGTTCCATTGAGGTACGCAGGCGCCTATAGCTATGGTGCAGGTATAGGTATGGTATGGTACAGCACGAACAGACCGCTAAGCTCTTGGTTTCGGTTAAAGAATCCTCCGGCGACGGCAGACAAGGTCGTAAAGAGCCCCGTCCTAGCGCGGCTCGACTGCCCGGAGTTGAAAGCGGTAAGATATGTCGATACTCAGAGGAAAATACGTCGTGTTCCCGGGCTTCATAAAGGTGCTGATCGACTTCGCTGTGTCGCTTCGAAGCTCCTACGACTTCTCGAGGCCATGGAGTGGTCCAACCGGAGAACAGCTAGCGACAAGGCCCTGTGCGACCGCTCGAAACCGAGGTGAAAGGCATCGAAAAGGTCTGCAGACTTCACATAATTATCTCTGCTTGCTCGCGCTCTCCAGCTTAAGTTCCGTCTTACAAAGACGAACTCGTGCGAAAAGCCATAATAAACAAAATGGGACAAATAAACCCGCTGCGCCTGAACAAGCTTGAGTTTCCGGTGCTAAGAGAAAGGGGCCAGGAGGACTCCAGCAGTTTCCATCTGTCTGTATTCGACTTTATCGAAACAGTTTTGTTACGCAAAGCGCCAAAATCGATTTTAGACTTGATTTCATCAGTTCGATTTCCTTAAAAGCATGCTACTAACTCGATGCCCTATACTAACTCGATATAGGGTGTCTCTTCGGATAAAGCGAATTAGACCATCACGCTCCTAGACATCACGTGGGACACGCGGCACAACACACCGATTGAAAGTTTTCTTTTTCGCGACATACAGGCCTGCCTTGCTGCAGAGTTTCTCGCAGAAATGAGACTCAATGCCTTCTGTTCAGTCTCAAATTCGCAAACTTTAGTTCATGGAGGAAGGTGAAGCCTTCGCAGTCCCCAGCAACACGGAGCTGCCGAAAGCCTCGCACCACTTTCTTCCTCATCTTATGCAAGCAGTCCGTTACAATCTCCAATATTGGTAGACAATGTACGAGGTAAGGCCCTTTCAGCGAAGAGTAACCGTTAACGGGCCGCATCTGCAGCGCTGACGACAGAAGTGTAAACATACAACCGCACCGGTACAGTATACATAAAACGACGGCGACACTACATCCCTTCCGTTACTACGGCTGTCGCAAAAACTGCTGATGCCAGCAGATCGTCTACAGGTCGCGCTGGTTGCTTGCTACTTGCCAGGTCGGTACAACCCCCGAGGGCAACGGTTTATCAAGAAGTCACTGCGCGCCCGAGTGGCAGCTGCGCTCAGCAGCCGCCGAGACTGTCTTCACCTGACAGGCGCCTTGTTGGCCGGCCTCCGCTTTCGAGAGCCCTCGCACTGTGCCACGGTATTTCTTAACAGACTCATTGAACTGCTACCACGACCTTTGACAGCTGCCTGTGAGACTTGGCATGGATATCTCCACCTCCCAGCCTAGTCTGTGTACTGCGACGGCGTGATAAGGAGTCTTAAAGCAGCTGTGGTAAGCTTGCAATTTACTGGCGGTCCTAGTGAACACAACGTCAGACCGCCCTCCCTTACGAGTCAACGACCTTAAGAATGAGGCGTAGCTCCTGTCAGATAGGACGCTCCAACACCGAGCTGGCGGGATCAGGAGTGACGTCCGCTACTGGCGTGACTTGGCGCATGCATATAACATGCCAAGGTCTAACGCTACGTAGCGAACGAAACGCAACTGTCACTGTCTCACTAATATGGAAGAACCGGATATTCCCGATTCCGGTACTGTGTTTGTATAGAAAACAGTAACGGGAGCCCCTAGATCGTCCCCTTGTCTAGGCTGCATGTACGGCCACAATGTAGAAACGGTCTTTATGGTGCATCAAAAATAAGATCAACTGCCAGGTACCTCTATCCAGTGAAGTAGCGAGCTATCTCAGACGTCTATTTCTATTATCCATGTTAGCTTTCAGAACGATACTCGTTCATAAGCCTCTCACAAGTGCTGTGTATGAACCACTATCGGACACTATGCCTTCTTCCAACGCCATTAATAGCGAGACCAGCGCCTCCCAAAGCACCAGCTTGGGACGCGAGACATCTACTTGCCCTAATTTAAATAGCCCTACAACGTTAGGTACGTTAGAAGAAGTACGATAGAATAGCTGCCGCACTTTTGCTGTTAGCATCAGGCAGCAGGGTCAATGACCTTACTCTACTACACTGTAGCCCGGGCAATTACAAAGATAACTTTAACGCTATTATTTTGTGTCCGAAATTCGGCTCTAAACCAGATAACGTGTCTTACCGACTGGACTCTTAGAAGCTCCGGAATAAAGTATAGACCCAGTATAAGTAGGTAGTCTGGGTACGTCACCTTGCGAGAATTACACAAAATGTTAGGGGACACTTCGCTTATTTCTTTCAGCCACAGTCTCATCCAAGCCGGCCTCGCCTACGATTGCTTTTGATCCACGATGTACTTAATAACTAAATTGGCTGGAAAGCTATTCACTTAGCGATATTTTCGCTTATGTTAATTGGGAACATGACTCGCCGAGATTCTGCGGATCGGATGCGATTTCGAATGAGAATTCTCTTAAACCAGTTTAACGCCAGATTCGAACCTGAGATTACAATTTCAATTCTCAATTTCCTGTAATTCACATTATAACGAGTCACTGTGATTTCATGGGTTGCAATATGGTGTATACATATTTATTCGTTCTCTGAGTTCTATGACAGTAGGTGTAGCCCTATCGCTTGCGCGCCCGCGCTAACTCGCCACCAGGAGATAATAAACAGGTCTCAATGAAGATATCCGATGTGGAGTACGGAACACATAATATAAAAATTTTACCTTCCAATAAAATTATTATTATGTTTCCTATCCACATCGGATATCTGAGTAATGCCTTCCTGGCAGGCTACTAGGCTACTTTTATGCCGACGGTACTTCTCCTCAACAATGACATGGCGGTGGCGAGTGGCGGGAAGCGAGCAACGGTTCGCAGGAAGTGGAAGCGGAACTACGTCACGGCGTGGGGCGGAGCGACTACATAGACGCTAGCGGCATCATTGGTCAACGATCGCGTTACTCTCTCAATGAAGATATCCGATGTGGATAGGAAACATAATAATAATTTTATTGGAAGGTAAAATTTTTATATTAATGGTTCGGAAAGAGAAGTGTCTTGGAATGTATTGGGCCCATAGGCCCCATAAATTCCAAGACTCTTCTCTTTCCGCACAGGCTCTAGACACATTATTGTTTAATATCTTGATATTCTATAGGGCTCGTGCACAAATCACGCGAGGTTCGATGGGGGGAGGGGGGTCACGAAAAACTCTCGATAGATCACGTTGGGGGAGGGGGATTATGGAAACCTCACGTGTGTTTTTCTTGGTTTTTCTACAGTAAACGAAACTAAGAAAAAAAACCAACCACATGAGTAAAAACCTTTTCTCGGTTTCGTTAAACATAAATCTTCACTCTGCACTTCAAAATA
Source organism: Cydia fagiglandana (assembly GCF_963556715.1). Taxonomy (NCBI): domain Eukaryota; kingdom Metazoa; phylum Arthropoda; class Insecta; order Lepidoptera; family Tortricidae; genus Cydia; species Cydia fagiglandana. Next base: position 18,310,311 of record NC_085943.1, read on the forward strand.
GCGAGTGTATTTAACGAAAATAGAAAAATAAACAATATTTTACAAGAACCATTTATATTACAACACTCCAAGAGATTTTATAATACAACACTCTTTATCTTAAAATTAGGTTGAATGAAAAAAAATCAAAAAAATACACGTGACGTTGCGTGGGGGGAGGGGGGTAGCCAAAAACCTCATCAAATATCACCAAGGGGGAGGGGGGGTCAAAAAGTAGCAAAAAATACCTCGCGTGATTTGTGCCATAGACTTACAATATATAGAGACGGGGTCTCAGCGAGCTGTCACTGTTACCACTTTTGTTTAGTGTACGATTAACAATTTAACACCACCTTGCTGTAGCCATGTCGATAAAGTCATATCGATAAACTATTGACATTTCTTACAATTTTAATTTTACTTCAAAGTTTTGACGATATCTAAAATGAACAAAAACGCTTTTATTCTTTATTGTGGTTATCAGATCACAATTTTATCGTCACGCCCCAGCAGGGAACCAAGGGAAAGTTCAGATAATTAATTAAAATACATAAACACCTACTAAGATATGTGTTCCGCAATAATTGAAATATTTTATTATATTCTAATATATTTATTATTCATTAGCATTTCAATTATGTATATGTTTAACAAAGATATTCAAGCTTCATTAATTGCTATTTCGTTCCACTGTGTAGCATTTATCGATATATAACATGATTAAAATCGACTTTTCCCATCCCTAAAAGAGCACACATACACGTTTTTACGCACACATACACAACCTGGATGCATCAAAAAAGGCAACACTTGATTTGAAGTTTACCTTGTCAACAGTATGGTTGTCCTTTTTTGACAAATGGCATTTTAAAAGAGCGAGGAGAGAGAAATGATACTAGTTGCTGCGCCGTCAAAGAGAACAGAAAAGGTAGGGGCCTTGATTTGTGCACAATGTGGTGCACAACCCATAGGCACAACCATTAACTATTTGCTAGTGTGGAGCAAAGGTGTGGAGTCGATTTCGCAGTGTGGAGCGGGCTTAACAGGCGATCACCGAAACGTTGCTAACTTCACTTCGTACTTACACGATTAGTCGTCCAATCTGAAAAGCAAAAATGACGTTTGTGATGCACCTGTGTTTTATTTTATTTAATTCAGTTAATGGTTCTTTAAAAACGCAATAAGTTAATAAGAAAAGTGAGAATGTTTACTTCATGTATAAGCCGTCATCTAAAACTAACCATCGGCAATAAAACGAACTCATAATTCACTTAAAGGGTTTCAAACCATGTTATTGGCAACAACCTTTATGATTTGTTATTTTATTCGTGTAATTGGTTATATTGTGGTTTGAATAAATGTTAAATATTCCTCTTGGATGGCAAATTAAAGTGAACATAACATAAACATGTGTGTAGGTTTCTTGTAATTTGTTTTTTCTGATTTCTTGCGTAGTGTGACTATTTTCAAGGGTAGTTGAAGTTAATTTATAAGCATGGATGAGAAGAGAGTGGCGGATTACTTCGTAATCGCGGGGCTGCCCGAGACCCCGGAGTTACTGGACGATTCTGACTCTGGACATCTGAAGGGATACAGTACAAAAGCACCAATAACAGACATCAGTAAGTGTTACTTTATTCTTGCATATACATTCAAGTTCAGAAAAGCCTAAATCAAACATCCGTAGACCTTCATAAGTTAACCTTTTATGGCTTTTTGTGTTGTAACAGGACTTATAGGTTATGGTAAATGTAACATATACATATGAATACCATCTCATTCCAACCATACACAACGGGAAGAAGTTGATAATTCAAGATATTTTATTGAAGAAATTTGAACTAAAATAAAATGACAAAGTTCAAATTTCTTCAATTTTTTCTTGCCATTTATCAACTTCCCGCCATGTACAGAATGATAGTACTTGCTATGTTGCAGTTTAGTCTCGGTTACGATTAACCCTTTTTTTGTGATTGCTTTTGGGTCTTTATTTATTTAGAACAAAATCAGTTCCATTACGCATGCCGGCAGATTTAGGTTAGGACAGTGGTTCTTCTAAGTGCTTCACAAATCCTAAAGGTGTACTAATTACGAATCATTTTTGTAGTATCCTAATTAGGATGCCAGTTTCACTTGTCTTAAGTAAAGGTGTGTGAAGCGTAAATCATAAGAATCAGTTGCCTTTTTCATGATCCAACTCAAATTTCATAATAATGTGTTTTTCTGGCAGGCAATGCATTAAAAAAAAGCACAATTATTTGCTCTCAGAATTTTTGTTTTGATAAACCTTATCATGTAGTTCTGTTATATTAGATATTTAAAAAATAATTGGAATGTTGCCTCTTTAGTTGATAGTGTGTGATAATTATAACACAGCTATATGCTAATAATTGACGCTGTTCGAGAATTACCCTTCTGGTACAGTCAATATCAAATATATGATTACACTTTTACACCTTATGCCTTTGTAATAAGGCGAAAAATGTAAACATAAATGTCTTTGACATGTGACTGTACCAAGCTTAGTTTTGTTTTGAAAAGATGTGTCCCGCTGAGTTTGTTGCCGGTCCCATGTTGTGATACCCTCCTCCAACTGAAGGGGGATTTAAATCTTCTCGAAGCAGAGGTGTAGGTTTGGAGCCGGTATAAATAGCTTGATTTTACGTTCATGTCACAGCAAAACTGTAAATTTTTTATATTGTATCAACTTAATCCATGATGAAGATATAATGTAACCTCCATATGTGTACTTACTGATGTGCTGTTGAAAAAGAAAAAAAAGAAAAATTGTTGTATGGGAGTAAAATTTTCCATTTCCAAAATGAAAATTTCCCATTTATTTCCTATTATTTTTCCGACAATACATACCCTTTTGATTGAGAATGGCACAAATATGTCAATAAATAGTTATAAACGGTTTTGATTGTAATTAAATTGATTCCACTATTTCTACACATATTCATAATAATCATAATAAACCTATGCTTATTCCATAGTAACTACTCTCAACACATAATATCTATTCTAAGAAAATATTCAAGGCTGCATAACACCCTTTTGATTGAGAATGGCACAAATATGTCAATAAATAGTTATAAACGGTTTTGATTGTAATTAAATTGATTCCACTATTTCTACACATATTCATAATAATCATAATAAACCTATGCTTATTCCATAGTAACTACTCTCAACACATAATATCTATTCTAAGAAAATATTCAAGGCTGCATAACACCCTTTTGATTGAGAATGGCACAAATATGTCAATAAATAGTTATAAACGGTTTTGATTGTAATTAAATTGATTCCACTATTTCTACACATATTCATAATAATCATAATAAACCTATGCTTATTCCATAGTAACTACTCTCAACACATAATATCTATTCTAAGAAAATATTCAAGGCTGCATAACACCCTTTTGATTGAGAATGGCACAAATATGTCAATAAATAGTTATAAACGGTTTTGATTGTAATTAAATTGATTCCACTATTTCTACACATATTCATAATAATCATAATAAACCTATGCTTATTCCATAGTAACTACTCTCAACACATAATATCTATTCTAAGAAAATATTCAAGGCTGCATAACATACTTGCTATAAATTTTAATGTTGAAATAAAACTATATATAAATGATTTATATCACATTTAATAAATTAAAAATACATTGTGACGCTTCAAAGCCTTTACAGTGTTCGCCGGTCAACGGGAGTCGCCGAGGCAATGGAAGATGGGGTATAATTTATTTATATGAGCCTAGACTGTACCACTACTGGGCAAAGGCCTCCCTCCTCTTCCACGTACCCCGGTCTTGACCCGTCTCCCACCAGTAACTATAGAAGACAATATTATTTGAATGTTATTCAAATACAATGACATTATGTTAAATTAAAAACAATTTACCAGGGTCATTATACTTATTATTCTAACCATGTCACATCAACATGTGCAACTATTGCATGTACTTATATTGATATATTTGTTATGCATGCATGCACCATATTAATGAGAATAATTAATATCAAGTGTTTTTAAGTTACAGTTCAAATATATATAGAATACTAATTTCAGCCCGTAACTTACGTACCTGGTAGTTGGTGTACAAGGAAAGATGATGATGAAAAAAAACATTAATGTAAACAACAATATTGTTGTAACAACAACAGTACAGTGTGTACATTTTCGGGTAGTTGTAACATTTATTGGTTAACCAACCAAATACAAAACCGCCTGAATCAGTTCGGCATTGCCCCAATATATTTGCACACTTGCTACTTTAAATTAAAAGACGACGACTCAAAGCAAAAACAAATCTTATACATAAATAATAAACATAAAATTTCCTACAAGAAACATGCAGAACACTTTTCGCTAGGATCAATATTTAAAAAGACAAAGCAACTGGTAAGTTATATAATCAAATTTAAAGTCCTTTTTAGTTTTTTGTAAATAACTCGTAAACGGTGGCCCGTTGCAAAAAAATATTATACACAAATATTGAGCATAAAATTATCCACAAAAAAGGTTCAGCCGGCCTAGCCGAGGTTACAATCGCTATCGCTTCGACAACGAAAACCATTATGTCTCTCTATCACACTTCCATATTAGTGCGACAGTGACAGTTGCGTTTCGATCGCTACGGAGCGTTAGCGGTTGGCATCTTGGCTACGCGGCCTGGCATAAAGCTTTTCGTTGACGAAGCGATAGCGATTGTAACTTTGGCTAGGCCGACTGTACACTTTTTCGCTACGATCAATATTTAATATGATTTGCCAGTCGCATCAAGAAGGAGAGCGATTTTGAATTTTTTTGTCTAGTTTAAAAAGTGGATTTGTATCTATTTTACAGTGTATATGTATAGGCATTTTGTCACATGCAAAACCGGTCTGATCTGAACTAGATTTGTGGTCAGGCGTCATATTACGGCTGCCGTTACCGTAATTGATACAACGCAACCATAAATCATAACTACATATCACAGATACTATACGTAGGCCCGTAGGGGCCTGTTTCACACATTTTAGCTACAATTTTATTTATTAACTAGCGACCCGCCCCGGCTTCGCACGGGTTAACAAATTATACACCTAAACCTTCCACAAAAATCACTCTATTGATAGGTGAAAACCGCATAAAAATCCTTTCAGTAGTTTTTGAGTTTATCGCGAACATACAAACACACAATCAGACAGGCACGGCGGGGGACTTTGTTTTATAATTTATAAGGTTTAGTGAGTTAGGTCTAACCATCATTCATAAATAAAACTCATAACATAACTTCCCAATTCTGAGTTAAAATTTGTATTGCGTTACAGCGGGGAAATGCCGCCAGCATCCTTGGTACAATGCCTCAGGGGCCTATTTTAGATTTAAGCTAGTTATTAATTTCGTTTAGTTGTACCACTGTATATATATTGTTTGTAAATAAATGACCGCTGGTGGCCTAGCGGTCCGGAGGTCGCGGGTTCAAACCCCGGCTCGTACCAATGAGTTTTTCGGAACTTATGTACGAAATATCATTTGATATTTACCAGTCGCTTTTCGGTGAAGGAAAACATCGTAAGGAATCCTGCATACATCTGCGAAGAAATTCAAAGGTGTATGTGAAGTCCCCAATCCGCATTGGGGTAGCGTGGGGACTATAGCCCAAACCCTCTCGCGCTCGAGAGGAGGCCTGTGCCCAGCAGTGGGACGTATATAGGCTGAGATGATGATGATGATGATGAAATAAATGACTTAATTTTTTAGTTAAAATTCGAACTCTACGATCGTAGATGATAAGCACTAAAAATGTTCACACAAAGAATCTTATCCCTTGCACATAGATCCCAAAAACCGAAAAGATTTTTGCATGCTGCTTCTAAGAATATTATCTATTGATTACAATATTTACGATAGGCCTACTTTTACACACAACTTACAGACTTTGTCACCTCAGAGACCAGTATAAGTTGACCTCCGGTTTCACTGAGTTTACTACGAATCTCAGTCTTTTTATAATAGGGAAAAGCTTCTCAGTAAAAAGAAATGTTTGGTGAATGTATAGGTTGGTAAGAAAGGCGCTGGTTTCCTGCCTTTGGTAACTGGTTTGCCAGCCTTTGTGGCAACTAGTCTCCCTTATCGGGAACTTGACATGGTTTTAATAATATCAATGAATCATTCGTTTTAATAATACACTTATGTACCTAGTAAGGAAACCGTAATGGGGCTGATAATATTTTTTAGGATAAAGGATACTTATGCACAAATCTCTTAATGTTTAAGTTGTAACCACTTTTAATAAATAGCACACTGCGACCGTGACTTAGAATAGAAAGACATGATGACATTTTCAAATTGAAAAAAAAAAGAGGTCACGTAAACAATTTAAATTATTCAATGACAGAGCTGTGGGATACCAACTGATAGGCGCGTAAAAATCGTACACAAGAAATGAACCCATCATACAAATAACTCGGCTCAGGCTCACGCGGGGTTCGGTCCATGACATGTGTCCCTATTTGGAATGAATTTGCATAACAAAAATAGTAAAATCTACCATCCATCTCACTGTGCGATCCTCCACTACCCGCTACTTTTTCAAAAACAAAAGCTTTTCAGTTTTCATTCTCAAGTGATGAAGTCTATTTTTTAAATAAGTGGCCAAATACATACATCGCACACTTATTTGAGCATAGAAATCAAGAGATGTTACGACATATTTGGCCACTTTGCCTGTCACTATCTATTTGATGCTGACATACAATATTATACTCCTAGTCTTATGCACTACTTATCTCCCTAGCTTGTTGCACATTCAGCAATGCAGTACAATTTATTGTTAAGTAACAAATTACCATAAGCCATTTGCGTGGGCCATGATACCTGATCCTTAGATGCTCTTATCGACATTACGTCACTGTACGTGACACTGAGCCGGCTGTAAATAGATCAGTTTCTGCATATTTTTTACATAAGGTAATAAATAAAAGCAAGGAAGAAATAAATAAAATTTATTGGCGTGCAATTAGACGTTTCAGATGGGCAATAATGGATAATATGATTGTTTTCTGTTCAAATTGCTACATCCGTTAAAAAAGTTTTATCATCATCATATCAGCCCTTTATCGCCCATTGTTGAGCATAGGCCTCTCTTCTAGTACGCCACTTGTCCCGGTCCTAAGCTAATCTCATCCAGAAGTGACCCGCAATCTTACGAATGTCCACCCAATGAGCCAACGGACGCCAGGGGCTTCTTTCATCCGTAAGCGGCCACCGTTCCGTTAACATTTTAGTCCACCTGCCATCACTCTGCCTAGCAACACGTCCCGCCCAACTCCATATTAGTTTGGTAATGACGCAAAAAAGCTAAGATTTTTCTATGAAACTTTGCTGGTGCACGAAGAGATCCCTTTTCAGAAATCCGCTTTGGAGACAATTGGGAACACTCAATTGTGTGCAATAAACACACAAACAACCTCTCACACTAATCGCATATATGTATGTACATATTAAGATTACGAGTCGCTTAACTTCAAACTCGGGTAAATCCATATGTCAGATTATGCGATTTTGGTATTATGAAAAGGTAATAGGGTAGATATTTGCTGAGAGGGTCGAATGGATTTACCCGAGTTTGATGTTAAGCGACACATACCTTCTTCTTTCCTCTGTGGTTAAAACATTTCTTTCGGGTTCAAGTTCTCTGGCCTTGTATTCCCGAAACAACTTTAAGCCTAATAATATGTAACCTTATTTAAGGCAATAGGGGCTAGCATGGGGCTGGTCATCTTGGCTAGATCCCCAGATATTATTGCAGGTGTTCAGCTTAGAGAATGTTGTTACATTATAAACATAATGGTCGATCGGCGCCCTTTACATTCACAATACATTTTGTAAGCAGTTTTGTCATTGCTAATATAATTTGACCTGTCTATAGATTTATGTATGAGATACAATACAAGTGCGATATATAGATGGTCAAGCAAATTTTGTCACTAGAAAAAGGGCGGGAAATTTAAAAAATGTAGGCGCGAAGGGTTATTGTCCCATAGAAAATATGAATTTCGCGCGTTTTTCTACTGACAAGATTTGCTTGACCAAGTATAGTTTAGTATAGTTTCTACCATCTCTTTCGCACAACACGAAATAAAAAGAGGCGCGAAGCTATGTGCTAATATGGCTAGATTTTTCAGTAGGGTACGCACGTTTTCGATAAGCCAACGTATGGTGGGTAAACAGTGACTGACTCGCTAGCACGTAATAATAAAGCGCTTTAAAACTTTTGAATAAATTGCTTGAGGTTCACAGGTTTCTAGGAACCCTTTTAAGTTCCTAGAATAAAGTAATAAGTTTCAGGAACCGTCTGTACATAATTACGTCCTACGGGTATGACAACTATACATATATGTAAATAACTTAGCGCCACTTGCACCATTCCACTAGCCCGGGGTTAACCGGTTAAACCTGGAGTTTCCATGGTTACCAACCAGTACAATTTGACACTGGATTAATGGTTTAACCGCTTAAACCATCTTAGTGGGATGGTGCAAGTGGGCCTTATACACCTTTATCAGGCGACCCCATTGTTAGCTTTTTCAACATCTGTACCATAATACAACGAGGGCCTATTGACCCGACTGATTCACATTTCATTGGTATCATTGATCGATGTATTGAATCAAGAATGTATAAGTTCGTCGACACCGATCGTAATGAAACTATGGGCTGTTGTAACGAACACATCAATGTAGCCGTTGGTAGTTAACGTTAAATATTTAGTACATAGAAGCAGCGGAACAAATAAATGTTCTTACTGGGATTCAATACAGGACAAAGTTTCGCGGGAAGGATCAATACCAACCATGCCAAAATTGCGGATTGTTAGAGCTTATGCCATTACAATACGGTTTAGGAATTATCAGTTTGTACTACCTACCTAAACTGTACTCTCGACGTAATAAATTTTTTTGACGATGCGCGCTAAATGCAGCTTTAAATGCGACGGTCAATTATCATAATAATCCGATTTGCAACAAATCTTAAAGGTTTCCGACTTGCCGTGTAGGTCTTCAATACAAACAGCAATACTATACTGTTAACTGCCCATCGTAATCGTAATCTTATGCCTTTTGTAATAAGGTCCACCGATGGACAGTTAACAGTGTTCCCGATGGTACAGCTCAATCGTGATGGGCCGGTTGCCTGGTCGCTTAGAACACTACCTATACCACACCTGTACGCGTTGTAAACGATCAATCATGTCATACCAATTCCATCAGAGTTGACGTTGACAGGTCTACATAATTCCCGATTTAAGGTTAGATAACTAGATTCCCGTGAGCTTGCCTATTTTGGACATTAACCCACATAATAAAGAGGAATAGAGCAATCCAAATAGGCGGCGCCACTCGACGCATTAATGATTGACCCTCCGAAAGCAATAGATGATACATATAGGTATAACATTATCTTCTCATAACAATTTAGACATCATATGAATCTTGCCTATTGCCATACCCCTGCTCCATGCTCTCACATAATGGGAAGTGACAAGAGACGACAAGTTTGGAGACACAGATCGCTTGCTCGCTTTGTTTAATTCATCTAACTAGATTTTGGCTTCCTTATAAGACAAAACACTTATTACTTTTTATTTATCTCACAATAATAATCTAAATAACTAATAAATTATAATTTTCACTACAATATTAACATAAAACTACTAACTAATCTAGCTTACTGACTAACTTATACTAAAACTAAACTAAACCACGAATTAAATATAAAAAACCTCACCAAAGTCTCCTGCCTCTGGAATGGTGCCAAGGATGCTGGCGGCGTTGCCCCTTTGCACCGCTAGACTTAAACGCTGGGCAAAGAAGGAGCCTGCTCTGTGGTCGCCCGAGACACCTATTAGCCGGACCGACACTTAAGACAAAATCCTTTTATTTAAAGGTGATCTATTCTATACAAACCACAGATACAAACTTTCATTATTTTACTATACAATATTTAAAAAGATACCTCTTTCCAGGTGTCGTGTTCCCGAGTTTCGGCGAAACCGTTCCCAATGGTTACGAACTGATCGAGACAACGCCGAGTGGACTACCCGCTGACCTCAACCATGGCTCAATACGGACGCCAGAGTGTTTCATCTGCATACGACGGGGGCGGGACAGAGCGCCGCTGGTTGATATCGGTAAGATAGTTCCGATTGGTACTAGTGGGCTCACACTGACCGGATTGCTTGCTGACCATGGTTCCATACGGACGCCCGAGTGCTACATCTGTATACGACGAGGGCGGGACAGAGTGCCTCTGGTTGATATCGGTAAGATCCGATTGGTTGCTAGTGAAGCTGACTCTGACAGAACTGTCCCATTGATCTCAACCATGGCTCCATATCCGTATGGAGGATGGCTCCATACGGACGCCCGAGTGCTTCATCTGCATACGACGAGGACGGGACAGAGCGCCGCGGGTTGATATTTATTTATTTTTATTTAGAAATTTAATTCAGGCAACAAGGCCCATATTACATATTTATATCGGTAAGACAGTTGCGAATGGTTACTAGTGGGCTCACACTGACAAAGCTTCTTGCTGATCTCAACCGAGTCTCAATACGACACTTCGTAGCGTTTAATCTATATAATTATCAAAAACGCAGGCCAATTACGAACCATTCTGTACCCCAAGTGTATCCTTAGATCCTTAACGAAATCATTCGAGCAAAGTCAGAAAAGTGTTTACAAAATCAGAAGCAATGGGACTACTTTGACAGATGAACAGTAGAAATCTACACATTCATACTGCCAAAGTTCTGGCGGAACATAATTGATATTACGGAGTTAAAACTGAAATTCCAAAGTGCTATACCTGGTAACGGAAGTTTTGTAAATTCGGCAAAAGAAATATACCTACCTATTCCTTACACGCGTTCACGTTTCTTTCATAACCACGTCCATGTTTTATTCAAAAACTGCCCTGTAATCCAGTTAACAACAACGTAAAGGCCGTATTGCCTTATCTTAACGGTTATTATAGCCTAGCAACTTGCTACTTGGCATGATTATGTAATCCGATAGATAACGATGATAGCGCGGCGACAGCAAATAATGCATTTTTTGTACAGTTTTTTATCTGGCTCACATTTCACGCTCGGGTGCCCTTTGCGGCCGATACAGATTCTAAACGGAGCGGAATGGCATTTGTTAGTTGGGATTCACAAAAAAATTAAACTGATTATCACATCATGACGTCAGTACTATCGTCCACACAGTTAAATGAAAATGACAATTGTAAACCTTATTCTAGAGGCATAAGGACTACCAATGGTCTTTTAAAAGTGTTGCGGTTCTGTTTGTACACGCGTAATATGAAGTCGCCGACTTCTACTTTTGTGTGACGTAGGTACATATTTTATGGGAGTTATTAGTGGGTCTAATACTCTTGATTCTTGATACGAAAAAGCCCTACTGATGGCTTTTATAACACAATATAATTACTCTTTATTGCACACCTCATTAAAACAAAACAATGCAAAAGAAAACAGAAACACAAGCAGAGGCGGCAACTGGCGGTCTTATCGCTAAAAAGAGATCTCCTTCAGACAACATTTGGGTAGCGGAAATTAATAAATTTACTTTATATAATTTAATCATTTTAATCACATCATGATGTGATATAATATATAAAATTTTATAACAAATATCTGGGAGAAAACATAAAAACTCAAAAATGTGCTTTTTCTCATAGATCCTAGCTAGATTGAGTTTTCGCCCTCGAAACCCCCCATATAGCAAATTTCATCGAAATCGTTAGAGCTGTTTCCGAGATCCCCGAAATATATAAATATAATGTAAGTATATACCTACAAGAATTGCTTGTTTAAAGGTATAACAATTATCAAAAATAAAACATTGAGAATGTCACATAATTCACACAAATTGAGACCGGGTCACTGTCATAACATAACGTGAATCACTCTTTAAGGTCACTGGAATGCCAAATGATAAACATTTACGGCCCAAACAGGTACTTAAAATAAGGGAACCGTAATATTTCGGCAGTGAAATTGTATTTGTACCATAAAATTAAGATATTGCAATAAACCTTAGGATATATTTGGGTTCATATATGTAGAGATACATTTATACATAATTTAGTTTCTACGTATGTACCTACCTATAAAATAATGCCCGGTAAAAAAAACAACATTGACTTAAGCTTTTTTAATTCACCGCCTTTTAGGATTCTTTTTGTATCTTTTTGGTACGGAACCGTAAAAGGCGATGAATTAAAAAAAACCTTAGGTACGAATAAAATTGATATGAAATTAAATGACAGTCAAACTGATAACTTATTTTATATATACCTATTTATTTTGTCATATAACGAATTAAAGAAAGGCTTGTGACACGGTTCACTGTCCAGACTCTATGGTGGTTTATTTTGTATAGGTTACATATCATCGAGAGCATGGAACTAAATGTTTCTATCTATTAAGATCCCCGCGTCTCAGGCTAAGCCTAGTGTGGGGATCACTGTACTGCCTCTCTGTAATAACAATTTATGATAAATATATTTTGATTTTTTTTGTTATTTGATAGGCGTCATGTACGAAGGCAAAGAGCGTCTCATGGCCGACGCTGAAATGGTGCTCGAGTCCGTCGGCCAACGTCTAGCCAACGTCAACAACTCCACAGCGAAGACGTTCATAACGTACCGACGGGCACACGCCGGCGCGCCGTGCAACGCGCTGGTGGTGGTCGATGTGTGCGTGATTATAGCCAGCAAGGGAGAATGCCCGCCGCACGCCTTCTGTATGATCGCCAAGAACCTTAACAAAGGTAAGAAGAACGAAGCCATCAATGATGGCCCACCATCACCAGCTTATTATCGCTCATTGCTGAGTTCTGAGAAAGTTCACTCTTTTGCTACACCACTTGTCTTAAAGTACAGAGTATTCCAACAGCACATACCTACATGGCTTATCAAACATTCTACATCTTTTTTATTATATAATTACAATTTGACTATGACAATATACACCGGGTAGGGTATGCTACGATACTTACTTAAAAAACATGGCGACATATTTTTAGAGTATTAAGTTAATTGGTTTTTAATCGCAGGTCTGATGGGCAGCGACGTTTTTCTCTGTTACAAGAAGTCAATGAACCGTCCACCTTTAATAGCTTACAAGCCAGAAGTACTATTTAGGTAAGTTTACTTCGACCTACTTCCTTAACATTTTCTACCGATAGTTGGACAATGTCATGGCCATACAGAACAATCCACGGTATTAGCGAACGACGTATTAGCGGGTATTTATTTAATACCATTTAAGAAATGACCGTAGCTATTAACATAGTCCGTTATTAGGATTAGAAAAAACTCCGCAGAAGTATTCATTCGATTCTAAATCCTAAATATATCCTTTTCTAAATGAGAAAGTTCAAAAGTACAATTTGAAGTAAATAAAACGCTTAACAATCGTGCTAGTTGAAATTATTTCATTATAACAGCGCATAAAGTGAATAATAAATTCTCACCTTTACTTCTGCCGCGTTCATTCTAATGAAACAAAAGTACAAGTTTACATTCGTTTTTCAAAAAATTGTTATCGTAATGAATAAGTTATCTAAAGTTCTCCTTACATCAATTCGTTTACATCTGATTCTTGAACTATTTTTTGTAGTATCGCCCAAAGTTTCGAAATGCATTGAATGAAGCTACCTTCAGTTAGTCCTGAAGCTAAAATTAACGTTAATTGGTACTTTCACCGTTTCGCCGCTATACTAATTGACGTTTCCGACATGTATAAACGAACTGTACCACTATAATTAGGAAAGGTGAATCATGGTGTTACGAAATCAGCAATACGATTATCAGCATATAGCAATACCGTTTGTAATTCTGTTTGGCGTACCATTGATTCCTTTGGGTATTATGAGTGCTTTTTATGAATGGGTTTCTTTAATTTGCATGTAGAAATTACTACATAATACGATATGTGACGTTTTCAATTGGAGACGGTGACGGGTGTCGATAAATGCGATTTCTAAAAGCATCTTTATGATAGCAATGCCTTATTGACAAACGAAGAGAAATACATACATATGTACATGTTTTGTAACGTATACATTCATAATTCATAAGGTTTGAAAATGAAAAAAGTGCTAAATGGATTTTTAAATTTCTTCTTTACCTGACTGCCGCAGAAGCGAAAAGGACAAAGAATTTTATATTTTATAGCACGCTCTGCAGCTTAAAAGACTTGGCGGATTTTGATTTACATGTGTCATTAGATTCGTCTTATTTGTGCAAGTGACGCTAGTTGTAAGATTTAGGGCCAGTTGCACCAACCACATTTGACAGACTGATCAACGTCAGCCGGCGCGCCACTATGAAACTTTCCATACATAAAAATTTTGCGAACTGTTTAACGATACGAACATTTTGGTGCAACCGACCCTTAAACAACTCTAAGTAATCAGATCTGTAAAATATCAAACCCACTGGGATCAAATATTAAATTTAATACAAAGTAAAATATATGAGACCTTTCTTATTATTTACAATTTGAATAAAAAAGTTTGGAGACTCCTGCTTTAGAACGATGAAACACATTACAGGTATCCAATGACCGAGCGTCGCAGCCTCGCCTTCCCCACGTCCGTGCCATTATTCTGTCTGCCCATGGGCGCCACTCTGGAGCTGTGGCCGACCAACGCCGCCACACCTAAGCCTGTCTTCTCCACCTTTGTGCTCACAGTCGCCGATGCCACTGACAAGGTAACTTGACAACCTTTCTCTGTTATTTGTGCTATAGTTACACATACAACAGGTATCCAATGACCGAGCGTCGCAGCCTCGCCTTCCCCACGTCCGTGCCATTATTCTGTCTGCCCATGGGCGCCACTCTGGAGCTGTGGCCGACCAACGCCGCCACACCTAAGCCTGTCTTCTCCACCTTTGTGCTCACAGTCGCCGATGCCACTGACAAGGTAACTTGACAACCTTTCTCTGTTATTTGTGCTATAGTTACACATACAACAGGTATCCAATGACCGAGCGTCGCAGCCTCGCCTTCCCCACGTCCGTGCCATTATTCTGCCTGCCCATGGGCGCCACTCTGGAGCTGTGGCCGACCAACGCCGCCACACCTAAGCCTGTCTTCTCCACCTTTGTGCTCACAGTCGCCGATGCCACTGACAAAGTAACTTGACAACCTTTCTATGTTCTTTGTGCTATAGTTACACATACAACAGGTATCCAATGACCGAGCGTCGCAGCCTCGCCTTCCCCACGTCCGTGCCATTATTCTGTCTGCCCATGGGCGCCACTCTGGAGCTGTGGCCGACCAACGCCGCCACACCTAAGCCTGTCTTCTCCACCTTTGTGCTCACAGTCGCCGATGCCACTGACAAGGTAACTTGACAACCTTTCTATGTTATTTGTGCTATAGTTACACATACAACAGGTATCCAATGACCGAGCGTCGCAGCCTCGCCTTCCCCACGTCCGTGCCATTATTCTGTCTGCCCATGGGCGCCACTCTGGAGCTGTGGCCGACCAACGCCGCCACACCTAAGCCTGTCTTCTCCACCTTTGTGCTCACAGTCGCCGATGCCACTGACAAGGTAACTTGACAACCTTTCTATGTTATTTGTGCTATAGTTACACATACAACAGGTATCCAATGACCGACCGTCGCAGCCACGCCTTCCCCACGTCCGTGCCATTATTCTGCCTGCCCATGGGCGCCACTCTGGAGCTGTGGCCGACCAACGCCGCCACACCTAAGCCTGTCTTCTCCACCTTTGTGCTCACAGTCGCCGATGCCACTGACAAGGTAACTTGACAACCTTTCTATGTTCTTTGTGCTATAGTTACACATACAACAGGTATCCAATGACCGAGCGTCGCAGCCTCGCCTTCCCCACGTCCGTGCCATTATTCTGTCTGCCCATGGGCGCCACTCTGGAGCTGTGGCCGACCAACGCCGCCACACCTAAGCCTGTCTTCTCCACCTTTGTGCTCACAGTCGCCGATGCCACTGACAAGGTAACTTGACAACCTTTCTCTGTTATTTGTGCTATAGTTACACATACAACAGGTATCCAATGACCGACCGTCGCAGCCACGCCTTCCCCACGTCCGTGCCATTATTCTGCCTGCCCATGGGCGCCACTCTGGAGCTGTGGCCGACCAACGCCGCCACACCTAAGCCTGTCTTCTCCACCTTTGTGCTCACAGTCGCCGATGCCACTGACAAGGTAACTTGACAACCTTTCTCTGTTATTTGTGCTATAGTTACACATACAACAGGTATCCAATGACCGACCGTCGCAGCCACGCCTTCCCCACGTCCGTGCCATTATTCTGCCTGCCCATGGGCGCCACTCTGGAGCTGTGGCCGACCAACGCCGCGACATTTAAGCCGATCTTCTCCACTCTTGTGCTGACAATTTTATAATGAAACACTGGCGTGGCCGACCAGCGTCACAGACACTAGGCCGGTGATCCCTACCTCCTACCTCTGCGCTACCAGAGAGCCTGTAGCCTAAGAATAAAATACATTCTGATGCCACAGATACGATAATCATGGGTGCCCCTTAATGCGCCTAACATTAATGTCATAATATGTATTCGCATAACATAATTGTGCATAACATCGATCAGGCTAATATCTTCCTTTTGATTGCCAGGTATACGGTTCAGCGGTGACGTTCTACGAGACCTACCCCCACAGTCAACTCACGGAAAGCCAAATGGAGCTCCTAGGCTGGCGGCTCGGGATCTCACACACCACACACTCCGTCCACGTCAGCAAGAGCATCTGCCTGCTGTCCCGGTGGCCGTTCAGCGATACCTTCGAGCGGTGGTTGCTGTATATACTTGTAAGTGGTTGTACTGTTTGCTATGTAATGTTCTTACGAGGGGTAGGTACCCCTACAGTCAACTCACGGTGAGCCAAATGGAACTCCTAGGCTGGCGGAACGGGAAGTCGTTGCCGGAACTAGCATGCCCCATTTTAAAATGAATCTTGAATGTTTCAAGTAAAAGGTTAATTTTAAATGAATGATATTTATCGCGACCATACGGTGATTAAGCTGATCTAACCTAAAGTTCGACTGATGTGGTAAGTTGCGCTTTTTCCGTTCGTGGTCGGAATTAGAATTTAACAATTACAAACGATTTTTCCATGACTTATATTACAGTAAAGGTATAAATATTATGCGTGTATATTTAGGGTTGGTATTCCACCCTTCCAATTTCTTGTGTATTTGCGTCTCACATTTTTCTTAATAAGAGTAAGACTCAATTACATTGGACCAAGAAATTGGACAGGTGGAATACCATACTAAGGGCGCGTGTACACGGTACCGCCTCCGCGCCGACACCGCACCGCCGCCGCACCTCCGCGCTATGTACACGAAACGCGTAAACCCCGCCGCCGCGCTGCCGCATACATATCGCGAAGGTGCGGCGGCGCCCTAAGACTCGCTGTATTAATATTTAAACGAAAGATATTTACTTGAAATGTTTATTTTCTAGGAAATGTCGTGGAGTAAACAACCGCTAACTATACCAATAGAGAGATACATAACACATTTGTTGGAAGAAGTGCCATTCCCCGAGCCCAGGATATTGCTGCAGGTACGTTTAGTAAATTGATCTTTTTAATTTATTTATTTTGGCAAGTTTCCTCTGGGTCGTTTAAGACTTGCAAACAATGTCGGTTGCCTAGCAACCTCGTGCCTTGCATTCGGCGACCGACTCGATTAACAAACGACCTAGGTGATTGCGGCATTACGAAATCATCCCCAATAAGGTATTTGACTGTATTTAAAATAAATTATTGTACATCATTCATGAAATAAAGCACCAGAAGGTTAATAGAGAAACGTAAACAGCAGTTATAATTAGACATATTATATTTTAAAACCCGTATAAAAGTATAAAGAGTAGGTAATTTGATCGTGACGTCACATGCTAGGGTTTCATGTAAATTCCATAGTAACAAAATCGATTCGACAGTTTGAAAAACCTGGACAAGTGCGAGTCGAACTCGCCAACCAAGGGTTCCGTACTTTTTAGTATTTGTTGTTATAGCGGCAACAGAAATACATCATATCTGAGAAAATTTCAACTATCTAGCTATCACGGTTCATGTGCCTACAGCCTGGTGACAGATAGACGGACAGTGGAGTCTTAGTATTAGGGTCCCGATCTTACCCTTTGGATACGGGACCCTAAAAAAAACTTATTTGACTAGCAGTAGTAGTAATAGTAGTAGTTTGATTTGAGTAGTAGTAGTCCAATACCCTATTGCTTCACATCAACGGACCTTACACTTTCGTTCATCTGTCGACATGTTTCATCATGATCATCTTTTGTTTCTAGTTGTCACCGACAAACGCGAGCGACCGGGTGATAGTGACGCGACGCGACGACCAACCTTTGGTGCGGAGCGGCGCGGGGTTCCGACAGTTACTGCTCAACCTGGGCCCAGACAACTGCCAGCTCCTGCTGGCTTTAGCCATTACTGAGCAGAAGATTCTCATACACTCACTCAGGTATGTTGACCAGCCTCATGATTATAAGTGCCAGTTGCACCAACCCATTCAACACACCACCAACCACAATCAACGTCACTCGGCAGTGAACTATGAACTTCCCATACAGTAAAATTTAACGGATGTGTTAACGGTGTCAGTCGGTTTGGTGCAACTGGCACTTAGTATGTTAGTGTAGTTAATCAAAGATTTTACGTTCGTATCCTGTTAATTACCGTTACTATGCACAAGGAAACGTACCGACGAGAACGGTAGAACGTAGCACTTGCTTTGGCAATGTACATGTGCACATATGTTTCCGATTCAGGCCACAAGATGGCAGATCCTCCAACGCGCACGGTCCCTGATGCAGCTCGCGCCCATGGCTTTTTATTTACTGGACTGCTTTTTATTTAGTGATTGGCTTTAAACATTAGGATTATGGTTTAAATCCTACGTAAACCGAGCAACAATATTGTCTCTATAACTATGAAGTCTCTGACCATATCGCAAGTATATTTTCACCACACCAGCTCGAAAAGGCTTACTTTGCACTTCAAAAACGGATAGCAAAGGGGCTATTCATAAATTACGTCATTTCATTTTCCGGGCTTGGGGGGGGGGTCTAGATATCGGATGATGGTAGCATGACGTAGGAGGAATTGGGGTCATTCGAAGCATTGGGGAGGGGGGGTCAAAAGTCGTCCAAAATAGATGACGTAATTTATGAACAGCCCCAAAGTTGCATTTTATTCACATGTGAGGTATTTGTTTTATATTAATATGAGCTTTGGGTTGGTGAGGTGAAAAATTTTGTGTTTCACTCGGGGGCAAATTTTGTTTAATTCTCGTGCTTTGAAACCCTCGCAACGCTCAAGATTCCTTTTTTCGAACCACTCGCTACGCTCGTGGACACAATTTTGGATTCTTTCCCTTGCTCGGGTATCAATATTAGCACGAGCGATTAAACAACAAGTTTGCCCCCGAGTGAAACAAATAACTATTTCTTCTATTACAGACCGGATACCCTGACTGCAGTCTCAGAAGCCGTCTCAAGTCTACTGTTTCCGTTCAAATGGCAGTGCCCTTACATACCACTCTGTCCTTTAGGTAAGTTTTCACTCAATCTACTGATATATTTGCAATTATATAATATGATAGTAAATTCGAATTTGAATATTTTAAAAGCTTTATTAATTTGTTTAGCAGTTATCCCAGATAATTAGGCAGTGCCTTACAGTGGCGGCGCGTCAGACAAATTCATAGGCAAGCCGGGGCTAATTTAGCTTACATATTTCCTTTACAACTCGGCTGAAACGTCCAAAAACAGGCAAGCCGGTGGGAATCGGCTTTTATGGACGCGCCGCTACTGGCTAATATTGGTATTCCACCTGTCCAATTTCTTTGTCCAATGTACTGGCGTCTCACTCATTATTCTCATTATCTCATTAAGCAAAATGTGAGACGCAATACACATTAGAAAGAAATTGGATAGGTGGAATACAACCATTAAATAAGAGAGATTAATATATATTTAAGGTTATAGGGTATGCCTTTTAAATGCCTAATTTCTGTGGGAATTTGACGGTGTCTGTAGATTTTAATGATTTTTTATCAATGACATAATTTTGCCTAAAGATCTGGGGGAGCCCAATTTGACGACCGGTCTGGCCTAGTGAGCGTTGCCTGCGAAGCCGATGGTCCTGGGTTCGAATCCCAGTAAGGGCATTTATTTGTGTGATGAACACTAATATTCGTTCCTGAGTCATGGGTGCTTTATATGTATATTATAGTATTTATCTATTTAAGTATGTATTTCGTCGCCTAGCACCCATAGTACCATCACGCTCCGCGATTGTTGCGCCATTTAGAGTCCCAGCTCAATTGATTGTTCAATACTCTATAGAATTTCAAATTTAGCAAAAACCCTGAATGGCATAACAATCCCGTGTGGTGACTGTACAAGCTTTGCGTAGTTTGGAGCTAGGTTGATCTGTGTAAGATGTCCTCTAATATTTACATATTTATTATTTAATATGTTTGTTTATTTACAGGTTTAGCAGAAGTATTACACGCGCCGTTGCCATATTTAATCGGTGTTGACTCGAGATTCTTTGATCTCTACGAACCTCCGCCCGACGTGACGTGTGTCGATTTAGATACCAATAATATTACAGTAAGTATTCATATCATAATATTGCTGCATAATAACCTATGGGTTGCTAAGGGAGGATTTTGAAATTTGTATTTTCCATTCATACTGTTAGGGACACTATTAATTAAGACTCCGCTGTCCGTCCGTCCGTCTGCCTGTCTGTCACGTGGCTGTAGCTCATGCACCGTGATAGCTAGGCAGTTGAAATTTTCACAGATGATGTATTTCTGTTGCCGCTATAACAACAAATACTAAAAACAGAATATAATAAATATTTAAGTGGAGCTCCCATATAACAAACATGATCGTTGTGCCTAATGGTACGAGGGCTGCTACTTATGTATCCGGAAACACAAAAAATAACAAATATCTATAGTTATAAATGGTTTTATTGCCTTTGTATTTGTCCACCAAGATGAATGATGCACTTTTGCAAATGTTGAAACGATTTTTCATAGCACTTTTTCCATTCTGATCTTGGTATAGAAGACGTGCATTTTGTAGGCAAGAACGGCTCTTTCGCGACTTTCTTTTTTTTTGAACCAAATGTTCATGTAATATCTTACAAATGCTCGTCATACTATTGCCATGAGATGCCTCTATCTTGCGATATATACTATAACCATCTTGCATTATGAGCTCGTTCACAGCATCTATATTTTGTGGGATAACAGCCGATTTTGAACGTTTTTTTTTTATTCGTCCTACCGTAAATACCGTAATGTACTACGACCACAATTTATTCACTAAAACATTGACCTTCGATGGAACTTACTCCCCAAAAGTCGAAAAAAGTCGATCCATGCACTATTTTTGAGTTTATCTACTCCGAACATCGTAAAAAAAACATCTGCACGAAAATTTTCACAAGTAAATCCGTTGAAGGTGCAACAAAGAATTTTTTTAAATAATGCTACAATGTAAAACCAATTGATAGACATGTGAAACAAACTGTATATTGCTTCCAAAGAGTTCCATTGTATATATTTTTAATATAGTTCCAGTAAGTTGCCCATTCCGGATACATAAGTAGCAGCCCTCGTACGGAAGCCTTCGTGGGCGAGTTCGACTCTCACTTGGCCGGTTTTATTTTATTTTAGGGTACCTAGGTAGATTAGAGATAAATATACTTTTTATTTAATTAACATTCGGTTATTAAAATCGCCCTTTTTTTTCAGATATGCGAGTCACAACGCCACATATCAATCAAACTGTTACCCAGACGACAAGCGAAAGCTTTACGGCAAACTTTAGAAGTATTATACAGCAATATACGACCGGGTATGTTGGGTAAGATAGGATTTTCATTCATTCCCATAACTTTTAACACTTTAACACTTTCATTGCCATTCGTCATGTCATGTACCTCGAAAAGTGCTCGAGTGGAGACCACGGACTAGCAAGCGCAGCGTAGGACGTCCACACCCACAAAATGGACAGACGACCTTGTTAAGGTCGCCGGAGGTCGTAGCGGGTCGCTTCCACCCGGCACGTATGGAGGTCCAAGGGGGAGACCTATGTTCAGCAGTGGACGTCTTATGGCTGAGATGATGATGTACCTACAATCAGTGGCGTAGCCAGCATGGGTGGCACCCGGTGCGGAAATTATGGGTGTCACCCCAAAATTCAATCAAAATTGTAAAATATATTTAAAAATAATAGTTGTAATTTTTGTTAAATAGCTCAGGATTTACTCCATTGCTTTCATTTTACGAATTTTTATAGGTGTCACTACTGATGTTCACGGTCGGGTGTCACCCCTAAATGGGTGACACCCGGGGCGGACCGCCCCCGCCGCCGCCCCCCCCCCCCCCTAGCTACGCCACTGCCTACAATTAATTACACTAACACCTAAGCCTGGTGGAATACATATAGAACAGTTTTATTTGCGGTAGTGTTAAAATATATGTTTATCTTTCATATTCTAGCATCACCCGTCCACCACTCCGGAAACAGTAAATACAATGGCGAACCCACAACGAGTTTAGACAGAGACTTCCAAAGAAGAAAGAAGGAGGTATTTAGAAGGTTTTATGCATATTTAATGATTACCATGTTGTACAAACTATTATTTTAACAACTACTAGAAAGTTATTTTAATTTTAATTTATTTATTTAAGAAACAAACAGTCTTTCATAGTTATATATAACACTGGAACTTTTCTTAAAACTAGACTTACAGTTTCCTTAATGAGAATATTTGAGATTATGAGAACATCATGTTTATTAAGTAGTTTCTACACAGTAAAACAGAGCCATTTGTGCGTGCAAAAACAAAACACAAAAAAGAAAAAAGATGAAAATAAAAATAAGTTATCTGAAAATCCTGAAATACTTGACGACTATTACATATACAGTAGAATTCGTTTATTATGACTCCGCTTATACTGATCAACCGCTTACTATGACACTATGACGTAATTACTGTGCGAAGTTTGGTTTTCATATAAAATTCTTAGTGACAAATTCCGATAAGATGACTTCGCTTATAGTGACAAATCGATTACTATGACCGAAAAATCACATTTTCATGAAATTATGTCCGGTTATTCTGACACTTATGCTGGTTTTCGTGGCCGTCACCACGTCTTTCCCTGCGAGGACGTTTGGTGCGTTCGTGGCGCTGGCGTGTAAGGTAATTTAGTTTTGATCATCAGTGACAAGTTGATATTTGTTACCAGTTTTATAAAACTTATTTCTCACAAAGGAATTTGAGATTAATTTGGAAAACATAACAAAAATAATAAGTTGTACAACTATGTTTTATATGACATCCGCTTAGTATGACGTGTTTGTCACTCCCCTTCGATGTCATTATAAGCGGATTCTACTGTATAGAAATAGCCTGTGACTTCCAAACTAGCAGTCATGATGAGATGAGACCCCCGGTTCAGTTCATACCCGTAAGTTTGTCGGAACTTTAGGTGTCTCTTTCACCGCGCTGTGTTAAAGAGTGACGTGATGATAAAGTAGTATCACGTGGATTACGCCTTCTATCATGCGTCTGCTGCAGTGCATTTACTTATATCGAACGACCATGGAGGATTCTGTTGTTGCATGCCACTTCATAATCATAATAGCCTTTATTGCCAAAAACTAAAACAGTATTACATTATATATATAAACAAATTTACTTAAAAACTAACACATCGTATTCACCGGATTAGTGTTCAGCGTGTCATCTGACACATAGGCCTCTCCCAGCTGCTTCCATTCCTTTCTATCAATGGCTTTTCTGATCCAGGTGGCGCCCCCTATCGACTTGATGTCATCCATCCATCTTTTAATTGGTCTACCTCTTTTTCTGTTACCGTCTCGTGGTTGCCCGTCTGTAATTATTTTGGTCCATTTTTCCTTACTATCCCGTGTCATATGGCCTGTCCATTGCCATTTTAACTTTCTTACTTTCTTGATTACGTCTTCTATTTTCGTTTTTGCTCTTATTTCATCTGCTCTTTTACGATCTTTTAATGTGATGTTCATCATACTTCTTTCTATTCCTCTTTGGCAGGTTCTAAGCTTTTGGAGATGTTTCTGAGTCAGTGCCCAAGTTTGGCAGCCATAGGTATACATGGGAGGATACACAAGTTGAAAACTTTTTTCTTAGCTGACATTGGAAAGTGATTACTTTTAAGTATCTCCTTAAGCGACCAGAATCTTTTCCAAGCACTTGATACTCTTCTCTCTATTTCTAAAGTCGTCTGGTCTCTGAATGATATAATTTGTCCTAGATAAGTATAGTTCTGTACATATTCGATATTTTCATTATCTACTATTATGGGCCTTTCTTCTCTGTTTGTCATTATGTTCGTTTTTGATTTATTTATGGTAAGTCCGACTATTCTGCTTGCCTCTGTCAGCTGTTGCAGCATGTGTTGGAGCGTCTGAGCGTTGTCAGTTACCAGGACTAAATCGTCAGCAAACCTCAAGTGGTTAAGTGTCCAGCCGTTGATATTTATGCCAAGTGTATCCCATTGAAGGTCTCTGAATATATCCTCCAGTAAGGCAGAGAATAGTTTAGGTGACAATGGGTCTCCTTGTCTTACCCCCCTAGCTATTGGAAACTCTTCGCCAAGTGTTTCTAATTTTATTTGTGCTGTGCTATTCGAATATATGTTTTTAATCAAGCGTATGTATTTTTTTGGCACTCCTTGCCGGATTAGAGCTTTCCAAAGCGAACCATGGTTGATTGAATCGAATGCTTTGCTATAGTCCACAAATGCAATGTACAAAGCCTTTCCGTATTCTTGGCATTTCTCTATAAGTTGTAATATTAATTCATAAAGCGCCCATATCATTTTGCGGCTGAGTGTACCTGCGGTACAAATTCATGACAAGGGGCCTTGCCATGATATCCTTATTGCGATTCTGTTTAGGACCTAAACTGAATTGCTATATAAGTCGCAGTTTACGTCCTAAACAGAATCGCAATAAGGACATCATGTGGTAAGGCCCCAGCCGATCTCTGTCCCACTATTTATTTCTACTAAAACTATTTTTTAATTTTTAGTACGCCCTAGAACTGGAGATCCAAGAGGCGTTCCTCCGTTTCATGGCGGTGACGCTGCAGGGGTACCGCGCGTACCTCATACCCATCACGAAGGCGCCCACTGTTGGGACCACGGACCCCCACGCCCTGTTTCATATGGACGCCTTCATACGGTCAAGGGACAAGGTAAACCTAACCTCTCTCCTATAGGTGGCTTCCTTAGCAGATAAATGTATCTAAATATTATCGTCAAAAGTTTTCAAATCGATTTTTCATTTTGCTATATTCATAAGTTTTTTTACATTCCAGACGCAACAACGCTTTTTCACACTAATGATGCGAACGCAGATGTTCACGCGTTTCATCGAAGAACGTTCGTTCGTGTGCGACGTGGACCAAGGACTGCCGTTCTTCGACGAGTGTATAGAACGAGTCGCGTGCGGCGACAGCGGCTCGCTGCTGGGCACGGACACGAGCAACGCGTCCGAGCGGACCGTGTTCGTGCTGCCGCCGAACCCGTTAGAGGACGGTAACTATTTACAAACGTTCAGGCGTTTCATCGAAGAACGTTCGTTCGTTTGCGACGCGGACCGGGGACTGCAGTTCTTCGACGAGTGTATAGAACGCACGTGATTTTAGTTACATTGCGGACCAACAGTCCGCAATGTAACTAAAATCGCATGCGAGTTCTCGAACCGTCTAAATGCACGTCGTCTACGGGGCCAGTTTCTTATATGTGACTCGTTCTCAGGTGAAACCTACACGTACTCCAAATTCGAATTGGACCCGGCGCTGCTGGCGAAGTGCGGGCCGGGGCGCGGGGGCGGCGGCGGGGGCGGGGGCGGGGGCGGGGGCGCGCCGGCCCCCGGCCCCGGCGCCGGCGCGCTGCAGGCCGCCGCGCGCTCGGCGCTCGCGTCCGCCGAGTCGCTCGGCGACGCCTCCCCCATGGCCAGGCGGACCAAGCAGGAGATCGCCGCGGCACAGAGGTACGATACGAGAATCTTTATAAGCGTACGTCGTTATCGCGGGACCGAAAACGAGCCTGTCGAAGAACACGTGTAACGGAATGTCCGTTTTGTAAAGTTAAAATATACCGCCTACACATTTAAACCTCTAAGATGTTCTTTATGAGTTAAAACGCCGGGGCTCCCTTGCACCGTCGTTATGACCCGGGATTAATCGGTTAAATCGATAACCTGTTGCCAAATTGTAGTAGGAGCCGTGGTGACTCTATGTTGAAAGAAAATTCGCAACACGGGAAATAAAATGCGTTTGTACGAGACGGCCCGCGAATTGCTCCAATGTTTTTAAGCTTCTCAGTTTTAACCTTACCCGTTTTCTCCAGATTGGCGCGCAAAGCCAGCCTGTCACCCGAAGCGTGGGCGAAGTGTCTCCTCGGCGCGTGCTACTCCCTGTATTTCCTATCGCTCCCGAGCCGAATGATGCTCCTCCGCGGCAAGGAACAGGCCACTCTGACAGCGGCCTACGAACTACTGGAGAAGGCGACGAAGTTGCGGGTGCCTTGTGACGAAGTAAGGATATAAAACAAATCCGGCCAAGTGCGAGTCGGACATGCGCACGAAGGGTTCCGGACCATTACGCAGAAAACGGCAAAAAAATCATGTTTGTTTTATATGCAAACATATACCTTACATTCTTCATCTGTAAATTCCATTTTCAACGTCATTTGTTTTTGAGATACCGCTATTGGGTTTAGGAGGGCAGAATATACAGGGCCGCCCAGCGCCATCTATTTTTTTTGCTGTGTGTGTCCCACTGCTGGGCAAAGGTCTCCCCTCCCTTTCCAGTCCTCCCTGTGCTGAGCAAGATCCCGCAGGTCATCCCACCATCTCTTTTTCGGTCTGCCTCTGCCTCGACTACCCTGGGGATGCCAGCTAGTGGCTATTTTGGCCAATCTGTCATCATGCATCCGGCAAACACGTCCAGCTCTGTCCCACTTTAACCTCCAGCGCCATCTATATACATTCAATATTACTGCTTCAATATTTTGTACGCGTACTTAGCCTTCTTTTGTTTATGCTAATAAATTTTGTCCTCAGGTATGCTACCGCGTCATGATGCAACTGTGCGGCATCCACTCCCTGCCGGTATTTGCCGTGCGTCTCCTCTTCCTGATGAAGCGCGCCGGCCTGCAACCTAACGCGCTCACGTACGGCTATTACAACCGCTGCGTTCTCGAGGCGCCGTGGCCGCATGACATGCCCAGGTATCGTCATTCATTTAATTTCCATCTTCACCAATTAGGGTCGTTTGCACCAAACCATCTGTCACCGATTTAGCATTCGCTAAATTTGATTGTATGGACAGTTTCATAGTTCTCTGCTGCTTGACATTAATCAGTCTGTTAAATGTGGTTGGTGCAACTGGGCCTTAGATGGTTGGCAGTCCTCAACTATGCGTTTCTCCAGAAACTTGCTGCTCGCACAGCTGTCGACTGCGGTATTTCCGGACCGATACGACGATGGTGTGAACACCAAGAAAATAGCGTATTTCCATCTTAAAGGCTCGCAACTTCTCTGATGTTGGAGGTGTCTATGGGCGGCGGTAATCTCTTGCCATCAGGCGACTCGTCTAGCTTCTTTGCTTCGTATATGATAAAAAAACCCTGACGCAATAAAAAAACTGTTGCCTTCTAAAGTTGAAGTCCAGCATTCTGCTATGGTTCATGGCTCAAATCTTTTTGAGCGAGTCATGTCGCGCGCGGAACTGGCGCTGAGTGTGACACGTATCATCTATGGTTAAAACGATTTGTTATATCATAGTATCAACTGTCACATAGCATTCTTGGGAGACTAACCAAGTAACCAGTTCGCAAGTGATCTGTAATTTTAATGCAAGTTTTTATTACATGACAGTGGTTCTCAACTGCTGTGGAACAAGCTTCGCATAGCGGTGATGGGCGCGGCTCTGTTCCGAAAAGCAGGCGCTCAGCGGGCCAATCGCGCTGCCGGCTCGGGACTCTCGTCTGGAAGTAAGTTACTTACGCTTCCATCGATAACATTTGATCCTCAAAACAAACCTGATCGATTGATACCATTCATAAACTCTTATACTGTTATCCATTAAGATATGTGGACTGGCCTAACCATCATACTGTTTTCAGGTGTAGGCACGCTGCCGCGAGTGGTATCCGCGGCGGGCATGGACGGCGACTTGAGCGGGCTCGCCTTGGCCGCGTGTGAACCCGCACACAGCCGGACTAGTCTTGACGAAGGTACACTTAAACGTAGCTTACAGTGTTTGCACATGTATGGTTTTCGCATGTCGATGAAAATATACGGCGCTTGGCGTTAGCGTCTGGCGTATACTTCGTGCGTTCCGTAGCCCTTAGGTGGGCATACCGACGCTTATTTCACCACGTAATTTACACCTTGTACTGACGATTTTGCTTATATTTTCGGGTCGATAAGTAAGGATAGTAGTAGTACCTAATTGTTGGACGAGCAATATACAGCGAATCGTCAGTGTCATGTGACAATTATCACAATTTTATTAAGAAACGAGGGCTTGTGCAAGCCCGTTAACTCCAACTAGGTACACCGTTTGATCGCACAATTTCTCTCTTAATATTGACATCATATGTTGACAGCGAGTGCGCGCGAAATGGAAGCCGCGTCATCAGCATTCGAGGCACTAGTGCGGCGCGGCAACATCGTGCAGCAACAACCCGCCAGGCCGCATAAACATGCGCTCTCCACCGCTGCCGGCATACTCATATCAGGTGACTGCAACTGCATTGACATAATATATCGTCGGCCTAAGTCGCAAACCTCGTAACTCCTCCGGGGGAGTTACGAGATTTGCGACTATAAGTATTGTTGTTCAAGGTAGCAATTACTAATTTCCTTGAAATGGAGTTAAGAGGTTTGCGACTTAGGCCGACGATATATCTAAAGACGGGCTTTACGGACACTAAGAATGGTGCTAGTGCAGCGGTGTCGCTCACGAATTCGATATCGATAGACAGAAATCTAGCGCAACTAGTTGCAAACAATGGCGCGCATGCATCAACTCATCAACCAATCGCGTTGTGGCGTTAGACTGCACAATTAGCTCTTAATTCGTGTGCGTTACACCGCTGTACTGGCCCCATTCTTATTGCCCGTAAGGCCCATCTTTATATATGTTTAATGGGTGACTGTTTTATCACTAGACTGTTGGTAGTTCCTGTCTCAGCTACCATTGATTCTACGATCAATAAGCACACGACCGTAGCAGTGGTCATATGCTTCGTATGCTTAATCGATGGTAGAATCAATCAAATCATTATAGTGGCTCTCTGAGTTCTGTCAATATAACACTTTTGTGACTTTTTTAAATGCCGCCAATTACCTAATAACTCTATGAAAAAAATGTTGCGTGAGTGGGGATGTCTTCGTATTAGCTCAGATTGCTCTATCTACCGGTTTTGGGGAACTAATTATTTTTTATCTTTTCTAGGCTTACCTTCAAATCCAGACTTGTGTGAAGCGGCGCGACCGAGAAGTAATTCATTAGGAAATGATGACACAACGAATAGCGTTACGATAACTGAAAAACGACAGGTAATATCATTCAGACCAGTACCAACCACAAATGTGTCGCTTAACTTCAAACTCGGATAAATCCATTCGACCGTCTCAAGAAATATCTACCCCTATTACCTTTTCTTAATACCAAAATCGCATAATTTGACAGATGGATTTATCCGAGTTTGAAGTTAGGCGGCTCAAATATTGAAGCGAATCGGTTCAACAGTCTGTAGATACGTTGATTACACTTATATAAGTACATAGATCAGTCCCTGTGCCCTGTTTATCAAAAGCTTGTACCTTGTAATACAAGTGGAAGTCCCTTTTTGACAGCTTTTGTTAGAAAGGGACTTCCTTTTGTATTGCCAGTTACAAGTTTTTGATAAACAGGGCACAGTCTTAGCACTTTTCTGGTTACATTAAGAAACAACCCGTGGGCTATAATGGTAAAATCCTAATCACAAGAATAGACACATGCTGTGTTCTAAAACTGGTAAATAATCATAATTGTATTACCAGCTTTATATGTATCACCAGTTTCTTTTCGGTCTAAACACTACCCCGGTTTTCCCCCAACATTTGAAATGTTCCTAGAAAATAATTGGTTTAGACGCTGCTTTACTTCTAGCCTCTATCTAGCCGCTCAGACGTCAAAACTTGCCAAGACAAAATGCAATTTTGATTTGTCAAATTAAAGATTGATATCAGAATGGAATAGGCGACCTTTTTATAGGTCTCTGGGCGGCCAGAGGCTAGGATACCAGCGCTCTGTTTTGTAAGTCTTGGTACTTTTATTTCAGACGATACACGTGAGCCCGGACAGTCCGTCGGACCTTCGAATATTGACGCGGTCCGAGAGCTTCGCTGGGGACGCGCAAATTGTACAGAACTTGCAGAGGCTTTCGTTTTCTAGCAGTAAGTATTTGTAGTCACTATCGACATCTAGAATAGTAGGCTCTTGGTGTCTTAAGGGGCCCCACTGATTAACAGTCCGCCGGACGGTATCGGCCTGTCAGTTGTTCGGAACTGTCAAATTTTTGTTATAACAGACAGGCCGATACCGTCCGGCGAACTTTTTATCAGTGGGCCCCTTATTAAATCGTTATAGTTTTATTGTCAGCCCATAAATCAAGAGTCGAATGCAAATTTTAAAAATAAAGTTAATAATTCATGTTTGCATTATATGGGTCATCCATTAATTACATCACACGTTTAGGGGGAGGGAGGGGGTCAAGAAAATGTGACATATTGTGACATGGGGGAGGGGGGAGACACAAACTTTGTGATGTCACTTTAACTTCATCAGTAACCGAAAATTTATTTAAATTATTTTATTCCCTGTACATTTAAATAACAAGTTTTCAAAACGATAATCGTTTTTAGTCGTTTAATTTTCTTTCCTAAGCAGTTTTTTAGGTTATAAAATTACTAATATTTATATCGTCAAAAATATTTTGATAAAATATTAATATTACTTAGGCACTTACTTAATTCGATTTGGCGATTTCGTAGAAAAAACTGTGACGTCACACTAGGGGGGAGGGGTTTGCCAAATGTGACCAAGTGTGACGAGGAGGGGGGGAGGGGTCAAAAAACCTAGAAATTCGTGTGACGTAATTAATGTATGACCCCTTACGTGAACGTGGGTGTGCGTAGTTTTTCTCTTTAACCGAGTTTTAGGTCTCGTTTATGAAAACTATGAATGTTTCTATCGACCTTAAATCCGGAGAAATAAGTGAAAAGTGTTAAAGTAGAATTTAATTTAATTTATAGGTACATCGAATGTAAAGTCTCGGTGTTCGCGAACACTGAGTTTCCCCGAGGAGCCTGAAAAAGAGGAGGCGGCGGCCGAGCCCTCTGAGGAACCAGAAGGGTCTCCACTAAAGTAAGTACTAATAGAGAGAAGGAAAGTACCTAATAAATAATGTAGTGTCGTATAATTCAAATAATAAACGTAGTTTGGAACGAAGATAATTTAACTTTTCGGGAATGAATTAATATAACATTGACGGTCGTTAATATATACCGCTTAAGCTCGGTTTTCCTAGGATAGCGGTGGCGTCATATAGCGGCCGTCTCCATACTAAATAATACGGCTAAATATGGATGTCGTAGTATTTGTATGGAGACGATCGCTATACGACGGCACCGCTATCCTAGGAAACTACAGCATTAGAAACTTTTCTGGTACTATTAATGACAACAACTGTGAATCTTATGTTACTTGACGACCTCGCTGTCGCTTCACTCGTCCATTTCTTTCAGACTCTGCTGTCAATTAGCTACTTTCCTTTGTAACAATATAGTATTACCGCAGGTTATCCCCCCGCACGCCGGTGCTGGCGGACGACCCGCTGGGCGCGCTGCGCGGCCCCGCGCCGGAGTCGCCGCCCCCCGCGGCGCCGGCGCGCGGCGTCCCCGCCCC
Source organism: Cydia fagiglandana (assembly GCF_963556715.1). Lineage (NCBI taxonomy): Eukaryota > Metazoa > Arthropoda > Insecta > Lepidoptera > Tortricidae > Cydia > Cydia fagiglandana. The sequence continues at coordinate 18,342,456 of NC_085943.1, forward strand.
GCCGCGCCGCGAGTACTCCGTCAGCCCCAAGCTGTTCCACCGCCGCAGCGACTCCTTCCAGGACGACGCGCCGCCCGACCATGGGTACACGGCTTCCTTTTATACTTGACTCGTAGAGAGTGCCTTAAGGCATTAAGTCCGCCATTTGAACCTTCAAAGATTAAAATTGACTGCGCTCATTATAAAACCACAGTCTATAAAACAATACAGTCATTCGACGAAGCCTTCTAGACGGATCAATCATGCGGGGTACGAGGGGTGGGTCTCCTAATGCCACCCACCCCGAAAGGCACCCGAGCTGCATACATCGCCATTGTCAGTAGCTGGGTACTACTTACAATGCTAGCGTGTGTTATTGTGCGGTGTCCGCATTTACGCGTCACATCTAAAGCAGCAGTCGGCTGTTAGTTTTTACACTGTGATAAAACATTGAATCCCCTCGCATCAACACTCATCATCATCATCATCTCAGCCTATATACGTCCCACTGCTGGGCACAGGCCTCCTCGAGCGTGAGAGGGCTTGGGCTATAGTCCCCACGCTGAACACTCAACACTCATATTTTTATAATTTCTTTACATTATTGATTCAGAAAAAAAGTTAGAACCTAAATAAATAGTTCACTATTATCGAGTTGTACTCAAGTGGATTTATTTAAAGCCTTTTTGTCAGCAGGAAAAACCAACAAATAAAAAAAAATACGCGCGAATGGCCGGTCTCCCATACATATTTGGAATTTGGTGCTTTTTTTCTACTGACAAATTGGTTTGGTTCCAGAGCACGTAAATTCATCGGTGTCTAACGGTTATTGGGATTATCATTGTCATATTAATGTAATCGCGCACAATTAACAAACTGCGCGTTTAGTACAAGTCTCATCGCCACAATTTAATGTAGCAGGTCATAGCCCTCAAATTGTTTCAACCCTCATTAAATATGGCTCTTATGGTGTGGGCCCTATTTCACCAACGTGACAAATGTCGCATTTGTCGACATCACTATTACTGACGTCACAGGCCTCCATAGGCTACGGTAACCGCTTACCATCAGACGGGCGGTGTGGTTGTTTGCCACCAACATGTTAATTAAAACAAACTCCACTATATCGCCAGTAAGTAAGTATTTATTTTGCGAAGCTAATCACAAGAAATACGACAATTGTCACGAAATTCCGACACAGAACTCATTTGCTGTCAAGAATTACCGAAAGTTCTTTGAAATCTTGTAACAATTGTCATCATTATCATCATAAACATCACAAGAGAAATACCTGTTTTTTGCCGATATAATTAAGTTTTTTTAAATAATACAATGATGATGACAAACAGGAATACGGCCCGCCCGATGGTAAGCGATAACCGTAACCCATGGATGCCTGTGACGTCAGCAACAATGAGACTTGTCGAATTGTCGCACCTGTCACGTTGGTGAAATAGGGGCCTGGTTTCCTAGGATAGCGGTGCTGTCTCCATACAAATACTACGACATCCATATTTGTCCGTATTATTTTGTATGGAGACGGCCACTATTATATGACGCACCCCTTAGGAAAACCGAGTTTTAGTGATCGATATGTTAAATCTTTATAAAGTGAATATAGCCGGTCTATAAATCATCATCGTCGCGTTGTCCCGGCATTTTGCCACGGGTCATGGGAGCCTGGGATCCGCTTGGCAACTAATCCTAAGAATTGGTATAGGCACTATATATATGTAGTTTCTACGAAAGCGACTGACATCTTACCTTCCTACCCAGAGAGTAAACTAGGCCTTATTGGGAAATAGTCCGGTATCCTCACCATGATTTCCTTCACCGAAAAGCGACTGGTAAATATATGATATTTCGTACGCAAGTTCCGAAAAACTCATTGTTACGAGCCGGGGTTTGAACCCGGGACCTCCGGATTGAAAGTTGCACGCTCTTACCGCTAGGCCACCACTAGCAAGGCCAGCTAGCCTGGTCTATAACACATATAACTGAGACTAACTTAGTACTAAACGCGCACCCATTGCCACACCACCCATCAGTAGCGCTAGTGCTGCCCCCCCTGCGAGCGCGATAACCTCGATAGTTTCCTGTTTGGCAGGAAACTACACAGGAGCGAGACAGTCCCCGCCGGCACAGTGTCGTCCAGCCTCGCCAGCCTTGGGAACACGCTCAAGATCAGCTTCGGGTAAGAACGTTATAGTTTTACCCTCTAAGGGCCCCTTTAGACGATGCGGGTTTTGATCGGTCGGTTGAATTGCACGTAACCAGTGAACGCATATATTTAGTATGGAAACCGCCTTTAGGAACATTACCGTTCAAATTCTCGGGCCCAATTAGCACACATACACAATTACGCCTACATTCAAATAAGACGACGCGCTTACAGAGCCTGTAATCAAAGCTGGTAAACGAAATAATAGTCGTCTTTATTATACTAATGGTACATAGCTAAGTGTAGATGAAATGCATATAATGTCAATAACTACCAATCAGCGACATTAATCCGCTAATAACCTTCTTGCTGTACGTACTGGCCGCTGAGAGTTCGCGGTTCATATTTGATTAGAATATGACTTGGACAGGGATAGGGTTATGCCATACATTGAAAAACCAGTCAAATAATTCACGTATAATAATTTAATGCAGATTAAAAGATAACTAGTTAAAATGTTGTTATGAAATGGCAGACTAACTCAACGTAAGTAAATATATCATTGTTGTATAAATGTATTCCGCTATAATAAGTATTTTGTATATTTTAGTATCAATTTGTATGGCAGTGCGAAGTTACGTTCAAGTATAGTCTGTCCGTTTTTCTAAGATGAAGTAAGTACTTAAATGTATGGCGAACTTGATTTTAGAAATCGGACTGGCTATACAGTCTGCAAAATTTACATGGGTACACGAATCGGGTCAAAAATATTTAAACAGGCGGAGTCACAATAAATCCCCACTTCCAGTTCCAATGGAAATATTTTATATGTATATAGCCGGTCAAGCAAGTTTGTCATTAGAAAAAAAGGTGCAAAATTAAAATTTTGTATGGGACCACAGCCATTCGCGCGCTTACATTTTCTAAATTTGCCGCTCTTTTCTACTGACGGAAATGGCTTGAGAGAGAACCTACATATATGTGACAGTAGACGTAGAGGGTGGATTCAAATGATCAACATTTTCAGATAATGTGTGTATTTGTTAAATTAATCCAGTGAAAGCGCGATAGAAAAAAATGTATCTACATAGACCGGGTATGATTATCTCACGGGTATATCTCGTGAATAGAAAATATTCTAGATATCTTGACAGGCATCCACTCAATTTCATGTCTCTCTAATTGGACAGCTTTTTCCATAGTTCTCTGCGAATAGCATCTTGTGCGAATCTGAATGGAAAGTAATGTAAAATGACAATACCAAATTTGATTATTAATTTGAAATAACTAGGTAGTTTTTTTATAGCTCCATCTCATGAAATAAAAAAGGAAAATACAAATCTGTAAGAAGGAATTTATTACTACATTTATAATTATATAGAAAATACCTAAACTAAACACAAGTTAATAAAATCGTCTACTTTATTTGGCATAACACCATCCCTATTATCCTCGCAATTTAAAAAGTCGTATGTTGTTATGAAAGTCGTATGCAGTTGTTACGTTTTAACCTAGCACGGTAGTATTGAAACTAAATCGTCATGTTTATTCCAAATTTTACTGAAGTTATCTGTTTACTACAAGTGAAAAGTGATTCCACTGTCCTTAGTATGAACTAAAATAACTTCTGCACCACTTCACGACACATTAAGACATTTTTAATTACAAAAAAACGTTTGTTTTTATAAATCAATTTAGCCATCCGTCACTGACTGTCATCTCGGTCGAACTGAAGTTGCGAATCGAACAGTTTGTAAGCACCGCCTACAATCGAATAGTTTACGTTGGGTCATAACTGAGCGGACAGAATACTTCAATGTATATCAGTTCGCTGCACGTAACGAACAGTCCGCAATGTAACTAGAGTCAGGCCGAGAAAAGTCTGCAGCGATATTGATAGCCCACGCAGTGCAAGTGTCATTTTAAACGTCAAACTTCTATGAAGTTATGATGCTATCAAAATCGCTGCAGACCTTTCTTGTACTGACTCTAACATCGCATGCGAGTTCGCGCGCTGTCTAAGGGCCGATTTAGACGGCGCGAGAACTCGCATGCGATTTTAGTTACATTGCGGACTGTTGGTTACGTCCAAGTCAACCGATTGATCAAAACCCGCAATGGTATGAAACTCGCATGCAAGTTCTCGCATCGTCTAAATCGGGCTTAAATCCGCCCTTATTCATTAAACTTTACGGGTACGGATATGATGGTCGTTCTTGTCTATGTGACAGCGGGATCAAGACAGTGTCCGTCACTTTCAATCTAGCAATCTTAAAAAGTGACGGCAATTTTATCAGGTCGATAATGTCATCCAGAATATAGACAACTGGCCATTTAACATTAATAAATTTAAAAAAGAAATATGTAGATGGAGCATTCCATGAAATTGTCTACCGTTGTCCCGTACAAACGCGAAGTTTCTGAAGATTTAAAGGTATAAGAGTTTCCTTTTCTATGACAAATGGTCAAAAATATGCACAGAAAAATAATCGCCTGCTTTAAATGCCGAGAAAAAAGTCGCAACACAGGAAATAAAATGCGTTTGTACGGGACAGCCCGTGGAATGCTCCAGATCCAAAAACTCTCCATTCCTCTCCAAGAACTGGGCACATAACCTTAAGAGGCCATAATTTAGAAAGTTCATAGTTTTCTCAGCTAAATAATATGGCAATTAGACAGTATTTGTGTTTTAATCAATGATTTAATTTGTTAATTTTTGTTTTAACACTATTTTGCAAGCATGTTTGTTTATTATGTGTTTAGATGTGAATATTTTATAACAAAATCAAAACCATATTTCCAATAACATTAAACCGTCACTATGCAATTTTAAATATGTATCGTTAAATGTTGTTAACATACTTCTTTTACAGTATATATGATCCTACTTTCCCGCACTAGAGCGGGAAAACACTTTCCGTGCTTATGTCGAAAATTTTAGTTGCTATATGTATATGACTGTAAAACGGTGTACGATACACGTGCGAATAGGTCACTTGCAACCCGTGTCGATTTATAACACTCCCGGTGTGTTTAGTGTTGTGGAATAATTTATCACCACTCGTTGGAAATTTCCGACTTTCCAATTTCCATACTTGTATCATTAATAACTATTTCGATTGTGTCTTTGTTTAAATGGACTTCTTTTTCATAAAAACTGACTTAACCTAATGAAATAGCAACAATTTAAAAATTGATATTTATTGGAAATATGGTTATCTGCTTGACAAGCGTTTTATTTTAGTTGAAGCACTGTTTGCTAGTTGTTTTGTTTCGTAGACGCTATTCGCCCGGCCGGTTGTCTTTACGCAAAGAGAACATGAACATCGGAAAGGCGATTGTTGAAAACTACTTCAGGTAAGACGCTCATTGTTTGTTATTGTTTTTCATTTTGCTATTGAATAAAGCATGTCAATGTTAGCACAACAGTTCATAAATAATAATAGGACACATGTCTTAGTTTAGTAGCTAAAATCTGGAAGTTATATTTTTGGCATCCATTGAAATACCATCTCTCAAAGTGTCATCATCATTATATCAGCCTTTTATCGCCCACTGTTGAGCGTAGACCTCTCTGCGAGTACGCCACTTATCCCGGTTCTGAGCCAATCTTATTCAGAAGTGACCCGCAATCTCCCGAATGTGCATTTGTGCAAGTAGATGTGCAATGGTATGATCTTTACAATGCTTTCATACGTAGTGGTTATATTCTCTTTGGCTTTCATGAAAGATAACGTCATAATGATAATTGAAAAGGCTTCGTTCGTGTTATTCTTTCAAACAGAAAGTTGAATAAGAATAACGTAGCAAAGGAGTATTTTGAGAAATTAAATAGATGTACTTATAAGTGTAACTTCAATAGGCGGATTTTAAGGGTTTGTAATCATCACTTTCGAATTTTCATAATACCAATTCTCGCAAAATAAACGTTTATTATTCGAGAAATTGGCATTATGTAAACTCGTGTTCGAGAAAAGAAGTATTCGCGTTTTTCACTAATCGTCAGGTGACAAGCAAGCAAAAAATTTAAACAGAAATCGACCTTCTTTCAGTACTAATACGGTTCACTATAGCTTTATAGCTATAGTGAAACAGTGAACTTGTGGTGGTAAGTACTTAGTGGCTTTTGCTTGTCACCCGACGAAAAACATTTTAATTTCCACAGGCGTCGCGTACGATGCGCAATTCTGTACTTATATAATTTACCACAGGTTTCTGACCGGTTTCATAGTCTAATAAAACATGGTCTTCTCTTCCCAGAGTGACACAAGCCTACGTCACAATAACATGGCCGCTATATATAGCGCTATCGCATATTATCATATAGCGCTGTCGCATGATGACGTAGGCTTGTGTCAGTCAGGTGACCTAGAAAAGACGGGAAGAGAGTACCAGGCGGAGTATATTATTATACCATGACCGGTTTAACATTTTCAGTCCCACAAGCATAGCGGGCAAGAAATCCAACGAGCTCCTGCAGAGCGGGCTCTCCAGCCTTAAGTCCGCCGCCACGAGTATGGCGAAGAAGTTCGACGAGATGAAAGAAGTCATATCCGCGAACTCGACGCCTGTGAAGGGGGCCATTGGAAACGCTACCAGCGCGCTAACGAGTTTCATGGAGGACGATTCTACGGATGGCTCGTCGGAGATTAATCCGGATGGTAATTTTATAGTTTTTCCACAGAATAAGTAATAGTACAGAAAGGACACTTCCTACAAAACCGAAGTTTGACAGCCATTCAATGTCGAACCCCTATCTAACTAATGGCACTACCCCTTTCGACTATTTAGGATTGTCAAAATTCAAGTAATTATCATTATCTTTGATCGTGCACGCAAAGGGACGTCAAGTTGAGTCAACCCTAATAATTGCTTTGAGCAATGCTGAGCCGATCGGAGCCGAGTTTGCCCGAATTTAGGAGTGTCTCCCCACTGGTTTTTCTAAAGTTAGGTGACATGAAAGTAGGCATGTTATAGGTAGGTATTTTAATTACATCAAATTTTAACCGAAGTAGTTGTAACGAGAATTTTGAACATACTGATTTTCAGACCATTGTTTTTATTATTTTCAAAATGTTTGGAAAAAGTAGCTAGGTGTGATTTTTTAATTCTAGATTACCTCATCAGTTGCTACATTGACAACTACTTACTTAAGTTACTTAGCTGGTAGCGCAAAATGCAGAATATTTTTTTAATGGTAGTTGAATGGATCACATGGAAAAATCTATCCCCCTTGTCTTTTTTTTAAACTAATATTTCAATTCCCTTACAGAATGGACGGGCGGCATGCATTTCAGGAGAGCGTCGAGCGACGCGGAACTAGCGTGCGCTATGGAGCGCGGCTCACTAGCCACCCTGCTCTCGCATTTACCGGACAACCTGTATCCACAACAAGCGGTAAGTTTTATTTGTATAAGGGTTACCCCACATATGTCGACGCGGATTCGACAAAATTCGATGGGAAAAAGCTTTATGTCTGCGTAATAAGAGCGAAAACCATCAGCAGCCACCACCAGTGAAACCTGTGTCGAAACTTCGGTAAATAAAGGCACTGACGTGTCGACGGCTTTTCGCTCTTATTGCACGGACATAAAGCTTTTTCCTATCCCGCCCTAAAGGCCCTAAGCCCTCTCATACTATAGTTCGTTTTTTTTTAGCATTAGAAATTAGGTAAACAATCTTGATGTGTCTTTTAATTGAAAAACACATTTTAATAATAAGTTACGGCAAATATGTCGCAATTATGAATCTAATACGGTCATTTATATTCTTCTGCTTTCATAAGTAATACTTTTTGAATTTTAAAAAGCGGTTTTCAAATAAAAGACATGTCAAGATCGCTTACCTTCTTGCAAGTTCTTTCTAATGCTAAAAAAACGAACTATAGAAGAGAGACGATAGACGGTGAACTTGCGTGTGCCGTGCCATGGAGCGTGGCTCATTATCCACCCTATCGCATTTACCGGAAAACCTGTATCCACAACAAGGTGGTAAGCCGTTTTATTAGTCTCCCTACTCTCATTTAGCCTCTGCGAGTCATTTTCACCTCCAAAAAACCCGACCCGACAAATACCTGTATGTTTACCTGTAACATGAATAATATTAAACTTTTCGACGCCGTGTCAAACACAAAAGCTGTCACTCGGACGCCACGTCACCGAAGTGTCAAAACTGAAATTCAACTTTATGTATATGCACGTAGGTCTATGTTGCTCTGTGGTCTGTGACGGATTAATCAGTCTGGCGTTGGACCTGCGGTGCCGATATATCTGTCATTGGCGTCCAAAAGGCTAATACTCAACTGTTCGCAGGAAAACACAAACACATCGGCCACAGTAACAGCCCACTTGTGCTCGTGCTCGCAATGCCACCAATGCTACGCGCTGCTATACGACGAGGACATCATGGCGGGCTGGGCGGCCGACGACTCCAACCTGAACACGCGCTGCACCGCCTGCGGCCGCCACACCGTGCCGCTGCTCTCCGTGCAGGTACCACACGAGCGTAGACACGCAGGATTATACACCGGGAGGGGTTAACACATCGGCCACAGTAACAGCCCACACGTTGCTATACGACGAGGACACGCGTTGCTATACCACACGAGCACAGAAGAAATAATAGTACTACCGTACCGAAAGGACACTTCCTACAAACCCGGAGTTTGACAGCGGTTCAGGGTCGAGTTATGCTATCCCTTTCGGCTATTTAGGGTTGTCAAAATTCAAGTGATTATCCTATCTGTGGTCGTGCACGCAAAAGGAAGTCAAGTGGTGCCAACCCTAATAATTGCTTCTTAAAAGCATGTATGTATGTATGTAAACACTTTATTGTACATAAGACAGTTCAGTTTATTTTTTCATATTTTAACATTTTGTATGTATGTAGTGGTCTAAACTCGTGGAAAACCTAAATCGTGCTGTATACGTGGAAAAAAGATAGTTCTACAAAAATGGGTATTCCACCTGTCCAATGCATTGCGTCTCTCTCTATCACTAAGCAAAATGTGAGATGCAAATACACATTGGACAGGTGGAATACCGCACTAGGTGTGTCGTATCAACTTTTTTTTTGTTTTCAGATAATGCGCGAGGGTCAGACGCAAACGGAAACTGTCAGCGTGCCTTATTTAAATCCATTGGTGCTAAGGAAAGAATTCGAATCTATATTAGGTAAGTGTAAGTTTATAAATGTAGGTGTAATTAGCCTCACTCATACTATTTTTAGGGTTCCGTACCTCAAAAGGAAAAAACGGAACCCTTATAGGATCACTCGTGCGTCTGTCTGTCCGTCTGTCCGTCTGTCACAGCCAATTTGCTCCGAAACTACCGAACCAATTAAGTTGAAATTTGGTACACATATGGAAGTCTGTGACCCAAAGACGGATATGTAACGTCAACAAATGAATTTTAAACATAGGGGCTACTTTTGGGGGGTAAACGATAAAATTAAAAAACAAAGTTTTGAAAACAATATCGTGTTACATATCAAACGAAAGAGCTCATTGTGAGAATCTCAAATATATTTTTCTTATAAATTTACAATAAAAAATTTAGAAGTTATTCAAGAAAATAGACAAAAATTGACCATTCCCCCCCCCTCTATCTCCGAAACTCCTGGGTCTAAAATTCTGAAAAAAATAGACAAAATAATCCTTTACCTAAAGATGACAGGAAAACCTATTAGAAATCTAGAGTCAAGCGTGAGTCGGATTTAAGAACAAAAATGCAGTTACGTTTTTTTAGGGACACAGCCGCAATGGTTTAAGTGAAACGTGATGTAGACAGCTATTGGGAAGGCCCTAGGCCGATATCCGCATAAGGCCGAAGGCCCGACGCGTCCCGAAGAGACGTGCGGCGCCTTTAGCTTCATGCGTGAGTCGGACTGAAAACAAAAAATGCGACTAGGCTGTATCAGGCACACAGTCGCAATGGTACTTGTAGTACTGATTGATTAGGTTACTATTGTTATGTACGTGTTTTAAAAAGCACTATACAGGGTGGCCAAAAAAAAAGTGTATTCCCGTTGCCAACGTGCAACCCCAAATGGCTGTTTCATACATTTTGGCTGGTCCGTTTTCTATGGGAGCATACATTTTTTTTCGCGATTTCGGGGTTGGTCCCATACTAAAAGTTGCTTAGTATAATCTCAAAACCTCCTTGGCTACGGAAATGCACTTATTTTTTGGCCAACCTGTAGGAATGATCTCTCTTCGGCCTTCGCTTTTATAACACTTTCGGAAGTTGTAGGAAGCACGACCCGTCGGACGCTCCGAGTTTTCAGCTCTATGCGGAGCTCGGTCTTCAGTCTTCGCATTTGGACACTTGTGCTATTGTTCGGCATTTAATCTTCAGAGTTGTAGAGATATAAGCTACCACGCCAGAAAACTTCATGTTACATCTGGTTTTTGATTGACCCGTTCGGGTTTTTCAAGACGTTTCACTCACGTCACGTTACACGTCCAAAACAAATTTTTGAATATTGTGTGATGTGATGTACGGAACCCTTGAAACGCGAGTCCGACTCGCACTTGACCAGTTTTTTTTTTAATTATTATTTATATCGTTTGAACACCGGAAAAAATAAACATCTATATTAATAAACCCGAGGGGGGTTACAGTAGACTCCAATGAATTTATGCTCAAACGAAAGAGCGTAAAAAAATAACAGTTTTGAATCGACAACATATACCCGCAAAATTCGTATAGTCGCATATTTTGCATTTAAAAGTGAAAAAACATCGACAATTTAAACAGGTAGAGAAGGAGACTCGTGTCTCCTGGAGAAGGAGTTCGTGGAATCGCACCCGATCGTGTACTGGAACCTGGTGTGGTACCTGGAGCGTGCCAACATCGAGAGCCACCTACCGGACCTGCTGTGTACCAACTACCCGGCCATGTACCAGGGCGATGTTCCTGAAGAAAACAGCGGTGAGTGGAGCCTTAACCGAAGTGTATATGAGTTTCTAGACTCAAGTTATTGCTATGTTTAAGCATTTTACGACAAAAATGTGACAGTTACGTAGGAAGGGGCGCCCTCATTTATTTTCTACAATTTCTTGTCGGACTATATAATAGTTATCAAACAGTATTACGCATTTCTTCCGGTTGAGTTTACCGCTAATGCTAATATTAATGTTGTCATACAGGGTGCCAAGTAGTGTGCAGCTGGGACTTGGTGCGGCTGCACGGCGAGGCGGGCACGGCGCTGCACCGCGCGTGGCGCCTGCAGCGCGCGCAGCAGCAGCGCTCGCGCGCGCTGCAGGCGCTGCTGCTCACCGACACCGCGCAGGCCAACAAGTGAGTACAGCCTTTCAAGCATTACAGGACGTTAATAACTGCTGACGTTTTTCTGTTTAATAAATTGGATACCTATAAGTTTTAAGAGTAGGGGATATTGAGTAAAAAAAAATCTATATGCCCTTAAACGGAATCCCTACTATCTTTGTTACGCCTTGTATGATTCTTAATCTACGCCATTATCTTAACAGGATCAGAGCGTACACTTAACTCACGCGTCACGCGCTGATAATATCCTATTGACCAGCACATGTATCTTCCTCTATCTGACGACGACAACTAGGGCGTATTGGAGGGGTCTCTCAGTTATTGTCCACAGTTTAGATCAGGATTTGATGATGGAAACTTGCACAAATCGCGATATCACGATGCCGATAAGCAGAAGTTTTCTGCTGACACGATATCACCACAGTGGGATTTGACAAGTTACTATCTGAAATAAAACTGTAAACGTAATATATTGCGTATAATTAATATGAAATATATACCAACGTTTCGAACGGAAAAAGTTTTATTTGACGGCCTCCTAGCCTAGTTATTATTAATTATATAGGATTACAGTTTACATAGTTCTATTTCATGACATGAGTAACTATCGCGGTAACCAAAGACAATATTCTCTGTTTGGCCCTATGGTGGACTGGTAGAGAATTCCATTTGGTAGTGCGCCATTTGTACATTGTTGTATACATTTTGTGCAGTAAAGTTTAAATAAATAAATAATTATATACAACACACGTCAAGTTGCTGTCACGTCAAGCGGCTGTCGAAAATTTTCTTGTATAAATTTTAATTGAATATTTAGCTTTTTTTGATCTAATTTCGGCTCAACTGTTAGCTGGATGAGTGAATGTAGCCGAGGGTCTCGCTCTATGAGCGTAAAAAGTGGAATCTCCTTCGATGATGAAAGTGTGGATATGGACTGGGGTCGCGCAAGTTTACGAAGCCTTCCTGAAGGGGAAATGCGAATGAATGCGCGTCTAGCTGAAAAACGTAGTTGTAGTAACCAGGGCCCTGACAGCGAGGGTAATGATAGCGAAGGAAGTTATACAACCGTGGTAGGTAAGCGACTACGCAGGCGATTGCGGTCCGGAATACTTCAGCTCTCAACACAATAGTCCGGGAGCCGGCTGCATGAAACAAACCTCATCAAAAAATAGAATATACCTACCCTGTAGAGGTACCTGACATTTAGTAGATTCCAACGCACTTGGTCGGCCTAGGCTTAACCTGGCAGATTTTGTACAAATGGCAAAAACGTTGGACAAAAATTCATCAAAAAAAACCTCATCGAAAAATAGAATGAAACTTGTATGGTAGGATACCTGACCTTGAGGACAGTAAAAAAAAAGTGGTCGGCCTCACCTTAGCCTGGCAGTTTTTGCAGTCCGACCAGATTTATTGGGTCACGTGAGAGCTACAATTTACCTCATCGAAAAATAGAATGAAACAAACGGATTATAATAGCTAAAATAAGCCTGTTGACGTATGTCTTGGTCGGCCTCACCTTAACCTGGCAGTTTTTGCAGTCCGACCAGATTTATAAAAAAATCATCAAATTTTTTTTATCGATAAATCGTATGAAACTTGTATGGTACGATAGCTGCCTTTGAGGACAGTAAAAAACAAAATGGTCGGCCAAATCCTGTGTTTGCAGGTTCCTGTGGCCGACCAATTTTGTGGTACCACGTGAGAGCTACAATTTACCTTATCGAAAAATAGAATGAAACAAACGGATTATAATAGCTTAAATAAGCCTGTTGACGTATGTCTTGGTCGGCCTCACCTTAACCTGGCAGATTTTGCAGTCCGGCCAAATTTATAAAAAAATCATCAAAAAAATTTTATCGAAAAATCGTGTGAAACTTGTATGGTACGATAGCTGCCTTTGAGGACAGTAATAAAAAAATGGTCGGCCAAATCCTGTGCTTGCAGGTTCCTGTGTCCGACCAATTTTGTGGTACCACGTGAGAGCTACAATTTACCTCATCGAAAAATAGAATGAAACAAACGGATTATAATAGCTAAAATAAGCCTGTTGACGTATGTCTTGGTCGGCCTCACCTTAACCTGGCAGTTTTTGCAGTCCGACCAAATTTATAAAAAAATCATCAAATTTTTTTTATCGAAAAATCGTATGAAACTTGTATGGTACGATAGCTGCCTTTGAGGACAGTAAAAAAAAAGTGGTCGGCCAAATCCTGTGTTGGCAGGTTCCTGTGTCCGACCAATTTTGTGGTACCACGTGAGAGCTACAATTTACCTCATCGAAAAATAGAATGAAACAAACGGATTATAATAGCTAAAATAAGCCTGTTGACGTATGTCTTGGTCGGCCTCACCTTAACATGGCAGTTTTTGCAGTCCGACCAAATTTATGAAAAAATCATCAAAAAATTTATATCGAAAAATCGTATGAAACTTGTATGGTACGATAGCTGCCTTTGAGGACAGTAAAAAAAATGGTCGGCCAAATCCTGTGTTGGCAGGTTCCTGTCTTCGACCAATTTTGTGGTACCACGTGAGAGTTACAATTTACCACATCGAAAAATAGAATGAAACAAACGGATTATAATAGCTAAAATAACCCTGTTGACGTATGGCTTGTTACGGGCGGCTTTCATAAATTCAATGTGGCAGTGTGCGGCAGAATCCACTTGCATCAAATTTGATGTAACACATTGTGGCTGGACATTAAGAGATGAAATGTATAAGATCAAATGGTTTGAAGGACACATAACGCCTTTGCGAGTCGAAGAAATAACAATAAGATAATCACTTAATATATGTGAGGTTATCATGTGTATTTTTATTTATTTATATTTATTGAGAAGTTCAACAGCGTTTACATTAAATAATATACAAAAAACATGAGAACTTATAGCATAGCCAATAACAGAACTTCCTGTAATTTATACATAATAAAAAATCATCTGTGGGTAGACTTGTAACTTGTGCTGTACAAGAATCGTAAATATAACTTAATTTGTAAGTCTTTAAGGTACAAGGAAAAAGAGAAAAAATTAATAATAACTGTAAACTGGAAAAAAAATCCTAAAATAGTAGGTATAGCTCTAATTTTGCGTAAACAATAAATAAAAAATAGTAAAATAAAAATACATACAGTACCTACATAAACGAGCGAATCTATTAGTTTGTATGCATTTATTGGAATTTATGTGTTCGTGTGTGCGTGTGTGTGTGTGTGTGTGTGTGTGTGTGTGTTTGTATGTGTGTAAGTGGGTGTGATAGTGCGTGACTACCAGGAAAGTTGCTTTGCAATTTGTGATTTGAAAACACGTCTGGAGGAGAAGAAAGGGTCAATGTTTTGGAACGATTTATTATAGGTACATGCGATTCTACTCAGAATTTAATAGAATAGAATTTTGGCCATAATTGGTACGATGACAGGGAATATGGAATAGTGTGGTGTGACGAGTTCGGCGCGTGGGAGCGCGGAGCCCTAACTGTGACAGCAATCCAACGCAGTCTAGATGCCCGTTGAGAACATCGTGGAGGAACATTTTACCATTTATTTAAATTTTGGAAGGATCACGTGCAGTTTTTCCTCTTATATTACAAGTGTTCGATTGAAAACTAAGCTTTGGTGTATACCTGGATCACCTGCACGTACAAGAAGGCGTTTCATATACGCCCGCCCATCAGATAGGTACACAAAGTCATGATGCGTATGGAATACAGCATGTGTGGTCCTATTCTAGCTGTCACGTGGTATCACAAATTTGGTCGGACTGCAAAAACTGCCAGGCTACGGTGAGGCCGACCAAGACATACGTCAACAGGCTTATTTAAGCTATTATAATCCGTTTGTTTCATTCTATTTTTCGATAAGGTAAATTGTAGCTCTCACGTGGTACCACAAAATTGGTCGGACACAGGAACCTGCAAACACAGGATTTGGCCGACCATTTTTTTTTTACTGTCCTCAAAGGCAGCTATCGTACCATACAAGTTTCATACGATTTTTCGATAAAAAAATTTTGATGATTTTTTCATAAATTTGGTCGGACTGCAAAAACTGCCATGTTAAGGTGAGGCGGACCAAGACATACGTCAACAGGCTTATTTTAGCTATTATAATCCGTTTGTTTCATTCTATTTTTCGATGAGGTAAATTGTAGCTCTCACGTGGTACCACAAAATTGGTCGGACAGAGGAACCTGCCAACACAGGATTTGGCCGACCACTTTTTATTTACTGTCCTCAAAGGCAGCTATCGTACCATACAAGTTTCATACGATTTTTCGATAAAAAAATTTTGATGATTTTTTTATAAATTTGGTCGGACTGCAAAAACTGCCAGGTTAAGGTGAGGCCGACCAAGACCTACGTCAACAGGCTTATTTTAGCTATTATTATCCGTTTGTTTCATTCTATTTTTCGTTGAGGTAAATTGTAGCTCTCACGTGGTACCACAAAATTGGTCGGACACAGGAACCTGCAAACACAGGATTTGGCCGACCATTTTTTTATTACTGTCCTCAAAGGCAGCTATCGTACCATACAAGTTTCACACGATTTTTCGATAAAAATTTTTTGATGATTTTTTTATAAATTTGGCCGGACTGCAAAATCTGCCAGGTTAAGGTGAGGCCGACCAAGACATACGTCAACAGGCTTATTTAAGCTATTATAATCCGTTTGTTTCATTCTATTTTTCGATAAGGTAAATTGTAGCTCTCACGTGGTACCACAAAATTGGTCGGACACAGGAACCTGCAAACACAGGATTTGGCCGACCATTTTGTTTTTTACTGTCCTCAAAGGCAGCTATCGTACCATACAAGTTTCATACGATTTATCGATAAAAAAATTTTGATGATTTTTTTATAAATCTGGTCGGACTGCAAAAACTGCCAGGTTAAGGTGAGGCCGACCAAGACATACGTCAACAGGCTTATTTTAGCTATTATAATCCGTTTGTTTCATTCTATTTTTCGATGAGGTAAATTGTAGCTCTCACGTGACCCAATAAATCTGGTCGGACTGCAAAAACTGCCAGGCTAAGGTGAGGCCGACCACTTTTTTTTTACTGTCCTCAAGGTCAGGTATCCTACCATACAAGTTTCATTCTATTTTTCGATGAGGTTTTTTTTGATGAATTTTTGTCCAACGTTTTTGCCATTTGTACAAAATCTGCCAGGTTAAGCCTAGGCCGACCAAGTGCGTTGGAATCTACTAAATGTCAGGTACCTCTACAGGGTAGGTATATTCTATTTTTTGATGAGGTTTGTTTCATGCAGCCGGCTCCCGGACTACAAGGTAATGTCGAATCTGAAGGTATGAAAGTAGAGTTTGAGGTTGCCCTTACGTCAAAAGAAGCGTTACCCAAACAAATTGCTATGGCAAAAATGCTACGAGCAGAAAACATTAGTGGCATTTTGAGAGTAAAGTTCAAAGGCGCGTACAAGGTACTTATACAGTTTTCTCTCAGAACGCAAGCTGAAAAATTAATAAGTTGTCCGGCATTTAATAATGAGAAGATGAGTTGTCAGTGGTCTAATCAAGCTGAGTACTGTTTCGGTCTGATT
Organism: Cydia fagiglandana; assembly: GCF_963556715.1. Taxonomy (NCBI): domain Eukaryota; kingdom Metazoa; phylum Arthropoda; class Insecta; order Lepidoptera; family Tortricidae; genus Cydia; species Cydia fagiglandana. The sequence continues at coordinate 18,359,447 of NC_085943.1, forward strand.
AGAAATATTGACCTAGATATAGAGGAGGAGGAACTGCTGAAAGAGTTTAATGTCTCGCAGGTAGTCTTGGCAATTCGCCGCCTAAATCGACTTAATGAAGACGGCCAATGGGTTAAGAGTGAAGCCATACGTGTATGCTTTAAGGCGACTTCCCTCCCGTCTCACGTGTACGCGTATGATTGTCGCTTTAAAGTAGAGCCCTATATATTCCCAGTTTCGCAATGCTCGGGGTGCTGGAAATTTGGCCACCGAGCACGTACATGTCCGACCAAAAAAATTGTGTGCCCTAAGTGTGGAAAAAACCATCAGAACTGCATCACTAAAGTAATGACGTGTGCCAATTGTCAAGGCGCACACATGGCACTTAGTAAAACATGCCCAGTTTTCTTGAAAGAAAAGAAGCTAAGAACGATTATGAGCAAACACTTCTGCACATACAAGAAAGCCCTAGAACTTTACTACGAGCAAAAGAGCACCTCTACCGAGTCACCAAGCGATGCGATTGATAACACCCAGTTAAATACGAATACGCCGTATCGGGATGCCTTAACATCCCAAAAATCTAGTGCAGTAGTCTATACACCAAATATTAGAAAGGAAGAGGACAAACTGAAAAATGCTCTTCCCTTAGCTGGACCTTCTTCTCCGGTGAACAAACAGGAAAGGCAAAAAATCAAGGCAAGGAAGCGCAGACAGGAACCCAAATGTGACCTTCAGCAACCGGTTGTACCATCGGTAAATCAAGGTAAACAAGAGGGTGAAGATGAGAAAGAGAAGAGGAGAAATAGCACGAGATTCCTAGAGATACTTCAAAAACTTAAAGAGATCTGTCTATCAAGGCAGACATTGGAATGTAAAGTTAAGGCTGTAGTTAGTTTTTTGACTGAACAAGTAGTATCATTTGTGTTAGACGTCGTGAAGGGCGGCGATATTTTAAATATGTTATCTATGTTTAATTATAGATAATAGTAGAAATCGCGCCCTTAGGGAGGCGCTCATAACTTCGGCCAAGCTTCGGTCATACGACATCGGTGCTTTCAAACACATTCTTGGTAACCCAACATCGTACACGGCACAAATACGGTAGATTGGCTGAAGTTATGCTCAAATAGGTTTTTTTTTTAAATATTCACTTATATGGATGTAATTAGCATATTCTTTGAAGCTATAAGAATCGGACTTGATAGGGCCGATATGTACCAATGTATAAAGGTCCTGTTAAATAATAAAAAAAAAATATATATATACAATCTATCAAGCTAAACAGAATGGTGTTTGAACAGAGTGGTGCTGGCGGTCCTGGACGGGCTGCTAAGCAACGACTTGGTCGACGCGCTGCGGCGGCTCGCCGCGTGGCGGGAGAACACCACTGGCAACAAGCGATACCATTCATTTTTCAGGTAATTGAGAACAGACAATCCTCCTAAGGTCCAGCTGTACAAATGAAAAATGCAATATTTGCCACAGAAATCTGAACCTTTAGTGTAGGAAATACAGTTGATTTTGCGCTGTTAAAAAACTGAACGAAACAAAACTAAAGCGACTCTGTTCCAATCGAATATGATTTAAATTTCATTGAACTGAATAAGTACTATAGCTAGGACCAAGGTCCTAGCCAAGCCAAGGCCCATAGGAGGATATTGCAAAATAAATTGGTTATAGGTAATACGAGTATTTCCGGAGTTTCTAGCTAATATTAGTGTTAGCAACTTTATGTAGGCTATACGAATAGACTACCTCCTCGAAATGTCTTCATTAGTCGCTGCAACTATCATCTGCAAAGATGCTGCCAATGATGATGATGAGTAACTTCACAGTTTATAGTGGATTCTTTAATATACAAGTAGACATAATGCGGTGAGATAAATCCTGTTAGTTAGTTTTTAGTCCTGACTATAGTAAGTAGTCTGTTGCTTGGAAAAATCAAAAGACCGTCTTGGAGCGACTGCCACCTAGTTACCTAATTTGATAGCTTTAACTTTATATTGTCACTTCACGCCAATAGGCAGGTGCTTCAATAAATATATGCAAAAAATTTAACCGTTAATTCATCTTAACCTTCCACAGAGACATACTGTTCCTCGCGATGGCCGCGCTCGGTGAAAACAACATCGACCTGATCGCGTTCCAGCGCGAATATTCGCGCGCGATCACACAGCTCGGAGGCTCGCTGCGTCCACACGACTACCCGCCCACGCCTACCGCCGTGTGCTGCCGGCATTACTTCCGGCGCCTGCGGCTCGCGCAGGAGGACTGACCGAGGGCGCTGCGCGGCCGAGCCGAGCGAGGACTCTTATAAACATGAGTCTGCATGTAAGATTCATTGAATGTATTATACTGTCTGCGAAACAAACTGCTGACCGGGGTCCTATAACTTCTCATTCACACTGACATGGTCATAGCAAGACTGGAAGAGGCAGTAATGTGACTCTTATAGTGTAAAATCAAATTCGTGTCGCTTTGAATTTGACAGCTAATAATATGTATAGATGGTGTTGTACGGCTCCATGAGTAAGTCTGATTGTCAAAAGTTGACGATTAACAATTCAGTTACCACAAAACCTATGTAAACTTATGTATGTAGGCGAGGGCCTTACAGCGCCATCTTCTTCGGCTGCCATAATATGAACCTTTGCATCAGTCAACGTCAAAAATATGCATGCACTCGCCTTAAAATAAATATATAAAAGTGTAATCATATTCTTGACCGCACGAAAGCTCCTCATGTACGTTGACATCGACTAATAGTTCAGTCATTATATCCAAAAAACCGACCCTACCCGTGAATAATTAGTTCTTGGATTTTTTTTCGTAGGTTCCTCGGGGGGGTCATTGGGAGTATAAATTCAAAAAGTAGACTGAATCAGGCTCCTGCGTATATTCGAAAAACGGTTTTTCTTGAATAACCCGGCCATTTTTGATTTTACAGTAAAACCGTGAGGACAAAAATTGTAGGAAATTTGATTCTCTACAAGTTTGGTCCTCACAATTTTTCTTCTAGGATCGATATTTTGGAAATTAGTATTTGAAAAAAAGCGACAAAGTCAAAATTTAATTCTCTACAAGTTTAGTCCTGTTCATTTATGCCGTAAAGTTGAAAATAAACAAGATGATGAAAATGTTTTGAATTTGTCGCTTTTTCCAATTTAATTTCCAAAATATCCACCCTAGAAGAAAAATTGTCAGGACCTAACTTGTAGAGAATCAAATTTCCTACAATTTTTGTCCTCACGGTTTTACTGTAAAATCAAAAATGGCCGAGATATTCAAGAAAAACCGTTTTTCGAATATACGCAGGAGCCTGATTCAGTCTACTTTTTGAATTTACACTCCCAATGACCCCCCCGAGGGACCTACGAAAAAAAATCCAAGAACTAATTATTCACGGGTCAAAATCTAATGACTGAACTATAAAAGAGATTGGTAAAAACACGACATCCGTCCTTTTCTCACTATTTTATTAGCTTAAGGATGTTTTTGTGTGGAAGTGTGTCGTGTACTTTAATATTAAACTACTTTACAGGTGTAGTGCATAATTGTTTTTCATCGTATTTCTTGGAAACGTTCGTATTTGTCGTGCTACTTACTTCAGTCAACCTCAGTACTTTTTGTACCGACACTGACTGAAATAGCAAGACTCGTTCTTACGTTTCCGTGAAAATACGATGGAAAATAATTATGCACTACAGTATCTACATATGACGTGTCAAGAAGAAAATGGCAATGTGTTCCGAGTATGGCAAAAGAATAGACAATAAGTCCTGCTTGTATGCACCTAAATGTATGAGGCATGACGATTATTGATTTTAAAATCTTCAGAATATTAGTTATAATGAAATATGACGACGACGACATAGATATACCTATAATTTTTGGGCATACTCATTCATACTCTTTCCTATCAAAAGAGGCCCAGCCACACAACGCAGTTACAAACCAAGAGAATTGCTGACATCTTGAATAAAATAAGTAAAACAATTCACATATTGAAAATTCGATTTCAATGCATCTAAAAGCTATCTTCACCTTGACTTTTCAAATTAAATGTAAATTTTATGGCACGTGCTACGCATACGTAGGTGGAGTTTTAGAGCTTTAATAGGGATATGTATGCATTCTTACTGCCAAGTTTGTGCAAAGTTAACGTGGTCAGATATACCCTACTGTAGCTGGGTAAAAAAATCAAAATCACATCACGACCGCATGTTGTCGTCTAAACTAAAACCTTTCGGGTTGCATATCGGATAGTGTTAGAAATGTGGGTGCTACGGACAAAGTGATTCGGATAGCCATACTGAAATAAAATTGTACATATTTCAATTGTATATATTGATAAATCTTCGCATTTCGCATTCTTGATTGCAGACAACTGTATCACAGTCAACATGAAGCGGATCAATCAATATTTAATATCTGTCAAAATTACATAATGATAGAAGTATTGCTTCTGGAGAGGAATTCACTTCATTTTGTCTTCGCTTTTTATATATGTTATATGTATAGTTCAAGTAGATATATTGCTTTTGAGTGATTTCACTAAACAGTTAAATTCGTAAACGAATGGTACGTATTATTCTATGTATTCTAGTCGCATTATTTGTCACGAACTAGAAAGTTTTGGATGTTATCTTTAATATTGGGCACTGTCGTTTTGTATGCATTGTTTTAAATTAAATGCACTAGAACTAGAGAATCTATAGTAACAATATTATTTTGTAGTTAAAGAGGAAGGGAGAGTTTCTATATTGGGTCCTTTCTCGCGTTATTAAATAAAAATAAATAAATATGTAATACAATGCCAATGGGCATGATACTGACGAACTTGGAAGTTTAATAAACTATTTCTGCACGATTTGTATATATTTTTTACAAATAATGCGACTGCCAAAATTCAAAAGTATTCATGAAGGTGTCAATATAGCTATATTAATGTTTTTACATTAAATAAACTGCTTTTGACAGTAATGTATAATAAACTAAAATATATACAATTTGTTAAACAAATAAATGCATACTACAGGCCTATAATAATCCTTTGGCCTACAATAAATTGGATATCTGGGACCCGTTTTTCAAAAGCTTGTAACTTGTAATACAAGTGGAAGTCTCTTTCTAACAAGATCTGTCAAAAAGTGACATCCGCTTGTATTACAAGTTACAAGCTTTTGAGAAACGGGTCCCGTGTGATTTAAATGATAATGTCATTAAAACTGTTCTTTTAACCATTGTAATATTTCTCACTGACATTAAGTTTTTGTACTCAATACTCAATGATAGTAATACATGAAGAGTTGATGCATACACAATATTTTTACGGATATAATCCAGTGTTTAAAGGTTTTTCTTTGACAAATTTTATTCTTAATTAAGGAACATTTGAATCAACATGAGACTTATTTTGATGATGTAGATTTTAAAGACATGAGGCAATTTTATGGCAATATTATAGTTTTTAACATAACAGTTAAGTATGTTGCCAAGCGTGGAAATGGATGTATATTTTGGCATGTTGTGGAAAACTGTATATTCAATGGTTTTAGCTTATATTTATTTGCCTCGAGTGATCATTATGAGCCATATTTTATGTTCCAATCAATGTTGTACAATCATATAGTCATTCAGATATATTTTTACATTTAAATATGCTGTAATAACATTTAGTCTGATCAAAGGTTTTGTTATAATTAAGATCTTGTAGAATTGTGTAAAATACATGCAATTTATATCAATACACTATGTTAGTTGCAACATAAAAGTATTGATAAAAAAGTAGTTATTTTATTTTGATTGAGAAGTATAATGAAAACATATAATTTTTATATAAAAATATATAAATAAGGCTTCAAGAACATTGTTTTATTTTATATTTCAGAATATCAATTAGACATGCCCAGGACCCTGTACAGGAATTTCCCATCATCATCATAATAACAATCATCCACTTTATAAGTAGCACCTTTTTTGTAAGCCTTTTTAGGAATCCTAATTCTTTCTGGATATTTCATGACAGATGTTTTTTCTTCACTTTGTTCATTAAATACTGATACTTCTTTTGGTTTTTCTTCTGCTAAATCAATTTCTTTACTTAATTCTGTAGCAGATACTTCAGTTTGTGTGGAATTGACCGCACTAAGCATTATTTGATCTGGGAGGTCAATGGCTTTGCCACTGTCTAATCTTTTTTTAATTTTGGTTGTCATTTCTTCTAAAGTTACCCTTTGGTTACCTTTTACTACTTTATATTTACTGTTAGTGTTATTGGATGCATGTACGGCAACTTCATTAGAATCACCTTCTTCCATATTATTAGTATTTGCTTTTTCCGCACATCTTTGCACAATTTTTTCGAATTCGCCCATTTTTTCGACAATTACATCCGGTTTCACTGATTTAGCATTCAGTGGAGGTATAGTTCTTTCGGAAAATTTGAGAAAGTGTTGGCGTAAATCTTGTGGGATGTCTAAAGTGTTTTCCTTAAGTTCCTGCCAGTTTCTCATAGCAGATTCGTCATGACGAGCTATGCGTGCTTCAGTTGCTGGTTTCCAAGGGTATTTCAGTAATTTCTGAAACAAAATTGAATAAATTGAAAAACAAGGAATACATTTAAAAATCATTGTTTGAAAACAGCAATGGCATTTGTGTTCTGTTTCCATAAAATAATACAATAAATATTTTTTTCACTTTTAATCAACTACTACTTAACTTCTACTATCAAAACATGTTGTCTCTTAGGAAAAAGGACCTCAATATTGCCAAAACAGTTGGACCAAGCTATCTCTGTGTGGCGTTTGCTTAAACAAAGTGTGGAAATACTATTCTGCCCTGCTAAGCCGAAAAGCGCTATCTCAAAAACAAATGATTTTGAAAATGGAATTCTCAGTTATAGAAACTAAAGTATACATTAGCAATGGATTTTCTTTTAAGATAGCTCCACTCGGCTTAGCAGGGCAGTATTGTAGACAATAAAAATATGATTTTTATAATGAGAATGACATACCCACACTTTGTTTTGTCAAAGTAGGTGCACAGTTAGCTTGATTTGACTAATAAAGTTTTGAGCTCTTTCTCACACATTGACAGCTATAGACACATATAAAATAGATTTATCATATAAAACTACACTGCCTTGCTAAGCCAAATAGCGCTATTTGGCTTAGGAGGGCAGTATATTTATAATTATGTTAAACAGACCTTAACAACCGCGGCAGTGACCGGAAAGCTCTCTGCAATACGCTCCGGTGTCCATTCATCAGGCTGCTCATTTACTAAATGCCGTATTTGCTCCTTTTCACTCCAAGTCAACAAATTAGGCATGTTTTCCTTGAAGTACTTCTCTTTGACAATTCTGTGCCGTAAGTCATGCTTGCCTGCCAAGCTCTCGGTTAGATGTGCATTGTAAGTTTCATCCATCTGAGTAGGAAGAACAAAAAAATATTGATGTAATATTAATCCATCTTTTGAGTTTGCAATTAAACTAAAGGGATCGTAAATTGAGGATATTAATTTTAAAAAAGACATCAAAACGACATAACCTAATAAAAACGAATGAACACAAGACTAAGGTAAATAGGCGTAGGGGTAAGACGTTTCAATGTTTAAGACGTAAATTAAATCAAAATGTAAACTGCATTTAAGCTCCAGTTGGGAAAAAAATGTGGAGATGTTCATAATAAATACGTACATTATAGAATTCACTTTCAGATTGATCGAGAAATTCTTCCGGGTTTCCTGTGATAGGGACTCCTTCCTCACGGAGAGCTGATACTCGTCTGTCCAATCCAGGATTTGGGCCAGGAACATCCAGCCTTCTATTCCGTAATGTTCTTACAATAATTTTATCACATGCACAGTACACTCGTCGTAGGTTTATAGCAAACATTTTGGCATTAAATCACTGAAACTTATGAACTAGTTATAGTATTTAGTTATTGTTGCATGTACTTTATTAATACACAGAATTAAAAGTTGTTAAAAGCTAAAGAACTCTCAAATGAACTGACGACTGATAAAGCATGATAGTGATAGAGGAAGGAATAGGACATTAGGACATAGGATTGACAGTTGACGTTGACCTGACAGAGTTTTTTTTATTAATTTTATGGCCTGGATTCAAAATATTTAAGCCAAGATATTCAAGTGTGTCAACTTAGGGCCAGTTGCACCAATACAACCATATTTGACGGACTGATCAACGTCAGCCGGCGCGCCCCGGCGCTTTACTATAATTAGCGAACTCTTTAACGATACGAACAGTTTGGTTCAACCGACCCTTAGGGCCGGTTGCACCAAAACTGTTCGTATCGTTAAAGAGTTCGCTAACTTTATATGTATGGAAAGTTTCATAGTAAAGCGCTGGGGCGCGCCGGCTGACGTTGATCAGTCTGTTAAATGTGGTTGGTGCAACTGGCCCTTAATCATCCAAAGTTGTGGAACCACTTAAGGCGTATCCAGACCACAGAATAACTAATATATAGTAAAAAAAAAATCAAACTGTTTTTTCCACTCATTAATAATAAAGTTTACAAACAAAACTCTTAACGAAGTTTGACAGCGGTTCAGGGTCGAATCATGCTGTCCCTTTCTAATATATGAAACTATCCCTTTCGGCTATTTAGGGTTGTCAAAAATCAAGTGATTATCTTATCTGTGGTCGTGCACGCAAAAGGAAGTCAAGTGGTGCCAACCCTAAAGTAGCTAACACACTATCGCACCGCACCAAGGTCATCGAGTGACGCACCCATAAGTAAGAGGAAGAAAGCGATATCTCTTTCCCCCTCTTACTTATGGGTGCGTCCCTCAATGACCTTGGTGCGGTGCGATAGTGTGTTAGCTACTTCCCAATTGCTCGGAGCAATGCTGAGCCGAGCGGAGCCGAGTTTGACCGAAGTCAGGAGTTTCGCACCCCTGCTGTCGTGTGAATACATACATTATTATCCATTTGTGTCATTCAAACGCTTTTTAACGCGCGTCGAAAAAGCTGCCGTGCGAACGGGGCCTTAGGCGTATCCAGCAGACTAGTAAATTTTTTGCCAATCTGATTAGATTGCCCGATCGAATCAGGTGCGGATGCAAACGCCAATTTGGGTCGCCGAATTCAACCGCCGATATTATCGATATAATGAGGTACGGACACAAGCATACCAATTTGTAACACCAGTATTTTCGTCCTGGGGTATTTTATCAAGTTTACAGGGCTCTAATATCACCATAAATCTAAAATTGGAGAATGACACCAATTTCATTTCTGATCAAATCGGTCGATTTGATCATCCCGTCTGAATATCGCTTTACTTTTTCTTTAGTAGTAGGACGTTTTTTGGCGCGAAAGGTAAACGTCACGATGTTTAAAGTGTCGATTTATACTTGGTCAAGCAGATCTTGTCAGTAGAAAAAGGCGGCAAATTTGAAAAATGTAGGCGCGAAGGGATATATCATCCCGTAGAAAATTTGAATTTCGCGCCTTTTTTTACTGACAAGATTTGCTTGACCATCTATAGTTTAGGCCACAAAACAAAGTCGCAGATTCAAATGAACGAAGAAGACCTACAGAAGCACAGATTAATAAATACAGAAGACACTTAAATTGCATTTCATGATGCATGACCAACGGTAATGAAAGAACTTTCATATCTATTTACGTCGTTTTGATATCATTGTTTTCAAGGTTTCAATGTAGACTTTGAAAACCAGTCAAGGCCACGCGCTCCAAAATTTCGTAAAATAGTTAGACCAAAGAATATAATACTCACTAGGAGAAGAACGGTAACTCCATACAAAAAAATGTCCCCAACCGTTTATACGTTTATACTACTGGCGCCCTCGATGTGTACCAATGGAACTAAAGTTAACAACCGGTTTAGCCTGGCGGGTATTGGTATTATAGGTATATAGTAATTATGTTGATAAACATATTTGTTATCTTCATATCACGAAATATATGAAAGATGCAAATATTACCCCTTGTTTGTGGTATTATCTATTGATTTAAATAAAATGCATATTTATGTTTATAACATTGTATTATGTTTTACATATAGAAATATACACTGAAAATTAAACCCTGACAACTTAATAAAAATAGACATTAATAAAGCGCATTCACAAAGTTTTCAGTATTATACAAATAACATTAGGCATGCCTACCTATTACACTTTACACACAGATACACTACACTTTACACACGGTATTTTACACAGATTTCTAACTTGTATTCATACATTTCTTCACGGTTAATTAATACGCTTTCCAGATGCGTTATGACTCGGTTCCTTCTGAACCCACTAAAGCTGTATAAATTTCACTCTGGCGGCTTCAACAGCCGTTGCTCCGCATTTAGCACATTTTCTATGTGCAATTGGGTAGGTAAAGTTTTTTGAAGATAGGCAAATTATATTTTTTCCCGATAGTATTCATTATAGCGATCACGGAAATGCAGCTCTTTTATTTTTATATCATTTTATTGATTAAATATAATTTTTTAAATGATCGATATGACGTTTGTGAGGTGAAATGGCAGATTCCAGTAATTAATTCCTTGGCGCGTAGTAAATGGGACGGGATAGAAAAAAAAACGATGTCAACTGTCAGTGTCACTTAGCTCTCATTCCCGAAAAATAACGGACAAGCCTCATGTTACCTTCCGAATTGCTATTAATGTTATCATTGAGATTTTCGGCGACCTCAGCACGACCCACGGACTTCTGATTCCCCACGACATCTGCGCGTATTTGGACAAAGATTGAATTTACTTTCGATAACTTGGCACTGCATAAATTACTGGACAACGTTTTCTTCCCCACCCCTACACGACGGCCCCTACGCTGACCCTTGGACAGAGTTTTGCAAGAAAAATAAGCGAGTTCATACGAGATTGCGAGCAGATTCTACAAATTTGAAATTATTATCATAACAGTGATAGGCACAATGCCGTTGAATTAGAGGAGCAATGGCCGTACAGGAGTACGTATCCGTGAAATACATAGGTACATAAAACTTTCTTCACTTGTGTTTTGATTTTTATTATTAAATTGCCATGAGCTGTTAAGTTCGTAAACAAGAAATCGGTCTAATTTTTTCTAACAATTTCAACCATCTGTTAGTTTTGTGTGGTTATCCTCATTTTATGAATGTTGTTCTTATTTTCAGGTGGATGTAAACATTCATTGGCGGTATTATACTGATGGCTAATTAGAACCATTGAGCCATGACATACTTCCTTGCAGTGTTATTCGGCTAAGCCTCTCCGAGCATCCTGTGAATCTGAAGGATATAATTATTTCCATAAAAAAGAGCAATCGAATTAGGACCAAGATATCCCGAGAATCTAAAGACATTTTATAAAAAATGCAATAAAATGAAAATGGGAGACTCTCTTATTTTAACAATGTTACAAGATCATGACAATGTTATGGTCTATACTTATTAAAATTTTAAAACCAACATGTCTTTATCTTTGACTTGAAAATGTACAAATGATTTGGGTTAAGTTTTATGAAATGCAACTTATGCTAAAAATCTATTATTATGATAAAAATTATTATATGTCAAATTATCGTGAACTCGATGTTGCTTAAGGCGTATCCAGATTAGTCAATTTTTCGCCAATCTGATTAAATTGCCCGATCGAATCGGGACGTATGGACGCAAACGCCAATTTAGCTCGCCGAATTCAACCGCCGATAATGACCAATAAAATGAGGTGCGGACACAAGAACACCAATTTGTGAGGCTAGTATTTTCGTTATGGGGCATTTTTTCAACTTAAATGGGTCTAATATCACCATAAATCTAAAATTGGAGATTGACGCCAATTTCATTTCTGATCAGATCGACCGATTTGATCAGTCCCGTCTGGATACCGCTTTAGCACCGCGAAAGGGCGCTGCGCGGTGCGCGCGGATTGACGCATGCGCGTACCGTATGCTTTGTATCTATGGTAATATAATTTTAAAAAATATGCAAATAAAAGGCGGCAAAGTTTATTCGTTGTGCAATACTCAATAAGTTACCGCTTGTTATTTTAATACTCGTAATAAACAAAATGAGTTCAAGTGACGAAAACGACCTGGAATAGACGGCATGCACCGCCTCATTTGAAAGCAGAAGCAAACTTAATAATGAATAACTAGCTTCCTGCTAAGTCCTGGGACAAATACAACAGGACTTACGACATGCTCATGCTGTGGAGGGACACAAGAAGGACAGCCAAAACGCAAGAAACACCTACTCTGAATGTGGTTTTTAGCGTATTTCTGTGACCAAGTGAAAACTAAAAAGCCATCTACATTTAATATAAACTAAGAATATGCGTTGTTTTTTTAATTGTATTCGCGTCACTTTACCCCTATTAAATACGCTTTACTAAATTGAATTTGTTTTATTTCCTCACATACTTTGAGAATAGTGCTTACTAAGTATACCTCAATGGAAGCAAAAATGTAGTATTTTTGCGAGTTGATACACTTGCTACTTGTGTATAGTGGCAAATGTATTAAACCCGCAATCAACACTAATCAATATGTAAACAGGCCCCAACGTGAAGCACATTTACCCTACAGACATACTAATCCATATTGACCATATTTGAACCGCTCAACTCTCTTCAAGGGCACGCCACACAGCGTGATTCTATATACTGTTGTAATGTTAATGCTTAAGGATAATAATTTGTGGATTTTAAAATAAAACGAAACGAAATTTACTGGATTTATATTATATTATTTTGGATTTATTTTATTTTTATTTTATTTTATTTTGTAAGGAGTACCAACAGCTGCAAAAACATTATATAGATTTAGGTAACAATACAAAGCCAATTACAGGTACTCACAGATAGAAGAATTTATATTATAAGTTTTCTAAAGTACAGTCGCCATCAGATATATTGGTGCAGCTAGGTTGCTCATAAATATCTGAACACGCCTCTATTATCAGGGCGTGCGTGTTCAGATATTGTGAACACCTTGCCGAGCCCATATATAATAGCCAATAACGACCTAGTTATAAGACTATTACAATCTTAATCATTATGTATGTATAATACAACAATCACGTTTATATAGTCCTCACAAACGTATAAGTTACCATTTTGGCCAATATATCTTCAAAGCTTGGCACCGAATCGCTGTTAAAGACTTTGGTGTGCTCAAATACGCTGAATTTGGAAAGTAACGTATCTGTACTTCCTACAAGACGGTACGACGCACTTTGAGTTCATCTCTGTAATATTATATTTCCATTCGAACGTTTCCGGGATCGTCTCCATCTATTGTGTTGATACTGAGATCCAAAATGACTCGTGTAGCAGTCCAAGAGTCGTGGTGGAGGCGTTAATGAAAATGTTCTCCAAGAAGCAGTGCCAAGTAGTCGAAAGCAATCGTTATCATTATCAAAATATCCGTGTTGATCGTGCTAGGGACGTTAAAAATACTTATTCTAGAAATCACACCGACATCCAATTACAAGAAAACACAAATGTTTCGTCCGACCATTATTTTCCAATTATTTGCAAGTTATTTTCCAAGAATGACACTGACAGTTGACATCGATTTTTTTTCTATCTCATCCCATTTACTACGCGCCAAGGAATTAATTACTGGAATCTGCCATTTCACCTCACAAACGTCATATCGATCATTTAAAAAATTATATTTAATCAATAAAATGATATAAAAATAAAAGAGCTGCATTTCCGTGATCGCTATAATGAATACTATCGGGAAAAAATATAATTTGCCTATCTTCAAAAAACTTTACCTACCCAATTGTGCATTGCTGTAATCTATGTAGGTACAGACTTACAGCCGTATTCATAAACAGTTAGAGCATTGATCATCAGTTGCTGATAACCGGATGTCACAAAACGTGATTCATAAACACTTTTTAGCGCTAAACAGTTGATCATCTCTTTATTAAATCCTCGGAAAGTTACAGAGCCGAGGACCCTTCTTTATCTGTTTATTATCTGCTATTTTACAAGATGGCGGTCACGAAACAGCTGATTTTGGCAAGAGTGACAAGAGCAAGAGCAAATAGTACGTTTTGGTTAAAATCCCAAATGTGAATGGAAAACAACTTTAATATGTGCAATTACGTATTACATACCTGGATATAGTGCGAAAATGGCGCGAAACCTAAATATCCCGCTTTTTATAAGTTGTTTATGTGATTTTGTGTATGGTGATTTTCGTTTAACCAAAATATCGAAGAAGGCAACAGAATTCTATGATCGCGTAGTCGGAAAAATGCATCATAAACGGAGCGAGTTCCTCCCTCACAGCTATTAGGCGTTTGGAGAAATAGGTAAACCGCCAGATTCACTTAAATCTATGCGGGCCAGCTTCATTGCTCGCCATACAATCGCATTTTCGAAACCAAGTTTGGCTTGGCTTAAAAATATTTGGAGGAGTCGCCATCGTCGGACACGGCGAGGACTTACTTATATTTGTGCGTAAACCCTTTAGTTATTCATTATTACCACTTGCCAGAAACGTTGTTTTTAATTTAAGATCAGGGTGTTCGCATTTCGCAAACTTAAATTTAATTGCATTTCTTGCGCACATTATACCTACCTATATAATATTATAGACCCTGTAAGAGTACATCAATCTCGTTCATAGTTTGCAATTGAATAACTAACCATTATACCTAATGAGATTATAATATTTACCATAAGTTAACTTGTTTTATAGACATATTTAACCGACTGTGTTTAATAAAAAATATCACAGGTAAGTAGGCACTACTTAAAAGTATCAACTTATTTACAGGTAAAAGAAGTGTGCACTCTTGTCAGTCTGGTAAAGTGATGAAAAATCTGAAAAAGTCACGGGTATATGCAGTCATTGCATAGGCAGTTTGCTCAATATTGGCTTTGAGCATAACAATTTGGCCTCCAGGTAAAAATATTGCAAGCTGAACTTTATAGAATGAAAGTTTCATTTATGTCAACTAATTATTCAGTATAGTCATCCAGGTTGGATTCTATACCTACCTGTTCTTGACGCTAAGGTTTCCAGTGCTCCCAAAAATGCACTGTCGGCTATTTGTAACTCCGCTAGTTGCCTGTAGGCTGCAGTGCTTAATATCAGATGGGCAGCACTAAACTTGTCCTTGTCATTGTCTGGTATTCAAAAATACCTTTTAATTTTATTCTACATAAGAACCATTAATTACCAATATTATTTTTGAACTTCTTTGAACTAGGTACATAGCATGAACTTACCTATGAATATCTACTTTACTTTATATAAATTGTACACTTTCATCAGAACAATATTGCAAACACATGAATATCATAAATATGTGCAAAATAGGGTCCTACTTTCCTTTTTAGAACTCTCAAAATGATTTGCTATTATGGTATTTATATGAAAATTTATTTTCTAATAATAATCTGGTGCTTTATTTTATACATGGTATGGTGTGACATAATTTATTTTAAGTACAGGAAACATCCCTATTAGACTGCTAGATACATTTAAGATTTTATTGCATTGTAATTAGAAAAATGGAATTTTGAGTATTTCAATATGGGTACAGTCGCCTGCAATAATATGTTACTCTTCGAAGGCTGCAAAAATGTGCAATGCTCTTATGGGCCTTTGTTGTGTAACATATTATTGCAGGTGACTGTACATCATTAATAAAAATTGTACAAACCTTAACAAGTCAAAAAATATATTTAATTAGTAAAATAAAACACCAATTAAATTAGAACAATTTTATTACTTCAACCTAAATCAAGCTAGGTTTTCATTTTGATGTTTTTTTTCTTTTAGGTTCCTTGCTGATTTCCTGCTGGGACTTGCAGTGTACGGAGTCAGTTACACTTCTCTGACCAATATTCACAGCTGTTCACAGGCCACAGCTTTTCTTCCAAAGCCTGGAGTTATTCAACAATAACAGTGGCTAATGATGGTACTTTCAGGATCTGAAAAGATGCAATAATTTGAATAAAAGTATTTTTGTATTCAACAATTTTCTTTAATTTTTAGCTTATGATATAATGGATGTACTTAAGTTAGGGTCACATGATTCAATATAGTTATGGTAACTAAGTATCATTTTAAGCTATAGACAGAGATCAATATGACTTCATTTATTATTCATTACCTATTAGGTACTATAATATGATATCATTGTACATTGACCTTGCAAACTCTCTGGAATAGATGTCCAAACTGTCTGATGAGATATAGATTAGCCAACTTAATTATAACCAACTGTACGCAGAAAACATCTTATTTTTAATCAGCAGGTACACAGTATCTATACACACACCTGTACACTGGTATTTAAATACTGCCTAATTTGTGAACCATCCTTCCTCGTAGTAAGTAGGTTGGCTAGGTGATAGAGTATAATAACCATCGCATTGTTCCATGCATAAAATAAATACCATTACAAAATTATTACTAATGACACGATGACAAGAAGTAAACTCGCGACACAACGGCTTGTTACAATAAAACATCACTTGTACATATAATTATCATTTGGTTCCATTGTATGGTTAAGAAATATAATACCTATAATAGGTAGGTACCTATGCATAATTTTAAACAAATACACCAAGCTCCACAAAGCACGGATAAATTTACCAAATTTATAAGTGTTATAACCTTTAAATAATGTCAAAGCCGTCAATGCAAGTGTCAATCTTAACATGTTCAGATACTACATTTTATGTTACGTACCTATGTCTATAATATATTATAAATAGATGGTCATGCCCAAAATTTGAACTGTACCTAGAGTTATCATCAAAATCGCTGCAGACTTTTCTTTGTCTAACTCTAAACACTGCAGGTATGTAAGGTAAACAAGAAAGTATAGGACATTGTTCATACCTGATTTAGTGAGTCTGAATGGACTTCGTTTTGTTGACCCGTTGTGAATTTCTGCCGCAACCAGAATAAATTAGTGTGAACTCATGAACCATTATTCAATGGTTCTTCTTGCGGAGGCGAGTGCGGTCTGGTACGGTATCTGGCATCGACTTCTTCTCTTCGCTAATTATGCACTTCTCGGTTAGTTTGAAAGAACCCCACTTCTTTCGACTCCATTCCACATAATATTGAAACTAAAAGCAATAAGATATAGGTATATCAACATTGCAGTGAACTCATATTATTACTTGTTGCTGTATAAGATACTTGTCTGTAAACGTAGTTACTCACCAAGTTTTATAAAATTTCCGGCCATGCAGCAATCTTTAATTATTTTTGTGGCACAGAAGCTATTTTAATAAGAGATAATTCCGAAAATTAGTCAAAATAGTAAATCAACTTCTTCATGATATTACGATTGGCCGCTAGTGCTGCTGTCAAACTTTTTTTTTAATTTAATGTTCAGCCATATTTTAGTCTATGATGCGCCAAGATGCCAACATAACGCGTCTAATCTGCTTATTAGTTAAGAAGCCCCTAATAAACGTTTATAAATCATGGTTCTTATCAACGGCTTATTAAGCCTAAACAGCGGATTAGCTAATAAGCTGATCATTCCTCATTTAAGGATTTTTTATGAATACGGCTGTAAATCTTTAAATAATAAATACAACGTAGCGGTACAACCACTTAAGACTGTAACAGCCGTATTCATAAAAAATCCTTAAATGAGGAATGATCAGCTTATTAGCTAATCCGCTGTTTAGGCTTAATAAGCCGTTGATAAGAACCATGATTTATAAACGTTTATTAGGGGCTTCTTAACTAATAAGCAGATTAGACGCGTTATGTTGGCATCTTGGCGCATCATAGACTAAAATATGGCTGAACATTAAATTAAAAAAAAAGTTTGACAGCAGCACTAGCGGCCAATCGTAATATCATGAAGAAGTTGATTTACTATTTTGACTAATTTTCGGAATTATCTCTTATTAAAATAGCTTCTGTGCCACAAAAATAATTAAAGATTGCTGCATGGCCGGAAATTTTATAAAACTTGGTGAGTAACTACGTTTACAGACAAGTATCTTATACAGCAACAAGTAATAATATGAGTTCACTGCAATGTTGATATACCTATATCTTATTGCTTTTAGTTTCAATATTATGTGGAATGGAGTCGAAAGAAGTGGGGTTCTTTCAAACTAACCGAGAAGTGCATAATTAGCGAAGAGAAGAAGTCGATGCCAGATACCGTACCAGACCGCACTCGCCTCCGCAAGAAGAACCATTGAATAATGGTTCATGAGTTCACACTAATTTATTCTGGTTGCGGCAGAAATTCACAACGGGTCAACAAAACGAAGTCCATTCAGACTCACTAAATCAGGTATGAACAATGTCCTATACTTTCTTGTTTACCTTACATACCTGCAGTGTTTAGAGTTAGACAAAGAAAAGTCTGCAGCGATTTTGATGATAACTCTAGGTACAGTTCAAATTTTGGGCATGACCATCTATTTATAATATATTATAGACATAGGTACGTAACATAAAATGTAGTATCTGAACATGTTAAGATTGACACTTGCATTGACGGCTTTGACATTATTTAAAGGTTATAACACTTATAAATTTGGTAAATTTATCCGTGCTTTGTGGAGCTTGGTGTATTTGTTTAAAATTATGCATAGGTACCTACCTATTATAGGTATTATATTTCTTAACCATACAATGGAACCAAATGATAATTATATGTACAAGTGATGTTTTATTGTAACAAGCCGTTGTGTCGCGAGTTTACTTCTTGTCATCGTGTCATTAGTAATAATTTTGTAATGGTATTTATTTTATGCATGGAACAATGCGATGGTTATTATACTCTATCACCTAGCCAACCTACTTACTACGAGGAAGGATGGTTCACAAATTAGGCAGTATTTAAATACCAGTGTACAGGTGTGTGTATAGATACTGTGTACCTGCTGATTAAAAATAAGATGTTTTCTGCGTACAGTTGGTTATAATTAAGTTGGCTAATCTATATCTCATCAGACAGTTTGGACATCTATTCCAGAGAGTTTGCAAGGTCAATGTACAATGATATCATATTATAGTACCTAATAGGTAATGAATAATAAATGAAGTCATATTGATCTCTGTCTATAGCTTAAAATGATACTTAGTTACCATAACTATATTGAATCATGTGACCCTAACTTAAGTACATCCATTATATCATAAGCTAAAAATTAAAGAAAATTGTTGAATACAAAAATACTTTTATTCAAATTATTGCATCTTTTCAGATCCTGAAAGTACCATCATTAGCCACTGTTATTGTTGAATAACTCCAGGCTTTGGAAGAAAAGCTGTGGCCTGTGAACAGCTGTGAATATTGGTCAGAGAAGTGTAACTGACTCCGTACACTGCAAGTCCCAGCAGGAAATCAGCAAGGAACCTAAAAGAAAAAAAACATCAAAATGAAAACCTAGCTTGATTTAGGTTGAAGTAATAAAATTGTTCTAATTTAATTGGTGTTTTATTTTACTAATTAAATATATTTTTTGACTTGTTAAGGTTTGTACAATTTTTATTAATGATGTACAGTCACCTGCAATAATATGTTACACAACAAAGGCCCATAAGAGCATTGCACATTTTTGCAGCCTTCGAAGAGTAACATATTATTGCAGGCGACTGTACCCATATTGAAATACTCAAAATTCCATTTTTCTAATTACAATGCAATAAAATCTTAAATGTATCTAGCAGTCTAATAGGGATGTTTCCTGTACTTAAAATAAATTATGTCACACCATACCATGTATAAAATAAAGCACCAGATTATTATTAGAAAATAAATTTTCATATAAATACCATAATAGCAAATCATTTTGAGAGTTCTAAAAAGGAAAGTAGGACCCTATTTTGCACATATTTATGATATTCATGTGTTTGCAATATTGTTCTGATGAAAGTGTACAATTTATATAAAGTAAAGTAGATATTCATAGGTAAGTTCATGCTATGTACCTAGTTCAAAGAAGTTCAAAAATAATATTGGTAATTAATGGTTCTTATGTAGAATAAAATTAAAAGGTATTTTTGAATACCAGACAATGACAAGGACAAGTTTAGTGCTGCCCATCTGATATTAAGCACTGCAGCCTACAGGCAACTAGCGGAGTTACAAATAGCCGACAGTGCATTTTTGGGAGCACTGGAAACCTTAGCGTCAAGAACAGGTAGGTATAGAATCCAACCTGGATGACTATACTGAATAATTAGTTGACATAAATGAAACTTTCATTCTATAAAGTTCAGCTTGCAATATTTTTACCTGGAGGCCAAATTGTTATGCTCAAAGCCAATATTGAGCAAACTGCCTATGCAATGACTGCATATACCCGTGACTTTTTCAGATTTTTCATCACTTTACCAGACTGACAAGAGTGCACACTTCTTTTACCTGTAAATAAGTTGATACTTTTAAGTAGTGCCTACTTACCTGTGATATTTTTTATTAAACACAGTCGGTTAAATATGTCTATAAAACAAGTTAACTTATGGTAAATATTATAATCTCATTAGGTATAATGGTTAGTTATTCAATTGCAAACTATGAACGAGATTGATGTACTCTTACAGGGTCTATAATATTATATAGGTAGGTATAATGTGCGCAAGAAATGCAATTAAATTTAAGTTTGCGAAATGCGAACACCCTGATCTTAAATTAAAAACAACGTTTCTGGCAAGTGGTAATAATGAATAACTAAAGGGTTTACGCACAAATATAAGTAAGTCCTCGCCGTGTCCGACGATGGCGACTCCTCCAAATATTTTTAAGCCAAGCCAAACTTGGTTTCGAAAATGCGATTGTATGGCGAGCAATGAAGCTGGCCCGCATAGATTTAAGTGAATCTGGCGGTTTACCTATTTCTCCAAACGCCTAATAGCTGTGAGGGAGGAACTCGCTCCGTTTATGATGCATTTTTCCGACTACGCGATCATAGAATTCTGTTGCCTTCTTCGATATTTTGGTTAAACGAAAATCACCATACACAAAATCACATAAACAACTTATAAAAAGCGGGATATTTAGGTTTCGCGCCATTTTCGCACTATATCCAGGTATGTAATACGTAATTGCACATATTAAAGTTGTTTTCCATTCACATTTGGGATTTTAACCAAAACGTACTATTTGCTCTTGCTCTTGTCACTCTTGCCAAAATCAGCTGTTTCGTGACCGCCATCTTGTAAAATAGCAGATAATAAACAGATAAAGAAGGGTCCTCGGCTCTGTAACTTTCCGAGGATTTAATAAAGAGATGATCAACTGTTTAGCGCTAAAAAGTGTTTATGAATCACGTTTTGTGACATCCGGTTATCAGCAACTGATGATCAATGCTCTAACTGTTTATGAATACGGCTGTTAATAAATAAAATGTTCGTTATGAACTTTAACCACAGCAGTTGGACAGAGTCATTGACAAATATATTTTTTTATCATGGTGGGTAGACGTACCTACCCTCCATATATTTTATGAACATTGATAAAGACATTTTGGAAGCAAATATTCATTATGAAACTTAATCGCGTGTAATTAAGTTTTAAGCGTTTTAAGTCCCGTTTTATGATTAATTATGTATAAAATTCGTGATAATTTAAATCAGAGTTGGGAGCAATGTTGCTGTAGAAAAATGGTTTTATTTTTATTAATCGCAACTTTTTCTCAGAGGCCAACGCACACATAGAAGCTTCAGGCGCACACATGCGCAATTATTTGGGGACATAACTTTCTTAGGAAGTGAACAGGCCTTGAGTTAGACTCGCTATTTTGTGCGGAATGAAGATTTATGTATAACGAAAGCGAGAAAAAGTATCTACTCATGTGGTAGTTATTTTTTTGACAGAAGCGAAGCGAAGGTCTACGTTTTGACTCGGGCATTTTGCTTTTGTATGTCCGGATGTTCTCCTCTACAGATCGCAATTCTTAACCGATTCTCGTGAAATTTGTAACCGAATTCTATGAACCAATAAAAAAAATTTGTCGAGCCATTTTTTGAAAATTTTTCTAAATGGAAAAGTTGTGATAGCTCACGCTTAAACAAATAGTTGTATCGGTATCATGAGAATGTATTCTTTTTAAGACATGTTTACAGATTAAATGGCCAAAAATTCAGAAATTTTATATCGCTGGTTTTGGAGGTAGATATTTATTTTTTACTTGAAAATGAGTAGCTAAAATTCGTCACCTCATGTAAGAACTATCATGGTGTATTTTGCAAACGTTCGCTTTTTTTGTTTGCACGGAAGGTCTGGGTTCGATCCCCAGTAATTATATGCTGGGATATAACTTTTCGTATTTTTTTACACTTAAATTTCATATCAATTGTTTTTTTTATTTAATTTACTCAGTTTTAAGCTCTGCTCGCGAGGTCTACAGCTCACAGAGCCACTAGTCTTAGTTTCGTTCACTGGAGAAAAATACCCCCTCCCCCAACGTGATCTGTCGTGATTTTTTGTGCCCTCCTCCCCACCTAGCGATCCTCGTGTGATTTGTGCACAAGCCCTTTTGGCAAGCAATCGCGCTAGACCCGTGATTGTGATGGATAGTTGGTAGTGGCGCCCCCTACACAGAGCTTGAGATTATTGTTTGATTGAAATAAGTAGGTACCTACATTGCAAAACCGGCCAAGTGCGAGTCGGATTCGCGTTCCAAGGGTTCCGTACATAACCCAATTTTTAACAATGTATTTTTATTAACAAGCTTTTATTAGGTCGACCTATATGTAACTATGTAATGGAATCTAAGGTAACTAATTTAACCATCTTCCAAGGATCGTAGCGTCATGAAAATTGGCAGCTGTATGTAGTTCGGATGACAATACAATAATATGGTACTGTCGAACTGATCTGAGATGGAGACAGGAGGTGGCCATAGGAACTCTCGACCTGTATGTAACTATGTAATGGAATCTAAGGTAACTAATTTAACTATCTTCCAAGGATCGTAGCGTCATGAAAATTGGTAGCTGTATGTAGTTCTGATGACAATACAATAATATGGTACTGTCGAACTGATCTGATGATGGAGACAGGAAGTGGCCATAGGAACTCTGTGA
Organism: Cydia fagiglandana; assembly: GCF_963556715.1. Classification (NCBI taxonomy): domain Eukaryota; kingdom Metazoa; phylum Arthropoda; class Insecta; order Lepidoptera; family Tortricidae; genus Cydia; species Cydia fagiglandana. The sequence goes on from NC_085943.1 coordinate 18,382,472, forward strand.
TGAAACAACGCAACCTAATTGTGTTAGGAGTTTTTAGCCCTAAACTTGGCAGTGTGCATTCTTATGCACGTTACACTTTTTAAAAATCTACGCAAAAAGTAAACAGCTTCATATTATTTTTTGACGCATATTTTTCCACTTGATACTATACCTAATTGGTAAAAAAATGTTTTATGTCGCTGGCATATCGGATTTTGAGTGTAGCACGCAAAATGTCAGGCCGCGAAGCTGCGTCTACGCATCGTATGGGAAAAGTGGTACTTTTTAATGATTTCCTTTTAGATTTGGGTCTATTTATGATTGTTACATATAAAGTGAATATATATTCTATACAATAACGTATTTTTATTAGTCATTGCATTGTTGTTATAGATAGCATGAACTCGTTTTATCGTATGTATCTACAAATGCACACCGCCAGCTTCTCTACTAAAAACATGCTTTTTTAAATGTATCTTTAAAGATACATTGCCAGGTTAAGGTTCCAGAATGTTCATTGTCTTTCTAAGAAATTATTGGGATTTTAGGACAAATTACGACATTCTATTATTAAAAGTATTTAAGTATATCCTTCAAGTGTCATAAATATTACAGATAAGGCTACAGCAACAAAATAGAGCTCGCTATCGGGTTCCTCTTATTCCTCAACTCGGAGTCAGATCAGAAATAGACAGCAGCAGTTGCCTCCATCTTTACCATCTTATCTAGAGAACCTAGACTTGTCATCAGACAGCGATCATGAAACAACAGATAGCGACCTCGTCCCAGCGACCACTGCTAGCCATGACCAGCATGCCACCAGGTAACATTGCTAGAACATTCAGAATGAGTCTCCAACTACAAGACAAACAGTAAGCCTCTCTGAACAAGCAAATTCGAATGCTCCGACATCATCCCATAATCCTATACCATCGCTATTTTCAGGTTTATCAATCTTACATCCTACTCTTCAGCTTCATTGCTTGCAGTAGCTACTCGATAAAAAAAACTATAACCGTGACTAAAAAGAAGCCAGTCCAATCAAAACCTCTCACACTATATTGGAAATGTAGCGATTTACGGGAATTGGGCTAGTCAAAATTGAGTAGAAGTTTTCGAAAGGCCAGTAGTCACAGATAATGTGTAAAAAACTGGTCAAGTGCGAGTCGGACTCGCGTTTCAAGGGTTCCGTACATCACATCACACAATTTTCAAAAAATTGTTTTGGACGTGTAACGTGACGTGAGTGAAACGTCTTGAAAAACCCGAACGGGTCAATCAAAAGGGTCGATCAACTTTTTTATGTCATATCGTGTCCCAACGATATAAAAATGCAAATCTTACAAATCGTAACAGTTTTTAAATTTATCTGGTATATTATAGTAAATTAACCAAATAATCATTCAAACTAGAACTTAAAAACTGAAAGAATTATTTTTAAATATAGTTTTTTTTTGGTGACCCAGGAGATAATTTTAGACTCCCATACAAAAAAAGCATGTCCCAATCGCATGTCGGCTTCGGTTTTTACTTAACAGTGTAAAAAATGTACTCCACCATATTCACTACTAACGCTTAATTAAAAAGGTATTGTACATCTAATTTACAAATTCGATCTTTATAGATCCTTCTTAGCTCTAATATGGTCTAACAATATACTTTTTTGACATATTTTTGTGGATAATAAGTAAAATTATTGATTTGACTTTAAATGTCTTCTGGGTCACCGTTCCCCCGGGTCACTTTTCTGGTGACCCAAGAGACTGTGATGGTGACTCAGGAGACTTTATCAATACGTTTTGATAAATTTGCTTCTTTTCATGGATATATTAACTTTTTAATAGAAATTAGTAATAAATTATTACTATGTCTCTCTGAGACACTGACTATGAAGAGACTATTGAGCGAAATCAAGGCTCCGAAGTGTTCGCAAAGGACAAGTCTATTGGGTAAAGCCAGCTGACAAAGCTGAAACAGGAAGATGGCAGCATAACGTCGAGCAGAGCGGAGGTTTTAGGCGAGATCGAGAGGTTCTATGGACAGTTATACACTTCGATCGCAAAGACCGATGACAGCTTGGTAGGAGATCCAAGAGCCAAGCTGTCCCGACATTATACCGAAGATATCTCGGACATCAGTCTGTACGAGATTAGGATGGCCCTGAAGCAGCTTAAGAACAACAAGGCGCCGGGCAAAGACGGAATCACTTCAGAGCTTCTGAGAGCGGGTGGAACACCGGTACTTAAAGTCCTCCAGAAGCTCTTTAATTCCGTCTTGTCCGAGGGCATAACGCCTGACCATAGACCACATCCATACGCTGCGGCAAGTTATACAGAAGACCGAAGAGTATTACTTGCCATTATGCTTAGCGTTTGTGAACTATGAGAAAGACTTCGATTCGGTGCAAACATGGGCGGTGCTTGAGTCTCTTCAGCGATGCCATATTGACTATCGGTACATCGAAGTGTTGAAGTGTTTGTATAGTAACGCCACCATGGTCCGAGTACAGGAGCAGAGCACGAGGGCGATTCCATTGGGAAGAGGCGTAAAGCAGGGAGACGTTATCTCTCCGAAACTGTTTACTGCCGTAATGGAAGACGCCTTCAAGCTCCTGGAATGGGAAGGACTTGGCATCAACATCAACGGCGAATACATCACTCACCTTCGGTTTGCCGACGATATCGTAGTCATGGCAAAGTCGATGGAGGAACTCAGCATGATGCTCGATGACCTCAACCGAGTTTAACAACGGGTGGGCTTGAAAATGAACATGGACAAGACGAAACTTATGTCAAATGCCAATGTTGGGCCCATCCCAGTCTCTGTTGGGAACTCGGTACTCGAAGTTGTTGACTCGTACATCTACCTAGGACAAGTAGTCCAATTGGGTAGGTCCAACTTCGAGAAAGAGGTCAACCGCCGAATCCAACTCAGTTGGGCAGCGTTCGGGAAACTACGTAATGTCTTTTCGTCCGACATAACTCAGTACCTCAAGACAAAAGTTTTTAATCAATGTGTGTTACCAGTGATGACTTACGGTTCCGAAACGTGGTCTTTCACTATCGGCCTCATCTCAAAACTCAAAGTCGCTCAACGAGCTATGGAGAGGGCTATGCTCGGAGTTTCTCTACGTGATCGAATCAGAAATGAGGAGATCCGTAGACGAACTAAAGTCACCGACATAGCCCACCGGATTAGCAAGCTGAAGTGGCAATGGGCAGGCCACATTGCACGCAGAGAAGATGGCCGATGGGGTCGGAAAGTTCTCGAGTGGAGACCACGGACTAGCAAGCGTAGCGTAGGACGTCCACCCACAAGACGGACAGACGACCTTGTTAAGGTCGCCGGAAGACGCTGGATGCGGGTCGCTTCCAACCGGCACGTGGACAGTGGAGCAGTGGACGTCTTATGGCTGAGATGATGATGATGATGATGTCTCTTTGCTTATGAGCGGAAGTGGTCTAAAAACTTTGTGCAGACGCAGGTGCGTGAATTTGAAGCCAGGCGACGCACAGAGCTCGACGTTAAGCGTGACGAGCTAAAGGCCAGACCACCTGTGGCCATCACGTACAATTATATCGGAGGGGTGCTGACCTGCAGCGAATGTGGCTGCACATTTGCTGCAAAGATTGGCTACGTCAGTCACCTGAGAGCACACCAGCGACGCTCTCAGCTGTAGCATAGCAGTCGCTGTAGCCGAAAACGGCTAGGAGGAGATGATGATGATGATGATGATTTTTGAGCGTTTATGTTATTATTTATTCCTTTTGAAAACTGCGTATTTGAAATTTGGATGAGGCGAGCTTTTCTTTAGCCACTTTGGCTGTCACTATATTTTTGATGTTGATTGTACTGATTGCTGAGAATCATTTACTTTGATTTTTGTTTAATTGTTTTGATTTCTGAGTGTTTTTAGACTGATTAGACTTACTGATAAGTTAAAATGTGAAAACAGAATGACAAAATGTCTCTTGAGTCACTAAATTTGTCTCTGGAGGAACCAAAAATGTCTCTTGGATAACTAAATTTGTCTCTGGGAAAACTACGATGTCCAAAAAATTTTAGGCATGTTTTGCATTTTTCTGGAGAAGAGTGATTAATAAATGTTTTTAATTATATTTTTTTGATTATTTCGTAACATTAATATATTATTCCGATAGGTAGAATATGCATGGTTGCGGTATTTGAGTAATATAAAAACTTTTCGTACATTTTACGACATAAGTGACTCAGGAGACACTATTAGTTTTTTTTAGGAAAACCAAGAAGGGTCTCTTTAATTTTAAGTTAAAAGAAGCAAAGAGTTTATGCTCCTTTATATAATAGACGAATATGTATTTCGATTAAATGAAGTTTTATTTAATAAATCCCGGGTAACCCAGGGGACACGTTTTGAGACAGCACAACATATATAACACCAAAAGTTGTCAAAATAATAAAATTTGTGCGCGGCCCGTAATCGCATACAAAACTTTAAATGTTCTTGTACGCTAAATGTCTGAAAAATAATCATAATTAAAAAAGATTTATTTTTTCGAAAAAAATCTTTCTCCATGACATGAAAAAGTTGATCGACCCAAAAACCAAATGTAACATGAAGTTTTCTGGCGTGGTAGCTTATATCTCTACAACTCTGAAGATTAAATGCCGAACAATAGCACAAGTGTCCAAATGCGAAGACTGAAGACCGAGCTCCGCATAGAGCTGAAAACTCGGAGCGTCCGACGGGTCGTGCTTCCTACAACTTCCGAAAGTGTTATAAAAGCGAAGGCCGAAGAGAGATAATTCCTACAGGTTGGCCAAAAAATAAGTGCATTTCCGTAGCCAAGGAGGTTTTGAGATTATACTAAGCAACTTTTAGTACGAGTATGGGACCAACCCCGAAATCGCGAAAAAAAATGTATGCTCCTATAGAAAACGGACCAGCCAAAATGTATGAAACAGCCAATTTTGGGGTTGCACGTTGGCAACGGGAATACACTTTTTTTTTGGCCACCCTGTATAGTGCTTTTTAAAACACGTACATAACAATAGTAACCTAATCAATCGGTACTACAAGTACCATTGCGACTGTGTGCCAGATACAGCCTAGTCGCATTTTTTGTTTTCAGTCCGACTCACGCATGAAGCTAAAGGCACGTCTCTTCGGGACGCTTCGGGCCTTCGGCCTTATGCGGATATCGGCCTAGGGCCTTCCCAATAGCTGTCTACATCACGTTTCACTTTAACCATTGCGGCTGTGTCCCTAAAAAAACGTAACTGCATTTTTGTTCTTAAATCCGACTCACGCTTGACTCTAGATTTCTAATAGGTTTTCCTGTCATCTTTAGGTAAAGGATTATTTCGTCTATTTTTTTCAGAATTTTAGACCCAGGAGTTTCGGAGATAGAGGGGGGGGAATGGTCAATTTTTGTCTATTTTCTTGAATAACTTCTAAATTTTTTATTGTAAATTTATAAGAAAAATATATTTGAGATTCTTACAATGAGCTCTTTCGTTTGATATGTAACACGATATTGTTTTCAAAACTTTGTTTTTTAATTTTATCGTTTACCCCCCAAAAGTAGCCCCTATGTTTAAAATTCATTTGTTGACGTTACATATCCGTCTTTGGGTCACAGACTTCCATATGTGTACCAAATTTCAACTTAATTGGTTCGGTAGTTTCGGAGCAAATTGGCTGTGACAGACGGACAGACGGACAGACAGACGCACGAGTGATCCTATAAGGGTTCCGTTTTTTCCTTTTGAGGTACGAACCGATATGGCACTCATATTACTTTGATACTTAGTGTGGTGTTAAAAATGAGTGGTTCTACGGTTCAATGGAATCTACAAGATTCCATTTTCTTGCCAACACGTGACTTTGTGCCATAAAAATGCCGGCAGTTTATCGAAACATGTTACAGCGGCTACAAACAGGCCTAAACGTGTTCGCAAATGGTCGTAAAATGCAAATTCGGAAGGTCATTATCCAAAAGCCACGTATTTCGATTAATCATCCACAAATGTTACACAGACACATCACATAGGAATTCTGGTCCTGATTGTCTACTTATTGGGTTTTATAAATTCAATTTATTTTCTAACACCGCGCGAAAGAGAGAGACACCCTGTCACGTCGATAATGTCGACCATCATACTGCGTCTGCAGAGTTGTCACTTGGGTAATATGTAGCTAAGTACCAGATGTCTGGTAGCTATTTAGTTGAAAATCGCTTATGAGAGTGCTTCTTAAATGCTAAAATCCATTACGGGGTCATCCATTAATTACATCACACGTTTAGGGGGAGGGAGGGGTCAAGAAAATGTGACATATTGTGACATGGGGGAGGGGGGAGACACAAACATTGTGACGTCACTTTAACTTCATCAGTAACCGAAAATTTATTTAAATTATTTTATTCGCTGTACATTGAAATAACAAGTTTTTAAACCGGTAATCATTTTTATTCGTTTAATTTTCTTTCCTAAGCAGTTTTGGGTTATAAAATTACTAATATTTATATCGTCAAAAATATTTTGATAAAATATTAATAATACTTAGGTACTTACTTAATTCGATTTGGCGATTTCGTAGAAATAATTTGACGTCACACTAGGGGGGAGGGGTTTGCCAAATGTGACCAAGTGTGACAAGGAGGGGGGGGGGGGAGGGGTCAAAAAACCTAGAAATTCGTGTGACGTAATTAATGGATGACCCCTACAAACACAATATCAATCGTATGTTAAATTACGTAGGTAGGTAGGTACTTAATAACTATTTTAATATGTAATTAGTAATCACTTAATGAGTGGTAAGTTTTTTTTTTATCATGAGCGTTAAAATACACGATTACGTGATATCCTGCTTCGAAAGTCTAGACCACACGAGACACAGGGCCCGATTCGGATTTTGAAATCTTTTAGACATCACCAAGATACGATAACGATATGTTTAAGATCTAACCTGTCAAATTTGACATTTGCGCGATTCTGGAGATACTCTTGAACGATTTCCACAGGATATGACTTAGAGTCCTTAGAGATCTAATTCACATCTAATAGATATCTTACTCTATCTAACGTAAAAGTGACATTGGTTGCCCGATTTGCGCTGCAAAAGAGAACTAGTTGATATCTAAACTATAACGTATGGATCTAGTACGTGTCGTCTCTTGTGAATATCTTGAAGTTCGAATACGGCAGACAATAAAATCAATCTATTTCCAGTCGAGCGTATTGCGGGCTGTAGGTAACCGACCGACGATCTTGTATTTAAAATATGATAAATATAGAATATTTTCTATATGACATTTCCATATGAGATTTTTTTTTGTTTGATACTTTTGAGAGCGCGATTTTTCTGTAAGGGTTTTAGTTTTTGAACTTAATTTCAATTATTGAATTAATTTTGGGCTTAAACTTTCGTGACTATTTAGGTGTATAGTATTTATTTTATGCCGCCTAAACCGTACCTACTCTCTCCAGAAAATCAAAATATATCGGTTAGTACTTTCCGTTGACCTAGAATTATGAAATCCGGCAAGTAATATCGTCTTACACTAAAAATAGTAAAAATACAGGGAAAATCTGAAAACTATACATTTGTAGAAAAAAAAAAGTTTTACCTATTTCTACATTTTGTACGGAACTCTCAGTGGGCAAGTCCGACTCTCACTTGGCCGGTTTTATTTCCTTTTGAGGTACGGAATCCTAAAAAAGAGAATGTTTTATATTTTTATCGAGAGGAATTCATCAGAAGAAGCATACGGTATAGGTAGGTAGGTACAGTCAGCCACGAAAGTGGTCTACCACTTTTCGACTCTATCATCTGATTGATAGAGTCGAAAAGTGGTAGACCACTTTCTTGGCTGACCGTACGTAGGTACGTTACCGGTTAGTGTTACAGCCAGCCTCTATTCTATAGGTCTACCGTTTATCTGAGGTGGTCGGTAAGAAGTTATTTTGGCCATCTGAACTTGTTGGAGGCTTGGTTACATGAAACCGATTTATTATTATATTAAGTAAGTAAAAATTTAATGTATGTATAAACTAGTTTCAGTCCCAAAACTAGGGTCTGCTACTAGAAAAATCGCGCAACGACTTTACCGATCGCCAAAGATAAGTGGTAGAGCTATAGTTATTTTGTCCAGATAACTCGTTGGGCGCATTAGATATATACGCTGCGAAGCTGCGCCGGCGCGCGATCAGTACGACGCAACAGACCGACGCCGGCGCGCGTATCTATCATAACCATTAAGAGTAGTTGAGTGAGTGCGATCGGGATTCATTGAAAAGTGAGTATTATTTTGGTGTCTTATGGTGTTCAAAATAAGGTGTTACCCTATTTTCTAATTCCCCAAATATCTACAATATTGTTATAAATATGTAGGTACGTAGTAGGAGGGAAATTTTATTGTAATATTGGTAAAAATTAAATTTATCTCATAAATGACTTGTTGGGCTTCTATCAATAATATGACATTACACACATAATAATAAATATTCATCAACTTTGAGTTAATAATGTTACCAAAATAGACGATCCTAAAGCTAGGTGATAGAAGGTATACAGAACCAGAAATACCTACAGAAGTTTCTACTTTTCAATCACCTATGTAGTTTATATAAACTAGAGATGCAAAGGATAGTTGTTTGGCCTTTTACCGGATATCCGGCCTGCCCATCAGCCGAATATTCGGTATCCGGCCGCCGAATATTCGGCCGACGGAACTATACCTACATTTCGGTAGGTATTTTAGGTACGAATTTGATCAGGTTTTATATTTAATTTATTTCTAATTTTAAATTGACCTGTTTCCTAGTGAACGTTCGCGCGGACTCATTTCTAGGTTCAAAATGAGTATATGTACAAGTCAGTGGAATGTTAAATTGTTTTGAAATAATAAACGAATATAATTATGACCCTGACTGTTTCTTAAATCCGATTTTGTTTACTCCGAAATAAAGCAGTGTTACTATCCGGTATCCGGTATCCGGATAGTAAAATATTGGTCGGATAGGCCGGATACCGGATAGTAACCGAATATCCGGTGCATCTCTAATATAAACTTAAATAGGTATGTATGTATAAGTAAACATCAGATAACAAGCTGGTTGCGATATCAATAACAAATTGTTGTGGAAGGTTGGTTTTACTAAACATAAATACAGTAAATTTTATAGAGCGTAGCTTAGATTACTATCAACATTGGTACGTACAGCAAAATGCATTTCAGATACGACTACGTACCTATTATGTTTTAGTTGCTAGATGTCATTATTTTTCTTTTATTTTATGAAAAAGAACACTAGATTTTTTAATCTAACAAATCGATTGTATTGATGTAGGTATATATCTTACCCGAACAATTTTTTTTTGTTTAACTAGTAACTACTAATCATATCATATCATCATATATTTATTTGTAAACATAGGTTTTTATAGATATAATTGTACACTTAAAAAGAGTATCATTAGTGCTGGCTCTTTTAATTTTCCATTTTATCGTACCCGAAAGAAATGAACTCGTGAAGAAATAAATATGAAGTAGGCTAGTGAAATATTTTTGGAGACTAAGGTATGATATTCGTAAAAGTGCTTGAATCGCTATACCTACTCAGCTTTGTCGCTTAGAATTAGAAACATTTTTTTTTGGCCCAGGTACAACTTTGATAAACAAAAGCTTTTTCCACATTTGTTTCTAAGCATGACAGAGTTTAAAATTAGTTGATTGTGACAGTGTTGCTATTTACAAACGATACCAAAAGATGAATGGCCATTGACTCATAATAAGTGAATATTTAACATTTTTAACTTTATGTTGGGAAATAACTGGAAGGAAAGAGGCCACGGACGCTGCGCTGAGTTTTGCAAGGAATTATACGAGCCGTTTCGAAATTTTGAATCTTTTGAGATGTGTTTTTTAAATTGCTGAAAAACTCCATACGAAAAGGAAAATGGTGAACAAATTGTGAGTCCTAGACAAAAGAATATTACCTATTATAACTTGTAATTTCTTTTGTTTAAATAAAAACTTCGTATAATGGTGATTACACCAACAGACTTAAACAGACAAAAGAAAGCGACGTATTTTGTCTGTTGAAACTCCCTTTTCCATTATTATACAACACTTTAGTGAATTTTAATGAATTCGGCCAATCACCACACGTGTCAACGCGGGCATAAGACAAAACAAAACAATACCTATGATTCGGTTAGATTGTGTTTCATGCAGAGGGGCAGGGATGCTAGTGTGCGTAAAGCTCCATAGCCTAAGGTATCATACTACATTCATAAAATAGCCTAAGGTATCATACTACATTCATAAAAGGCTGGCTATAATTAGTTTTTCAAAAAACACAATTTGACCGAATCACTAGAATAAAAGACTTCAACGAGCGCTTGGCCGTTGATATTTCACTCAATTATTTGGGCATTCTGGGCTCAGCATTGTGATAAGGTACCATAGTGAGAAATATAACATTTCATCGGTGCAAGCTGTTAAGAAGAAATAACGTGATTCTTGAACTTTCACTGATAAACTTTGGTTTTTGGTTTTCTTCTTCTTCCTTGTGTTATCTCGGCATTTTGCCACGGCTCATGGGAGCCGCTTGACAACTTATCCCAAGAATTGACGTAGGGACTAGTTTTTACGAAAGCGACTGCCGTCTGACCTTCCAATCCAGAGGGGAAACTAGGTCTTATCGGGATTAGTCCGGTTCCTTCACCGAAAAGCAACTGGTAAATATTAAATGATATTTCGTACAATAGTTCCGAAAAACTCAAATATACGAGCCGGGGTTTGAACCCGCGACCTTCGGATTGAAAGTCGCATGCTTTTAACGCTAGGCCACCAGCGCTTTGGTTTTACTAATTTTAAATTAAAGGAGAAATTCCCCGCTTCGGGCAGCATTTACTCGCGATCTTTCGGAACTCCGTTTCGTTCACAAAAGTATTAGCTTAGTACAGTCGCCATCTAATACATCGGATTAATCGCGCGATAACTGTCTACCATACCGCCCGTACGATAAATTGATACGCCTCAGCATCAGAAGTTGTCAAGTGTCAAGGCAAATGAGAAATGAAGCAACCGCGCAGACCCCGCTACAGATACGCCGAGTATCGCGCGATTAGAGCTGTGATCCTTGTACCAATTAGAGCGTTGACACTACTAATTATTAATATTTATATGGAATTAGCTTGGAATGAATGATTATGACTGATAAAAACTAGCTTATATCATTCACCGGGCCTCAAATTATCTCTATGTACCTACACTAAATTTCATCTAAATCAGTTCAGAGGTTTTAAGCACGAAAGAACAAGTGATCCATTGCTATTGTCAACCTTACGTCAAACCGCAGTCAAATGTTTACTAATAAGGTCATACACATTTTATTGTATGATTAACCCGTTCGTGTCTTTCCTGTATGTGTATATGTATATAGCAAAGTTAAGAGAATCATAAGCAAAGTTTTACGCTACACCTTTATGTACAGACGAGATACATTTTTTAGTAGGTACTTGAGACTCAAATGAGAGAAATATGATATAAATGTAGGTAGCCGGGATTTGCATAGTTTTTTCCACAGAAGGGACCTTTTCCTGAAACTTGTTTGATTATTTGACTTGAGGACGTCTAAAAGTTCCTAATAACCACACGACATCAGGTTTCCATTTTTTAGGTTTTTTAGCTAACGAAATGGCATGGCTATATAAATAAATACGCTGACGTAAATGGGATTTCGAAGTGCAATTAACTTCAAAGAAAATGACAAGATCCAGTTCTTGAATGTTTATTAATAAACTCACATATTATTTCCCAGAAATCGTGCTTCTGAGATATAGGTATAGAATAAGTAGGAAATACCCGATTGAGTTTGCGGTCTGATTAATAGGTACTATGTATATTACTGCACCTGACTGCCTCGACATACAAATCCGTTATTTGCAATTTAATTTTATGAAATTTCTATGAAGATGGAGGATGAAGGCAATTTTAACCTTACTGATCGTTGTATTTATGGTTTGAAAACCATAAAACATCCTACAGATGTTGTTCTTAAATGGTACCTATCCATTGTTAAATAATAGTTGGGAACACTGAATGTAATTTGAAGGATTTACTTTCAGTATTTATTACAGATTTAGTACAGACAATCAGTAAAGATTTACAAAAAGAAATGTTTGTACTGCAAAACATTGATTACTTTATGTAAATTTAAAAACTATAGGTATCTGACCTGACATCGACGAAAGGTTGAGTTTTGCCTGATCTTTGGAAAAGTTTTCATTTGAATTCTACGCATGAGTTTAACTATGTACTTCGTTCTCCGATAGGAAATTTTAAACAAGACAAGATGACATGTATTTATAAATGTAACGAAACTTTAGTTATGAAACTCCATTCGCATGCTTTTGACAGAGAACATTTCATATTTTCATGCACCATAAATTTGCAAAACTGCATGTAAAGTTGTAGACGATAGTTTTGCCACATTGTCTAACTATACCTAAATAATATCACTATTCGCGGAGCCATACAATGCGCGCTAATGAAATGTATGGTCACGGCGCCAGCCATTATTGCCGATATGTGAGTTGGGTACCGGACGCCGCATTTGCCTCGGAAAATAACTGGTGAGCAGAATGCCGGTAAAACCCATCGACTAACGAGTAAAACTTTGGGTTAAGTACCTAAACTTTGTTGACGCAAGGCACTTTTCTTTTTTATGCACGACAAACGTAAATGGAATAGTTTGGTCTGGGTGACAACATGTTTACATACTTACATGTACATTGTACAAGGAGTATAACTTGACATAGAGACGTGAATCTTGTATGCCCTCTACACTATCGTGCCCGTCAATCATCGCCGATAGTGTAGAGGAGACATTGAAAACACTTAATTAGAACGTTTGGGTATATTTTACCCGTGTGTAAAAAAAGTTATTTATAATTAATATAATAATATTTATCTATTAATTTAAACATATACCTAAATATTTATTTATATTTACATAGGTCCTATAATATACACACATTGACTAAATGTAAATGTATACCTATAGTTACTTGTAATTTTAACATGAAATCGCGATTAGAATGGGATTGAACACAATACATAAATGAAATGACATTGCCAATTGTAAAGAATGCAAATAAATTAATTCACTTCATTTCTGTGTTCCCTTAGGCATGACCATCCATTAATTACGTCACACGAATTTCTAGGTTTTTTGACCCCTCCCCTCCTCCTTGTCACACTAGGTCACATTTGGCAAACCCCTCCCCCCTAGTGTGACGTCACATTTTTTCTACGGAATCACCAAATCGAATTATTAAGTACCTAAGTATTATTAATATTTTTATCAAAATATTTTTGACGATACAAATATTAGTAATTTTATAACCCAAAACTGTTTAGGAAAGAAAATTAAACGAATAAAAACGATTATCGTTTTAAAAACTTGTTATTTAAATGTACAGCGAATAAAATAATTTAAATAAATTTTCGGTTACTGATGGTGATGAAGTTAATGTGACGTCACAAAGTTTGTGTCTCCCCCCTCCCCCATGTCACAATATGTCACATTTTCTTGACCCCCTCCCTCCCCCTAAACGTGTGATGTAATGAATGGATGACCCCTATTACATTAATTAAGTAAAATACAAATAAGTGTTATACACGGTGTAACATGAGTAAACCGAATAATTTTAACAGTATATTCCTGATCATATTTAGAGACAAAAATGTTCTATAAACTTTTTTGAAATTCGCCTAGTTTCAGAGATATTATTAATTTAAAAAAAAAACTACTTTTTATTGTTACATAGTGTAAAAGGCCTTTTTGATGGTGATGTTGCTGCTATGGGACGTAGTCTAAATATCCTTATTGATAGATGTCAAAAAGTGACAAGTAACACATTGCAAAAAGTTGGTTTTACGAAAAAAAAATGTAAAAATCAATTTTAAGTGACAAGTTTACCAATAACATTTATTTTTTATGTACAAATACATTCAAAAAAACGAATAAACAAAACAAAAAAAAAATTTTTTTTGGCGAAATTGACCTAAACTCATATTACATTTTTTACTTCTTTTGACCTCAGAAATGCGTGGTTAAAATTATTCGGTTTCATCATGATACACCGTGTATGTAATTTAAGTTTTTGTAACATATCCGATTATCAATCACTAGAGCGGTCTATTATTATTGCTTCAAATAAAGTTAATCAAACAAATAAATATTTATATTTGACAAGATATTGTATGTACTTACTATCTTAATGAAAATTTCACGGATAATTATAAAATTTATAAGTACTGTTGTGCTAGGCTGCTAGCGGTACTTTCGAATTCGGCCCATCCCATTCTCATTTCGGACGAATACCTAATACTCGTATCGTGATCGGTGTTCGTGCATTGAAGACGGTAGACGTAATTAAATTTAATAACTTACAATTTTATACATTGTAGTTTTTTTTTTAACTTTGTACTAAATGGTGCCCATAGGAAATAGTATGGAACGCTCATTTGTTTGCATAGAAAATGTATGTGCCGTTGTGCCGTAGTAAATACCAACCTACTTTTTTAGTAAAAAAAACCAGACTGCTTTATTTTATCGAGACGGTAAAACGTGTCATTGCCATGGATGCCCACAGTAAAGTATAAAAAAAGGATCAATTAGCGCTGGCACCTTTTTTATGCTTTTTTTACGTTATAGAAACTAGACCGCAGATATTGTCTGAGAATAAAAACCGCATCAAATAATAGTTACGTTTTTATATACCTACGTTTTAAAGTAAATCAAATTAAAAATGAGTCGCTCCAAGCGTCGATAGCACTAGCTAAGATTCTTTTTTGTTTTGGAACAGACCGTTCTGCCGCTAATTGTGATGCAAACATCCTGCATTGTGGTTGAGTTAATAATATACGTGAATCAATTATTATAAATTAACTATAATTACTCGGGATAACTTAAATTTGGTTGCAAATAAAGGCAGCGATGTTTGTCATTGCAATATAATAATTATGTACCTACACAATAACAACTATTAAATGACTAATGAATGACTATTTCTCTAAAAACCGGTTACACTAGCACCAAACCGTTTCTTACTAATTTCGTCGCTTTACGACCTATCAAACATGTATTATTTTATTTGTCAACCGAAAATTATATCACCTAGCTTTCTTCTGACCACTTACCAGCAATCTACTGGATGAAAAACCGGACCTCTCGGCTCGATTCGGGAAATTAATTAGAGACTCACTAGATATGAAATAGTAAAGATATGTGACGTTCCATTGCAAAAGGTACCTTATGGCAGCTATTCGGGAAATGAATTAGAGATTCACTAGATATGAAATAGTGAAGATAATATTTATCTTTACTATATCGTATCTAGTTTATCTCTAATTCATTTCCCGAATCGCGCCGTCTGTTTAATAAAACGGTAGGAATCGACACGGCAGACGGTAGCTCGGTAGCAAGATTGTAATATTAGACATTTCAATTGACACTTTTTGTTGACCAAAGTGATTTGATTCCCGTGATAACGTTTATTAAATTTCACTTTTTTATAATTCTTAAGAGAAATGACATACATAAAATAATGTAACTATATTGTCTAGTAACTAGCTAATGTAGGTCTAATTTTGAGTTTCCACCACCATCATGCATGCGGTCATATCTGTTTATTTTTTAGTTGCTTAAGTAGGCGCGAATTATGTCACTTTAACTACTATTACGCGTGGGAAGAGTGCAGCATAAAAAAGTATTATGATTATTTTATACCTATTTAAAACAGTTTTTTGTTTCCTGTTTTCGAGAGTGTATTGACGTCAAATGTGTATAAATAAGGAAAACAGCAGTATTTTGGTACCAAAGTAGGCACCTACTATATATGTAGTTAAGTGTAAAGGTACTTATTTATAGTTTTATGAGCTAAAATACCCACGTAATATCTTATTAAATAAGAGAAGTATAAACTTTATACAATTACAGGTATAATGTGAGAAAGTAGGTATAATATTTTATGCCGTATATGTAGGGTTTGCACGACGGATCCGAAATGTATGGGAAGATCCGCGGATCCGGATAATTTCATACATTTCGGATCCGGATTGCAAACCCTACGTATATGACATATTAGGCACGCTTTAAAGCTTCAAGTGTTATACTTTATGGGCACTTAGTAACTGTGTTGTTGCCGTTCAAATTGATCAGATATTGCGAGTTCAATTCAGTTGTGGGTTGTGGGAGTGACATAGCCTCCTGACGACCGGGTATTAAACTTTGTCAATTTAAATTCAACTATTGACACAGTCAAAATTTAATTGAGGTCTAATACTATGTGTAAGACGATGGTCGACAGGAGGATAATAGAGTAGCATTTAAAATTTGGAAAAAGTGTAAGTACTTACATCAATTTCCTGTTGCCAAAATTATCGAAAATGTATAAGAACTATCTCTGTATTATTTCTAATTTAATTTTTATTATTTGTTGTAAGCGGTAAGCGAAACATAATCATGATAAATTTTCAACTGATATTTACTTATTCATGTCATGACTTACAGCCCACTGAGATACAGATTGACAGACACCACATGGTTGGTTTGTAACTTTCCGCGTTATGATAAGATTTTCTTGGTCTAACTCTAGTAAGAAATATCTCAGACCATACGTAATAATTGTCGGCCGAAGCCAAGCCGAGGTTGACAAACACGTAATCCTGATGCTTTCTTATTTACTGCCCGAGGTTTGTATACTATTTTTAGGGTTCCGTACCCAAAGGGTAAAACGGGACCCTATTACTAAGACTTCGCTGTCCGTCCGTCCGTCCGTCTGTCACCAGGCTGTATGTCACGAACCGTGATAGCTAGACAGTTGAAATTTTCACAGATGATGTATTTCTGTTGCCGCTATAACAACAAATACTAAAAACAGAATAAAATAAAGATTTAAGTGGGGCTCCCATACAGCAAACGTGATTTTTGACCAAAGTTAAGCAACGTCGGGCGTGGTCAGTACTTGGACGGATGACCGTTTCCTTTTTGCATTTTTTCCGTATTTTTTTGCTTTATGGTACGGAACCCGTCGTGCGCGAGTCCGACTCGCACTTGCCCGGTTTTTTTGTCCGACGGAGCCGGAAAGCGGCAACTTCGTTTAGCGAGATAGGGCTACTACTTAATAAAATAAATGCTAATTAAATCGCAGTCAATCAATTCATTATATCATCAGTGTCATCACTGTTGCGTATTGCCAAAACTAGTTGAACCTGACAGGATAGTTATTTGACCGGTTATCTTAGCCTTGAGTAGAAGCGAGTTTTTGATAGTTTTTAAAACAAATGGCGGTGACAAAGGTTATTTTATAAACTGGTTAGGTACCTAAAACATTCATATCCGCATTGCTAACATTTTATGTACCTATATCAATATACCTTATCTATTCTGCCGTCGCCATCTTGCCATTTTATCATACTCGCTTACTATTAAACGTTTTACTTCCAAAAATACAGGTTACACAACTATTCGCTTTATATTGCGGGAAACCAGGTAACTTAAATTTTAAAATTTTCCCAGTATGATATATTTTTATTATTGTAGTGCATTCATAGACATACGCAGAGGCCTATAGCTATTTCCGGCTAGGCCCCTAGAGACCACAATTTATCGTTTTGAAGTAAGTATCAATTTTTAGAAAATGTGGTTATGAGAAACACCGGCGTTATCGATGGAGCCGTCGTATTACTCAAAGGTTGACTACCTATACACGTGGCAACTGGTTAGTGGCTACGTATAAGAAGATTAAAAGCAGATTACTTTCTATTCTATGGAAATTTCCATGCACGCTCACAGCAGTGTCCACTCATGTCCAGTTACTTTGGCCCTGGAGTGTAACTCCAAACTCGCTATTAACCGCGTTACTAACATATGTTTTATTAATATACCATTGCACCATTGCATTTAGCATTGAAATTTACTTTCTATGGAAATTTCCATTCCGTGCAGCATACAATTTTTTAACTCGTTATTAAAATACCTATGGAAAAATCGATTGGTTATGTTTAAGGTTACAGACCATATATTTAACAAGACGCAGTAAATCCGTGTGATTTCTATGGGTTCAATTCTTTCTATCAGATATTTGTTGCGTGTTTGTTTGACCAAAAGAACCTAATGGCTGCAAGTTTTCCTATGTGTAGAGTATTACGCATGAAAATGTAGTTTAACTATTCGGTAAAGTTTGATAAATTTTTCGGGTCCCTTTGGTATTTAAATTGTCATGTGGTAGAGGCACACTAAAAATGAAAAAAGCTTTTTAGCTTTACGTACCTAAACGTTAAGGTTAGCGGATAAATTACGAAAATCTGTTAAATATTGTTACAAAAGCCAATAATCTACACGATTACAGTCATGTTATTTCTGAATTCAATACTTCTAAAAACACTTGACATTATTCCGATTTTCGTCACACTTGATATTTGACAGGCAACCCTTAAAATATAGAGATTAGTACACTTTGCCACGTCAAAATCGATACAAATAGTTATCTCGGCACATATATGAGCTGTTTAATTGTTAGCATTCTTGTAGCATTGTTATACAGAGTGCATTTACATTCGGGTCAGGTACAAGGTCTCATGTCTGATGACGCACCACACTCCTTAAACTCGAGTTGTGATACTTGCGATGTTAAATTACGCTCAAAGACTTTAATTGATGAGGTATTTGTAGCAACAGCACCAATCTTAAGACATTTAAGAGAAAATTAGGAGTATTTTTGATAATGCACTGATACCTTTAAAATTTTTAAAGGTTAATTGTCCTATATGTCTTTTATATTTTCGACTTGTTTAATGAAATATACTGCAACCTTTAACATAATTAACAAACTAAAACTATGATCTTTTTCTAGTCCTGGCCAGTATGGCGCCATTTCTTTTAAACTATTTTTTTAGATAGATATTAATGAAACATCAAACTTAAGCAGCTTTATCTATGCCTCTTGTTTATGATACCTACCTAAAATTTTACAAGGACTTAAAATTGATATTAAATACAATCTGATAGTTGATCGCTGATTGTACCAATGCACTTTAATTACATCTGATCACTGTCGCAATGTCTACCACATTTACGTTCATAACTGCATTTATTTATTTTTAGGTATTACTATGCAGTATGCAGTTAGCATAGATATTCTAGTTAATCTCAGTTGGTATATTGTTTCTTTTGTCTCAATAAATGTTCTTTGTTGCTAGGTTATGTTAATAACGGAAGTGTGAAGGTAACAATAAAGTACATAACAAGTACATGTCTAAACATAATAATTATAGGTACTATACGTAGTTAAAGTAATGTATTCAAAAACGTGACGTGCAAGTGCTCAAATCACTCATAAGTTTATTTAATTTGATATCAACCGGATAAAATATTAGTTCGGTCAACATTTAAGTTTCCTTAACCGGAATATTTGTCGGTCGTCGTGTACTTAGAGCCAATATTTGAGCCAGCGAAGTAACCTTGCAACCTTACATCTGCATAGAGTAACAATTAGGGCTCCAATGCCCTATATATACTTATAAAATATGTACTTATATAAAGAAGTCTAAGCCGTAGCCAAGATGAAAAGGTATCGGCAAACACCAAACGAAGAGTCATTTCTTTAGCTCTTTTCGTATAATCTTCAATATTGTGTTTATAATTTCAGGATGCCGGACCAAGAGTTTGACCATGAGAGGGATCTCCTCGCGTTTAAAGACTGGCTTGTGAAGCAGCCCCATCTACCTCATGAAGTCGGTAAGAATATTTCATAAATTTTAATTAAATACATATTTCCAAGTAATAAGGTAAGGCGGGGTAAGGTAAGACTATCACTTGTATGGAATCCTCATACTGTTTGTCTTGCCCCGACCCTTGGTCGAAACCCAGAGTCTGAAATAATACTTTTATTTAATTGATTAACCTCTAGCCGCCCAGAGACCTATAAAAAGGTCTCCTGTTCCATTCTAATTTGAACTTTGTGTTGACAAAACAAAATTTCATTTTGCTTGGCAAGGTTTGAAGTATGGGCGGCTAGAGGATAAGATAAACTTACAGACTTACTCAAAGCGCTGCTGTGCAGCATTGCCGCCGACTGTAATAATATATTGTTACAGAAAATCCAAACCAGTATTGACATTTCCTGAAGCATACGAGTCGGCAGCAATGCTGCAGCAACATATATACATAACTCCTAATTTTGAGGCAGTCGTGTAAAATGTAAAGTGGCATTCCTTACATAGCCTACTAGCCTAGTCGGTAATGACCCTGCCTAAAAACAAACATTTGTATGCTTATCACAAATATATGTTCCTGAGTTATGGATGTTTTCTATGTATATGTAGATCGTCGTCTAATACCTACAACACAAGCCTTATTGAGCTTACTGTGGGACTAGGTCGATTTGAGTGAAATTGGCAACTGGTCGGTTTGAATATCACGTGCATTGCGCGCAATGTTCACCAATGATTAACATAATGTTAACAGGTGACGTAAGCACATTAGGA
The DNA here is from genome assembly GCF_963556715.1 of Cydia fagiglandana. NCBI lineage: Eukaryota > Metazoa > Arthropoda > Insecta > Lepidoptera > Tortricidae > Cydia > Cydia fagiglandana. Next base: position 18,402,997 of record NC_085943.1, read on the forward strand.
CAGAGAAGCTTAAGTGCGTTCACCTGCAAGACCGCGAGTGTTGAGTAAATGTCAGAATATATTTCGCATTTATTTTATAGACACTTCCAATTTCCTCCGGTACTTAAGTACTTATCTCGAGAAATTGTGTCAATTATCGATTTTGCTTAGCTACAGGATTATGATTTTAGCAGTACACCTCTGTACCTAAAGTAGTGTGCAAAATAGTGGCAGTGTACTTTGAAGCAAGTAAGTATCTTGAGTAAATAATTTGTAAGATTACGATAAAGACAGTCATGGTTAGTCGTGGGAGGCACAGCGTCATCAAACAAACCAAGTACTTAGTCGGTCGAAAATCAACAACAAAATCCGAATGTGATTGAAGGGGCCATTAGTAGGTACACTCAACGATGAAGAACATCGTAGGTATATAAAAGATTCATACTATCTGAAGATGGGTGTAGAGTAAGTAGATGTAAAGCTGAGATTAAAAATAATGGGCAAGAAAATTCAAATTTATACACTATTGTACCTGTGTATATTTTTCATTGGGTTTTGAAAAGATTAAAGGTGTAAAGGGTGTAAGCTTGAAGAGGTGAGGCGACGTGAAATATGATAGAGCTGTTTCAAACTTTATGACAATACCTTAACCTTAGTTTTCCAGTTTTATAAGAATTTCTGCCAGGAAATAAAGTAAATATTTTTTAGTTCCAATATTATTTTAGTAAAATTTACAGTTAATTTAGAATTAGTGTTAAATAATGCAAAAGAATAATAAACAAAATTCCAATTATCTATCTATCTATCTTTATATTGCATTGCACACCACTGTAGGTTATAGTCGCACCAATAAAAGTCTGCAGCGGATTTGATAGCCTACACAGTGTAAGTGTTATGTATGGTACGTCATAATTTCATAGAAGTTTGACGTTTGAAATGACACTTGCACTGCGTGGGCTATCAAAATCGCTGCAGACTATTTACGGTCTGACTCTACAAGTAAGTGCCGGTACACAACAAAGGCTCTTTTTTATTTACTTACAAAAACGGAGGTTGTATATGAAAAAGTTCATCCGGTTTAAGTTTTTAAATTTAAGTACCTATTTAGAAAATGTGCAGTCAACTTGTATCTTGTATTGTCGGATCTTTTAAGACTTTATTTTTTCGTGTTACTAACTAAACTAACTTCTCCGAGACTACGGGGACAACGCTATCCTCGAAACGTCAGAGGTAAATGTAAAAATTAATTTTACGCTATGAAGTTTCATTTTAGTCAATATTTTGAGTAAAATGGGACTCAATCACATAGTAAACTAATCTTCTTCTTCTTCCTGGCGTTATCCCGGCATTTTGCCACGGCTCATGGGAGCCTGGGGTCCGCTTGACAACTAATCCCATGATTTGACGTAGGCACTAGTTTTTACGAAAGCGACTGCCATCTGACCTTCCAACCCAGACGGGAAACTAGGCCTTATTGGGATTAGTCCGGTTTCCTCACGATGTTTTCCTTCACCGAAAAGCGACTGGCAAATATCAAATGATATTTCGTACATAAGTTTCGAAAAACTCATTGGTACGAGCCGGGGTTTGAACCCGCGACCTCCAGATTGAAAGTCGCACGCTCTTAGAGGTCGCGTTGTACAGAAATTACCTGATCTTAATTGACCCCAGAGGCCCAGACAATAACTCTTTTATAACCTGCGTCATAGGGACGGTATTTAATTTCTTTCGATATGACTTACTGTGTTAATTGCATGACTCAATCGACAATGATGAGTTGTTGTCATCGAAAACACAACTTTATTGTAACGACGTTAGGTCTCTTATGGTCAGTAATTAGGTAAGTGTTTTGGAATTGCGAAGATGTTTCTATCGAAACTTAAGTGTTTATTGCTTTGTCAATTAAGGTAGAGACGGAAAGAATAATGTTTTCGATGTTATGTGTTAGTAGTTTATAGATGTATTGTTAATTATCAGATTTTATGGTCCATGCGTGCAATTTGCGAATTATTATGATTTCTAGCACCGGTAGCTGTTTTAATAGTACGTAAAAACATTAAATGTACGAATAATGTTAAAACAAAATACTAAAAGTATTCACACACCTACACTTTAAACCGCTAATTTATGCAGTAAATATTTGTGAGACAAAACAAACACAACAGTTTTAGCCTTGTTACATTGTAAACAGATGGGTTAAGTACTTTTCCATTTTCGACGCTTTACAAAGTCACTATGGCATAATATACATACTAAATGCATTAAGACACATAGGTATTTTATATGTAGAATCTTAGTACAAACTAGCGGCGGTTATGACTATGACTGCAATTTATATAAAATGTGGAAACTACATGTCTTAATCTTAAGCAATATCTCATAAATTTTTTGTAAGACTCAAGTCCTCAGAACTACACAAAACAATAGTGACAGCTGACTTTTATTAACGACGGCGACGTGGTCGCATCATATATCGATCCAGCTATGACATAACCTAATAATCGCCTAAGCCAGCGGTCGGCAACCTTTTAGCACCCAAGGGCCACATGTAGTTACCGAAGATGACGCGGGAGTATTAGATGATCTGTGACGCGGGCCACACTTTGTTAAAATTTATGACTTTATCAGGCATTGTTGTTTGTCAATATTACATACAAAATATCCAGGGAGGCTCGCGGGCCGCAGGTGAGAGGTTCGCGGGTCGCATGCGGCCCGCGGGCCGCCTGTTGCCGACCGCTGCAGGCCATGAACAATTCAGGCCCTTATACAATTATTTCTCCCTTCCAGACGAGATCCTGCTCCGCCGTTTCCTACACAGCTGCCGCTACAGCATCGAGCGGGCGAAGCGCACTCTCGACCTATTCTTCACCATCCGCTCCAATGCCCCTGAGCTGTTCTGTAAGAGAGACCCATGGGCACCAGAGATAAGACGCGTCTTTGAAATCACGTAAGTTTTAGTTTGAGAGCATTTAATTTAGTTTAGGAAGTTTCCATAAAGATAACGACGAGGTTAAGTTAAGGCACCGTAAAAGTATAAAACTTTGCCCTTTAACATAACTTTGTCCATCGCGTCATAGTTCAGTAAAAGCGAAATAACTTCAAAGTAGTTACAGATACATTTTCTTCAGAAAGTGTACTGTCTGTAACTACTTTAAAGTTATTTATTTCGCTTCACTTTCTTCAGAAAGTGTATCTGTAACTAATGTTAACTACATTTAAGTTATTTCGCGTTTACTGAACTGTGACGCGGTGGGCAAAGTTATGTTACAGGGAAAAGTTTTATACATATACAGTAGGTCATAAAGTTTGAAACGGCTCTATCATATTTCACGTCGCCTTCACCTCTTCAAACCTACACCCTTTTCCTGTGATCTTGACCCTTTTTACATTGAGAAACTTGTATTTTATTAATATTTTCTTTGCCATGTAGGTACAGCGAGCTGTAAAATTGCATGGATATATTATGAATGAATTGATATATTTTGCGGCTGGGTATACACAACCTTGGTTAGGGCTGCCATCCGTCCGGGTTTCCCCGGATTTGTCAAAGTTTGGAGGCCGTCCGGGGGGGGTTTTCAAAAAGTGTCCGGGGAAAACCAGGACACTTTTATTGTGAGGAAACACCGAATTGAATTTAATTATTTGCCGGTATTATTGTGTACAACGTAGGTAAATACATGTCCCGGGAAAAATGCGATTTACGCCAAATGTCCGGGATTTATTAAGTCTTTATCCGGGTTCGGCGATTTTAGAGATGGCAGCCCTACCCTTGGTAAACGTAAGATAATATTACCTACAGGCAATTCGCATGCATGTGAAAACGCCTGCCGGGGATACAATGACATGAACGATATTAAGTATTTACGTTTTTGCGTTCATCAAGGCCTTGATGATTCCGCCAATGTCGAGGTTGAATAAACACAGACAGTATGATGACTTAATTCACCGCGATGCGTTGAAGTAGTAGTTTGATATTGGTTGTATCTACAAACAGAACACTTCACACATCAAGTTTATGCTCGTTATGCTAACCGGTGTCATTGGTTTTATAAAAAAAATTTAAAAACGATTTTATTTCGGGTATTTTAGCTTTAAGTACTTTCACTGTGCAACAACAATAATACTTATGCCAAATTTGATTTAAGTACAAAATGTTTTTAAGAATATGTAATTCTCTAGATTTTGCTTCTGAAGTCTATCCTGGAATATTTGCTGTCAATCTGTTTCTTAATCCACTTAGATCCATCACCCAACTGAGTACAGCGGATAGAAAATTGGTTGAACACCCTAAATTTATCAACTTACCTGCAGTAACAATAGTTTTATTTATATCTTCACAGAGACCTGTTGCCTCTTCCCAACAAGACAAAAGAAAACCACCGGATTTTCATCTACCGCCTCAACAACCCCGACCTGGACCTGTTCACATTCGTGGACGCCGTGAAGACTTTCTTCATGCTGGCTGACACCAGGCTGACGGAAGACGATGATATCCCGGCTGGAGAGATACCCATATTCGACGCCGCCAACGTTTCCTTGAAGTTCATCGGCAAAGTGAACTTGTCTGTGCTACGGAAATATATGATGTATACACAGGTGAGTTTAAACTACTACTGTACCATCGCCCACACTGTTAACTATACATCGGTGGACTTCTTTTGTAATAAGGTCCACCGATGTATGTACAGTTAGGAGTGTTGCTGTTTGTACGAGCGTTTCATTATACATATTTAATCTGATAAACCCGTACACAGTATTTAACAAAACAATTTCGTCGTTCGCCGAACGTTGTTAAATGAATAGTGATAATTTTTTTAGAGTGGTGGTGTTAATTCCACTGTGTGTACCTACCTTATCATGATTTACACTGCGAATTAATACCTATATCAAAGTTTTTACAGTTCTCAAAAAAAATCAAATACCTATTACATTCATGCCCAATCTGATCTAAGTATGAGACTAAAAGTATAACTAGACTAAAAGTATATTGTAGGTAGTCTAACTAGTATATTGGAATTTCAATCACCTGAATCGTCTTGAACCACCTTAAAGTTCCCTTTTACAAAATCTCCAAGAACTCCTTTTTTCCCTGTTTATCCCCTGTGCTGCAACATTGCATGTGACCGTATTTTTTTTTCATGTGGGGTACTTTCATTTAGTAACTGTTTATCACTACTTATCTGTTGATTTTCAGGAAGCAATGCCCATCAGACTGAAGCAGGTCCATGTGATCAACGCGCCGTCCTACATCAACAAGATTCACGCCATCTGCAAACCCTTCCTCAAGGCAGAGGTCGCTAAATTGGTGAGTTTTCAACACGGCATGGTCAAGGTGGTAGATAACTACAGTGTTTCCTATACGCCGAAATAATGGTAGGTAGTGAAATTGTATACACAGTTCAATATCATTTTTCAGTAAATGTACTTGGCAACAGCACAGACAGTAGAAGTCAAACTTCTAAAACAACTTTAGTCACACCAAGAAAAGACTGCATCGGATTTGATAGCCCACGCAGTGCAAGTGTTATTTTAAATGTCAAACTTCTATGAAATTATGACGTATAAATAACACTTGCACTGCGTGGGCTATCAAATCCATTGCAGACTTTTCTTGATCCGACTCTAGGACGTTGTTAATAGTGACATTATATTTTGACATCACATTGTTAGGTACTTAGTACTTGCCTATGGTATATAATGTACACCTACTACTTTACAATAGGTCAAATTAAAGAACATCATCGTAACGTTAACATAACTTTGTTCTTAGCGATCTTGTAGTATGTGTTGATTGATGATGTTACAGTGAAACAATACGATGTTTATTTGAATGTAAAACGATGAAAACACTGAATGTTAATGTAAAAATAAAAACATTGTGCCTTTCAGATAAAGTTCCACGAACCAAAGTCAGAGACACTCTACAAGGACGTGCCACGAGAGCTCTTACCCGAAGAATTTGGCGGTAACGCGGGCACCATCGAGCAGATCAAGAGGCACTGGATCAAAAAGATTGAGGCCAAGAGGTAAAACTTTTTCTCCTCAGACAAAGTTTCAAGGGAAGTCGGAGACCCTCTATAAAGACTTGTCATGGGAGCGGCTGCATTTGAAGTTCCGTGGTAACGCGGGCACCATCGAGCAGATCAAGAGACACTGGATCAAAAAGATTGAGGCCAAGAGGTAAAACTTTTTCTCCTCAGACAAAGTTTCAAGGGAAGTCGGAGACCCTCTATAAAGACTTGTCATGGGAGCGGCTGCTTTTGAAGTTCGGTGGTAACGCGGGCACCATCGAGCAGATCAAGAGACACTGGATCAAAAAGATTGAGGCCAAGAGGTAAAACTTTTTCTCCTCAGACAAAGTTTCAAGAGAAGTCGGAGACCCTCTATAAAGACTTGTCATGGGAGCGGCTGCTTTTGAAGTTCGGTGGTAACGCGGGCACCATCGAGCAGATCAAGAGACACTGGATCAAAAAGATTGAGGCCAAGAGGTAAAACTTTTTCTCCTCAGACAAAGTTTCAAGGGAAGTCGGAGACCCTCTATAAAGACTTGTCATGGGAGCGGCTGCTTTTGAAGTTCGGTGGTAACGCGGGCACCATCGAGCAGATCAAGAGACACTGGATCAAAAAGATTGAGGCCAAGAGGTAAAACTTTTTCTCCTCAGACAAAGTTTCAAGAGAAGTCGGAGACCCTCTATAAAGACTTGTCATGGGAGCGGCTGCTTTTGAAGTTCGGTGGTAACGCGGGCACCATCGAGCAGATCAAGAGACACTGGATCAAAAAGATTGAGGCCAAGAGGTAAAACTTTTTCTCCTCAGACAAAGTTTCAAGGGAAGTCGGAGACCCTCTATAAAGACTTGTCATGGGAGCGGCTGCTTTTGAAGTTCGGTGGTAACGCGGGCACCATCGAGCAGATCAAGAGACACTGGATCAAAAAGATTGAGGCCAAGAGGTAAATACCATTGTCTCTTCAGCCTTTTACAATATATAGGACTCAAATTAAGCAACATACTCGTAGGAGAAAGAAGGTTAAAGTCAAGAGGCAAGTAATTTAAATCTCCTCAGACCAAGTCGGGTATCCTCTATCTATCTATAGTTCGTTTTTTTATCATTAGAAATAAGGTAAATAATCTTGACGTGTCTTTTTATTGAAAGACACATTTTAAAAACAAGTCACGGTAAATATATAACAATTATGAATCTAATACGATCATTTCATATTCTTCTGCTTTCATAAGTAATAGTTACTGATTTTTAAAGAGCATTCTTCAATTATAAGACATGTCAAGATCGCTTACCTTCTTTCTAATGCTAATCAAAACGAACTATACATGATAGTTGCAATGCAGGCACCATCAAATAGATATAGCGACATTATAAGTAGATCTAGAAGATTGCGGCCAATAAGTAAACAATAGATGATGTTTTCCTCACCTTTTCGCCGCCACGTCAATGCAGTAATAGTGTCATTAACGCCAAGCCACAAATTGCACGTAAAAACCCCGTATAAAATATCAAGTCGTGGCCTGTGGAGCACGAAATGTACTGACTTTATATCAAGTCAATAGCAATTAAAAGGTTAAAAGAAAATGATACATTGTCCCTCTTGTTTCAGAGATTGGTTCCTGACTAACGACCAGCGGTGGGCGGTGGATGAATCCTCAAGACCATCAAGCTGCAAGGAGAACGCAGACAAAGTCAAAGACTTACCTGGCTCCTTCAGGACGTTAGCTTTAGATTGATTTACCTTCCAAATACCGGATGATGGTATAACTAAGTACTATGTACTAGTAACTATAGTACAAGTACAACCTAACATGCAGTTCCGTGGTATTCAGATTTAGAGATTGCAAATTGCGAGCGTGTGTAAAAATGCCTGATTAATAGAATACATTTTCATATATTTTGTCTAATTCTGGGTACAACTGTGACCCTAGTGAATAAGGGTACAAGTATCGGACAACGCAGTTGTAAAAGGACGTAAGTTCAAAGTAACACTTATGCCCTTTTACACATAAGCTGCGCGAGACTTGTACCCTTTTTCACTAGGGCCACAGCTAAAGTTAGAATTTAAATATGTTGCATAACATGCGTGGGTGGTGACTGTCGTTCATATCCGAAGGGCTGTATGTTTTGTTTTTCTCGTAAGATACCTTTGTGCGTAAACAAAAGGCCATAGTCATAATTTACACATTGATTAGTAACGTTTGTGTTTATTTGAGCGTTTAATTTAAAATCTTAGGTAATAGTTGATATTTTTTGACGTGATTTTTTGGCTTAGCCCCCAAGAAGCAGGAAATAGATCTAAGAACTTGTCAAGGTGTAAATATAACGGGTATATAACGGTGTATGTATTTAGCGTGATCAAAGCTTGGTTGGTTGTACCTAACTGTAACATAAACTCAATACATATTATCACGTCGACTATTGTCATTATCATAATTTATCAAGATGCGAGCAATCGTTAGGGCACTTTTAAATTTTAAAAACAATAACATCATCTAGTTATTTAGTCAGTTTAGTCTCGTCAAAACAACATGGTACAGTCGCCATCAGATACATATTAGTTGATAGTACAGTTTTTCTTGGTATAACTTTAGATTCTAAACTCCAGTGGGGTCCCCATATTGCTACTCTTTCGAATAGACTGAGCTCTGCAGCTTTTGCAGAGAGCAAAATCCGTCAGTTAACTGATGTGAAAACAGCTCGATTAGTATATTTTAGTTACTTCCATAGCATTATGGCATATGGTATTTTACTGTGGGGCGGTGCTTCAGAGATAAATACCATTTTTGTTCTGCAGAAGAGGGCTATTCGAGCAATATACTAAATGAATCATAGAGACTCACTTAGAGATAAATTTAAGGAAATTGACATAATGACAGTGCACTGTCAATACATTTATGAGAATATTCTGTATGTACATAAAAATATTGTAAATTTTAGGAAAAATTGTGAAATCCATAATATTAATACTAGAAATAAACATAAGTTCGCAGTGCCCTTCACTCGGCTCCATAAAATTAAAAAAATCATTCATGGGTAATTGTGTAAGATTTTATAATAAACTTCCAAACCATATTACTGAATTATATATTAATAAATTTAAGAATTATGTAAAGCGTAAACTTATTTCCAAAGCTTATTATACCACACAGGACTACATGAATGATAATACAACGTGGGATTAATTGCTATTCGAAATGATTATTTATTAGGTATATTTGATTATTGATGAGGAAATTGATATTCCGATGTAATACTATCTACTTGTTTGTTACTTATGCTTTTTTTGACATTCAGATTTTATTCTAGAAATTCTAGACTAGTATTTTTTTATACAATTTTTTTTTTAATGTTTGACGATCCTTTTGTGAAATTCTTAGTGTTAAATTTGACATGTATAATAATCCAATTTTATTATGGAATAATATTAACATCAATAAATTGCTCTGATAATTAGATTAAGATTAATTACGATTCATAAGAGCTTGTTGCTAGGCCTACATGAATAAAGTATATTTTTATTTTTTTTTATTTTGATTTTATTATCGGAGCGGTGAAGGTGCTCACACAAGGCGTTAGAGTGCTTGTTTAAATAATTTTGAGCACCTCGGCCGTTCCGATATATCTGATGACGATTGTACATCAAGTAATTATTAAGTTTTAGTATTATATTTGGTTATTTTTATATTATATTGCTAATTGTTATTGTTTAAGCATATTTTTTATATTATTTTGATAGGAATAGGGTGCAAATAAAACAATTTTTAATTTATGGTGTCTTTATTTTAAGAATGTGTAAAAATGTTACATTGAAGATACACACATTTATTATCATTTAAGAAAACGTCCAATCGGTGAAACACGTTTACAGTCCTTAACATCATCAACAAATAGTTATAGTTTATTAATTAAAAACAACGAAGAAGATCGTTAAGTAAATAATTAACAGGTACAAAGTACTCGTGGGAGTCGTGGGCACCTCAAGGATTGTAATCGTTTATTGTAGGTAGGTACCTGAAATTATGATAAGATCATACCTACAAAAATTAAAATATTTTTTGAATTTAATTATATGAGTTCCAGAAATAACTTTTTTTATCACCACTCAGCGGAAAAAGCCTTTATGATGATTCTATTTTTACAAAGCTTAAAAAATGTTTAAGACAAAATCGAATCGAAGTCATGCTTAAGTATGACATTACCTCTTATTTGGGAATGCGTCATTTAAATCCTCATGGTCTTCCCCCAAGCAGCCCGGATACAATCGTTTTTAAACTCATACTGTTTCAAGCATCCCCAGTCTACCCATGGTATATTTGAAGAATATGAAGATGTTTTATTTTATTCATTTTGTAATATAATGTGAGGGGGCAGGTAGAGGAGCCTCACAGGGATGATGGGAATGAAAAGGCAGGATCCAGAGCGATGAGGGGTATTTATTATTTAAATAAAAAGGCACCTGTAACAATACAGGTTACGTGTTAACAGATAGGTATGTATAAAAACACTTTCGTAATTCAGAAGGTTAGAAATCAAATAACTTACAATATGTGCCTTGGTGATGATGTAGATATATATCTGGAAGGTGTGCAGAGCCACAAAACGAGCACTATACTGAACTGCACGCACTTATGAATTATTACGTTTACTAATAAAAATCACACTTAAACGGTCGTGTTTAGAAACTTGGGAAGTACAGTCTGTTAGATAAAATGATGTTTATCGATCAAAGTATGTGATCGAACTGAAAATAAAAATCATTGAATGGAATTTGGAATAGGATTTGAATTTCAAAAAGGAATTTAGAATTTGTATGGTGCCAGAAATAGTATGAAGGTCGATAGTGTAACGCTTCGTTACACGCACCGTTACATATAATTCGACGCGGTCTGTGGCTATAATTGGTAAATTGCCACGCCGCTAGGTCACCCGATTGAGGCCAAAAAACTCGTTTGGACATTCATTTCGGTGTGGCTGACCTCCTATTTACGAAAATACTGTTATGTTTCTTTTGAACACTGGATGTTAGAGTAGGTAATAAAGTAGATAAAATAGCCTTGCGGCTTGCGTTTTTATAGATTCTTCTAATCTCGTCCGTTTGATTAGTTTTCTTTTTTGCTTAAACTATTTCAATGGTTTTGACCCATGAAACATGGTAGTGAAAAAGCATAGAATTGAATAAACACATAAGACAGCGCACAAGTTTATTCTCGTTTATTTCAGTGGAAACTATGATAGTTAATCTATCTAGTAATTTGCAATACAGATACCTAGGTAATTGACATTTTTCTGCTAAGCGCGGCTTTTCAATTTTCAGAAAAAAGTTTTTTCTGAGAATTGAGACGCTTAATCTAAATTATGGTAACAATGTGCTCTTCTTTAATCAATTACTTTAGTTGGTCCATAAGATCTAATAAGTAACCGTTTTCTAGAAGTAAAAAAAAAATAAACAGTTTATTTCTTTTGAAAAACTAATCAATAAATGTTTTAGAAGTGAATCTGCTCTACGAATTACTGCAAAATAAAATAAATATACTTCACTATTACTAAACAAGACATCGTAAAGATTTAATACAGAGATGCACACGGTTAAGTTCTGATGTTTCCTTATACTTAGTTAAAATTAAATTCACAACCAGTTGCAGTAACCTCAACCTCATCTTTTCAAGAGAGTTGCATACATTCGAAACAACTTTGCTATTTAAACTAAAAAAGGAATCTAATAACTATACCTAAATCTCCCGTTTTACTAAACGACCGGCGTCCTACACAATAGTACATAGGTCCCAATCAAGTTTTGTTTTATTGTCAACTTGACAGAGTTTAATTTATAAGTACATACTCGTACTAGCAAATGTCGATACCCAGTCGTCAGGAGGACTAGTTTTGGTCCCAAAACTACCATCGGCTATAAAATCATCGTGCAAATGCCGCAATTTAATTATTTATTTACCAATCGCCTGAGATAAGTCACTATCTAAAGATAGGTGGGGTAAGACTATCACTTGTATGGAATCCTCATACTGTTTGTCTTGCCCCAAGGAAAATAAACTATGTTAGTGTTACCCCACCTACCTTATGGCATGTCAGTTATTAATCAAAACCTAAAAAGCCGAATTTCACACACAGGTGTACCAGAAATATAATTACGTTTTGGTTGGATACAGTCGCCAAATATTGGTACCAATTTGGTGTTTGTACGATTGTCATCTTGACTATAGGCTCCCAGATTACGGCCATGAATTGACTCACAAAAAACAACAGTTATATATAATATAAATATTTTTCAAGGAAATCCTTTTGTAAGCTCAAATATGTAATACATACAACACCGAATCACTACTTAGTTATTTATTTATTACATCTTCGTAATGCTCATTCTAAATATTTTTAGGACAAATGAACTAACTAATTAGCCCTGAGTCTAAAAAGGACTCTTCATAATAATTACCATTTAATTTATGTTCCAGGATTTCTTTTGAGCCGTAGAAAAAAACATCGTCCGTTATAATATTATAGTTAGGTTTTTTAAAGATTTCTCTGCAGTTGGCCTTTGGGCCACATGATGCTGTTTCTCAAACATAGGTAGGACTCTAATATGCACCAAAAAATGAAGCCTAGTCAATAGACAGTGTCTTGAAAGATCCAGTCATGGCGCTCTCAATTCCTTTCGGTTTCTTCTTCAGGTCAGCCTTCCAGAGATTCTCATTCTTGTAAAAATCTCTGAAAAAAAAAATCTGTTATTAATTTTATGACATGAATACAAACACAGACCTGTCTACATGTTTAATATTATATTAGGCTATAAGTACAGTCAGCACCAAAAATAGCAGATGAAACAACGCGCCAAAAGTAGATACTTTTGGCGCATTGTTTGAAAAAAAAGGGTGTGTCATCATACATTTTGGCTGGTCCATTTTATATGGGAGGGTAAATTTTTCTTCGCAATTTCGGGCTTGGTCCCATAGTAAAAGTTGCTCAGTAGGTATAATCCCAAAACCTGGCAATGGGAATGCAGTTATTTTTTAGCCACCTTGTATACTTGGAGCTCTGGAGTTAAAGTAATATAAAGTAAAGACGCAATATAAGCATCAGGTCAGGTTCCTATGACCTGTTCTTATAGATCCAGTTATAAATCGAGCCTATGGCCGATATAGCTACAGCTAGTATGCTTAGAATATCTAGATGTACTACAAGACAACAATGGGAAGTTGTTACGTAACAATGAAGTACAAAGGTAGGTTAACAATGTATTGATGAAGATTTTCCCTTAAGGAAGAAAATGACTTAACCTATAAGTAAGTACCTACAACAACAGTAACTACTTTCGCTTGTCTAAGGCAGTCTGTAAGAATGCACCGTTTATGAATTTCGCTATTTGTTTTATCGTTTTGTATGTTGAGATCCGACGCCGCACCAAGGTGCGAGACGTGGGTGACGTCATTACCAAGCTGAAATGGAATTGGGCGGGACATGTTGCCAAGCAGAGTGATGGCAGGTGGACCAAAATGTTGACGGATTGGTGGCCGCTTTCGGATGAAAGAAGCGCCTGGCGATGGCGTCCGTTGGCTCGTTGGGTGGATGACATTCGAAAAATCGCGGGACAGTTATGGATGAGACTAGCCCAGGACCGGGATAAGTGGCGTACACGAAGAGAGGCGTATGCTCAGCAGTGGGCGACTGGAGGCTAAAGTGGTGATGGATGATGATTTTAACCTTTCATATGTGGTGTGGTGATCAAAAATCGTGGGTTCAAGAAAACTCCAGTTGTGCTGTCTATACCAGGGATCTCCAAACTTTTTTACCTAAGGTCCATATTGAGCCTCCGAAACTTTCGCGCGGGCAACCGTCGGCGCTGGAAGGGGGGGATCTGGTTGCTGCTAATATTAGGGCTCAACCCCTGGCGCCTGGCTCCCGCGGGCCGGACGCTTTGGGTGTCGGCGGGCCGGATTGTAACGCCTCGCGGGCCGGATTTGGAGAGCCTTGATCTATACCTTTTGTCTTGTATCTTCTTAACAAAGTCGCAGTGCTGTGCCCGCATGCTGCCCGCCTCGCCGCCGTACTCTGACGGCAGGTATTGCTTGCGGACGCTCTTGTGCAGACTGCTCTGGTCCGGATGGAACTTGATCTGAACATGGAAAATACAGATTAAGCTCATGATAACCTGGCAAGTCCCCGCGTACTTGTAGATGTACAAAAATAAACTCCATATATCATCTTTTTTCTTAATGCTTCTTGGGTTTCAACCTAAAGGAACCTGGCTACTTAATTCCGAGAATTCTCGGTTACTATAGAGGTCTCATGGTGATTTTTCTAACGCGTGACATTTAATATCTAAACTGAAGAATAGCGCAAGTACTGCATTTTACGAAAAGCCAGAAGGGAAAACTAGGTCCATTACGATAGTTATTAGATACCTAGATAGTTAATAATGTAAAACATGGAAGATATTTCGATTTAGTTGAAATTATCCCAGTCTAAATTGTCCTGCAGTTAGCCCAAAACAGATTGCTTTAAACTGCAATTTTTAAAGAAATATTTAAGGGATTGAAAGAGAAAGGCGTCCAAACAACTTAAAGGAAAACAAAAGACTACCAAAAAATAGCAGAAAGTAACCCTGAAATAGTAATAAGTATTTAGAGTCTGTTCGTAAAGAGAAGAATCGTGGAATATATTGGGCCCCATACATTCTACGACTCTTCTCTTTCCGCACAGACTCTACCTAACAATGAAATTATGTAGAGATCATATTGACTATTGAGTGTGCGTTTTTTCACGCTGGAGGAACATGCGGTCGTCGAAAAGAAATAATTTGGAGCCTGCTACAAATTTTACAATTTGTTATGGTTTTGATCTTGTTTTGATACGACCGTGACGATCTTGGTAATTAGCGCGCATCTCACGCACGATTTTCACTTAATTTCATAATAATATGCACTATTCAGCGCGAACGATCTTCAAGGTCGTCAAAGCCAGTTCAAATCAAAGTCATAATAAATTGTTATATCTGAATAGAGCTCTTGTTATTTATATTTTAATTACCTTTAAAGTACCTCATGCCTAAATATCATTATTTAAATTCTTGGATAAGCATTCAAAATTAAGTTTCAGTTACATGACTTTGAAAGGCGAAAGCTGACCTAGATGGATTTGATGTGTCTTAACACTTACACAGTTACAAGTGACCTCTAATGTGTACGTGCATTGTTAAAAAAACAGCAACTGCATTTGCGCAAGGCCATACGAGCCGACCATGTTTGTTCCCTGCAGTAAATGACGACGAATTCGGCTATTGCGATAATTGAATTTGAAGTGTAATGTTCTTCATTTCTCTCTGATGGAGTCCGCCTAAGCTAACTTTGCACCGAATTTGACGGAACAAAGTGTGTGTGTGTGTTTTCTGCGCGTAAGTATACCTCGTTTCGGAGCAACACGCTTACACGCGCGCTACATTTGCTCTACTTAAATTGAATTTTTGAATTTCATTCGATAGCGTGACGTGACATACGCGTTTGCGTTAAGTCCCATTTTGTATGGAATTTTGAACAACGCGCCAGGCAGGACGTTTTAGAAACTCAAAATCCCATATAAAATGAGACTTAACGCAACCGCGTACCTACGTCATGTTACGCAATCAATGAAAATGTAAACTACTGGTACCTACAGTATTTAAGAGCGCTCTTACAAGAAAAGTCGAAATAATGCAAAATTGATGATACTAGTCGACGAAATTCAGGACTTTGTGCTCATTATTAGAAACAATGAGTACTTGTTCCAGTAAAAGCGTCTTCTTATCTTTTTAAATATCGTTGTAAATATTAGAAAAAGGACTTATTAAATTAGTAATGAATTTTTTTCTGATGGTCGTTTCCGAAAAACCCCGTGAAGCACTGAACGGCAAGCTCTTATTTGGAAATGTTGAGAAGTTTACTCTGCTAAACCTGGCTATTTTGTATTACTAATACCCTGTACTTTAGGCATATCAAACGATATTTTTCCTACATACCTTTGAGAAAGAGAAAATCAAAGTAAAACGAACTCAATTTTCTCTCCGAAACAAGTGTCAATTTCTACGAAAATCTACTTAATATTGAAGTCATTTTCATACTCAAGCAATCTGCAACGTTTGCTTATACTGTTGGTATACATTAGTGTTTATGAAATTCTACTATAATTTTTTGGCATTTTTTTGAAAACTACTCTATATTACCGATGACGCGCGCTCGCCAGCTCAGTGCCGCGGCAGAGCTTGTACAGGCAGGACGTGTGTCGGTCGGCTCCGCACATTTTCAACGGCGACGACGAGGTTTTTTATCATTGTGTGCGGCGGGCGCCGTGTAAAACGCTATACTGTGTGCGTGAAAACCGCAACGAGAGACTTTGATCCTAGCACTGTTTTTATAGTATTATAATTTATAATGGTACAGTTTAATAAACTACCGGACAGGATTAAAAATATTTGAAACGACCTGACATTCTATATGTATTTATTTGACTCAAGATAGTACTCAGGGTCTGATGATGGAGCCGGAAGGTGGTCACCGGTACCAATCAACCATGCAACTAAACCACTTCGTGTTTGGGCACGTTTGGTTCGGCTCAACAAGATCTTTGACTTAAGATAGTACTCAGGGTCTGATGATGGAGCCGGAAGGTGGTCACCAGTACCAGTCAACCATGCAACTGAACCACTTCGTGTTTAGGCTCGTTTTATTCGTCTCAACAAGATCTTTGACACAAGATAGTACTCAGGGTCTGATGATGGAGCCGGAAGGTGGTCACCGGTAGCAATCAATCATGCAACTAAACCACTTCGTGTTTGGGCTCGTTAGATTCGCATTCGTCTCAACAAGATCTTTGACACAAGATAGTACTCAGGGTCTGATGATGGAGCCGGAAGGTGGTCACCGGTACCAATCAACCATGCAACTAAACCACTTCGTGTTTAGGCTCGTTTTATTCGTCTTAACAAGATCTTTGACACAAAATAGTACTCAGGGTCTGATGATGGAGCCGGAAGGTGGTCACCGGTACCAATCAACCATGCAACTAAACCACTTCGTATTTGGGCTCGTTTGATTCGGCTCAACAAGATCTTTGACTTAAGATAGTACTCAGGGTCTGATGATGGAGCCGGAAGGTGGTCACCAGTACCAATCAACCATGCAACTAAACCACTTCGTGTTTAGGCTCGTTTTATTCGTCTCAACAAGATCTTTGACACAAGATAGTACTCAGGGTCTGATGATGGAGCCGGAAGGTGGTCACCGGTACCAATCAACCGTGCAACGAAACCACTTCGTGTTTAGGCTCGTTTTATTCGTCTCAACAAGATCTTTGACACAAGATAGTACTCAGGGTCTGATGATGGAGCCGGAAGGTGGTCACCGGTACCAATCAACCATGCAACTAAACCACTTCGTGTTTGGGCTCGTTTGATTAGTCTCAACAAGATCTTTGACACTGAAGATACACAAGGTTTGATTATGGAGCTGAAAGGTGGCCACGGGTACCAGTCTATCATGTAACTGAACCACTTCGTGTTTAAGCACGTTTTATTCATCTCAACAAACTCTTTGACACAAGATAGTACTCAGGATCTGATGATGGAGCTCGAAGGTGGCGACGGGTACCTGTCTATCATGCAGTGTTGGCATCAATCTGAACTAAATCAATCCGGATTGATCAATCGAATTGACGCGTCAATCCGAATTGATCAATTCGAATTGATTTAATTCTGATTGACGCGTCAATCCGATTGAATCAATTGGAATTAACGCATCAATCCTCAATTCGGATTAAATCAATTCTCAATCTAGATTAACCTAGGGTCCCTTTCCCTTCCCTAAGATTAGTTTTCAAAGGTGTCCTTTTTAGGGACTTACTTACTAGACTTAAAGTCGATATCTGAGGTTCCCAGAGGTTCGAAAACATGTTCCTGATGTCAGTATTGACTTATAGGGACATTTTTCGAAATTCGCCAATTACGTTCATATTCGTAATCGATGTCGACCATAGGTCGCGAAAAATGTTTCTGACGTCAGTATTGAAGGATGTCCCTTCCATTTCGGGACATTTTTTTAAATTGATCGTTGGCACTTTAAAACGATATCTGAGATTTCCAAAGGTTCCGTAACATGTTTCCGACGGCAATACAGACGGAGTTTCCTTTTTTTTCTGGACATTTATGGGACATTTCTTCCAATTAACCGATTGCGTTCAAAATCGATATCTGAGGTGCCCAAAGGTTTCGAAACATGTTTCTGACGGCAATACCGAGAAATGACCTTTTTTTAGCAGGGTGGCGTAATGCAGGTAGTAAAGTAAGTACGCGGCTAAAGTGTAGAATCTAAATATTGCCGTTGAAACCATATTTTGCACCTCAGATATCGATGCAATATTGCAGTTGAAAAAATGTTTAGAAACCTCTGTTTACCTCAGATATCGATTTTAAACGCAATCGGGTAATTTCTAGAAATGTCCCAAAAAAGGACATCTCTCAATATTTCCCTCGGAAACAAGTTGATTTTTGAAACGAATTGATTTTTTGCCAACACTGCTATCATGTAACTGAACCACTTCATGTTTGGGCTCGTTTGATTCGTCTCAACAAGACCTTGGACACAAGTTAGTACTCAGGGTCTGATGATGGAGCTGGACTGTGGCCACGGGTACCAGTCTACCATGTAACTGAACCACTTCGTGTTTGGGCTCGTTTGATTCGTCGCAACAAGATCTTTGACACAAGATACTACTCAGAGTCTGATGATGGAGCTTGAAGGTGGCGACGGGTACCAGTCTATCACATAACTGAACCACTTCGTGTTTGGGCTTCGTGTTTGGTTTATCACCTAGTGTCAAAGATTATCAAACTGCACAACGGGACTTAATCGCGTATTTAAGTTTTAAGATTTACCTCCGACGTTTCGAGGACGGCGTTGTCCCCGTGGTCTCGGAGAAGACTGGCTCAAGTTGACATCAACATCTTCTAGCCGCGCGAGTTTTTCGAACTACCCGCACTTGGTCTTGTTTATCAGTTTGAACGTTCAAACTGATAAACAACGTTTCAATTCTGGTCAGTGCATGTGTATTGTGTAAGTGTATAATACAAAATTTTTGTGAACTAAGTACAGACTTACTCGTAAAATGTGGCCAAGAAAATTTATAGACTAGTGGCTCTGTGAGCTGTAGACCTCGCGAGCTGAGCTTAAAACTGAGTAAATGTATGGCTTCGTTGTTTAGAAGAATTTAGAGAATCTAATTTGACAATTAAAACCTTAAGATTTACCTCGAAACGTCGGAGGTAAATCTTAAAACTTAAATACGCGATTAAGTCCCGTTGTGCAGTTTGATAATGTTTAATAATCGTGAAAGTTTAAATCAGTGTTTAGTGTCAAAGATCTTGTTGAGACGAATCAAACGAGCCTAAACACGAAGTGGTTTAGTTGCATGGTTGATTGGTACCGGTGACCACCTTCCAGCTCCATCATCAGACTCTGAGTATCACCTAGTGTCAAAGATCTTGTTGAGACTAATCAAACGAGCCTAAACATGAAGTGGTTTAGTTGCATGGTTGATTGGTACCGATGACCACCTTCCGGCTCCATCATCAGACTCTGAGTATCACCTAGTGTCAAAGATCTTGTTGAGACTAGTCAAACGAGCCTAAACATGAAGTGGTTTAGTTGCATGGTTGATTGGTACCGGTAACCAACTTCCACCTCCATCATTAGACTCTGAGTATCACCTAGTGTCAAAGATCTTGTTGAGATGAATAAAACGAGCCTAAACACGATGTGGTTTAGTTGTATGGTTGATTGGTAATGGTGACCACCTTCCAGCTCCATCATCAGACCCTGAGTACTGTCTTGTGTCAAAGATCTTGTTGAGACGAATCAAACGAGCCCAAACACGAAATTGTTTAGTTACATGAGAGACTGGTACCCGTGGCCACCTTCCAGCTCCATCATCAGACCCTGTGTATCTTCAGTTTCTTGTAACTTGTTTCTTGTAAATAAGCGAGTACCTATAATTTCTTTCGAGTAATATACGTTCATAAGTACGAGTATGGGGCTATTCATAAATTACGTCGTTTCAAATGGGAGGAGGGGGGGGGGGAGTCTGGACATCGGATGATGGTAGCATGACGTAGGAGGAAACAGTGTCATCCGAAGCATGATTTTTGGATGATTTGAGGGATGGGTCAAAAATAGATGACGTAATTTATGAACAGCCCCTATGTACATTTGCACTGCATTTAGTATTTTCGTACTTATCAAATAACAGTTTTAGGACTTTACAAGTTAAGTACAGTTAGTGTTGTTATGGTTGATTTCAATATGCTTCGCGAAGGATCAAGAATGTTTAATCCATCATTGTAGTGCGAGTGTGGTAGAAGGGATCGGAATACTGAGCTCTCACGGCCTGCCGCAGCGCGTAAAATACCTAAACTCGCTCAACCCCGAAATGTAATAGCACTCTTAATAGCTTTCCCCATTAGAAAAGTCAACTTACCACATCAATGATGTACGCTGGCAGGACGGGCTTGACTAGTGCGAAAAGTTTCTCGTAGTACGACGGGTAGTTGATCACGTTCACGGACTTCACTCGGACTGGCATGGCTTCCTGCAATGCGAAATATCAAACACTGGCATATCAGCTGGCATACATCACTTTGAGTTTATGGAATTTTAACTCTCTGCCCATTAATTAAATTTACCATGTAAGTTAGTTTTTAAGGTATGTAGTGTATGTGTATCTATTATGGGCCGTAGTTGCCTGATTTGATATTAAGCCCGCTCCACACTCGTGCGCGAAACGCGGCGCGAAGTCATGAACGCGAGTGTGGAGTCGAGATCGCAGATCAGCGAAATCGACTCCAGACTCGCGTTCGCGGCTACGCGCCGCGATTCGCGCTTGAGTGAGGAGCGGACTTCACATAGGGACGCCATTGTTGACGTACCACTTAACTATGAAACCTTAGCGTGGTCCACGCGTGATTCTATGGCAACTTAATAAAATTTTATAAATGTGACATACAAACACTAACTTTACAAACTATTTGTTTAGCAAATGAGACAACAGAAGGGATGTAGGTACTATGTACATATTGTACATAGATTGTTCATTCAAGGATATTGCAATGTGGCTTGTGTAATGTGTAATGTGCGCTGAGAATTCAAATTTCATTTTGTAGTCAAAGGATGTGCCCGTGTTTATTTGTATGCACAAGATATAACTTTGCAACATACAACACTAATAGTTCTACAATGTAATAAAACACCTATGTTCGCTAGAACCTAATGCAGCGTCACGTTTCAAATTAAATACCTACCTATATTTCCCAGCTTTTAGTTAGAAAGCTAACTACAATCTTCTTTGTCTATGCTATAACAATACCTATTTGCCACATTGAGTTACAAATTTGGTTTTTACGAAAACGAACTAGGTACCGTAAAATGGGGTGAGTACGGTCAAAACTGAAATTCAAACCTAGATAACATTTTATTTTTACATAATATATGAAAACTGAATGGTGTATATGTATAATAAGTGTTCCGTGCGTTTGTATTTTAGTTTTTAATTTATTTTAGGTAGTTCCATTTCATAACTTTGACGATAAAGAGGAAAACCCACCTGACCCCGTAGTGCCTCGTATTTGGGGTGAGAGGGGTTTTCATACAAAGGTGATTTTGGAAGATTGATGGATCGATTTTTTTTTATTATGCGTATTACTATAGCTCCATTTTAAATTGGAATACATTATTTTTGTAGCAGTAGCCTTAAAATCCCTTCTCACCACCTCTCAAACCTTCTCTCCCTATTCATAGCCCACCTCTCCCCGCGAAACCTACTCACCCCGTTTTACGGTACCTACTTACAATTAGTTATTTCAAAAGCAACTGCCATTTGACATTCCAACCCAGAGGAAAAACTATGACTCTTAAGATTAGTCCAGAGAAAACTTATTTCCAGTTTTTTAGGCGGTAAATCTCGTGTGCCCGTCGGAAGTCATTCCGGTTCAGCCGGCCTAGCCAAGGTTACAATCGCTATCGCTTCGACAACGAAAACCATTATGTTTCTCTATCACTCTTTCATATTAGTGCGACAGTGACAGTTGCGTTTCGATCGCTACGGAGCGTAAGCGATCGGCATCTTGGCTACGCGGCCAGGAGTCAAAAAACTGGTCAAGTGCGAGTTCGGACTCGCGTTTCAAGGGTTCCGTACATCACACAATTTTCAACAATTTTTTTTTGTACATCAAACGTGACGTGAGTGAAACGTCTTGAAAAACCCGAATGGGTCAATCAAAAACCAGATGTAACATGAAGTTTTCTGGCGTGGTGGCTTATATTATCTCTGCAACTATGCAAAGTAGCTTAGATAGGAAGATTAAATGCCGAACAGTAGTACAAGGTGTCCAAATGCGAAGACTGAAGACCGAGCTCCGCCTAGGGCTGATAGCTCGGAGCGTCCGACGAGTCACGCTTCCTACAACTTCCGCAAGTGTTTTAAAAGGCCGAAGAGAGATAATACCTACAGGGTGGCCAAAAAATAAGTGCATTCCCGTAGCCGGGGAGGTTTTCGGATTATACTGAGCTTTACAACTTTTACTATGGGACCCCAACCCCGAAATCGCGAAATAAATGTATCCTCCCGTCGAAAACGGACCAGCCAAAATGTATGAAACAGCCAAATTTTTCCTCGCAATTTGGGGGTTGCACGTTGGCAACGGGAATACACTTAGTTAATTTTTGGCCACCCTGTTTAGTGCTTTTTAAAACACGTAACAATAGTAACCTAATCAATCAGTACTACACTTGTACCAATGCGGCTGTGTGCCAGATACAGCCTATAGTCACACCAATAAAAGTCTGCAGCGGATATGATAGCCCACGCAGTGTAAGTGTTATTAATACGTCATAATTTCATAGAAGTTTGACGTTTAATATGACACTTGCACTGCGTGGGCTATCAAAATCGCTGCAGACTTTTTACGGTCTAACTATAGTCGCATTTTTTGTCGTCATTCCGACTCATGCTTGAAGTTAGCTTCAAGCGTGAGTCGGAATGGCACGCCTCTTCGGGACGCTTCGGGCCTTCGGCCTTATGCGGATATCGGCCTAGGGCCTTCGCAAATAGCTGTCTACATCACGTTTCACTTAAACCATCGCGGCTGTGTCCCTAAAAAACCTAAACCGCATTTTTGTTCTTAAATCCGACTCACGCTTGACTGTAGATTTCTAACAGGTTTTCCTGTCATCGTTAGGTAAAGGACTATTATGAGTAATTTTTTCAGAATTTTAGACCCTGTAGTTTCGGAGATAGAGGGCGGGGAATGGTCATTTTTAGTCTTATTTCTTTAATAAATTCTAAATTTTTTATTGTAAATTTATAAAAAAAATATATTTGAGATTCTAACAATGAGCTCTTTCGTTTGATATGTAACACAACATAGTTTACAAAACTTTGTTTTTAAATTTTATCTTTTACCCCCCAAAAGTAGCCCTTATGTTTAAAATTAATTTGTTGACGTTACATATTCGTCTTTGGGTCACAGACTTACATATGTGTACTAAATTTCAACTTAATTGGTCCAGTAGTTTCGGAGCAAATTGGCTGTGACGGACAGACAGACGCACGAGTGATCCTATAAGGGTTCCGTTTTTTCCTTTTGAGGTACGGAACCCTAAAAATGCTTTCATCCATTCCATAATGTGTGGTCCAACATGCACTTGGCCGGTTTTTAGGCTTATGATGTCTGAGCTATAAGGACCAACTATACGAATGTAATATTATGACTACGAACTTACCAGTAAAAAAAGTAGGAAATCCCTAAAGAACATTATGTTACATTTGGGCAGCATTCTGAGGCTGTAGTCCTTAATGTCCATGATGATGACGTGTCCTTCTGGATAATTCTCAAGGTCGTTCAGCCAATAGTCTGCCTGCAGTGAGAACGCCTTGAGGAGGTCGTAAAACACGAAATGCTCCAGCGTCGGGTCGTCCAGCTGGTGGATGAGTATCTCCTGGTCACCCGCCATCAATGTTGCCACGGTCCTGGAAGGATATGACGCTTGTATAGTAGATATTAAGCATAAAGTACAGGGGGCCCAGTTCGACAGTCGAAAATTATTTTATTATCCTATAGATCCATAGAACCACTGTGAACTCGGATTTCTGGCTAAAAGGTGTGTGTGGTGTTTCGACGGTTCCGTGGGAATCTACTGAATCCTACACCAAAATATGTGAAAACTGTTGTGTCGCCAACTACATACATATGTGTTAATGTATCTATGAGCCTGATTTCTTGCCTAACTTTTTTTATAGGACATCTACCATTTGAGGGCTTAGAGTTTCATGTGACAATTTGTCTTACTAGCGAATAACTATAGATTCGCAATCTCAGAACATTCATAAAGGAGTGGAGCCTCTATGTACTTGTTATTTTAATATTATATTTAATTTGGATCAAACTTAGGTATTCGTTTGACAGGCAGGCAGTTGAAACCCCTGAATATAATAATTACTATTAATACAGTGATTATTTTGACTGATGATAAAGTAAATTAGGAGCAGACAGAAAACCGGAAAAGCAAGATTTAAAAGCCCATATACACGTGTCAGAGTCAGGGATAATGAGGCAAGATTATAAACAGTAACTTTTCATAATAACATCACGGTTGAAAGGCCATGTAAACTCATCATTATAGGCCACTTAATGACTCAAATTACATTCGATATAAGTATGGGATCCATTATACTGTTGCTAAATAAGACAATTGTTTTTTACGCGCACATGGATGCAAATAAGTTTCCTTTCCATGATCGTACTTGGAACCATGTGATGTGATTGTGTATTCAGTCATTATATACTTACATCATCAAATAACTACTTGACGATGATCGGTCTGGCCTAGTGGGTAGTGACCCTGCCTGCGAAGCCGATGGTCCTGGGTTCGAATCCCAGTAAGGGCATTTATTTGTATGATGATACAGATATTTGTTCCTGAGTCATGGGTGTTTTCTATGTATTTAAGTATTTGTGTATTATATATATCGTTGTCTGAGTACCCACAACACAAGCTTTCTTGAGCTTACTGTGGGACTTAGTCAATCTGTGTAAGAATGTCCTATAATATTTATTTATTTATTATTTATTTATTTATATACCGGCAAATAGTCTTAGTGCCACTTGCACTATGCCACCATGGTTACCACAGTACAATTTGACACGGGGTTAACGGCTTAACCAGTTAACCCCGGGTTAGTGGGATGTTGCAAGTGGCGCTTACTAAACTATCGGTGAAGTCCAAAAAATTACATTAGGTACGTTCTAGAACTTCTAGATGATGGAAGGCTGATATACGCGTCATACTGTTTGTGGATACCGGTCTGTTTAAACTTACCTATATTTTTTGGCTATAATAATATGTTTTTGTTAAGTACATCATTTTTGAGTGGGATTGACGTGAGACACCTCATTCGGTTCTTGTTTGTTTGTTTATTACAAGCAAAGAGAATTTCAAATAGAGAGTTACCTACTGTCTTAGTAAATTATGTAGCTACACTACATTTAGGCACTGGTCCCACCGCGAGCTAGTAAGCTATGAGCTATCGGCTATAAACACGAACAAAAGATAATAGACCGGGAGATAGTGACCCATTTTACTGGGTCATTTGTACCAGTATGGCGGTTCGTCAGGGGTCTAAGTACGTAATGAACGAAATAAAAATGATGGTCATAGCGCTGGTACCGGCGGCCCAATCGCGTGGGCGTTAGTCGAACGTGTCGGATAAAATACGAGTGTCGAACGATTTGTTCCACAAAAATCCTCGTATTTTTCGATAGTCCATAAAAAAGAAGTAGGCGGTAGCGTAATGCCATACTTCTCCGGTGTGACTTACAGCCCGCCATACTGAGGCGAACACATTAATTAAAAAAAAACAATTCAATCATTTGTGCCAAGCTAATTTTTGCACAGGTGATCATCGTCGAGCAGCCATTCATGGACATCACCATGCCATACTTTTCGGGTGGTTCCAAATGGCCGCCATACCGTCGCAAAGGAGTTAATTTTTTTTTTATTGCTAAACGATTTGTACCATCTTGTAATTTTGTTTCAAGACTTACTGTGTGATCATAAATGGAAATCTCATAATGCCTTACTTGTAGGAGGTGGCAAATGTGTACAATATTTTTATTTTATTTCAAGTATGGTGCCTCTTTTTCCCCCTATTAGAAGTATGGCAAATATAATAATGGTCACATTGCATCATATAATTTCCAAAAATCCAAATGCCATACTGGTACAAATCGTCAAAAAATTGTTTTTTGTTTTAAGTCTTGGCTTAAGTCTCACAGTCGTCCGCCCCGTAGTTATAATCTGAAATATTTTTTTTTAGGTATAATTGTATCCAAACAAACAGAATATGAAGATGCCATGCTGTAAAAAATTATTTTACGTATACATAGTCGTATTTTTGAAACGTGTCGATTAAATAAGTTTTTCAAGTATGGCAGCACTTTTTCCCCCTACTATAAGTATGGCAATTATAATAACGGTCACATTTTATCAAA
Organism: Cydia fagiglandana; assembly: GCF_963556715.1. NCBI lineage: Eukaryota > Metazoa > Arthropoda > Insecta > Lepidoptera > Tortricidae > Cydia > Cydia fagiglandana. Next base: position 18,429,561 of record NC_085943.1, read on the forward strand.
TACTTTCCAAAAATTTAAATGCAATACTGGTACAAATCGTTTAGCAAATAAAAAAAAATTAACTTCTTTGCGGCGGCCATTTGGAACCGTCCGAAAAGTATGGCATGGTGATGTCCATGAATGGCTGCTTGACGATGATCACCTGTGCAAAAATTAGCTTGGCACAAATGGTTGAATTGATTTTTTTAAATTAATGTGTTCGCCTCAGTATGGCGGGCTGTAAGTCACACCGGAGAAGTATGGCATTACGCTACCGCCTACTTCTTTTTTATGGACTATCGGAAAATACGAGGATTTTTGTGGAACAAATCGTTCGACACTCGTATTTTATCCGACACGTTCGACTAACGCCCACGCGATTGGGCCGCCGGTACCAGCTCTATGACCATCATTTTTCTTTCCTTCATTACGTGCTTAGACCCCTGACGAACCGCCATACTGGTACAAATGACCCAGAAAAATGTGTCACTATCTCCCGGTCTATAAGCACTCCCCGTGTAAATAAAAGAGACACGGCGATATTTATAGTTACTCGCCCAGCGGTGAGCTATAAATATCGCCGTGTCTCTTTTATTTACACGGGAGTGCTTATCTTTTGTTCGTGTTTATAGCCGATAGCTCATAGCTTACTAGCTCGCGGTGGGACCAGTGCCTATGATACCTACTACATAGGTCAGTAAATGAATGCTCAAAAAACGTTGTAGAGGGAAATGCTAGGAACACAATTTTTGACTCCGTAACTTTGTTTAGACTAGTTAGGAGGTAAACATATCAAAAGTCCCCGGCTGTAGCCCCGGTGCTGCGGGGTAGAGGGGGGTAAGAAGGTCGAATTTTTCGGTTTTTCATTGATATCTTGGAAACTTTGCGTCTTAGCGACATGACTACTGAGACAAACCAAAAGCTGATAAAATTTGTTACAAGTTTTATTCAGTCAAGTTTTTCGATATCTTGAATAGTTTTTGAAATATCCGCTTTTGAAAGTTTATTTAGGGCTTTCAATTTTATCTTGATATCTACATTAGTGAAGCTGCTAGGCCGTGTTTGGTATCATTTTCGTATAAATCGGGGGTGTTGAATTCATTTTTGGTATCACATTGACACCATTCCTTAGAAAAAACATATGAACTTTAAACAAATACCTTTTTTTTTAAATTCCTCTTCAAGCTTAAACCGCTCAACCGATTTAATTGTAATTTGGTATACAGATATTTCGAGTCCCAAGACAGGACATAAGATACTTTATATCTCAATAATCATCCTTTAAAGTTGTGAAATGGAGTATGTGGGGAATTCAACTTCGTCGACGAAACTGAATTCCTGAGGTAAATACTGCTTAAGGTAAAGTTTGAAGTCATGTTAGGTATCATTTTCATCTAAATCACAGATGTATACCATCCTAAATTTCACCTAAACCGGTTCAGCGGTTATTGACTCCTCATACAAACTTCCACCCCACTTTTCACATCCTCAAAAGATGCTTTTGGTTATAAAAACCATCCTATGTCCTGTGTCGAGACTGAAACTATTTCTATACCAAATTTCGCTTCCGCTGTACAGCAAGTAATTTTTAGTATGACGATTTTGTAAAACTGTACATTCAAACCCTTTAATTACTTTATCGTTGGTGTTGATACAAAAACCATAAACCATTTTTCATATTCTTTCTATTAAAATACGCTACAACTTATTATATCAAGCGTATTATGAAAAATAACTGCTTATGTGCGCAACTTTTTTTTGTATATAGCTCGGTCCCTGCAAGTTGTCTAAGGTTGGTGCCATACAATAAAATTATACTACGATTAAGAGCTTTAAAACGAAATATATCTCAACAGTATACATCCATGGGACACTGCCCATACTAAAGTGCCCATTCTCCTTTACAGAGGCTACATAATTTACTTTGACAATCCGCCTCTATACACTCTATTGTCTTTGTTACAAGTTTGATTCTTTTCTAATAATTAACATTGTAATTAACATCTGCGACATGATGTGACAATCGTAACTATTAAGAGATTCAGACGTAATTCATCCCATTTGCATAATATTTAACCTGGCATTATGCAAATGTTCCACGCATTTGTCATTAAAACGAAGAATTAAAAAATGAACCAGGAAACTCATTATTGTTATCTATTGTATGATCTCATGGTGATTAAATATTGGATTAACGATCATTGTATTTACAAAACCTTTTGCTAAGATACTTATAAAAAGATCATAATACCTGATTATAAATATTATCATCCTCTTAGTCTTAGGAAGACAACTTAATTTAATATCCATAAATAAAACTTTATAATTAAAATAAAATAACATTTGAAAGAAAAAACACATTATACGCATGGAAAATGGTAGGTAACAAATAATAATTTAGATATGGTTTTAGATAATAAGGCCTAACCTAAATAAATATAAACAATATGTAGGAAATAATTATTTGTTCTGCAAGTCATGTTTAGATGAAGAAAACGTTACATGCTCGTTAGCTAATCAATATTTGTCTTAAAAAAATAATGTTCTTGCCAATTAAGTAGGTAACAATACTATCGTGAACTAGAATGGGTTTTGGGTCTGGTGATTAAATCACCGTGATTTTAAATCAGTAACATTTTCCATATAAATATTGGCTGGTTTCGATCGAAATTTTGGTTTCGGTTTCGGCATAAAAGTAATGTTTTGGCCAAAAGACTGCCGAAACTTTTGTCGCGCCGAAATATACAGTCTGTTTGGTACATCATTTGCCAAATTAAAACGGCAAATAGGTTGAGTCATTTGCTATCTTCCCAGGCCTAGAAATTTTTAATTTTGCGCTAATTTTTTTTCAGTTCTATGCCAGTTTTACGTAAATTTCATATTTTATCTTGAGCAGTAGTAAAAAAAACATGGCCAATTATTTTTTTCTAGACATGAGCAGATAGCAAATGACTCAACCTATCTGCCGTTTTAATTTGGCAAACGATGTACCAAACACCCTGTATAAGATTGTAAGACAACATCGTGTTTAAAAGAAACATTAAACTTTCACCCCCTTATTCATAAACGCGCTACAAAGCTCAATTAGCTAATAAGTAGTCGTTTGTCTTTATATAGATAAATTTTGACTTATGTACCTACCTATTTGTTAGAAAAGTATAAAACACAATTTAACTAAATATAAAGTTTTATGAATAAGGGGGTTTATTCACGTAAAATTATTCATTCAGCAAACTAGAAATAATTCATATAATGTAGGTATTTAAAGTTTACTAAAATATATGTGGGTCACCTGTCCAACATCGACACTCGGACTAAAATCTGATGGGCCCCAAAATCATGACTTATGTAAAATCGATCGATTAGGCAGGCATGGTAATATTTATATACTTAGCGATGTTTGCCACGGCCGTGTAATGCCAAGGCCGGCGTGCAAAGTGGCCGTGCGTTCCCGACGCTCATCGAACGCAGGCGAGTTGACCGCTCTCGTGAACCACAATAACTGTGGCCTAGAGATGTATTACTTTCACCTACCTTGAGCAAGATGACGAAATTTAGATTTTCGATTTTCGCGGTAGGCCCATTGTAAGAGAAGAGACACATTTATGTCTCCGATGCAAATCACGAAATTAGCATAATGTTTTGATTAGTTTATTTTCCGTGTTTTTTTGTTAAATCAGAATGCCACATTGTACCTACATACTCGTATTATATACTAGCTGTTGCCCGCGACTTCGTCCGCGTGGAATCTTATCTTCAACATTTTACATCTTTAGTACCTATAATTTTCATATCCAAGCAATGTTGAAATTAAGTACTTTTCTTTTTTAGCAAGTTGTATGAAGTTTTAAGTCAAGTGGATTTTGATGTTGGTTGCTGAAATTACTTTTTTTGTATTCTCATAATAGGTACCTATGCCCTGAGACGTGGACGTTGAAAGCTGCTGACCGCAAACGCACTGACGCTTTCGAGATGTGGTGCTGGAGAAAGATGCTTCGTATCCCCTGGACAGCATTTCGGACTAACGTTTCCATACTGCGAGAACTCAAGATCTCGTCGCGGCTGTCATCTGAATGTCTACGCAGAGTCCTTGAGTACTTCGGACATATAGCAAGGAAAGACGGTGACAGCCTCGAAAAGCTTTTTGTGACAGGCAAAGTGGATGGGAAAAGGCCTGGGCGTGGATGCAGTCCAATACGTTGGTCCGACCAGATCCGCACCGCTCTTGACTCCACAGTCCACAAGGCTCTCCATACCGCCAAGGACAGAACCAGATGGAGAGGAATTGTGAAAGAGAAGGTGATTCTGAAGGGAGGTTACGACCCTCATTACTGAGGATAACGACGCAAGGAGGAATAGGTACCTATGCCCTTATACAAAGATTCAAGTTCCGCATTCCGCACTCACAAAATATCTGATCTCCATACAAACTTTCAACTCCTTTCTCACCACCTTGGGGGATGATTTTCAAAAATGCTTGAATTATTTTTCATGTTTTTTTTAATTTATTACCTTTTTTCCAAAAAGTTAAAGTTCCTAGCTTAAAATTAAATTTACACCCCAAGACGAATTTTCATCCCCTTTTTAGCCCCCTTAGGGATTGAATTTCCAAAAACGTTGCAATTACTTTTTTTGTAATCGGCTATTATGTCTTTCTAAGAAGTTTCAAAGCATTTGTAATGGATTCAAACTTTGAACCCCATTTTAACCCTGTTAGGGGATGAATTTTACAAATCGCTGAAATCACTTTTATTGTCTTCTAATAATATACCCAGATACAAAGATTCAAATCCCGCGCTCGAAAAAATGCATGATATCCATACAAACTTTCAACCCCGTTTTCACCACCATAAGGATGAATTTTCAAAAACGCTGAAATTAGTTTTCTTGTATTTTAATATAATACCTTTTTACAAAGTTTCAAGTTCCTAGCTTCAAATAAAATTTGCACCTGAAGACGAACTTTCATCCCCTTTTTAACCCCCTTAGGGGTTGAATTTCCAAGAACGTTGCAATTACTTTTTTTTTTGTAATCGGCTATTATGCCTTTCTAAGAATTTTCAAAGCATTTGTAATGGATTTAAACTTTGAAACAAATTTTAACCCTGTTAGGGGATGAATTTTACAAAACGCTGAAATTACATTTATTGTCTTCTAATAGTATCCCCACATACAAAGATTCAAGTCCCGCGCTCGAAAAAATGTTTGATATCCATTTTCAACTCCTTTTTCACCACCTTAGGGGATGAATTTTCAAAAACACTGAAATGAGTTTTCTTGTATTTTAATTTAAAACGTTTTTACAAAGTTTCAAGTTCCTTGCTTAAAATAAAATTTGCACCCGCAGACGAACTTCCATCCCCTTTTTAACCCCCTTAGGGGTTGAAATTCCAAAAACGTTGCAATCATTTTTTTTTGTAATCGGCTATTATGCCTTTCTAAGAAGTTTCAAAACCATTTGTAATGGATTCAAACTTTCAACCCCTTTTTAACCCTGTTAGGGGATGAATTTTACAAAACGCTGAAATTACTTTTCCTGTCTTCTAATAATATCCCTAAATACAAAGATTCAAGTCCCACACTCAAAAAATGTTTGATATCCATACAAACTTTCAACCCCTTTTTCACCACCTAAGGGGTTGAATTTTCAAAAACGCTGAAATTAGTTTTCTTGTATTTTAATAATATATCTTTTAAAGAAATTTCAAATTCGTAGCTCAAAAGAAAACTTTAACCCCATACAAACCCTGTTAGGGGATGAATTTTACAAAACGCTGTAATGACTTTTATTGTCTTTTAATAATAACCCCAAATACAAAGATTCAAGTCCCGCGATCGAAAAATTCAACCCCTTTTTCACCACCTTGGGGGATGAATTTTCTAAAACGCTGAAATTAGTTTTCTTGTATTTGAATTTGATACTTTTTTACAAAGTTTCAAGTTCCTAACTTAAAATAAAATTTGCACCCAAAGACGAACTTTCATCCCCTTTTTAACCCCCTTAGGGGTTGAATTTCCAAAAACGTTGCAATCACTTTTTTTGTAATAGGCTATTATGCCTTTCTACGAAGTTTCAAAGCATTTGTAATGGATTAAAATTTTTAACCCCTTTTTAACCCTGTTAGGGGATGAATTTTACAAAACGCTGAAATTACTTTTCCTGTCTTCTAATAATATCCCTAAATACAAAGATTCAAGTCCACCACTTGAAATTTTTTTTGATATCCATACAAACTTTCAACCCCTTTTTCACCACCTTAGAGGATGAATTTTCAAAAATGCTTAAATTAGTTTTCTTGTATTTTAATAATATATCTTTTTGCGAAGTTTCAAATTCCTAGCTTAAAAGAAAACTTTAACCCCATACAAACTTTCATCCCCTTTTTAACCCCTTAGGGGTTTAATTTCTCAAAATCGCTTCTTATCTCTTGTACACTTTATAAATGCAATCTGGTGTGCAAATTTCAACTTTCTGGCTTTTGTAGTTTCGGCTCTGCGTTGATGAATCAGTCAGTCAGTCAGTCAGTCAGTCAGGACACTTGCATTTATATATATAGATCTGCACTATAATATAAGCTAATGCACTATAAATTTGAGAAAAATTAGGTACCTAATTTAGGATTTTTTCTATCAAGGGAATTTTCACTAATGGCGTTTCGGCTTCTGTCAGAGATCTGATAAATTCTGTTCCTAAACCCGTTGAGGTATTTTTAATGCACACTCTTAAACTGGACGATCAGGAGGCCAATTCCAATCTAACAATTTGTTATGGTTTTGAATTGGTTTTGATAATATATGACCTTGACGATCGTCTTGGTGATTGGCTCGCAACTCACGCACGACTTTCACTTCGTTTCGTATGCACCAATCAGCGTGTGGGATCCTCAAGGTCGTAACAAAATGAGATCTAAACCGTAACGAATTACTATTCTGAATCGAGCTGCAATTCGCCCGCGCTTGTCAAGCGCAAGGAATAGACCACTGGTTTGCTATTGACAACGCTTTGCGATATAAATTTAAGTAGTACCGTAAAATGGGGTGAGTAGTGTCAAAACTGAAATTCAAACCACGATAACATTTTATTTTTACATATGAAAACTGAATGGTGTATATAATAAGTGTTCCGGACGTTTGTATTTTAGTTTTTATTTTATTTTGGGTAGTTCCATTTCATAACTTTGACGATAAAGAGGAAAACCCACCTCACCCCGTAGTGCCTCGTATTTGGGGTGAGAGGGGTTTTCATACAAAGGTGATTTTGAAAGATTGTTGGATCGATTTTTTTTTATTATGCGTATTACTATAGCCCCATTTTAAATTGGAATACATTATTTTTGTAGCAGTACCCTTAAAATCCCTTCTCAAACCTTCTCTCCCCATTCATAATCCACCTCTCCCCGCGAAACCTACTCACTCCGTTTTACGGTAAGTATAAACCTAACCTACGATTACCTGTTACGGTAACCTGAACTACGATTACGTATAATTTTTACTGACATTACAGTCAATATTAAAACTTAATATTGTAAATACGGATAAAATGTGCGACGTCGATTCACTTGACTTTACCAATATTTAAGGATCTATTTTTAATTCGCATGATGATGTGATATTATTTAGCTAGGTCCTTTGCGCATTTACATCTTGGTCTTTATACGCCGTATATTAAGTTTTATTTAGTGTCCGGCCGAAACTGGAAATGTTTAGATTCAGTTTCGAATGAAGTTATAAGTCATAACTTTATAAACAATTTTTTCGTTTGTCTTCGAATTTTCTTAGACATAAGATCAATGAAACACCTAAAATTCGTGTAAGTGATATAAAAAAACTGGCCAAGTGCGCTTCGGACCACGCCCACTCTTATTAAGAAAGAAAAGTAAATACAATTCACCTATCACTGTACTTAGAAAACTAGCCGAACGCGACCCGAAAGTGCAATGTCACAAGTTTCGGCAGTTATTTGGCCGAAACAGAACTTTCGGCCGAAACATGATTTTTATGCCGAAACCTGCCAAACTGCGGTCATACACTACTTTTATTGAGATTCTGCTAAGTACAGCTAGTAATCATCAAAGGGGATAAAAGAACGCTCCAAAAGTATCAGCCGCCTTCGATCAATCCGTTTTACAAATAAAGTTGTTAGTTATCTCTACAGTTCGCGTAGGTACAACAAAGTCATCTGTCACATATAGAAATGTATCTCTATATGTAAAGATATTTTTGACGAGTAGTTTCATCCGCTAATGTACCTACCTGACATCTTTGCTACTTAATTATCATTATCACACCTTTACTCGTATAAGTCGTATACGTCAATTGTTTCTCAGAGGTCTGCCGCTAGTTGTTATGAATTTGGATACTAATTATTACTCTGGTTTCCCTTCAAAACGAATAAATCTTTCGCCTTTTACTAAAGATTTCCGTGGAGGGGAACACTCAAATGAGTCTTAACTATATTAGTCTGCTTCTCCCAATGGATGATAACATTGATGACTGGTAGGTAAAGAATGTTAATATGGCATTAAGTCCGCTATTTATACATTCTTATATTGTGCAATAATGTGCTTAAATAAAAATAAATTGAAATGCGCTGAGGTAAGAAACACTTAATGTAAATAACCTTCTAACAAAAAAGTACCTATTGTAGTCTTCACAAAACAGTATGAAATTACTTTATATGTAAGTACCTACCTACACTGAATGCTGGCGGCGAGTTAGAGGGTGTTTTTTATTGGTAGGGTTTTTAATGTATGCTTTAGAGTAAGTTGACGAAGCGTGTTGCAGATTTTACCGCTGTAGTGTAGGCATTGTTTTGTGCGTCTGTAGCTGATGGCGAGTTTGTGTTCACCTGACAAAGCCCGCGTTGCGGATATTTAGTTATGGTCCTCGAATAAAATTTTATGTTCTACATCAGCAGTTCCATTTCACCAAATATAGGTTTCCGAGAGAACGTTAATTAGAAAATAAAGGAAACGAAAGTAACAAACATTGCGATGTAATAAAATACAAGGCTTCTACAAACCTCGCAACAGTCGCAACAAATGACGAACGATTTTAGATAGTTGTTGGCTAAGTTAGGAGCAACGAATTCAACCAACAATGGGGTTGGCAACTGTCAAAGGTTTGCATAGATGGCGCCATCATAGCTTGCCCCTTTTTCTATGAGAGTGGCTCAAAGGGCTGGCATCCACCCTGGATTCCAGGGCAATAAAAAAACTAAAATGTACCTAATTCTGGGGATTGACAGGGCAAGCTATACTGGCGCCATCTGCTAAATACCACCGGCCAACCTCATCGATCAAATGTCGCATTGTATTACAAATCGCATGCAAATATCGGACACGTTTGGAGAGGCCAATAGTCGATCGATTTCAACAAACATGGCCGAGGTCAGATTAAGATTAAGGGTGGCCTCAAAAATGCCAGTTTAACCTCTTCCGATGAGACGGTCCGCCCCTTCCGGCTGGGCCGAAGGTTGGCATCAGTGTGAGGTCAACTACAAGTCAATGTCAATGATTATCCGTCTGCGAAATTATTTTTATATTCTTATGTTATAAGTATACATGTTACAGATAAAACTGTAAACTTTATTAAATTAATTTTGACAGTGCACAACGAATTAAATAGACTTTTAAATATTAGTATATTGTTTATGTAAAATAAGTATTTATTTATTGCATATTAATAAAACAGAGATTAAATAACAAAATAACTAAATCATAAATCTAGTCCTAAATTAGCCTGAGGCATTGTTCCCAGGACGCTGGCCGCGTTCTCCTTCTGCACAATGTTAAGTTTCTGTGCAAAAAAGGGGCAGCTCGTAGGTCGCCAGACACCCAGACTAATTTGGTAGAAATTTCTTTTACTAGTTTTTTGGTGTCTGACGACCAAGAACCGAGAGTTTCAATTGCAAGTGCCTCAAATGCATAATTCGGTTTCAAGAATGCGTATTTGCGACACTTTGGTAATTTGGGCGTCGTCTACTGCCGTGCCCGGCCTCCTGGCAGAGGAGCCCGGACGTGGGGCCAAAAACGAAATTATATAAATAATAATATAAAAAACTATGCTTAAATAAAGTGAACCATTACGGAGAATTTATTAGGTTACATCTAAATTTCATCCCCTGGGCAAAATTAGAAAACAGTGTTCTGTAATGCTTTGTCCAAATAAGTGTTTTCGGTGCCTATATTAAAAATGTAAAAAAAATATGTTTGCACTAGTTTATTTCTATAGAAATTAGTTAATTCTATAGAAATATAGTATTAAATTAGACACTTCATGCTTCTCTAATTTCGATGCCGAAATTTTTTTTAACAATGGATAGTATTTTAAGTCGCGTAATCGTATACAACATCACCCCAAACCTTTTACTTTGCTCTACTTTAACTGAATTAATTGTTTTACTTTATCTGAATTAATTGTTGTTATGTATGTATTAACTTTTTTTACTATTAAAAATTACGCATGATATGCTGTCAAGGTATAAGACTCATAAGTATGATTGACACGAAGGTAATTCAGTATTTTGTCGTGTGTCAAGAGTTCAATTTACACAAAATGCTTAAAAATATACATATTGTAAATTTTAATTTAAAAACTTTAAATACGCTATAGCTATCTTTTAATTAGGCTATCGTAAGTCATTTATAAATATTTGCCTGTTTAGCTAAATAAAGATTGAATGTGGGGATATTTAAGGCAGATAAAACCACCCCGTTAGTAAATATGCACATTATGATAGATAGCCGAAATTTGTTTCATTGATTTGACGGACTCTAAGAGCCTAAATTTTTCTAAATTGTTAATCCGTATTGTAAAATAATTATTTTTCAACTGAGTCACCTCAAATAATGCTCAAGCCAAACGTCGGTCATCAAGTAATTAAGTCAGTTATAGTGCCAAAGTATTGTATTGTTTTTATTGAAATGTAAGCCATATTTGTTCAAACATTATTTGCTTACGTATTATAGATTTGATACATTAATAATAATCGTCCATTGTTATTACGATATAGTCGAACAATAAAGTGTATAGGTGATTCAAAATAATTTTCGATCAAAAGCTAAGCTCCCCGGATAAAGGTTGGCTCACGCTAGACCAACCCCCCGTCATAAAAAATGACATGTCGGATGCCTCGGCCCGGTGTAGCATGAATCATCCTTAAGTGGCATGCGACTCTTTTATAGGTACTCGCCCAAATATACACTAATAAATCTAATAATATATGCCTTCTTCACATTTTCACATATGAAATTTAATGTAGGACCTGTAATTGACTTGTGAGATTTGAGACTTTGAATCATTATTTTTGAATCAGGTACAATTTCGAAAGAGGAAATTGAAAACTCCAGATACTTTTAATCTATCATGCCAACTTTGAACTAACTTCATGATTCAACCACATACTAGTAATAGAATTAATACTAGTACCCAAGTACCTACCTACCTAAGTACCTAGTAGTAGTTGGTTCACTTCCAAGATCGGCTATGTCAGCCATATTTGGGCGCACGAGCGCCGAGCTAACTAGGAGTCGAAGTGGTCGCCATGGTCGAAATCGGCCGGAAGGATCATCATCATCATCATCAATACTAGTACCTATTGTTAGTAGTAGTAGTGCTAGTTTAACTTACGTGATATCGAAGGCGGTCTTCAGCTTGTTAGAGCAGGGGTCCCTATCGGTGTATATCTCGCTCATGACTCCCCGCGTGGTGCAGAAGCGGTCGATGCATTTCTTGGTGCGCTCCAGACTGCCGTAGCAGCTGTGTAGGAATTTTCTGATCATCAGGTCACCTGTAATTGTTGTTTTATTTAAGTTTTTTTAAATCTATTCATCGTAATTCAGGGGTCAGAGGTTCTAGGTTGCAACCTTTCGGTTAGTTTTCGATTCGCCGGATTCTTGTTTCGTCGGATTCTCGTATATTCCGATTGTGAGGTAGGTAGGTACTAAAGTAAATCCGGAAAAACAGGAATTCGACGATACGAGAATCTAGCGAATCGGGAACTAACCAACCTTTTCACAGATAAAGGATTACGGATAGCTAAGGTCCCTACGGCAATCTGTATAAGGCAAGAATATTTTAATCTAGAATTTTTATTTCTAAGCCATTTCATTATTACACTTGACGTAGGTACCTATTTTATTCAATTAGTGCGGAACGACGGTAAGCGCCCTGACGGGAATTAGCGATGGGCGAGTCGAGTTATCTGATTCGAATAATCCGAATCAACCTACAGATGAGTTGATTCGAATCAAGACTATTGGCAATCCGAATCAACTCGGCCACTAAACTGACTAGTAACTTGGTATCCGATCCGCTGACTCGGCGAATGAATCGCCAATTCACCAACTCTCCGAGCCGAGTCAACGCTACGCCATTCAAAAATAAACCTTAATTCGATAGCCCGAAGGTTCTTTTTACAACAACTGCCGCTTGATTCGCCGTTTCAATCCGAGTTGACTGGTACTATGACCATTCAAAAATAAACCTTAATTCCGTAGCCCGAAGGTTCTTTTTACAACAACTGCCGCTTGATTCGCCATCCCGAGTCGAGTTCACTGGTAGTATGGCCATTGAAAAATAAACCTTAATTCGGTGTCCTGAAGGTTCTGTTTACAACAAATGCCGCTTGACTCGTTTGCGGCTCCGCGGCCCGTGACCTTGTCGCGAACCACGCAAACCGTCGAGTCGAGTCAGTTCGAATTTCAACTCGGATCAGTGGCCGAATCGATTCGAATGATTCGAATCGAAAAAAAGTGGACTCGTCACATCGCTAGACGGGATGTCACTGATTCCCTGGAAGATGGGTCGTGCGTTGGTATGGGACGCCACTTGCGCTGACACGCTAGCGGCGTCCTACGTCCCATCGACCAGCAGGCGTGCTGGCGCGGCGGCGGACACCCGGGAGCGTCTAAAGGTAGCCAAGTACAGCTGTCTCGGCGCCCAATACGAATTCGTTGCATTTGGCGTCGAGACACTTGGTTCGTGGGGCAGAGGCGCACACATGCTCCTTAAGGAGCTTGGGAAAAGGTTGAGGGAGGCAACGGGTGACCCCCGCGCGGGCAGCTTTCTCGCACAGCGAATTGCCATCGCAATCCAGCGCGGGAACGCTGCCTGCGTGTTGGGCACCCTCCCGAGGGCACCAAATTTTGATAGGTTTTTTTAATTTTTAGTTTTAATTATTTTAATTGTAGTTAGTTTTAGTTTTATATTCCTATTTATGTCTTTTAGTAATTTATGTAATTTAATATTTCTTATAATGTTGTACATTTTATTCAATTTATATGTTGTACCACAGAATAAATAACAGTACTAGGTACAGAAGGCTCACTCTCTAACAAAACGCGTCTGTTACGATCAGGACAGATATAAGTATATGGCCGCTAGAGGTGGCGACAGCGCCATGCGCGGCTTATGGCTAGCCACCAAAATTGGTGTGGAACGGATGTACTTTTAGCTACTTACCTGTTGCAAAACGACGAACTCGCGGAGTGAGCCACGCCTGGGGGCCGATTTTTGAATTTCGATCACTCGATTTCGTCACTCGAAAATCGGTGGAAAACGGCGAAATGCTAATTTTTGAAATACGAACGATCGAAATTTGGAATCTATTGGTATTGACCACTCGATTTCAATTCTATTAGTAGAATTTAAACGCCTAGTAGTGGAGATATCATATAACGAAATACACGAAATCGAGTGGTCGAATTTCAAAAATCGGCCCCCTGGTTCTACCTTAATTCTCATCGAATATATTTAATTATACCTGAGTTGAGTGACAATTGTTTAACACACAAATCCCCAGCATTTTTTAATTCATTTCTACTCTAAACGGGTGCCACTAGTTTTTTTTTTATTTTAACGTCCGTAACGCCTTGTATTGTATATGATTTCTTGTCGCCGCTCGCTATTAATACATGTACATGTACTGTATTTATTTATAGTTAAAAATAACACCTTTTTGGTGTTATTTCTTTGTTATCAAATATATGTTACCTACTTCCGTATCAAATATACCTAAAGAATAAATTAACACGACGTTATGATAATGGGCAAGTTTCTGTCTCATACTTAACTGTAACCTGTCCTTATACAAACGAAATACAAAAACTTGTTTTGATATGTGTTCGACTCGGAAACCAGTTAACATAAAATAATTTAAATAAGTAATGTATATAATGAAATAGGTAAAAAAACTCAAGTAATGCCTTGTAATTATTTTGACACAGCACTTATGGAATATGGAAATGTGAAACCTAATAATTTATATAGGTACCTACCTACACGTACCTTCTACTTCTACGTAAATAGTTAATCAAAAAGATCGGCAAATAGCTACATAACTGCTTATGTACAAAATTGACACCTATTTATTCTGTTGTTGAGTAATTTTTATTAAATAGGTAGGTAAATTATTTAGGTCCCTAGCGAACAGCAACGTATGTATATTACTAGTAGTTCGCCCCGAACTGTGAACTCGCGGTTCGCCAAAAAGATCAATTGAATGCAGTGCTACTTAGTCCGAGATGGGCATAGTACAATTCGATAGTAGATATAGATGTTGTTGACTTACTAGGATGCATCTACCTATACCTTATTTGAAACAGGTGTGTAGATTTCGAAAATGATGATCATGACCAATAAAACGACATCCATGACGACTTTTATGACATACTGCATGGCCGTCATTTTGGATTCTAAAATGATCATCATTTTCGAAATCAGGGCCCCCTAAAACCTACAAAGTGACATCCATGACGACTTTTATGACATAGTGCATGGGCACCATCTCGGATTCCAAAATAGTCATCATTTTCGAAATCTGCGCCCCCTAAAACCTATAACACGATATCCATGACGACTTTTATGACAAAGTGCATGGCCGCCATCTTGGATTCCAAAATAATCATCATTTACGAAATCTGCGCCCCCCAAAACCTATAAAACGACATCCTTATGACATAGTGCATGGCCGCCATTTCGGAATCCAAAATGGTCATCATTTTCGAAATCTATGCCCCCTAAAACCTATAAAACGACACCCATGACGACTTTTATGACATAGTGCATGGCCGTCATTTTGGAATCCAAAATGGTCATCATTTTCGAAATCTGCGCCCCCCAAAACCTGTAAAACGACATCCATGACGACTTTTATGACATAGTGCATGGCCGCCATTTTGGAATCCAAAATGGTCATCATTTTCGAAATCTGCGCCCCCCAAAACCTGTAAAACGACATCCATGACGACTTTTATGACATAGTGCATGGCCGCCATTTTGGAATCCAAAATGGTCATCATTTTCGAAATCTGTGCCCCCTAAAACCTATAAAACGACACCCATGACGACTTTTATGACATAGTGCATGGCCGCCATTTTGCAATCTAAAATGGTCATCATTTTCGAAATCTGCGCCCTCCAAAACCTATAAAACGACATCCATGATGACTTTTATGACATAGTGCATGGCCGCCATTTTGGAATTCGAAAAGGTCATCATTATCGAAATCTGCGCCCCCCAAAACCGATAAAACGACATCCATGATGACTTTTATGACATAGTGCATGGCCGCCATTTTGGAATCCAAAATGGTCATCATTTTCGAAATCTGCGCCCCCCAAAACCTGTAAAACGACATCCATGACGACTTTTATGACATAGTGCATGGCCGCCATTTTGGAATCCAAAATGGTCATCATTTTCGAAATCCGCGCCCCCTAAAACCTATAAAACAACATATATGACGACTTTTATAACGTAATGCATGACCGCCATTTTGGAATCCGAAATGGTCATCATTTTCGAAATCTGTGGCCCCCTAAAACCTATAAAACGACACCCATAACGACTTTTATGACATGGTGCATGGCCGCCATTTTGGATTCCAAAATGGTCATCATTTTTGAAATCGGGGCCCCCTAAAACCTATAAAACGACATCCATGACGACTTTTATGATATAGTGCATGGCCGCCATGTTGGATTTCAAAATAATCATCATCATCGAAATCTGCACCCCCCAAAACATAAAAAACGACATCCGTGACGATTTTTATGACATAGTGCATGGCCGCCATCTTCATCTTTATTTTGTTGCACACTTACCTTGGCCGCAGACGTTCGGAATTTTCATTCAGTTTCCGTACGGAATGACAGGTAGGAACGGGACATCGCTCTACAAATGTCATTCCGTTCGGAAAATGGGGTTGGCCGGTCGAAGTATTTTGAAGATGGCGCCAGCATAGCTTGCCCTGTCAATCCCTAGAATTGTGTCAATGTTTTGTTTGTAATGAATATTTATGTCCTGTATGCCAGTCATTTAAGCCAAATCTCATAGACAAAGAGGCAAGCTATGATGGCGCCATCTATGCAAACCTTTGACAGTTGCCAACCCCATTCCGAACGTCTGTGGCCTTGTAGCGAGGCTAAAGTCGACAATGGATTGAAAACGTGTGCGAATATAGTTGTCAAATCAAATTTGTCAGTAAATAAGAACAAAAAAACTATACTCGTCCTTTTCTTTCGGGTGCTAGTACTGGTGTAAGACAAAGATAGTATCATTCTCTCTGTCTGTGTTCGAAACGAGACAGTCCTTTGACAAACTATAATTGTAAGCTCTGTGGAGCCTATAACTGATTCACCATAGAGATTAAAATAAACTGTATCTGTGGTAAGCCGTATTGTTTCTTGTACCTATGGAGTGTAGAACCTCTACCTTCCATAGTTTCTTGCCAAATGTCAAATACCTATACTATGTTTATTTTTATCTTGCTAATTATTCCAAAATGGTAAATTTAAAGACGATATTATAAAAGTGCAAGCCGAGCGCTTTCATTTGATACCAAACTCGACCATACTTTCTTACAAAAAAGATGACCAGAAATGCATGACCCCTCACAAATAGCTTTTTAGCATTTTAAGCTCTTCTAGCTTAATAACCTGTCGATAAAGCCTGCTCATAATTTAATGACTAAAATACTGCCCTCAACTACACGTTTACCCAATTTCATTTAAATTAGGACAAATTTACTTAAGTTCTTGAGTATCAAACTATCTTCTGACAGTTCAGCTTAAAAACATCGAAATGCCGGGACGTGCCGCTAGCCGGCCGCGTGTCCGAAGTCGAATGTAAGAACTTCGCTTCGCTTCGCTCGCTCGTTCGAAAAGTTATTTATATTTGTTAAATATCACTATTTAAACAGTAGTGATATTTAACAACAATACCTAATAGATATGTGACTTAATTCACAGCGATAGTGTTAAAAACAGAATCAAGTTAGATATCTTTATTTATGATTACTGCAGTTTTTTTACATCTCTTCAATCAAACCTTTGTTTATTTCATTTTTTGAAGGTTTTATTGCATGACAATCACAGGACAAAGGTTTCTTTGCGAATAAAATATGGTCGACTCCTGACTTCGCACTTAAATGAACCTGTTCTTGCACTTTGCCAAGAAGATTAAAAATAAAGAAAAAATATTTAGCTCGTTTGTCATAACTATAAGTTCAAAATAATAATATTACGTAAGTACTTATACAGTATGTGTCTGACCATGGGGCTTTAATTCCAGGGCTTGATTTTACTCGCTAAACTGAGCTACTTTTACTATTGACCAACCCTAAAATCGGGGAAATATTTTTGGCTTTTCCATAGAAAACGTCGACATCTAATCAGCCAAAATGTATGAAAAAGTAAAAAAAATTTCGGGGTTTCGGGGTTGGTGCCATAATAAAAGTAGCTCAGTTGAGCGAGTAGAATCGAGCCCTGGATTTAAAGCCCCATGGTCAGTAACACCCTGTATATAAATACCTGTTGCCCAGTGCATAACATAGTATGTACTCACTGAAGTCTTGGGGCAGATGTGGCTCCTTGGTCAGCCATTCCCTGATGGAAGTCACGTCGTGGCCAAAATCAGGAGTCTGCTGCGGCATCTGTCAAGCGAAACTTTTGAGAGAAAGTCGGTAGAAAGTTATTTTACTTAGTTATTAGTCCGATCCGATCATCCATCCGTGTCGGGAGTGAAAATAGTTTATCCTCGTAGGTATTAGGTTTTACATTTTTCGAAGTACCTATTTTAATTTTGTATAACTTTAATTTTATTGATACCTAATGTCATAAACATTTTTGTGAGTATTTTCCTGTACATTTCAACTCCAATAGGAACTAACACCTGATTTCACAAGATTTAATAAAGAATCTGGAGCATCTAGAATGCCTATTGCTTACCTACCTACAGACCTAGGTAGGTAAACATATAATCAGACAAAGAATTTTCATGATTGATTCAGTACATGATTATGTGTGGGTGGTGTATTAAAAATCAAATCTCATAAAATATTAGATATTATGTCAAAATAAAGACCATAATTTGGCATGTTACCTCACCCATATGGATAATTTGTATTCGACATTGGATTAGATTTCGTAACACGTGATTCTGACTAATCGAACTCCCTTTTTGTTATAATCGGTCAGATATTGAGGTCAAACAAGTTGTAGAGTCAGACCACGCTATTTCTGCATGCCATTTGCAATGACAAAGTGTTGGAATGTTATGTCAGTCAAATTTCTATGAAAATATGATGTTCATAATTTAATGACACTCCCTCACTTTGTTCTGTTCAAGTCGGTGCAAAGTAAAATTAAATGGACTCTAGTTACTTAGTTGTTTAATGATTCGGCTCAATTTTCAGATTGAATAGATTTTGTAATTTATCAAATTGATCGATGGACTGAAGTAAACATTTATTACTAGGTAAGTAAGTAGCTATTAAGTAGGTACCTACTTACCTATTGTTTATTTGAGTATTTAGACCTAGGACTCTTAACGTAATAAACTGCATAATAATATTAATTCGCATCAAAACGCTGTGTGTGCAAAAATTCCGTAAGTCACAATAAGGTCAGGTTCTCAAGTTGCGAAATTTATCGAGACAATTGAAATGTGATTAAGAATCAAAAATTTTATCGCTTAAAAAATTAATTAAAAAATACTTACTTTACTTAAAAATCACTTTAACTCGACAACAAATAAACTAAAAGGAAACAATAGTAAAACTAAAAGTAAAATCGCGATGTTTTATGTTTACGATAAGTGTCAATTGAAATATCTGTGTCAACCGTCCCACCGCGTGTCACCGCACTGACTGACCGGGCAGACGATCTCAGCTTACAAGTGCTAGGTATGACATACCTACTGCTATTCCCATAGCTTCAACCAGAGTTACTGTAACTGTAACCACCAAGTCGTAGCTATTATGCTTTAAATAATCGATCTCTCGGTGACTGGTTTAGACAACAACAACTCGCTTGTGCCCGGCTAGCTACCGAAATAATATCACGACAAAAAAGTTTTATTTATTTGTTAAAGTGGACCTTTACATTCTTGGATCTTCAAAACTGCCCGTCCACACTTCCGTGTAGGCCTTTAGGGCATTCATTTATTTTTATGAAATTACTTTATACCTAAGTGTAGCGTTTAAGGGTAAATGATACTATTTATCATGTACCTCTATTGTCATGACAACTCAGCGTGAGGATTGTTTTAAATGGTTAGAAATAATCTTATTATTGCCATTATTTTATTTTCTTTGTTTGTTTTGTGGTGGTTACGAAGATTTTTTTACTTGGGGAGCAATGATTTTTCCAAAACTATTAATTTTCGTTGAACATATATTGGAGTCATACATATCGGTAGCTAATCGGGAAGCATTCACTATCATATTGCCGTGCCCTCCCAGGGCCCATGTGAAACAACTATTACCTATGTAACACCTGTGTACTTACCATGGATGCAATAAATATATGAATTATGAATTATGAATCATTGGCCTTCGTGTGATCCTTACCGTACTGAACTCGACAAACACTAATGTAAACACAAAAATCATGAGTCTTCGTTTTTTGACAGTACCTAATATAAAACGCTAGTGTAAAAACGTCCGACGTCGAGGCGTCCGACATGTAATTTTCAATGACAGCTGATTGGTGATCACGGGGTGCTTTTCATAGAAAATGAAGCGCCGAAAGCTCCGGCCCGGTCTAACGTGAGCCATTCTTTATCCGTTTTTCCCTTTGAGGTACAGTCGCCATCATATATATCGGAGCGGCTAAGTTGCTCACAAATATCTGAACACGCCTCTTTTGTCAAGGCGTTAGAGTGCGTGTTCAGATATTGTGAACACCTTGGCCGGTCCGATATATCTGATGGCGACTGTACCTACTTACAGAGTTACAGTAGGTACCGTGCACTTCTTTAATTAGCGGTTTCCATGCGGAAGTCGGAGAAAGGTTATCTCGGAAGAACTTCCTGTAAGGCGTCTTGGCCTTGTTCCGTGTCATATGCCGCCGTCCCAAATTTGGGTCTTAAAGTTTAAGGTCGCATACTCGTCTTCAACTTACCACTTTCCCGGTTGCATCCTTGTGCTGTGCAAGTGTGCAAGATCTGTTTGGCAACTTAATATCATGGATATAATTGTTAGGTTAGTTTGGGTAGGTATACATACCTGAATATAATAGAATAGAATAGAATAGAAAATATTTATTTGCTTAAATACGTAACATAGACACAGTATTCAGTCGACTTAACATCAACATGCAAAATATTTACAAAATCGTACATTAAGGTACATTAAGGTATGAATTGTCCTGGTCCATTTCCTTTACGAATCTCACGATGTTTCTCTTAACCGAATTGGTACCTAGATGGATAGTCCAGGTCATGAATAAATATACTTGCCTAAATATTTATTAAAACTTTATTCCAAAATAAAAATAAGTACAAATGGCGGACTTGAGGTATTAATGCATTCTCTATCAGTCCCATAGGGCGAAACAGATATTTTTTAAGGTGGTTGAACTGAGAATTTTTTTTAAATATATATGCTCACAACACACATAGACCTAGTCCCACATTGAGCTCAATTTTTTTTAAAGATTGTTGAGTAAAGACGGGATGAGTTATTTTACATTGTCGTTGTTAACAAAACGCGCATCTGCCATCTATAGGTATAATTCTGTACCTACCTACTTCTACCTACATACTTATGAGATTAGATAAAATATAGACTCAATCGGACATCGAGAACTGGTTAATATTACTTGTAACTTGAAAAACTTTTGCAGATTTTAAAGCTGGTCCGACCAAAATTACCGTTTCACTTAAATAAAACATTAATATAACTTGAATAAAAGCTTACATCTTATACATATGTATAAAAGAGTTGCAAGAAAGGCAGAGGAAAAGGCGCAGTGACTCAATTTCCTCGTGTTTACGAGCGACATGAACACATTCGGAACTCGAGTCTGATAGACAGAGAGTAGACAGCTAGCAAACCGAAACTTGTCTAGTTAGTTTACTTAGTTTGCTCTTGAAATCGTTGACATTTTCCGTGGCTAGCCAGGGTACATTCCAGTTGATGTTTGTGAATCGTACATGGCTCGAATCCGGTAACTGAGTAGGTAGAGATACTGTGCGTGCGATATCGGCTCCTCGTGAACTCTGGTAAAAACTGTAAAACGTTCATATTCTATTTTTTCCTCTCTTCGACTCTTATAAGGAAGTCATCCGAGGCCTTCATCATGATGTTGTACTTGACGGGCAGCGGGCGCGTCAGGTCCTCTGCGCGTGCGCCGGCCGGTGGCAGCAGCCGGTAGCGTCGGAGCAGATTGGCCAGCGCCGTCTTGGCGGACAGCATCGCGTAGGTAGCACCTGAAACAATGCTTGTAATAGGTCTTTGGTAGGTAGCTGGTTGACGCCGCCTGTGTCCAGCATCATACTCTACTCGTACTTCGCATGACGCATGTCAGATTATATTTTACCGTTCTGTCGCCATGCAGGATCTATGTATCCATGCCAAATTGCAGCTTTCTAGCCTAACGATCACGGAGCAAAGCCGCGATGGACAGACGGTGTAACATGGCAAATCTATAAGGGTTCTTCAGATTAGCTAAAGATACCTATTTGGACAGGGCGAGGTTGCCGCAGTGGTCCGCCCTGACAGCTCCGTCCTGAACACTTGTCCACACTTATCAAAAAAGTTGTGATCTCATATGAACAGCTTTATGAAACCACTCCTGTTATACTGAGACCCTGGCTGTGATAGGAGATTCTCATAATACCTACCATTTGGGCTACCAGTGTATTATCTCACCTCTGACAGAATAGCTGCAACATGATAGGTTGCCGCAACGAGCAATCAGGGAAGCGCTCCGGACGGAACAGAGCTATATCCGCGTAAATCGACGTTCGCAAATTGCGGGCATCTTTCTCTGTCACTAATTACGCCTTCATTGGAGTAAAAGAGAAAGATCCCCGCAATTTGCTAATTTCGGTTTTCGCGGTAGCCTCACAGCTCAGCGTCCGTGCCCCAGATGTGGATCAGGATGGTGAGGTGGACGTCCCTTCCACCAAAGTTGTGCCTAATGCTACATTTTTTATAAAAAATTACCAATGCATCCCCTGATAGAGTAGCTGAAGGGTATGAACATCCCATATAACCATTCCAGTCGCAGAATCATCAAAGTGGTAACTAAATGTCAGATGTGTCGTAACAGAGTCCACACAATGTGTCTAGAATTGTTTCGAAACAAAGTGTCGTCGCCGTGTGTACACTTTTCCGTAACAAGGTGTCGACACATTTGTGTGCACTTTGCGTGCGGTTTGCGACTAAATCTGACAGCAAATTTGTGACAGCAAATGTCAATATAAAATACCTCTTGAAAACCAAGGTTTGTCAAACTACTATTAGAGTCTCGTGTGCTCGTAAGTAATTCTAGTAAGTCATCATGGGCGATGCAAATGATAATAATCGACTAAAACCATATAAACACCCAACACCCGTCAACCTTTTACAGAAAAGTTTTTAAAGAAATGCAATAAGCTACTTAGGTCAGCCAACGAATGCTCAAAAAAGTTGTAGAGGGAAATGCTCGGAACACAATTTTTGACTCTGTAACTTGGTTTGGACAAGTTAGGAGGTGAACATATCAAAAGTCCCCGGCCGTCCCGTAGCCCTTGAGCGGGGGGAAGAGAGGGGGCTTTGAATGTCCCATTTTCCAGTTTTTCGATTATATCTCGGAAACTATGCATCTTAGCGACATGGCCACTTATACAAAATGAAAGTTAATTTAATTTGTTACAAGTTTATTCAGTCAATTTTTTCGATATGTTGAATAGTTTTTGAGATATCCGCTCTTGAAAGTTTATTTAGGGCTCTCGATTTTATCTTGATATATCTACATCAGTGAAGGTGCTAGGCCGTGTATGGTATCGTTTTCGTATAAATCTGGGTTGCTGAATCCATTTAAGGTATCACATTGAAACCATTCCACAAAATTAAAAAAATCTTTTTAGGGTTCCGTACCTCAAAAGCAAAAAACGGAATCCTTATAGGATCACTCGTGCGTCTGTATGTCTGTCTGAATACACAAAATAGTTCTTTACCTATAGATGACAGGAAAACCTATTAGAAATGTGCAGTCAAGCGCGAGTCGGACTTAATGTACGGAACCCTTAATACGCGAGTCCGACTCGCACTTGGTCGGTTTTTTTTAAACTCCTCTTGACGCTTAACCGCTGAACCGATTTCGTTAAAATTTGGTATAGAAATAGTTTGCGTCCCGGAACAGGACATAGGATAGATCTTATAACCAAAATCATCTTTTGAAGGTGTGAAAAGTGGCGTGGAAATTTGTACGGGAAATCAATAACCGCTGAACCGATTTATATTAAATTTGGGATGGTCTACATCTTTGATTTAGTTAAAAATTATAAAAAAAACATGACTTCAAACCTAAACTTAAACAGTATTAACTTCAAGAAGTCAATTCTGAATTCCCCCCTACACCTCATTTCACACCTTTGAAGGATGATTTTTGAGATAACTTATTATGTCCTGTCTCGGGACTCAAAATATATGTGTACTAAATTTAAATTAAAACTGTTCAGCAGTTTAAGCGTGAAGAGGAGTTTAAAAGAAAGTAAGTTTATATGTTTTTACTTTGGAATGGTGTCAATGTGATACCATAACTAAGCGGTGAGTGCGTGCGACTTGCAATCTAGAGGTCGCGGGTTCAAACCCCGGCTCGTACCAATGAGTTTTTCGGAACTTATGTACGAAATATCATTTGATATTTACCAGTCGCTTTTCGGTGAAGGAAAACATCGTGAGGAAACCGGACTAATCCCAATAAGGCCTAGTTTACCCTCTGGGTTGGAAGGTCAGATGGCAGTCGCTTTCGTAAAAACTAGTGCCTACGTCAAATCATGGGATTAGTTGTCAAGCGGACCCCAGGCTCTCATGAGCCGTGGCGAAATGCCGGGATAACGCGAGGAAGAAGAAGAAGTGATACCATAACTAAATTTGGTACTGCGAATTTATACGAAAACGATACCAAACATGGCCTCGTAGCTTTACTGTTGTTGAAGTCAAAATAAAATTGAGAGCCCTAAATTCTTATTACTTGACCAAACTTGTGTAGAAGGAAAAGGAAAAATAAAAGTCTTCGGCAGGAATATAAGACACAAATATATTTTTTTTTATGCGTTACTATTTCAATTATCAAATATAAACATACCTAGATTATATTATTCTAGTGAGATCCTCACAGATAAACAAAAACATTTACTTAAAAAATTACAAGGTCGAAATGTCACGGAACTTGTGAGAGTAATACGTGAAAAATAAAAACTTTTATGACAAAAAAATCTGGACACAATTTAAGAAGCATCCAATTGCGTCGAGGAATCATCTGTATTTTTGCTTGTTTCATTACCTCCTCGCTTCTTTTTTTGTACTTTGTATTCTGTAGCAATTTGTTAGATCTGAAAATAAAGATAACTTGCGTCGTCACGGATGTCGATTTATAGGTTTTAGGGAGTGCAGAATTCGAAAACGATGATCATTTTATAATCCAAGATGGCCGCTACGTATTTTGTCATAAAAGTCGTCATGGATATCGTTTTATAGGTTTTAGGAAGTCCCGATTTCGAAAATGATGACCAGTTTGGAATCCAAGATGTGTGCCGTGCACTTTGTCATAAAAGTCGTCATGGATATCGTTTTATAGGTTTTAGGGAGTGCAGAATTCGAAAATGATGACCATTTTGGATTCCAAGATGTCTGCCGTGCACTTTGTCATATAAGCCGTCATAGATGTTGATTTATAGGTGTTAGGAAGAGCAGATTTCGAAAATGATGACCATGACCAACAAAACGACATCCATGTCGACTTTTAACATAGTGCATGGCCGCCATCTTCGATTCCAAAATAGTTATTATTTTCGAAATCTGCGCTCCCTAAAACCTATAAAATGACAGCCATGACGACTTTAATGACATACTGCATGGCCGCCATTTTGGATTCCAAAATGGTCATCATTTTCGAAATCAGGGCCCCCTAAAACCTATAAAACGACACCCATGACAACTTTTATGACATAGTGCGTGGCCGCCATTTTGGATTCCAATTTGGCCATCATTTTCGAAATCTGCGTCCCCTAAAACCTACAAAACGACATCCATGACGACTTTTATGACATAGTGCATGGCCGCCATCTTGGAATCCAAAATGGTCATCGTTTTCGAAATCTGCGCTCCCCCAAAACCTATAAAACGACACCCATGACGACTTGTATGACATAGTGCATGGCCACCATTTTGGAATCCAAAATGGTCATCATTTTCTAAATCTGCGCCCCCCAAAACCTATAAAACGACACCCATGACAACTTTTATGACAGTGCATGGCCGCCATTTTGGATTTCAAAATGGTCATCATTTTCTAAATCGGGGCCCCCTAAAACCTATAAAACGACATCCATGACGACTTTTATGACATAGTGCATGGCCGCCATTTTGGAATCGAAAATGGTTATCGTTTTCGAAATCTGCGCCCCCCAAAACCTATAAAACGACACCCATGTTAACTTTCATGACATAGTGCATGGCCGCCATTCTGGATTCCAAAATGGTCATCATTTTCGAAAGCGGGGCCCCCTAAAACCTATAAAACGACATCCATGACGACTTTTATAACATAGTGCATGGCCGCCATTTTGGAATCCAAAATGGTCATCGTTTTCGAAATCTGCGCCCCCTAAAACCTATAAAACGACACGCATGACGACTTTTATGACATAGTGCATGGCCACCATTTTGGAATCCAAAATGGTCATCATTTTCTAAATCTGCGCCCCCCAAAACCTATAAAACGACATCCATGACGACTTTTATGACATAGTGCATGGCCGCCATTTTGGAATCGAAAATGGTTATCGTTTTCGAAATCTGCGCCCCCCAAAACCTATAAAACGACACCCATGACGACTTTTATGACATAGTGCATGGCCGCCATTTTGGATTTCAAAATGGTCATCATTTTCTAAATCGGGGCCCCCTAAAACCCATAAAACGACATCCATGACGACTTTTATGACATAGTGCATGGCCGCCATTTTGGAATCGAAAATGGTTATCGTTTTCGAAATCTGCGCCCCCCAAAACCTATAAAACGACACCCATGACGACTTTTATGACATAGTGCATGGACGCCATTCTGGATTCCAAAATGGTCATCATTTTCGAAAGCGGGGCCCCCTAAAACCTATAAAACGACATCCATGACGACTTTTATGACATAGTGCATGGCCGCCATCTTGAAATCCAAATTGGTCATCGTTTTCGAAATCTGCGCCCCTTAAAACCTATAAAACTCATAAAACCCAAACCTATAAAACCCATGACGACTTTTATGACATAGTGCATGGCCACCATTTTGGAATCCAAAATGGTCATCATTTTCTAAATCTGCGCCCCCCAAAACCTATAAAACGACACCCATGACGACTTTTATTACATAGTGCATGGCCGCCATTTTGGATTTCAAAATGGTAATCATTTTCTAAATCTGCGCCTCCTAAAACCTATAAAACGACACCCCTGACCACTTTTATGGCATAGTGCATGGCCGCCATTTTGGATTCCAAAATGGTCATCATTTTCAAAATTGGGGCCCCCTAAAACGTATAAAACGACATCCATGACGACTTTTATGACACAGTGCATGGCCGCCATTTTGGATTCCAAAATGGTCATCATTTTCGAAATCCGCACTCCCTAAAACCTATAAATCGACACCCATCTCGACTTTTATGACAAAGTGTTTGGCTACCATCTGCATGCAAGACATTTCTATTATTTTTACGTACAAAAATGGCCCCCTGTCAACTTCCAACCGAGATTTAATCGATAATTTATTCGATTAATGTTCAGATTAATTCAATTTCAATCTATGTTAGGTCGACTAAACTAATCGTGAAAATTTGAGGATTAACTTTTTTTATTCCATTAATTAGTCGAATAAACAGTTAATCTATTAAGTCCCATCTCTGACCACGGCATTTTTACACTTTGAGAATATCTGAAAACAAATGAACACAAGGAGCCATTTTGCAAATCCAGTAACTTTGTTATTACTTTTGACAGCGCGTGTCATGTGTCTACACAGAGTCGACACAAAGTCGAAACATTTGCGACTACTTTGTGACTGCAATATTTCTCAGCCTTAAACCATATTTATACATCATAATTAACAAGTTTCGTAGTATGTAAAGCGTTATTTCTGTTATTTAAGTATAGTATACGCATCGAAGTACTAAAAATGCATCAAATAATATATTTATGAACACAAGCACTGAGAAGTAAACAATTTCATTTCCGGCTAAACTAAAACAATGTGGTGGCGCGTTGATTATATTACACTTAGTTTATCAAATCACTCGAGCAGTTTAATTCCCCATAATAATTTAAGTCCTATTGTAATATAAATGCAAACAATATATAATTACGTCTTGTAATCCGTTTTAGAGATGGCGTATTAATGTCACTTATTTTTATTTAACTATTTTTCCATCTGACAGTTTCCATTTGACAGGAACAAAATGAACGAATGAACGAATGATTTTGGCATAAAGTAGTCGCAAACCCGAAACAATGTGTGCACACGGCGACCACACTTTATGTCACTTTGTGTCATGTGTCGACCCTTCCCCATTTCTGGTAACTGTGTCGACACGGCGACGACTCTGCGACTGGAATTGTGACCGAAACAGACGGTGTCGACACAAGATGTGTCTACACCGCGTCGTAACGGCGACTGGAAATGGTTGTATGGGATGGCAGGGTGCCGCAGCGGGCCCTCAAGGAACCGCTCCGGACGGAACAGCTCGGCGTCCGCGCCCCAGTACGACGGGTCGCGGTGCGTGCCCCAGATGTGGATCAGGATGGACGTCCCGTCTACCAAGGTTATGCCTGATGCTACAGAAAAAATATAGTGATATTATTGCCTGAATTGTTACTTGTCGTGTTGACAACATTCACAACATGTTGAGTCAATCTCAAGTCAGGATATATACCCACTTATAACTTCTAGACTCGATATGGTTAAAACTTTGGTCGGTATTCCAAAAGTGTATGAAGTTTCAAATATCTTACGTAGCGCAACATCGTTACGGACTTCCCTCGCCACTATCGGCACCGGTGGGTACAGGCGCAAGCTCTCCTTGATAACAGCCTCCAGGTACTTCAGCCGGGGCAAGTCTTCTGGAGTCACCGCACGGTCAGAGTCTCCGAATACTTCTTGCAGTCTGGAATAATTTCAAGCATAACGCTCCTAAATAAAATTGCTAACAGACTTAGGACGAGTTGGTCGGTCAAGAGGTGGGGAATCGGACTACAAATATATGCCCTCTGTGTGCGATGTCCTCCAAACAACTCAACACATGTGGTAATGCTCTTGCACAATGTGCACTGAAGAAGATCTCTTGAAAGCTACACACCGTATGACAGAAATGGCAAAACATCGACAAAGGGAAAACTTCGATTTTAGTCATTTGACCCCTGCACACTAGTTCACATGCGAAAGAAGAACAAGATGACTTACCTACCCTTAACTAGTGTTTTTGAATAACGCTCATTTCGCTTTTTAAAGACTCGAACCTTTAAGACTCTCGAGGCTTAACGCCTCAAAGGCGGCAAAGATGATTTCTTACATCCATACGCGTAAAATAAATAAATACAATTCTCAAATATAGTCTAGTCATCAAGACTTACGAGTCTTGAGGATTGCAGTCTTTAACCTAAAAATAAGCGTTATTCATAAAACTGCTTACTCTTGGTGCACTTTGGCTTGCACATCAGGATATCGGGACAGCAAGACGGCGGTAAACGAAGCGCCCACGGCAGACGTATCATTCCCGGCTACGGCCATGACGATGATCTCTTCGCGAATTTCTATGTCCGAATATCCTTTCTCCAGTCCACCGGAAGTTTGTATTATCGTCTCAAGAAAATTTATCAAACCGTTGCTATTGTTGTTTTCTAAAACAAATGAAGGTTTCGTGGAAAGAAAGGGAAGAAGTACCTACCTATAACTCCTATTTGTGCGTTCTCTCGCGCGAATCCATCCGGATACCTACTTGTTGAAGTCGCGCAAGATGTATGGAGGCGCACGCGAGAATGCAACTCGTGTTAGCAGGTCTGATGTAAAATTAAATATGGTGGATGAGTAGCTACATTTTTGCTGATAGCAAAGCTGTGTCAGTCGATGTTTTTTATTTCTTGTAGTTTTTTTGTATTATTATTGCTAATATCCGGTTGGATCAAAGATGGCGGCAAGAGAGTTGAGGTACTTAAGGCAGGAGAGGAGCTAGATAAAGTACGAATTGCAATTTTGCGAATGGCTGATGCACTAACGGTCTGACGTCAACTCTGGTGCCAATATGCGATACCTACCCATACCCATACAAGTTACCTATATGATAAGACGAGGTCGTCCTTATTTTAGTACCTACAGTTTTTAATTACCTAAGTAGGTACAATAAGTATTATCTACGCTTCACACATTGCTATGACTTACTGTATTTTAACCCGTCAGTTGCAAATTGCTTGCGTTTCTCTTGTATAATCTGAAAATTAATAAAGTTGACTTGAGTAATTCGGTCATTTTGGAGCGTCTCCAAGACCAGGGAAATAACGAAACGGGTATAGGTACGGACGGACAAACTGATAACTGACAAAAAAAACGAAATGTCACTGTGTTCATTATCAGTACGAGTATGTAAGTACTTTCAACATTTAATCTGCCATTTTTCGTTTCTTTTTTGCCTAAATTTAAATAGAAGGCCAGGAATCAGGAATGTCAGTAAAACCACTCCAGGGCACATGGAACACTAGCATCGAATTTTCATACTTTCTCCTGCACCGTACCAAATGCGCTTCTTATTAAGTATCAAGCAGCACTTGCAGGCCACACTCACCTCATCTATATAATCATAAGCCCGATGCTTATGAAATAAAAACTTCTTGTACTCAGGCAGTTTCTTGTAGATGAAGTCGGAGTGAAGCCACGGTAGTAGCACGCGCTTCGTCACCATTTCTGCTACTTCGTTTATCGAGTCGAGAAAGATGCGGTCGGCTGGGTTCTCTTGAGAATTCATTTTATGCCCCCCTGCGGTTTCTGAAATGTTATTAAAATATTTTTACCGGGGTTTAGCTACTATACGTTATTTACAAATTTCGATTGCGTAATTATGCGACCCGGAATTATGGAATTCTGGACCCGGGTATGTCCTTAAACTACGTCCAAGACCACTGGTGGACGGGCAGCAGCGTCCCTCAAATTCGGTGTACTCGACTGCGATCGCCAAACCGCCTGCCAAGCGTGGCGATTATGGCATTCACCCCCCAAAAAAGGGGGAGGCCTATGTTCAGCAGTGGACGTCTTATGGCTGAGATGATGATGATGATGATGATGAATTATGCGATTGTATTCATACCTAAGGGTCTAGTCTAGTCAACTCTATCCTCGTAAGTAAGTCCCCGCGTACTTGTGCAAGTACTTACAAATTAAATTCGAGTTATGCACTCTTATAGAAATATGTAAAAGAAAGTTCCAAATTCAAAAGCGCAAAAATTGGCTTGGGTCTTACGAGACTACGGAAAATGGCATTTCTGCGCAGTTGCAGCAGCAGCCATAGAGTTGACTAGACACTGACGCTCGAGAAACGCTAATGTGGGGTAGCTGAAGTGTAAAAAATGGTACCTTTTCAAGTACCACTACTTTTTTGCTAGGAAATTTTTGTTTTGATGTGAACACAGAGTTGACAGATAGAGTGGTAAGCTCACTAAAGACAAAACAGTGACTTAATGACAAGCCGATTTTGCAAGCACACACAGTAAGGTAATCTATTCTCTGGCTTAAGTCATTTATCGTCCAGCCCTCAAGTTGTGAATGCACGAGCGTGTAAAGGGCAGGCCACGCCGGCTGCGTGTACGAGACGTGCTCTAAAATGTTGTAGGTAGCCGCGCACGGACGCGTCAAGCAAGCGGTGTGTGTAAAATCAGTTTTTAAACTCTTTTATAACCATTTTATAACCAGTTAACTATCTTTCAACCCTGTCATTTATTTACAAACAAGATATATACAGTACTAAAATAAATTAATAACTAGCTTTAATCTAAAATAGGCCCTTGAGGCATTGTACCATGGATGCTGGCGGCATTTCCTCGCTGTATCGCAATGCTGATGCACAACGTGCGAGGTCCAACCCTGTCATATGTATATAGGTACCCTGTAGATATGGATATTACCGCAAACCGTGTCAAAAGAGTAGGTCGTCATGTATTTCCAGATAGGGAATTCTCCGGCTCCGACTTCGGCGCGCATCAGATCGACCATAATGGAACTCTTTTCGTTGAACAAAGGTACTATGTGGTGCAGGTTCTTTAGGTTAAAGAAAGGTGCCATAATTTTGCGACGACGGTGCCAAATGTTTACTGCAAATAACAAATTGATGTCGAACTTAAACAGATATGGCCCATGGCCCAAAAGCAAGGAGAAATTGAATTAGGTACGTAGATAAAAATATAGTTGATCTTATTCTACCTAGCAATGCACTCACGAGAACTTTTCAAAGTTGCGAAACTTTCCACATGAGAATTTCTCGGTAACTTCTGAGAATGTTCTCGAGAACGAGAATTTATTTATTTATCGTAGTTTATACCATGAATATTCACGATAGTTTAGGTGTAGTCCCCCCAGAAAATTCCAACTTTTGGTCTACCGCTTCCGGTCAGAAAAATGTATGACGGCCCGGCCAAACGGTCAGACCTAGGTGGGGGGTGCTCGAGTTGCTCGACCAACTGTCATAGAGGGACCATGGCAGTTTTTGACGCCGCCATTTTTTTTTTCAATACCTATGGCCAACTTTTTTTTAATTTATTCAAGTTTGTCCTAGTGCGCTGAAATTTTGGCCACGAAAACTCGGGGTCCCCTAGATACGTACGAAATTATTTTTTTGAAAAATGCTACAATTGTGGGAAAACTGGCCACTTTTATTTTGTATGGCAACTTTTAAACGGTGCGTGATAGGTGGAAGGTGCTCAACCAAATGTCATAGAGGGCCCCAAGATAAAACAAACTGAATTTAAAAAAATCTAAATGGCCGACTTTTTTTTAATTTTTTCAAGTTGGTCCGAGCGCGCTGAGATTTGGCATGGCGGGAGATAGAGGCCTCTAGATTCCTATGAAAAAAAAAATTTTTTTTGAAAAAATCCAAGATGGCGGAACAATCATTTCCATGTTGCAGGAATGTTCTGAGAACATTCTCGAGAACGTTTCCGCTTTTTGGGAATGTTCTGCAATTTGTACATTGCTAATTCTACCTGCAACTATTTTACCTGGAGCAAAAATTAATCCGTTGCCTATGACCATCCTCGTACACCTTAGTGTGGTCTCGTCTTTATCTAAGCAAGCTTTAGTCACTACTTCGATAGCTGTAGGGTCTGTCATGGCTAGAAAACAAAACAAAAATAAGTCGACGGGTGCAATTTATTAAACATATACGTATTTAATAGAGTCAGACCTCTTAGTCTGTGAGTTAAAGATATAATCAGACCGTAAAAAGTCTGCAGCGATTTTGATAGCCCACGCAGTGCAAGTGTCATTTTAAACGTCGAACTTGTATCAAATTATGACGTATACATAACACTTACACTGCGTGGGCTATCAAATCCGCTGCAGACTTTTATTGGTGCAACTATAACTGTGCAGTGATTGTTATGGCACAGACGTGCAACTCATCCAGGATTTATTTTAAAAGTCAAACTTCTATGAAATTAGGGCGTTAAAAGAACACTTGCACGTCTATAAAATAAAATAAAATTGTATTAAAAAAAATATTCTATAATTCTTGCTATCTTATCTTATCTTGGTCTTACCCTAAAACTGTCATCAATGAAATAAATACTTACTAATAAACAATCTATTGGCAAGCCATATACTTGCAAGCCCACCTTGTTGGTTAGTTACGCGACCTATCTTTTGCAAAGAAAGCATTAGATCTGAAAAATAACAATTATATATATTATAATCATAGATGTAAGTAAATTGAGGTAGATATGGTACCAGGCGCACGATCGTGAGCCATTAAATATAGGTTCCGGAACCTATATTTAGTTAGTCGTATAGGTGACGCCAACCTGTCAAGTTGTCAAAATCGTTGGATCAAATTTTAGTTTTGTCAACTATGAACGTCACCCGTCTACATAAATAAAAGGTCATTGATTATAATCCAGTAACTTTGTCGAATTTTGTAACCTGGCTATTTTGCGTCAAATCCGAACGTAGTTCTGATTTTTTGCAGGCTTGTTTATGATGTTGGCCCAATGAATAATCCAAGTGTGACCTCGAGCGCCGAACGCAACTTTGTCAAAAATCGAATAAACCGCATTTATTTTTTAGATTTGGGCGATTATAACCCTAAAGTACTAGTTTTGATAGTAACTTCCTAGGGCGTTTTTAAAGTAGACTAAATTTGCTACAATACGAGTAAGACACTAGAATTGTCTCTGTACATCTAATATTTTCCGAGATAAAGCCTTTTAAAATTTTATAATTTTACATCAGTTCTTAGCTATAATAGCTTGGATTGTTCATTGGGCCAACATCATAAACAAGCCTGCAAAAAATCAGAACTACATAATATATTATAGCGATAAGTCCGCCTGTTGTTACCTACTCATTTAAGTCCTGTTTTTTTTTCTATTATGTACTTTTCTTTAGTAGTGCACAATAAAGAATTTTATTATTATTTTGTGTCTCCTTTTGGATTTCACGGGCCTATAAATCCCGGTCTTTTGATAGGCTTGCGTGGGGATATAGATCCAACACGTAGAGGCCCCTTGGAGAGCTTTTATTATTATTAATAATGTGTATGAATATTAAATTATAACAATTAAATGATATATAAATAATTGCAATCTATTATCTTTATAAGTTGTGACTGTAATTAACAAATAAGTTATATGTAAATAATGTCTTAGTTATAATAATTGAATAATATGTAAATTGTGACCTGTAATTTATCATTACCAATAAAGGATGTCTATGTCTATGTCTATGTCTATTATTTGTATGTCTTTCCATATCTCGGGACCATGGGGTCCCGGACCTTTGGGAGGCATGCGTGGGGCCGAAGCCAACAGCACAGAGGCCCTTTAAGACAAGTTTGATGTTATGTAATACACCAGCTAGAACCCATTCACGGGTACAAATAGATACCCGTAAATCGGTCCCAGCTGGCATAGGAGCTATTGTAAATGCAGTGGAGAAGAGTGCCGGTTATGGTGTTGAAATTTGGCTGGTCAAAAGATTGGGCTATTGCCGAGAGGTCCGGACACCTGCCATAACAAAGCTTCTACACGTTATCGAGGCAGGCGGTGACTTGCCACTAACTAGATGGGCCCCTGAAACTGTCGACGTAAAGACGACCAGGAGCAACACTGGTGTAAGCGGCTCAGGGGTGTCGAGAGGTGTGCGCCGCTTTCTACCCAGTGGCTGTTATAACAGCCACTGTGCCAACTCGCGTCTTATGCATGTTTCACTTCCACCCCTGGAGCATATAGCTCTAACGACTCCTCTCTGGACGGCCAATGAAGGCAAGCCAGAGCTGAGAGTCCTGCGGGTCCCCTTGGGGTCCACTCTGACCGACAAAGACACGCCGGAGACGGAGACCCTGACCGACTCTCGGGAGCACTCGGGTCCGTGGGGTCGTTACTCCCCAACAGCTCGCCACAAGCTGCCCTGCGGGCTTATTATTATTATTATTTTGTGTCTCCTTTTGGATTTCACGGGCCTATAAATCCCGGTCTTTTGATAGGCTTGCGTGGGGATATAGATCCAACACGTAGAGGCCCCTTGGAGAGCTTTAATGTCATGTAGAACGCCTGCTGGAACCCGTTCACAGGCGCAACAATAGACACCCATGAACCGGTCGCAGCAGGCATTGGGACTATTGTAGAAAAAGTGAACAGTATACCGGTCTATGGATTGATGTTTGGGTGGACAATGAGACTGGGCTATTGTAAAAGAGGTCCGGACACCTGCCATAACAATGTTAACACCGTCATCGAGGCAGGCGGTGACTCGCCGCTGACTAGATGGGCCCCTGAAACTGCCGTCACGAAGACGACCAGGAGCAACATCGGTGTGAGCGGCTCAGGGGTGTCGAGAGGTGTGCGAGCTAATTGTAAATGCAGTGGAGAAGAGTGCCGGTTATGGTGTTGAAATTTGGCTGGTCAAAAGATTGGGCTATTGCCGAGAGGTCCGGACACCTGCCATAACAAAGCTTCTACACGTTATCGAGGCAGGCGGTGACTTGCCACTAACTAGGTGGGCCCCTGAAACTGTCGACGTAAAGACGACCAGGAGCAACACTGGTGTAAGCGGCTCAGGGGTATCGAGAGGTGTGCGCCGCTTTCTACCCAGTGACTGTTAACAGCCACTGTGCCAACTCGCGTCTTATGCATCTTTCACTTCCACCCCTGGAGCATATAGCTCTAGCGACTCCTCTCTGGACGGCCAATAAAGGCAAGCCAGAGCTGAGAGTCCTGCGGGTCCCCTTGGGGTCCACTCCGACCGCCGAAGACACGCCGGAGACGGAGACCCTGACCGACTCTCGGGAGCACTCGGGTCCGTGGGGTCGTTACTCCCCAACAGCTCGCCACAAGCTGCCCTGCGGGCTTATTATTATTATTATTATCTCCGTTTTAAAACTCTCGGGTCTTTCGAGCCCGGTCATTTATAAGGCGTGCGTGGGGATATGGATCCAACACGTAGAGGCCGTTTGGAGAGATTTGATGTCATGTAGAACGCCTGCTGGAACCCATTCACGGGTACATCAATTATTATTATTTGTATGTCTTTTCCATATCTCGGGACCATGGGGTCCCGGACCTTTGGGAGGCGTACGTGGGGCCGAAGCCAACAGCGCAGAGGCCCTTTAAGACACTTTAATCTAAAAGCAAGGGATACACGTGGCGGATACCATCCCCGAACGCACAATGTGATACATCCGGAGATGGTCCCCGCCAGGTGCAAAGACTATTGCAGTACAGCACTTTTGTGCTGCGATGGGAACTAAGGTCATAGGCTATAGATTTGAAAGTTGGATGGACTGGATAATGGGCTATGGGAGAGACTAGCGGACACCTGCCGTGACAATCAGTCTCAAAATTGTGTAAGACAGGTGGTGACTCGCCTATCGCTTGAGTGGGCCCCGCAATGGCCGCACGCACAGTGCGACAACAGGGCAACACTTTGGAGTGGCTATGAAGTTGTTGAGAGGTGAGTCTGCGGTAGCCAGATCCCGGTAATCCGTTCAAGGGCCGCCGGCGTTATGACATTTTACACTTCCAACCTGGAGCATAGGTCCCGCTCTTGCGACTCCACTCTGGCCGGCCAATCAAGGCAAGCACAGAGGCGAGGGCCAGATGACAGGGCCCTATTATTATTATTATTAACTACCGGATTTGACGCAAACGCAAAATGTATAATTTTACTGTATTAATATATTATATATAACTTTCAGTGACGAGCGAGGACAAGAGGTTTCCTTAGAGCTAGACCTAAGTTAGTAGCAATTTTGATAGCCGAGACTGTGCAATAGAGATTAGTGTGCTATTTATACGTCATAATGTCATAGAAAATTGGACGTTTAGAATAACACTTGCAGTCTGGGCTATCAAAATCGTTGCCAGCTTGGTCTAACTCTAGCAATCTGAACTCGTTGTCCTTAAGTCATTATACTGTTGTTATTTAGCTATTGCAGCACTAAGTTCTCGCATCGTCTAACGGCTCGATTCTGAAAATGTATTAGATATCTACTAGACCTCAACAAGTTACGATATGGATAATTTAAAGATATTTGTAAGATAGATATGTCAAATTTGACGTTTTCGCGATTCTGGAGGCCCTCTTGAACGATTTCGACAAGTTATGACTTAGATATTCAAGTCACATCTAGTCGATATCTAATGTAAATCTAGTTGATCTCTATATCGTTTCTAGATCTTGTGATTATCTCGTTTCCCGAATACGCATGTAAATGAGCCCTTACGATCACAGGAGAGAGGACCATTTTTAACAAGCTTTTATTAGGTCGACCTGTATGTAACTATGTAATGGAATCTAAGGTAACTAATTTAACCATCTTCCAAGGATCGTAGCGTCATGAAAATTGGCAGCTGTATGTAGTTCTGATGACAATACAATAACGTGGTACTGTCGAACTGATCTGATGATGGAGACAGGAGGTGGTCATAGGAACTTTGTGATGAAACAACGCAACCTAATTGTGTTAGGGGTTTTTAGAATTGTCTTGATGAGTATCAGTTGTCTGTCGTAAGAAAAGCTTGTACCAAAAATGAATTTTTTGCCAATAACTTATTAGGGAATGCCTAGCTACTCCCGGTACTGGGGAGTAGCTAGGTAAAAATTGCAGGAGGAGAACCGGGAATTCCCCGGTTCAGAATTATTTATTTTTTAAATGGACAATAAATAAACCAGAAGCACATCACCCCAGCCATTTTAATCATTAAGATTACCTATAGTCTGTATCTTTAGGTATTTAAATAAAAGTAAACAAACAATTTGTACACTGTCGGGTAGTTACGCCTGGATCTGTCACTGAACCACCTGACTTTAACCTACATTATACTAAATACCTGTGAGTTCCTATAATTGGCTTTCTGTATCCACTATAATTTCTATGGTATTGTCATAGCTGTTGGATCTCCAAATAAATAAAATAAAATAAATTATTTGAAAGTCTAATGTTTTCATCTACCCTCATCTGGGTTAAGGTGCCATTTGAGGGTAAATTTTGTTTACTTTTATAATAATAATAATAATAACGACGGTTTAATAGCGAAGAGTCTCGACCAACATCTCGAGAGACTCTCGCTAGGTGGTTGGATCAAGGGACAGATGCAGAAGGCGGTGATCTTGGACACGGCGCGGATAGTACGTCGGTTCCTCTCTCTGCAGCCCTGACCACCGGTAGCTTGGGCCTTGCCCCGCTGCTGGCGGCACCCTAGGTTAGGTTTTTTATAATGTGTTTATATGTATTTTTATTGTTTTGTAAGTGTTTTTATATTTTACTTTTATATTCATATTATAAAAATACCTAACCTAAGACGATAAATAAATAAAGAGAAAATAATAATAACCCCGCGGGGGCAGCTTGTGGCGAGCTGACGGTGAGTGGCGACACCGCGGACCCCTATTCCAGAGGGCCCTGTCACCTGGCCCTCGCCTCTGTGCTTGCCTTGATTGGCCGGCCAGAGTGGAGTCGCAAGAGCGGGACCTATGCTCCAGGTTGGAAGTGTAAAATGTCATAACGCCGGCGGCCCTTGAACGGATTACCGGGATCTGGCTACCGCAGACTCACCTCTCGACAACCTCACAGCCGCTCCAAAGTGTTGCCCTGTTGTCGCACTGTGCGTGCGGCCATTGCGGGGCCCACTCAATGAGCTGGCGAGTCACCACCTGTCTTATACAATTTTGAGACTGATTGTCACGGCAGGTGTCCGCTAGTCTCTCCCATAGCCCATTATCCAGTCCATCCAACTTTCAAATCTATAGCCCATGACCTTAGTTCCCATCGCAGCACAAAAGTGTTGCACTGCAATAGTCTTTGCACCTGGCGGGGACCATCTCTTGATGTATCACATTGTGCGTTCGGGGATGGTATCCGCCACGTGTATCCCTTGCTTTTAGATTAAAGTGTCTTAAAGGGCCTCTGCGCTGTTGGCTTCGGCCCCACGTACGCCTCCCAAAGGTCCGGGACCCCATGGTCCCGAGATGTGGCAAAGACATACAAATAATAATAATATTCTTTATTGTGCACAAACAATAACATAACTTTATTTAACATAACTTTGAACATACAATACAAATACTCTTTATTGCACACCTCATTACGTACATATTTTGTCTAAGGTGTAGAGTTTTTGAAGTTAGGGCTTGTTGAGTTAGAAGCTTTGGCTCTACAAGAGATCATGATAACCAGGGGTCGGACAAAAAGTGCGGATGACGTAAATATGACGTAATCTTGCACACAGGTGCTTGATGTT
The DNA here is from genome assembly GCF_963556715.1 of Cydia fagiglandana. Taxonomy (NCBI): domain Eukaryota; kingdom Metazoa; phylum Arthropoda; class Insecta; order Lepidoptera; family Tortricidae; genus Cydia; species Cydia fagiglandana. The sequence continues at coordinate 18,469,019 of NC_085943.1, forward strand.
TGAGTTTGTATTTAAACTTCCGTGTGACATGTAGTAACAAAGTAGTATTAATGAAGTAACAAAATAATCGTAAATAAATCCATGGAATTAATAATACAGGTGGTAGGGTGATGAAGTGAATAAAATAAATTTCACGAATATGTAAATGTCTTTTAATATTGCTTACCTTCGTTGGTATATCTTGATTACAGCAAGAGCAGTATACGTGTTTGTCACGTACCTCCAAAAACGGAAAATTGCCACAATATTCGAGTAAAGATGACATTTTAGAGCGTTTTCTTATACATTAGTAAATATACATTTTAGCTAAAATATATAATCGTGAAGATACAATAGCTAAACAATAACGAAGTCAATTTATTGTTCATCTGATTGACAATGTGTCAGTCAAAAACGTACTTACTCATTTCAAGTGGCGATATCGTTTAATAAAGAGGTTGATAAATGATAAGTGATAATTGTTTATGAAAATCAAAAATACTATTTGAAATCATCCTATAAGTGGTTTGACGTCATCCACACTTTTTGTCCGACCCCTGATGATAACTTTTTGACAGTGCGAGCCTTATGGTTTCGTCTTGGCAACATTTTACATGAACATGTTTTTGATGGCATTAAAGGGTTAAGTACCTTCCTAAGTGGAAATTAGTAAGTCCGAAGTATGGGTTTTCTCTACCAATCGAAAATGGTGCATGGGACTTACTACTAGTTTAAACTATAATTTACCTTCATAGCTTCCGGTGAACATATAAGCATGTCCAATGATCGGATAGGCTTTCAGCCCTGAAGGTGCCTGCTTAGCAAGTCGGTAGAGCCTACGACGCGACAGGTAGTAGTACGCGGCACCGACTGCTGCCGCCACCAGCAGAAGCTGCCAAAACATTTTAACCCCTATGACTATGCGAAAAGGGCTTCAAATAGCTCTACATAAGCTGTGACTTCGATAAGCACACAGTACAAAATTTTACACTTTCTTTCCCGGTTGCTCAAGATTTAATTGGTATGTACCTATACGTTAATGTTTAACTTCCGCACTTCGCGCTAAGCTATAGCCAAATGATTTGACATCTCAATCGGCTTTCGTCTGAGGGCCTCTTAACCTTGTCTAAACATGGCGCCGTAGTAACTATACATAAATTAAACGCTTCCATGGCTACTCGACTACTTTATCATAAGAATTTCCAACATAAAATGACCTGTGACCATTGACTTATACCGGGTGTGGCCTGTAACACGAGCTAATAATTTAAACATAGATTGTATTGTACTCCTCAAACGGTGACACTTTTGTTCAACAACTTTTAAAAATTATGAAGTAATTAGACTCCCTATTTTTCATACAAAATAAATATTATCTTCAATGGACGCCATCGGCACGCCATATCATTGTGATTGACGTTGCTTGTCACGCCTTAAGCATAACAAAATTCGCAATACATTGCGGCTTAGAATAATCTCTTACCTGCAGGCAAACTGTAAATACAGTTTTGCAGGGACCTGTTCAATTATATGTTCTGTACTGTGTGTTAATAATACTAAATAAAAAAAATAAAAATAAAAAAGAAATTTTAAAGTGTATTAAAAATCAAACCACAAGTTATTTTTAAAAGTCGCTGAACAAATGTGGGTCAGTATGAGGAGTACATACAGCCTACAGTTTAATTTTTTGCTCATATTACAGGCCACATCCGGTATGGAAAATTTTGTTCCGCGCTTGATGCAGGGTGGGGATTAGCTTATTGATGTTTTTGACGAAGCATGTGGCGGAGTACCTTTGTATTTGTTTATTTATTTTAATCTTTATTGCACAATACATGAAGGTACAAATTACGGACTTAATGCCTTAAGGCATTCTCTACCATATTCATTCTTGTTTAAGTATGTGATTAAAAAAAAAACATGGGATTCACTTTATTCAAGGTAATTATCATTAATTACCTCGAATAAAGTAAATTTTGGGAATCTCAGGAAAGCCAAACTATACTGGTGATGAGCTACACGATGGAATAAGTTTGTGAATCGGGTACCTACCCATGTGACCTACAACTCCTACAAGTAAAATAAGTTAAAGGTGTAGCTATTGACCCACTGTTTCCGCCTTGACCTACATGAACATATTTTTTGGGTAGCTACCCAAAAAATAATTTTTTTGTAAAATAGCTGTTAACCTTTAAATTTTCGACAAGCAGAAACGTCTGCGAACGATGCTATTAAGCTTAGAATAAATTTTTAAAAGTGGAAAAATTACTGTCTTGGGTGAGACTTGAACTCACGGCCTCTGGATCGATACTCCAGCGCTCTGCCATCTGAGCTATTTAACTAATTGTTACTGCCATCTGAGCTATTTAACTAATTGTTAATAACAAGAATCTTCCGCGTAGAAATATTAAAGTGGATATGGTCGACATGACGACTAACAATCAAAAAGATGAAATTAGGCACAACCGTTGACTTATACTTATCTCAGCCATCTCAGGACGAGCCTTACGGGCATCGAAGTAGCATCCTATAGAAGTGGTATACGCGTGCCTCCGTGAGGGACAAAACATACGCAAATGCGACACTGTGATTGGTCGAATTCATTTGTTGCCCACCATTATCAATACTAAAAAAAAGGTGGGGAACAAATAAAATGTGAGACTGTGACAAGGACAAACAATAATACTCTTACTGAAACATACATAAGACTATCCCGTTCTGTCTGCTATCCCCACCACTCATGCCCAATCCAGTTTAATACTAGATTCATGCTTACGGGCACTAAAAATGGTACTAGCTCAGCGGAGTCACTCACGAATTCGAGCAAATCGTGCAGTCTACGCAACTAGTTGCGACCAATCGCGCGCGTGATGCGAAACTCATCAACCAATCGCGTTGTAGCGATGTCACACCGCTGTATTGGACCCATTCTTATTGCCCCTAAAAGGCCAGTCCTGAGATAAGTATACGTCAATGCGCAGAACTGAACTTTTCAACCCTGGGTCCCAGGGCCACCAGGGGGTCGTCCATTATTTACGTCACACGATTTTCTAGGTTTTTTGACCCCTCCCCCCCTCCTTGTCACACTTGGTCACATTTGGCAAACCCCTCCCCCCCTAGTGTGACGTCACATTTTTTCTACGAAATCGCCATATCGAATTAAGTAAGTACCTAAGACAAAGATGGCGAGCGCAGGTCGCTTTTCCCGCCATGTCAGCCTTAACGATGTTATCCGCCGAGCTCTTGTCAGTGTGGGCGTGCCATCCGTGTTGGAGCCTCCCGGTCTTGTGCGCGACGACGGAAAGAGGCCCGACGGAATGACCCTTATCCCCTGGCGGATGGGACGGCCGCTTATCTGGGATGCAACTTGCGTGGATACTCTGGCGCCGTCCCATTTAGCCGCTACTTCGTTAAGGCCTGGCGGAGCGGCGGCAGCAGCTGAGGCTCTGAAACGTCGCAAATATGCTGGACTTTCGGCAAATCACTTGTTTTCGGCATTTGCGGTTGAGACTTTGGGACCTTGGTGTCAGGATGCGCTCAGTTTATATAAAGATTTGAAGAAGATGCTCCTTGACACCACCAGGGATCCTAGGGCTGGCTCATTCCTTGGCCAAAGAATTGGAGTTGCCATCCAGCGGGGGAATGTGGCCAGCATTATGGGCACCCTTCCGCAGGGATCGGATCTGGGGGACTATTTGTGTTAGTTTTAATTTAGTTTTTATTTAATTGTAAGTTATTTTATAAGGTTAGATCCCACCAAAAACATTCTGTAAAAAACTAGCCAAGTCTCGATGGAGCTGCTTGTTTATCTCTAAAAAGTAATGAAATCTAGACAAAGTCGTGCCAAGTCTAAGGTTCCTTACTGCGATTTCTTTATTATTATAGTTAATGTTGTGTGACTTGGCCGTTGAAGGGTACACAAGGGTACAAAACCAGGTGCTCCATGACACCATTGCACCAATCTGTCGCCAGAACCGCTACCCATTGACGATGGAAAATTGCCACTTGGAAGACGTTGATTCAATAACCAGTCAATTGTAGGCTTGATAAAGCTGCGTATTTCAATAATACTTATGTATGGGCGAGCCTGAAACAAACCCTTCTTTTTGGTGCAATGGCAGATTGGTGCAATGGTGTCATGGAGCACCTGGTTTTGTACCCTTGTGTACCCTTCAACGGCCAAGTCACACAACATTAACTATTTTATTTATTTATTTAATCTTTATTGCACAAAAGAAAAATCTTATAGTACAAAAGGCGGACTTAATGCCATAAGGCATTCTCTACCAGTCAACCTTAAGGCTAAGCAGAGATTGTGAGCGGTGCTATAATTACAACAGCAAAACGAACAATAAATTACGTATAACATATTAATTACCTATACAAATATACTGTACACATATACTATAATATATATATACATATATATATATATATATATATATATATAAATATATAAATAAATAACGACGAAACATATTATGAAACTAATAATACACTAAGATTTTTTCATTCTGCTAGCAAAGAAAGCACGTACGGATTTTTTGAAAGCGAACTTATTAGGCGCATTTTTTATGTTAAAAGGAAGTCCGTTCCAAAGACGCGCTACCTGCACAGTGAACGAATTCGACATGAACCCGGTTCGGTGAGGAGGGATGGACAGAGACATATTGCCAGAAGAGCGAAGTTGGCGGACGCGAGAAACGCCGTAGTATTGAAAGAAGGATTTGAGGTATTCCGGAGAGAGTGGATCATTAAGCACAGAAAAAAGAGTGGAAAGCAAGCGAATGTTGCGACGTTGTCGGATGGGAAGCCAGCCAAGCTGAGAGCGAAAAGAAGAAACGTGATCATATTTGCGGAGGCAGAAAATGAAGCGAATGCAGTTATTAAGCAGGCGATCCAATTTATCAAGAAGCTCTTCGTTTAAGTCCGGATAACAGACATCACCATAGTCAATAATGGGTAGTAAAAGGGCGTTAACTAATGCAACTTTAGTTTTGACCGGTAAGAAGTGTTTCAGTCTGTTCAGATAATGAAGGGAGCCCATGACCTTACGACTGATTTCAGTAACCTGTGCTCTCCAACTCAAGGTGTTATCGAAAAGAACGCCCAAGTCTTTAACGCTCTGACTAAATGTTATTGGGGAGCCGTTAAAGCTTACAGGTGCAAGTGCATCCAAGTCTAGTTTTTCAAGCTGCTTGGAACTATCTATAACAATAGCCTGGCACTTTGACGGATTTACAAACAGGCCGAACCTCTCAGACCACTTCTGGATATGAAAAAGGTCCAGGTTAAGTTTATCAATGCAAGTTGGGAGGTCAGTCACGGAGCACTGGTCGTAGAGTTGCAAGTCGTCAGCATACAGATGGTAGGAACAGCGAAGGTCAGGTGTAATAAAATTAATAAAGGTGGAAAAAAGAAGTGGGGATAAAATACCTCCTTGGGGCACGCCAGTCGCCAGATCATACCAGTCAGACAAAGACCGGTCAACTCGGACTGCCTGCTGGCGCCCCCGCAAGTAGGCAGCCAACCAGTGAAGGGCTATATCAGAGACTCTCATATGTTTGAGCAAGGCAAGGAGAATGTCATGGTCAACGGTATTAAATGCGTTAGAGAAGTCAATAAGAATAAGGACCGTGACCATTTGATTCTCCATGCCCCGCCTGATGTCTTCAGTTACCTTAATAAGCGCAGTACTGGTGCTATGACTTGGCCGGAAACCAGACTGCAAAGGGCTTAAAAGGTTGTGCGAGTAAACGAAGGCCGAAAGTTGCTTATGCACAACCGCTTCAGCGATTTTCGAAAGGAAAGGGAGAATTGAAATGGGCCTAAAATTACTGAGAATGGTGGGATTACTAATTTTAGGCAGCGGAATCACAAAAGCTTTACGCCAAAGAGAAGGGAATTCACCAGAGGCCAGTGAAGAGTTGATGATGTCAGCTATCACAGGAAGCACACAGTCGAGGACTGACACAATCATGTAACGACTGACATCATCACAACCCACGGCTTTTGACTTGATAGCCTTAATAATGACTTTTATGTCACTTTCAGAGACAGGACAGAATGAGAAAGAATCTGTGACAGGAGAAGTCAAAGAAGAGATGTCAGAGAGGGTAGAGGCCTTAATAGCGGTGTCAATAGAAGGAGCGGAGGAAAAATGCCTGTTAAGGTCATTTAGAGAAAATGAGCTGCCATTAAAACTATTGGGGGGTTTTCCCAGGCCAAGAGATCTGAGGAATTTCCAAACATCGGCCATAGACGAAGAGGAAACATTACGGTGAATAAAATGACGCTTCGCTGTGCGTACCATCTGGTTGCAACGATTACGAGCTGCCTTAAAGAGTTTCCAATTGTCATCCGTGCGGTCACGTTTAAAGAGCCCGAAAGCTCTATTCCTCCTCCTCATTGCCATTCGGACGCCCTCAGTGATCCAAGGAGCCGGCGGTCGCCGAACTCTAACTGTATGAACAGGCGCATGTTTGTCGAAAAGCCCTAAAATCGCATCATTAAACAGAGAGACCTTAGCGTCATTTGATGAGGTCGAGAGCACAGGAGACCAATCGATAGCAGCGGCGTCATTTAAAAGAGATTCAGTATTAATCTTGGCGTAGCTACGCATATGAATGAGAGTAGGTTTGCATTTAGGTGCCTTGATTTTGTAGGATGCAAATACAAGGTCGTGGTGAGAGAAACCTGGCGCCATGAACTGACCATGCTTGGTGACAAGATTTGGCGATGAAGTAATGATCACATCGAGCCAAGTATCCGATGACGCCGTATGATGAGTGGGGCCCAATGGGAGAAGAGAGAAGCTGACCGACTGAAGTAGTGACCTAAGTTTACGAGAATGTGATGTGTCTTTCAAAAGGTCAGTGTTTAGATCCCCCATGATCAGGTGATGTGTGTAATCAGAACTCACGGACTCCAGAATCCGTTCCAGATGAGAAAAATAATCAACGGTAGGGGGACTATAAATGACACCCAGTACTGCCTTAACCCCTTTGACATTCACCTCGAGAAATATCCATTCCGCTGAGCCAGAGTAAAGAGAAGGAGTCGAATTGAGCAATTTGTACGGAATGGTACTTCTAAGGTAAATGGCTACGCCACCACCACCGATTCGGTCATTCCTGATCAACACATATCCAGGTAAGGCATAGGAGGTCGAGACGAGGGTAGGCTTCAACCAGCTTTCCGACACCAAGATGGCATGGACAAAGTCGGACTGAAATGTCTCAATAAGCTCGCTATAGTGAGAGGGGATACTTTGGGCATTAATATGGCATACATTAAAGTCACCGGAGTTGAGAAATTCGCGAGACACGAGAGAGCCCAAAGAATGAGAAGTATCTAAGGAATCTACAGAATGAAAAGAAATACTGTCAATACTAGCAGAATAAAAAGTTTCATCGTCCGACATAAATAATTAAAATACGTAATAAATATATATCAATATAAATACAAAAGTTGATAAGACTAAATTATAATTGCAAGATATAACAATGAAAATGAAAATAAACACACACCCCTGCTTATCCTGCTGGTTAGCTTGTGAGATTACAAAAAAAAAAATACAGTAAACAGAAATAAAAACAAAGTAAAAAATTGTAAGGCAGCAAGTCAAGATTATTATCATAATATGAGTGAGGTAAACAGAAACGGTTTAAACATTGACTCAAACTCTCCAGACTCAACTAACGTCAAAAATATCAAATGTACCAAATGTCAATGTCACTGTCAGAATGCTGTCAGACATCTATAGTGTATACAACATTATTTGCGGTATTTGACGTCTGTCACTCACAACAGCAATACTACGTAAAATATCTTGCACATCGAAATCACAAAGGAAAACAACTGCACTGCAAACGTTTACGTTCTACGTCTTTTTTTTTTAATTTTAGGGTTGGCCGGTCACCATCGTTATGAATCGGTAGTCGTCTAAGTAAATCGATATTAATTTTTCATTTTTCTTTTAATAAAAGTAAGGAAAAGGTGGATAATTAACTGTAAATATGGATATATTTATCGTCACCTAACAGACAACAAATTTGACGCAGAAATAACATAAATAAACTTTAAAATAGATCCCCAGTTAGTTTAGATGTTGACGATGGGTGCGACCTACTCGGTCGGTGTATTAAATGCATTTACCTTGCGGGAAAACCATATAATTCTAGCTTTATTTAAATCTCAAATAAAAATTCATTATACGTCACAATTCGATACCTCAGTCTACGTGCCATCCAATCGTAATCGCTTGCTGTGACAATCGATTTGGGTTAGTTACATCTCTATATACGTCAGTCACAATGTGTCAAATAACGCAAATAATATTGCATACAGGTGAGTGCAAAAACAAACAAAATTATACATGAAAAGACGGGTAAGGAGATGTAAATATAGAAAATGTTAAGAAATGGACTATCAACTGCTTACTGCCATGGTGAACAGAAGAAACAAATAGTCAGGAGAGAAATGGAATAGGTACAACACACTACAAACTTAAACTATGATTTCACGGCGCGCCGAGACCGGCCGGCCTGGTTGCTGGGGACATCTACCGCATCTACGACGGCATTCTTCGCACCAGTGGCGGCGGGGTCAGGCGTCGACGACGAACCGGGTTGCTGGTTGTCGCTATGAGGCTTCAGGCGCTCAACATCTTCACTCGATTCAATCCGTTCACGCTTACCGGAGGCCAACTTTACAAAGATGCTGCCGTCGATGGACCAGCAGCTTCTCATCCCAAAAGCTTTACGTGACTGCACAAACAATGCTTGCCGCTGAGGCGTAAGGAACTCAGAAATGGCATAAGTGGTTCCCTTACAGGAGGTCTTCTTCTGCCACACAGTTGACTTTAGGTGCATATCAGTGAACCTCACAAGAATAGGCCTGTTGCGACCCTCAGACGGCTTGCCAAGTCGGTGACATGCTTTAAATGAAGCAGCTGAGATGCCGGAGATTTTTAGTTGATCAGTAATAATGCCAGCGATGCGCAAACTTACAGTTTCAGCCGGATCCTCAGGAACACCATTGAAGAGTAGATACTTTCTCCGATGTCTCATCTCCATAACATCCTGAGCGCGGCTAAGGCTTTTAATCTGGTCCCCAAGAAGTTTCATCAAGCTCAGAGTTTGCTCCTTAAAAATTGAGAATTCATCGCTAAGACTGGTGACTGTGGCCTTCGCTGCCGGCGACCTGTGTAGCTTGGCCTCAAATTCATTGAGCATCTTCTCCACTCTTGTCTCCAGTGACTTCTGTGACTCGGCAATATCCGTGTAGCTTGACATAGTTGTTTTGTTGCTCTTATAGGTTATGTACTTGACAGTTAAGTAACCAGCAGGACAGCAAGCAAAGAAATATTGATAATTAACACATGTACAGTGTCAAAAATATTACTGCAGTGAATTTACAGGTTAATTAGCACTTATCAGTGAAAAGGGCTTAAAAATGTAAGTATTTAATATAGTTTGCAATAAATAATTCAACAGTGCAATGTTACTTTTTTTATGTCTACCGCCCAAAAAATACCGCCCAACTATAATAATAAAGAAATCGCAGTAAGGAACCTTAGACTTGGCACGACTTTGTCTAGATTTCATTACTTTTTAGAGATAAACAAGCAGCTCCATCGAGACTTGGCTAGTTTTTTACAGAATGTTTTTGGTGGGATTTCACTTCTTTTTGTAGTGAAAGCGTTGCGAGACTTGCACCTTTTTACATGTAATGTTTTTGATGGGATCTCATCTCTTTTTGTAGGCAGTCCTTCTTTTCGGGTACTCATACCCATACTATGTATACACATATCATAACTAAACATATCTTCATTCATACTCACATCGTACATCGTAGTGTACCTTTACTTTACCTACTATTTGTAGGAACTGCAACAGTAACTTTGTAATATCATATATTTATATGGGATTACAAACTTACTTATGCAGTTCTTAGATCTTTAAAACGTGACTGATATTGCAATATTTTTAGGTTTTCCCTTTATGTGGCCATTAAACCCTAACTCTGTACCAAATTTCAGCTCTCTGAGTTTATGGGAAGTACTAGTTCTATTCTGATGATCATGAGTGAGTTTCATAAATGCGAAACTTTGCTTTCGCTTAACTTCGGAACTAAATGACCTACAGACTTGAAATTTTGGATTTTAAGTATGTGATTATAGCTTACTGGATGACCAAAATTTCTGCGTTCTGGTCTTATCCAGAGGTTCTCAAATAGGGGCCTGAAAATGCGGCGAAATGGTTCCAGTAAAGGATGGTACGGCAGTGCTTGCTTCGCGCTCGACTTGGCGGGGGCACTGCCGTGCCCCCCGATTTAGATGCGTTAAAATGTTTTTTTTGAGTACCTAAGTATTATTAATATTTTATCAAAATATTTTTGACGTAAATATTAGTAATTTTATAACCCAAAACTGCTTAGGAAAGAAAATTAAACGAATAAAAACGATTATCGTTTTAAAAACTTGTTATTTAAATGTACAGCGAATAAAATAATTTAAATAAATTTTCGGTTACTGATGAAGTTAAAGTGACGTCACAAAGTTTGTGTCTCCCCCCTCCCACATGTCACAATATGTCACATTTTCTTGACCCCCTCCCTCCCCCTAAACGTGTGATGTAATTAATGGATGACCCCCAGGGACCAAAGGCGCGTTGTACGAGCCCTCGACGATCCCGAACTCACAAGCGATATTGAACCTAAGGAGAGACTTTGCCTCCTTGTGTGTGTTCAATTGCTTGTATAAGGGGCTTTGCTCGGTTTGACATGATGCCGGTTGTCTGAAGAATTGTTTGACACTGTATGTGTCTACGTCACAAGGCGGTTAGCCCGGACTCCCGTGGTCGCGTTCCTATACTTCTCTTTCCTTTGGTGCTCGTTGCTGGTGAGGAGCGCCTCCACCGCTCCGGTGTGACGCCTCGCGTGGTCCGGTAGGAGCTAGGCCTTCCAAAGCCTGCTGTGATGCCGCTGAGGACCCTGGCCGTTCCGGCCTGGGTGGTTCGGGTAGGTGTGGCGATGAAAAGAAACTCAATGTTTCATATGCACGTATATTTTACGTTAATCTACACTTATTCGTTCGTACACTGACGCCTGATGCGTGACAATCGTGACACGACAACTACTATTCTTAGAAAATAACTATACTGAAAACACACGCGGCGTGGTCAATGGCTGCGGCCAAGTCTAGCTTCAAACCCGGCAGGAATGCAACCTACGTGCGTTCGCTACAACGCTCCGAATCGTCCTCGTCCGGAAATAGAATCCATCGATATGAAGTTTTACCATAATGAATGTAGTGACATACCATTTAAGTTACGCTTGAGCCTCTAGGAAATTGGCCTACGATTATTGCACACGGCACATGTGAAAGGTGCTTGCACTTGGCGTAAACATTCCTGCGGGGGGGAGGCCAGAGTTGAGCTGATACCTTGAAGCACAATGGATTAGCTAGTCTAACTTACAGCACTATCAAACATTGACCACAGCAAAGTGGTGACATGAAAGAACAAGTAACCAACTAAATACTTATAAAGAAACAGTACCTAGTACAGTTGCAATTAGAAATCAGTGAGTCATCTTGATATAAATAAATTCAATTTAAACAGTAGGTACCATAAGTTGTTAACATGTGACAATACCAAAACATAACTTATAAATTAATACAGTTAAGTACACTCTACTGGTAATTTACACAATTTGACAACGGGCCGGATTAAGTCGCCGCCCTGAGTTTTTAATTTAACTGATCGTACAATATCATCTGCACCTTTAAATAATTGAATCACTCTACCTCTACGCCAGTGGAGAGGGGGTGCAGTTTCATCCTTGATTAATACTAAATCATTTAAAGCCATGTTAGGAACATGATTGTACCATTTGAGTCTGGTTTGCAAATTATTAAGGTAAGTAATATGCCATTTAGCCCAAAAGTTTTGTGAAATCTTTTGTAAAGACTGGAAATGTGATAAACATGCTACATTAGTGTCTTTCCACGGGTACTCAGGTACCGATAGCAATGGTTGCCCTATAAGAAAGTGGCCCGGAGTGAGTACTTCCAAGTCACATGGGTCCTCGGATAAAGGAACCAGAGGCCGTGAGTTAAGCACCGATTCTACTTTGGTAAATACGGTTGAAAGACCCTCGAAGGTCAGTATGCGGTCCCCTAACTCACGCTTGAGTAGGTTCTTACTACTCTTGACTGCGGCTTCTACCAAGCCTGACATGTGAGGGGCACCAGGAGGATTGAACTCCCAGCGGACACCTTGGCGACGAAATTCCTCCTGGAGGACAATTTCGTTGTCAAGTAAGAACTGACTAACCTCCTTGAGGTATGAGCTAGCACCTTTGAAATTTGTACCTTGATCGCTCCTGACTAAGGCGGGCAGCCCTCGTCGACTGACAAACCGTGTGAACGCCGCAATGAAGGCCTCGGTGCTCAGCGACGAGACGAGTTCAAGATGTACGGCTTTCGTTCCTAAACATACGAAAACACACAGATAAGCTTTGAGTGATTTAGCATTTCTGAGGTGACTACTTTTGACCCAGTAGGGACCGGCAAAATCGGTTGCTACTCCTGAAAAGGCACGAGCCGCCGTGACTCGGTCCGCTGGCAAATCTGCCATAAACGGGGCCTGCGTTGAAGCGTTGAATCTGAAACACGACATACAGCTATTGATTACGCGGGATACCACACGTCGCGCCGACGGGATCCAGTAACGTTGCCGGAGTATATTGATGAGTGCGCTCGTTGAAGCGTGACAATAGGTACGGTGATAATGCTGCATCAACATTTGAGTCCATTTATGGTCTTTAGGTAGAAGGTATGGGTGCTTAGCATCGTAACGTAAGCATGAATGCCGCAGTCGCCCTCCGACGCGAATGAAGTGATTCTCATCTACGAAAACGCTGAGTTTTTGAAGTGACTTGCAAACAATCTTGCCTCCTTTCAATAACACGATTTCATCTCTGTAAGCATCCAGTTGAACGTACTTAATCCAGTGGTTCATTGCCTCACGATTTTCGTCGATCGTTAGCGTAGGGCGAACGTTCCGTTGCGCTTTCGGCAAACGAACGTTCTTACAAAATCGCAATACGTATGACGTCACATTGATAAGCTTGTTGAACGAACTGACTCGTGATAACAGAAACTCCTCCCATGACTTCTCGGCCGGCGTAATGTGATGTAACTGTTTGAATCCGGGTAAATCTGGTGACATGGTGACCGGCATCGTCGGCCACTGTGACTCATTCGTCATTAACCATTCTGGGTTCCACCAAAGATGAAACCCGATGAGGTCCTTCGCCGTAGCCCCCCGCGATGCGACATCGGCAGGGTTCGACTCCGATCTGACATACCTCCATGTCATAGGTCGGGTTGACTGTTGAATATCTTGAACACGGTTACCTTCAAAAGTCTGTAGCACATGAGGCTTTGTGTTCAACCAACATAGCACAATTCTGGAATCTGACCAAGCATTTATGCTGTCAATCTGAACTGATTCCTCGTATGCCGCTGCGACGTGGTTTAATAACTTATAAACCAGGTGAGCTGCATTTAACTCGCTCTTCGGAATGGTTTGTTTGACTCTCCTTGACGCTACGCGAGTCTTAGCTATCACTAACCGTACTAGTACATTCCCTGACGCGTCCTCAGTCCGGAGGTACACGCAGGCTCCGTAGCCGAGCTCCGACGCATCTCCAAAGCCGTGGAGGGAGTGTGACACCGCACCGGGCAGAGTGACGCACCGCGGAATCTGTAGCTGACTCAAGTGATGTAGATCTTGAATGAGTTCATTCCATTGAAGGTCTTGAGTATGGGACAGTGGCTCATCCCACTGTAATCCATCTGTGAACAGTGATTGTAAAAACAGTTTGAATCTAAATATGATTGGTGCGCAATAGCCACACGGGTCATACAGTCTAGCTATGGTACTCAATATGCTACGTTTCGTCGTTGGTTGGCCCAACGGTATGTTGAGTTGATACGACATGGAATCTGACATGGGGTTCCACTGTATCCCTAATACCTTTATGAAACTCTTGTCGTCAGTGTCAAACTGACGAGGCATCTCACAATGCTCCTGCGGAAGATCCTGTAATAATTCTCTGCGGTTAGACGACCATTTGCGTAACTCATATCCAGCGCTCCGCATGAGTTCTATGAGTTCTGATTTGAGTTCTTGGGCCTCGGTGAGTGAATCAGCCCCAGTGAGGATGTCGTCAACATATACATCTCTGCGCATGATATGAGCAGCCGGTGAGTCTGGATGCTGGGCTTCCCAGTCATCAGCTAATCGAAGTAAGGTCCTTATCGCGATGAAAGGACTGGAGCGTAGTCCGTATGTATTGGTATTTAACTCATATACCTGTACATCCTGCGACGGATCCTCGCGCCACAGAATCAGCTGATAGCGCCTATCGCTGGGGTGTATCCACGTTTGCCGGAACATCATTCTGATGTCGGTCGTGAAGACAACTTGATGACGTCTGAAATTTAACAATATTTGAGTGATATCATTTTGAAGCGGTTTGCCTGAGTGAAGGCATTGATTGAGCGATACTCCGGTGCTTGAGTTAGCTGCAGCGTTATATACGACGCGGATCTTTTCGGATCCCTTTTTGAAAATTCCGTGGTGGGGTATTACATAGTGTTCGCTCTCGAAATTAAAGTCTGATTTGGACATATGACCAAGTGCCTCATAGTCCCTCATGAATTCCTTATATTTTTCAGCAAATACTGGATTTTTGGCCAGCCTGGCCTCCAACGAAATCAGTCTACGCATGGCTAGAGCCCTAGACTCGCCCAGCTTGGGTCGGTCTGCCCGCAGCGGCAACCGCACCATGAATTGGCCATTATCTAAACGTTGAGTAGTGGAGGTATACAACCTTTCACATTCGAGGTGTTCTGGGTGTTGCGGCCGCTCCTCGGGGGGCTGCTCCACTCTCCAAAACCTTTCTAGGACGTCCTCGAGCCGAGTAGCATGGATGCCGTAGTCCTCTACTGATGTCCCGGCGGTCGGTGTTGTTAATGATGATGGGTAATTCCAAGTTGCCCCCATCAGCACGTGACCGAAGCAGGTGCCGTACGCCTCAACACCTGGAATGTTAGTGAGTATCTTTGAACCAGTGTATATATAATTGAGCACATCCGTTCCTAGAATGATGTCCACATCCTGCGATTTATCCAAGGCAGGGTCAGCTAATTCAAGTTTTGATGAATCCAAATGAGTCCTGATCTCAGTATCATAATAAGGTATGTTTCCCGTAACCCTGTACATGACTGTAGCTACTACACTGATGATAGGCACTGTTTTCCCGCGTGGTTTGAATACAAGCTTAGCAATCGTGCCTGGCACATTTACCTTTATGTCACCTACTCCAAAAATATTATTCCCAGTAAACTGTTGGTGTACTTTGAATCTTTCTACAAATGATTTCTTCACTACGGAGCACCCCGCTCCCGAGTCAAGCAAAGCCCTAGCTTTAACATAAGACCCATTGCCTGATCTGACCATGATCACAGCTGTAGGAGAGACACGAATTGGCGCCATTCGTAGTCTTTCCTCCGGTGCACCAACAGTGGCCTGATCTCATTGTTCAGGCTCAGGACTGCTCCGAGTCCCGAAGCGCAATGAGTGGAATGACTGCTGCGCCGCTTGAACACGCGCGCCTACCTTAGCCCTCGGTATATGACCGGTGGGAATCAGCTGAGCCGGCTGAAGCGCACTATGAGGTGACCCTGTCTCCCTCCTTTGGGGTTGGTCTGGTACTGACGGCTTGGGAGACTGCGGCTTCGCAGCCCTCGGCGGAGATGTAGTCGGTCGCTGGGGAGACGGCCACCGCTCCGGCAGCGTGACTGCTCTCGACGTGCTTGGCGTGGCAAGCGGCATGACCCTTACCCGATGGACAGCTGCTTCAACTGCCATGGGTGGGGCTCTCCCCGCTGCACCACCATCGCACAGCAGTGAGTTGTGTGCGGACGACTCACACTGTGCGCACCAGTTGCGCTGCATGCACTCGCGTGCATAGTGACTGCGCAGGCATCTGAAGCATGCGCCTGACTTCCTAGCCCAGGTCTTCCGCTCCGAAATCGCCAGGTTAAGGAACTTCGGGCATTTGTACAAGCTGTGCTGGTCACTCGAGCAGTATGAGCAAAGAACAGGGGGTGAATTCACCTGATTGGTCTCTTGTTCGATGGCGAAGACCCTCGCTGGCGGTCCCGGTTTCCTGGTAGCTTGACCCGACGGCCCCGCTCTTCCTCGTGCAGGTGCGGAACCATGCTGCGCAGTTGGTTGCTCCACCGCTGCTGGCGAGACCGCTTGCTGAACCCGGCACTGCTCCTCCAACAGCGCCAGTAACTGCGTGAGAGTGGGCAACACCTCCGGATTGCCACCGTACCTCTCCTCGTATAAGGTCTTGATTCTGTTCGGTAGTTTCTGCAAAATTATAAAAACCAATAAGTATGACCACTCCGTGATTGGCTGCTTGAGCTTCTCAAGCGCCTGGACTGACTCCCGGAGCGGGTCATAGAAAGCTGAGCGTGACCCTGCACTCCAGTGCGCCACTGAAGGCAGGTTCATGATTCGGCTAATGAATGTATCCAACAGCAGCCTGTTATTCTGATACCGAGCCCGCAATAACTGTAAAGCTACCGCGTAGTTGGGTCCGTCCATCGGAAGGTGCTGTATAATGGACAGCGCCTCCCCTTGCAACGACGACCGAAGATAGTAATGTTTCTCCGCGTCGGAGATGTCCCTACTATTGACTAACGACATAAAGAGATCATAGAAGGAGAGCCACTCTGGCAGGTTGCCACTGAAGGTGGGCAGCTGCACAGAGGGCAATTTGACTTTACCTGCCTGTCCACGGGGTGTGTGTGACTGGCCAGCCTCTCCAGCCGACGCCTCGTCTAGCTGGATCAGCAGCCGGTTAACCTCGCTGAAGCACTCCTGGTATTGAAGTCGTTCCTCCTCCTCGAGCTCACCTTCGTAGGCCAGCAGTGACTCGTGGGCCTTGACGTACTCAGTATAAATAAGATCAAAGTGCCGCTTCGCCACCGACGCGGCCATGCTGTCAGGTCGTGATGTGACCGTGCCAGCATAGTCGGTCAACATTTGGTACTTGGTGCGCAGCTGCACCTTGATTGACTTTAACGACATGACGTGAATTTACTTTACGATTAATGAAAGACACTAATTTGTGACACTATTCGACTAACAGTTTACAAGTTAGGTGGCTTTGGCTTTACCTTAAAGTTGGATTTTATATTGACGATAACCTAATTAATCTATTGGCGACACTTGACGTTGACAGATAATTCTAACCTAAATGTCCCAAACTGACGTTTGCCGCGAACCGGAAATGTCCTTATGCTAAAGATGGCCGCACTCCGCACTGTACGGTCCCCGTCCGTTGCCTACGCAAGAAAATGGCGGCCGACGCCTTCCCTTTTATTACGATTTGATTTGATTTTTTCGCACTATGCCCAACCGCACCGGGCTCCGTTTCCACTGAATTTAACGGCAAAAATGAATAATGCTGACACGATGAGTACTTGAAGCGATGATTACGCTACCAATGCGATGTACCGCTGCGGTGCTCGCGTTGATGACGATGGCTTTCAATAATATCGTGCTGTAATTCCTCCCCTCATGGGCCACCAAAAATGTCTACGTCACAAGGCGGTTAGCCCGGACTCCCGTGGTCGCGTTCCTATACTTCTCTTTCCTTTGGTGCTCGTTGCTGGTGAGGAGCGCCTCCACCGCTCCGGTGTGACGCCTCGCGTGGTCCGGTAGGAGCTAGGCCTTCCAAAGCCTGCTGTGATGCCGCTGAGGACCCTGGCCGTTCCGGCCTGGGTGGTTCGGGTAGGTGTGGCGATGAAAAGAAACTCAATGTTTCATATGCACGTATATTTTACGTTAATCTACACTTATTCGTTCGTACACTGACGCCTGATGCGTGACAATCGTGACACGACAACTACTATTCTTAGAAAATAACTATACTGAAAACACACGCGGCGTGGTCAATGGCTGCGGCCAAGTCTAGCTTCAAACCCGGCAGGAATGCAACCTACGTGCGTTCGCTACAACGCTCCGAATCGTCCTCGTCCGGAAATAGAATCCATCGATATGAAGTTTTACCATAATGAATGTAGTGACATACCATTTAAGTTACGCTTGAGCCTCTAGGAAATTGGCCTACGATTATTGCACACGGCACATGTGAAAGGTGCTTGCACTTGGCGTAAACAGTATGGTAAGACGAATTTCCTTCCGCGGACGCTCCGGCTGTGGAATGAGCTTCCTGCCGAGGTTTAGTCGCGTAGGTACAGGTACAGCCGGCCTAGCCCAGGTTACAATCGCTATCGCTTCGACAGCGAAAAGCATTATGTCTCTCTATCACTCTTCCATATTAGCGCGACAGTGACAGTTGCGTTTCGATCGCTACGGAGCGTAAGCGATTGGCATCTTGGCTACGCGGCCAGGTACCTAAACGGTACCTCTTTAGGTGAATAAGGCAGTAAAGTCGGACTAAGCTAACTCGGCAGCAATTTTGATAGCACAAACTGTGTTATTTTATTTATTTTAAACGTCATAATTTAATAAACAGGTACGTTGTGCTATCACAATCGCTGCCGAGTTAGCTTGGTTTGACTATATGTATTAGTTAAGTACTATTTTAAGACTTGTAATGTAAGGTCTGTCTGTTTGGCCCTATGGTTGACTGGTAGAGAATGCCATTTGGCATTAAGTCCGCCATTTGTACATACTTTGTGCAATAAAGTTTAAATAAATAAATAAATAAATAAATAAATAAGGTCAGCAAGGTAGCACACTGTGTAAGTAGGTATATAGGTAGTATATCGTGTTAGGTTAGAGTGCAATGCTTAAAATATACCTACTCAAGAACAATGCCAATGGGTCACAAGTGACACGTGTGACTTATAAGTGTAATTTTTTGGGTTCCGTAGCCAATTGGCAAAAAAAGGAACCCTAAAAATCATTTCGTAATTGGTACCTACTACCTACCCTAAAAAATTAACCCTAGAAAAAACCAACGGCACTTTTGTAAGTTACACGCGTGTCACTTGTGACCCGTTGGCATTGTTCTTGAGTAGATATATTTTATGCATCTAGGTATCTAGCAGTAGGTAGTAGGTATCTAGGTAGCTTCCCTAATAGCATTTTCTTGTAGGGATTTTGTTGGGCCTTTGTTTACGTATTAGTTGAGCAACCGTTATATTTGGCCGTACGATTTGCCCGAAGATTCCCAACAGAGGGCTTAGAGTAATTTTTTCGTTGGGCCTATTTAAATAAATCATACAATTATTCAACGGTGGTGGTTTTGGTTGGGCCGTTGTTGGGCCTATACACATTTGTTTGATGGTTGGTTAATTGTTACATTTGGCCGTACGATTTGCTGGAGGGCCCTCGACGAAGGCCCTCCCAAAGATTCCCAACAGAGGGCCATTAGAGTAATTTTTTCGTTGGGCCTATTTAAATAAATCATACAATTATTCAACAGTGGTGGTTTTGGTTGGGCCTAAACTCATTTGTTTGATGGTTGGTTAATTGTTACATTTGGCCGTATGGCTTGCTGTAGGGCCAACTGCAAAAAAATAAAAAGGGCAATTTTTTCGTTGTGCTTCTGTTTGCAAATTCAACAATTACCCATCGGCAAGTCAGGTAGGTCGGTAGGTAGTCGTGCACCAGGTTGAAGGCCCAACACAGCTTGTCCCACAAAGGGCCAACATTGTAACTTTAACGTTGGGCCTTGTGTAGGATTCTTACAATATTACCGTAGGTAAATAGTTGTGTAATTTATAGTGGGCCTACAGTCTTAATTATGTAATGGGCTTTTGTTTACGAGTCCTACAGTTACCCTACGTTAGGTAAGTGGTTGTGTAATACGACGTTGGGCCTTTGCTGATAAATATTACAATTACACTACGGTAGGCATTGGTTGTATCCACATGAAGGCCCTAGGCAGCAGTTGTTGTTAATCTTCTCTGTATCGTTCCAATTTTAGTATATGTACTGCCGAAGCAAGTACACTTACTATACACTCTAATTTGTATATATACCTACTAACCGCACTTCGAAACTTCGTAAGCGAGATTTATGTTTTTTGAGATTTAAATTGAGAAAATGTTGGTAAAATACAATTTTTTAAATTTATGTATAAATTTTATAGTTATAGCTATTAGATTTATAAGTTACTTTAAAAAAATATATTGATTATATCCGGAATAACGAGAAAATAACTATAACTTCGATGTTTGGAGACAGTAACGCCATCTAGTGACGCCACAAGCAAACTCAACTGGTATTGTTGGGCATCAGTACCACAGCCAATGTTGGTAAATGCGATATTTGTGCTCACTGGGCCAACGAATGTTATCGTTGTTTAGCCACCGGTACCAAAATACACAAAGGCCCATTGTTAGGCGTCAGTGCCACAGCCAATGTTGGTAAATACGATATTTGTCATCATTGGGCCATCGGATGATATCTTTGACTAGCCAACGTTACCAAAATACACAAAGGCCCATTGTTGGGCATCCGTGCCACAGTCAATGTTGGTAAATGCGGTATTCGTCACCATTGGGCCAACAAATGTTATCGTTGTTTAGCGAACGGTAGCAAAATACACAAAGGCCCATTTTTGGGCCTCAATGCTACAGCCAATGTTGGTAAATGCGATATTTGTCGTCATTGGGCCATCGTATGATATCGTTGATTAGCCAACGTTACCAAAATAAACAAAGGCCCATTGTTGGGCATCAGTGCCACAGCCAATGTTGGTAAATGCGATATTTGTCATCATTGGGCCATCGGATGATATTGTTGACTAGCCAACGTTACGAAAATACACAAAGGCCCATTGTTGGGCATCAATGCTACAGCCAATGTTCGTAAATGCAATATTTGTCGTCATTGGGCCATCGGATGATATCGTTGATTAGCCAACGTTACCAAAATAAACAAAGGCCCATTGTTGGGCATCAGTGCCACAGCCAATGTTGGTAAATGCGATATTTGTCATCATTGGGCCATCGGATGATATCGTTGATTAGCCAACGTTACCAAAATACACAAAGGCCCATTGTTGGCCATCAATGCTACAGTCAATGTTGGTAAATGCGATATTTGTCGTCATTGGGCCATCGGATGATATCGTTGATTAGCCAACGTTACCTAAATAAACAAAGGCCCGTTGTTGGGCATCAATGCTACAGCGAATGTTGGTAAATGCGATATTTGTCGTCATTGGGCCATCGGATGATATCGTTGATTAGCCAACGTTACCAAAATAAACAAAGGCCCATTGTTGGGCATCAGTGCCACAGCCAATGTTGGTAAATGCGAATTTGTCACCATTGGGCCATCGGATGATATCGTTGATTAGCCAACGTTGCCAAAATACACAAAGGCCCATTGTTGGGCATCAATGCTACAGCCAATGTTGGTAAATGCGATATTTGTCACCATTGGGCCAAAGAATGTTATCGTTTTTTAGCGAACGGTAGCAAAATACACAAAGGCCCATTGTTGGGCATCACTGCCACTGCCAATGTTGGTAAATGCGATATATGTCATCATTGGGCCAACGAATATTATCGTTGTTTAGCCAACGGTACCAAAATACACAAAGGCCCATCGTTGGGCATCTATGCCACAGCGAATGTTGGTAAATGCGATGGTGGGCCAATACAAAATTAACGTTGGCTACGGAACGAACCTCATCCCAACGTTTTCCCTACCGTTGGCACCGTGGGCCCCAACGAAAATGCTACTAGGGTTATGGATTCGTCATGTCTGTCTGTCTGTCCGTCCGTATGTCACGGCCACTTTTTTCCAAAACTATAAAGCCCCCTCCACACTCGTGCGCGAATCGCGGCGCGAACGCAAGTGTGGCGTCGATTTTCGCAGACAGCGAAATCGACTCCACACTCGCGTTCGCGGCTTCGCCCGCGATTCACGCACATAGTCTGGAGGGGGCTTAAGAACTATATACATATAGAGTCTGGCTACTGAAATTTTACCTAAATTATTGGCGGGAAATTCAAAAAATCTTGGGCTGGTCACACTTTGTGTAGTAGGAATTATAGTTTTGATACTAGACAATATCTTTGATATTCTGTGCACAAATAAGGTACCTAAGGAAATAAGCTAAATAAACGTTTAAGTGCACTCAAAGTCAGCTCACATAATTTCTACCACTATTTAAAGTACAGTCAACGACAAACACACATGTTTACGTTCCAATATTTAGATTTTATAGATATTTTTCAGAACTTTTAATTTATCCGTTTCTTTATACACTTGTCCTATTTATGAGATTCAGGCATTAATAAATTCACGTACTTAATCAAAGTAATCGGCAAATGTTAGAACTAGTACTTAAAGTATCAAAATATTTATAGAGCACCAACCTCGTATTTTGTTTACATTTGGTTAGAAGTTGTAAACATTGCACTTTTTCATTATACAACGCTACACGTCGACTTCGCACATTGTCGTAATTATTTACGAGCTTAAATAATAGTTTGTGAACCTCACTCAGCATAGAAATTATTAATATTATTTAAAATAAACCCCATAAAAACCGCAAACAATTTGAATGAATGACATAAATCGACAACTGACTTTTAGCTTTTTTTCAAATCATAGACAATTGGTGATACAACAACGAAATATCTGTCCACAATTTTTGGCTAGCCAGACTCTATATATATATATACTGTTGAAACTTGGTAAGCAGATGTATTCTGTGAACCGCATTAAGATTTTCACACAAAAATTGAAATAAAAACAATAAATTTTGCAATTCCCCATACTTAGAACTGAAACTCAATTTTTTTTATCAAATACCCATACGTGTGGGGTATCTATGGATAGGTCTTCAAAAATGATATTGAGGTTTCTAATATCATTTTTTGCTAAACTGAAAAGTTTGCGCGAGAGACACTTCCAAAGTGGTAAAGTGTGTGCCGATTTTTATTATCATTAAAAGCAGCAGACTTTTTGGTTGGTAGGAGCCTACCTATTTACAAACATTTTCGACGCTTTCACATTGTTGACACTATGACATGACATGACAAACTAATTTACATAGGTATTTAATACCTAGATACGTAACAGTTATGAATGTTTTGAAATTTTAAGTGAGTTGTGAACTAAATAATGAAAAAAAGTAAACCGATAAGCATAGACCAACATCAGCATTATTACAATAAACTTTTGGAGGAAAACTATAAACTACGGCAACAGCTGTGGGACGAAACTGAGAAACAACATCTTGATATGACCCGAGCCATTGCATTGAAGCAGAAAAATATATCTCTTCGCAAACAACTGCATGAAATAAGGGCCAAAGCGTGTAAATTGAAAGATTCGATTAAAACCTGAATACGACCAATTATTAGGACGTCATAACTGTTAATAATAATAAAAACAAGTATTTTTCTAAACGTTCTATCACGATGGACAGAATGACAAACACCGTTAACGAACTAAAATCTGAAAACGAATTATTAAGTCAGCTAATCATTTTATCGAGAGAGAAAAGGGAAGAAGCAAGAAAAAATGCTAAGAAACAAGCGGAGTCGAATTATAACTTGGAAAAAAATCTCGTTGCAGCGTGCTACCAGTTGGAAGCGTTGTTAAAGATTCGAGAAACCGATTCTGGTACAACATGATTGAACTGACAGGATCTCGATTAAAACGCATAGCTGTCCAAAATGAAAGTATGAATAGCTTAAAGTTTAAATAAATATTTGACTCGTATCCTTCTTTATTTGTATATTTCTATATTTGGTGACTTAATCAATCAAATATCATAATTCCCTGGAGAATATAATGGGTAATATCACTTATAACATATATTACATATACCTACTTGTTATTTCTATAGATTGTTAACCAAGGGATGAAATGATGCCTTTCACATGTGCAAGGTTTTCGGCAGAGTTGTTAAGAGCCCTTCAACGTGCACACTAGCGCCACAGCTAAATAATCGTGATATTTAAATTTAACGAAAGATATTGAAAAAAGGGGGCCGCTACGTACTATATTGTGTATTTAAGTACCTTTTGAATACATCAGACAGGTTTTTATGTTGCTGGATTCGTCAATCTATGCGTCCAAAGTTAAAACGGCCCTTTTTGATTTGAGTTGCTAGATCGACGAAACCAGCAACACAAAAACTAGTTTGATGTATTGAAAAGGTACTTAAATACACAATACAGTAAGGTTTACTCGGGTAATTCCGAATGTCGAAAACTGTCGGATAATTCCGAAATGAGACTTATTATGATGGAATTAACGGTGATTTTCATCTGAATTTCGGAATTATCCGACATTCGGTATTACCCGAATACACCTTACGTAGCGGCACCCTTTCTTCAATATCTTTCGTTAAATTGAAATAACCACGATTATTTAGCTGTGGCGCTAGTGTGCACGTTGAAGGGCTCTTAAAGGCGACTCCGGTTATTAAATGCTCTAAGAGTTGTGGAGTCGACGACTCTTCAATTACTGGCCACCTTAACTAAAAATGAATTATATTCACCTATAAACAGGATTCCTTTTAGTATAAGGTTGCTAGTTATTGAAGGGTGGCTCCTTATACTAAACTGAATTCTATTTATAGGTGAATAGAACTCATTTTTAGTATGAGATTGCTATAGTTCG
Source organism: Cydia fagiglandana (assembly GCF_963556715.1). NCBI lineage: Eukaryota > Metazoa > Arthropoda > Insecta > Lepidoptera > Tortricidae > Cydia > Cydia fagiglandana. Next base: position 18,493,714 of record NC_085943.1, read on the forward strand.
TTATTTTTTTAGCAAAAACGCTTTTTTAGAATCAGTAACTATTATTTATGAAAGCAGAAGAATATAAATGATTGTATTAGATTCATAAATTTCATAATTGTTACAAATTTGGCGTGACTTATTTTAAAACGTGTTTTTCAATTAAAAGACAAATCAAAATTGTTTACCTTTTTTCTAATGCTAAAAAAACGAACTATAGTTATAAAACAGGGGCCAGTATTATTTTTCTTATACCAAGTGAGTGGGTGGATCAATAAAATCGGCGTATACTGTTTAGAGTTGTTTATTCTATTCCCTCATCATCTTCTCCTTCTGGCGAGCCAGCTTCTTCTTGGAGAGCTTCTTCTTGGCCGGCGCGTCGTCGGCCGGCGCGGCGCGCGCCACGGCGGCCTCGCGCTCCGACAGGCACACCTGCAGACAGTACGTACTTAGCTATTCTATGGATTCTGTCCATCTGTCGCCACCAGGGCTCGGAAACCGTTTTTTTTTTAAATCCCAAAACAGTCCAAATAATTTTATGCTCTTTCCGTAGTACTGATTCATGTATTTAGGTAACGACTTCGTATTATTAGATTGACCCGTCAAAAATGAAATAGTAAACCAAAGAACGTAATAATACCGGTATTATTGTATGAAGAAAAAAACGGTTCCGAGCCTTGGTCACCACGGGGTGAGATAATTTTCTTTTGTATGAAATACTGTTCCATTTAGCTGTGGCGTTTTATCGGCCACACACACCTGACCAATTTCTTTGTCCAATGTGTATTTGCGTCTCACATTTTGCTTAGTGAGAGAGTGAGACTTAATGCACATTGGATAGATGGAATACGAACCTTAGGGACATGATGTTTCCTTAGACTGCATACTTTTAAACTATAAATGAAGGTGGTGCTTGCTTATTTAAATTTTTAACAAGCAGAAACGTCTGCGAACAATGCTAATAAGCTTAGAATAAATTTAAAAGTGGAAAAATTACCGTCTTGAGTAAGACTTGAACTCACGGTATACTCTTGGGTCGTCCCATTCGTTTCTTGTCAAGTTCTTAAATTAGTCCCATTCTGCTTTCGTCACGCATTCTACATTCGTCAAGTTCATCGGTGGTCTTTTTCATATTTGGTTATATTTGGTTGTTTGCCTTTTTCTTTTTTTGGCTTATTCCGGTATTTGTCATCATCTTCTTTGGGTATGTTCGATGTTCGCTCATTCGTGCCTCTGGATCGATATTCCAGCGCTCTGCCATCTGAGCCACCAAGACCTCATCCACAGTCAGCAAATCTTTCCACCATATGGGTCAAGGGGACCCTAGCGACATCTACCGTAAGAGTATTACATTTCTTAAATGGCTACCGGAGTTCCATCAAGACATCAATTTTTCCACTTTTAAATTTGTGCTTCATCATCATCATCATCATCTCAGCCATAAGACGTCCACTGCTGAACATAGGCCTCCCCCTTTGTGCTTGCTTACCTCAATGTGGCAGGGCGAGGACATGTAGGGGTTGATGCGACCGTGGGCGCGGTACGTGCGTCTACGCAGGCAAGGCGCGCGGTTCACCTGCAACACACACGGACGTTATGAGTACCGTCATACTGTCAATATTCATTACAAATAAGGGCACTAACCACATTTGCGGACAGAACATTGTCTCTCAGTAAAAAACTATGAAACTTCCTATTCAATAAGACACAGACAGTTTGACTAACCCTAATTAATATTGTTAATAGCAACACAGATGTGTGACCCAATTTGCTTAAAATCCCAATAAAAAGTTTTAAAATAGGCTTAAAATAATTTAACTATAAAAATAGGCTTAAATTAAAATCATTTAACTAAGACAATTCTAAACCAATCTAGTATTTGTATTCTTTTTGCTAGGCTGTCTACCTTACTACCCCACCATACATATCATTTGTAACAGTCATTGGAAAACATATTCAACTGGTTGATGTTCGCCATATTCTGACACAATGTTTCAAATTCAACCTGGTTTTCCAATGGCTGTTACATCTGTCCCACAACAGAACAGATTACTAAATAACTAGACCACAGTTCAGGAATAATTTCGGCATTAATGCAGAAAAACACATTATCACAGAAAGGACAAAACTTGGGGATTAATGATGATGGTTGCTTAACTTAGCGCCACTTGCACTAACCCACTAATCCCAGGTTAACCGGTTGAAGTGGTAAAACGGTTAATCCAGTGTCAAATTGTACTGGTAACCATGGTAACTCCAGGTTTAACCGGTTAACTCCGGGTTAATGAATGGTGCAAGTGGCCCTTAGCTCATCTAACTAGTATAGTATGTTGGTGACAGGTATGAAAAAATAAAATGATTTATTTCCTGTAAACTACCTGACACCATTTACTTTTTGCCTTTAGAAAACAGGTTGTGCAATAAATACACATTGTCAAGCAAAAAAGGCAAAAGTTAGACAAAATAACTTGATTAAATTAATGCAATTGTCAAAATACTACAATCCACCACAGTTCAATACCATATCGCAATTTCAAAAAATGTTTGTCCAAATTGTCATGTGCCAAATTTTATGATGTCCGAACACGTTTTCTTCCCAAGCAGTTAATTATTCCAAACTTAAAAAAGGCATCCTACTGATCCTACCGACTGGCCATTTCAGGTTATATTCATGAACCATCTAAAAATTCAGTGGGCTATTTAAAAAAAACTTGTCCCATTAAATGAAAATTTGGTAAATAAAATTTTGGACAAAAAATATTTTGAAATTGTGATAGGTAACCCTACAAGTCATAGGTACATCTGTTATTAATTATTGCTTTTTCATGACAAAATCCTATTTCTAAATTGTCAACCTACAGAGGTAATGAGTCTAGGCTATATGGTATAATATAATAGTCTATTTTAATTTATATTACAAAATGATTGCCGTTTTGTAATAAGTAATTTCAAAGTTTTGTTAACATTAATAGCAAGAAAAAAAATGTCTGCAGAGATTTTGGCAGCACACACAGTGCCATTGTTATTCATAAGTTTGTCATAATTTCATAACAGTTAGACGTTTAAAATAACACCTGCACTGCGTGTGCTGTCAAAATGTCTGCAGACTTTTCTTGGTTTAACTGTAGCGGCAGGAGTTCCAAAAACAGTCCTTGATATGTCTCACACTAATTTGATGTCAGTTACATTCTGATTCTAACACAGGCAATGTCACAGTATGTCACTACATAAAGCTATCACTTTTTAATATTATTATCTATCAAAATTTATCAATGAGCCAATTGTCACTCAAGTAAAAATACACATAACAAACTTTACTAAAGCAGAGTCGTTTCTTTAAATCTTTAAGGTATTAACTAACATAGATAAACCAACATAGATATAAGTAAATAGACATAACACATAACTACATAACTATAGTACATAACTAAAATATGGACTGTAATTTTGGTCTGAAATAAATATATATTGAATTGAATTGAATTAACGAACCACTTCACTCCAACTAAGCACTCACAGTAGATAATAATGGTACATACCTGAATGTGATCAATGACCAGCCTGTCAACATCTAGGCCTTTGTAGTCAGCGTTGGACTCTGCGTTCCTGAGCAGCTGGAGCAAGAACTCCGCGGACTTCTTGGGCCAGCGGCCCTGCGTGGTGCCGAACTGCTTCGCCTGCGCGCAGCGGCCCACACCGCCGTTGAAGCGACGGAAGGGAATGCACTCCTTCTTCTCTGTCACGTTCTTCAAGTAACGCACGGCGCGGCGCAGAGGCATCTTTCTGATCGCCATCGCCGTTTCATAAGTGTTCTGCAATATAAACACTCTGTTACTAATTTTACTATACATAACCTGAGTCGGGTATCAAGCACGTAAACATTACTATCAAAGCTCGAAATTACCTTGAAATGAACACGGAGGTTTGAGCCACGCGCCTTGCATGACTTGGCTGGATTATCCGGCTCCCGAGAGTAACGTCCCATTTTGTTTCTGAAACAGGCGGCTTTGAGTTACAAACGCAAGACACCAAAAGAGGTTATCAACTGAAACACTGCCGACTTTCACAATTTTAAAGAAATAAACTTTCGAATAACCGGTAGACACTGTTCCTATAAGCATATAAGAGAGATTCCATTCAATGCTCATTATAATTTTAGATAAAAACGGATTTTGTTAAACACGAAACCAACCTCTCACGGGAATAACTTAACAGGAAAAGGCATAGACAAAATGTTTTGACATTGACACTTACGTCAGTGCTGTCCAGGGTTGCCAACTCCATTTTTTTTTACCCCTAGAGCTCAACTTAAAACCCCTAAAACTGTACTATTATTTTGGAAAACCCACTAAATAAAATAAATTAAAGAAATTATACGTTTAATTAATTCTTTATTTATACATTTTCCACAATTTAGTAAATTATTATGATTTTCAACCGGTTCGACGTTTTTGTGATCATACATACATATGAACGTTATAGATGGTCAAGCAAAACTTGTCAGTAGAAAAAGGCGCGAAATTCAAATTTTCTATGAGACGATATCTAATTTTTACTTAAACCACTAAAAATATTTAGCCCCTAAAAAAACCCCTAGCTGGTTTATTTCCCCCTAAATCTAGTGGTAAAACCACTAAGAACTATTATTATTATTATTATTTGTATGTCTTTTCCATATCTCGGGACCATGGGGTCCCGGACCTTTGGGAGGCGTACGTGGGGCCGAAGCCAACAGCGCAGAGGCCCTTTAAGACACTTTAATCTAAAAGCAAGGGATACACGTGGCGGATACCATCCCCGAACGCACAATGTGATACATCCGGAGATGGTCCCCGCCAGGTGCAAAGACTATTGCAGTGCAGCACTTTTGTGCTGCGATGGGAACTAAGGTCATGGGCTATAGATTTGAAAGTTGGATGGACTGGATAATGGGCTATGGGAGAGACTAGCGGACACCTGCCGTGACAATCAGTCTCAAAATTGTATCAGACAGGTGGTGACTCGCCAACTCATTGAGTGGGCCCCGCAATGGCCGCACGCACAGTGCGACAACAGGGCAACACTTTGGAGCGGCTGTGAGGTTGTCGAGAGGTGAGTCTGCGGTAGCCAGATCCCGGTAATCCGTTCAAGGGCCGCCGGCGTTATGACATTTTACACTTCCAACCTGGAGCATAGGTCCCGCTCTTGCGACTCCACTCTGGCCGGCCAATCAAGGCAAGCACAGAGGTGAGGGCCAGATGACAGGGCCCTCTGGAATAGGGGTCCGCGGTGTCGCCACTCACCGTCAGCTCGCCACAAGCTGCCCCCGCGGGGTTTATTATTATTATTATTATTTGTATCTCCTTAGATATCACGGGCCTATAATCCCGGTTTTTTGATAGGCTTGCGTGGGGACACAGATCCAACACGTAGAGGCCCCTTGGAGAGCTTTTATGTCATGTAGAACGCCTGCTGGGACCCGTTCACAGGTGCAACAATAAACACCCATGAATAGCTGGGGTTCTAAGGTCCACCACCTTGCATTTTGGAGACAAAGCAAACCGCTTGGAACAGGTGTTTCTGGGGGTGATCTGAGCCGATTAAGCCCGGTTGCCAAGAGGTTCCACCCAGCAGGTGGGCAGGGGAGGGGGGGGAAAAGTGGCTCCGGCGCGCCTCACTCTAAGCTATATATCTGCATACATCTAACAACTATATCAAGTTTGGTGTCTTTTTCGTGTAATTCGAGGACGAAAAATTCATTTCTGTGACTAAATTTTCACTCTTCCATACAAAAAAATCAAAAAATTAAAAATTCCAAAAAAAACTTTTCACTTTTTTTTTCGAAAATCCTCTACAAAATTAAAACTATGAGGATTTGCTCCAGAAAAAAAATACCTGTGAATAGCCCAGTTATCCTACTATATAGAATAGTAAACTAGTTAAACATTTTTATTCATAACTCTGTTAAAAAAAATGTTTTGTGTCGCGCGGCGTACCTGCATTGTAAGAGCGGTATGCAGCGTTTAGGATTTTTAAGTATGTTTCGATGGTTTCTGATAAGTTGTGATAAGTTGTTATTCTTCTGGTTGTATAAATATAGATGTTGGGACAACTTTCGCCAATAGAGTTATTATAAATGTGATAAAATTAACAAAGCAGATGTTTGACAAAAATGCGGGTTAAAATACGAGTAAGATATATATTGTTCGCAATTGCCACTACATGCGCATGGGTCCGTGCATTTTAGTTTATTCTTAACGCAGTTGCACCTCCCTGCGCATTTTGTTTTACAGCGGCAACGAATAAGCTCTAAACAAGCAGCAGCCGCCGCAGGTAGGCTTGTACATATGGGCTCCCAATAACCATTTTGTTTGGACCAGCTCCAGTCAGCAGGACATGGTAGCTGTTGCTGAGGGGCTATAATCTGTCCCTAAACATAGCCTCCTTGGTAAACTGCACGGAGAATATGTTTAAGTAGGTAGCGCATCTTCCATTGGAGGCAGATTCTCGAACTGAAGATTTCTTTTTGTGAAAAGTACCTTTCGGCACTCTTTTACACTTGTACTTGTACTTGTACCTGATCCGAACACAGTAACACAATGCATAGTATCAAAATAATGTCTAAGAACCAATTCACATCTCGTAATTAAAATTCGTTCAGATTTAATATTGTAAGACTCTTACTTGTCATACAAGACAATAACAATTTTTTCCAAAATTGACTGCTCAATGTTGTTTTGTTTACCGTATTTAAATCCCTCCGGAACATTACAAGGACCACTAAAACCAGGCTTGTCTGATCCCTCATATTTCCCACTTTTCTGTATGCTGTATGTCTCACATGCACACTAAGGGCATCCGAAAAACAGAAAGTGAATGCACTAGAGATGTGGTGCTGGAGACGAATGCTGGGCATATCATGGACTGAGCATCAATTATTGAGGAGCTTGGCATTAAAGAGCGGTTGCTTTCTACGGGCAAAACTCGGTACTCAACTTCTTTCGACACGTGTCTCGTCGAGACGGAGCATCTACAGAACGTCTAGTTGTGCAAGAAAGAGTAGGAGGTGACAGGGCTAGAGGAAGATCTCTAATGAGATGGACTGACCAAACCAAATCAGTGTGTCGGTCACAGTAAGCGAAAAGCAAAAGCTTCCGGAAAGCAGGTCTACGGGAGGAATGGCGACGTGTCGTTAAATGAGTCGCTCAAAAGTTTTCATAATGGCCACGACCACTCTATCAAGAGTGTAACGAAGAAGAAGTCCCTCCGTTACAGCAGGATATGCGCTTTAAGCTTGAAATACGCTTTTTTCCCTTTCCACACACAAAGAAACTGTGTTGTAATCTGAAAAGGCGTGGAAGAATGGCAAGACTACTATCCTTTCTGGTCCTGTAAAATAATCATATATCTATGAGTTACAAATAAAATCATATATTTAACGAAAGTTTGCAGCACGTGACCATTAGCCCAGTTGACCTGTCTCTTATTGCGGTGACATATTTATTTATTTTATTTACAATTAATGGAAGAACTACAAACGTTACCTTAAGAAAATGCAATAGCATGGCACGAGACGAACAGGCGATTCGTTCCTGGGCCAGTCCTCCATTAATTGTAAATAAAATAAATATGTCACCGCAGTATACGAGACAGCTCACCAGGGCAATTGGTCACGTGCTGCAAACTTTCTTTAAATATATGATTTTATTTGTAACGCATATATATAATTTATTTTACAGGACCAGAAAGGTCAGAAGTCTTGTCATTCTTCCACACCTTTTCAGGTTGCGACACTGTTTCTTTTTTTTATGGATAGGGAAAAAAGCGTATTTCAAGCTTGGAGCGCATATCCTGCCGTAACGGAGGGGTTTAAATACGGCAAACAAGGCAATATTGAGCAAGCATTGCCAATATTGATAAAAAATGTTATTGTCTTATATGGCAAGTAAGAGTCTTACAATAGTAAGTATGGACAGATTTGAATTACGAGGTGTGAATTGGCCCCTAGACGTTATTTTAACAAAATGCATAGTATTTTGTTACTGATTTTACGAGTAGATCAGGTACAAGTACGAGTGCAAAAGAGTGCCGAAAAGTACTTTTTACAAAAAGAAATCTTCAGTTCGAGAATCTGCCTCCAATGGAAGATGCGCTACCTACGTAAACATATTCTCCGTGCAGTTTACCAAGGAGGCTATGTTTAGGGACAGATTATAGCCCCTCAGCAACAGCTACCATGTCCTGCTGACTGGAGCTGGTCCAAATAAAATGGTTATTGGGAGCCCATATGTACAAGCCTACCTGCGGCGGCTGCTGCTTGTTTAGAGCTTATTCGTTGCCGCTGTAAAACAAAATGCGCAGGTAGGTGCAACTGCGTTAAGAATAAAGTAAAATGCACGGACCCATGCGCATGTAGTGGCAATTGCGAACAGTATATATCTTACTCGTATTTTAACCCGCATTTTTGTCAAATATCTGCTTTGTTAATTTTATCACATTTATAATAACTCTATTGGCGAAAGTTTTCCCAACATCTATATTTATACATTTAATTTATATTTGTATATATATTACGTCCAGAAGTAATTTTCTACAACCAGAAGAATAACAACTTATCAGAAACCATCGAAACATACTTAAAAATCCTAAACGCTGCATACCGCTCTTACAATGCAGGTACGCCGCGCGACACAAAACATTTTTTTTAACAGAGTTATGAAAAAAAAATGTTTAACAAGTTTACTATTCTATATAGTAGGATAACTGGGCTATTCACAGGTATTTTTTTTCTAGAGCAAATCCTCATAGTTATAATTTAGTAGAGGATTTTCGAAAAAAAAAGTGAAAAGATTTTTTTGGAATTTTTAATTTCTCGATTTTTTGTATGGAAGAGCGAAAATTTAGTCACAGAAATGAATTCTTCATCCTCGAATTACACGAAAAAGACACCAAACTTGATATAGTTGCTAGATGTATGCAGATATATAGCTTAGAGTGAGGCGCGCCGGAGCCACTTTTCCCCCCCCTCCCCTGCCCACCTGCTGGCTGGAACCTCTTGGCAACCGGGCTTAATCGGCTCAGATCACCCCCAGAAACACCTGTTCCAAGCGGTTTGCTTTGTCTCCAAAATGCAAGGTCCCCTTAGAAAACGGGACCTTAGAACAAGTACTATGAACCGGTCTCAGCAGGCATTGGGACTATTGCAGAAAAAGAGAACAGTATACCGGTCTATGGATTGAAGTTTGGGTGGACTATGAGACTGGGTTATTACAAAGACGTACGGACACCTGCCATAACAATGTTTTCACAAGTTATCGAGGCAGGCGGTGACTTGCCGCTGACTAGATGGGCCCCTGAAACTGCCGTCGCGAAGACGACCAGGGGCAACATCGGCGTGAGCGGCTCAGGGGTGTCGAGAGGTGTGCGCCGCTTTCTACCCAGTGGCTGTTACCAGCCACTGTGCCAACTCGCGTCTTATGCATCTTTCACTTCCACCCCTGGAGCTTATAGCTCTAGCGACTCCTCTCTGGACGGCCAATGAAGGCAAGCCAGAGCTGAGAGTCCTGCGGGTCTCCTTGGCGTCCACTCCGACCGACGAAGACACGCCGGAGACGGAGACCCTGATCGACTCTCGGGAGCACTCGGGTCCGTGGGGTCGTTACTCCCCAACAGCTCGCCACAAGCTGCCCTGCGGGCTTATTATTATTATTATTATAAGTTGGCATCCCTGGTGCTGTCAGTGGCAAAATTATACATTATACTCTATTATGGAAGGTAGAGATGAGGAAAACAATCTTCATGTATTAAAAAGTGTCCCTCAAAAACATTAAATAGGCCGCGCCGCGGCGCCACTGTGCATCGCGAACCAATTTTTGACGGTCTTTTAGCCTTGTCGGTAGTGACCCCGCTTATGAAGCAGGAGGTCGCGGGTTCGAATCCCGATAAGAGTATTTATTAGCTTTTTATTATTTGTATTTGTAGGTATTTAATACCAATATATAAATTAATATTGATATACATATGTAAGTTGAAAAAGATAGAGAACAGAAATTGTGATGACCAGCATCACTGGAGGAGGCCTTCACCCTCACAGGAGGGGTTGTTGCAGAATAAATTACAAGAAAAAAATATAATTACTTACTACTTATTACATAACCAAGCATAATAGAACATTGATTTGAGGAATATTAAATATTATTGTAATACTAAACCTAATGTAAATTTAAGTTTATAATATTGTGTTTGTTTTACCGGCGAGAAATAAAAGGCTCTTTTTTGTTTTTCGTTTTTAATATTAATATAAAAGTAAAATATAAAAACACAAAACAAAAAAAAACACCCGAACACATTTTTATATATGTATAATGTAGAGGCGGATTTGCAGTCTTTGCCGCCCTAGGCCCCAGGCCCTGTAGCCGCCCCTTTCTCAGCACCCATCATATTGACTACATTTTGAGTTATTTCTTGTTAACATCAGCGAATGTTTTGTCACAATTTGCCTGCATCTGACCCTTGATCCAGTCTCTAGGTGTTGGTCGAGACTCTTCGCTATGAGACCGTCCGCTGAGACGACTATCGCAACAATGATCGTCGAGTCAACATCCCACATGGCGGTAATCTCGTATATAAAGTATTACTTACCTAAGTATCACTAGTGAGATTGAGTTGGAAATCAAAACCTGAGTGTGCGCGCTGCGCGGTAGTTTTCAGCGAATGCGAGTTCTTAGTTCGGGGCGAACTATTAGTAATTAAGACAATAACTTGGCATTTATCCTATTCATTTTAGTTTTGGTTTTGGCTGCGGCGTAACGTTTATTTTTATATTTTGCCAGAAAGTGGGCTCGCATAACTACGTACATATCGATAACATTTTTTAATATATGTTTGAAATGGTCGACACATCCAACTTTTATCAATGCTCCTTTTAGTCATTCTTGCGTAATTTCACTGATCGTCTCCATATTGGTTAAAGCTTTGCTTATTACTCTTAACATACATTTCTCTATCATTTTGGTCAGATTGAATAGATCGTCACTAGCATAAATTAACCCGCCGTATAAATCCATTTTATCGATTACGTCGTTTCTCACTAACAGTTTTCCCTCATTAGGACTCATTTGTATGAGTTTTAAACAATTATTGCATTTTACGATTTTTCGCAATTTGCGGACGATGTACCCAGCAATGTAAGACTGAACCGCGTCACTGGTTTACAGCCTCGTTGTAATCATGGTCTTCATAACCATGAATCAATGGTTACCAGATCCTTCGCTCCTAGTAAGTTCTTCAGCAAATCCTTGCCGGAAACATTACAACCGGGCGTATTAGGGAAAAACGAGACGCCAATCGGTAAACTTGTGCAAACATTTTGGGATCAGGGTGATCGTTTCCTCCACACGAATATCTCATGACGGAAAAAAAACCGAGACGACTATCGCAACAAAGATCGTCGAGTCAACATCCCACGTGGCGGTAATCTCGTATATAAAGTATTAGTAGGTATCACTAGTGAGATTGAGTTGGAAATCAAAACCTGAGTGTGCGCGCTGCGCGGTAGTTTTCAGCGAATACGAGTTCTTAGTTCGGGGCGAACTACTAGTAATTAAGACAATAACTTGGCATTTTTCCTGTTCATTTTAGTTTTGGTTTTGGCTGCGTCGTAACGTTTATTTTCATATTTTGCCAGAAAGTGGGCTCGCATAACTACGTACATATCGATAATTTTTTTTGATACTTGTTTGGAATGGTCGGCACATCCAACTTTTATCAATGTTTCTTTTTGTAATTCTTGCGTAATTTCACTGATCGTCTCCATATTGGTTAAAGCTTTGCTTATTGCTCTTAACACACATTTCTCTATCATTTTGGTCAGATTGAATAGATCGTCACTAGCATAAATTAACCCGCCGTATAAATCCATTTTATCGATTACGTCGTTTCTCATTAACATTTTTCCCTCATTGGGACTCATTTGTATGAGTTTCAAACAATTATTGCATTTTACGATTTTTCGCAATTTGCGGACGATGTACCCAGCAATGTAAGACTGCACCGCGTCACTGGTGACAGCCTCGTTGTAGTCATGGTCTTCATAACCATCAATCAATGGTTCACCATTATCTAGTATATGGTCGAGGCTTTCCAGCCATGCTTGCTTAGCCTCGTTTGAACCAGTTACCATATCCTTTGCTCCTAGTAAGTTCTTCAGCAAATCTTTGCCGGAAACGTTACAACCTTTCGGAGGGCGTATTAGGGAAAAACAAGACGCCAATCGGTAAACTTGTGCAAACATTTTGGGATCAGGGTGATCGTTTCCTCCACACGAATATCTCATGACGGAGAAAAATCTCTGAAAACAAGTCAAAATTATTATTCAATAAAAAATATAGGACCTCGGGTCTCAAACTATCTCCATAATTTTATCTAAATTGGTTCAGCGGTTTAAGCGTGAAGAGGTAACAGACACACTTTTGCATTTATAATAGTACTAATATTTATATGGCTATGTTCGTTTTTTTAGCATTAGAAAGAAGGTAAGCGATATAAAACGTCCACAGCCCAAAGTTACGCCTCATTTCAAAAGAATTAAACCCAAAAACACCAGGCAGAAATATATTGATGGGTACATTAAGTATATGGACTAGGTAGGAACTGTATCCTAAAAAAATATGTGCCACCTGTCATGCTTAACGGAGCTCTCTTAGACAGAGTACAGAGTTTCAAGTACCTAGGGCATATTGTTACTGCGGACCTCAAGGATGATGTGGATATGGAGCGGGAGCGGAGGGCGTTGTGCGTAAGGGCGAACATGTTGGCTCGCAGGTTTGCTCGTTGTAGTAGTGACGTGAAGATAACGCTTTTCAAAGCGTACTGCACGTCGCTGTACACGTGTGGCCTGTGGGCGGACTACACGCAAAGAGCGTACAACGCGCTCCGCGTCCAGTACAATAACGCATTCAGGGCGGTGTTGGGGCTGCCCCGCTACTGTAGCGCTTCGGGCATGTTCGCGGGGCCCACACGGCCTGTTTCCACGCCACCATTCGCGTGCGCGCAGCTGCGCTGGTGCGGCGCGTGCGGGCCAGCGCCAACACTGTCCTGGCGATGATCGCAGATCGGCTTGACTGTCCTTATATTGTGCACTGTTGCAACAGGCATGTAAGGACAGGTGTAGGTTAGTTTTGTATGTATTGTTGTGTTTTTGTGTATATATTGTATATCATTATTCTTTAATGTGATTTGTAAATTTTTAAATTTTATTGTTAATTTTAGTAGATTATATTTAAATGTAATGTTATTAATGTTGTGTAATCAAAATGTAAATAATGTAAAAATATGAGTATAATTAGCTTGAATTAATGAATTATAATTTATTTTTTATTTTTAAAAAGGCTTTCTGGACTTTCTCCAAAAGTAAGGCAGCATACATGATGCAGATTCCATACAAGCAGATTCATATTCATTGGATTACATAATTAGTAATTATTAATTACCTCCAACGGATCTTGAGATAGGGTTGCTGTCATCAAATACTTGTAATCACATGCAACATTCAGCATATCCAAAATTTCAAGTGTTGCCCGTAAAGTTACTTTTAATCCAGTTAACGTGCTCCTTGACACAGGTATTTTTTTTTCGAGCTTTTCCCAGTCTGCAAGGAATTCTAAAAATTCCTGGATTGCCTGAAAAAAGTATTTCTTCATTAAGTAAACAAGCTTCAAAGCTATACAATGAAATATTAAGAGGAAAGGGGACGGCCGCTTCTCTACACAAAAGTATAGTCAGTAGTAGACATTTACAGATATTAGTAAGGAGCAAAAAATATATTCCATACAAATTTTTAAATGTTCCTAATTTTTATATTAAACTAAAAATTACAGTACAGGCTGTATAGGTGCCAAGGGATATATTCAGGTTGCGAGGCGGCGGCGGTTCCGGCATATTAACATTAACACATAATATTCACTACCAGCAACGCATAATTATATTAATTCTAATTATAATCGGCATAAATTATTCTTCACTATAAGAGGTATCTACTAACAAAAATACATTAAAAGGTTGGCTACTTCTGGTTTAAGGCACCGTCCGGCCGGTCTTTCTTTATGACGGTCTTCCATAGACGGACTTAGCTGATAGACGGTCTTCTCCGCATTGACCTTAATTTTAATCGCCAACTATTTCTTACCTTTCTTCGTCTGCAATTTTCATTCACGTACAGAGCATCTCTTGGTATACGCGAAGACATAGCTTGTATCAAATTGAATACAAGATCAATAAATTTTTGTGTTGCAGTTGAATCCTTCAATTCCTCGCAATAGGGTTGATAGTGAGCCATGGCGACCGAAATTTCGTGACCAAACACCTGTTTTTATAAGATTAATAATATTAGTTTTGATGAGCCGAAAGTCCTACGAAATAAATCCGGACAATCAATGAAAATTATTGATTATATTTATAGGTACATACTTCAGTTGCAAGAGGAACATTCATTACTTGAAAACCTTTCGGTTTCAAATGCGCTGGTGTTAACTTGTAAGCGATTTTTAAGTTAGGCTGACGATAATTCTCTTCCTCTAATACCGCTTCCCAATGTCTTTTTTTCACAGTTCCGTAAGGGGTCTGAAAAAAGAATATTACATTAGTTTGACTTCGTATTATCATTTTATACAAGGCGAAATTGTTATCTCTGACCAAACTCTGAGGGGTGAATATAGGTCATACTTAACAACTTATACTATGGGACCAGCCCCGAAATCGTGAAAAAAAATCTGCTGTCTCATACATATTGCGGTGAATCAGTCCATTCAATGTTTTCTATTAAACAGGCGATTTCTTTTTCGTGATTTCAGGGTCGGCTATAGTAAAAGTTGTTCAGTATGACCTACATATTCACCCCTCAGAGTTTGGTCAGATATAATAATTACACCTTGTATATTTTTAAAATTATCATTACTCATGCATTACTCTTAATTAACCTTGAACTCTTGTAGCTTATCATCCAAAGTAGATGTTCGAAAACATTTCACTAAATGATTAAAATCTGAAATCATCCATAACCGTCGTGAGCAGTCACAAGGGTGTTCACAGCTAACAGTGTCTTCATTTACACCGAATATTTTCCATACTCCTCGGTTCCAAGGTGCACCGTCCATCACGACAGCATCAACACAAATTCCGCTGTTTTCCATTAAAACAATACACTCTAAAACTAGTTTATGTAGCGGTTCGCTTTTGCATGAATTTTTCGATAAAAAGCAACCTAAGGCTTGAACCCATCTACCTCGAAAAGGCACAAACTTGAACACCAAAGCATGGTCCGCTGTTGTATTTTTTAAATTATCTGGAGTGTGTTGCCCCAGGTCAACAAAACCATTAAATTTCATGGTTTGAGAATCAAAATAAACGCCTTCACTTAATTTCATTTCATCCATTAAAATAACTCCTCGTTTCTCCTCCTTCTTCATCGCCTCACATCTTTCTTTTAAACTAAAGAAAGTAGAGGATTGGAATCCATATGCAGAACAGCTGATTTTGCTGAGATACTTATTTAAAGTTTGTACAGAAGGAAGGGGTAAAATATTTCTTTTACGTATAAATTCATACGTATTCCTGCTTTTTATACGTATCAACATGCACTCATAAATCCATTCTAACGTATATCGACGACCTTTGTATTATTTTTTTTCGCGGCTTCAAAACATGATCTCACGGCATTTTGAAATTCTTCAGGTAGTTTTGAAATAGATGCTTGTACTACGGTATCCGATTTCTTTGCACACTGCGCCTTAGCCAAGGAAATTTTCTCTCTTAATTGGATATTCTGCAATTATATGAACGGTCGATATGAAATTCGTTACTCAAGTAGGTACAATGTATAAAGTTATAAGCCGACAAGATATTGTAGTAATTAAAATGTGGCAACATCGTAGTGTCGTCCCGTTTTCTTAGATTGATTTGAAAGGGACGACACTACGATGTTGCCACTTTTTAATTTCTACAATTTCTTGTTGGTCTATAAGCGGGTGTGCGAATAAAAAACAACAGCTAAGTAAAGTGGTATCCAGACGGGACTGATCAAATCGGTTGATTTTATCAGAAATGAAATTGGCGTCAATCTCTAATTTTAGATTTATGGTGATATTAGAGCCCTCTACATTGAAAAAATCCAGAAATGGTATCCAGACTGGCCTCACAAATTGGTATTCTTGCATCTGCACTTCATTTTATCGGTAATATCGGTCATTATCGGCGGTTGAATTCGGCGAGCCAAATTGGTATTTGCATCCGCACTTCGATCCTGATTCGATCGGGCAATTGAATCAGATTGGCGAAAAATTTACTAATCTGGATACGCCTTAAGGGACTTCGAAATGATTTCGAAAAATATGTATGAAAACTTCTTGCTCAAGTTTCTTTTTGTATTATTTTACGTCTTCAATTATACAAATACAGTATATTATAGCGTCGCCTAGTACCCATAGTACAACTTTTGCTTAGTTTGGGGCTAGGTTGACCTGTGTAAAGGCCAGTACACAATGGGCCAGCGTGGGCCAGTCTGGGGGACGCATTTATGCGTTAGAGGGAGCAAGTGATATTGCTACCTCATTCTACCGCATGGCAGCGTCCCTTGGCCTGGCCGGCGCTGGCCCATTGTGTACAGGGGCCTTTAGATGTTCCCTAATATTTATTTATTTAATATGTTTTTGATAAAAAGCCGTAACAGACTACCGCACCATACCGCGACTTTAGTGCGGTGCGGCGCACGTACCGATAGTCGTAAGGTGGTCGCCGTACGTGCGTTAAGAGCCCTCTCCAGACTATGCGCGTGAATCGCGGGCGAAGCCGCGAACGCGAGTGTGGAGTCCAGAACGCAGACCTGCGAAATCGACTCCACACTCGCGTTCGCGGCTTCGCCCGCGATTCACGCGCATAGTCTGGAGGGGGCTAAGGATGTAGCTATAATTTGGAGCGTGAAAGAGATATTTTAACCGCACCATCAAGGTCGTGGCGCGGTGTGGTAGTCTGTTACGGCTTTAATGCCGGCTACATACGTAACGATAAATCGTTGCGATAAAACTGTGCAGTCCGATTGTCCGATTGTCGATTATCGTAACGATTTGTCATACACACGGTTCGATTTATCTGCACAGTCGGACTGCACAGTTTTATCGCAACGATTTATCGTTACGTATGTAGCTGGCATAAGACTTACCGTCCTCTTCAGACGCTTGCATTTATGTACAAGATTTGAAGCGCGCCGTTTAGCTTCTGCCATTTTTTGTAATAGAGTTGAAGTGGAATTACGGTTCTGCAAACGATTTCGTAATAAGTATTCGACAAGATTTACATCTTGGGTACTGTTGATTTCTTTCGTAAGTACTTATCATCACCAATAATCACACCTTTACAAAATCTGAAAATTGATGTAATTATATATTAGATAAATTCGTTTTTATCTTTTATTATTCTCCTGTACCATTGTTTATGTATAAATAGTGCTTTAATCTACAGGTACCTACATAATAAGGGTTCTTAAAATACACATAAAAGTCGAGTTTTAATAGGATAGGTTCAAGAATTAAGACCTATTTAATGTACCGTTACATACAATATTTTTAATGACAAAAATGTTAAATAAAATCAAAGTTATTAGGCTTACGAGTTATCCTTTTATTTTAAATACAACTGTTACATTATGGTATATATATTCATAAGACGACTGCAAACAGTTGTATTATCGCCTACACCCATAGTACAAGCTTTGGGGCTAGGTTCCTCGTATTCGAAATGAAAAGTAGAGTGTTTAACTCGGGTGAATGGCATCATTTTAGCCTCGGACTATACTCTCACTGCGTTCATCCCTTGGTTAACAATCTATCAAAACTTACTTATTGTCGTCAATCTGAGTACCAACGCACAAAGGCCATCTTTCAACCGATTTTAAGTAATCGTAGGTGTTGTCATATGACTTAATTTTCTCCTTTAGTGGCAATTGTTCATTATTGGGAAAAATTACCTGCAATTAAATAGCAATTATGTTTCGTTACAAATTCAAATCATGCCAACCGAATTTTATTGTTACATTAATAAACACTTACAGTGACAGTTAGATCATCGTTTAAACGTATATGATGTTTAATCTTCTGAGTTTTTGGATCCATTCGCATAAATTCCAGCCCATTAGGATTTTCTGCATGTAGCCAAAAAGGCGGCAACAACGAAAATGCCCGAAACTTACTTTTAAAATTCTCTATTGGATTAATTGTTACATTAGTATCCTGATATTGACTAAACAATGGTTCCGCAAAGTCCTGTTGTATCATTTCATAATCCATTAAATTATTAGAATCATTTTGATCTTCTGATAATTCCTGTTGCTCGGCATTGATTTGTTGTTGCTGCTCGTCCTTAGGTTGATTGGGGTATGGTTCGAAAGATTCCTCTATGTGAATAGTATTGGCTTGGAGTTCATGTTCGGGAATGGGAATAAACTGATGCTCAATCGTGGGCACAGCTTCTTCCTTAAGCGTTTTTCTTTGTGTAGGAATATATTTGAGCTCTCCTTTAATAGTTAACTTTTCGTACATATTTATATTTTCTTCTTTAAAATGAAGATGGCAAATATAATCATTTGCTTTTAATGCAATTCCTAACGACTTTTTCCAACTTTCTAACCGTGCCGGAGTCTGAGAATTAATAGAAAAATGAAGAATTGTTGAAGTGAAATTGTGAATTTTATAAGAAAAATATAAAAATCACAATATAATATTTTATTAAATAACTAGCGACCGGCTTCGCACTATAGTTCGTTTTTTTTAGCATTAGAAATTAGGTAAACAATCTTGATGTGTCTTTTAATTGAAAAACACATTTTAAAAATAAGTTACGGCAAATATGTAACAATTATGAATCTAATACGATCATTTATATTCTTCTGCTTTCATCAGTAATAGTTTTTGAATTTTAAAAAGCGTTTTTCAATTAAAAGACATGTCAAAATCGCTTACCTTCTTGCAAGTTCTTTCTAATGCTAAAAAAAACGAACTATAGTCAACAAATTATATACGTAAACCTTCCTCAAGAATCACTCTATTGATACATGAAAATCGAACTGAAACCGTCCAGTAGTTTGTTTATCGCAAAGATACATTCAAACCCACGAACAGACAGTCGCGGCGGGGGACTTTGTTTTATAAGGTGTAGTGAAAATTACATACTTACCGTTGGTTGGAAAAAAGATACGGATTTCGTAACATTTTTCTGTTTTTTCCTCTTACGCCCACTTTGGCAACTGTTTACGATGCAAACTTTTCCCATTTTTACTATAGAAAATATATCCTATAGCGGTGGATTTGCCCTAAAGCCCCACATTCACACTCCTACCTTGTAGGCCGCCTCGTAGTCCACGTCGTTGGGTAGGATTGTGTATGGGGGTTGCGGACTACGAGTCGTCCTACCGTTTAGCCGTTTGTAGGACGGCTCGTAGTCCGCAACCCCCATACACAATCCTACCCAACGAGGCGGACTACGAGGCGGCCTACAAGGTAGGAGTGTGAATGTGGGGCTTAAGGCCTGGTAAGCCCAGGCCCGAGGTGGCTAGATAACAGAGGTGGCAGTCTATATGATGCGTACTGAGACAGGGGCGGCTAGTTTTACTGCACAAGGAAATCCTAAATTAAATAAATCACTTTATGAAAATTTTTAATAAAATTTCAAAAAACTGACAGCGCACTTCACTCAGTCAATAAGGTCTAAATTCATGTTAGTTCCCGGTACTACCTACTAGCGCCACCGGAGAGATTTCGAACTATTCTTTAAGCTGACAGCTGGACACTTTTACAACCGTCTTATCATAAAAGATAGCTCTCCTTTACTTCTACACTCCATATACTCTATGGGCAATATAGCAGTATTTTTCTAATAATTTTCGGTATCATTTCAGATGACTAATAAAATATTTAAGTGTAAAATATTATTAAAACTTTTACATTTAAATAATTATTTGAAAAATGAAAAGAAAATGTAATGGAATGTTTTCTTTATTGAAATTATTAATCTGATTATGGCGCCATCTATGGGACACTTATGAAAACAAACTGACGTACACGTAGTTCCGTTTCCATTCGCAATTTTTGTCAGTGGCGCTAGCTGTGATGGTTTACATGTTTACATTGAATCTAGTTCAATTGCTGTTCAATACTAGATGGCGCAAAGTAACCGTAATCAAAGAGAATTTTGAAATTCTCCTTGCCGTAATGGAATTTATCCGTGTGTACTTACACGATTGAGATGAAAGTTCGCGTAAGCCAGGAGTGCGCAAACTTTTAGTATAAATCACCAGTTAGTTTAAGGAAGCTTAAAGGGACGCAAATTTTTAGTGGTGTATTAAGTCTCAACGGTTCATTTTATGGGTGACGTACTTATAGAGCCGCAATCGTGTAGGTACCTCCAAAGAGCCGCATTCGGCTCGCGAGCCGCGGTTTGCCGATCCCTGGCGTAGGCATTCATAAGTAATGGCAAGTAAGTTTACCTCATTAAGTTTGGCCTGTTTTGGATCATTAGAATCGTCTCGACTCGATTACTGCTAAAAAAGTACAGTTAGTAGCAAAATTGTTATTACCTTAAATTAAATTTTTGACAAAGAAATTACTTAAATATCGTTTCGGTCTATCTATTCTTTAAGTAGGTACTTATATACCTACCTAATACTGAATTAATTAATTTGCCTAAAACCTTAGTAGATATGAAGATTAGAAATATTTCAGGTACCTACAAAATAATACAAGTGGGTTAGTAGGTACATTTGCTTTTATTATTGTGGCTAACACATTACAGCTTTCTATAAATAATAATAAATTCATACATAGAGGTGAAATATTACAAGTTAAAATTTTAGCATTTTTATTGGATTCATAGACATTCCTCAATCCTTGACAACAAATGGAAAAATAATTATTTATTCCAGTACATAATTTTAAATTATTACTATATTTATACACTCATGTACCCACGGTAGGTACTAAAGTTATGACGTATGTTAAGAGAAGATATGAACGAGCTTAAAACAAGTTT
This sequence comes from Cydia fagiglandana, assembly GCF_963556715.1. Classification (NCBI taxonomy): domain Eukaryota; kingdom Metazoa; phylum Arthropoda; class Insecta; order Lepidoptera; family Tortricidae; genus Cydia; species Cydia fagiglandana. Next base: position 18,514,744 of record NC_085943.1, read on the forward strand.
ACAAAAAATGACTACATCTCTAGCGAAATGTAATGCTCGCTTAGACTCGCACGAGCAAAGAATATTATCCCTCGAAGAGCGAGAATGCGAAAAGGACATGGAAATAGCGTCGCTTCAATCCACAATTATGTTACTTCAAGATCAGGTTGAGATTCAACATCAATGGAACATGCGTAACGACATCGAAATCATGGGCATAAATGAAACTTCAAACGAAAATTTGACCCACATAGTGCTCGTCACTGCTAGTAAAATCGGTGCAACTCTAAATGAAAACGATATTGACGGCGTATATCGCGCGGGACCCTGGCGCACGGCAACATCAAGCGGCAGTCAAGAAAGTGAGAACAAGCAGCAGCCCCGACCCGTGATACTTCGCTTTACACGGAAAACCACACGAGACGCCTTCCTACGCTTAGCTAAATCTCGGCGTAACCTGTCCACGGTCGACTTAGAAGTGCCAGGTTCTCCCAGAAAAATCTTTTTTAACGATCATCTCACAAAAAAGAACCGCCAGTTATTTCGTGAGGCCCGTCTGCGTGCTAAACATTACGATTTTAAATTCTGCTGGACCAAAAATGGCACAATCTTTGTCAAAGAAAGGGAAGGTGCACGCGCTATTGCTATCACGTGCCCAACGGATCTGGATGCTCGCATTGGTCTACAGGCCCCGGTGGCCGATCCGGCAGCGAAACCTCCCGGAATCTCTACAGCTGCTCACTAAAATATTGTTTAGTTATTTACCTCTACACACACATAAATTTCACACCAACATATTTACACATATACACAAATACACATTTTATGTATACGCATACTTTATTTCTCTGGAGCTCTCGGTAATAAAGCCTGGCGGACGGGTACATACTTTCTATGAAGAGTACATAGCGTGTTGTTTATTGAGTGATTACCTCATCGTGATTTACTTAGTTTGTTTCGATATTCACATTCACCGATGACTTAGGGTCTCATTTGGATAATTCCTTTACTATTCAATGTCACTCATTTAACAGCATCGAATCATGTTCCCAGGTTTTGTCAAATGGTAATTTTAAATTACTTTGTTTTAACATTAGAAGCATTCAACATAATTTCAATGATTTTGCTGTTGCCCTTAAACGTTTCAATACGACTTTTGACATAATTATACTGACTGAGTGTTGGCTTCACGATGGCTCAATTATTAATCAACTCCCAGGTTATAATTCATTTCATACAACCAATCATCTGAATAAAAGCTGTGGTGTTACCATTTACGTACGTAGCTCGCTGTGCGCCGCTGTTCACGAACCGCCTGCGTTGGGGGCTGACTTTTTACTTGTCCGAATCCAGAACGTCTCTATTTTAGGAATATATCGCTCACCGTCTCTAACTGACTTTGAGGCATTCAACCGTTCCCTCGACTTGGCGTTAAGGAGCGTAAGTAACAGTGCCTCCATAATTGTTGCAGGAGACTTAAACATTGATTTGCTCTCAGAGGCTCGGAGCACTATAACAGGCGACTACCTCGCCCTGATGGCTTCCCATGGGCTGCTACCAGCGATTACGGCCCCCACCAGAGGTAAGGCATGCCTGGATCATATTTTCATTAAATCCGACCACAGTGCTACAGGTATGGTATGCAAAAGTGCGATAACTGATCACGACCTAACAATAGTCAATCTGTCACGTCCTATCAGTGGTCGCAACCGTGACCGTAATATTTGCCGGATCAACATCCAAGAAATCTCAGCAGAGCTACGCGATACCGATTGGGAGCCTGTAACAAGCTGTGAAGATGTAAACAGCGCTGTTACATTATTCGATAACATTATTTCCAACGCAGTGGACAAACACACCAATGTAGTCAAACTTAGCCGTAGCCGGTTCAACTTAAAGCCGTGGATGACTGCTGGCTTAATAAGATGTATGAGACATCGTGATAGCCTTCACTTACAGGTAAGAAGGAATCCCGACAACCAAATTTTGAAAGCTAAATATATTCGTTACAGGAACTTTTATGGCCAACTGCTACGTAATATTAAAAACGAATATGACAACAGAGAGCTAACCCGCAATAGTAACAACCCAAAAAAACTTTGGAAGTCTATTAACACGTTCGCAACGGCAAAGAATTTTTAAGACTTTCCCTGGGCACGGCACAGGGTCTGTTAGATCCGATGCATGACTTTATTCTATGGCGTTAACGGGTCGATAATAACCGTTGGGTATTCTCTTAATTAATTGTTATTATCTACGTTTTTACGATGAATAATGCATATATTTTTTAAATGACATATTCTTTGATAGTCAACCTAGTCACTATTCAATTCGTAGGTAGATTCATTTTAAAAGGAAATTGCTGGACAAAAAACAATTTGTCGGATCTCTTGCACCCGGTATCCGCACTGGCTGTTCAGATTGTCGATATTTTTGTAGTGTTGGGGGTAGAAATAAAACATCGATATCGAAAAATATTAATTTTAATACGGTAATAGACTTATGTGATACCTACTAAAGACAATATTGCAACTAGTGAACAATTTGATGGTAGGTAGGTGGTAGGTTGATGGGCTTGTGTAAATATTATTGGCAGATATGTTACGCTTACCAATAATTATCCTCCTGGCAGTTACATCCTCTTTTTTCTTTTTAACCGTTTCATGTTCGTTTTCTTGTTTTTCACTAAAAAACAATGTTTTTCTCGATCGCTTCATGATCGATAATTCACTAATTGTCACACCCACACACTTGGACTGCACTAGCTTAACTAGACTTTCATCTAGTACGGCTATCGGGTCATCGGGCATCGGATCTTGACGACCCGATGGCCGTACCAGATGAAAAAAATTTTCGCCCTGGTCGGCATGGGGTCGAAAGTAACCGATACGTATTTTATTACCTATATTGCTTATATTCCAGTAGACATTGTCAAAACACTACCTATCCTTTTTTTACTCTTGCTACATCCAGAGATATCTATCCCGCACCAGCGTACGGAACAGCAAATTATCTCTCGCACCGAAGGAAAGTTCTACAACGGTTACATTCGACCCGATGCCGTAGTGAACGTGTTAAGAGAATTTGTGAATATACAAAACGCAACTCTGATGCCAGTGAACTTACCAAAATTTCCACAACTAGTCAGGAATCTCTCAATTTGTGTAATAGTCATTTTGCATCGATAGGTGAAAATTTAGCTGATCAAATCTTGAAGAGGCTCAATACTACTCAGCAAAGTCTTGCGTTATCATGTAGACAAAGTAAAATCCCCGCTCAATCCTTTTTTCTTACCCCAACTGATCCTCGTGAAGTAAGTTGTCTCATAAAAGACTTGAAAAATGAAAGTGCGCCTGGGCCAGATGGATATAAGCCTGCCTTAATAAAAGGTATCAGTGAATTCGTTTGTACTCCCCTTGCACATATTTTCAATTTAAGTTTACGCTCGGGCTCATTCCCTGAGGCCTGGAAGAGGTCTGCGGTATCTCCTATCTTCAAATCTGGCCAGAAAAATAATCCCGACCACTACCGTCCGATATCTCTTCTCTGCATTTTTTCTAAATTAGGATTGTTCATTTTTTTTAGACCCCCATTTTTATTTTATTTTCTGAAAATATAGGTTAATTTAAGATACCAATTTGAATGATTTAGTAATTCGTGGCTCGGTTGAATATTTATAATTTATTGAAAATATGAGATACGACTTCTCGTAAATTACATGTCGTCGGCTGATTAGGATAATGCACAAGCAACAACAAGCATTAAAAAAATAGTTGTCATTGTCAATTGATTGTAATGTCACCTGTCGACAATGTCAGTGTCACGAGTTTCTATAAATAACAATCGTCTGGAATGGAAAACTCGTTTATTTTGAATCATTAATTTCAAAATACCTACGCTATAAATTTGAGAAAGCTGATTCCAGAAATCTGCCTAAGTTATATAATATAACTTTTATTGGAGTATGTATCCATATAGCATCCAACTCCAACCATAACTTGGCTGAAATCAAGGGAGCAAAAATACAAATGTAAGTTACCTACATCATATATATTTTAACTGATTCGATTTGTAAGAAGATTGGATTCATAAAATCGTTACAAGCGTCCATTGCTAAAGGTAGCTTAGCACCCAGTGGGTGCTTTCTGCCGGCTTGTCACCATTGTTTGGATATTGTACTACATACTTATACTACTATATTAGGAACATGCCAATTTTGCTAATTATATCCTATTATTTCAGGTCATCGTGATTCCTATTTAGATACAGCTGTGAGATATGTAACTGCACTTGGGCCCAGAACAAAGTTGAGCATTTTGTATTGAAACGAACGTCATATTAATTATTAATCGTCGTAATACTTTACGACCGTAAATAATGCCTGGGAACAGAGTAAATAACAAACCATACACTTCTCTTCTGGATGGTCAACAAGAAGCCATCATTGTCAGATGCTCGTGCAGAACATGATAAACATACATTTAATGTAAAGTTACTATTTTTTTGGAAACATATATAACATATTTCCCAAATTAATAAAAAAGTAGGTAAACAAAAACATGTTTTATTATTCACAACTCTTTATTAAGTCTTGTCCACCATGATATCAGCAGCTTGAACTGCAACATGTACCTGGAAATTAGAAATTATATCTTTTTAAAGCAGTTTCAGGCTGAATTTTGAGTATGGCTATGTATTCTTGTATATTCCTTCTTTCTAGTAGGCACCATCTCTGTTTAACGGTTTGCCTTTAGATACTCTGGCTACATTACCACAGAAAATAAATAGATACCACGACCCTACCAATAAAGTGAGCTTTTAAATACTTAATTTTAGTAAATTAATATTAATTTTATACTTACATCAACGTGATTCTCACAGCAATACTGTGTGTAACACGTGAAGTAGGTAGGTATTCCAAGTTTAATTCACGGCACCATCTTTCACGTCGTAGGTCTTCGTGGATTCGAACTATTATTTTTGTGAATCATTCCCACACATAGGGACAAGGTTTTTGATATATTATTAAGCAATGAAATCTACTGTTTAGGTATTAATTATAAATCAAATTGTAACAAACAAGCGCAGCGGTTTAACTGAAAAATTTTGTTATGACAATCGATGACAATGATAACTTTGACAATACGTGAGTGACGGATTAATTTACTATGGTTCGATAACTTTTATTATGCAATGACTTTACATTCAGCCCAGGAGAAGGTCAAACTAAGGTCATAAGGATATTTGTTGAAATATCTTCAATCCTCAATTATTATATCGCAGCAAATGTCGGAAACTGTTTAAAAACCTTATATCTCGAAATGGTTTTCGAAATAGAACATTTGAAAAAAAATGAACAATCCCAATTGCTCGAAAAAGTAGTCAACAAACGCCTCACAAATTTCTTGGAAAATTTTAACCTTCTATCTAACAGACAATTTGGGTTTAGACGGGGTAGGTCTACCGAAAATGCCGTCACACTATTGTCTGACCTAATTGCAAAGCAGCTCGATCAGGGAAGACACTGTATTGGGGTCTTTCTTGATCTGGCCAAAGCCTTCGATACCGTCTCAGCGCCGATTCTCCTTAAAAAACTTGAACACATTGGCATAAGAGGTTCGGCGCTGGGATGGTTCAAAAGCTACCTCACAAATCGCAGGCAGCACATCAGAATTAGCGATACAATAAGTAGCGAGTTGCCCATCAATTTCGGTGTCCCACAGGGAAGCATCCTTGGGCCAACGCTCTTTCTTATATATATGAATGACATTCTTTCAATTCAGCTGCAAAACACAGAGTTGATATGTTATGCTGACGATACTGTGGTCCTCTTCAGTGGGCGTTCGTGGCCTGAGGTAACCTCTATGGCAGAAACTGGTATGTCATGTGTAGCGGACTGGCTGGATAAAAATTTACTCACCTTGAATACTAAAAAAACAAAATTTTTAACTTTTTATAAAACACTTTCGTCAGCACCTCTCTCTTGTAACACTTTGGCATTGTCATCCAGTCACGGTTTATGCGACTCCATTGAACGCGCTGAGACGGTCAAGTATCTCGGAGTGGTGATTGACCAAAAGCTGTCCTTTAGACAACACATCAAAATACTATCTGGTAGGGTGAGAAAAGTTATTTATGTTATGAAGCTTCTAAGGGGTGGGGCATCCCGGGATATTTTAAAGCTTGTGTATTTTGCACTCTGCCAATCTATTATTCAGTACTGTATTGCGGCCTGGGGTGGCGCCGCCAAATGTGCAATGATAGAGGTAGAAAGGGCGCAGCGAGCTGTGCTGAAGGTAATGCTGAGGAAACCTTTCCGCTATCCTACCAACGAGTTGTACGGAGAAACGTCAGTTCTTAGAGTTCGTCAACTTTTCGTAGTAAAAGCTGTTACTGAATCTCATCGAACTGCTGTAGCTTCTGTAGACCACGTCAGACGTCGTCAAAAACGTCTTAATCACCTGACTGTCTGTTGTCCTCGAGTTAACACTGCTTTCGCCAAACGCTTTCCATTCTTCCTGCACCCCATAGTCTACAATAGGGTTTCTAAATTATGTAAATTTGATGACTTCTCTTGCTCTGTATTAAAATCGAAAACTAAGAAATGGCTTCTTACACAGTCTTACGATCAGACAGAAGAAATTATTCGTACTTAGGTAGCGTATACACACACACACACACACACACACACACACAATTCACTCCTTAAATTTAAATCCACTTACGCTGCATGGTTTATTTCTGATTGTGCTTTTTGTTTGTATATATTCCTGCATGCATTTTTTGTACTTAAATTAAATTTATATTAGATAGTTCTTAAAAAAAAAACGGCCATCATATTCAGTTTTGTGAAAGTCTCTCAGTAAATTCTATTTTTCCGGTTCCCGAGATACAGGCTGCGCCTAGTTTGGGGCCGATGGATATTAAGTTTAATTGTAAAATCAAATTTTCTGCTAAGTTCAATCTGTGATGTCAATTGTAAAAATATTTGGTCAATAAACGATTTGTATGTGTATTTTGTATTTGTATGTATTTAACGTTACTAAAACATATTCGATATGAAGTAATTTCTAAAAGTTACGTGCAAAATCACAATAGATGGCATTAGGCAGTGGCGTGCAGTGGAGATAAGACTTAAATCGGGCTCTAGAAGAGTCATTCTTGAAGGAATGTAACGCAAACTATAAAAATCGGCAACTTTTTTTTTGGTCATTTTGTATGGACTGCCTACCCTAGTGCCTACCTTTTTTTGTATGCACTGCACGCCACTGGCATTAGGAGTAGAGGCTTCAATCCGTATGCATTTATTTGAGTCTAATCATGGCACTATTTATTTTTAACTAGCCTGTGCAAGACAAAGTTTAAGATATATGTATTATATTAATTAGTGTACATTATGAATTATAGTAAACAATAAAACAATTAACTTTGGTGTTCCTAAGATAGTAGTCATAACCATAAAATAGTTACTGTACCTATTATGATATCGCAGTCGCAGATAACGAATATTTACAAAGATATTATTATAATTACAGCGAATGTAATGTAAGTAGGTACATCTAGATATTTACAAGTACAATGAGTAATAATATTACCTATATAATGACTAGGTCTATAGACTAGATTGATTGACATCAAATGGGATGAATTCAATTCAATAGGATTGCTTGTAGTTGTACTAGACGCTAAATTCTACATATTCTAATATTGACATACATATATATATCTAAGGACTGGCCTTACGGGCACTAAAATGGTACTAGTTCAGCGGTGTCACTCACGAATTCCAGCTAATCTTGCAGTCTAACGCAACAGTTGCGACCAATAGCGCGCGTGATGCGAACTCATCAACCAATCGCGTTGTAGCTGTGTTACACCGCTGTAGGGCCCTGTCATGCCTCATTATTATTGCCCGTAAGGCCATGATTCTAATAATATCTACATTATTCTACAAGACGAGATACACTCATTGTTATCAGTGTAGAGATTTAGTAGAGCGACACAAGTCCTTTCTATATTTTGTTTTGTATTTTAGTGAGCTGAATGAGATAGCTCTAGCAAGAAATAAAATAGGCTGTAGTCTCAAACAATTATTTTGATTGCATTATCAATAATTAGGTATGTATATGTATTTCCCTATGGGAAAATTCAAACATTTAGCTGCTAATAACCGCTTATTTATATTGCGACATAAAATAGTAGAAATAATATAAAATGGAACTAAAAAAATCCATACTAAGGTTGCCTCCAGAAACTCGCGAACTAAATTGACAGGTCAATGTGCACAAATGATACCACAGTTTGGCCAGTGCTGTTCATATCGATATTTTCAAAAAAGTTTGAATTAGAGAATATCGCGAGAATTCACCGCTAGCGGCGCTACTGTTGCGCGGTCAGTTAAAATGTCTTTAAGTAATTTAAATTATTTTACAAATGTTACTTGGTATTTCGAAAATTGTGCAATTTTATAGTAATAAATACAGGAATATTGGATAAACATTGTAGGTAACTAAATAAATATTTTATTATATTTATTTTATTTTATTTGTTAGGAAAACTTACAGCTAGAGTAACAAGTTGTAGGTGATAACATAGAAACAGTGATTTTGGCTCAAAATACAAATAAGGCCGACCCAGAAGGGAAAATAAGATTAGGTCAGAATTTAAATACAGTTAGACCAAAAAAGTCTGCAGCAATTTTAATAGCCCACGCAGTGTAAGTATTATTTTAAACGTCAAAATTCTATGTAATTATGACGTATTAAATAACAGTTGCACTGCGTGGGCTATCAAAATCGCTGCAGACTTTTCTCGGTCTAACTTTAATTATCGATCAATCTCATCTACCGGTCACGTTGTATAAAATTAAATCACCAATTTTAGATTTATGGCGACAACCGCGAGCTCTTGATATAAACAACTTGCCCCCAAACCTGCATATTAATGAGCCAACAGGAGTGGTCATATCTTGATACCAACGTACTCGACTGTTTCCTCCGTGGGTTTTGATGCTAGAGCAATGATTTGTCGGACCGTTTTGCTTTTTTTTGATATTTTTGTTTTTTAAGGCGCTAGAGCCTTTCAAAAATGGCCAAAATGGCCTCTTTGACTATGCCGCAATGAGAGACGTAGTATTCAAAACGGATATCAATTAGCCAAAAAAGCAAAACGGTCCGGCACAGATAATTTCATAATAATTTAGATTTCCAAATTTGGTTACGATTGGTTAAGTTTTGGAGGAGGAAACAGTCGAGTACAAAACCTCGATTTTTGAGATTTTTAAGGATTATATTATAAGGATTTTTCGCCTTGTCCTTATCGCACTAGTTATAGGAGCCGCTTCCGTTAGTGAGATGTGTATATATTTACCTAAAATCAGCTCCTGTTTCGTCTTAACATTGAAAATTGTCAGTTTCACATCCGCACCTCCTGATTTGATTGGTAACGTCACAATCTTACAATCGAATCAACCACTTTTCTAGGGGGAGGCCTATGTTCAACAGTGGACGTCTTATGGCTGAGATGATGATGATGATGAACCACTTTTCTCGTCACATTCATACAAGTCGAAATCGTTTGTGACCCCTTTATAATTAATTATCACATGGGTAGTAAGTGCATCTTACTTATCGATATCATTTTATCGACATATACCCCTGACTATTTTTTCTTTGCTATTCCTGGTATCATTTTATTTGTCAAACTCATGTCAATTTAGTTCGCGAGTTTCTGGAGGCAACTGTAAATTGTTGCCATGTTTTTGTTTAAGCATTTTACGTCAAAAATGTGACAGTTACGTAGGAAGTGGCGCCCTCAATAATTTTCTACAATTTCTTGTCGGACTATACATGTGCGTTATTTCAATTCCCAACTATCCCAACTAAATAGTTGACTAAAGGTGGCCACTGACGAGCCTTCCAACAGTCCAAATAGCGTGGCTGCAATCCAAAATCGGTCCGTGAATGTCAAAAACGTACAATGTTTAATATTAGGATGCCTTCCATTTGGATGAATCCATTGTAATGGCATCCATTTGGAAGGCTCGTCAGTGGCCTGCTTAAGCCGTTTGGCGTTGACAGTCCTTTCTATGTGTTTCTTTATATAAGGTTTGATATTGCTTCGTGCTCAGATGCGGTGGCGCTAGTGTGGGGCCGGCGCGGGCGGGAGCAGCGGAAGGGGCGCCACACACGCTGCGCACGCGTCTCGCTCTGTCAACACACGACACAGGTAATTAACGGCGCGATTCGGAAAATGAATTAGAGATTGCCTAGATATGAAATAGTAAAGATATGTGACGTTCCACGGCAAAAGTTGGTGCTATGTATGCGATTAGCTACCGCATTAGGAATGTATTAAGTTTTTATACAAATAAAAGGTTGCGTTCGCAACAGTTGTAGTATTTTTTCACCTTAGCCTATTTGAAGCTTGGTACCTGGAGGGGACAAGTAGTGTGCGGGTGGTCGGAGGTCAGGCAAGCGCCAGGGCTCCGGTTCCTCGTCCCGTTCGACCTTGGGCACCAGGGCTCCCCAATCCTCTCGCACTCGGCACGGCCATGGGCAACTCTGCAACAATAAATACAGTAGGTTAGGTTCTGACGTTACAAAAAGAAAATACATCGGTTAAATGGGTGAATGAATTTTTTCTTGTCACTAGTTGCCATGGTTACGGTCTCCTGGATCACTCTTAAAATACTAGTTATTTCGTATTTATATGAACCAACGTTGATTTTTTGGTAGTTATAAGGCGTTTCCATAATGGGACATCTACTAAGAACGTTTGTAGCACAAAGTACAGTAGGTAGCTCTTCTAAGAAACTATGCTACTATTGTCTCCTGGCTGTAGGGACAGAATAACAACAAGAAATAGAGTTGATCGACCCAAATAATTGAAAATAGTAAAGTAAGTGAACCGTACTCGGCTCAAAGGTCAGCTGAGCATCCGGCTGAGCACAGACCAACGGCTGAGCTACACTGGAGATGTACTGAACCAGATATGACCCAGAGCGAGGATCGCAGCCTCTCTGCGGTACAAGTCACCTGCAATAATATGTTACTCAGTACTCATCGAAGGCCGCAAAAATATGTGACACTCACGCTCCTATGGCCCTACAAATAAGGTTGTGTCAGATATTTTTGCGGCCTTCGCTGTGTAAGATATTATTGAAGGTGACTGTACTAGTTAGCTAGCTGTAGGCACAAGCCTTGTAAAATTTCAACTTTCAATATTTTAAGTTCTCAGTTAGGTACTATGTGCATAATCCAAGGTCTTATTTGAGAGAGAGAGAGAGAGAGAGAGAGAGAGAGAGAGAGAGAGAGAGAGAGAGAGAGAGAGAGAGAGATTTATTGTAATTCCCTATTAATTGGCGCGCTATTAAATCCAGCGTAATCCTCTATAGTCGTAACAACAGATAAAGGTGTTTACGGACGGCACGAGCACGGCACGGGCCCGACACGTGACCGCTATCTGATGCACGGCACGGCAATTACTTAAATAATACCGGATAACTAACCCTAATGCAATAGATTAGGTACCGATTTGCAGCGGCGCTCAAACTGTGGACGTAGATTTAGTTTTTTTATTATTAATTGAATGTCTTGTTGTTGCTCGTGAATATATGTATATGTTTTGGCTATAACCTGACCACGTTACTTATAAGAATATACAGGGTGGAAAGATAAGTCGGGCCCTGGAGGGAAACTACCTCAAATCCTTAAGCTGGCTCATCTTACTTAAAGGAGACATTCCTTTATTTTTAAAAAGAAACAAAACTGCATTCAAAGATTTTCTAAAACTCGCTTGCCTCGCCCAGGACTCGAACCGACTAAAAATTCCAAAAAGTAAAAACTCGCAATTTTATTGTACTAGTCGATACAGTTAATGTTAATGATAACATTTCTCCAAGAAACATTAGGTCTTACACTCGTCTGACGTACAAAATATCCATAAAATCTAATAGGTATTTAGTACTTAAGATTTTTTTAGACAAGCCAAATTGAAGAAAAAAAGGAAAATACTTTGAATGCAGTTTTCTTTCTTTTAAAAATAAAGGAATGTCTCCTTTAAGTAAAATGAACCAGCTTAAGGATTTAAGGTAGTTTCCCTCCAGGGCCCGACTTATCTTTCCACCCTGTATATATAAAATATTATTTTTAACTCCGTACCTGTATTGATTAATAAATTAGGAACACGTACCTACGTACTAAGTACGCGTTTATACAAGCCTACGTATCTACATCTTCAAGCTCTTGTAATTTGAATGTTACAAGTGAGAACAGCAAATTTTACATACCTACTTAATTACCATGTATGTCTACGCATACCGCGTATTCAGTTAAGAATAATAATAATATTTATTTATTGCCATATACATACCTACAAGAATACAAAGACGATAAAAGTAAAAGAAACAAAAAAGATATGTTGAACAACAGCCACAAATAAATTAACATAATTTCATAAATCCACTATCTGCCCGATTTGAACTTTAAGCACAGCTTTAAGTATCACTTGCTATGCTATCATAAACATTTCATGTATTGACATACGAATTACACAAGGTAATTAATTGGTTCGAATGTCACGTCACAGGCCGAATCGTGGTAGGTATTACCCATCGTTAGACGGTAGATACCCTTACTAAGTCAACTCTTATATATGGTGTTATCTATCTAAAGAGCTATAAAAACGCCTCACTTCCGTATTGTGAATCCTTATTTTGACAAATCAAAATTGCATTTGTCATGGCAAGTATTGATATCTGGCCGGCTAGAGGATAATATACAGAACAGTTTGAGGACCGCCACGCCACCGGTATGCATTTTTAAACAGCCAGTGCCGTGAACAAAGCTCGGTGTTATTATGATTGTTGACCGATTCGCTATCGCATCGCACGCCACACCACTCATCTTTCATTTAAATTGTCATATTTAAAAACAGGCCACTCGAAAATACTTATAAGTGTTTTTATAGTGTAAAGGAATTCCTATTAGATTAACATTTTATTACATTTAATTTATATTTGTTTGTGACTATTATATTAATTGAAATTTGGTAATTTGACATATAACTTGTAACATGGTGTATTTTCTATTTTGAATTCTGGTATTATGATAAGGTTATATTAATTGAATTTTGGTGTTTTGACATATATTTGAGATTAATTTTGATGTATTTATATTTTGTATAAGATAGGGTTGTGGTTGTCAATTAGTTTTAGTAATATGTTGACATTTTTACTATATGTATACAATGTGACAGAATTTTGCACGCCAATAAATGGCTGAATGTAAATGGAGACCAAAATTATCACCCTGACATCTTGTAATTATGTACCTATATTCTTGCAAATAAACATTTATCTTATCTTATCTTATCTTATCTTATTATTTTATTTATACAGAATGGCTAAAAAATTGTTGCATTCTCGTTGCCAGGGAGGTTTTGGAATTATACTGAGCAACTTTTACTACGGGGCCAACCCCGAAATCGTGAAAAAAAATTGGCTGGTCCATTTTCTATGGGAGGGTAATTTTTTTTTCCCAAATCTCAAAACCTCCCTGGCAACGGGAATGCAGTTATTTTTTTAGTCACCATGTATATATGAAGGCTTTGAAAATTGCTTACGCTGATTTGTGTATACGGATGACATGAAAAGTCGTGCATGATATTTGCGCCAGTCACCAAACCGATCATTATGGCTCCTCTACACGATGGGCCAACGCCGGCCACTCCAAGGAACGCAGCCATACAGTAGAATGAGATAGCAATATCACTTGCTCCCTCTAACGCATAAATGCGTCCCTTGAAGTGGCCGGCGTTGGTCCATCGTGTAGAGGAGCCATTAAGGTCGTATCAAAACTAATTCAAAACCATATATGTATAACAAATATTTATATACTTTAAAATTAATGTAAGTATTTAAATTTTCTCCACTCCAAGAATGTCACAGTGACCTCGAATAACTAATGATAATGAAATTTCACGATAAAACGGATATCGTAATAGTCCTGGTTTCCAGTCACCGCGTCACCGAACGCGATGCTCATAAACAATTCAAGCATTCGGCACAATTATGCCGTGTCGCTGTATAACCGTTATACAGCCAGTAGCATAAGTTGCTAAGCGGGCGAGGTGTTCAAAATGGCCTTATCACGCTCTTATTCTCTTAACAATAACGTCGTGTCAAGATCATTTTGAACACCTCGCCTGCTTAGCAACTTCTGCTGCTGACTGCAAGTGCGATTACTGGCACGGTACTCAACTCAATGCAGCTTAATTATCGTGGGCTTCAATGTTTTAAAGCCTGTGCTTACACTGATGAGACCCACTTGCACCATTCCACTAACCCGGGGTTAGCCGGTTAAACCTGTCGTAACCATGGTTACCAGTACAATTTGACACTAGGTTAACGGTTTAACCGCTTAATCCCGGGTTAGTGGAATGGTGCAAGTGGGCCTGAGCTGTATATAGCAAATTTAGTGTTTTCTGTTCCCAAAAATAATTGTGATAGAAATTCGTACATTTTTCATACAAACGAAAATTGCCTATTACGTATACATCAACATTAGTTGTAAGATTAAAATGTGTCACTAACGAAATTGATCATTTGTTGGTCTTAAATAAATTTAATTTAGTTTAATTTTAATTAATCAGAAAAAAATACGAAACATTTTTGGTGACAAACTTTAAATGTGACTTAAAAAGCTAGTTTGTATTTTACCGATGACAGTGAAATTTGGTTCACCCTAAGTACCCAAACCGTCTTTTTTTTAAGTAGGTACTTAGATACTTAACTTTTATGCATTTTTTTGTGGTACAAATACTCGTAGAGGACGTAGAGCAATAACAGTTGTCAAATTAACCTTCACATGTTAAATCGGAAGGCCGGGTACAGTGGCTCAACCTAATTTCAACACGAAAGAGGCAATATTTGGACGACTGAGCCACTCTTTTCGCCTTGACCCTATGGCTTGAGGGGTCTCACCTAACTGTCATGTGAAAAACTCATAAAGAATCTATTTAATTTTAACTTTTCCGTATAACAGTCATACAGAATTAATGTTCCGCACACGACTCCATAAAACCATCGCAAATGTCATCTCCCAAATGAGGTAAGTAAAAAAGTAAATGCCACCGCGGCATTTGGCCGGGGGTAGCGGACCTTTTTAATCAAACCATAGGGAGTCGCTAGATACAATCCGATTTGTTTATCATCTACACTATTAATCATTAATCCCTTATGAACTTGTGCTGGAAATAATAACAAGGTACCTATGACGTAAGCAAGTTTGTTTGGTATCTTAATGAGCAAAGCTTTACCTACGCTGCGTCTTACGTAAGCGAACAACTCGCGAACGGGACGCGGCGCGGCGCGGCGGGCCCAAGGCGTTCGCGTTCGCAACGAGAGACCCACGTAGGACACTTCTATAGGTAGTCATATGCCTTATGGGAATATAGTTCAGAGCCGGAAACCGCTACCAACTTTTAGTATGTTGTTGGGCATGGCATTGGGTCTCCAAAACTGCCGGGAGACGGCGGCGCCGGCCATCTACTTCAGCGGAATGACGTCATCAAAATGACTCCCGCTTCGTTGCGAATATTGCATACTGCACCCAAACTATGCATAGCACATACACGTGTGGGGTATTAAATGAAAGCCAATTAAATAAACTATATTTTATTCATACAAAGTGTATCAAAATATGCAACAGTTTAAGAGAAATTTACAAAATAATAAAAATTACGTAAAAAAATATTCGATTATTTGGGTTTTACAACCAAACCAAAAGTCGGACGATAAAGCAATGTACTACAACATTAAAGATGACGTCTCAAGCCATACACTGATATCAATAAAATCAAAATTGGACCAAATATGTGGAAATTATGCATCAAAATGTAGATATTTGCCCATACAAATGCATAAAAGTTAAAAAAATCCAAATTGGTCATTTTCAGGATAATCCGCATAAGCTTCTAGTATGTTATTAGCAATATGACCTGGATTCTAAAACTGCCGGGAGACCATCTCTGTTGTTCCTCAGTTACAAATAATGACGTCATACAAATAATCACTGCCGAATTTCGTAAAATGTCAATTATAGCTATACCACGAGTCTGACATACACGTGAGTTACATGTAATGAAAGGTTATTAAATGTATTATGATTCACCTAAACATTATTTGTAAAAAAAATGTACGGTTTAAGAGCTAGAAACAAATAAATACCACGTTTTATGGAAAAAGTAGATGTATATCAATTTTATAGCTAAACTAAAATCGTCAATAAAACTTTGCATATAACATTTAAAAAACCAGTTATTCAACTATACATCACAGTTTAAATTTTACATTTTCGATAAAAACTGTGGAAGTTGTGGAAAAAAAACTAAAGCGCGCCAACAATTCTACCTTAATGCGCTCATATTATGCAAAGATTAGTTCTAATTATCGAGTATTAAATGAAAGAACATTACATAAAATACATGAAAACGACATTTTCGAATGGAACCATAATTAAAAATAATAATAATTCACTTGATAAGTAAGCAAAATACTGTTTCTTTAAGTACATAATCTCCTCGTTTCAAAGTCGGTTAAAATGTGGTTTTTGTGACCTGGGCTACAAAGACAAATAATTGACACCTCTTTTATCAAAATCAGATCAGTTGTTTCATGTAAAAAATACATAATTACATACGTAGACAGCAGTTCCTGCTGTAGTCGCAGTAAATATTAATATGAAATAGACTCTTATTGTCATGGCCTAACGCTACATTATTAGAGAAATGTAAAGTTACATGCCAGTAAGTAGGTACATGCCTAATACAAAATGCCTTATCGAGGTAAATGCCATATCAGTCCAATTAATGCGATACATAATTATATATTTAAGCCTCGATTAGCCTTATACATACATACATCACTGGCTCAGTGACCCAAAGCAAAGAGGATCTTGGCCTCTGACACAAAAGAGCGTCACTCTGCCCTATTCTGCGCCACTTCGCGCCAGTTGGGTATTCTTATAAATGTGGAATCTTGAGTGGTGCAAGGGTTTCAAGGCTGAACTGAGAAGGCTGGCAGAATTTTCCCTCTGATCCTCCGAAATACAGGTCACCCCTCTGGTCATTCGAAGCCTCCATAAGGCATCTTGCTAACTCATCGAGGCGACGCCCGCTAGGCCTGCTAACATCTACGGCCTGAGGGTTTCAACGTTAGATGCCAAGCCACGCCAGGCCATAATAGTAAAGGTCTAATTATTGAATTTTAATTTTTTGTCTGACTACGGCAGAATTTGCTATCTATGAGTGCATGTGTAGGTACCGTTTGCATGAAACTACTGAACTGATTTTGATAAACTAGGTGTCAATTTATTTGTCTTTGTAGCCCAGGTCACAAAAGCTACATCTTAACCGACTTTGAAAGGAGGAGATTATGTACTTAAAGAAACAGTATTTTGCTTACTTATCAAGTAAATTATTACTTTTTGAATTATGGTTCCATTCGGAAATGTCGTTTTCATGTATTTTATGTAATGTTCATTCATTTAATACTTGATAAATAGAACTATTCTTTGCATAATATGAGCGCATTAAGGTAGAATTGTTAGTTTTTTTTCCAGAACTTCCACAGTTTTTGTCGGAAATGTAAAATTTAAATTGTGATATATAGTTGAATAACTGGTTTTTTAAATGTTATATGCAACGTTTTATTGACGATTCTAGTTTAGCTATAAAATTGATATACATCTACTTTTTCCATAAAACGTGGTATTTATTTGTTTCTAGCTCTTAAACCGTACATTTTTTTTACAAATAATGTTTAGGTGAATCATAATACATTTAATAACCTTTCATTACATGTAACTCACGTGTATGTGAGACTCGTGGTATAGCTATAATTGACATTTTACGAAATTCGGCAGTGATTATTTGTATGACGTCATTATTTGTAACTGAGGAACAACTGAGATGGTCTCCCGGCAGTTTTAGAATTCAGGTCATATTGCTAATAACATACTAGAAGCTTATGCGGATTATCCTGAAAATGACCAATTTGGATTTTTTTAACTTTTATGCATTTGTATGGGCAAATATCTACATTTTGATGCATAATTTCCACATATTTGGTCCAATTTTGATTTTATTGATATTAGTGTATGGCTTGAGACGTCATCTTTAATGTTGTAGTACATTGCTTTATCGTCCGACTTTTGGTTTGGTTGTAAAACCCAAATAATCGAATATTTTTTTACGTAATTTTTATTATTTTGTAAATTTCTCTTAAACTGTTGCATATTTTGATACACTTTGTATGAATAAAATATAGTTTATTTAATTGGCTTTCATTTAATATCCCACACGTGTATATGCTATGCATAGTTTGGTTGCAGTATGCAATATTCGCAACGAAGCGGGAGTCATTTTGATGACATCATTCCGCTGAAGTAGATGGCCGGCGCCGCCGTCTCCCGGCAGTTTTGGAGACCCAATGCCATGCCCAATAACATACTAAAAGTTGGTAGCGGTTTCCGGCTCTGAACTATCTCTGCGATCGTTTCCCATAAGGCATGGCACTAAGGTATCAAAGGATTGATTCACCCCGCACCGCATCGCTTCGCTTCGCGTTCGAGTGTTCGCCTACGTACCTACTGCGTTAAGCCAAATCAAGGCGCAATATAATTATGTATATTGTACGGAATTAACAATCGCAGCCGTCGTGGCCGAGCCGTATGGGTGGTTACTGGTTACTTTTATCAATCGAGTTCCCGTATATTTCCATAAACAAAGAATACAAGTGACATTTAATTTCCTAAGGCCCGATACCATCGCCACCATCACTAATGTCCGTGGAATAATTTGATTATTACTTTTTCCGAAGACGCTGAATTATTGAACAATGGATAACGTCCTAATGGAGTTTTGTTTTAATAAAACAAATTTGTTTAACAACAGTAATTTGGTGTAGTGTTTTTATTTATGAAGGACGATTTGTGTAATTTGTGTTGGGGTTTGGTTTGTTTTTAACTAGGGATGTACCGACTAGTCGCCGACTAGTCGGGAAAGCCGACTATCCGGCCACATTTGTAGTCGGCGATTAGTCGGCGACTAGTCGGCAAAAATGGCCGATTAGTCGGCACTGTATTAGTGAAAGAAAAACAGAAAAAAAGAAACCAACAGTCAATATTTACCATATGTTTTATGTCTATTTTACCAAAATACCTATTCAGGGTGTGAAAACTTTTGTTCATATAAATGACCGTTTGATCGTTATTGTATGGTGGTGGGCTGGTGTTTTCCTCTACAGGTCGATCTCAACTGATTCTCGTGTAATTTCATGACCAAGTTCTATACTGGATGGATTTTATTATAATTCAGTTTTTGTTTTTTTTAATGGTGGAGCCATGGGGAACTATTAATGTTATTGCAAAATTTAGAGACTTATAAACAGGGCACGTTGCTCGTAAAGACGCTGACTACAGGGGATAGGTTCTTAACTGGCGACTACGTACGGGAAATAGAGCCTTGGAAATACCTCCTAGAAGTTGTACCTACTGACGGTCTGCTCAGGATCGCAAAATAAAATAAAGACAGAAATTGAACGAGGATTCTTGTGATAGGTCTTTGAACCCGTAGAGAACACCTTTTAGCCAAGCTAATATATGAATAGCGCAACCAAAAGAGCAAAACTATTGTTTTTCACCTGAACTCATACGAAACTAATGATCTGGCCGACTAGCCGACTAGTCGGCCGACTAATCGGCCATTCGAGCGCCGATTAGTCGGCTAGTCGGCTAGTCGGCCAAATCAATAGTCGGTACATCACTATTTTTAACCTACTTAAGATTACAAGTGTTTGTCATGTTACCAAAATGTCGTATAATTATATCAAGTCAAACGGTCGTATAATATTGTCGTATAATTTTACAAACGGTTTAATTTGTAGATATCTGGGAGATCGAGCTTTGCTCGGAAAACATAAAAGCCCCAGAAGTTAGAGCCGTTTCCGAGATCCCCGAAATATACCGAATGTGGTCTCTGTAACACGAGCAAATAATTAAAACATATACTCAAACGGTGACACTTTTGTTCAACAACTTCTAAAAATTGTGAAGTATTTAGACTCTCTATTTTTCATACAAAATAAATATTATCTTCAATGAAACGCCATCGCCACGCCATATCATTGTGATTGACGTTGCTTGTAATGCCTTAAACAAAATTCGCAATTTACATTGCGTCTTAGAATAAAACAAGTAATTTTTAAAACTCGCTGAACAAATGTTGGTCAGTATAAGGAGTACAGCCTACAGTTTAATTTTTTGTTCATATTACAGGCCACACCCGGTGTACATATAAATAAACAAGAATTGTATTAGATACGAGTAGATAGATATATTTGTAATTAATTCATTTAACTTGATGTGCAGGTAAAGATACCTAAGCATTCATTTGTAAATTAAAATAAGTTTTACGCTTCTATGAAGCATTTTCGCTACATACTGGGAAATCAATGCTACGCGGCCACGTCTGCAAGTGCTGCCGCTACAGGCATAATTTAGGAGTAGGTGGGTTGGTTAATTGAGAAGAGTCTACGGCGTAGCGCTGACGTTTATACAAGTGTAACTTACATTTTGCAGAGATTCATCATCATCATCGATCACCCTTAACTTAAAGCATCAATTTTTGAAGACCATATTTTGTAACAGACTTCTGACATACAGAGAGTAAAATTTATTAAAACTCAGAGGTTCTAATCTAAACCATCGAGGTTTCAAAGTTACATAATGTTTGTACAATACAGGGCTCTCAGCTATTGTATACCAAGTACTAGTCCGAGAGCCAGCGGCAAAAAAAGCAAGTTGCCATGACAGGTGGCGACCGGGCGCAACGAAATATTAACGAGAGCCGCCCGTCACTAAAGGCGGTTATAGCAGGGCCTGCTTAATTTTGTAATGACATCACTACCTGATTCCAAATGTACAGTCACCATACGGGATTGTTATGCCATTTAGGCCCCCCCCAAATCTAGCGTCTTTCGAGCGTCGGCGTCTACAACTGTATGGCCGCGCTCGACGCAACGTCGACGCAACTGCGCAGCGACGTCATTTTCCATAGCGCTGACCAGACGCCGACAGACGCCAACGCTCGAAAGACGCTAGATGTGGGGGGGCCCTTAGGGTCCTTGCTAAATTGGAAATTCTATAGCTTAGGTATTAACAACCAATTTAGCTAGGACCCTAAATGGCGCAACAATTGCGGAGCGTGATGGTACCTAAAATGTAGCTGAATGAAAATTACCTATGCTATTTTGTAATGAGAAAATAAGGTTAATAAATTTTGAATCTTACTTATTGATAACTTGATAAGCAAAAAATTATATTATGTTTACTTACCTATTTACGAAAATGTAATTATGGGTATTGTTTTATTCAGCAGCGAAATGACAATAATTAATGGTACCTATGTGTTGTAATTGTAATAACATATGTGTTACACTAAAGTGTCTGAAGTAAAACTTATATGTATATTAATAATAGGTAAGTATATTCGTTAGTAGTAATTTAAAATTACGTTAGTTTCTACGAGTACCTACAGTCGCTGTCAGATATATCGGAGCGGTCGGGGTGCTCTAAAATAGAGGCGTGCTCAGGTAATTCTGAGCACCTTGGCTGCTCCGATATATCTGATGGCGACTGTACAATAAACATTAACGTTATCATTATCCTTAATCATTAAACAGCATGTCGCGCTTGTCCTGACACAAAGCGCATAATAGGTCACCCTAATCGAACGCTATTAATAACCAAATCATCGCGTCTGCGCCGACCGTGTAATTAACTGCGGGCCGCTGCGTCCCGTGCTCGGTAGGGTTACCAAATGTCATTTATTTAATTATGGACAAATAAAATTAATTATTATTAAAATGGTATTAATTGAATGTGGTTACTACGGTTATATTGACATTTTAAGTACAAAATAAATTTGAATGAATTGAAGAAAGAAACTTTGGCCACAGGAGGAATATAAATGTATTTTTTTTAGTTACAATGTAACATATTATGATTAATTTATAATTAATAAAAAATATTGGTTGCGGATACGGTCTAGGTATGCCTGTGTGGGTTGCTTCACCATAATATAACGACTAAGTATACGTTAAATATTGTAACTTCATAAGCTTTTCTTTCTAATTTCCACTTCGCCGTGCTTGGTTAGTTATTAGTTAGTGCTTCTGGGCATTATCCGCAAAACGACAACCATTATGCGTATTTTGCGTGAAACGAGGTACCGCAATTCTAACCACCCCAGCTCCTCCATGAAGCCTAGCAATGTTATCAGGACTGACTCTTTTAGTGCTCGGGGTCCCTAGGTATTTGCTCCTGTGCTCCTCATTTATCTCCAACATTCACCGCAGACGGATAAGTCTCGGTAGCTCGTTTGGTAGAGCAGCGGCGGCCGGATATATCGGAGCGGAGTTGCGAGTCTCACGCGGTTATTCTTTATCTCTTCTTTAAAGTAGTAACAGACTATCGCACCGGACCGCGACCTTGGTGCGGTGTGGGGCATTTATCGACAGTGTGTAAGCTTCCAACGCACATAATTATTATTAATAGGGGTGCGGTGGGTATGCACGTCGCACCAACTGACAGGTAATAATAATACTGGTGCGCTCCGCACCAATTTCCCTAGTGTGTAAGCTGTATCGCACCGATTGACAGCTGTCATTTTCAAATTATGACAGTGGAATAATAATACTGGTGCGCTCCGCACCAATTTCCCTAGTGTGTAAGCTCCATCGCAACGATTGACAGCTGTCATTTTCAAATTATGACAGTGGACGGCAATGTAGCCAGTCGATGAAATAACAAAAATGCGGAAGCAGTGCTTTAAAAAGACACAGATTTTTTAAGATTTTCATGGATCAAGGTGCATTATATTAACTCACGCCCTTCATCTACCTCTAAAAAAGCGGAACCACATTAATTTAAATTCAATCTTAAAGGATTCCATTGCAATAATTCGTTGAAAAACACGGAAATATGGAACACTTGGCAAAACTGGCGCACGTGTTCGGCAGTCTGTAAGCTAGGATCGCACCGTTTTGACGATTCGGTGCGATAGTGTGGAAGCCCACGCCAGTACGAGCTATTCCTAGAATCGCTCCAAAGTCGCGGTGCGGTGCGATAGTCTGTTACGGCCTTTAGATCAAACATGATTACGTAATAGAGTTAGGCCAAGAAAAGTCTGCAGAGATTTTGACAGCACATATCATAATTTCATGGAAATTTGACGTTTAAAATTACACCAGCAGACGTATTATGGATCGCTTTATTCACATTTATCCACGTGATAAAATAACTGTCACTTTTTAACTCCGCGGGATAAAAAGAGACGGACGCCGTTTTGTCACGCTGTCATGTAGACAAATACGACCATCATAACCGTACTACTGCACTGCGTGTACTGTCAAAATCTCTGCAGACTTTTCTTGGTTTAACTATACCAGGCTCTGCGGAGTCAAAATTAATTAACTGCCAGGAGTTTTGTCAACCCTAACGTGGTCCCGGCGGGGCGAGTCCCGCGGGACCGCGTTCATTTACATGGGAATTGCTTGTCTAAATCTATTAGACGTTGCGGTGTTTGTCGCACGTAGACCATGCTGGTCATGCTTATTGGTTATGGTCACTTGCATCATTCACTAACCCGGGTTTACCCGGTTAAACCTGGAGTTGCCATGGTTACCAGTACAGTTGGACATTAGGTTAACGGTTTAACCGGTCAACCCCGGGTTAGTGGAATGGTGTAAGTGGGCCTTAAGGGCTAATATAACGGTGTGCGTGAAAACTGATTATTGCGTGATAAGTATAGATACTTAACAGTTAAGTTACGAGCAATATACATATAGAGCAGTATTGGAGAGCTAAAGACTAAAACCTTAAAGCAGTGAAAACATGGAACCGCATACAGCAAAGTAAACGCATTACGGCGATTAAAGTATTACCAACACAACTAAAGTTAAGTATGCGTTTTAAATAATTTAACGAGTAGGTAGTCATGATTGTATTTTAGTGTGTATTCTGTGGTCAAAAAAGTAGATATTTTTTGAAGG
The DNA here is from genome assembly GCF_963556715.1 of Cydia fagiglandana. Classification (NCBI taxonomy): domain Eukaryota; kingdom Metazoa; phylum Arthropoda; class Insecta; order Lepidoptera; family Tortricidae; genus Cydia; species Cydia fagiglandana. The sequence goes on from NC_085943.1 coordinate 18,538,835, forward strand.
CGAAGCGAGTAATAAAAATCATATTCTCGCATATACTGCATTCATTACGAAACTTTTTCTTTTCGTTATTATTTGCTAATAAATTAATTTAACACTAATTAAAACTTTTACGATTATTAAACTTGCACAACGGGACTTAAATTGCGTTTTCAGTTTCAAGATTCACCTCCGACGATATACATACACACTACACTTAAATACATACTTTATCCATTGCTAACACATTTTTAGGGTTGCGTAGCCAAATGGCAAAAAACGGAACCCTTATAGATTCGTCATGTCTGTCCGTCTGTCCGTGTATGTCACAGCCACTTTTTTCCGCAACTATAAGGACTATACTCTGGAAACTTGGCAAGTAGATGTATTCTGTGAACCGCATTAAGATTTTTACACAAAAATAGAAAAAAAAAACATAAAATTTTGGGGGTTCCCCTATCTTAGAACTGAAACTCAATTTTTTTTTTCATCAGACCCGTCGTGTGGGTTGTCTATGGATAGGTCTTCAAAAATGATATTGAGGTTTCTAATATAATTTTTTTCTAAACTGAACAATTTGCGCGAGAGACACTTCCAAAGTGGTAAAATGTGTGTCCCCCCCCCCTGTAACTTCTAAAATAGGAGAATGATAAATCTAAAAAATATATATGATGTACATGCAAACTTCTACCGAAAATTGGTTTGAGCGAGATCTGGTACTTAAGTAATTTTTTTTTAATACGTCATAAATCGTAAACCGCAATTTTATTATGTTACTCGCTGGTACGGAACCCTTCATGGGCGAGTCCGACTCGCACTTGGCCGCTTTTCAGTTTTTAGACTCCATTGTATCTCCCCATTCAATCTGTCTATCTCTTTCTGCAGCCAAGTCACGTAACTAATAGGTTGGGTCTCAACGAATTGCTCACTTCAACATGTTCCCAGAGAATGAAAACTTTATTTATTACAACTATTGCAGGAGTTTAATAGGTAAGGATGAGATAAGATAAGATAAGATAAGATAAGATTTTTATTTGTATAGTCATGTATTTACATGGGTTAGGTATTAAAATTAAACATAAGTTTTTCTGTATTAATGACCAACAGATAGAGGTAAAACCAAATATTTATTATAAGAAAAACAGTGTTCCCAAGGTTCTAGGACTATTATATTTTTACGACACATTAATCACATAGGTACTTACGAAGTCAGATGCCATTAAAAACTCAAAATTTCAATATCGATCAGTCTGATTTCGAGGTATAGAAACATAAACACGAATTTTATCCTTATGGCTCGGCCACGACATTTCGCGACTAGCGACGGCGGCGGCAAGCATAGCTGGGGACGAAAGGTCCGATCGCTGTCTCGCTCCAACCTATGGTTGCCACCGCCGCCACCGTCGCCGTCGCCAGTTGCGCAATGCCGTCATGTGGCGTGTAGCTTTCAATTGCTTTTACCGTGTTAATATAATGACCTTGACTGTATATAAATACTTAGATAAGCCAAATGAACAAACGTAAATAACTATCTGCCGTATTCGAACTTCAAGATATTCACAAGAGACTACACGTACTAGATCCATTCTAGATACGTTATAGTTTAGATATCAACTAGTTCTCTTTTGCAGCGTAATTCGGGCAAGCAATGTCACTTTTACTTTAGATAGAGTAAGATGTGAATTGGATATCTAAGTCACATCCTGTGGAAATCGTCGTCAAGAGTATCTCCAGAATCGCGCAAATGTCAAATTTGACAGGTTAGATCTTAAACATATCGTTATCGTATCTTGGTGATGTCTAAATGATATCTAATAGATGTCTTTAAAATCCGAATCGGGCCCTATAGCGATAACCCTAGGCCCTAAATCCGTCCCGAGTAAATAAGCCCTATCACGTTCACCGCAGTGATTTATACCGACATCAAGTGCGCAATTGAATCGTCGCACAACCTATTCGCAGGAGACGTGACCCGCCTACAGACTACATACCGGCTTCCATAGAAATGCTTCAATGGATGTACATAAGATGCCTCATTTCGGGAAATTATTTTCTTGTCGTAAGCTTAGTGCATCTAACGGCGTTTTAGTTTTACAATAGGATAGGACTAACGTACCTACGTACGATGCCTCATTTCGTTAATTTTTTTTATCGTAAAGCTCAGTGCATCTAATAGCATTTCAGTTTTACAATAGAGACTGTTCTGTGAAAAGTCAGATCCTGGACTTTAATTATATCCTAAAACTTAACTACAACTTAGCACCCATATAGATCTCAAATATTTACCTACCGGTGAAGTCAACCACGACGCATATTGAACTTGGCTTTCAATTTACATTTATGTTTTTGATGGTTCTTTAATATGCTGTAATAAGATGCACTGCGAGAAATACAATAACATTAAAACAATAAGATTTAACAACCTAGGTGTTACGGTTTTTTTATGAATGTCCACAGGTAGGATGATGTCCACGTTTTAATAACAGCAAGTAAACAATGTAAAAAGCAGATAAACTGAGCATGATGGACTCCTGGAGGAACAAGAAAGGCGTGCGTGTTTTTAAATGTTATTAGGTACTTACTCATGATAATTAATATAATTATGACGGTGTATTTGGGATATTATCAATTTATGTAGTGGAAAGCGTTTACTGAAATATTAATGGAACAAACAAATATGAGAATTGTATAAAAACTTATAAACAAAACCTAACTTAATTGTAGTATTTTAAATTAATAAAAATAATACAAAAAACAACAATTTACGACTTGGCTCAAGTCGATAACAAGGTCAGTCTATGCTCCGTGGAAGAGCATTCAAACTTTATAAATCTTGATTTTAATATGAATTTTACATTACCATCAGTGCACCTCGCTCGCCTTTGTGAACGAGACTGAGAGATAGGTATATAGAATAGAATAGAATAGATTTATTCGTAAGCACAAACAATCGGAACAGTACATAGTATAAAAGAAAACACAAAATAAGATTAAAGTGCCACGAAATGGCCCCATTTCAACATGTTGCTGGTATGGGGGTATGGTATATCAAATCAACATCATATTTTCAAAGGTCGAATGCCTCTCCAGCCTGAGGCTCAAAACTAAATCGGCTGATTATATCGAAATCGGATCCGGCAAGCGGCTTACCGTGCACTTACCTAATTGTTCAGTGCTAGCTCTTTATACAGCTTTAGGTGTAGCTTTAAAAAACCTTTGTACTAGATGTGCATGCTAATACTTTGGTAACTTAAGAACAAAGTTAGTTTTTAGGATTTTCGCCTTGTCCTTATCGCACTAGTTTTAGGAGTCGCTTCCGTTAGCGTTTACCTAAAATATTTAAAACACAGCTCCTGTTTCGTCTTAATAATCACAGTAACAGGGTGTTTTTACGTAGCAAATTAGTTTTTCAGTTTTCTCCAAATATGCCTCAGGAACCGAGTACTATCAGCTGTATAAATATCTGCAACTAATAAGGTAGCGCCTTATATAAACTAGAGTCTGTGTGGAAAGAGTCGTAGAATGTATGAGCTTCCTTACATTTCACGACTCTTCTCTTTCCGCACAGACTCTTTCCTATAGGCATACTTATGAACACATGCCGAAACAAATGCAATTTTGTTTGGTGAAATAAATAATTGGTATTCAGAATAATATGGAATTTGAGGTCTTTATAGTAAATGTATTAGGCTTCTGAGAGGCAACAGCTTGATTAGTTAGTTAATCTTAATATGTATTGCTTATATAATAACTATGTATATCCGCTTTGTGCTGTGAAATTTTCAGAGAATGAAACCCTTAGGTATGTATAGATTTCAAGGTATAATTCGCGCAACTAAGTACAGATGTAGTGTAGGTAGAGAGTAACGGCTCGATTCGGGAAATGAATAAGACATGCACTAGATATGAAATAGTAAAGATATGTGACGTTCCAAAGCAAAAGGTACCTTATGGCGGCTGGCGCCGCGATTCGGGAAATTAATTAGAGATTCACTAGATATGAAATAGTAAAGTTATGTGACGTTCCACGACAAAAGGTACCTTATGGCGGCGGGCGCTTACGTCGCATAGCGCCACAATAATATTGGAGCGACGTTAATAATCGTAAGCGCCAACCGCCATAAGGTACCTTTATCCGTGCGACGTCACATATCTTTACTATATCGTATCTAGTTAATCTCTAATTCACTTTTCGTATCGCGCCGTAATCCTTTCCCATCTTATTTTCACGGAAATGTTCGTATCTGTAATGCTACTTCAGTCAATTTCAGTACAAAACGGTATTCACTACCCATATAACCATTCCAGTCGCAGAATCATCAAAGTGGTAACTAAATGTCAGATGTGTCGTAACAGAGTCCACACAATGTGTCTAGAATTGTTTCGAAACAAAGTGTCGTCGCCGTGTGTACACTTTTCCGTAACAAGGTGTCGACACATTTGTGTGCACTTTGCGTGCGGTTTGCGACTAAATCTGACAGCAAATTTGTGACAGCAAATGTCAATATAAAATACCTCTTGAAAACCAAGGTTTGTCAAACTACTATTAGTGTATCGTGTGCTCGTAAGTAATTCTAGTAAGTCATCATGGGCGATGCAAATGATAATAATCGAATAATCGACCAAAACCATATAAACACCCAACACCCGTCAGCCTTTTACAGAAAAGTTTTTAAAGAAATGCAATAAGCTACTTAGGTCAGCCAACGAATGCTCCAAAACGTTGTAGAGGGAAATGCTCGGAACACAATTTTTGACTCTGTAACTTGGTTTGGACAAGTTAGGAGGTGAACATATCAAAAGTCCCCGGCCGTAGCCCTTGAGCGGGGGGAAGAGAGGGGGCTTTGAAGGTCCCATTTTCCGGTTTTTCGATTATATCTCGGAAACTATGCATCTTAGCGACATGGCCACTTATACAAAATGAAAGTTAATTTAATTTGTTACAAGTTTATTCAGTCAATTTTTGGATATGTTGAATAGTTTTTGAGATATCCGCTCTTGAAAGTTTATTTAGGGCTCTCAATTTTATCTTGATATATCTATATCAGTGAAGGTGCTAGGCCGTGTATGGTATCGTTTTCGTTGCTGGGTTGCTGAATCCATTTAAGGTATCACATTGACACCATTCCACAAAATTAAAAAAAATCTTTTTAGGGTTCCGTACCTCAAAAGCAAAAAACGGAATCTTTATAGGATCACTCGTGCGTCTGTATGTCTGTCCGTCTGAATACACAAAATAGTTCTTTACCTATAGATGACAGGAAAACCTATTAGAAATGTGCAGTCAAGCGCGAGTCGGACTTAATGTACGGAACCCTTAATACGCGAGTCCGACTCGCACTTGGCCGGTTTTTTTTAAACTTCTCTTGACGCTTAACCGCTGAACCGATTTCGTTGAAATTTGGTACAGAAATAGTTTGTGTCCCGGAACAGGACATAGGATAGATCTTATAAACAAAATCATCTTTTGAAGATGTGAAAAGTGGCGTGGAAATTTGTACGGGAAATCAATAACCGCTGAACCGATTTATATTAAATTTGGGATGGTCTACATCTTTGATTTAGTTAAAAATGATAAAAAAAAACATGACCTAAACTTAAACAGTATTAACTTCAAGAAGTCAATTCTGAATTCCCCCCTACACCTCATTTCACACCTTTAAAGGATGATTTTTGAGATAACTTATTATGTCCTGTCTCGGGACTCAAAATATATGTGTACTAAATTTAAATTAAAACTGTTCAGCAGTTTAAGCGTGAAGAGGAGTTTAAAAGAAAATAAGTTTATATGTTTTTACTTTGGAATGGTGTCAATGTGATACCATAACTAAATTTGGTACTGCGCATTTATACGAAAACGATACCAAACATGGCCTCGTAGCTTTACTGTTGTAGAAGTCAAAATAAAATTGAGAGCCCTAAATTCTTATTACTTGACCAAACTTGTGTAGAAGTACAAGGACAAGGAAAAATAAAAGTCTTCGGCAGGAATATAAGACACAAATATAATTTTTTTTTTGCGTTACTATTTTAATCATCAAATATGTATAAACATACCTTGATTATATTATTCTAGTGAGATCCTCAAAGATAAACAAAAACATTTACTTAAAAAAATACACACGCTAGACAGAGAAGCATGGCGTTCCTTAGTGTCAGAGGCCAAGATCCACTTCGGGTCGCTGCGCCACGGCAGTAAGTAAGTAAGTAAAAAAATACAAGGTCGAAATGTCACGGAACTTGTGAGAGTAATATGTGAAAAATAAAAACTTTTATGAGAAAAAAATCTGGACACAATTTAAGAAGCATCCAATTACGTCGAGGAATCATCTGTATTTTTGCTTGTTTCATTACCTCCTCGCTTCTTTTTTTGTCCTTTGTATTCTGTAGCAATTTGTTAGATCTGAAAATAAAGATAACTTGCGTCGTCACGGATGTCGATTTATAGGTTTTAGGGAGTGCAGAATTCGAAAACGATGATCATTTTATAATCCAAGATCGCGGCTACGTATTTTGTCATAAAAGTCGTCATGAATATCGTTTTAGAGGTTTTAGGAAGTGCCGATTTCGAAAATGATGACCAGTTTGGAATCCAAGATGTGTGCCGTGCACTTTGTCATAAAAGTCGTCATGGATATCGTTTTATAGGTTTTAGGGAGTGCAGAATTCGAAAATGATGACCATTTTGGATTCCAAGATGTCTGCCGTGCACTTTGTCATATAAGCCGTCATAGATGTTGATTTATAGGTGTTAGGAAGAGCAGATTTCGAAAATGATGACCATGACCAACAAAACGACCATGTCGACTTTTAACATAATGCATGGCCGCCATGTTGGATTCCAAAATAGTTATTATTTTCGAAATCTGTGCTCCCTAAAACCTATAAAACGACACCCATGACAACTTTTATGACATAGTGCATGGCCGCCATTTTGGATTCCAAAATGGTCATCATTTTCGAAATCAGGGCCCCCTAAAACCTATAAAACGACACCCATGACAACTTTTATGACATAGTGCATGGCCGCCATTTTGGATTCCAAAATGGCCATCATTTTCGAAATCTGCGTCCCCTAAAACCTATAAAACGACATCCATGACGACTTTTATGACATACTGCATGGCCGCCATCTTGGAATCCAAAATGGTCATCATTTTTGAAATCTGCGCCTCCTAAAACCTATAAAACGACACCCATGACGACTTTTATGGCATAGTGCATGGCCGCCGTTTTGGATTCCAAAATGGTCATCATTTTCAAAATTGGGGCCCCCCAAAACCTATAAAACGACATCCATGACGACTTTTATGACATAGTGCATGGCGCCATTTTGGATTACAAAATGGTCATCATTTTCTAAATCGGGGCCCCCTAAAACCCATAAAACGACATCCATGACGACTTTTATGACATAGTGCATGGCCGCCATTTTGGAATCGAAAATGGTTATCATTTTCGAAATCTGCGCCCCCCAAAACCTATAAAACGACACCCATAACGACTTTTATGACATAGTGCATGGCCGCCATTCTGGATTCCAAAATGGTCATCATTTTCGAAAGCGGGGCCCCCTTAAACCTATAAAACGACATCCATGACGACTTTTATGACATAGTGCATGGCCGCCATCTTGGAAACCAAAATGGTCATCGTTTTCGAAATCTGCGCCCCCTAAAACCTATAAAACGACACCCATGACGACTTTTATGATATAGTGCATGGCCACCATTTCGGAATCGAAAATGTTCATCATTTTCTAAATCTGCGCCCCCCAAAACCTATAAAACGACACCCATGACGACTTTTATGACATAGTGCATGGCCGCCATTTTGGATTTCAAAATGGTCATCATTTTCTAAATCGGGGCCCCCTAAAACCTACAAAACGACATCCATGACGACTTTTATGATATAGTGCATGGCCGCCATCTTGGAATCCAAAATGGTCATCATTTTCGAAATCGGCACTCTCTAAAACCTATAAATCGACACCCATCTCGACTTTTATGACAAAGTGTTTGGCTACCATCTGCATGCAAGACATCTCTATTATTTTTACGTACAAAAAAGGCCCCCTGTCAACTTCCAACCGAGATTTAATCGATAATTTATTCGATTAATGTTCAGATTAATTCAATTTCAATTTATGTTAGGTCGACTAAACTAATCGTGATTAAAATTTGAGGATTAACTTTTTTTATTCCATTAATTAGTCGAATAAACAGTTAATCTATTAAGTCCCATCTCTGGCCACGGCATTTTTACACTTTGAGAATATCTGAAAACAAATGAACACAAGGAGCCATTTTGCAAATCCAGTAACTTTGTTATTACTTTTGACAGCGCGTGTCATGTGTGTACACAGAGTCGACACAAAGTCGAAACATTTGCGACTACTTTGTGACTGCAATATTTCTCAGCCTTAAACCATATTTATACATCATAATTAACAAGTTTCGTAGTATGTAAAGCGTTATTTCTGTTATTTAAGTATAGTATACGCATCGAAGTACTAAAAATGCACCAAATAATATATTTATGAACACAGGCACTGAGAAGTAAACAATTTCATTTCCGGCTAAACTAAAACAATTTGGTGGCGCGTTGATTATATTACACTTAGTTTATCAAATCACTCGAGCAGTTTAATTCCCCATAATAATTTAAGTCCTATTGTAATATAAATGCAAACAATATATAATTGCGTCTTGTAATCCGTTTTAGAGATGGCGTATTAATGTCACTTATTTTTATTTAACTATTTTTCCATCTGACAGTTTCCATTTGACAGGAACAAAATGAACGAATGAACGAATGATTTTGGCATAAAGTAGTCGCAAACTAGTAACAATGTGTGCACACGGCGACCACACTTTATGTCACTTTGTGTCATGTGTCGACCCTTCCCCATTTCTGGTAACTGTGTCGACACGGCGACGACTCTGCGACTGGAATTGTGACCGAAACAGACGGTGTCGACACAAGATGTGTCTACACCGCGTCGTAACGGCGACTGGAAATGGTTGTATGGGTACAGCTGTAGGTATCCATTTATACTATCGATCTACCGATTCTACCGTCATAAGTAGAGATGCAACGGATAGTTGTTTGGCCGGATACCGGATACCGGATATTCGGTCAGTCCATCGGCCGAATATTTGGTATCCGGCCGCCGAATATTCAGCCTGTGGAACTATACCTACATTTCGGTTTTTCAGCTGCGCATTGTGCAGGTTTTCGGCTCGATTCTGAAAATGTATTAGATCTCTACTAGACCTCAGCAAGTTACGATATGGATAATTTAAAGATATTTGTAAGATAGATATGTCAAATTTGACGTTTCCGCGATTCTGGAGGCCCTCTTGAACGATTTCGACAAGTTATGACTTAGATATCCAAGTCATATCTAGTCGATATCTAATGTAAATCTAGTTGATCTCTATATCCTTTCTAGATCTTGTGATTATCTCGTTTCCCGAATACGCGTGTACGACCTGTTTCGTAGTGAACGTTCGCGTAGACTCATTTCTAGGTTCGAAATGAGTGCGCGGTGCGCGTGCAAGTGAGTGGAATGTTTAAATTGTTTTAAAGTAATAAATGTGTACCTACGATTATGACCGTGAGTGTTTCTTATTTCAATTTTATTAACTCGAAATCAAGCAATGTTAGGCCACTATTCGGTATCCGGCCGGATGTTAAAATAATGAATGAATGAATGAACACCTTCAATAATGGCCGGACAGGCCGGATACCGGATAGTAACCGAATATTCGGTACATCTCTAGCAGTGTTGGCCGAAACGTTAATGCAATTGAACATTCTTGACCAATAACCAGTAGAAAGTGAACCGTCAACTCTAACCGTCCGTTACCGTTTACGGTTCAATGTGTACTAGTTAATGGTCAATTGCAATTAACGTTCGGCCAACACTGATCTCTAGTCAAGTCTAGTCATAAGTGCATCAAACCATGCCTACGAAACTAACAGTTGTCTACCTATTTCATTCATTTTATACAAATACTTTTAAATAGATGAACGCAAACGTAATCGGAGACTTGGAGTAGTTACGGATTAGGGTTGTCGACGGTGTTAATTCTGAATAGTGGTGGATCAACAAGCGGCAGCCCTGCACGCGCGCTGTTCAAACTGAGGCGAGGCTATGCTCAATCTTCTAAATTGAAACATCGGGTTACTTGTGTAGCTTTAGCCCGAGATATTGCTGGATTTATTAAAATAAAAACAAGATACATACAGTATTACTAAAAGAAATTAATAACTAGATTAAATCTAAAATAGGCCCTTGAGGCATTGTACCAACGATGTTGGCGGCATTTCCTCGCTATATCGCAATGCTGATAGTGCGAGGTAGCCGCCAGCTCTTTGGTTACCACTCACCAGTTACGTCAACCAGACGCTTCGCGATTTCAATAAAATTGCATTAAAATAAATGCACTGTCGAGTTCACAAACATCTTCACAAGCCTACGATCCACAAATATACCGGGTGTGGCCTGTAATATGAGCAAAAAATTAAATTGTAGGCTGTACTCCTCATACTGACCAACATCTGTTCAGTGACTTTTAAAAATAACATATTGTGGTTTGATTTTTAATACACTTTAAAGTTTATTCTAAGACGCAATGTATTGCGAATTTTGTTATGTTTAAGGCGTGACAAGCAACGTCAATCACAATGATATGGCGTGGCGATGGCGTCCATTGAAGATAATATTTATTTCGTATGAAAAATAGGGAGTCTAAATAGGTACTTCATAATTTTTAAAAGTTGTTGAACAAAAGTTTCACCGTTTGAGGAGTACAATCTAGTTATGTTTTAATTATTTGCTCGTGTTACAGGCCACACCCGGTATATGAGCCAGGGATCGAGACGACAAATGTCTCACGACACGTTGCTGGGACTCACTCGACATGTCTGGCGACATCGTATTGTAAGGCGCGCAATATCACCCGACGTGCCTAACGACTGTTTAACCCAAACCTACTTAGAGTCAGACCGAGAAAAGTCTGCAGCGATTTTGAAAGCAAGTGTCATTTTAAAACGTTAAACGTTAAATTATAACGTGTAAATAACACTTGCACTGCGAGGGCTATCAAAATCGCTGCAGAATTTTCTTGGTCTAACTCTAGCAATAACAGACAACTTGATTATTATTTTCGCCAAAGAAATTTGATTTAATAATGTGTGGAAATCCCACTTAATTAAACGTAACTTGTGCAGGCATGTGCCCTAAATGAGTATTTATTATACCTTTATTTCGCAGTAAAATTAGTGTAAACTCACCAGCACCCGCCCTTTGAAGGGATTAGGCGGAGGGCTCTCCGCGCGCGTTAATTACGAGCCGTTCATTAGCGCTCCTCCTACTGGTAACTAACTCATTGACACATAATATCGATTATATCGCGTTACCATGAGCCGCACAAATCGGCTGTATATTAATTTTGAAACCATCCGACTATTTATACCAATCGTTATTGGTACAAATTGTACAATTAGGTACACTAACAAATTGTCCATTTTTGGACTCGTTTTTTTACGATCATGCGCCCGGGCATAATCGTATCGCGCCTTAAAAAGGTAATGTCCATTATTAGTTAGATGGGACCTATAATAACATATAGTATCCATTAGAGTTTACAACTTCGAATGCCGCTTTGGATTACAAACTCATAAAACATCTACCAAGAGGTTTGCTATTTCCACAGTTCTAAACAGCAGAAAATCGGACCATATAGAACTGTAATTTTGTCTGACTCCAAAGACATTTCATCGTCAATGATATGCCCATGATATGCCACAATAATCCCGTGACCGAAAAGTAATTGCCGAAATAATTCTCAAGTATTCAAACAGCAGACGTAAAGAAGCGTACAGAAACAGGTACACGAGCCAAATCCGCGCCAATTAAAAAAATAATTCCTTTCAGACTCAAGGCCGGGAATAATCCCCATCGACCGTCCTTACTTAATACTCCGTCAATAGCGTCAGGTAAACAAAGAATTCGGTCGCAAAAACTCCCGATCCCCAATTAATTGGAATCGGGAACTAAATTAAACATTTTCTCTCTTATTTAAAACCGAAATGAACTCCAGTAATTACTCAGTTTACGACGTGCAAAGCCGGCGGCCATTTTGTTTCGCTCGGGGGATTCCCGGACGCGGCGCGAACTCAAATGGCTGTGTTGCCAGCCGAATTGAATTAATCAACGCATTAATTACCTAAGTTTGGCCATTCGGATTGGAAAAAATGTACGTGAGTCTGATTCTGAATGGGAATGCTGTAGCTGAACTTTCTTTTATGGGAATGATCTAGATTTCTCTGCTTTTAAAATGGTTGCGTGACCATGAAAATAAATAAACCATTTTCAAGATTATTGTTTCCGATCTTGCACATTAAAGTTAGGTTTACGTTTTCCCTGTAGGCATACCCGAATTTTAAAGCTATTATTGCTATTACGATAAAATTTACCGACGAACTTACGAAAAAATATTATAGACGGATAGGTAAAGCAGTTATATTTACAGCGTTCTTTAAAAAAAAAATACTTTATGATTTTCATAATCACTCTAGGCATAGGGGCGCTGGCGCTACTAGAGTTAGACCAAGAAAAGTTTGCAGCGATTTTGATAGCCCACGCAGTGCAAGTGTTATTTATACCTACGTCATAATTTCATAGAAGTTTGACGATTAAAATAACACTTGCATGGGCTATGAAAATCGCTGCAGACTTTTCTTGGTCTACCTCTAGCTAAGTTGTACAAGTGTTATCCTTTAAGCTACGGGTGCTACGCTGCTGGACATCTACGTGCTACGTTCGTAGAGGCGTAGCGGCATGGCAAATAGTCATGAACTTTCAGTTAGAGTCTGTTCGGAAAGAGAAAAGTCGTGGAAGTTTTTGGGGCCCATACATCCCACGACTCTTCTCTTTCCGCACAGACTATAATCATTCTGTAGAATTTTATAGGTACCTAAATCTAAATTTGATGACATCTGATAATAACTTACTCATTTATGTCAAACTTCCATTAGCGCTCTGCAGACAAAGTGTGTTAACTACGGAGATAGGTATATTTTGCGCACGAACTCTGAAGATTTTTAGGCTAAGAAGCAGAAGTGAGCGCTGCGTAGGGGGTCAATGACGCAGTCCATCCGTAGATATGTCACTGGTCACCTCGGGGTCCAGAAATGTCACTGTTGGCTGCTGACAGGTCATATCCATAACAGTTCCAGCCGGCGTATTATGGATGGCTTTATCCATCTTTATCCACGTTATAAAATAACTGTCACTTTTTAACACCGTGGGATAGAAAGTGACGGACACCGTTTTATCACGCTGTCACGTAGACAAAAACGACCATCATGTCCGTACAGAACAATAAATTATAGACAGAATCGAGCTCACGGTCCGTGAGCAGCTAGAATCAGACTGCTTAGGTATACATGTATTTTACACAATGTCGACCATCCTTCATTACTACACCTTATAAAACAAAGTCCCCCGCCGCGTCTGTCTGTTTGTGTGTATGTTCGCGATAAACTCAAAAACTACTGAACGGATTTTCATGAGGTTTTCACCTATCGATAGAGTGATTCTTGAGGAAGGTTTGTCTGCATTGCGAAATAGGGGGGTCGCTAGTAAATTATAAAATGCAGCAGCAATTTATATATCACCAATAGACAATATCCAACCACGTACACCACAATCCAGTCGCTCATTTCCAACTGCATCTCTCAATCAATGGTACCGCAGTAAAAAACCTAATCACGCGATTACAGCGCGAGGTGATTGCGAACGCTCCGAACTTTTTAAATTGGATCGGTCTGGCTCGGTTGCCCCCGAATGGCTCGCTGGCTGGAGCTTTAAGCTCAATACTTGGCTATTAAATTGCATCTTTGAGAAACGTTTACGTAAGTTGAGAGAGCTTTTGGAAGGAAGTTTGGAGTGATTGGGATTCTTTTATGTTGGGTTAATGCGGTTTATTATATTTGGGGTAGTTGTAATTTGAGGTCCCGGGTACATGATAATACTTGTATATAACCCATGTAATTATTGCCTATAAGTATTTACATAGTATATACCCGTGCTTACCTTACTGGCGTCGAATGGCAAAGCAAACCAACGAAGAGGTTTTACGTATAGTAGGTATTAGGAAACAGGAGGAGTTTGTTAAAAGAAGAAAGATGCTTAGGCACCTGATAGACACGACGAGTTTATAAAAAAAACATCATAGAAGGGAAAGATGAAGCAAAAAGGAAGAAAGGAAGACCAAGGAGAGCGTACATGAACAAATAAAGGAAAATATGAACTTCGTGTCATATCAGGCTGTCGAAGAGAAGGCGAAAACCGCCAAATTTCTCCGCCGACAAGAGTTAGTACACTCAAATATATGTTAATGACCTAAATCTACGATAGAACTGCTACATTACCCTAGTTTGCCTGCCCTAACGCCATCAAGAGAAGACGTTTTTATGCAGTTTATTCTAAAAACTGGTTCTGAAGATTGTTGACAGAAACTTACCACATCTCGCTGGTCTTCCTCGGTGGTCTCGATGTCCACGCTTTCATCGCTGTCGCGTTCGCTGCTACGAGGCGAGCGGTGCGGTGAGCGGTGAGGTGAGCAGTGAGGCGAGCGGTGCGGTGAGCGGTGAGGTGATCGCGGGGAGCGAGCTCTCGCTGGTGACGCTAGAGGCGACCTGGGTAAAACTTATGGACATAAAACTACAATAGTAAAACGCGTCACTCCTTCAAAGTTTTAGTCAGTTTAGACTAACGCTGTACCTACCGACTACTCAACAATAGTCCGAGGCTGAAATTATGCCTTTCACCCGAGTTAAACACTCTACTTTTTATTTCGAATACGAGGAAAGTAAAATGCATGTGTTTATATAAAAACATAACATAACATAATATTATTTTAATTTAATATGGATCATCTGTTATCTGCAATAAAGAATTGAATATGAATATGAATATAACTAAGTATAATTTTTTATAGTATTTTTTGATGGTATTTTCAATTAACAATTTAGGCAAAAGTATCGTTATTTATGGAATGGGGAGTAAAATATCAGATTGAAAATTGTATAACAAATCCATTTATACCCAAATTTCAATACCTTATCGTAAAAAAAAATCGTACTTGGAATCTAAAATGCTCTAGTGCAGAAACGTATCATTTTCTGCACACCTTTTAGAACAACAATGACCCTCTTTCAGAGCATGAGTAATTAAGAATGTATAGAATAGTATACCTGTTCGGTGACAACGGTGACCTTGAAGACATGCCGGGTGACGGTGGTGACTCGCGCCGCACGGGCCGGAACGCGCGCGGCTCCTCAAGAGACCCCACGCTGCTTAATGCTGTCAATGCTCCTACACATAACAAAAAGATAGGTAAAACAAAACGGAATTTTAACTAAAGGTTTTCCATAAAATATCAAATCATTGTACCTCAGATCTGGAACTAGGTAAGTACCTGATACTTATATTATGATTGCTGTAAGCATGAGGCCGGAGACTGGACACGTCGCCGATCGCACGTAGAGCGGCCAGCGGCAAATTAAGGCCATGCATACATTGTCCCTTGTGCATACGTTTTGAGAATGGAGGAGCTAAGAGGGCATACCTGGGACGCCCGGTATGGCGGAGGCCGATCGGACGTCCCAGGTACCGCTGGGGCGACGCGGTTGAAGCGGACTTGCGCGATCTCCATGCCGATAACTGGCGGGAGATGGTACAGGATCGAGACAACTGGCGTGTACTCGTGTCGGAGGCCAAGACTCATTTTGGGTCGTTGCGCCATTAAGTAAGTATACATTGTCCTCGGCTAAATGTATGAGCGGTCTCGCTACGTCGACAGCCACGTATACATCCAGTTCACGGCCTCATAGAATAAGGAGCTCAGACGACAACTTTACCCCTTAACAGTGTACACAACTCTTGAAAACAGAAGATGAGATGGCAGCTAGAGACCATAGCCGCTTCGTAACCACTTTTGGCCTGCGGATCTACACTTGTCTGTCACCACATACCTGGCGACCACAACGTTGGCTTCAGCCAGGGTAGAGCGTAAGGCAACGGCAGCCGCGCACCCCACACGTAGTCTGCCAGACGTGGCACGGGCGCGTGCGCCGGTGGACTCGTCGCGGCGCGCTTCGCCTCGCCGGCCTCCGCCTCCGGCCTGCGAATCGACACTCGTCTGTGGCACATTAAAGCTGAACTTTTTGGTGAGATTAAAGTAAGACTTAACTACAGCCACCCTGGCAAGAGCTGAATGAAAGCAAGTGTTTTTTTACTATAGGAAGTTTGTTTAAGGACAAATTGCAACCTAAGCATTTGAAACAAGACACCGAATTTATTATTATTATTTATTATTTGTGAAGCAGGCAGGCAGTTGAAATAACTGATAATGCCTGTATCTAGAGCCATCAATCGAGTTTTCAGTGTTGAGTAGAGTTTGCATTGTGCTTGTCTAGTTTATTCTTAAATTCATTGACACTTTGGGCCGATACTACGAAAATTTTAAATTAATATAAATGTAACAGAAGTGGACTAAACCGAAAATCGGAATGCGCCTTGCGTTGGAGACGTTGGTGGAGTCATCAAAGCTCAGTCACCTGTGAGCGCGAGAACACACACTACCTACTCGAACTACGAGTAACACATTGAACAAACAATTTAAAATCAATTCACCGTCTCGCTATGATTGTCAATTGAAGGCATTCGTTACTGAAAATCCTTATTTACCTAGCAGCGGACAGCATCCTCTTCCTCGTCCCACCATTAAACATGGCCTTGACGTCCTCCCAAGCGTGCACGACCTCATCTGGCGGGGACCCGCTCAGCTTCATGTGGCGGCGCCACGAGTTGAAGTTCGCCGCATCGGGCTGCACGTACTTGTCGCCGGGGCCGACCCGGTGAGAGTGGAAGATGAACTTGTTGGGGGAGAAGAACAGCCCGCAGTATGCGCACTTGATGCATTTTGCGCGAGATGAATTGTACCTGCCACGGAATTTGATATTCACGTACCTATGTATTTTGTGTTTTTCGGCGTACAAGACCGTACGCCTAAGGACGAAACAATATCCAAGAATGTTGGATATTCAGATGCGCCACGACAGTACTCGTATCTAGGCCGTGAGAAAGAATAAAGGATGACTCACGTTAGACCGGGCCGTGTCCGGGCCGGAGCTCTCGGCGCATCGTTTTCTGTCATGTCATAGAAAAGTAAGCTCCGGAAGCTCCGGCCCAGACACGGCCCGGTCTAACATGAGTCACGCTTAACCATGCCTTTCAAATTATTACAGTTTACCTGTTAGAAAAAAGACGAGATACCGTCGCAGCCTTCGAGCAACACCGGCTTCCGACACATCGGAAGTCGCAGCGCTTCTGTACACAGGGAAGTGTTATAAATACAAGAAATTTCGTACGTTATGTGACAACTGAACACAGCGGCGTAGCGAGAACTAATCTAGCCGTGAGCGAAGTCACATCTGCGAGGTCCGTTTTCGTCCGTCCGTTAGCGAAAGAACAAAACAATGTAATTACTCTAATTAGGAATATCTTGTAAATAAGTACCTAGCAGGCAAAAAGGCGCCCCGGCAGCCCCAGGCGCACTCGTGGTGAACGGCGAAGGCGAAGTCGTCTGGGAGCCGCGGCGGAGCATTGTCGCCTAGGAACGACTTACACAACCTCTCGGCCTCTCGCCGCGTTATCATACCTATGGATAAAATAAATCGTAGCATTACATAATATGTTAATTAGGTAGCATTTAGCATATGGGTATGACAAAATAACACGCGGAATAAGTATATGTGTAGGTAGGTACTGTATGGGCTTCATGGCGAGCGAGCGTATAGTGGCGCGTTTGTCGGGGCAAATGCAGCTTTGTTGTTGCTTCGAACTTCCAAGAGATTTGGGCAGCATGCTTGCATATATTTAATAACATTTTGATAACATAATAAAAACACTAAAAACTAAAAAATAAAAAAATTACCTAAGTCGTAGTCGCTCGGTAGGGCGCCCAGAAGGCGGGCCGCATTGCCCCGCTGGATGGTAATGCTGATCCGTTGGGCAAAGTATTGGCCAACCCTCTGGTCACCGTATATGTTTTTAGTGTTCCGTATAAAACTTTGTTCACGGAACACTTACGGGATCACTTCGGTATTGCAAATTAGTTAATTTAAACATGACGTACGCCGCGCCGCTTGCTTCGGTGGTGCCGTCTGTTTACACGCTTGGGCTCAAGGATGAGGTACGAGATTTTGTTTCTCGTACAACAAGAGTGCCAGACCTGTGCCAATCTACATAAAACTGTAACTGACCACAGCGTCGCGAGGACACGGGCATAGCACCAGCCCGCCGTAGTATCTCCAGCTGTACCGGTGTGCACTGCACGCATGTAATCCCCAGCGCTACCCGCCGGTTGTGGATCTCATTGTAGGAGAACTGCTTCAGAAGTGTGTTGGAGATCTGGGCCAGGCAGAGCCGCTCCACGCCCTCGATCACCAGCGACACGATCGGGACCCCGTATAGAAGCACCGTTGACACCTAGAAAGAAGGTTTTATACAGTCGAACGTTATACTCTGTGTCTTTAGGTATTTAAATAATAGTAAACAAATAATTTGTACATTTTCCGGTAGTTAATAACATTTATTGGTTAACCAAGCAAATACAAAACCGCCTGGATCTGTCACTGAATAGTCTGACTTTAACCTACATTCATGTAATGTTTTCATCTACCCTCAACTGGCTTAAGAAGTTAGAGGGTAGATTTGGTTTACTTTTATTTAAATACCTAAAGATACAGACTATAGAGTCGCTTCGTTTTTGTTTTACTCCTGGTTGATTTTAGCGAGTTGGATTTGGCAAGGCGAAGTTGTAGATTTACGTACGTGAGAAGAATGTTTTGTGTTAAATTCATACACAACGACAATGATGATCTTGAACTCGTACCTTGTATTATATTGCCGTCTCCTTTCAAGCAGGTAGGTATATTATACAGGTATATACTTATTGCTTATTCTACAGAAAAGAACAAAGTAAGTATATGAGTCGCACTCGCAATCGCACAAACGGCAACACTGTTAACTGTCTATCAGTAGAATCGGCATGGGAAGAGCTACGAAAAGTAACGTGACTATTTCCATATATTGTTTAAGTTTTGATTGGCGTTTTCTATCAACGATTGTTATCTTGACTAGCCCCCCAGGAGATGAAGTTTTCGGATATCTCACGTCGCCTGAAACTGTGTCGCTGGTGAGAAGCTTACTTGGTTGGGTTTGCTGTTGAGCTGCATGGCCTTGTGGTCGCGTGGCTTAAGGGTCTCCCGCGGAGACAAGGCCAGATTTGTTGCCTCCATCCTTTAAAAAACATCAAATAAAAAAAAAACTTTAGTTTTCCTAATTATTCCCAAAGTTAACATACAGGTTTTGCCAACTAAGCCAGAAGACAGGAAACAATAGAGACATATGATGAATTAAATATGATGAATATGATGTTTTAGAAAGTTACTTCAAATTAACAAATAACTATTGTCTGCTCCTTTTCAATAAAGCTATTTGATCGAATTTCATCCAAGGCACAAATAGGTTAAGTTACCTCTTATTACTTGAAAATAAATAAGTACATGTAGGTACTTAAATAGATATAAAACAAACCTATTGGGTAGCCAAATACCTTACCTATCTACCTTACCTGTGGTAAGGTAGGTGTAATAGACTAAAGTTTTTATACAATTCTATTTCCAAGATAGGTATGTATGTCTACGAGTAGGTATGTCCAAATAATCTAATATGTAGCTGCATTATTAATTGCACAATGGTTTAATGCTGCGCACACAACGGAAAAAATAGAAACCAGGCAATAACACTAACATCCCATTATTTCCGAAAAACATGTCATTATTCCGAAAACGACATCAATTTGCAACTATTGCGAATAAAGGAGCACATTAGAGTAAAATGACTTCATTTACCGTTGCCGGTCAATAAAACTGCACAGTGGTTCGGAACAAAGCGATTGTTTCCTACACAAATGGGGAGTGCGTGTGAATTTACTGTATCGAATATCAATTGGCTGCAGGGGCGGGCGTGGGCGCGGATGTTATTTTGGACGAGATATTCGCCTTCATACAACCATTATAAGTTGAAATCAAGGTATGAGCAACTGTACGTAATTGGGGACTACTGTTTCGTTGGTTAAGACCAAAAAAGTGCTCGCTAAGTTATAAGAACAGCCATAGGTTGAGCTTGTTCCACCAGTTTTAATCTGTTTTGAACGTGTATTTTCAATTAATTTGTGATATATATTTGGCAAAAAAAATGGTTTACGTACGCAGCGCAATGTTTCAATTGATGTTTTTTTTTGTCTAATGAATAGTTGAATTGATTTTGTCTAGCTTTTGAAACGGTTGGCTGATCTTAATTCTAATAAAATGTATGTACACCTGAAAAGGTAAAGTCTCAGTGTAACGAATGTGTAATTGTATTTTCGACCTGCAATGTAACCTGATTCTTATATACAATAAAAACTTTGAACTTTGAAAATAATTTATTTGATTTTATTCAACACATTGGAAATATAGAATGGCTTTGAGGTATAACGGCTAATAATTCTCGAAATACTTTCGACACTTACTTTTCTTGAACAATTAGCTTATTTTCTGTTACAATATAATAGATACAAATAACATAGACATTGAGTCAAGTGGCAATAATAACAAACAAAAACTTATTATATCATTTTCCCCATTGTTATCAACCTCTTGTAACTCTAAAGAGCATCAAAACAATAATTTAAGTGTAACAAAACATGCCAAGGATCCAGTTTAAAGTGATAAATCACCACTCAGCCCTAATGTCAAAAATCAACATAGGGTTGGCAGATCGGGCCGCGGCGACGGGCCATTATGGGTGCGATTAGTCAATTTGTGCCACCCCTGAACAGTGGGCAAATAATTGATTGAGTCAAACGACGTTATGGGGTAACGATTGCATATGTTACACGCTGTGGGCGACACTAGATAACATTTTTTTTGTGTGTGTAATCAATAAAGTATAGTACTTTTTTCCTAAACAGGTAAAACGTTTTTTTTAATCTACGTATTTTTAAAGGAACCTTTATCAAATGGGACATGTCGGCTCCGTTGGGCCTCTACATTACCTACATCACACACACATTACATTACATCGCGAAACGCCTACTAAGCCGTAGCACATTTTACAGTCGCCATCAGATATATCGGCGCGACCAAGGTGCTCATAAATATCTGAACACGCCTCTATTGTCAAGGCGTTAGAGTTAGAGTGCACGTTCAAAGCTTGTAAAATAAAATTCAAAAGTATTTAAAAGTAATAACTTTTCTTTAATTTTAATAATAAATCTTCCGTGAGACACAGACATATTAAATATCTTATGAACGACAACTCGACGTCTTGTTTTTCGACTTAAAATACGTGAGTGACCCTTTCTTAAGATATTTAACTTTTCTTTAAGATATTAGTTACAGAGAGTAGTTAAAACCTACTATTTAAAGACCTCTAGTAAAAATGTTGGTTGATTTTAGCTGATAAATACAGAAAAGTTCAATAGTTAAATATCAACAAATCTGACAAGTTGGCAAAAAAGTAAACAAGTTCACCAGAAATAAAACAGTACGAACGCACGATGATTTAATACAGTCCACATATTTTTAGGGTTCCGTACCCAAAGGGTAAAACGGGACCCTATTACTAAGACTTCGCTGTCCGTCCGTCCGTCCGTCCGTCCGTCTGTCACCAGGCTGTATCTCACGAACCGTGATAGATAGACAGTTGAAATTTTCACAGATGATGTATTTCTGTTGCCGCTATAACAACAAATACTAAAAACAGAATAAAATAAAGATTTAAATGGGGCTCCCATACAACAAACGTGATTTTTGACTAAAGTTAAGGAACGTCGGGAG
This sequence comes from Cydia fagiglandana, assembly GCF_963556715.1. NCBI lineage: Eukaryota > Metazoa > Arthropoda > Insecta > Lepidoptera > Tortricidae > Cydia > Cydia fagiglandana. Next base: position 18,560,780 of record NC_085943.1, read on the forward strand.
TGGTCAGTACTTGGATGGGTGACCGTTTTTTTTTTTGCTTTTTTTTTGTTTTTTTTTGCATTATGGTACGGAACCCTTCGTGCGCGAGTCCGACTCGCACTTGCCCGGTTTTTTAAATACGAATTCGTTCCGACCCTCCACCGCCCCACGAAATCAATGCAATCAAAAAATTGCCCAAACAGTAACAGATAGCATTAGTCTGAGGGGCACATGTGCACAGTGGGCCATATGGGCGATATAGCGGTCATAATTACCAGTATCTCCCATACACGGGAAAAACACAGTAACTTTGTACGTAACTTGTAGGGTGATACTACTTTTTGAATTCAAGCGCAGTATGGCATTATGATAGCGAATTTCTTTGTAATTCTGTCTGCAGTTGGCCCGTGAAATTGTAAATAAGATTAATATGGTGATGACGTGATTTTTATTATGGGAAGGTTTAGGTAAGGAATATGAATATTTTTATTTATTATTTGGTATAGTTTTTGATATTTTACAAAATTCATTGTTTGTCTTTCTCGAAATAGTTTTATTAATTGTACTCATCATACCGACCACAAGTCTTCATCGTCTTAAATATATATTTTTTAAATGAGCACGCCATGAAAGCGCAAATGTTGAAAATAAACAAATTAATAAAATAAAATAAAAAAAACACAAGGTGCAAGCGTTTATAGAAATCCAATGAAGAAAAATCATGTATGATTTTGGTTTTTATGTTTTTGGTTATAATTTCATGTAGTAAATAAATATTATAATTATAATACCTACAATGTGTTCAACAAACTATTTTATGTTGTTGAACGTTACCCTATTTCCCGAACCCAGTAAAAAGAAGCTGTAACCACATCATCGTGTAAAGACACGCACCAGTACCCCATCGCATCTCTTACAAAGTACCCTCGATCGACAAGTAGCCATCTTATTCCTAAATGACGTAAATCAGTATAGAATTCATAGAGAGTTATGACCTTTTGTCAGTAACGGTGATGTAAGCTTCGGTCCACACGCATTGACAACATGTTGTGCATTTCTGCGGATAATCCGGCCGGGGACACTTGAGCGTCTGTTGAGTAGGGTGACCAAGCGGTGATTCGATTATTTGAAATTCGTTACAGAAATCCATAGGAACCAACTATCGGATGGATGCTAAAGTCTATTTCAATAGAACTTGCTAACTATGTAAACAAACCGCCATATTGAAATTGTCTCTGAATGATCAATTTACTAATAGTGATGGGCAAGACTCCTACTTACTGCTTTACTAATGTCAAACCATATCGAATAATAAAATACCAAAAGTAAAAAACAAGTAGTTACTTATTTTTAATTTGTTTAATCACGATCAGAAGACAAGAGTACTTAAGAATGATGTATTGATGTATTTTATAACCGCGGCGGTAGGTACAGAACGTGGGTTGGGTAGTGTGTAGCGGGTTTATATTACTAACTTTAGTCACAACACTACCCATCATAGACAATTGTACAATTTAAAAGAAACAAAACCGCCATTCCATCAGGTCCTAATAACCTAACTTATGAAACCATTTTAAACTTTTAATTAAATATCCAAGATACAGTTACATATTTATGTATTTTACGGAACGGACCGTTTCAATAGTGTATATGTGTATGGTTTCAATGGTAATTGATGTGGTGGTGTGAAAATTCAAAGAGAAACAGTGATAAAACAAAATTACGTTGTTTGTTTACATAGTTAGCAAGTTCTATTGAAACAGACTTTATGTACTTGTACATATACAAGTTTTGTAGCGAAACATTCTGCTATTACATATTATTATTGCATTTTGTCATGTGTGTATGTGAAAATGCTTCACAAAACTGGCAATATCTACGGACAAATTTTTTCCTTTTTAAATTGATAGTTCTCGTGATTCTGAGTACAAATAACTTCTGAGTTTTTTAAAGTTAATATGTACTTGTAGTGTATTAAACTTTTTTTTAAATGCCCAAATATCTCAAAAAAATCAAAGTAAAATTTATATTAAATGAAAATATGAACATTGTGAAAATGCCAAGAATAAAAAAATATGAAAATTGATTTTTAAAGAATATCCGCAAATTATGAAAGCAGTATACACCCCAGCTAAATCTGGTACAAGCGCTCCTCCGAGACCGGGGTTCAGTCCACACTTGTCTCGATTGCGCGGACCCCGACCCACTGTGCGTGGACCCTCGTGTTATGGGCCCAAAACTTTAATTGAATCTCGATTTAACTATGGATTAACTTTAAGAATGATTTAGGAAAGTCGTTTTTTTGCGGCGTTCATTGGACCTACGAAATTTATTATTTCGCAAAAAATGTGTCTAAAAAGATGTGCATAACAGTATTTTATGGGGTGGTATAATATCGTATGTATCTATTAGTAGCTGGCCATTTTTAGAACTTGATCGTCATTACTGGCTTACCTTATTTTCAGGCATTTGAGTAGGTACTTCTTCTGCAGCTTATGAAGAAAAGTAATGCTTGTGAAGTAAGTAATGTAGTAAGTAATGTGTATTAGGTCCGGTTTGCCCGCGAAAATTTGACGCAATGCCTCTGTACCCCTAGTGTAAATTTCATTCGATAGCGTGCAATGACGTACGCGTTTGTTAAGTGTCATTTTGTATGGGATTTTGGGATTTTGAGTTTCCAAAACGTCCCGATTGACGCGCTGTTCAAGATCCCATACAAAAATAGTCATAACGCAAACGCGAATGCTCGTCACTCTATCGAAAGAAATTTATGAATTATGAAACTATGAATTATAACACTAGGGTTTCTGGTAGGTACCTAAACTTTCTTTTCGTCTACCAATTTGAAAATGTGAACGTGATACGTGAGACGTGATCGGATAAAAGAACATAATATATTTAACTAGGAAAGTCGGTTCCACCCGCACGCACGTTGTCATTTATATTTAAAAACCGACAAGTACAGTCGCCATCAGATATATCGGAGCGGCCATGGTGTTCACAATATCTGAACGCGTATTCTATCGCCTTAATAATAGAGATATACTCGTATATGGTCAGATATTTTAGAATGCCTTGGCCGCTCTGTTCTGACGGTGACTGTACATAATATTATCATCATTAGTTTATTTTATTCATTCACATTCAAAATTTAAAAAACAAATCCCAGCAATTGATTTTCCACAGTCAAGCGATAACCTACCGACTGCGCCAATTACAAGCAGCTGGGACCAATGTGTTTTAACTCATATTAATTTAAGGGTTCCGGGAAGGTGCAATCAAACTGATGCATTTGATCACTATGGACGTGCTGAGCAAAACAAAGTCATATGATGTGCTTTTTTTTTTTGAGAAATTCGTGTTGTTTCAAAAAAAGCGGGCTTAGTTGGCTATAATGACGGTAAATGTAATACTTGGTGTATGACGTTGAATTTTTTTATTACCGAGTCATTTAGCCATTTTATTGATAAATTTTAGCAATAGTACCATATATACAGACTTGTACGTAATTACGTATAGACATTTACAGTAGGTACAGTCGACGTTACAGTTATTACTTATTTTACGTTACTTGCACCTGACTCCTTTGCAATAAGGCGAAAAATGGAAACATATCTTAGACGTCGACTGCACTAATGACCTTTTTTTAAAATGACAGCCAAATCTACCTGAATGCCCCGTCCCCGGCATACTCGTATATAAAATCAACACGCTAAACGCCCCATAAATAATCATTACAATCCCAATTCAAAGACTTAAACAAGCTCTTTGCAAAATTAATCGTCCCCGCCCGTTATTTACTCACTTTGCGCGCTTAATCGACTCGACGCGGAATTCTAACTCGAAAAATTAATTTTGATTCGATATTAGTTTAATATTTCTCTCAGCATCTCGCCACACATAGATCTAAGATAGTGTAACACATATAGTATAGTGATGATCCTTTGCAGGGCATAATTATAAAATTTGTACCGTCATTTACAAGGAAAAAGTAGGAGAAATATTATTTTGCCGTGATTTTTTGCTTAGGGCAAATCGCCGCAAAAAAGGAAACAAAATCGTGTCAGACATTTTTTTCCAATCGATTTCACCTTTATTGTACAATACAAGAAATAACTAACGACTACCAGTCAGTGGAAATTTATCCTAACCGGAATACCTTAAATTGATCATATAAATATTTTTGTTACAATTTATATTTCCATGCGGAAGATGCACTACGAGTACAAATGTAATGCATAATTATTTTCCATCGTATTTTCACGGAAACGTACGAACGCTAACGTACAGCTAGTACGAACGTTGTGCTATTTTAGTCAGTCTTGGTACAAAGGTTAAAGGATGACTCACGTTAGACCGGGCCGGAGCTTCCGGCGCTTACTTTTCTATGACATGCCAGGTGATTACATCATGCTTTCCATAGAAAACGAAGCTCCGGAAGCTCCGGCCCGGCCACGGCCCGGTCTAACGTGAGTCAACCTTAACTGAAGTAGCATGACCAACGAACGTTTCCGAGAAAATGGAAAACAATAAAGCACTACATCTGCAATATCAACTCCATATCAAATCAAGATTGTAAAAATTGGAATACCGTTCCCGAGCCGAGTCGGCGAAGACGGGTTAATTCACGATTAATATTTAATGGACGAGCAGGCGAGGCCGTCTAACTCGAGTGTTGACTTTACGAATAAAAGCTATTGTGTATTTAATAAATGAGAGCTCAATTAATTGTGACGTGCTTAATTGATTTTCGCTAAAGGTTAATAATTAATGAGCGTTAACTACCTAAGAGTATTTGGATATATCTTTTACGTCAGTTCATTTATTTACAGTGGTACTAAATTAATAACTAGTTTAAATCTAAAATAGGCCCTTTAGGCATTGTACCAAGTATGATGGCGGCATTTCCTCGCTGTATCGCAATACTGATGCGTTGTGTGATGTAGCCGCCAGCTCTTCGATCACCAGTTACGTCAACCAGACCAGACCTAGTGTTTCAACTCCAAAAGGTAATTTTTTTTTTCCTTCCCATTCTTAATTTCCACGACTCCCGATTTGGTGCTTCCTCCGGCCAGAGTTCAGGAAGCTGTCCAGGTCATTTCGCCATCTCCGTTTGGGCCTACCGTGGCCACGTCCCTCTACTCTACCGGCATCTCTCCGGATGCATGCGGTAGACGTGACCGGCCCAGTCCCATTTAAGCCTAGCGGTTTTCTCGCCGACGTCAGCAATGCGGGTTTAATATTTACAAAAAGTAAATTGTACAACTTATTCTTCTGCATTATCTGCTTGTTTTTGTCATCATATATGGCCACGTTTCGGTGACATATTATTGGGCTACCTACTTTATTATTTTAAATACCTTTTGACTGATTTCCATACTGGTCTGAAGATACCTACCTATATCTTGGGTAATTTATTTTATTTCATGCTTTATTTTGATAGCAGCATTTTCCTTTCCCTATAACTTCAAAGTCAATAAAGGGTCATCACTCATCACAAATATTAATTGTTACTTATATTAGATTAGGTAGGGACGCAAGTACAGTCATCAGCAATAGTATCTTACACAACTAGGGCCGCAAAAATATGTGACATGTTCTTATTTGGAGCGCAATAAGAGCGCGTCATATATTTTTGCGGCCCTAGTTGTGTAAGATACTATTGCTGATGACTGTACCCTCGCTACGCGCCAAATTAACATACTCGTCACCGACAAAGCCGACAATCACCGGCATACACCGACAAAGACCGACAATTGTCGATGCCGACGGCCATGTTGACTCTCCCGGTCGCATTTTTCACACAATTGAATTCCTAACTAACCTCCATCGTGTCCGGTTTTGTCAATCCTGTTCCGACGCCATTTTAATATTTTATTCTGAAAATCGCTTTGTTTAAACGTGAAGCTAGTAATGTAGGACGGTTATTAAAATTCATATTACTGGACATTATTTTTGTTCATAATTGAAGGTAGGTACAAATTTAAAATACATACATTCACTTTTATACCTACGAATTTTAATTGCTAAAAAACAAAAATTATATATGGGATTAAGAAAATTATATATGGGACTAAGAAAATATGTACCTAATCCGTTCATATCAACCTATATATACTATTTTGCTTACATTATCTAAAATAACTAATAAGTACTAACTAAAATATTTACCTTTAACAACCGATTTGCCTATTTCATTCTACCAAATTCTCCCCGGCGTTGTAGTAAATCAAATAAATTTTGGAATATAATTAAGATATTAAGTAACATTCGCATTACAATTTATTTAAAACGCCCCGTCTTTAACGACAGCAGCGTCAGCCCAATAAAAGTTAAACAGCCGTTCATTGCGCTAACATCGAAATTGAAAAAAAAAAACAATATAACGTTACTGCCAAGTTTTCCCATCTCGAGCAGAAAGTTTAAGTAAACAGCGCGCCGGTGCATAAACATGTAAATTGTCTGATTTACTTGTACAAAGTAATTGAATAGGCGCGAGATGACATCGGCGAGATTTGATGAGGACCTCGGATTCGAGAGTGGGTACAGTGCACAAGCAGAGCGATTAGCGAAGCGTAAAGCGGAGCGGACAGGAGCAAACATGGTCAGCTATCAGAATGCTTTGAAATTGATTTGGTTTGTAACCGTTGGATATCCTGTACCTTGTAGAATGAACGTACATGTTAACTCGGTCGTGGGTATAACGTATTTAAGGTATAGTAGTTATAGCACTAAAGATTGTTTGATTCATTTTAGTACTTGCTTTTTGACGAAGAAAAACTTCACGAGGAAACTAAACTAAGCCCAATAAGGCCTACATTACCCTCCGAGTTGTATGCCATCATATGCGCTTCCACAAAAACTTGTTACATAAATTCTTATGTTGTTATTTTTCAGCGCTAGGGTAGGTTTGTCTTAGCAAACTAAACGTGCAAAATTAAACACATTATCACTACACCTTGTAAAACAAAGTCCCCCGCCTCGTTTGTCTGTATGTGTGTATGTAGGTTCGCGATAAACTCAAAAACTACTAAACGGATTTTCATGCGGTTTTCATCCAACGATAGACTGATTCTTGGGGAAGGTTTAAGTATATAATTTGTTAACCCGTGCGAAGCCGGCGCGGGTCACCAGTAAACGTTAAAAACAACCTATCAAGCACTGAATATGGCACGTTTTCCATATCAACAGGTTACAGAACCCTAACCAAACGAGGCACGCCTATCCTTAAACATTTGTGCAAGAATTAGGTACTCTCCGTGTTAGGAAGTTAATGTGGAAATAATGACTTTGTCGTGAATCGCCCCTGTTTGTTTCAATTAGGCGCTCGGGGCACGAGGGGGCAGGGGGAGGGGGTAGGGGGGCTCCCCTCCCGCTTAAACAAGAGACCATCCATATTTAAGCAGGGACAGAAATTAAATCTTACCGAGACGTGTAGGTTTTTTGGAGGGTAAGATTTTTGATTGTGTTTTGGGGACGTGACTTATAATTAACTGAATCTGCGTAATTTGAATTTAAATTAATGAGGAGATGGATTTTTACCGTAATTTGTGAATAAATGCGATGTTTTTTGTTGAAGGCGCGTACTTATTTTTTAAGAAATACCCAGTCCGTATTATCCGTCGGACACATAGATAGATATGTGTTATGATCGAAACGTCGTATTATATGCCTCTCTATCGCTCTTACATATTCGAGTGGTTAATATAGAGGTATGCTAGCACGTAATTAAAAACATTTGCCTGAACAATTAAAAAATATTGAAAGAAGCTTTTATTTTTAATTTATAAAAACCTACCAAATGATATTGAACAATGAATATCTTAAAGATAAAAGATAAAAAATAGTTTATTCGAGTAGGCATATTACAATGCGGTTATGAATAATGAACGTCAAATAAAGCTATATCTCGAAAAATTCGGGACATCTGGCCACCCTGGGAATGAAGACTAGTATTCATACATTGCAGTTTGACAGTAAAACCAGTGTGTAACAGCATTACAAATTATCAAATATAAATAAAAAAAACATTAAAATTAATAATTTCAATTATTTGTAGGTAATTTCAATATAATCAACCATATTTCAACTAGTAACTGATGATGCACTTCAACGGTGAGGGGGAAAGCAAAAAGTAATTTAACACTCGGCAGCGCCGGCGCCGGCGCCGGTACAGACACATTCAATTACTTATTTGTTATTTTTTATTTACTATAGCGGGTCTTTTCGTGCTGGTGTTTATTTGAGTGGATTTATTAACAATTTAATAGACAAATTATAAATAAAATCTAAGTGTAATTATTTAATTTTAAAGTTAGGAGCACAAAATAGGGAAACTCCTGAACCAACATCTTGAAAGGGCAGAACAAAAGTTCTTTATAAATCGGATTTCGAAGTCATTTGTAAAATGGATTGAAAACGATGTTGCGTTTATTTCACATTTTAGTTAATAGAAATGTGTAAAAATCATGACTTAAAAAAAAAATACAAATTTTGAAAAAAAGACCGGTTGACAGCATGGTTTGGGTTCCGTAAACTGTACCTAATTTTCCATCCGTTAAAATAGTTGGACTTGATAGGGGTTTTTATACTAACCTATGTTGGTACTCAGGTACTTTTATTGAGAAGGAATACCTGCATTTTGGAGAAGGCTTAGGTAACTAGACTATTTATATCCATCGAAATTCCTTATTAACGCTTAAAACAACAAATTTGTAAACAATATTACAAATTTTATGGACCCACTGTCAAAAAAATAATAATAATGAGCTATCCAACGATAACCATAAGATTTTCAGCAAAAAAACACCCCTAATTTAATACATATGTCCTGAAACTCCTGAAAGTATATCTGCACCGAGTTTAAGACGATAACACGGTCGCTATAAGTAAGACGTGTCGACATCATTATTATAATAAAAAAAAGTTCAGTCTCAAAATTTAAAAAAAAATTGCGATTCGGGCACAAAAACGTGGGACGGGGGAAACATAATTTTTATTTTGTACTTGTAATATAATAACTAATAGCTACCGTAAAACGGGGTGAGTAGGTTTCGCGTGGAGAGTTGGGTTATGAATGGGGAGAGAAGGTTTGAGAAGGGATTTTAAGGCTACTGCTACAAAAATAATGTATTCCAATTTAAAATGGGGCTATGGTAACACGGATAATAAAAAAAAATCGATCGAACAATCTTCCAAAATCACCTTTGTATGAAAAACCCTCTCACCCCAAATACGAGGCACTACGGGGTGAGGTGGATTTTCCTCTTTATCGTCAAAGTTATGAAATGGAACTACCCAAAATAAAATACAAACTAAATTACAAACGTCCGAACCACTTATTATATACCTACACCATTCAGTTTTCACATGTAAAAATAAAATTTTATCGAGGTTTGAAAGTCAAATTTCACCCAACTCACCTCATTTTACGGTACTCGCTCGCATGGCAAGTTACATACTTTCTTCCGGAATGGAAATTGTTTTAAAATTAGTTAGGTTGGAAGCCTGTTACTAATCTTACTATATTAGATACAAGCCGCGCTGACAGACGAACAGTGGAGTTAATAGCAACCTTCGGGAATGCTAGCGACCCGCCCCGGGTGACACAAAACCTCGACAAATTACACACCTAAACCTTCCTCAAGAATCACTCTATTGACAGGTGGAAATTGCATGAAAATCGGTTCATTAGTTTTCGAGTTTACTTTCGATACACACAAACGGACAGACGCAGCGGCGGACTTTTATAAGGTGTACATAGTGATACAAACATGCATGGTCCAAACCAGAAACTGTAATAACGACAAGTAGCAATTAAAAGCATTGTATTATGTGTAGAGTTAAAGGTGACTCAGCTCAGGTAAAAAGCACATCAAATTGTATGAAAGCATCTCATAACAATCAGTCATATTCATATAATATGTATTCTCATTTCTTTTATTGCTTTTATTTCTTTTCCTTTTGTAAGAATTTGATATGTTTTCTGAAAGAGCTACGTATTTGTATAAAGTTATGTACTCACTGAGTATAATTGCATGAATTCTATAGTAATTTAAATTGTATTTTTCTTAAGTACTCGTAATGCATGTTAATCATAAGATGTAATAATGTTTTGAAAAGATGTGTCCCGCCGAGTTTGTTGCCGGTCCCATATTGGGATACCCTCCTCCAATTGAGGGGGGATTTAAATCTTCTCGGGGCAGAGGTGTACGGTTGGAGCCGGTAAAGGTTTATTTGACGTTCATAAGCGCATTGTAATATGCCTACTTGAATAAACTATTTTTTATCTTTATCTTTATCTTACTAAAACGGGTCACTCACGTATTTTTAAGTGGAAGATTGCTCGACATGTTTAGCTCCACAACGAGTAGTTTCAACGGGAGCACGCGTTGGCGGACCAACGCAGACACAACAACACCGAGGAGATTTAAGTTAGTTGTATTATTTAAAAAATAATGATAAATTAATACTCAAGAAATTTATTTTTATTTTTATAGGTTTACGTATAGGTACACCTAAATCGTAACAATTCAAACTTCCTACATTCCCCATAAAAATCACCTTACAAAAAACACGGTAAATGAAATATATAGGTACCTACCTATACCTAATTAAATGGATGTTCCATAATAAAACTAAAAAAGATACCAACCTGAATTATCACAGCACACAGATCACTCACAACGACACTCGCATGTCGTCCCCACGACACCCGGGCCTGCACTGCCATCTACCCCGCACTAGCCCAAGCTCCACCCTAAGCCCCGCCCACCACCCCTGACCCCACCAATCAGAGGCCTCCTAAAACTTTATTTACCCCAAACCGCCGCCCGCCGGCACCCGCCCGCGCTATCGATTGGGCGCCGCTACTTATTTAAGGCGGGCGGGAGAATTAATTTTGTGATTGAAATTACTATGGAGGCATCAATGTCGGCGCGCGGGTAAACAACGTCGGGATGCTTTTAATTGTTAGTAATGTTCTATGTAGGTCAATTTGTGCGTGCAATAATATGTATACCTATACAGACACATAGGTCAGTTTAGGCTTTACCTTGACACTAAAGCTTTTAGCATTTTACCTAAATTAGGTAAAAAAAATATAAAGTTTTTCACTTGATACAATCTTCTCTCGACAGTGAGATAATTTAACTCTTCACCTTTATCGCTATAGTTTATATACTGTTTGATTAAGGTACGATTTTTACTAAATATTTGTTTATTCATTTCAATTCTTAGCTCAGGTTTTTTTACAATATGCATATAAAAATAAAATTACTAAATAATATTATTAAATATTTTTCAATTGGTAACACTAATAATATTATTTATTGAAGGTAGTTTGGTATTACGTTTAAAAAAAAATCGGACTCGCGCACGAAGAGTTCCGTACCATTACGCAAAGAACGGTAAAAAAATCAGGTTTGTTGTATGGGACCCCCCCCCCCCCACTAAATTATTTATTTTATTCTATTTTTAGTATTTTTTTGTTATAGCAGCAACAGAAATACATTATCTATGAAAATTTTAACTGCCTAGCTATCACGGTTCACGAGAAAGAGCCTGGTAATAGACAGATAGATGGATAGACGGACAGACATACAGACGGACAGTAGAGTCTTAGTAATAGGGTTCCGTTTTTACCCTTTGGGTACGGAACCTTAAAAAACCAGCAGGAGGTAGAGTACGCGGGCTGTATAGAAATAGTGTGACTTAATTAAAATAAGACCACCCTATTACCGTAAAATGGGGTGAGTTGGGTGAAATTTAACTTACAAACCTCGATAAAATTTTATTTTTACATGTGAAAACTGAATGGTGTATATAATAAGTGGTCCGGACGTTTGTATTTTAGTTTGTATTTTTTTTGGGTAGTTCCATTTCATAACTTTGACGATAAAGAGGAAAACCCACCTCACCCCGTAGTGCCTCGTATTTGGGGTGAGAGGGTTTTTCATACAAAGGTGATTTTAGAAGATTTTTGGATCGTTTTTTTTATTATGCGTATTACTATAGCCCCATTTTAAATTGGAATACATTATTTTTGTAGCAGTAGCCTTAAAATCCCTTCTCACCCCCCTCTCAAACCTTCTCTCCCCATTCATAACCCAAGTCTCCCCGCGAAACCTACTCACCCCGTTTTACGGTACGTAGAAAATTTGACAAGACATCTTTTCATGAAAGAACAGATAAGATACGATTAAGCCGATGACAAAATACGATTGCGAGGATCAAGTAAACGGCGAAGAGTAATGTGGAAAGCTAAATTGACCCTTGTGTGGAAATCACAGGACTGTAGAGTTGTGGTAGCATCAGCGATAGGCAGTGGCGTATCTAGGCGTGGGCGAAGTGGGCCATCGCCCACGGCCTCGTGTCCCAAGGGCGGCCTCGCGCGAGGCCCCTTCGGTCACAGTGAAAAAAAGTTCAATTTTATTAAATTTTTACTATTTTATGTCGCACAAGCGTCAGCCGCCATAAGGTACATTTCCCGTGGAACGTCACACATAAGTTCCCTTGACATATAACCCTTAAACGCCTAAAATGTCCCCGAATGAACGCCTAAAATGTTCGTTAATCCCTATAAGTATATAGCACCGACTGTCCTCGTATTACCTTCACTCGAGCCATTCATTACATTTCCTCGAGGATAAGTATTGTGATGATTAAGATTGAGCCATTGCCTGAAAGAGGCTTAACTACAGAGAGTACCTACAGAGCGACCAAATGGATGTAGTTTCGGCATAGATAGGAACTGGGCCGTTAACATTTTATTGTGTGATTTAATTCGTTCCTATCTTTCCTGTAGACATCACAAAGTTAAGAGAATGGAAAGCAAAATGTTTTCTACTTACTTGATACTCAACCTAAGAAAAACGTGATGTGTACCCTAGTTAAGTTTTCATGGAAAGTCCACAGAAGTGACCTTTTTCTGAAATGTGTTTGAGTCTCAACTAACTTACAATTAAAATACATACCTTTCTACCCTTTCATCGTCCTTTTGGCGATAGTGGTACAGTTTTAGTTACCTACCTATACTATTATATACTTTTAGTGACTTTTACGCACCCACCTCCCGTTTTCCACCCTAGGCGATCTTGTGTCCATCTTCGCAGACATAAATGCTCCATCTAGTGCTGCAGTGCTGTGCCTTCTAACGTCCTTACATGTCTCCCTGTTTTTTTTATTAATTAAATATACTTTAATATAAAATCGAGAACCTTGGGCGGGGCAAGCCCATGCAGAGATGGCGGGACGACTTTGACGCCTTCCTTAACAACTGGCCGGAGGAAGCGCAAAATCGGGAATCATGGAGAACCAGAGAGGAGAGGCCTTTGCCCAGCAGTGGGACACATAAATATGCTAAAAAAATACGTAAGTAGCGAAATCTATAGGCTAAACTTTATGTCCCTAAACTTAACATCTTTTTTGCGAACATTGTTTTATAACAAACTCCCAATAAACCAGCTCAATAACACTAAAAACCGATAACATCCGCCGATGATTTATGTCCTTGACGCGGATAAAATCAGTGTCATAACAGAGCTGGAAATAATCAGTGTGATAATAAAGGCCATCTGCTGAGAGCTTAACCCCCAATTATGGAATTAAGCCGAAAGGGTTGGGGCGCCGGGAGGGGCGACATCGATAAAGCTTTTACTTGACTCTGCAAGTAGGGTCTACTATACTTTTTATCAAGTCCCTGGCCCAATATTACAGGGTTATAAATATGTTTCACTTTTATCGAACTGGAACTATTTTTTCCGAGGAAAAGAATCACGAACGAATAAAGACTCTTAGATAAGCTATGCCATACAGCTATACACCTCGTATTCGCTTCGTGCTAGTGAGTGGTGTGGGACACTTATTTGATAGTTCGCACCTGCCAAATAAGTAGTAAGTATGAAGATGTCGTCCCACGAAAGTTTATATTTTCATCACGAGACTTCGCTCGTATTTTTTTCTCCACCACCAACATCGCACATAACCAATGTAGGTAACTAGACATGTATTGTAACTCTCAAAACAAACTGTTTATATGTATTTACCTGTCAATCCTGTTAATCTGTTAGTGTTTCCGTTAGTCTATTATTTGTGCCCGTTGCTTTTTTCAAAATTTCTGAACTTATAGGTAAAGAAGGACCCATATGAGTACACGTATTCTTCACCTCTCCGGTTCCCGCCCCGACTTGTTTTCGGGCTAGCCTCTGAGCTACGCTTATTACACTTTTTATCGAGTATCGAAAACTTCATAGCATCGATATCACTTACCGAATTGATGGACAGTGCCTCCCTAGCTATAATAACAACGGCTCAATGCGGCAATAATGAAGTGCCGTCACACCGCCATTGTTGCAGTGTGCGCGGCCGCGCGGCCCTTACTGCGCCATGCCGTGTGCGCATACACTAGGGTTGGCAGACAATTTTCAGCTGGTGTGATAATGGTGGTGGTGTGATATAGAGTTTGTGTGGAAAGAGAAGAGTCGTGGAATATATGGGGCCCAATACGTTCCATGACTCTTCTCTTTCCAAACAGACTCTACTTTAGAGATGTCCCGAATAGTGAATTTGGCCGAATACCGAATATTCGGCCCCCTCTCTCGGCCGAATACCGAATATTCGGCGACCGAATATTCGGCATGACATGCGAACAAGTTGAGTCACAAATATTACGAAAACTGTTCGCCAAAAAAGCACAACGTTTGCTAAGATATATTTTTATGTTGAACAGAATTAATGAACGTAGTTAGAGTCAATCAAATCAGACACATGATAAAAAATAAAATATTTTTGAATCAACAAATGCTCAAAAAATTGCATTCTTATTTAACCACTTTCTAAGAGTACATTTTAGATATTAAAGTTTCATTTTAGGTAGGTGTAACAGATATTCGGTCGAATAGTAGGCAACATTCGGCCGAATACCGAATATTCGGCAAAGTGGCCGAATTGGCCGAATACCGAATAGTTGCCGAATATTTGTGGCATCTCTACTCTACTTATTTATTTTTGCCTGTGATAAAAATCTTCCTGTCTACAACTCTGTAACAAAATAGGTAACATCCAGTCCAATAACGACATTTGGCATTAAGTCCGCCAAACACAAATGTATATTGTTGTATATGTATATTTTGTACAATTGTCAAATAAATAAACGTCCATTCATTTATCTACAATTGAATTGTCACGACAAAGTACCTACTCGTATATGAAAACTGTACTGAAAATCGGACGCAACTAAAACTATTTTCAGCGACGGGCCGTAAAACAATTATTGCCAATTTTCTGAAAAGTGACAACCCTGCCCCATGCTAAGCTATAAATCGGTGGCGCACTCCCTTACCTGCCAGCAGTTGTCGGATTAACCGATCCAACGATAAGGGAAGTTTGCACTAAAAGGGCGTATCTCCCCTATTTTATTTACAACATGAAAACTATTACGACCTTTTGGAAGTAGACTTGTCGAAAGCATAATATAGAGCTTACAACTAGTTATTTCAATTTACGCAATTAACCAATGAAAGTGATAGTCGAGTGGCACAGTAGGCGGCTCCGAACGGGTGATGGGTTTGAGTCCTGATTAATTATCAATCAACTTAAAAAAGATGTTTGGATAATTATGAGGAGATATATTGATAGATAGAATGCTATTTATATTGACACACCTCAGTAAAAAATACAGCCTAAAGAAAAACAATTGGTAAAAATATATTTTAGTTTTGTGTGGAATCTAATCTAACGCTAGAAGGTATAAAAATAGCCTCGCTTTCGTCATTGCAAATGTCATAATATCCTGGTCCGAATCTCAAGTGTACTAAAGTGAAAACCAACGAGAACTATCCAACTCTATTGCCACCCACATAAAAGGTATGTATAAATAAGCTTGAACCTTTCAATCCAATGATCAATTAAAAACAATCCAATGTGGATAACCAGATTACTTGCAGGTAACATTTCAAAAATAAAATCCCGAACATTATTATTACAGCACCCCTATTCCAACAAAGTAACAAAATTGCTCACAATTCGTACAAATATTACCTTCTCCTTTCAGAAAATTGCTCGCATACAAAGCCCATTACAATTGTAAAGCGATTACGTAATATAACATTGTATCCCGATTTACGTGTGTTTTGAGTCAAACAGTTGTAAACCTTACCTGCATGAGATTACATGCTGAAATTGAGTGGACAGTTACGAAAGGATTGTACGGTGGTAGGCGCTCGTGTGCTTTTAAAATTAAATGCTATTTGTTGGGTAGCGCACAAGTAAAGGCTGAAATGCACTGTGCTTTGTGGTGTAACATCTACTGCGCGGTTGGTCGATCGTGGCTCGTGGCGATGGTGACGATGGGTCGTCGTGGATATAATAATGATTAGGTACCTATCTTAAAACACAAACAAGTATCAAGACCAGGTGTCCTGAGGTGATGTAGATACTATCGATTACCGTCCTGGGCATCCCTTTTTAACAAATATTTAATAGAACGCGACATTAAACATTAAAACACCAAAATTATAAAGATAAATAAATACCACAACCTGAAGCAATTCTTTATTCTTACAATAACCTAGCAGGTGTACCCCTTTAACCCTCCGACTGCAATAGAATAAAATGTCGTTAAACAAAGCGGCCATCCCCCGGTTATGGCCGCTACAGGATTGCAGAAGCTTAAAATTTGCGGGAACAACGCTTCAGCGACTGCGGCAGGGTTGACTGTACCTAGTAAAGTTTAATTGATATGAAATATTACAATAGGTAGTTTAGTTTACCACCCGTGTCTTTAAGCGGTTGTTTCTGATAATTGCTGTAGCTACTGCGATAATATCTCTCGATATGAAATTAGATAAGATAAGTAAAGTATGTTTCGTTTGACGCGCTTGGCAATAACTTATTGACATTTCTTTTTACGTTTTTTTTTGGTTTTGTTACCAACGATTACGCGGAACCCCATTTCTAAGTCTGTGATGTCGTTGGGCTGCATTTCAAGGACCGTAAAGGTGGATGTAATTTCCAGTGTTTCTATTTGTTGCTAGGTATAACAACATAGAAATCAATAAAATGGAAGGATAGGAAGCAGGATGTATCAGTAGGTACACAGGTGCTTCTTTCCCGCACTAAGTAGAACGGGATTAAGCATTTTCCGTGCCTATTATGTCGAAAAATTAAAAGGTATGTACTGTAAAACGTTGTACGAGGAAAGGTGTAAAGATAAAAGGATATTCATAAGTTGAGTCGTAATTTTATACACTTAGGTCGTCATATTTCCATATAAATTTTAAATCATACATGACTTTGCCATCTTTGTTACACTTTGTCACTGCTCAGCATTGCTTGGTCCGACTCTAATTGGGTTTAATCTATCGTACCTAACAGTTGCATGTTGCTATTGAAGCACAATTAAATTAACCGACCCGTGCCGTGCTCCCCGCCGGCAGCCCTGTCCTAACAACCCGCCATTACAATTCAATTTGAGGCCGTCCGTAATCCGCAGATAAACTGAACAATTATATTAAAAGCAAACATGAAAATTTGCCAAATCCCGCAATCGGTATTAAACGAAACCGCGCCGTCAGCTAACGACGTAATATGGCGCGGTATTGAAAAACAGGTATTGTGTGTGGTATGTTGGTTGTGTTATGAGGATTGGGGATGATTATCGGTAATTGATTTAGAACTTTCATTATGACGCACTTTGAAATTAAAATTCCATTATAGCATGCTGAATAATCTTTTTGGTCTTTCAAAAATTGTTGGTATTTAAAATACAGAAAGACTGCTAATAGAGATGAGTTCGGGACTGGACTGTGATGGGCGTAATTAATAGTTCGTAAGAACTACTTATTATAATAATAATCTGTGGTAATAGCTTACATCCGTATATTACAAAGTATAGTATTTTTAGCTGTTTTCTTCTCACCTTCGTGTAACAAACTGAGTAAGTACCTACTACTTATACACTTTACACGCGTTTGTAAACAGCCATGGGTCTTTACTTCATGTGAATGCGAATTTAATAAACCTGTCATGAGCTTTAACGCTCAATTGAGTACCAGCCTGATGGAATTTTTAGCTTGATAGAGGCAGGTACATAATACCTATTTACTTATCGACCTTATAGGAACACCTGGGAAAAGTGAATTTAAATACACACGCAGTAACACACACACACAACGAATACCGAGTTCCTGAAAGGAAAGGACGTGCCGGCCGGTGGCTTTTCCCATGTAATCATATGTATTAGGTAGGACTGTATCAATCATTAGAACTAGGTAATCTAGGTATATAAGTAGATAGTATCATGCGATGCCTTGATGAATTTCCTTTGCAGTAGATTGTGGAGTCTCTCTGGAGAGCAGAGTGCACACGGTTCGTAGCAAACTTGAGCGGCCTGAGATTAATTTTATTAGTGCTCCGAATCGATCAAAATCAGATTCCCGTTGAGCACACAATTGTAATGACTTGCCAAGAGCGTCGGAACAATCGCATCGCGCCTAGTGGTGCTACGCGTTCCAGTCTATCAATTGTCGATACATCGTTAGATTTATTCGTTTAATTTTAAAATCCTTATCCTATTGCCAATGTTCATATGTGACGGAATTACTTAAAAGTATAATATGCTGTTGCTTAGGGCACCACGTCTAAAAACGATCAGAATCTCAAAAATGGATATAGTATCTGATGGATGGCCCCGGCTAGAGCGGGACTATGGTCTAGAAATACATTAGCAATAAAATGTTTTTTAATCCGTATGCCGCGTTTTGGGTTACGAAATGCCGAGTTTTTGTATTTCGTCTTGCTTGCATCGAATCATTGATACCCTACAGAAAGAAGTAGGTATAAAGAATAAGAGGTTGGTATATGGGTCGACAGACCTGAAATAAAGATTTTCAATTTCAATAAACGTGTGTAGGTTAATCCATCCAACAGATTAGAACACAAGCTTCTCTATCTGTATATAGGCGTCGTTCCCTTCGTCAAGTCTGGCCAAGTATGGCGGAGTGTGGTCTGGCCTGTCGAGCACATTAGACGCGCCTACGCCTTGCCTACGACTGTCTCTTGGTCTCTTCTTGATTACCTCTCTGAGTGGCTGACAGTTTTCACCGGATAGGTCCCTATGCGGCTTAAATGTCCAAAGAGTTCAAATACCCTCTGAAGTAAGTTTTCAGTCTTATTTCTTTGAGATGTTTGCTAGCGACGCTATGCTAAGATGCTCCATCTTCGTCTAAGTTTGAAAATTTAGGCTTGCTTGATTTACAGTGACCATGTCTCAACCCGGACCGGAATATGAAGTAATAAAATACTTATCCTAAGATTTAAGTATTTGTTATTATACATGAGATGCACCTACAGTCAGTACTACAGTAGTACAGACATCTTGTGATCCATTATAAATATTATCAATTATCTTGTTCATCGAGTCCCGCCCCTCTCTAGCAGAGGAGCAGTAAGCGGGTTACGGTAAGCCCGCTTCGCCCCGCCGACCCCCATTACGCAAAACAATCTCGTATAATCACAGCGCATTTTACGAACACTTATTTTGTAAGTATGAGACATCTTTAGGTACTTACTAATATGTTTTGCAGTGACCGTTTAAGTTTCTGATTAATATTGCGACCTCCAGCATATTTATTCGTAAGGGCAAGTGATCTACATGTTTTATTACTTGCATAGTTTTGCTATAGTGCCCAATATCTGGGAGACCGAGCTTTGCAGTGCTGGAAAAACATAAAAACTAAAAAATGCGCGTTGACCCAGAGATCAGACCTAGCTAGATAGATTTATCGCCCCCGAAAACCCCCATATAACAAATTTCATCGAAATCGAAATTAAACTTTCGTAAGACATATTTTAGAGACTTAAAATTCAAGTGAGTGAAACTGTTGTCGTCTAAACATTTCATCGAAATTGTAAGAGCCGTTTCCGAGATCCCCGAATATATATAAATAAATAAATAAATAAACAAGAATTGCTCGTTTAAAAGTATAATATTATAGATAGATATGCAGGTTAGATAAGGGCAACCTTCTTTTTCACCAATTTTTCTGGGACGCCTGAAAATTATATTGTGAATTAGACAGTGCGAAAACGCGCAAATGAAACTCTCAATCATATTCAAGCTCCGAGTATTCAAGAAACAACACCACCGTAAACCAGGGCTCGTATTAAATCGCCAAGACATGGGTGGATAAAATGAAACGCTCATAAAAATGTATGAGCAAGAGAATGGGCAGATAACAAGAGGGCTGCCTAGTTATTCCGCCTCGGCGGTAATTGTGACAAATGAACGCGCTGTTATACTTACAAATGGACGGTGTTCGGGGTTGACTGGACTCGCTGTTGTTACCTATGTTAGGGTGGTATTCCACCTGTCCAATTACTTTGTCCAGTGTTAGTCGTCTCACTTTCTCATTAAAGCAAAACGTGAGATACAATACACATTCGACAAAGATATGGATAGGTGGGAGGTAGGATCCCTTAGGTGTCAAAGGTTTTATATAAATAGAGCGTTTTCGGTATCCGCGTCGTACAGAGATTTAGGTAATCATTTATCTTTCTTTGCCAAAATAAAATGTTGCGGAACAATCAATTCACGAAGAAAAATAAACTGTTATAATTTGTTTTTCTTCGTGTTATAATTAGCTAAGAAATATCATCCATCTTCGATGTCAGGTGTCTATTTGAGTTATGGTAGCAATTTAGGCCATAAGGTCTACTATGAACTACTTCTGTGTATTTATGTGTGGATACGAGGACTACGAGGTTAAGTTTGTCTATTCACAAATATATACGTACGTGGCGCCATCTAGTGAATACCATTAGCAAATATACTTACCGTCGACGTCGACTAGACGTCGTTCGAAGGGTGGGAGCTAGGGCTATGATAAGAGAGTACAATCAAATTAAACTAGATGGCGTTAAAACACACATCCTAAGTAATTTAATTCTGTTGGAGCAAGAGTATCTCTGTGAAGTCTGTCCAACCCTTTGGTACAACCTATCAAAATGTCTTTGGTTGGACTCAAGATGCTGCATACGCGTAGCCGCCGAACGGGACAAAACATACGAAATGAGAGTTGCATAATATACGGCGTTATGTAACACCAAAAACCAAGTAACAATAAGTATATACGATGTCATAAGTAACACTTTTGTCAGTCTGATTCAGTTTATGCTGATTGCTGTAGTCTCCTGCAATAATATACCGGGTGTGGCCTATAATATGAGCAAAAAATTTAACTGTAGGCTGTACTCCTCATACCGACCAACATTTGTTCAGCGACTTTTAAAAATAACTTGTGGTTTGATTTTTAATACACTTTAAAGTTTATTCTAAGACGCAATGTATTACGCAATATTTTATTTAGGGAGATCAATTGACAATGCAAAAAAAAAAATGTATTGCGAATTTTGTTATGTTTTAGGCGTGACAAGCAACGTCAATCACAATGATATGGCGTGGCGATGGCGTCCATTGAAGATAATATTTATTTTGTATGAAAAATAGGGAGTCTAAATACGTCATAATTTTTAGAAGTTGTTGAACAAAAGTATCACCGTTTGAAGAGTACAATCTATGTTTTAATTGTTTGCTCGTGTTACAGGCCACACTCGGTATTGCACAGCGAAGCACGCAGAAATACATATATATAACACGCTCTACAGATATTTTACGCACTAAAATTCGTTGTGAATTAGGGTGGTACTCCACCTATCTAATTTATTTGTCCAATAATGTGTATTGCGTCGACATTTTGCTTTAATGAGAGAGTGAGACGCACTGACTAAATAAAATTGGACAAGTGGAATACCACTCGAACGAATTACACTTGAGTGTTGAGCGAATTAGCTGGCCAACGGAGCAAGTTTCAAGAAAAACAGCGATTATTTTAAAGCATTTTTATTAATATCATCAAAAAATAACTAGTACGTAATCACGCAATGTATACTAAGTTCAAAATATACTATGAGAAATACGCGCATTACGATTAACAGTGGACTGCGCTAACACGTAAGTAACTATCATATTCCATTTGTATCTACATTCAGTTCCAATGGCTGACCCATCTAAATATAATCATTACCAATTTCAACATTATTAATTTCTAATCGTCTACTTATACTAATTTGTTTTTACAATGCGTTTACAAATTTAATGATCCGTTGATTAACTATGTAAAAAAATGAGTATAGTTTATGAATGTAATTAAAATAGGAGGACTAGTCAACCAGACGCGCTACTCTTCCAACGTACTGCTTGTGAAAGAGACGGTACCAAATAACAAGAGAAAAGTAAGCCAACTTTGAAGTATTTCCTAATAAACAGTATTCGTCTAAAAACATTTTTGTAAGAGAGTGGCGTACTTTTCCCTGTTGGCGAACGGTAAGCACGGCGGTCATTTACAATGAGAACTTCAACTAAAAGCAATTATCACTTGGCCCGAGATCTATCTAAGGGCTTTCCATACACTCGTCAGACCAACCACGGTGTCTAAACTAGAAATCTATGGACAAAAACTAACAAGTTCCCATGTCAATTTCATAGTGAGACAAGTTTTTTTAAAGAAGCGATTGCTGACTTCTAGCTGATAATAATTGTTTAGGTAAATATTAGCAAAGAGAATTGATTGTTATAAAGAGGTGGTCTAAGAAAAAAACGTGCCCCTCATGACATCCATAACAGATGGCGCTGTACTGCGACATACGTTTTGCGGTCACTGAATTGTCAAACGTCAACTTCTGACAATCAGAGTTATCGCAAAATGTACGGAGCTGAACAGCGCCATCTCGTTTACCTGTCAAATTCGAAGCATGAATTGTCTTAGATTATACGCATCTTACTCAATCAATCTATCTTTGAAATTACTCACTGAGTTTGATTTGATTTGACGAGTGTCTATTTTAAAGCTAATAATGTATTATTGTGTCAAATGATGTTCAGTGATATTACTAACTGACTCCGAGATATCTCTTTAATCGTCATTGAGAGAGTGTAGTCCTAAAGCATTTATGGTTCTTGGCAGTGGGCTGAGAAAAAAGTCATTACATTTTACAAACAATCAGCTGTGAAGTTCTAATCTAAAGCAAAAGCTAACAATTGACAATCAATATTTATAAGTAGCGAACAATTTCCATTCAGCCTCACATGCAATGCAAATCACTGATATTTGTATGAACCCCAGTATTGCCCAACTATCGTACCTTTTGCCTGAAAAAATATTTTTAACCGCCAACATCTAATACGATTACAGCCAGCAGCAGAAGTTGCTATTTAAGAGGCCGATGTGTCATAATTACCTTGACACGCTGTCCTGCCCGATTCTAACTTTAAGATACGTCAGTTAATAGATCTAGAAACGATATGGATTAGATGTGTCAGTGTCAAAAGTGACATTTTTTATTTGAAGATACGTCACATTTGACACTGACGTATCTGATCCATATCGTTTCTAGATCTATTGACGTATATTAAAGTTCGAATCGGGCATTTATTCTTTTCACAATAAAGTCGCGTCAAGATCAATTTGAACACCTCGCCCTCTTAGCACTTCTGCTGCTGACTGTATGAGTGTCGAAGTGACCATGCAAATGACACCTTCGTACATTACGCCAGAGTGTAAAACTGTACGGCAATTGAAATGTAAATTCGTAAAAAGTAATGAAGCGTCCTCGCTCGGTGGTTGTGGCCTGCCACGACACCACTAGTTTAAATGCGTATCTCTCTAACATAGCTCTTATTTAAGTCCCCATTTGGAATTAAATTTACACAGAAATATACGTTTACAAGCGCTCGTTATTATAATTAGTTTATCTAAATATGGACAAATATGGACCATGGATATTTATGACAATTATCATTGTAAAATATAAAAGCACACAAATAACGTACAGTCAGGTGCAAAAGTATTTTCTCACAAGACTCTATTACCAGCGCAATAGAGTTGTTGTCAGATGTTAGTAGCGTAGATATTTTTGCAACTAACTGTTCCGCTGGCTTCCTGGTGGCAAGCACTTGATGCGATACATTGAAACGTTGTCTATCCATTTTACATTAATCATAATAATTGTCCATTCAAAATTGTTTCAAATATATCCCAAAATATAATAGATATATTCAAATAAACACGGTTTTCTACGTTGGCAAGACAAGATAATATTGCATTTTTTTCACACGTAAGTAGCCTCGATTGTGGTGCATTTTGAGCAACCCAGAATTAAATTGAGCTTTATAATTTTTTTACACATAACATTCAACAAATACAAAAATCAAAATACACATATTCTGTTACTGTTAATCGTTTCTTTAGAAAACTTGAACTTTTCAGCACAACTCAATGATAATGTGAGTTCAAAAGAAATATTTCCATGGTTCTTTTAAACAATTTTTGCATCTCTGCCACGCTAATATTAATTAATATCTGTACTTACAATATTATATTTTAGCTATATATCGACCCATGGCGACAGTTATTATTTACGATGAAAATATTACAATATCAATCACATCAATTTTATATTATATGTTATGTAATTTCATATAATTCCCCTAGTATTGCATTGAACCAATAATGTATTAACATAAATAAAATATGAATTAAAAAATGTGAACCTTGTACCCGCATTGTGAAGATATAAATCATAAATATTGATCTGATAATTTTCAAATCGATATATTAAATACAGTGATAAATCGGTGCAAATGACTCCGCTATGGAAGTGGATCGAGTAGCCTCAGAGACATAACATGTACAGTGTATACTTTTATAGACACCGGCACACTACAAATTCTACGCATAACTACAAATAAAATCACAATATAAATGTCGTGTAAAAAACAATTCAATAATACACCTCTGTACGACCGTGCATACATTAGAAACTCAAATTATGCTATCGAAATTACTAAAAATCTTCAAACATAAATGAAAATCTGTTAGGTACCAATTTCATCGGAAGTTTGTGATGCATCGATATTCAATACCATCAAGGTCAAATTGAGTTCTTAACCGGCCACGAGATCATATCAGAGGAGTTTAACACATCGAATTATCGTCACTAGACAAAGGCCTAACATACGCTTCCCGTCAATACAGCTTAAAGACTGCTATATGTACAGAATTCGAGCCGCGCTAAAGTAGCCGATACTCACCGCTTTGGTTAGCTCAATGGTTGATAATGGTAGAATGTAAGCACTGCGGCACGACGTGTCTGTAGGGGAGTTTGTAGTTTTTAACGGTGCGCGCGGCGAGGCATTTGAGCGTGGTGTACTTGAGGGGGTTGACAATGGCGGCGAGGGACTGGTTGGAGGCCTTGAGGATCTCGGCGGGGGTCTCGCCCTCGTAGTTCACTGTGTCGATGTGTGCGCCGTGCTCGAGGAGCGAGCGGACCACGTCGGGCGGACACGGGTTGAGCTGTGGAATACATAACAATTGTTATAAGGAGAATTCAGCTGTAGCGAGCAGCACAGGAGTCCTTTTTGTTTTAGTTTGCAGTCATTTTCGATTTAGGTCACGAAATGGTAAATCCTAGGGTATGGGTTTAGCTCTGGGGTACGTTACGTTATAAAACGTGGCGGTTTAATTGAGTTTTAGAACGAATGATGGGTTTGGGTGGGGACAAACTTCAAATAAAATAGTTTTAAGGTTTCATATCATAATGATACAATTATATTAAGGAGCCTTTGCCATCAAATAAATATTTTCTTAATCTAAGGCTTCAGGGGCGCGCATCTAATGAAGCGTTTGGCTGCGCGTGCAAATTTAACCTCCAAGATATCGTGACTACTTAAAAAAAATCTCGTATCTCACACTGATACTCAATATTGAAAGGCAGGAACTCTTTATGCATTACATACATATACACCATTTTCTTTCGATTGAGAGATACGAGTTTTTTTTTTTTCAAAGTAGGGCCGATATTTAACGTCTCGCTCCAGCGTAGCGTCCACTCAGTTTGCATTGTACATTTACGCCTCGAACACGAGCGGGTACGCGGTGATTGCAAACACCCGGTAGGTTTGGCATCATGCGGCGGTGTCACCTTGCAGACGAGGTGGAGCGGCGTGTCGCCGCGAGCGTCGCGGGCCTGCGGCGCGGCGCCGAGGCGCAGCATGAGCGGCAGCAGCGCGCCCGCGCACGGCGCCGCGTCGCCGGGCGCCGGCAGCCACGCGCCGCGCGCGCGCGCCGCCTCCGCCGAGCACGCCACGTGCAGCGCCGACCGCCCGGCACGCACCTGCAACACGTGTCAGATAAGAGACCGGACTAGACGGCGGACGCAGTTACACTTCGCGCAGGGAGCTAAATTACGTAAAAAGATGACCGCCTCCTGCCGAGCCCCCGACAGCATTCATCTTCATCAAATTTCGTGCTGTACCTTCTGCGCCACGATTTTTTAACGACAGTCGACCGCCTCTTGACAAAATAAAAGATTCCGGAGACTTATTTATGTATGCTAGTTAGACATTAATAATTCTCATTATACATATGCCTATCAGCAGTGTTCGGCAAACTTGGTGCCACGCCGCGGGATTCCTACTATAAATCTTAACATGGACATGACTCAAACGCCGCGATCTTGGTCGAAAAAGTAGTTTGAGTATTAGAATATTAAGTGTTATTTATTTATAAATAGACGTTTAAACACTGAATAAACGCATAAATTGCATCATTATTATTTAAAAACATTGATACAGTTTAACCGAGCATTATTTTACCGACCGGTCTGGCCTAGTGGGTAGCGACCCTGCCTATGAAGCCGATGGTCCCGGGTTCGAATCCTGGTAAGGGCATTTATTTGTATGATGATACAGATATATGTTCATGAGTCATTGTTAGTTGTTTTCTATGTATTTAAGTATTTATATATTACATATATCGTTGTCTGAGTACCCACAACACAAGCCTTCTTGAGCTTACCGTGGGGCTTAGTCAATTTGTGTAAAAATTTCCTATAATATTTATTTATTTATATCAATTTCCCGTGTAAATTATAAGTCATACTTCTTATTTTTTGCACCCGTGTTAAATATAGTATTGTTTAAAATATACTTAAAGCCTGACAACAGTTTATTTAACCCTGAGATATTAACCCTGAGATAGTGTCGCTGCAAACAGCTTACGTATGGCAATAATGAGCGTACGTCATGTATAGTCGGGGCATTGGCTTCATGTTGATACTCGTATAATGTCAGAAACATTGCTTACAGAGAATTCGGTTCTTTCAATTTACCTATTCGTCAAAATCTGATTCTAAATATTCAATATTTATATACTCTTCGTTTTCTGACTCTGTCGAAGTCTGATTTTCATCAGATGTTGTGTCGCTTTCAGGATCACCAACCCCGATTATAAAACGTTCAGTCTCCAATTCGATTATATGATCTTTATTCTTTAATTTTTTTAACATGGTTACAGCAATTGCTCCAATTTTCTTGAGTTACTTCCTATACGATACGATAACCAGTTCAATACAACCGCACTATAAAACGTCAATACCGGTCATGTCAACAACCAACTTTAAAATATTGTTTATTGGAATGCTATGTAATCCTTCGTCTTTTTTAAGCTGTAATTATTTGATTGCATTCACTACAATTTTTTTCGCATCTTTGGAATATTTTTTTGGCATTTTTGTAATAAAACCGTTTATATTTGAATATATTCGTAGATATTTTATATTTGTTTACATCGGTGACATTCGATGACATCCAACGTTCGTTGTCAAAGAGTACTTGTTGCCAGTAAAAGAAATTAGTACCATTGACAATCCGCAAAATGGCGAGGGTCAAATAAACTGTTGTCAGGCTTTATCTAAAGTAATAAACAACCATTTACTGGACTACTGGCTTGTCGAAGGTCACAGTTGGATTTTCTGTTGTTTGCATCTAAAGTAAACTAGGACGAAAGAGAAACTGTGTCCCTTTATTAGTTAATTTTATTCTATCCTTTTCTAGTTTAATCATAAGGGATCGGTTGAGAACCCAATTCAAAATATTTTGTTTTTTATTCCTTTTAGACCATTAAGTTCGCATGTTGTGATTTAAAGTTTATTTGCTTAGTGTTTACCTAGGTATTATAAAACCTTCACCCCTGTTCATTATTATATTTTTCTACTCCCGTACTTTTATTTGTCATTTAAAGGGTTGTGCACATACCTTTAAACCCCTATCTTATAGTTGTCAAGACAAGTCTTTAGTCTATTCCCAAAAAAAGTATTTGTGCATGCACGCAGTATCTTTTTAGCACTTTTACGATACTTCGTGTAATCACCACTTTGTATGAAATACATTGTTGCCAATCTAATTTTAATTGTCATCTTTGACAGATATGAGTGAACCATAGACATGTTTTTTTTTATTTCATTCATTCTTTTCCCGCCCGTACCCTTCATTCTTTGCTATTTCTTGAATGAAAAATATTTTAAATTTATAATTTTATTTCAAAGTAAGTGATTTGTCGCATAAAAAGTATTGTATGCAACGTTGTTTAACTGAGTCAAAAAATACTCGTGGCGTCTTCATTAACAATTTTCGGCTTCGCCTCAAATTGTTACTCACGCCACTCGCCTTTTTTGACCTCTCTTAAATAACGGTTGCATAAAATACTATTATTATACTGTAATATAATTTTATTTCATTAACTTATTAAAATTAGAAACATTACAGAAGGAACAACACGAATCCCGGAATTCCCACAGCATATCCGTATTAGCATAATTGTTGAGGTCATTAAACCCGTGCGGCACCAAGTTTGCCGAACACTGCCTATCAGTCAGTCGAGCTACGGTGGATCACAGATTTACAATTTAGCTACTCTGCTCTTCTCTACTTTTTCTTGAAGTTCTTAAAATAACAACTGTCAATTTTTTTGCAAATACATACTGAGACCTGTGAGACTGACCCAAGGCCTATTGACTTCCTTGGAATGACGTGACCCTTCATAATTGTACATGTGTACTCCGTTTCTAGAGCTGTATTGCCAGTAATTACCATAAAAATATTCTACTACAGCAACATTGCTAGACCTGGCTTAGTCTATACGATTTCTAGGAACAAATCCAATTATTATATCAAATATATTTTGATTTGTATTTTATGAAGTAGTCAAAGTCATATGTAAATTATTATTTATTTTTTGAAATATATAAATTATTATCTATTTCAGTTTGTCTTTGGCTATGTTCATAAAATCTATGAAGGGTAGACGTGCCTCTACCCTCCTTGATAATATTAAAAAAAAACTTTGTCAATAGGCCTCTTTGATAGGCCTTGATTTGGGTCTGGCCGGTAAGAACATATAGTTCGTTTTTTTAGCATTAGAAATAAGGTAAACAATCTTGATGTGTCTTATAATTGAAAAACACATTTTAAAAATAAGTTACGGCAAATACGTAACAATTATGAATCTAATACGATCATTTATATTCTTCTACTTTCATAAGTAATAGTTTTTGATTTTTAAAAAGCGTTTTTCAACTAAAAGACGTGTCAAGATCGCTTACCTTCTTACAAGTTCTTTCTAATGCTAAAAAACGAACTATAGACAAGACAAAAGTCAATGCTGTCATTTAAGTCATTTAACGTAAAAATATCAGTTTTCATATAAAACGATTTATTCACTTGAAATATATTTATTTAACTATTAATTAATAAATAAAAACTATGTGCGACGTACATATGTACGAGCAACATAATATATCTAAATGCGTCTTCGCACAGACTTAGTTAAATTTAAACCGTTGCCTCACTTCCTTCCTTGCTGTATCCGGCAATCAATGGCGACTTCATCAATTATTCTTCTCCGGATTATGAAAAGCCCTAATGTGTGTGTGGAAACCGTTGTAGTAAACCAGAAACAGCGATAATTTCAAGGTAAGAAATATATTAATCTTTAAATAAAAATGAGCGTACTAATTACCAAATTCAAATATAATAATTTCATCTTACTATCCCCGTAAGTCCCGCGGACGCTATATCGCGTCCGAAATTATAATCTAAATTCATCATAGATGTAAAACCTCACATTGTTTACGAGTAAGCTGGTAAATTTAGACCTTAGGAATTAGCGACGTTAGTAATTAGGAAGTCACATCAAATTGTATGAAAGCATCTCATAACAATCAGTCAGATTCATATAATATGTATTCTCATTTATTTTATTGATTTTAATTTCTTTTCCTTTTGTAAGATTTGATATGTTTTCTGAAAGAGCTACGTATTTGTGATTTCATGTACATACGTAGGCTGTTCCATAAGTCTTGCAATGGAAGGAATCTAACAAGCTTTGACATGTATGACTCAGCGTATGGTTATCTGCCACTAATTACAAGATCTTACATGATGTGTTTGTTGAGCCTGCCAGCAGTGATAGTCGGTAAATAGATCGAAACAATTGTGAAAAGGGTAACCGCGAGTACAGAGTGATTTTCTATTATAATTTCAAACGTGGATTATTTTACCAAGAGTGCCACGAGGGAAATGTTCGGTGCCTTTGGTAAAGAGTGCCCTTCCCTTTCTACCGTATTCAGGTGGTACAAGGAATTTCAAAGAGGCAACTATAATTTAGACGACGACGAAAGACCGGGCCGACCCTTTACAAGCAGGACCCAAGAAAACATAGACGCTGTTAGAAAACTGATAACTATTAATAGGCGAATTACGTGCAGGCAGATTGAGGACATTCTCCACATTAGTGCATCAACACTTAATTCAATTTTACACGAAGACCTACAAGTTAAAAAGTTATGTTCTCTCTGGATCCCTCATCTGGGTAGTTGGCACCTCCACCATCATAACGCTCCTGCTCATCGTGCGATTAGAACTCGGGAGTTTTTGGAGCAATCGGGGCTTACTGTGCTGTACCATCCGTCTTATAACCCCGACCTTGCACCGTGCGATTTTGGTCTCTTCCTGCTGATCAAGAGCCAATTAAAAGGACGACGGTTTGCAACTGATGACGAGCTAGTGAGTGCATGGGATGAAGCCTGCGCCACTGTCACAAAGGAGCGGTGGAAGGTCATGTTTGATACATGGTTGGAACGCATGCATAAGTGTATTAACAGTGATGGTTTTTATTTTGAAAAAGCTTAATAAGAAGTTACACTTTTGCAAGACTTATGGAACAACCTACGTATATGTTTATTTTTTATATCAAATTCTATAAAGTTATGTACTCACTGAGTATAATTGCATGAATTCTATAGTAATTTAAATTGTATTTTTCTTAATTACTCGTAATGCATGTTAATTATAAGATGTAATAATGTTTTGAAAAGATGTGTCCCGCCGAGTTTGTTGCCGGTCCCATATTGGGATACCCTCCTCCAATTGAGGGGGGATTTAAATCTTCTCGGGGCAGAGGTGTACGGTTGGAGCCGGTAAAGGTTGTTGTTATTTGACGTTCATAAGCGCATTGTAATATGCCTACTTGAATAAACTATTTTTTATCTTTTTTTATCTTTTATCTTGTTTAATTTGTGACTATTTTGTTTTAGAAAGTGAATCAGCAGATGGCTTGAGCGTGAGATAATAATATAATCCTGGGCCGTCATATGATTTCTTGGAAAAAGCTCAAAGGGCACGTATCTGCTGCATATACAGACTAGTTTTCCGGTGACCAAGAACGCTGCGTGGAGCTGTGGAGCAGAAATGTCCGATAGCCGGATAGATGTAATAACAACTTGTAACCATTTGCCATATCAATGTATGTATTCATATGTATAGGTATTGCTCCTAACATATATACAGTAATCCTAATAGGAATGAAAATATTTATATCTTAATAATACGTAACTTTTTGTAACCTTTTATATTTGACGAATTTTTAAATATAGTACCTAATCATTATCTTATAACTTATTTTTTTATTTATTTGTGATATGCTAATTTAAGAGCCCAACAACGTGCACACTAGCACCACTGCTAAAATAAATAATCGTGACTATTTAAATTTAACGACAGGTATTTAAAAAAGGGGCCGCTACGGACTGTAAAACGGCCGTTTTAGTTTTGGACGGGTAGGTTGACGAATCCAGTAACATAAAAATTAGTTTAATGTATTCAGCAGTGGCGCTAGTGTGCACGTTGATGGGCTCTTAAAAACCTGACACAACAAAAAAGAAAATAATACAAAAAGAAATTCCCTCTCCGGGATTCGATCCTAGGACCACTAGCTTCCTGAACTGGATTACTGCCAATACCCGCTAGGCTAAACGGGTTGTCAATTCTAATTACAATGGTATCCTACCAGAGCGCTAGTAGTATAAACGAACTTTTGAAGGGGACATTTTTTTGTATGGAGTTATCGTTCTTCTCCTAGTGAGTATTATATTCTTTGGACTGACCTGTATCAATCAATACGACACCAACACTAAAAATCACTGGCATCAGTACATATTAAAAATAATTCAAACACTAAAAACTGGAACAAGTAAAGCAGACAATGCTCTAATCCATATCTATGCCTCTACTATAAAAAATAACACCGTTAAAAGCATTTTACTAAGTAAAACTCTCATGAAATTTCTTTCCCATCTCACGCGGACTTTTTGACAAACTAGATATCCAACCTACAAATACAAAATCTTCTAATAGCCTCACCAGCAACATCACTAGAGCGCTATCACTAAGACTGAGGGTGATTAATGTCTGTAATTGTCTACCTACCTAACTTGACCAGCAAATACACTGCTTGATGTATGGCTCTAGAATTGTATAGTAGTTTACGTATATAATCGTCTACCAACCTTGTATGGCCCTAGAATCTTCTTTCATTGTATGGTAGTTTACGTATATGTATAATCGTCTACCAACCTTGATATCCAGCTTGACCAGCGAATAAACTGCTAGATGTATGGCCCTAGAATCTTCCTCAGTACACTCCGGTTCCTCCAATAGCCTCGCCAGTAAAGCTGCTAAGTGCAGTGATATTACTAAGACGCGCTGTAGGGTGGTTAAGGTCTGCTCTCTGTCGATGCTGAGCTTTGACTTGAGTAGCTCCATGCCGCGGTGGATTTCTGATAGAGCCTTCTTGAATACTGGGTCGATGTCCTCGAATGTGACGGGTGGGACGATGCGACCTGGAAATAGGAAATCGGCATGTTATTAGTTGACTATTTCGGGTTGCTGTATTAAAAGTTTATGGATAGATAAATTAGGTTTAAAATAAACGAATAATATAGTAAAGTTATGGACTTTATCACGAGTTAACCGTATATGTATAATCCTATCGCTAACAAATAACTTAGTTTTGACTTTTCACTCTGTCGTTTCACTTTTTCTTGTTAGACTCCTTACATGGCGACCATGACAGTAGGTACCCTCGCGTAACTACTACTACTACTACTACTACTTGACTACATTCGTCTGTCAATAATGTTTCTTCTCCGTCATCTCATTTAGATCGTTACTTCGTCTAGCGCTACATGTTTAGACGTGACGCGGGACGTCCTCGAGCTTATTGGAACTAGTATCACAGCAGAAATAATAGTACTCCCGTACAGAAAGGACACTTCCTACAAACCCGAAGTTTGACAGCGATTCAGGGTCGAATCATGCTATCCCTTTCTAGGATATGGCGCTATCCCTTTCGGCTATTTAGGGTTGTCAAAATTCAAGTGATTATCTTATATGTGGTCGTGCACAAGGAAGTGAAGCGGTGCCAACTCTAATAATTGCTCGGAGCAATGCCGAGCCGAACGGAGCCGAGTTGGACCGAAGTCAGGAGTGTCTCCCCACTGCTAGTATTTAAGCTGTAAACGTACCGCGGTTGGGCGGGCGGGCGCGCTCGGCGCGCATGTAGGCGAACAGCTCGGCGAAGGAGTAGAGGCTGGACTGCGTGAGCGGGCTGAGCGGCGGCAGCACGGCGCGCTGCATGTCGAGCGCGTGGTGCCACAGCGCGCGGCAGCGGCCGAAGCGGCCCGCGTCCGCGTACACCGCGCCGCGGTAGCGCAC
Source organism: Cydia fagiglandana (assembly GCF_963556715.1). Taxonomy (NCBI): domain Eukaryota; kingdom Metazoa; phylum Arthropoda; class Insecta; order Lepidoptera; family Tortricidae; genus Cydia; species Cydia fagiglandana. The sequence continues at coordinate 18,594,705 of NC_085943.1, forward strand.
GTAGTACGACGTGTCCGGGTGCGCCGGCCCTGCGGACGTTCAAAACTTATTGTCGGCGAACCTTTGTTTTGTTACTTTCTAACAAACGCAAATGTCAAAAGTACAAATAGGGACAAAAGATTATCAACGACTTAGATTTGGCAGACTAGGAACGCGCCAATTCCCTCGTATCCCGGTAAGGGCATTTATTTGTGTGATTGACACAAATATTTGTTTCGGAGTCATGGGCGTTTTCTATATGTATATAAGTAAGAATGTATTTGTCTATATAAGTATGTATATCTTCGCCTAGCACAAATATTACAATCACTGCTTAGTTTGGGGCTAGTTTGATATGTGTAAGATGTCCCCTGATATTTATGTATTTATTTTTATTTCCTATAAAAAAAAATGCCCGACAAGGACACATTAACAACTCGAGGGTGAACGGTGAATGGCTCTAACGATAAGTGAGTATGTGTGCGAGCGAAATCGTCCTGCGATGAAGTAACAGTTTTATCTTCGTGTACCGATGTCCTATTGTTTCTACGGTCCATGGGCTCACCTAATATTCTTTCTCTAAGCACTAACGCCTGCATCCTCATGGCGTCGGGGTCAGCTAATAACTCTCTCAGGGCGGCGGCGTCGCAGGGCTCCGCGGCCCATTCGTACGCCTCGATGCGGGGCACGTCTTTGGGCTTCGGAATTGGAGGGCTGCCATCCGACGGGAACCTAGAGAAAATGCGATATAGGAAAATGTAAATTATGAACATGATTCCAGATTTTATATCAAATGTATTTTTGGTTTGTATTATATTGTAATCGATTTCAACGAGCCGAAACTCCTAGGCTTAGCGATTGGTCTACAGATTTTATACGCAAGCTTTCGGACGCCGTTAAATTTTAACAGTTTTGAGTACCGGGAAGTGATTTCGAGGGAGGAATTCACATTGGATACGGATCCCCAGGCCGCTCTGGTGTGCGAGCGTAGAATTCACTTTATAGGTGGGCGCAGTCGAACCTCTGTTACGTGACTATTTTTTGTACAGCACTCATGCATTTACCGGTCGTCCATTGTCCTCTGTCACAGCGCGCCGACCATGCCCATCTTCTGTCGCCCAATAGTTCTAATGCGGCGATTCTTAGCTTCATGACCAGACTTCTGCGAATTTTGTTTCTCTCACACTTACCGATCGTCCATCGCCCTCTTCCACAACGCAAGTGCGCCGACCATGTCCCGTCTCTTGTCAACATATGTGGCGCCCAACAGTTCCAAAGCGTCGATCCTTTGCTGTCGTGTGACCAGGCCATTTTCTGCATTAATTAGGTGTTCTACGATGTGTGTGTGGCCGGTTACTGAGGCTGCTAGTAGTGGGGTCATACCTAGGAGATAGAAGAAAAACATAGATTAGTCTTAGAATCTTCACACCTTGCTTGCCAATTAGGTACCAAAGTGTTTTTGATTGTAGAAGAAATGTAAAGTCTAAGAAAAAATCGCACCCCGAGTTTGGCAACAGAAGAAGATGGTAATGTACCGCGCAGTATGATTTGTCGTAGGTAACTACATTAAGCCTACATTGTCTAACGAAAAAAAATCAAATTACAGCATAATTAATGGAGCCATGCAACCCTATATATTAGCTGTCAAATTACCAGTGTTTTTCAATCTTTTTTCATTACGCGACCCCCCTAGTATGTACAAAATGTGTCGCTTATGTATTGCCTTACAGCTGGTAGAGGCTTGTTTGTTGACAGTTTAAAAAGCAGTGTCTTAGACTATTCACATCTAATACAAATTAATGAATTTTTGCCTATTGGTTGTGATTTACCTATAACTTAATTCAAAAGTTTACCAAACTGATTATTACGAGTAGGTATAATTTATAATAACGATTAACGACCTATATTAAATAAATAAATAAATATTATAGGACATTCTTACACAGATTGACTAAGTCCCACAGTAAGCTCAAGAAGGCTTGTATTGTGGGTACTCAGACAACGATATATATAATATACAAATACTTAAATACATAGAAAACACCCATGACTCAGGAATAAATATCTGTATCATCATACAAATAAATGCCCTTACTGGGATTCGAACCCAGGACCATCGGCTTCGCAGGCAGGGTCACTACCCACTAGGCCAGACCGGTCGTCATATTAGCAACGCATTAGTATTAGTTTGTGACAGTGGAAAGTTACAATGCAAGTAGAAAATACATAAAATATTAGCCTACTTCCTTTGCCTCCACCATTAATTATTATGTAATATAAACGATTAGATGAGCCATTCGCGTGATGTCAAAGGCATTCCCATTTACGTTAATATGACGTATTTCTGTACCACCGTCTACGTTGATTGCACATTCGTGTACCTTATTCCACAGACATAGGACCCACTGATGGTTAGTTGAGAATGTTTCTATTAGTAGCCACGCAAGAATGACGATTAAGGCTTCGAAATGATAAAATAGATCAATCGCATGGGTAAGTACTTAATGCCACACAAATTAATTATTGGTCTGGGTAGCGCGGTTAAACATATTGGAACTTAGCTTATCATGGTAACAGGGTAGCTACTTGAGCGTTTTAAAGAAATCTATAAAAACATAAAAGACAAAACCTAAAATGATTACCCAAATACTTTTGGCACAGAAATGGTGGCATTTCTTTCTTCACAGTTAATGTCTGCGAGTAGGTAGTGAAGGTGGCACCGTCTGGACATTCACCTAGCAGTCTTTCATGCATGACCGAGCAGGAGCATTTCCCATTATTTTTAGTGCGTCGGTGAACGTGTGTAAGGTATCTTACAAGGCGTAAGTACAGTCGACGTCAAAGATATGTTTACAATTTTGGCCTTATTAAAGCCTGACAACAGTTTATTTGACCCTCGCCATTTTGCGGATTTTCAATGGTACTAATTTCTTTTACTGGCAACACGTACTCTTTGACAACGAACGTTGGATGTCATCGAATGTCACCGATGTAAACAAATAGAAAATATCTACGAATATATTCAAATATAAACAGTTTTATTACAAAAATGACAAAAAAATATTCCAAAGATGTGAAAAAAATTGTAGTGAATGCAATCAAATACTTACAGCTTAAAAAAGACGAAGGATTACATAGCATTCCAATAAACAATGTTTTAAAGTTGGTTATTGACATGACCGGTATTGACGTTTTATAGTGCGGTTGTAATGAACTGGTTATCGTATCGTGTAGGAAGTAACTCAAGAAAATTGGAGCAATTGCTGTGACCATGTTAAAAAAATTGAAGATGATTATAGGAATAAAGGTCCTATAATCGAATTGGAGACTGAACGTTTTATAATCGAGGTTAGTGGTCCTGAAAGCGACACAACATCTGATGAAAATCAGACTTCGTCAGAGTCAAAAAACGAAGAATATATAAATATTGAATAATTAGAATCAGATTTTGACGAATAGGTAAATTGAAAGAACCGAATTCTCTGTAAGCAATGTTTCTGACATTTACGAGTATCAACATGAAGCCAATGCCCACTACCCCAACTATACATGACGTACGCACATTATTGCCATACGTAAGCTGTTTGCAGCGACACTATCTCAGGGTTAAATAAACTGTTGTCAGGCTATACAAAGGAGTAAGGTGTAAAAGTGTAAACATATATTTGACGTCGACGATACCGTTGAGGGCCTTGCGGTAAGGCGTGAGATTTCCAAACCGAAAGTCGAATCACGACTATCTCAAGTTTTTTGAAATTGGTGCACGAAATAATTTACCCATTCACTTTTTTTTGGTGACAGAAAATATCGTGAGGAAACTAGTGCAATCCCAATAAAGCCTAGATTCCGATGTGTTGGAAGGTGACATGGCAATTGTTATCGTAAAAACTAGTACCTGTTCCACTCAAATTAGGTTGTTGTGGGCGGCGGTGGCAAAAGATGCCGGATTAACGCTAGGAGGCGATAGTGTGGTCATGTGGTGTGTTGGTAAACTTACCGTAAGAGTCAACGTCCATGGTAGCACCGTGTTGTAACAGCATCTTGAGTATATGAAGCGACCCGCTCTCCGCGCAGTCGTGTAGTGCAGTATTGCCTTTAACACTCTTCCTATTGACGTCGGCGTTCAGCGCTAGCAGGTACTTGGCGATTCGGATGTGACCCTTGTAGCACGCTATCATTAGGCACGTGTGACCATGCCGATTCGCTATTTCTATGTCTGTAAAAGAAAGGACATGTTAAATATTGATCTGATTGTATGTGCTATTCAAGCTACTCTGTAGAATATTGAATTCTCATAGTTATTATCATATAAAACAGATTTTTTTTTGAAAAAAGCTCTCTCTCATCTACACGGTGTAACATGAGGAAACCGAATAATTTTAACCACGCATTTCTGAGGTCAAAAGAAGTAAAAGATGTAATATGAGTTAAGGTCAATTACGCCTAAAAGCAAAATTTTTTTTTTTTTTGTTTCTTTAAATTTTTTGAATGTATTTGTACATAAATAATAAATGTTATTGGTAAACTTATCACTTAAATTTTTTTTTTTCGTAGAACCTACTTTTTGCAAAGTGTTACATGTCACTTTTTGACATCTATCAATAAGGATATTTAGACTACCTACGTCCCATAGCAGCAACATCACCATCAAAAAGGCCTTTTACACTACGTAACAATAAAAACTTGTTTTTTTTTTTAATTAATAATATCTCTGAAACTAGGCAAATATCAAAAAAGTTTATAGGACATTTTTGTCTCTAAATATGATCAGGAATACGCTGTTAAAATTATTCGGTTTACTCATGTTACACCGTGTATAAGCAATCGCACCTTCGTGTGCGTCAGCTGCTGATTCGGAGTCGCTAATAGAGACTTTGTATATAATATAAGTATCCTTTTCTTTAAAAAATAAAGCGCTGAAGTGAACCAGTTTTATAAGACAAAGAACTATTAAACTTTAAAGAAAGTTGTGGTGAAGGGTAGCGAAAGTAAGCGAAAGAGTTGTTTGTGGTTGAAGTTTCTTGTTTGGTAAAATCAGGGACAGTACCAATTTGTTTACATTTAAGAGTCCATCGTGTGACGTCCGCGGTAGGCACCACTTACATTTAAATCAAAAAAGTCAAAGCCTATAGACCGACCGCTTAAATGAGTCCCCGCCACCCTGAGTCGTCATACTCCGTCGCCCCCTTACCGCGCTGGCGAGCACTCATTTAAGCGGTCGGTCTATAGTTCTCCCACCGTGAAAATCAGTGGTGGATTTGTCTACGAGCGACCTATGATGCTGTTGACACTAGGAGCACGATCACAGACGGTCTACTACACACCTGCCCCACTCTCCACTAGGAACTTGACGATGTCATAATGTCCGTCGAAGCAGGCGGCGCGCAGCGGCGTGCTGTGCGTGCGCGTGGTGGAGTTGACGCATGCGCCGGCGCGGACTAGGAGGCGCACGAGGGGGAGATGGCCGGCGGCCGCCGCGCACCAGAGCGGCGGGGCGCCCTCTATCGTCTCGCCGTCGAATGTCACTGGAAAGATCATCAAATCATGATCAATTTTATTCATAAAATCAGTTTACATGTCAACATTATCGATCTACTTGTTTAAAGACCACTTGCACCATCCCACTAACCCAGGGTTAAGCGGTTAAACCGTTAACCCGGTGTCAAATGGTACTGGTAACCATGGTAACTCCAGGTTTAACCGGTTAACCGGTTGGTCAAGTTAGGCAGACATTAAATCATAACACTGTCGGAGTAGGTCTGCCAGCTAACCCAGCTTAGCGATGCAGCAGCGTGCCAATTACGAGTGAAATAAAATGTTAATTCTTTAACTAGATTAAATCTTAATTATCCTTTCTACCAATTAAACCATATTTCGCAACTGACTCATCATCACGCAATTGAGCCTGCGACTATCCCAAATGCGTATAGTAGTAGCGGTTGACCAAAATCAGCTGCAAATGGTGTTAAAGGTATGAAAATCGGCACGATTAATCTTTAGGCAATTTGAATCAATTTGACCCGTAGCACCAAAAAATAAAAACAAACGGAAAGGAGTTATGACGTCATCTTTTTTTGTATGGAAAAATAAAAAAAATTGTTGTGAAACCTATCGTGTATGGAATTAAATGAAAGGGCGTTTTGAGCCGGTTCTAAAAATATATCAAATTATTATATTTCCGTCACTTGCATTCAATTAAAATAAAAATAATTTTCAAAACATACCAAGTTTGGGCTCCTCCAGATACGAAATCGTAGAATTATTTTTTGCAAAATATACCTCAAGTAATACCCAATATCCTCATATTTAACCCCAAGAAATTAATTTCGAAAATATTTAGTTTTAGTATTATTTTTTAAATGTTTATTATTACAAATTGTAATCTATCAATCCATCAATGAAACGGCCTCCTAGCCTAGTCGATAGTGACCCTGCCTATGAAGCAAGAGGTCCCAGGTTCGAATCCTGGTAAGGGCATTTATTTGTGTGTTCATCATCATCATCACACAAATAAATGCCCATATACAAATATATACAAGCCCTGGTAAGGGCATTTATTTGTGTGATGATGATGATGAACACACAAATAAATGCCCTTACCAGGATTCGGACCTGGGACTGCCTGCTTCATAGGCAGGGTCACTATCGACTAGGCTAGGAGGCCATTTCATTGAAAGATTGATAGATCACAATTTGTAATAATAAAAAAATTAAAATAATACTAAAACTAAATGTTTTCGAAATTAATTTCTTGGGGTTAGATATGAAGATATTGGGTATTACTTGAGGTATATTTTGAAAAAAATAATTCAACGGTTTCGTATCTGGAGGAGCCCAAACTTGGTATGTTTTGAAAGTTATTTTTATTTTAATTTAATGCAAGTGACGGAAATATAATAATGTGATATATTTTTAGAACCGGCTCAAAATGCCCTTTCATTTAATACCACACACGATAGGTTTCTGAACAATTTTTTTTATTTTTCCATACAAAAAAAAGATGACGTCATAACTCCTTTTCGTTTGTTTTTTTTTTTTGGTGCTACGGGTCAAATTGATTCAAATGGCCTAAAGATTAATCGTGCCGATTTTCATACCTTTAACACCATTTGCAGCTGATTCCCGAATTTCAGGTTGTACCGCTATCGCTAGTATCAATATGATATTTATCAATATGACAGTAACAAACTTTAACAGATATTGTACCTATTTAAAAAGCTTTGTATGAAAAGAAAATAGTCTCCAATTTTCAGGTGGGTAGCGAATTGTTGGCTATCCGCCATAATCAGGTGTTTTGGTAGAACAGACATACAGGTAAATAACAAAGACTCGGTTTTACGTTAATGAATAACCCGGGAAACTTAACCAATACAGTTGTACCAACGGGATATCAAAATATCGACAAAATATATTATGAAGATATATCGTCCTCATTATAACAGCTATGCCAAAGCAGTAGATGTTTCTTTCGACTATTACATGCACATATTTTCCGGTTTGGCATATCACAGTCACAGTGGGCGTAAGCCAAGCTATTGACGTATAGAAAAGCAGGGAAAGCGTATAATTAACGTCGCAGACGCTTGCTTCTGTGAACAATGCCTAGTTGATAGACAAAGGTACTTAATGAACGCTTAGTCAGCGGATAGTTTGTGAAACTTGCAGAGGCCGCAGGGTATTGTTGTGCGTCGCCGTTGCATAGAGAATCTGCGTAGATAGCAAAGCGTAAAATAAATAAGTAAATAATCATAGATTGCTCAACACACACACACGTCAATGCCAGTGTTACGATGCATTATTGGCCTACAGTACTATCGTCAGTCCGCCTCAAGTAGCATTCATTTTATATACAACTTCATGCTTCAATGTCAACCAATGATTTCGAAATTTCGAAGGCATTGGAGTATTTAAGTTCATTTAACGATATATAATAGTAATAGGGAATATTACGCGAAACTCTGCGTAGCAGGCACCACTACCACTATCCGTCAAAATCTGGGGGTCTACCGCAAAACAAGAAAATCGAAATTTCGTAATCTAACCTCTCTATCATTCTGCTTATTCGAGCGATAAAGAGACAGATAACTTAATTTCGATTTTCGCTTTTTCTGGTAAGCCTTTGTTAACAAACCGCCTTAATGTATCAATGTCATGTTTTATTGTCTGTGAATACTAGTCAAAAAACAGTTTAAGGCAGTGTGTACAAGTTACTCTATGGTTTACTAGAGGAGCTTGTGCTGCACTCTTGCGGCAGAACATTGCAGTTATACCCTTATTAAATTACTCTTTGGTTTCCGTACAGTACGTATGTAAGCTTAGTTTGAGTACATGATGTTCTCACCTGAGCCGGGTTGTTCGATGTCGGCCTTGCACCTCTCTATGAGGTACTCGGCCACGTCGTAGTGTCCGTTCCTGCAGGCGATCACCAGCGGCGTGGCGCCGCCCACCTTCGCACCCACCAACATGTTCAGCTCGTCTGCGGAGCGCCAACTGTGTAGGTACACCTGGAACAAACAAACAGGATCTTATAGTAAAAGTTTCTATGGTATTGTATCATTGTCTGCTCCATTATTTAAAGGAAATTATATTAGGGCGGGCGGCAGGCGTTCGGCGCCCGCACCTTCCCCGCCACCCTTAGTCGTCCTACCCCCTCGGCCCCGTACCGCGCAGGCGAGGACTCATTGAAGCGTTAGGTTAGGTATATAGGCTGGTCATCACGCAGGATTATCAACTAATTGTGTGGTATTTTACTGATTTGTTTGACATAAGTTTTATGCGCGGATTTGCTGGCTTCACGGTGTTTTCCCTGATCGAAGACTTCGATGCGTTGCGTATCAAATGGGGCCTACGTCTACGTATATAATATTCACTAGAAAATCGAAATTTAAGTATTAGTGTCAAATATTATACCTACATCACACGTCAAATTGCTTCTTATAATATTATTTAAAGCAGTGTTTTTCAAACTTTTTCATGACGCGATCCCCATAGTTATGAACAAAATGTTTCGCTTATGTATTTTTCTAAGGCTGGCAGAGGCTTCGCGACCCTCAGGGGGTCGCGACCCACAGTTTGAAGAACACCGATTTAATGTATAAGTGTTGTACCTCAAACCGATAAGGTAAATATTCCACAATGCATAATTTGTACAAGAAATAACAAACGCAAAGGGCAATTCTCAGTTTTCCAAGAATAGCTCGATCACGGCGCAAGGAGGTCAGCTCAACTCAGCTCCTTGACGAAAATAAATACAATTGTAAAAACACACGGCATCGCTCTCTGAATGCAAACCTTGCATCAGCTGCACTTCAGTTTTAATTAGCAAGTCATCGGTTCGATTACACTTTCACTAATTTCGTGCTTGTTGTTGTTATTGAAACCGTGTTGAAACCGGAATCAGTGGATATAAAAAGAAACTGTACCCATAGTGTACCAGGCAGTAAGCTGCATTTAATTTTAAAGAGACTGACTCATTGTTATCGAGAAAGTGGGTTAGGTATAACTTTAAAATTCAGGTTATTGAACGCAGTGCAGTCCAACTGCATAATCCTTTAATTTTACTTTAATAAGTCACTTAAGAATGAAATTAAACGACTGCAATATAATATAAATTCCATAGATTCGTCGTGATTCAAGCAACCATCATCCTAGTCCTTAGCGAAAAATGTATATTTGCATTATAATTTGATTGATTTGAATTGATAGGATATAGGATATATATGTAAACAGACATTGAAGACGCTATCACTGAGTGACCCAAAAACAACAGAGCGAGTGAACATTAGTACAATTTAAAGAAACGTGATAATATTGCTACGAGAGACCAGCGAAAATCAAATTTCGTATAATAATATCTTCATCACTTTCATTACAATAAGGCGACAGGCATATAGAAACAGAGATTTGACGTTTGAATTTCAATATTCGTGATGCTATGTGCCGAAATTGCAGCGTGTCATCACCGATGAAGATTCGCAAAGTGAAATCTCGAAGGCACCACAAGTACAACAACCGCAGCGTTTGGCAACAGTCCCGGCCGTGGTGCAACGGCGGACCGTTGCAAAACTAACAATAAAAACAAGCGAAAACAGACCTTAGCACCTCGTCATAAAAACGATGACGATTGAGGAATGTTCACCTGTAAAACCCACATGAGTCGTTATGTAAGTGGGTATTGAAAACCGTGAATTAATAGATAAACAATGCGTTAGTCAACGCATTGTAGGTATTCTAGTTTAACAATGACACATCGCTAATTGAAGGTTATCGATTTACATTATAGGTATACCTACTTCATACCCAGAAAAGAATCAATAGAAGCAAATCAAGGACTAATGGATTATTATTACACCCCTTAATCTTATATGAACTGAACCGAGTGGATAAGGGCCTAATTCATAAACCCGCAACATTTATTTATACATCGTACCGTATTATAAGGAATCTGTAAGGAATATCTAAGAGAGTGTCAAGTTTTTAGTTGTCAAAAGTCGTTAGACACGCGCTTGGCTCATGGTTTTGGCTAGATTCGACCCTTTGCCGCTTTAAACTTGTAATTTTATAAAGAGCGCACCTATTCTAGATCTAGATACCTACATTAGTCTCATTTCTTTCGCTACGTACACAAAAAGGAATATTACACAATTGTCAGTTTACTGTGTTTTTTTTTTCTTTTCTATTAGTATATTTATATACAGTGCTGTAAATAAATATTATCGATTATCTAGAAAGTCCGAGGTATATTTCTAAGTCATTTCCGCATTACTCTAGCTAGACTATAACAACAACAAGCTGCTACCTAGATGCGGTCCCATTTCCCTCGCTAGGCGCATTGCTCGGTGCACGCGGGTCGACGACCTTGCTGCGCCGCGCGAAAGGAAATCGCTGCACATCTACTAAACGAATACGTTCCTAGGTTGCGATCTAAAGTGTCAATTGTGAATAAAAATTCGTATAAAATTTTAAAACCTAATAAAATAATTTTATCTGAAACGGGACGTAATCGCGTGTAAGGCCAAATAAGTAATAAATAAAAGTGCTAGCGATTAAATAGATACCTACCTACGTACAGACAAGAATTTTCAGTCAGTCCCAATGACAAAATAACTAACTCGTCTAACTAACTAATCATTCTGTATATATTAAAATTAGAAACAGGTTACGAAGACGAACCGACGTAAAACAAGTTTTCATAACTTTCACTTATATCACAACGAATAATAGCTGCATAAGATTACAACACCCAAACATACATGTTACTAATCTACTACGTAAGGAGCTGTTACGTTACGGAGGCTAGACGATAGAAACTAGAACATCCGTACTTGTGTTACTTTTCTAATCTATACATACATAGACACAGAAAAAAAAAATTTAACATCACATGAAATGGCAGAGTACCTACTAGCTGCAATAGAATGATTAGACACGCGCATTTGATAGGGAAATTCAAATAGATAAGTAGGAGAATATGCAACAGATAAGAGAATCTACTTGAACCATTGTGCAATAAAATTACGTCTTAAAAGATAACAGTGACCGGCTGAAAAAGTTCAAATTCTAGATGTACACTTTGCACATCGGTAAGCAACAACAACAGATCACACCTACTGACGTACGAGTAGTACGAGAATAGCTGATACACATCCACGGTAGAATCGTTAACTGCGGTGTGGATCTCAACGGTACCTGCAGACGGTGTCACTTCGAATGTCGTCGCCGCCACGCCTCCACAGCCGTACCCACTTTAGAAACCTGCACTGAGCCAGTTCCCACAGAGAGATATGCTGATACTGCGCCCGCGCGACGCGATCCGTAATTAAATATACACAGGAACAATGTGTGCAGCAGCCGCGTTTCACAACTCATTGTTGTCGGGGTTGTGCTCCACGTGAATTACTTTTATGTCGCAAGCAAGACACGGTTCAATGTCAAAGTGTTTCGGTCACAGAAGTCGTTGTGAATCACATGAAAACTTACATAATAAATAAGAAAAATACGTAAAAATGCAACAAGTAACTAATTAGTTATTATTGTGTTGGCACGAAAATAGACAAATGTGATGACATTTGTCATGATGATGTCACGTGTTAAAGCTAAAGGGTAGCAAAATCCTGAGACATAAATAGAGATACATAGACGAAGGATGGATGGAGAGACATGGACAGTGAAGGAGTGAGAGAGACAAAGAATCGACGCACTCGAAATGTATAGTGTTGGAGACGAAAGCAGCGAGTATCTTGGACACAACACCGTACAAATATAAGTATACTTGAAGAACTCAAGGTGAAAGAGAGGCTCTCAGCTACGGTCAGAGTGCGTATCCTCAGATACTTCGGACTTGTGTCGCGACGAGCAGAGACTTGTTATCCAGGCCATGGAGAAACTTGTTGTCCAGGCTGTCAATGGCTGTAGGTCAAGAGGACGTTTCCCAATGCGTTGGACGGATCAGATAAAAGCCCTTACCAACACCTCACTTAACACATGTGCCAGAGAAGCATCTGCCAGGTAGAACTGGCGTAGAATCGTTCGTCGTTCGACGTGAACACGACTGCTCTGCCAAGAGTAATTCGACGGAGAAGAGAAATAGAGATATAGTCTCAAACATATAGTGACGGTCAAAGTTGCCAAATATATCAGTAGATCAGTAATACACATTATATTTTTATATGGTAACCTGGTAACAAAGGTGTACTTCTATGAATTTGGCCATTCTGGCCTTCACCATCTACCTATTTGAAGTTGACTGTACAAGATTTTTCTCTAGTTTCTCGACTTGATTAGAATTATCGTAAAAGTCAATGACCCGTGGATCGATAACATACCAACCAGCACGCAGACGCAGGGGCATCTACGCGCAGTTTAAGTGCATCCGGTGCGCAAGGTCTCGGCGTGGCGTGAGGCGCCGCAATGGTAAGCAGACACGATACTGGATGATCAAAACAATGCAATGCCAATCTAGATTTCTTATTAATTGGTAGAGAGTTCTAAATCTGCAGCGATCTTGTTTCTGTAACACGTCTCGTAGATTTTGTATGCTACCGCGCGTAGATAAGATTACTTACTTTGTAACTCTGTTATCGTGTACCTAAGTGACTTTGTACGAGTATGTCTTTTAAGGTGACAGTCCATTTCCAGTGACAGCAGCACTACCATTCATTTCACTATGGAAATTGAAAACAGCACCGACGCGTTCGTACCTTCATACTAGTAGTGCAGCTGCGATCAGAAATGGAATGTTACCCTAATGAGAATAAATATTTTTAAACCTAAACCTAGATGTTAGTGTCCTGGACGAAAGCATCTCACTATGCCAGAATGTTCGATGCCTATAACTAATGTATCCTCTGCTCTCAGTAGCTGAGGATCCATTAGTTATAGGCAGAGACACTCAAGTCTACAGCGAAAATCCCTCCCTTTGCTCTCTACTCCCTCTTTCGGAGTTCATAGTCTGTGTTCCAGGGCATTTGCTTCCCACCTTGCGTGGAATTTGAAATTTTGGCATACTCGTACGCTATTATGATGGTCTATCAATTCTTTTATAATTCGTACCATCAACCTACACTTAGCGATTATTAGGTACAATGGCCAGGCCAAATATTTGCCAGATTTCATCCTTCCGATTTTTATTCGGACATATTCATAGGCTTTTCACCGAAAATATTTAAATGGACTAAGATTTGTTAACATGCATTACACGAAATACTTATCTTTCTTTCTTCTAGTCTTTCTTTTAGTCCAATTTAACATGTTAAAATAAAAAATTAATCACTTTCATTGTTGAAAAATGTAAATAATTAAAACTCTTTTATAATATATGAAAATCAAAGAAAAAATACAAATAACTGAAGTCACCACAATAGAAAACCTTGAATTTTAAAACGATCACTGGGACCAAGTTCCATGAACCTCCGTCCTCCTCCGCCAGTTTAATTCAACGAGTCTTAAATTATTACAGAGTACAAAAGATAAAAATCGTGCACTGCAGAGAAACTGCTAGTTAGAGAAGTTACTATTACGAGATTGCAAGTCTCAATGCGTTATTAACTTGATATAATGTGCAGCGCCAATTAACGCATAATGATAAATCGCAAGACATTCAGTTGCACTAGGAAGTCCCTAGTAGGTATACTCGTACACGTACATTACGCTAATTGAACCTAATTGCATAATGATGGTGGGTAGTAGATGAATACTTAATCTAAATGTCGGCGGCCGATCGTAAGATCATCAGGCATATCGTGAAACGTGAAAATCTTTGACTGCTTCCCTGAGTTGACGATGCTCCGCTACGCGGGGGTTCTATTTCTACCTATATATTAGTTTAATGTGACTATCGTCAAAACATTACACAGGAATATTACGATCTGCCTGATCTTACGATCGGCCGCCGACATAAATGTAAGATGTCCATGTTGATTGTTAATAATAAACGAGAGACACGCAGACAGAGAATCGCAAGAGATAATGTCCTCGGACTAATAAGGTCACATTCCCAGCTAGTTTTGAGATCAGCTTATTTTACCTATAATATGACGAGTTTATTTTTTATTTTCATTTATTTAATAATCAAGTATACAGTACCACTTTACAGAGTAATCCAATGCGCGATATGTATTACATAAAGGAAGACAAAAATAAATAATTTACAGGTAACAACACATTTAAAAATATTACACAAAAATTATTATAATTTGTTTCTCCTTTCACCGAATACTATAACATGTTTCTTTTATGTGTCATGTTTTATCTTATCTTTTATAAATATTTACCTTTTTGATACGTCTAAGAATCTTGCGTTGACGGCGCAGGAGCGTTTTCCCGCAATGTCTCAGGGTCTCGATCCAGCGGCAGCGGACCGGCACCAAATCCCACACTACCGAAGACATGATCACCACATCACACCACAACGATCACTTCACGACAGACTCAACTCTCAACACTTAGTACCAATGTATACTTTACGAATCTAAAAAGAGATGAAACAAATATGAAATTATACGACTGTGCTGGTCAGTTTTGTTCTGTAATAAACATCTCCAAGCATATCATTGTTGGCTACAGACCTCTTTCCGTTTACACATTTTTATTGCTTCGCAGAATAGAGGTATGGGGATTTCCTCACTATATTTACCAGTACCGAAATAGCTAGTGATAAAATTTCCGAACCCACGGCAAAGAAACTTTTTGAGACCTCTCGTTTGAAGGTCGCATGTCTGTTATACGAGCTTAAATTTTTTATGGTATCAGTCTATAAATAAATATTTCGTATTTGGCGCATCCCTACTGACTGTGATGAGGCAGAAATGGTAGTGACCCAGCGTATGTAATTTATTAAATTGTAACTGTACGTGTTGCATTTATAATTTACGGAATACGGATGTGTATTGTGATTGTGACGATTACGTCACCTCATGCAATGTTTAATTAAGCATTTAAAATATTGTGTAAACACGTTAAATGTGTAAAGATAAAGTAAATGGTAAATAAAATAGGAAATAGTTGGTGTCTAGTAATCCAAACCGGGCCGACGCCGACCCGACGGCTTATAGTTATTACAGAAAGAGAAGTGGAAGTTTTCCGGAAATAATTCCGCTTAGCAGTCACGTAACTACTCACCGTAGTTTCCAAACCTATGGAAAGGCGTTCGTTACTTACGAACCGTTAAAACGTAACCGACAAGAAACAGCGAAGAATATTATAGCTCGGGAAAACCGCAAATAGGTAAATGAGTTGTTAGCTCTCAAATTCTTGGAACTATAACGCGATACTGGTAAAGATTTTAATGGTTAAATACGATAATTTACTTATAAGTTGGAAGTTAAATGGAAGGGGCGCCGAAATCAACAGGAAAAATATTCGATAAACAACCGAACTCACTTTAATACGACAATACGAGTAGTAACTAAACCCCGTTTATTGTCAATTGACGTATCATCTATACTACTATAGATTCTATAGTACCCTGAACTCGGAAAATCGGTGATGTGGGTTGCGATATCAATTTCAATTTGTTGATACGAGGTGAACTGCCAATACCAAATCTATCAGGAGAGCTGTCAGACGTAATGTTGATCAAAGCGCAACCTTGAAGACAATTTAGCGTGTTCATAATAACGATAAACGTGATTCGTCACGTGTGGCGTCTATCATTGATCTCAACGATGGTGCATTACTTGAGATCTTGGGTATCAGGGTGTTGATGTTGACTAATGTATAGCTATAACTTGTTAAAGCGACAAATCTACGGGTAGCAAAAAACTTTGCGACAAGCTTGCGACTGTTGCAACTGAAATAAAACTTCCAAAACATTTTCTTTACTGACGCTATTCATAACATTGATTCGGTCAAATTGTGTTTTTTGAAAAACTAATTATTGCCAGCATTCTATGAATGTAGTATGATACCTTTGGGTATGGTGCTTTACGCAGGCTAGCGTCCCGTCCCCTCCCCCTGACGCAACCCCCCTTTTTTAGCATAAATATGTCCCGGTTGGGAGTTTTTTTTGTTTTTTGGGGAAAGTTATACAATATACAATATAGTCAATGAAAGAAATATTCCCTATTAAATTCTAAACAAAAAAGGTTATATTCATTTTTTTGATACGACGCACCATATTCATGTTATGGCTAGATGAACTTCGACAAAATTTAACCGTTGAAAAACTTGCAGAAGTGATCTTCTGCAAGTTTATTGATATATAACATAGTACGTGATAGTACTAAAAGAAATCATACAGGACAATAACCTTGCAAGCTTATTTTCCGTATAAGATTTTTTTCAGTACTATCACGTACTAACTTATAATGAACTTCAACAAGTTAATACATGAATATGGTGAGTCTTACTAAAAAGTTGTATACATATAACCTTTTTTGTTAAAAATTTATTAAGGATTATTTCTTACCTTGACACTTATTTCCTAACTCTAATACTTTTCTCAAAAATAAAAAAAAAACCGTAAACCGGGACATATTTCATGCTAAAAGGGGGGGTTGCGTCAGGGGGAGGGGGAGGGACGCTAGTGTGCGTAAAGCACCATACCCAAAGGTATGATACCTTTATTCATAGAATGCTGGCTATAATTAGTTTTTCTTGCCCATACATTAGAACATAATTTAACCGAATCACATAAACGTTTGCAAAATCTAGGTATTAACAAACCATTGATAATCGTTTGTCACTATTCGTCATTTTAACAGTTCTGTCTGTTAATAAGAGACGAAAATTAGAGTTTTGCTAAGTTTCATTTTATGAATAAAGGGGGTAAAAAACTAGTTATTCTTAGTAACAAATTCTTGGTATAAAAAATGGAGTCCATATGTTGCCTTTTTTCTCGTCTCTAACTGTCTCTAGTATAACCACTTGGAGATCAGTTACAAGTATACTTAATATCGGAGATCTTCTTATACTAGTTAGCTAGAGGTAAACGTGCTCCATAGAATTGTAAACAACAGTTTTGTGTCGAGTGTCATTTAGAATTGATCAATTGAAAGAGGTCACGCCTGACGGTGGTCACGTTTCGAGAGATCGTACTAATGCTAACGTGTAAGAGTTGTTTATAGAAATTGTTTTTAAAAGACATAAGTAGTAAAAGTCTACGGTGTTCATATCATAACATAACTGTAGTCTAAGATTACTTTAACAAAGTAGAAGTTGGAGATTGGAGATAGTGGGAAATACCGAAACCACGCTACGCTGGCTACGCCAGGAAAATTATCCGAGTAGCGTTGCATTCACTTTCATATGTTTATGATCCACATGAACGGCCCGATTCGAACTTTAAGATACGTCGAATATTACGTCTAGAAACGATATGGATTAGATACGTCAGTGTCAAAAGTGGCTTATTTTTGAAGCAACGTCCCTTGCACGATCGACCAGAAGATCTGGCTTTGGTTAACTTGTGAGATTGTTCTTGTATTATAGGATATAAAGTGTTATAACTTATAAGTATTATTCATCATTTGCAGGTAACGTAGGACCGGTACTGGGTAAACCAAGCGAGGCCGCCTCGACTGGAAACATTGCGATATATAAGAGTCTCGGTATTCCCGCCGAAGGACACGTGAGCTGTAGGTATAATATGTAGCACCCAACATCAAATTTTTTTTTTTTTGTAATTGAGTAATTGATTTGAGTCAAACGGTCCTCGCTAGAGATACGGGCGGCCGTTTGCTCTTTGATTCAGTAAGAGCTGTGTTGGTAGTGGATTGCGGTGTCTGTTTAGTGGTTTTGGACAGGTTCCCACAATAGTACGGGTGAACCTGCCCCAAGTTGTTGGTAGGGAGGTATTCGCCATGATGGGCAGCAGAACTGCTGCAAACCAGGTAAACCCAACATCAAATAGAAAAATGTAGATAGTGACAGTGGCCAAATATATCGTCACACAAACACACATACATCGTTATTAATGTTATTATCCTTGTAACAAACCTGTGTTACGGTATATTTGTCCACTTTGGACGTCACTCACTATGTATTCGATGCTGAGTACACCATATAATACTATGTAAGTATGTATAATGTACCTATCTTACATATATTATATAATACAGCAAACGTGTCTTCGTTATCATCGTCGAAAAAGATGTAGATAAAACGGTTTTCATGGAATCGATCAAACAGTCATCGAATGTTTATTTTAATGTAATCCGCTATCTTTACTTTTTTCTATTAGGGCTAAAATAACTCACGTGAACCGTTTACTTAATAAATTATGCGTTCGACATAGGTAAAGAATACGAATACATTTTATGGATGGATACGTTATTATTCATTATCAATTTAAATGGATAAAAGCAAACGGATATCCAAAAGCAAACTTTCTGGTTTAGATTAATTGATGACCGCATCAAAGAGTAAACTTTGTAAAGCTTACTCGAATATTGTTTTTTTTACAACATACCTATTTGATATAAAGCATTTTGAAACAAATGACTATAAATAAAATAAATATTCTGATATAAATGGAAATGAAACATCTAGTATTCCAGCAATGTCTGAGCAGTGTTGCGTGCGAAGAAATGCATGAATAAACACTTTGAAGAGTTATCCATAATACATCGTATTGTACGTGCCCAATATTGAGAGCGGTAAAGGTAAGACTAAAATACAGTATAAATTATGAATACAGACAAAAATAAATTGCCTTTATTTTTCTTTCATATTAGCAGTCTAGCCAGTCTATAAATAAATGTAGTAGTAGTAGTAGTAGTAAAACACTTTATTGTACAAAAATCAAAAAAAAAAAACAGGAAAAATAACATTCGTCATTAAGTACAAAGGCGAACTAATCCCTTCAAGGGATCTTTTCCAGTTAACCTATCAGTATCAGTTTACCTATGTACCAGGTAAATGCCGCAATAATAAAACGGTTACGTATAGTTATTTCGTAAGTATATATAAAGAAAACAATCGCTATGGGTTCATAAATTTCATAATTAAAAAAAACATGGCTATCAAACTATTTAATACCACAAAATCTAAAGCGAGTAACTTGTTCAAGTAGGCAGTAGGAATTACTGTTATTATGCCTTCTATATTTCTATAGAAAATAATACATGGAACCGCAGTGCGACAGTTGGCACCGAACCAATTTAGTGACGGAAGAATCAATTCGTCCCAAGGATCGAACACTACATGGCAGACATAATTCATTATCTTATTCATTCGTAACATACGTATCGTGTCGTGAGTATCGTGACAAGCCATACTAATGACACAAATTTGGGGTAATCACTTAAGAGTATTGACATAACACGTTTAGAAATAACATAAAACGGAAACGTAGAATGTATATATGAAAGCATATTACGTGACCAAGCCAACATTACATCCTGATCGTACCACTAATGACTGATGGCATTAATATTGATTGTCATAGAAATCCAATACTGAAATTATTGTTTTAGAATCGTTTCGTTTCTTTTCAATAATGTCTTATTATAAGTCTCGGTTGTTAGGCAAGTTGTTTTTAAACAGGGTGTTCTACAAAATTGCGTCACTTAATGACCGGGCTTCGAGATCACCAGCACACATGACGCGTAAATAAACCATGTCAACAGAACGTTACCCAATGGAAGAAGGCAGCTAAACGTACCAGCCAGGCATTATCTTCTTGCGTTTGGCTTTGGAAGACAATGGTATGTTTGCTTGAGTACTAGCGTATGTGGTACAGGCCAATGGCAGCCCATGAGGATATTTACATGTCCAATTGAGAAGGTTCCGGATTATTATCAATTGTAAATTTCCGTACCTGCTCAAAAAAGTGTCACGATAAAAACAACTTCTGCATTTTAACCGAAAGATGTTTAAAGAATCCTTTAAAAAGTTTAAAGTGTTATTTTATTGCATTTTAAGATTTTGTGTTTTAAGGTTTAAGTACCTACACAATTTCTCGGAACCCGTTTTTCAAATTTGGCAAAGAAAAGAGTACCTTTACTTTAAGCAGGTTGGATACTGTTAATCAATCAATACTTTTTATGTAACATCTCTGAACAAATTTTATAAACCGAATTGCTTCTTTCAGTTCTTTCCAAATTGAAACCTCAAAACTTCTTTTGGATATATAACCCGCCATAACATATAACAATAGGTGGCTAATTTATGTGAATCAACTATTTCTTGTCGTTATTCTGTCAAGAGACAATAGTAGCATAATTTGTTAAAAGACATTGTACACCACCTTCTTCTGACACGCTTGGTAGATGCCCTTTATGGAAAGGGTTTATAACTACCGCAAAAAAGCGTGTTTGGGGAATTTAAATGCCTAAACATCAGGTTTTGATTAAGATTTATTTCTTTAATCAATAATCATTTATGATTAAGGAGGGCCGATGTGAGAACATGATATATGTTAATTAGGTCATTTAGTTTTTTACAGTTTGGCGCATTGTTCAAAACTCTCGCATTTCCACAAATCTGCTATTGTTGCGAAATTCGTACTGCATTGCGGTCTCCTATTACAAAGTACGTAAGTCAGGAATATTACGATAATTGCATCAGGCTCATTGTCCGAGGCGGCAGCTGTAACAATATCGCCTTTATGCAATTGATTTACGGTGCTTTCTCCCCTTAGCAATGTAACATTACATTACATAACACGAGTGTTTGATAACAAACAGATTTTAGTTTGTCAACCCCAAGGCCGTATATTTCGGTCACGGTCACTAACTTCTCCGAAACTTAACATTTAACTTCTCCAGTTGCTACTGCACCGAAGGTAGCATTATTTACAACGGAGGCCGAATACAAGCCTTAACACAATTGACAATATCCTCTCTAATAAAACGTCTAAACGACTAAACGAAACACTGGATTTGTTTTACTAATAATCCGAGTACTAGTCTATTATTTAACGATAAAACACATGAAACCAACCAGCACAATCATACCGCACAGTCAAACTCGGCACAACAATAACCTGTGGTCGCCAGCAAGCGATGCGGCGCGCGGCGCGGCTTCGACTGGCCTGGCCCTCGTTGCAACATGCACTGGTGGGAAGGCTCTTTCACCAGTTACACAAGAAAGCTGCTTACGTAATGGAGCTTTTTGCCTTTCGTGAAGCGATTGCTGTTTGTGCACAATCGATTTGGCAAATGTTTACGTGGCCTGAAGTTTTGAACTTTAAATGTATGTGGCAATTTTTTATGTAGTATGGTTTGTTTATGTCGACATACCTGTTAAACCGTACAACGTCATTTGGTAGGTTAGCTATATCTCTTAACTTAAAAGAAGCTGAAATAATAAAAATATATTACCTAAAGTAAATTTTGTGCCTACTGTCAACATGAATGGCATCAAATTATTAAACGTTTAGTCTTTAAAATGATGACTCATGACAGGCTAAACAAAATGATGATGAATAAACTGACAAACCAAACACTTGTAAACCAAACGGTATCCCAAATAAGGATGAATGCCAAATAATAATTATCGATATCTTTACTAAAGTAACCTAAAAACGATTACATAAACAAAGCATTCTGGAATTCTTGCAAATAAGTTCATTAGTAAAAAAGAAAGTGCAAACAGACTAAAGGCAGCAAACAAAAATCTCCCGATCTCTATATGTTATGAAAAAAAAAAAGATAAGGAAACTAGTGGAAAGTCTAAACAGTTTGGCGCAAGTTAAACAGAAAATAGATACTTAGTAAAAAAAATTTTACAACTACGATAGAAAGAAGAATATTAAAAAAAAGTATACCTTAAATGAGGAACATGCGGTTGAACTTAATGACGAAAATTCTCATTATACTTTACTACTTACGTTAATGAACAAACAACTCATTACAGATTAATGAGGCATGAGTAACATATTTAAAACCCATTGAAATCTAGTTAACTATAAGATACGTTAATGCTTTATGAATGAATATAACTTTACTATCATTAACAGTAACTTCAGGTTAACATTAGCGCCTTCAATTGAATTTAACTTCACAGCTATAGTGAAGTAACTTGGCTACACTTATTAAGCCAGGCGCTAAGTTGATTAAAACCTACACCGCATCTTAATTCAGTAGCTGCCGACAGAGACGCAGCAATAAATACGTACTTACGTAGACGTAAGCAGCATAGATTACTAATACTTTGTCTAATGTATTGCCGAGTCCTGTAGGTATATTTTTAAATGTAGTGCTTCTATTTGTATTTTTTACAATGTGTCTAGAACTTCTATATCTGACTAAATGTGTAATTTCGATTTTATGATTAAATATGACGTAGATAAGCACAACTAAAATCGTATAGTGACATAGTAATATCCGCTCCTCATGAAAAACACGAACATCAATCACCCAACAATCGTATAAGTACATACATGCAATTCAATCAAAGGTACGTAAAATATATTGGTAGTGGTGATAATTTCTAAACAAATTTTTGACTGATGGTTGCTCTATTGACATTTCCAATCACATTTGTTAATCATTGACTTGTACCCTGAGTCAACAAGTACAAAGTCAGTCAGTCTGAAAGTAAACAGTATAAAACTGATTATTTTTACTATTACGCAATAATTCAAACGTTCAAAGTATTAAAATCACCAAGGCTGTCACGTGATGTTTATTTTAGTTCTAAATATACCTAACTATATTATAGTTCTAAATATACCTAACTATGTATATTAGACCGCGGTTGGCTACCGGGTGAACGTGGAAACCAAACAAGTTGTTCAGAAACGTGCGCTTATGTAAAATATATTTTAAATAAACATAAGCATGTACCTACTACCATGGGCATTCAAGCACAAACTTTCCTTGAATTATAATAATGACAGCTGTATGTATGAGATGTACAAGAAAAACGTTTAAAAAACTTAACGGCTTGTTTTCATCATACATACATTAATATTATATTCTTATAAACTTCTAAAATCATAATCCTTGCCACGTAGACGGAATGAAATAAAATGGATGTTCGATACTACGATACGACGGATGTTAAAAACAATGTACCTAATGAAGATATACATCTGCAATTTCACCAATTTGACATGTTCTTAGCTCAAAGCCGGGACACATCATCGCCATCAATACGATTGTTAACGGCACGCCAACTACAGTAGAGAGATCAACAATTTTGCATTTCCTTTCTAATGGAGATGCCATTTCTCGCACACTTGTACTCGATTAACGATAAACGAACGAAATCTACGCAACGCTCACGCGGCAAACAAAGAATCAATCAATTGGAAAGAAGTCACAAAGCAATCAAAGCATGTCAGGCCAGTGAATTGAATACCTATAGTGTTCCGTAGCCGTAAATATCTATCTTCTTAGTCGTTATACTCTTTCCAGAGTGTCGTGGTCAACCTCTGACATCAGGCACATAATGTTGCTTGCCGTACGATTTCTCGCCATTTACCGTGGTTGGAGGTCATTCTGGCAAATGCGTTCAGGGGTCTTTCCATAGCAATATGGCATGGCATGGTAAATATGTATACATACACTAAAGCCCATGTGGGAAACCAGCATACCTATATAATGTTCGGTTAGGTTAGGTTAGACACAGTCAGAAGGAAAGAGTTTCGATTCTTCTGCTATGAGTATGAGTTAGAAGTTACGACCGTTCTATAAATCTAAATGCATTTACCAGGAAACCAGTTCAATCAAAATAGCAGAATTCGTTGTTAGGCAATCATACACTCCAGTAGACCACCCAGTTACATCACCAAGGTACTGACAGAGACTTTGCGAAGCGCCTTAGTTATACTTGGCATCAGTCTGCTGCCTACTACTAGTGTGTGCTTTGTGAATCC
Organism: Cydia fagiglandana; assembly: GCF_963556715.1. Lineage (NCBI taxonomy): Eukaryota > Metazoa > Arthropoda > Insecta > Lepidoptera > Tortricidae > Cydia > Cydia fagiglandana. Next base: position 18,618,946 of record NC_085943.1, read on the forward strand.
TTGTGGGGCCAAGCCGGTACTTAATCAAGATCTGTTGCTTTAAGTACCACTGACGGATGTTTGCCCGTCATATGCAATTATGACGACCCGGATTCGACAACGGTTAGAAATAATGACGAACATAGATTGGATAATGCTCAAGTCTCAATTAGAATAATTAGAATAATAATCTTAGCTTAGTACCAAATTTACTGTTCTTCGTTTTAGTATATGTACATGTGTTTGCGGGTCTTATTTTATTGCACACTAACATATGAAATAAATTCTGTCGCAGTGTTTTTGAAGGTCTACCCCAACAATATTTCGTCACAAAAATTGTGGAAAGTTAATTATTAAGTTCTAAAACCCCCAACGAAGAGTATGTACAAGCTTCCGAAGAAAAATGAGGCTTGTGAATGGCAGAGTATAAGTGTAAAACGCTCTTTTTAAAAAAGAAGTAACGAGCCGAATAACAATTTTAGTGAACCAGTTCAGGTCGCGGCATACATAGACGCAACGTTTAGGCAATCGGAGGCGATGAAACAGAAACACGATGAAATTCATACACGGATCGAATCATGCGTATGATGTAAAAACATCAACCTTAACTGTTCATCGGTGAACCTCATGCCTTTTGTAATAAGGTTCACGAACTGTCAGTTAACAGTGTGGGCGATGGTACTCGCATAAGCCGTACAACAGTTGAAAACGGTTTACTAACGAATGGGCCAAAAACGTTTCCCAAAGTATCACATCCCAAACTATGTTTCCCAAATTATCATTTCCCAAAAAAATGTTTGGCAAAACAACTTATCGCAAATTTTCAGTTAGCAATAGTCTTTTTTGGCAAGTTATTGTTTAGCAAATAATTACTTGGACAAGTTACATTTTACCAAATATTATTTAGTCAAATGTATCATTAAGCATAACTTACATGTCCCAAAATATTGCATGGCATACAATTTACATACCAATAAGGACTGTTCAGTTTACTAAGCGGACACTCTTACACCTCTTTTAATCGGCGAATTTAAAATCAATTGACGTACAGCTCATAACAATATAATTAACAATCCCTTATTTATCAATTGCTACATATTTGTTCCCATAATAGTCAAATATTTTTCCCGAAGGACCGAACAAATTTGGAACATAGCAAGTTAGTTCTGCAATAAGGATGCACAGGCTAGTATTCACTGCGAAAAATCGTAAATATGTGCAAATTTTCCAAGTTAAACGTGAATAAAATAATTAAAACATTTGCAGAGCATCATATGCTTGAAGATTTTACAAAATCCCGGCACAGAAGCGGCCCGGCCAATCCAGGAACAAAAGTATTGTCATGCGGCTGTTAAAATCAATAAATTACTTATCGGTTCGCGAAATTCCTAAGACAGCAGGCGTTAGAGTAGGCACAGATTAAAATATAAGAAGTATGTACAGTAAATGGACCCATAGAAAGAAAAAAATGGACAAAAGAATTACAGAGCAGCGAAAGCAATCGGAAAAAAGAAGCGTCAAACTTTACTACATTTTACATTAAGATAAATTTCGTAGCATTTTAATGGACAACGGAAAATGCGTAAAATGTTGCTGTAGTACGTTACCAATGGCCCTGATGCTACCATGCCGTTGTAGAAGATCATATATTCGACGAGGAGAGTAACATCAAAATTGACCAATTCATGAAGAAAGTCCTTGTCTGGCAGGCAATTGGTTCCTGTGGCCTTAAAAAGTTTGTTCTATTTTGCGACATGAACTTTGGTTGCGACATTTACAGAAAATAATGCATCTAATAACGAGTACTTTCCGTCTATCAGACGCATAATGTCACCTCTTCATTTCGGCCTGATTTGGCAAGTGCCCACTATGCTGGTCAGAAAGTGAAGCTACTGAATTTGAAAAACATTGATTTCGTTCAAAAACAAGTCAACTCATCTAATTGCCCGGAGCTCCACTCCATCGAGTGGCACTAGATCAATGTGAAGATGCACTTAAAAAAGGGTAGATGAGAAGCTAAAACATTGAAAGAATTCAAACGAATGTTGTTTACAACTTGTCAAAAAGTGTCAAAAATTGATGTGCAGGCACATGAACGGCGCAACCGTGTAAAAGTACGAAAATCTTACCGATGTTATTATATTATACTATATTTACATTAAAATGTTTTGCGTTGGTTTCCGTTTTTATTATATTTATCTAAATAAAGCGATTCCAGAATTAGAAAAATGTAATTTATACTTTTTTGTGTGTCCGCTTAGTAAAATGAACAGTCCTTAGAGGAGGCTGCAGAATTTTATTTGTCTGGTATTTAACTGATCATTACATATACATAGTAAAATGTAACGTCAAATAAAAACATTCTTTCTGACAAAAATATGTAGTAAAATGATCACTAAAATAAACATACAACCGAATTAATAACCTCCTTCTTTGAGATTTGGAAGTCGGTTAATTAAAACTCCATTTTAATGTAAAATGATAACATTGATAACCAAATTTGTTACATCTTACTATTCTATTAAAGCAAATAGCACCAAAGTAATCATTGTAACCCAAAAATACTAAATAACCACCAATATTTAAACCACATTTTAGTTTAAAATGTTATTCTATTAAATTAATTAATCCACTTTGATGACCTTTTTCTAGTACATAGTATTTCGTTTCTGTAAGGATCGCAGTTCTAACCTAACCAAACCTACTTTTCTGTTAGCGGTTCCGTTTTGTGAGGATCGCAGTTCAAACCTAACCCTACCAACCCAAATTGCGTAGAATTTAACGTACCTATATTCACATAACAAAAAGTACAATTTAAAATAGAGATGCCTATTTGTCAAATTTGCGAAGTGACGAATTTTGACCAAGCATCGTTTTGGAATATAATATTAGACAATAAAAAACGTTTGCTAAATAAGTTTTTGTTCTAATAACATTTGACAAAGTAAAATCATGCCAAATGATAATTTGACCAAATAAATTATATGAGAAGTGTAACTTTGCTAAAGGTTCCTTTGGGAAATGAAACTATTGCGATAAGTTTGTTGGGAAGTGAAATTTGGCGAAACGTATTTGGCCCAAACGAAAGTACACCGTTGAAAACATTTTCAAAAGAGTCCCATTTGACTGTAGCAACTTTAAGAAATAGAACGGTTTGCACCACTGATTAATTCCAAAATTGAGTCTCTTTTTGCCATCGAGTATTGTTTATTAAGGCGCTCTTATAGTTGAGTTTTACGTTTCCGAGGGGGTGAAGCAGACGAGTGGTAGAACAGGCGGGCGGGCGCCCCGCGCACCCCGCCGCACCATTCCCGCGCAGCACGTCTACATCCTTATTCTGGCGCCATCGGTATTCTGAATATTCTGATTTGTCAGTTCCGGGATTTTTTCCGGCAAATAATATCGAATAAGGTTTATTAGCAAATTCGTAATTTAATGAGTACTTAATGAAATTATATACAATATGAGAGTATACCCCGACAAACTAAGAACCTAATAAAATTATACCCAATTACTATGAGACAGAAATGAGTACTTAAGTACTTACCTTAAAAATATAATAGAGTTAGACCAAGAAAATTCTGCAACGATTTTGATTGCACACGCAGTGCAAGTGTTATTTTGAACGACAAACCTTCATGAAATTATGATTAACACTTGCACTGCGTGTGTAATCAAAATCTTCGCAGACTTGGTCTAATTCTAGAAGTCAATTTCGGGCAAGTAGGTATTGAAAATAAGGAGGAATACTGTAGTTGGTTTTTTTTAGCATTAGAAAGTACTTGAAAGAAGGTAAGCGATCTAGACATGTCTTTTAATTGAATGGCGCTTTTTAAAAATCAGTAACTATTACTTATGAAAGCTTATTTTATATATTAGGACTTTTATTTTATATAAAATCAATCAACATTTGGCATGATGTGTCATATCCCCGTAGCTGCAGGCGTCCATAGGCTATGGTGAATGCGGGTCGTATGCTGGCTTGCCACCAGTGTGGTATATAAAAACAGCATTTTTTGGAATAAATTTCCATATAGCACGGTACGGACTTGGCGGAAATAAGGTAGAAGTACTAGTGCACAACGCTGCACTAGTATTCGACACGGGCACTTTATGTCAAAGTGACAAGAATTAAATTTGAATACAGAAAGATCGTCGCCGTTCAAATTTAACCTATATTACTTTGACATAACGTATAGTGTGTAGCTTTCAAATAGAGCTCAACGGCTAATCCTATTGTCTATTGTTAAGTAAAACCGCACGTGCTACTTACGTGCAAAAAAGGGTCTTAATTATTTTATTTGGCACCTGAGCGCCGGCTAGGCCAACGCTCAAAAAACCAGTGTAGGTGCGCTCTCCGATAACGCGCCTTTGTGTCATCTCGATGACACATTTTAGACTGGTTCTGTAGCGTTCGACTCGCCGCACTCAGTAACCGGAGTACGTATTTTTTATGCAGGTGGTTGTGGCACGTGGCATGAGCGGTTTTACTTAACAATAGACAATAGGAGTCTGTGGCCATGAGTAAGCCCATTCATAATAAAAAAAAGGATTAGCCGTCGAGCTCTATTTGAAAGCTACACACTATACCCATGTCGAATACTAGTGCAGCGTCGAGCACTAGTACTTCTACCTTACCTAATATTAAACACAAAACCATTTTAGGCATTTTTCGACCACTTCCCTTAAAACGCATGTAGGTAACTCGGAAACTAAAAGCGGTGAAATGGTTAGGTACCACTCGGAAGCCGGTGTTGCTCGAAGGGTACCACCATACACTAAACACTCCCACATAGGTATTTGAATCCCGTACACATATGTTTAAAAATGATTCAATTTGAAATAGCCTTTAATAAAATTTGTTTACACAATTTATCAATCGTGACTGAATTCCGGATTGGTTAGACGGGTGTGTGCCTTTGCTTCCCAACTTGTTATAAATTGACAATATGACGGGCGAATGTCTGAAATGTCACAGTAATTAAGAATTATTTTGCTTTTCTTCGTAAGAATGTTGAAAAACATTGTGTGTATAACATATTTGCATATTTATACAGTGGTTACCCATTTTATGAAACGTCCACTAAACTAGCATAGGTCCGACGCTGGCAGTGGCCACGGGCGTACTGGCGCGGGGAATAGGCGCAAGGTTTGCCGCGTAGGGTGTAATTTAGTAGGCAAAAGTTGAATTCATAAAATTATGAATGAAAAGATTAACGTATCGATAAAAGGACCAGCAAAAACGAAGATAGATTTACTTAAAAGCTATCGAATGAGGTAAGTTTCATATCCATTTTCGTCGTAGTACTTCTAAAATATGGATCAAAAGACAGCTTTAAGCATGTTTTCAACTTAAGATTCTATCGAGAAAATAATGAGCCGTTGTGTTTCTGACAAGCAATAACGTAGTTCAAGGACTAAAGTTATACATACTAGAAAATAATGCATGAAATCCTTGTAAAAGTCTGTAAATATGGTTACAAAAAAGCGCAATTTTACTACACACCGCGCCTTAACTTGAAATAAAGGGCTCACCATCATTTGTTTGTTTTTTGTTAATAAGACCTTTACTTACCCGGTAAATAATTTATTTACGACCATAATGAAATGCAAGCCGATTGCACACGTCATGATTAACCTTTAACAATTTCTTGTTGGGTTTGCTTCAAAACAAAATCTCATAACTGACTGACTGTCTCATAACTGCTGGTAGATGACACTTGACAATACTGACATCACATCACAGAAAAAGGCCGGTTACCTTTCGAGTGACAAGTAATTTCATTTCCGGGCGATCCAGAGCCCATGAAGGGAATGCTGAAGGCTAGAGAAGAGTCTCTTATCAAACGCAAACAAAGTCGAGGTCTCATTGTTTCTACACTGGCTCACCCGCACGTCCAAAAGGGATACACGGCCTCGTCACCTTGGCGATTTTAGGCTTGAACTGGACCCGCATATGAGTCACCCAGTAGCCCAGTTAGCCGGCCGACTTTCGCGCGCTCTCTAAAGCGGCCCGCGTCCGACACGACGCCGAGACTGTTGCGTAATGGCCGGAAATCGATGTCAATCACAGTATGGTCGTTAGGATTTGACTTGTATATATTATGATACGCTCTACAAGTATTAGTAAAGTTTGTATTGTATTTTAAGTATTTAAGAAGATCAAGAAAAAAGCTAGTCGGTTTCGTCAAATCCAGTGCAGTTGGGAAAACTGGACCTCTTTAGGTTTACAATTTGCATACTCTAAATCATAGCAATTGATTTTTGTGTCAGTTGTCACAGTGACAGTAATATGAAATCCTTTGTGGCATTCACAATCAATAATATGAAAAGTACCTATGTACGAAGTGGCACAGAAATCAAATTCCTTGACTATTAAGTTCATGGCTCATGGCAACAAGATACTAAACAATACAAGGCAATCAAATCACGATGATCTATAATAATCTCATAAAACTGATCTAATTACCGCTTTCAAGAGAAACCCTTTCGTGACAAAACAAATTAATACGCTAGGAAAATATATGTAAATGATAAAATTACGAGCAGCAAATCTATTATGCAACAGTTCAGTGCAGTTGAGCAAAGTCCTTTAGAAGTCACTTTGAACCTTGTAACAGGATGAATAAAGTGTAGATTTAAAGAAACCATTTGTTTCTCTTGATGCTGTTCTAATTGAACCAGTGAAATGTAAAATACGGGCGTGCCTATTGACACTGGAGTAACGCATAATTGTTGATGCCCTGTCAAAGGAAAATGTGCCGTATTGGAGGGCAACAGTGGCATGGAGGTGCACAATTTGCACTGATTCAGTGATTAGCGTCGGGTGCATTGCGTAAACACTTTCGCTGCGGTTTCACTGCAGGTTTGTCACACAGCTGACATAAGAGAGCGGTAATGCCCAAGTTACGCCAGACTGATAGCGAATTTATTATTTGCATTGGCTTGCATTTGATTAACTGGGCTGCCTTTCCAATAGCATTGGCTGTAATACAACGGACCGGAGAAATAAAAGGATTACAACCATTGCTACCATGCCATTGACTGATTCCCTCATGTCTCTCATCTCGATCTCAGTGGAAAGGCAGCCTGACTGTCCCTTCATCATCACGTGCACAGTCCAGGTGCACAGTTAATGAAGTACAGTCAGAAGCAGAAGTTGCTAAGCGGACGGTGTTCAAAATGAAATTACACATCTTTACTGTTTAGTTTAGAGAATTATTATTCTCTAAACTAAACAATGCTCTTGCATGTGAAGGCAAATTTCGACCGCTCACCCGCTTAGCTACTTCTGAAGCTGACTGTACTAACAGCAAGACTCTTTCTCATTGTCAAGTAACGGTGTAGGCGATGGTACTGTGGACAGGAAGAGCACTGTAATAAGAGGGTTCTCAAAGTTTTTAGTGTCAAGAGGACCGAGTCAAATATAATTTGACATGTTTCAGATAAGAAATGATGGAACTAATGATCATGGTAAGTGTAATCTACATTACATACACATGTGCATACAGTGGTGGCGACAATTAGTGGTGGAAACTAATGTCCAGCGCATGGGCACCTAAATATGTTTTATTGAAAATAACATGGAAATATAAAATATGCGTAATTGCGTGCCACAATACAAAGATTTGCCAAACTGCGGGGCAGTTTGTTGGCGATGAGCTCGCTCTTTTTATAAGTGCATCAAAGCAGGTACATAATTTTGCACTGTCCTACCTTCCCAGCGTAGCCCTTTCTTATATGTACCTATAGGTAAGTATATTACAAGTGAACATAGGATGACTTGAGTCTTCGCTGGTGGCGCGGGCACGGGACAGGAGGTACAGCTTAAACACCACCTTAACGCTAATAAATATGTTTTTTTTTAAATCTAAAAACTTGTACAAATACAGGTGGCTAGAGCCACTGTGACTATGTTGGTTTATCTTTAGTACACTCTGTACAATATGATGATATTGATTATGACACTCCCATAAACTGCTTGTCAATCATTTATCATAGATAAGCGTTGTTTATGCCAGTGTGGAGTCCTTTCTTATTCTCATTGCCATCTGATTAATTATAGTCATTCATCAAGTTGTCACACTAACGTCAAGTTGTCAACATTAAAAATCGAATTAAGCATGAGGGGTATTCCACAAAAAGGTTTTCACCACACCAGCTCGGAAAGGCTTACTTTGTACTTCAAAAACGGATAGCAAAGTTGCACTTTGCTATCAGTAATTCACATGTGAGGCAAAGAAATCAAATGCAAATTTTGAGTTGTTTTCTTATGTTTGCTGGTAGAATTGACTTTTAAATGATGATTTTGGATGATAAATTTTTAATAACATTCATTTGGATTTGATTTGGTTTGATTTTGTTTGATATTTTACATTTAATATTTGCTTCAGGTTGGTGTGGTGAAAAATTTTGTGTTTCACTCGGGGGCAAATTTTGTTTAACCCTCGTGCTTTGAAACCCTCGCAACGCTCAAGATTCCATTTTCGAACCACTCGCTACGCTCGTGGTTCAATTTTGGACTCTTTCGCTTGCTCGGGTATCAATCTTAGCAAGAGCGGTTAAACAACAACTTTGCCCCCCTTGTAAAACAAATAACTATTACTTTATCGAGGTTGTGACAAGTATTGCAGCAGCTACCTTAATAACCTGCAGGAATCTGTATTATACATATACCATTGAATTTAGAGCTAAGTAATCAAGCGTTAAAAAATGTTTAAAAAAATGCGTCTCACCCTAAATTTTTCTGCAATGCCCCCTGTGATTCTGATTTCAGAAGAGCATCTAACCTAACAATAATATGGTATTTTTTATTGTTTTGTAAGTGTTTTTATATTTTACTTTTATATTCATATTATAAATAACCTAACTTAAGACGAAAAATAAAGGGAAAATAAAATAGTATTGTAGCAATATCAATATTTAATTCCATTCTACATACCTGTCAAATGTGAACACAACGGTAGTCTACATTTTTTCACTGTTTTTTACGGGTCAATCATACTTTACGAAGGATTTCGACCTCATGAATCACCCAATACGAGGTCATTGGTATCAGTTCGGCATAGCAATTGTACCGATTTCACCTCATAGCCTGTATTGTGCGCGTCCACGGAGAAAGTTGAAGACAATAGTTGATGTATGGTTTGGAGCCTGACGCCTCCATACATTTCTAGTCCTACGGCTTCGTAGAAATGGAAAGGCATCGCGTCGGCGGTTCTAATAGTTTCGATGAACTTAAAAAGTCCTGCCTACGTTAAGCGTGGTTTCCTTCTTTCGGATTGGAGGTCATCTGACAGAATACTTAGGTTGTTGACGAATTAGTATCACCGATAAATATTACACAAAAATAAATTTCTCGGCAAAAAATGTGAAAAGGTACCCTGTTCATACGTACCTGTGAGTCAGATATCCTTGACGTTTTCAAGGTTGTATTTATAAACTAAACTACAGGTAGATAACGTATCTGTACCAAAAGTATGATTTTTTTGGAAATTATACTCGATAAGATTGCCAATCAGTTAGTCATTACAAACAGGAAATACCCAAAAAGTATTTCGCGAAAGCGAAACATTCTGTAAGCTTCTACAATCCCGTACCTAAAACGTTGCATTCGCAACACAGTACTAGTCAAGAGATTACAGAGGTCCAGTTCAATCGAATTACACGTCCAGGACAACTCGCGTAAATGTAAAGCCAAAGCCTACAGAGCGTCATATTGCACGGAAATATTCCAAAAAATCAGAAACATTTCTGTGAAATCCTACATAAGTTTCCTTGAAACGTGTAATAGAAGAACGCACCCAGTGGCGCATATTGGCGCCTAACTATGCTTGGTAACAATGGGATCACACGAGATAAGATTGGGGCCATACGAGCCATATTCGCAGGTCCGACAATAAACAAAGCGCTATGGTAATGTTAAATAAAGCACCGATAACGAATGGGGGTCAAAGTCAATTCCCACGTGGCGGACGAAACGCGAGGCACAATCGCTTTGTTGCATTACCATTTACGCAAGTATAGTTGTAAGACATGGATAATAAAGGTATTTCGTAATGAGAAATGTGGTAGAAAGACAAGTTGAATTTCAAGTCCCCCAAAAAATATAGATAAGTGTATCGTTATCTAAGAAATGTGTGCACTAGAACCTTACCTTCAATAGGTTGTTTACTATTGATATTAAAACGATTTAATACCTAACAGCAACACTTTTATACCCTGGCAAATGAGCTTTGGTTGTCAGTAGAAAAAGGCAAGAAATTAAGAATTGTAGGGGCGATGTCGGCGCGCAAACATTTTTCAGATTTGCCGCCTATTTTTGTGACAAACCTCACCACCTTACCTCGTCACCTATAGTTCGTTTTTTTTAGCATTAGAAAGAACTTGCAAGAAGGTTAGCGATCTTGACATGTCTTTTAATTGAAAAACGCTTTTTAAAAATCTAAAACTATTACTTATGAAAGCAAAAGAATATAAATGATCCTATTAGATTCATAATTGTTACATATTTGCCTGAAATGGCCTGTTTTTAAAATGTGTTTTTCAATTAAAAGACACATCAAGATTGTTTACCTTCTTTCTAATGCTAAAAAAAACGAACTATAATTTGAGTCTTTATAATTATGTTTACGACTTATCAGGTGTGAAGTGAACGATGGTTATAAATAGGTAATTAGAAAACATATAGGTACATCGGAACGCACAGGCCCACCAGATTCATCAGCAGAATCCCTATGAACTATCAAAGGAACTAAACTAAATAAGAATCAATCTCATTTACCTTATTAATGGCTTTTTATTAGGTAAATCGAAAGAGGCACAGTTTGACGGCTCCAGAACTAGGCTAAAGAGGCCGTCAGTCAAATAAAACAATAATATCATTGTTATAACGGAATTATCATACCCACTGACCTACAGAATTGGAAATAGCAAATAATCCTTATTTGATTTAATTACTATTAAACAATTAGATCATTGTTCCATTTGCTACAGTGCAAAGGCGCTAAGCATGAAAATAAGTAAAGAATGAGTACCGTTTATGGGTAACGGGTTCATCCAACTAGGATGCGCCAAAGTTGGCATAAAATTGCAATTTCGATTATTGGAAGCCCAAAACTGCTTCTTATATAATTTTATGTTGTGTTTCTTATATTAATGATCAGTTCACAAGATTTTATCTTGACTGCGATATCGTTCCTAGTATTCGCTTCAAATTGATTAACTTGATTTTGACATCTTCAAAAGTAATCTAAATGAGCGTGGTAAATAAATCCTATAAATATAAAGACATAATATGCCATGAGCATAACTACTCAGTTTCAACTCAAACCATATATGTACACGTAAGACTCCTCGGTACCTGTGTTCCTCGGTAAGGCGACATGCACTTTTTTTTTATTAGAAAAAGGTAAGCATTTGACCACAATCTCACCTGATGGTAAGTGCCGATGTAGTCTAGGATGGAACCTGCTTACCTAAAAGATGTCTATTCACTCTGGATTTAAAAAGATTCAATCTGTAGTGGACTGACAAAAAAAGACTATTTTACGTACGGAATCCTGATAAGAGCAATAAAACTCAAGACAAACCACTGATTATAATTATATCATTGTAATTAAAGGGCAACTCACGAACCATGATGAAATACTACACTACTATTACCACTAGGTATAAATAAGACATCAATTAATCACTCGATCCCATAAATATGTAAATCGGTATCGATTGTATTAATTAAGAGCGGTTAAATGACAGTGTTGCAGAGTAACAGAGATGAATGAGCTAGTTAGACTTCGCTGGACAGGTTTGTTTGTTTGTGGTAAATATTTGGAAAAATCAGATCCCGAGAACGCGATCGCGAGAGGATTAACGTTAATAATATGAAACCTGCGTAACATATGTGTAAAATCGATGATAACAGTGTGGTTCCGGCATATACCGACGAGGAATCTTTGGACACGTTATACGCAAAATGGTTGAATACAATACAGCAGGAGATCCCAAACCGTCCAAGGGGCATTGAAGACGAACGGGTGTGCTCACTTCGCTTCGCCGGCTCTAAATTATATCATTAATTAAAAATGATTTGATTCAATTCGGTGAAGAAGTCACAAGATAAATATGGCAGAATACGCTTCTTAACTAAAGTCATGAAACCCGCCTTGACTGTTGACTACGGAAAACACTCCATATCCTCGCAAGCGTACGTACGTAGCGTAGTATGTACTTGATTACTGTAACGTAATTTAAACAATTTTCAATCGGAAGAGAGTTGCAATGCAATTCAATCATATTATTACCTTCACCGCCTTCACCAATGTCGAACACCAGGCATTAGGCACGGAATTGTTGTAAAGCAGAAACGTTAGATTTTTCACCATTAAAATTGTTACTTGTCGTACGATATTTCGACTAAATGAACTAAGATTCAGTAGCGGGAATATTCAAAATTCTTTTAACTGGATTTTCTCCGGATTATGGAACTATGAAACACCAGAAGGAAGATTGAGACCACATATTGGTATAAATATTATGTTTAACGCTCACACCACTGTGTGTATAAACCTGCAATATAGGTTCCTTACCTATTCATGGAGGAGAGACGACATTCAGGCTGTGGCCGGCGTTACATGGACCCGTGCCGCCACCGATCGAGAATTATGGCATAGTATGGAGGAGGCCTATGTCCATAAATGAACATCCAATAGAATTTAAATTATTATAATCGCAATAAAAAATAATAAATATTTCAATAAGATATTAAATGTACATATAATATAATCGCAAAAATTTATATAAAATAATATAGTTACGTGAAACTAGATCATAATTAGATAATTTTACTGAAAAATGTAAATAGTAATTAATGTTTTTAAAATGAATCATGCATGATGTACCGTTTTCTATTGGAATTAAATGGCTAAATTATGATTAATTATTATTACCTATTCATAATTCGATATAAGCTGCCACTGTATAAATAGGTAGGGAACCACCTATTCATGATTCGATATGACAAAGCGATGGTTGCCTATGATTAACCCTGAGAAAGTTGAACTTTCATTGTCGTTTCATACCCGTGGGGCCTGATGCGTCACTTCTATTTCCATGCAGTGACAGGAAATGCAAATGAGGTACGGAATCGATACAATAAGGCGGACGTCTGGTTCCTCAAACTTGGTACTTTGTTATTTATTTAATCAAATAGGTCGGCTGATTGACCCGTTGGGCGGGAAGCTGAGTCATCCGAGGATATTCTAGACCCACTTAGGAATTAAGGTTATTAGGTGATTTACATACAATGTATGTTTGTGAGTTGTGGTTCGGGCGATCGAACCGCGATAACAAGCAGGCCACGGGCTCAATGTTAAATTTGCAGAGAACCCCGGAGGGTTATTGTATACAGCGACGGTGTCGACTGTTGTATGAAATGGATCATTCCACGTCCTTATTTTTGCTCTAGATAAATTTTACTTTCCATCCCTAAACTTAAATTCGGATCACTACCCAATAAAAAAAAAATACTATCGCACTTGTGTACATAACTCATGACAACTCTCGTCAATGTTTTGTGTTATTACCAATTTTAGATTCGATCATCATTTGATTAGTTAATCGGTGATGATGATGTAACAACTTTAACTTTAAAAAAACTAAGTATGTAACTTAAGATATTACTGGCAACGCAAACATTAAACTGAAATCAAAATGAGACAATGGAGCACCTAATTCTTCATGAATGCTGAAATCACTGAACCAAATTCAAACAGAATATCATTGTCTGAAATAACTAGACCAAACGTAAAAAGCTGAACAAGTGTCAAAGTTAATGTCAACCGGTACCGGTAACAGTATCTCGACCGCGACCCGTGACCCGTGCAATACTCTCTGAATTATAGCCCTTGTTGTTATAGCTTTAGAGTTGAAGATCGCATTGATAAATGTAATTTAACGGTTTCAGTTCTCTTCGAATTATAGTGCATGTTGTTAAAGGCTTAAGGTTTATGATTGCACGTAAAATTTAACGGGTAACTGTAAGAACTGCTGCAGTGGGCACAAATGCAAACCGCTATTGTTTGGCTGAGCGCATTCACAGGATACTTTAGCTAGACTGAATCTAGTTAAAAAGATAAAACGCCTTTTTATTGGCACCTAAAATACAATACATTAGCGTCTATAGTTTTGGCAATCATTGGAATGGGTTCCGAGTGCCGACTATACACAAGTGTTCACTCTTATAAAAATAATGTATTCGTAAGCATAAACACAGAAGAGAAAATTATACAAAGCAGAAAACATATGAAGGAGAAAGTGTCACGAAATGGTCTCATCTCAGCATTATGCCTCATCGTCACCATCGGAAGATCAGCGGTGGAAGTCACCAGCGTTCATGCTCTCATCAGCATCTTTATATGTTAATAGCAGAAATAGCGTTCAAAGAGTTTTGAACGCTGTTTCTAATAGAGTTGTATATTTGTTTAATTCAAGGCACAATTCTTGTCCGCTCTCCACGCTGCCGTATTCAACTTACATAAAGCTATATTTATGCGTTTTGGCATCAAAGTACAACGGCGTATTCATCAGGTAGTTGACACTATCGGAGATGTACAATCAATCTAACGGAACAACTGTCGCTCTCAATTTTCTAATTCCTCGCCAGCAACTAACATTCCAATTGTTATCATACGCAATCTCTCATCTCACTTATCCAATCTTAATATAAATCTTAATACCGAGGTGTAAGGTTGAAATTAAAACGTGTCTATCGAGATACGAGTTTGATATAGTTGGTTAAGTCACGCTCCATAATCGTAAACAAAAGCGTAAATAGTTGTTTTGTTAAAGTCGCAATTCCAATTGCTTTGCGAGCGCGAATGATTCCATCGCTCGAGCGCACCAGTGTAACTGTACCATCCAATAAAAACACATCATAAGGTCTTACTATACTGGACAATGTGAGAACACAACCTAACAAGCATGAGAATACAAGGCAAGTGTTGCTGTTGTAGTGAATACTGATGATTATAATTTACAAAGGCCGTCACGTTGGACACACCCACCGCTCGCGCCGGCGCCAGCTTTTTATTGATGACTGGAGTCAATATAAGCAAGGTATCGGTTCCACATTTCTGAACGGCATATTTTTTTTATATTACGCAGAGCACAAAGGCACGCTCGACGAGCTATAAGCGAGCATAGGTTGCCTGTATCTATGTCATTTGGCTTAAATGGCATCCAGGCCATAAATTCCCAACAAAAAAATACAAGAAATTTTACACTATTGTTATAGTATTATGCTTCTTGTTCCAGGACCTAGGGCCTAGGTACTTACGTCATAGACTGTTATCATATTGCACGGGCAAGTTATCGCGGTTATCATACAAACGCTTGTTCGAATCTGAGTCAACAATAGATAGCTGAAATCGTAAACATTGATAGGTATGCCGCTGATAGCAACAATGATAATGATACAGTGAAAATAAATTTACAATGTTTGGTACGAACCTTGTTGAACACGAGGCAATTCCTAAAGGTTCCGTCACATAGGCGCGTTTTCCGGGCGGGGCCTGAGCGTTTTATATGTAAAAGCGACGCGTATTATCATTATCACACCTACATAATAATAATGCGTAGCAGCTATCGAGGAATCGAGATCAAAGTCACGGCGTTATTCATAAACGAGTTACTGGCTTGAATTACCTAATAATCGTTTGTCTTTATCTGTCATTTTGACTTATTTATTTGGCAGAAAGGGATAAAACATAATTTAAAATCAGAAGCGTAAAAATTATGAATAAGGGGGATTATAGTACCTTATCGACTAGTGTGCGAAATCATATCTTTGCACAACAATTAGATAAATAGGAAATCAGCTTGAAAATAGGCCTAAGTACTACGTTATATTACGTGTTATAAAAGAATTTCACAAAAGAATAAACGTAATGGCATTCCTCTTATACTAATTACAGAGATTAAACTTAAAGAGTATTTGTCAGTTACGAGGGAAAATGCCAGTGAAAGAACCGTAAAATTTCCTGACTTTGTCGAGTTTTAATACATAATTTTATTTACAGAATACCATTCCATAAATACTAAATACTTCTTCAGAACAACAATTTTTAAGTGCCATTATTTGGGTTGATTCCACGAAAGACATCGTGAGCGTACACGAGTAGCTTTTCAAAGAAACCATTAATATATCAATGATTCACTTAATTTCAGTCTCGAACGTAAAACTCTCTTGTTGCTTTAATTCACAACGTTAACAGACAGTAGGAGAAAACTGTCCATTGTAGTCTGATCTCCGAATACGAATTTTCTGATATATTACGGCGATCAAATAATACTGGACAAACCTACTGAGATACTCTATGGCGAATAGAAAATCGTTTGTGAACAAGTGTCGAGAGGTATAGGAGGGTACTCGGAAACTTGGACAAGCGGCCATGAATAGATCGCTCGCTCAAGGGCTGCGGGAGATGAAGCCTTCGGAGCGGTGAAAACCTAAGGGGGAATGAATTTTTTATCGAGCATATAAGGCTAGCCTGTTTATATTAAACTAGATGAGAACCCGGCTTCGCTCGGGTATAATAAAAGATAATACTCATTCTGGATTAAATAATTATTTCATTTTAGACTAAACGTTTATCAAGGCGGCGGTTACCTATCCCATCTCCGAAAACTTTATACTTATGCGTTTATTAAAACCTCGATCTTTCCCCTTTTTAGTTGACCTTAATAATGTTTGCCCGAAGAATCATTGCCAACATTTTCAAGAGCCCGGTTTATTGCAGGTTTAGTTCGAAAATGATTTAAAATGTTTTTTTTTGCATTTCTATAGTGATTATAGTAACCTCTATAGTGATTGTAGTAACTGATATTTAAATAACCGGGCCTAACGTAATCGTTCTTTGTCAATTTTTGCCCCCCCCCCCTAAAATCATCCAAAAATTCGAAAATTCTTCGAATGACCCCGTTTCCTCCTACGACAAGCTGCCATCATCCGATGTCCAGACCCCCCCCCCCTAATTTGAAATGACGTAATTTATGAATAGCCCCTAACGGCCTAACCCACTTTTCAATCTCAAAGGACGGAACCCAAATTTCATAATTTCATGCACCCATCCAACCAACCCAAAGTGGGTTAGGTTAAATAACCTGACCTAACCTCACCCACTTTTCTGTTAGTAGTTTGGTTCTATAAGGATCGCAGTTCCAACCTAACCTAACCCCCTTTTCTGGTAGCAGTTCAGTTCTTCAAGGTTTGCAGTTCAAACCTAACCTAACCCACTTTTCTGGTCGTAGTTCTGTTCTGTAAAGGCAGCAGTTCTAACCTAACCTGCTTACTTGTTGCATTTCGGTTCTGTACCTCTCACCTAAGGGGCTGTCCATAAATTACGTCATCGTATTTGACCATATTTGAATTTTTGACCCCCCCTCCCCCTAAAATCATCCAAAAATCATGCTTCGAATGACCCCGTTTCCTCCTACGTCATGCTAGCATCATCCGATGTCCAGACCCCCTCCCCCTTATTTGAAATGACGAAATTTATGAATAGCCCCTAACGGACTAACCCACTTTTCCATCTCAAAGGAGGGAACCCAAATTTCATCCACCCATCATGGCACTAAAATGTCAGTATGGAAGTTGTGAGTACAATTTCATCTCAATTCACCTGACGATTTATAAAAAGACATGCTGACGTTATTTTTATTTATTTTTACTTGAATTTACAAAAAATATATCTTACATAAAAATAGTACAATTTACTGGAAGGGAAGATTAGAGCCACTTGCACCATCCCACTAACCCGGGGTTAAGCATTTAAACCGTGAAGGCAGGCGTGGCTCACTCCGTGATTTCGTCGCTTTGCTACAGGTAGCTAAAAGTACATCCGTTCCGCCCTAATTTTGGGGAAAGCCATAAGCCGTGCGTGGCGCTGTCGCCACCTAGCGGCCATATCTGTGCTGATCGTAACAGACACGTTTTGTTAGAGAGTGAGTCTTCTGCATCTAGTACTATTATTTATTCTGTCGTGAAGGCCCACTTGCACCATCTCAATATCCCGGGGCTAAGCGGTCAAACCGTTAACCCAATGTCAAATTGTACTGGTAATCATGGTAACTCCAGATTTAACCGGTTAACCCCAGGTTAGTGGAATGGTGCAACTGAGCCTAACAGTGTCAAACTGTACTGGTAACCATGGTAACTTAACTCCAGGTTTAACCACTCAACCCGGCCTAACCCGGGATAGTGAAATGGTGCAAGGAATAATTTCACATTTTTTTTGGGTGATAGAAAGAGTTTATACATATTAAGTAGCTACATAAAATAATAATAATTATTCATGGATACATGTGTGGATTTGTTAGATGTATTTTCCGATATTTTTTTTTCTTGTATAATAAATTCCGATCGTCTTTTTTCCCTGTATAAAAATTTCCGCACGCCTTTTTTCCCTATAGATATATTTCCTGGTATATTTTTTTTCTTGTATATATAAATCTGAACGCCTTCTTTCCGTATAGACATATTTTCCGATAGATTTATTTTCTTATACACAAATATCTGAACGCCTTCTTTCCCTGTATTTTTTTAACATAATGCAATATTTTATAGTCCTTAATTTTACTAGGGGACAAATTCCCGGCTGTCTTTTTTCCTGATCAGAAATTTTAAAATAGATATGATTCTTGATAGAAAATTATATAATATGTATTCGCATGTTCGCAATTTTGCCCGTTTACGTTACTACCTACTTACACTACAACATAAAAGTTGATACAGATGTAGTGCATAATTACTTTCCATCGTGTTTTATCGAAAAAGTTCGTATTTAGCGTGCTGTTTCAGTCAGCGTCCAAAGGCCCTGTTTCTAGAAAGCTTGTTAGTAAGTAGGTACCTAATATTACTTGCGGTAGTCTCTTTTCTATTCATATTGTTTGAAAGGGACGTTCACAAGGTACTAGTTACAACTTTTCGAGAAACGGCCCTAGTACCCGACAAACGAACGAAACGAAACGGTTTGACATTTGACACTGAATAATAAAATTCCATATTAATGGATATGAAAATGTCACTCATTTAAAACAATAATTGATTGACACTTCGGGTGCCGTCGTATTCCGATTGAAATCAAATCAGAGTTTTACCGATGTTGTGACGGATTTTATTGACTTTTATAGTAAAGGCACAGGCATTAGAGTTAGGTATAAAGAATAAGATTAGGTACAGTCAAGTTCATAAATGTGTACTTTTTAGGTTTTAATCGTGTGCTGGCACGTTAAATGTTTAAATAATAGAATATCCCCCATATATTAAAAACATGAATGTCAGATGTGAAAGTGGAGCTAAGTTAGTAGGTTGACGGTAGGACGATCCCCCCCCACTCTACAGTACACTTTAGTGCCTTGTCTATTTTAACGTCTTTATTGTCTATTAAACTCGACTGTACACACGGCCACACTCCTATATGACCATTAAAGACGGAACTGAGAAACTGTAAAAAGAGATGAATATAGATTTTACATATTAATGTCACGTGCGGGACAGAGACAGTTTTTGACAGTTTGTCTTCAATGGTCACTCAGCTCTGTGGTCGTCTGTACAATAGGTGTAAAACCAAAGTAGAATAAGGCCCCTGATTAGGTTATTTTATTAATCTACTAGGTTAGGTTTTTTTGTACCTACATCAAAAAAAAATGCTTACACTTCGGTAATACATTGTTTGAAGTTCTCTGAACTTTGTAATACATACATGATAATCCTGTAAAAAGTTAGTAAAAATCGACGGCGATATTTTTTAAGCATTTATTCTAAATCCAATTTTGAATTAAACATCATATACACCGTGCCCGTCAATAACCCGAAAGATTCATAACAAGCATTCCTGAGGTCAAAAGAAAGGAAAAAACATTATATGACTTTAGGTCAAATTCGCCTGAGTTCCGGAGTTAATGCCAATTAAAAAAAAACATAAAAATTATTGTAACTCAATGAAATATGCCCGTACAAAGACGATTTTACCACTGTGGCGCCTAGTCTAACGATAATAAGTGGTTAGAATCTTTCGGGTTATTAACGGGCACAGTGTATAAAATAGATAAACAATAGAGAGAAGCATTTCACGCATATCTCACACAATATTATTAAACTTAACTTAAATGATACTTATTGTCAACAAAAAAAGCTTAATCTAGACACACGGCACCGCGGCAATGTGACCGGACAAGTTTGAAAAATAAGCTGCTTGTAATTAATGTTTAAACTTAAGGAAAGTCAGTATTTTAAGTATGACAACTTATCTATGCACCTATCTAAGGTTATGTCACCAACTAACATAGCATTAACAATTCTTTGAATTTTCTTGTCAATTTCGATATATTTTCGAGCCCTCTTGCGATACACGTCATGGTTTAATTCGTGTTGACTAAATTTAAAGTCTTGCGAAATTGCTTCTTCTTTAAGTGTCCATATGAAATGTAATAAATTTAAATCATTTCTTATCGTTTTGTTTAGTTTACTATGCCACCCTTCGACGACATTAGTCGTGCGGTGGCGGTGGTTGTAGCATGACAGTAAATCTATATTTTTAAACGTGAACCACTGACCCTCTAAATATTCATTAAAAGTTCCAATATTGTTGATGGCCGGTGCTTTCGCCTGTAAACCGAACCAACCTTCCATAATTTTCGAATTAGGTAGGTGAGCTAACTGAACACATTTTCTGACGTAAATGCAGCCGTCCCGACTGTTGCAAATACCGAATTCGCCTGCATTTGTCCATACTGCCTTGGAGAAATGAAAATAGCAACCAGTTATTTTCGTTGAAGGAAATACAATTTGCAGGGCATTCTTGGCAGCTAATTCGAAGTCCACTTTAACATTTTTTGGATTGAAGTTAGGCACAAGTTCTTTAATTGATTGAAACATCATTTCATAGGTTCGCTGCTTTTTGTTAGGCAGTAATACGAAAAAAAATGGTACCATTTTTGTGAACTCCAAGTCGCTCCCGATGTCTCCGTGAACTGTGTATAATTGAACATAGGGTTTGGGGGTAATTTTGAACGTCCCATCCATGAAGAAATTTTCTATATTTTTTAAATTGTTTTGGGAGTCAGGTGTTATAAAAATCAGTATGCCGCCTTTATTTGTGCATAAAAAGTCTTTGGCTAACTCTTCTGGTAGCTGTACGTCGTCACAAGATTGTACATTAACTTTGGCCCATTGGGCACGCCGGTGTTTGTAAAGACAGTCTCTATTTTGATAAAAAGATGGTAATTTGTCAGCGTAGGGCTCGGACATATACTTTGCCATTTCTTCTTTCCAAATTTGTGGTATTGGTCGGTAATCAGTGGAAACTTTTTTTTTTAAATCTATGAGACTTTGTTCAATGTCGATACTTTCGAAGTCGGGAACACAACTATGGTAGGTTTCTCTTATTATTTTTGAATGATTGCCGTCCAATACCACCGAACCTTTACAAATACTTCTAGCACACGTCCAGACCGATGTACCACTTTTGTTACACCTTTTATGATGGTATCTATAGCCACCACGAATCAAAATTTCGCCGCCGTGACTACTCTCAATAAACTTCAACTGAACATTTACTTCACTGGGGCCAGCAGGCTCCATTTTCACAATTTGTTCGTACTTACAAAATTAAATTCAAGGCGAAGATAATGAAGTAACAATAAATGACAATTACAAAGTCAAAGACAAACATGTAATAAACTAAATAGACAGAAAGTTATCTACACGTATAAACTGTATAGAGGATTAATAGGCGTACTTCTGTCAAGTGCCTAACTAAGTACAACGTTTCACTCGTTTGATTTGATTACTGATTGGTAAAATTCCTTTAAAGATAACTAACCATGATACACAAAATATTCCACACAAGATTGCAAACAGGGTCCAAGCAAATAAGAAGTTTTGCCCCTAGTAAAATGAATGACCATGAAATTTTTCGTTAAACAACAAAAATACAGGGAAAGAAGGCGTTCAGATATTTGTGTATAAGAAAATAAATCTATCGGAAAATATGTCTATACGGAAAGAAGGCGTTCAGATTTATATATACAAGAAAAAAAATATACCAGGAAATATATCTATAGGGAAAAAAGGCGTGCGGAAATTTTTATACAGGGAAAAAAGACGATCGGAATTTATTATACAAGAAAAAAAAAATATCGGAAAATACATCTAACAAATCTTTGTGGCAAGGTTTGTTCAGGTAACAAAATTATTTGTCAACAACATGACAACAATAATAAAAGATTGAAACAATTATGTCGGTTAAAGATACTCACGATTTTCGGCATAGGTTTGTTTTACGCGGCGGTGCCGTGTCATCGTTAGTAAGTATAGTCCTCCTCCTCCTCATCGTTTTCGATGACGGCGACTCCAAATAAATCGTTGACGTTGTCTAGCGTGAACCCTGGCTGGCCAGGCCGAACTTGGCCTTTAATAATGTATTGCACGCGTGACAATAAAGTTGGCTAGCTGCGTCGTGCGTGTACACGTAGGAGGGCTTAGGTTAGTCACAAACATTTAGACCCTTTACTGAAAATTAAACTTAATTTCAGACTGGTAAAGCACAAAGTGTTGGTTTTACCATGGTTTTACCCGTCAATCAATGCACAAAAAACATGATTGTGTGTCATCTGTCACCAGTGTCATCTTACACTGACAGTAGTCGTTTTTTTTAAATAGGCTTACCCACACTCTCACCAGCAATCTGTCCAACATGCATGACGGACGTAAAAATATTTACAATTTCTGAACGAAACCATAGAGCTGTCAAATGTCAACCAACAAATTGAACATTTGCATTCTTTGTCGAAATTTTTTCACTTTTAAATGCAAAATACGCGACAATACGAATTTTGCGGATACATGTTCTCGATTCAAAAGTGATATTTTTTCAAGGTCTTTCGATTGAGCATAATTTCTTTTGGTTTTTCCGTCAGAGCCGCTCGCGTTTATATATAAAGATAATCTACGTTTGTACACTGAGAGAAAAGTACACCAAAAACACACTTAGAATTACAAAAATAAACTTAATCCGGGGACAAGGAGAGTTAACTAATAGGAACAAATTGACTTTTGCAATTTCTTTTAGTTCTTGCAATTTCTATTATCTGTTTGTTGAAATTATATTTGGGATTACTGAGCTGTTTGTAGAAATAAATAAACTTTACAGAAATAGTGAAACGTCCATAATTATTACTAAAACTTCATTTTTTCCCCCAGTACAGAACTGTTTTTTTAATTCCTGGTGATGATTTTTCTCTCAGTGTATCACGCACGACTAAGTTATTTAAAAACAAATCATATTTTTAATGTCCAGAATCATAAATAATAAAATGGAACATATAAGATCACCTCGCTGTATATGTAAAGTCAGCAGCAGAAATTGCTGAGCGGGCCAGGTGTTCAAAATTATCTTGACGCAACTTTATTGTTAAGAGAATAAGAGCGTGACAAGGTAATTTTGAACACCTCGCCCGCTTAGCAACTTCTGCTGCTGACTGTACCTAGCGGTATTGTTAAGTGTCAACCCGGTCACAAAAAAGATCCTACCGTTTTATCGAAAACAACTGAAAAACAGGCGAGGAATGAGTTTTTTATTCATTTCGTAGATTAAACAAAATAAGTAATAGAAAAGGAATATTTTAATCATCACTTTAAAAAATCTGGTTTGCACAGTAGAATGCTGTTTTGCTATGCAATTAGTTTTTTGGCTGTGCAATTAGTTTTTAGGTTGAGTTAGCTTCCTATTTTTTTGCTAATCGTTCAAACAGCACCCATAAAAAACTCCTTGACACTAAATGAACCTGACACAAAGATTATTCAACGCATTGTGTGTGAACAATTTGGTGGTATTTGTTATTTCTCACGTTATTACATTAAGGCAATGTATTCTGAAATACCAAAGCAGACACACCCACAAATTAACGTGCGTAAATCAACAAATTATTCATACATACCTCCTCGTACCCACAGCTTGGCACCGACTTGAATTCTGTACAACTTTCGCGAGTACGAATATAGTAGATTAGTATTTTTACAATTTACAACCCTATTTTCATTGGGGCAAATTCTTATTTTCGGGTAAAATTTTAAGTAAGTAGGAGCTGCCCGTAGTCATAATTCAGTGTTTCGCACATAACTAAACTTGTTTATCGTTATCACGTCACTAATAGGGCCATTACATATTCAACAGGCACACTAAATGTCAAAATTTATATAAAACCAATCATACCAGTTTAATAATTGCTTAGTCACGTAGATTTTTAAGCGTTACCGTAAGTTTAAGATAACGCAGAAGGAAGTACATAGTAATGTTTTTTTGCTCGGCTCGGTTGTTATGGCGTGAGCGTTCAACTCTCGTGAACGATACATATTATATTACTCATAAATCAAACATGAGGAAAACAGCTCTAGGAATGTATGGTAGCCTAAGAATTAGGGTTGCCAACTTTTTTTTGGTGGAATATAGTATTTTCCAGAACAAGGCATCAAAAATATAAACATTTCAAAAAAAATATAGTACTTTTAGATAAAATACTAAACATGAGTGTAATATACGTTTAATCGGAAAAATAGTATTTTAGCGTACTATATATTTTTCCAAAAGTATATAGTATAGAGAGCCAAAATATAGTACAATACTATATAATATAGTAGTCGGGTTGGCAACCCTACTTGTAAATAGTTTAATACGCTATCCGGGCTATACACTTCGTTATTTGTTATCATGTTGTTCTACTTGCATCTCTTTCCTCAATATAGGTCAAACAAAGTGACGCAGCGGAATGCAATTATAAACCACGAAGTTACCTGCGGAGGTTAGAATTTAGACCACAGTAAAACCAACATGACACATTAACTGTAATATTTAGCGTCTATATTATTGTTTGATTGATTTACGAGTATTTATAAATGCATATATTTAAAAATATATATATGTCGCAGTAAGATAGATAAAGCCGTTATATAGTTATAACCCTAGGATATAATTATATGTCGTAACATAGTTATACGAAAGCGATTAATTACTAGCGTCCTAGTCATCCGTATAGGAGCGAATTTGATGTGAAAACCTCAATTCAGTCAGTATGAAAGCCCCTTTATTCCTTGGCTAAAACACCGATGTCACCTGTGATTTCGTAACCTGTACATCGGGAGATGTATTCTTAGCCCACCGAGTTCCTTCAGCTTTCTCGCGCCTCGCGCCATCGCCACGGATTTATAGAATTAGTAAATCCCGTCCACTCGAAGTGTAAAATGAATAGACGGAATTAGACATCGGGTGGAGGTCGAGCATCGTTCTTGTTTATACCACTCTCAAAATATAATAACTGGTCACTTTGTATGGAAATTTCCATTCTATGCGGCCTTGATTAATTAAAGAGTGATTTTCTAGAATAACGTAGCCTAAGGCCCCTCCCCAGAGCTTTAGGTAAATATATAATATTTATATACATGCTAGATTTCATCAAACGCGGTCAATTTAGTCGAAAAGATACAGACGAGTTACTTTCATGTAAATATATAAATGTTTGAAAATTGGATACTAATGGGATAAAGATATTTAATAATCATTTGCGCATTAAATCGGAATTATGAGCTGGAAGATATTGATAGTTAAAACAAGTGGGCACCTATTTAAAGTTAATGATAATATCATTCATTAGGTAATCTTGTCTCTTGAGGTAAATATCAACACTCAATACGCACTAAGTATGCAGGCATTTAAAAGCAATGAGTAAGTCATTATGATAATCATTAATCATTACTAAGTCATTAAGGTGGTTCGCCTAGGTTACTCAAAACTTAACTCTCGCTAGATGGCACCACTTTTGCAAAATTTCAGGTTTTATTTTTTTGTGAAATAGTCATGGTATTTGTGTACTTAATAGTACATTTCGATGCTAGTGCGGAAGGTATGTCATTACTTCACGAGTACCGAGATATCTTGCCACGAGCCGCAGGCGAGTGGCAAGACTCGGGACGAGTGAAGAATGACATTTCCGCACGTGTATCGAACGACGTTTTTTAATACAGTTGCGAAAAAATAAGAAAAACATTGTTAATCGTACACTAAACAAAAGTCGTAACAGTGACAGCTCGGTTAGACGTCGTCTTTAAGTATATTATATCTATGGGCGTTTGGCAGCTATTCGGTTCCATTCAGTCAACTTATTAAGAACGGAATTTTCAATATTGAATATTAAAAAATAAACGTGTTATAATGATGAAGAGGTAAGTAATTAAATATGAAATATGTAATATTTTTCGTATTCTTACATTAACGGTAGGTTTTTATGCTGATTACGACGTTTAAAGGAAACTAATATTAACACTCATCAATAAGTAGTCGTGAATTGGAACAAGTATAAATTTAAAAAAATTGGAAAAGTAAAAAGCACTAGTTCGAGATAACCAACTTTCCGCACGCTAAACAGCTACGTAAAGTAGCACTTTTTGAGCAACTGTATTAAAAAAGTATGTTTCGCGCACTCTTTAAATAAATATTGAACTATTAAAATAAACATTGAATACTTCATTGTGCAAAAACCACCTTTTTAATTCGACGGAGTGTTGCTGTCACGCTTTTTCCTACTATTACTCACACATGCAAACAGTGTTTCCGTGATCCTTGTAGTAGACAATTTCACACAACGTAATAAGTATGTTGCAAT
This sequence comes from Cydia fagiglandana, assembly GCF_963556715.1. Classification (NCBI taxonomy): domain Eukaryota; kingdom Metazoa; phylum Arthropoda; class Insecta; order Lepidoptera; family Tortricidae; genus Cydia; species Cydia fagiglandana. Next base: position 18,645,640 of record NC_085943.1, read on the forward strand.
AGCGTAACGGTATGTTCGTGGAAATACGTGCAAGAGGATTGGGGTTCAAGACTGGTGCGAGTAGGTAATTTCTTTTTGTTTCTCCTTTGTGTTATCTTACCTTTAAACGAGCAATTATTATATATATGTTACTGTAAAAGCCCGAAGTACGGCAAAACCTAGGATTTACCGGTAAAACCTATATTTTACCGATGCCGATCGGTAAAAGCCCGAAATGTTAAATCTAGTTTACTTCGGGCTTTTACCAACACCGATATGGTAAATCCTAGGTCTCACCACGGCGACCGGTAAAGTTTGAATCATGCACTGATTCTTGAGATTATTAGATGAAAATTAGGTAGGTTTGGATCTCCCGGTTCTGCTGAAGGTGAAAGAGAACTCTACTAGCCTGCATCGTGGCTAGGCACCCAGGTTTAGGTATAGTTAACTTTAAAACCGAATCTGCAGCTGGCCACTGTATTGGGTAATAGAAACGCGTTCCGTATGTGTTTCGCTTTCCAGATGACCAGGGTGCCTAGCCAAGATGCCAATGGTGTACGCTCCGTAGCGAACGAAGCGCAACCGTGTCTGTCGCATTAATATGACAGAGTGTATAGAGAGGTATTACCCTAACGCTCGCTACGGAGCGAACGACTGGCATCTTGGCTAGGCACCCAGATTTAGGTATAGTTAAGATTACCGCCGAATCTGCAACTGGCCACTGTATTGAGTAATAGAAACGCGTTCCGTATGTGTTTCGCTTTCCAGGTGACCAGGGTGCCTAGCCAAGGTGCCAATGGTTTACGCTCCGTAGCGACCGAAGCGTAGCCGTGTCTGTCGAATTAATATGGCAGAGTGATAGAGAGAGGTATTACCCTAACGTTCGCTACGGAGCGAACGACTGGCATCATGGCTAGGCACCCAGATTTAGGCATAGTTAAGATTACCGCCGAATCTGCAACTGGCCACTGTATTGAGTAATAGAAACGCGTTCCGTATGTGTTTCGCTTTCCGGATGACCAGGGTGCCTAGCCAAGATGCCAATGGTTTATGCTCCGTAGCAACCGAAGCGCAGCCATGTCTGTCGCATTAATATGGCAGAGTGATAGAGAGAGGTATTACCCTAACGTTCGCTACGGAGCGAACGACTGGCATCTTGGCTAGGCATACAGATTTAAACGCTTTTTAAAAATCAAAAACACTTATGAAAGCAGAAGAATATAAATGATCGTATTTGATTTATAATTGTTACATATTTGCCGTAACTTATTTTTAAAATGTGTTTTTCAATTAAAAGACACGTCAAGATTGTTTACCTTATTTCTAATGCTAAAAAAACAAACTATAGTAATAATTGTGTTTTTCATTCATAGAAAAAATCCATTATTTTTAACCACAGGAAATTTTATACATTTCTTTTTTATTGCAGTGAGGATGTCCTGATTGTAAAAATAAGAGAGATTAGGTAGAGTATAATTTCTAATTTTCTTTGTCAAAAATAAACGAATACGTGTAGCCCATACTTAATCAATCGATTTATTATAATAAGAAAAATTAAATAAAAATAAAAAAACAATACGAAATTTAGATGTAACAAAAATACAAAAAGTTATGTTCCACAATGACTGGGGATCGAACCGGGAATCTTCCGTTTGTAAGCAAAAAAGCGACTGTTTGCATAACACGCCATGATAGTTCTTAGCTAAGCTGACGAACTTCGGGTACTTATTCTCGCTTAGGTCAATTAAGTACCTGTCAAACGTCAGTGTCAACAAAATTGCACTAAACATGACGGCACTCCAAATTCGCGCCGTGGTCAGCCCGGCAACGTCGGAAATGGTATGGCAACGTCGCAAATGTATCTGTACACGACATTTGTGACACACACATACGTAAAATTTATGAAAATTTAACTATGATTTTTGCATGATTTCTGTATGAAACATTGTTTTCCTGTTAATTTCGCGCAAACGAATATGCGAAGGAAGATAAATGCGGAAATATTTATGTACTAATAGTGTGTAGTTACTTAATGAGCTTTGATTGAATTTTGTATGAAAATCGAACCACCTTAAACGCTTAGCTAGAGCTAGAACGGTTGGTCTGAAAGATTGGTGGAATGACAGGCTGCATACATATTTGTTTGACAAAGTTGACATGACAATCGAAAATATGAGCAAAGATTTAGGAAGACAAGGAGAATGAGTACACCTAAAGTAAAAACTTAGCATAAGTACATTAGATTTGAACAAAAATTATGTCAAGAAAAATTTCATTCAATTTTCGGTTTCGGCTGAAACTGGATAAACCAAAACGAAACCTTCGATTTCGGCTAAAAATCCGGTTTCGGTCTGACACTACTATACATTTTCTTGGGAGTGCACAAAACTGTGATTTTAAACCAGTGTCGGAAAGGAACTAATTTATTATAATACTTTAAACTCTCGCTTTTTGTACACATATTTAATTAGGTTCTTGCCTGACTGTACCTACACAAACGGGTCTACTGCGATATATGCTTTAATTATTTTATTATTATGAAAGTATATTGCTGTAGGCCGTTTATGTAATTAAATATGAGCTAGTTTATTGCAAACACTACAAAGTAACACTAACTCAGTTAGTTCATTGACGCCTTTATGCGCTGCGGGTCGCGACATCTCTATCGAAGGCCTTATCTGCCCTCTAGATCAGTGGTTCTTAACCTTTTCAGTCCGGTCACCCCTATGACTAACTAGGGAACCTGATTTTACCCCTCCTCCCAATGGTAATAAAAAATAAAACGTGTACGTTTGTTGTATTATTATATTAGGTTAGTTTATTACCCCCGTAAAATACCAGTTTTACCCCCACGGGGGTAATTACCCCCAGGTTAAGAACCACTGCTCTAGATCGTGAAGGTGGATAGGTCAAACCAGTGATCACTCTCTCCTATAACTGTTCCTGCTAATTTTCAAATCTTGACATTACACATATAAGATACCTCCGTTGCTTATAAATCAAAGCATGCAAAAAAGGGGAATGTAATAAGCGCTTTACTCCGTAAGAATAAGACGTATGGTCGATTTGACCTTTTGTGGTGAACGGAAGAACCTTTTATAGGCGATAATGCCGATAGTATATATTATATCGCTAATGTGTATGGAGTTATCGTCGATCAGGCGGTCAAAGAAAAGGCACAGCATATACTAGATACCTACATGAAAATTGCTCTAGAGAAGGACTAACCCTGCATAGCATTTGCAATGACAAAGTGAAGCATTAATATCAAATTTCTATGAACATTGATACTCTCGGTACTCACCCCACTTTATCCTGTTTAAATCGGTTCATAAAAGTTGTAAAGGAAGAGAAAAGCTACATACAAAGCGACAGAGAGGCAACACGTCGAATGTGGTTCGCGGTAGGCCATCAGCATACAGGATACATTTTGGTCGGAGCGACCTCATGTCACATTTGGCAAAATATTTTTTTTATCAAATAAAATTGCGTCAATGTGTGCTAATTAATATGCCAATTTATCAAATGATAATAACGGAAGCATCCATGTTGCGTGGGTCGAGTGACAAAATCGATACTAACACATATTTCGTATGTGTAAAATATCAGCGACTCACTGACCTAAAGAGAGAGGTTTACATAAAACAGGTTTGGAAGATATATTTGTTTGAATATATTTAAATACTCGTATACACATGCTTACGCCATGTACGGTTGGCCTCATAAGCGGCTGACCTGACCATATTAGCGCGTTAAAATTTTTAAACTGACTTATTCAACCTGTCGTTGTCGTCGGCGTCACGTTTGTAATAGAAGTCGACACGTGGTGTGGTGTACTATACACAATTACACACCATTAACCCCTTGGCCGTCAAAGTCGTCAACTGATGCGCGCTGCTACGTTTCAATGTCAAATATCAACCTTCGTGCATTCCAACAAGGTTCACGATGACGCGCCGGACTTGATAGGCGTGGCGTTCAAAGGGTTAACTGAAAATCCGTGAACCTTACTGCATGGCCATAAGTCCACCGATAGGAAGTTCAAAGTTTAAAAGTGTTGCTTTCCCATCTTCAGAGTTATGTGTGTTGTGTTCCACTCTGCATTGAACTTTATGCGGGCTGTACACTTGTCGAGACAGCCTGAGACAGGCTTTAAACGAGTCTGTACATAGGTACTCACCCTTCTCGTCTCGCGGTTCTCCGATTGGATCGGAGCGGTGCCGAGACTCTCAGTGAGAGGTTCTCGACGAGTGTGTACAGCCGACATTACATACAGGATTCAGACCTTTCGCTGCAGATGGCTGTACAAACAGCAATACCCCTAACTGTACATGTACTGTACAGTTAACCGTGTGGGCGATGGTACAGCGATTTCAGAGGTCGCGCTTCTGTTTTAGTACTTTTTATTGCTCCGTACAAAACTTTGTTCAAACACTGCTGAGAACACTTCGGTTTTCCAAACCGGTTAAATGCATTTTGTAAGATAAAACTTACATGTTGGCTTCGGGAAGGAAAACCGATGTTTTCTTAGAGATCGGTTTTGCCGTGGTGAACGGAATTTTCTAATCCCCCAGCTAAATACTAATTACATTAACTCGTGAGTAAACAACGTAGTTCCGTGTGGGCGTTTCAACATCACGTGTGAACAGATAAAGCAAGGCATTAAGGTAAATATTTTTCATTTGTGAACGGTTTCTTATTTGCAAATATTATGGGCAGACCTATGATGTGGTTTTCCGGTTTTAGGGGATTATTGAGCACGCCAATAATTAATCTATTAATTATCAAAGCACGTTCGGGTATACATATTTCTCAGTGCCCCGTACCTATAGTTTTGTTACGTGCAAGTTATTGGAAATTATATTTATTGAGTGTTCAGTAAATGGGATGAAAACGGGCGATCCGACGGGCGCCTAATTTCTTTAGACACATTTCTGATGAGTATATACTCGTATTTGAATGACATTTCTGGTCGTTTAGGAGTAGTCAGAGACCTCTGCCGGACAGTCAAAAATATCGTCAAAATATTGATACGTACACTTCGCCATAAATGTGGTCAATGAATTTAGAGGAAAAAAACGCTCTGATGTGTCTTGTCGCTGTTGTGTTGCTCCTGTGACGTGATTGATAGAATCTATCGAAACTTTCTCTGCAACAACGGAACTTACGGAACCGCCTATAACCAAAACGAATCGTTAGGAAGGTTCGATGGGTTTCACGTCTCATCTGTCTCATAAATCACCATTGTATTTTGAATCTTGTACAATGACAACAAGATTTAATGTAGGTTGAGCGGAGAAACAAAATTTCAAAATGTGATTCACAATTTCAAGCGCATGAACGCTACGGTAATAAAACAGTGAGCAGCTCTAATTGGAGATATTTAAGACAAAAGGTAATCCAATTATCCGTGTCTTATTCATAAACCTTTACGGGCCTGATTTAGTTAAGTTATATTTTGTCCCTTTCTTACAAATACATAAGTCAAAATGACAGATAATAAAGGCAAACGATTATTAGCTAATTGAGGCTTATAGTGCGTTTATGAATAAGGGGGTTTGTACTTTCTATTAGTGGTTGAGGATGGCTGTTTTAAGCATTACGCTACGTCTTACGTAGGCGAACAACGCGCGAACGCGGCGCGGCGCGGCGCGGCGAAAGCGGCCGCCGCCGCGCCGCGCCGCCTGACATTCGCGTGCAAATCGCGCCGCACCGCGTTCGCAACGAGATCGCTTACGTAGGACACTTCTATGGGCATCAAAGGATTGATTTCGCCGCGCCGCGCCGCGCCGCGTTCGCGCGTTGTTCGCCTACGTAAGACGTAGCGTTATAACGGTACTCAACTTTTTGTCGTTTATCGACGCGGATGAGTCTTAAAACTGAAGCGATAACGCAACGACATGCCTAAACATTTTGAACGATACCCAAGTAACAATTTGTGGTACTATAGCAGTCGATAGAACGTTTCCTAAATACCACTTAAGGTCCTATAAAAGACCTATGAAGGTTGTATAAAGCCAAAATGGCGCATCTTTAGTGCCATTCAGTGATATAGTAGACCTGTAGCAGTGTCAGTCGTGACGTTTTAGGTCTATAAAAGTGATATAATGCATGATTCTTGTTCTAATTTGTTGTCAGAAACGCCATTATAGTGTCAATTTATTCTATAGTAGCATTTGAGATTCCATTATAGTGCTTGTTTTATACTATAGTAGTATTTGAAATTCTATTATAGTGCTTTTTTATACTATTGTAGAATTTATAGTTCCTTTACTACGCAATTTGCTATCAAGTTTTCCATCAACTGTTGTGAGTGGTTTTGTTGTGTGTTTACTTCACAAAAACGGTAAGTACTAAGTAAAATGGTGACAAGTAAAGATTATATTAATATGCGTCATTTAGATGTCGAATAATTCGGTCCTTAGCGCAAAAAGTATATGGGACGGAAGTTTTACCGTTAGAATAGTATTAGGTTAATGAGGAATTTTAAATGCCCCCTCGATTTATTTATGATTTTAATAAAATAATTTAATAAAATATTATGATATTCACCATATTTACTACTATACAGCCAAGAAGTAAATCCGACGCTTTTATAGGCTAACTATAGAACTTACGACGAAATATTCACCGCCATCATGATTAAAATTAGGGTTCCAAAAGAATTTTGCTGTGACCCAGTTACACCAACAAACTCTTTAGAAAGACGTAGGATTTTTTTAAAATTAAGATGTAGTTATTACTGTTGTTTTCTTTTTCAGTGTTATTGGTAAAAAAAATGTGCTAATAATGGATGGCGATAAATATCAAAACCGTCACGATTATATGCTTGTATTAAACCATTGATGATAAATCTGAACTACAATCACTAATATCACTGGGGTCTTTTTTTATCAATTCATTAATATAAAAATATTTTGTACGGAACCACATTATGTGGCTTAGGCCTGAACTTATATAAGCAAGATATAAGTAGCCATTACAGATCAAATTTATCATTTACAAGTAGTCGGTTTCTACCTTTATGTATCTAACTCGGTTTATAAAAGACATAAAAACTCAGCTATAACGTTGTTGTCTTTTAAAAGAAAAAAGAAAAACCACTATACAACAGTTTTGTGATATAAAAGAGTCATTGTGACGTTTACAGCGATGAGATATAATAGGGATTTAAAAACTACGAAAGCGATTTTTAATGCTATAAAAATATGTCCCAAAAACGCTACTACAGAGCAAAAGAGTTGTATAATAGTGTTCATATGACTACTAAAGTATTATGTACTATAACAGTGATCTCTAAAGCCACTATATCCTGAAATCGTTGTATAGATGGGTTTTTGTCACTGTTAAAACACAAAACTATAGCGGCTAGCAGGGAATCTTAATAGCGCAAACTACTAAAGTATTATGTACTATAGCAGTGATCTCTAAAGCCACTATATCCTAAAATCGTTGTATAGTTGGGTTTTTGTCACTGTTAAAACACAAAACTATAGCGGCTTGCAGGGAACCTTAATAGCGCAAACTACTAAAGTATTATGTACTATAGCAGTGATCTCTAAAGTCACTATATCCTAAAATTGTTGTACAGTTGGATTTTCGTCACTGTTAAAACACAAAACTATAGCGGCTTCCAGGGAACCTTAATAGCGCAAACTACTAAAGTATTATGTACTATAGCAGTGATCTTTAAAGCTACTATATCCTAAAATCGTTGTATAGTTGGGTTTTTGTCACTGTTAAAACACAAAACTATAGCGGCTTGCAGGGAACCTTAATAGCGCAAACTACAAAGTATTATGTACTATAGCAGTGATCTCTAAAGCCACTATATCCTAAAATCGTAGTATAGTTGGGTTTTTGTCACTGTTAAAACACAGAACTATAGCGGCTTGCAGGGAACTTTAATAGAGCAAACTACTAAAGTATTATGTACTATAGCAGTGATCTCTAAAGCCACTATATCCTAAAATCGTTGTATTGTTGGGTTTTTGTCACTGTTAAAACACAAAACTATAGTGGCTTGCAGAGGACCCTTAATAGTGCAAATTTGTTGCATAAAAGTGATTCCAAAGACTATTATACAGTAATATTGCTCTATAGTGGTTATATTTGAACCTGTCATAGTACACGCCTATAACGGCTCTATAAAATGATGATGTAAACCTTTACATCAATTGTTTATAGAATATATTAGCTGTATAAGCCTATAGAGCAAAAAGGTGTTGCCAAACGCTTTTATACAACAGGTGGTCACCTCTGGAACCTTAATACGACGTCTATACAAGCTTTTAGCGATAAAAACTAAAATTATAGGACTAAAATGTTACTTGGGTAGCGACAATATGAGCGAAAGCTGTTAATATGAGTTCAGTGAGCAGTGAGCACAATATTAGCTGAGTGGGAATCGAACCTTTGCAATAGCCGCCATTACCTAAAATGTAAGCGCTTCCCGAAGAAGAATTATTATAAATTATACAATAGAATATTAGTTATTCAGTAGCAAAGCTAAGCTAAGTACAACAAATCACAACCTTTCTTACACGTTCGCATCCGCTAATCTAGACGTGCTAACCATGACAATGACACATGACATTCACCAAGGGGTTCACAAACCAGGCGTCACGGCTTCGCCATAACGGGCAAATCCAATTACGGTGCGTTAGTGGCCCTGAGAACATCAGGAAATGTGCGGGTCGTAAATCCTCTAGTATTATATGTTAGCAGTTAGCACATGCATCCGCGTTCTAGATGGTAAATTATAGGGGAATTTCTATAAAATTAGACTGTTTCGGTGAACAAACCCATTTTGACCTGGGTATTAGATACATTTGCAAAGAAATTGTGCAACTGGAGGTAAAGGAATCTGATTTATGTAATGTACCATCTCTACACTGGGAGAAATCATTAGTAAACTAAACCAGGAATTAAAAAACAGTTCTGTACGGGGGGAAAAAATGAAGTTTAGTAATAATTATAGACGTTTCACTATTTCTGTAAAGTTTATTTATTTCTACTAACAGCTCAGTAATCCTAAATCTAATTTCAACAAACAGATAATAGAAATTGCAAGAACTAATAGAAATTGCAAAAGTCAATTTGTTCCTATTAGTTGACTCTCCTTGTCCCCGGATTAAGTTTATTTTTGTAATTCTAAGTGTGTTTTTTGTTATCCTTTTCTCTCAGTGTAGCGGCTTTCATATTGACGGTAGCTGTGTCAGTGTGACAAGGTACGAAATTGTAAATCAACCAAAATCTCTGGACTGTGCTGCGTGTGCATATGGGTTCATAAGAACTGGCGCAATATTTTCACTAAAGTCTTCAGTCTTCATATTCGCTACGGCAGCAGCCATGAAGCTTAACAAGACAGAGCGGCTCTCCGGGCCATAATGAGCTAGCTAGTCCGTATGGACTAATAATTCCTACTTGTACATAAGAATTACCAGGCTTAATTCACAAAAAAAGCTCTCGACTGCGAGTTAGTCCCTAGTATCTCGTCTCACTCTCAACAACCAGCTCAGTAATCGTTACGCATAATTAGCGATTGCTGGCATTGTAATTGTAAGCCCTGCAGGTTGCCATGTTGCCATTAGGATTCAAGTGATGAGATTCACGCTTTAAAAAAACGTTGTTATCCATAAAAACGTTCAGCCTATTCTATTGTTGGAAAACACTCGAACAGATTACGTTACGTCACCGTAAAAGGAAACTAGTAGGTTATACATAATATCCTTAACTCGTCATAGCGCTTATAGCCTTTGAAACTATTTTAGCGTTGCAATTTTATCAAACAGAAGTTTCATATTATATTTAATGAGGCAGAAAGTCCAACAAAATCGATTACACTACTTCATAAAAGTTTAAGCTTTAGCAAAATAAAGCGGCAACACGAAACATTAAAGGCAACGGGGCGGTCGCCCGTTCCGATACTAATTGCGAATGTCATTAATAAAATTGATTTTGTAAATTGAACGATCAAGTTTCTTTAAACGGTCACAGAGTTAAGCCTAGTTACACATGAAATAAGTAAGAATATAAGTTGTTATTTGTAACACACGAGATGCGGCACTTGTATTATCAAACTGCACAACGGGACTTAATCGCGTATTTAAGTTTTAAGATTTACCTCCGACGTTTCGAGGACGGCGTTGTCCCCGTGGTCTCGGAGAAGACTGGCTCAAGTTGACATCAACATCTTCTAGCCGCGCGAGTTTTTCGAACTACCCGCACTTGGTCTTGTTTATCAGTTTGAACGTTTTGCGCACTAGGGATGTCACTCTGTCGACACACAACACTAACGATATTCGATTTATCGACTGTCGATATTCGTTGACAGAGTGACATCCCTAGTGCGCAAAACGTTCAAACTGATAAACAAGACCAAGTGCGGGTAGTTCGAAAAACTCGCGCGGCTAGAAGATGTTGATGTCAACTTGAGCCAGTCTTCTCCGAGACCACGGGGACAACGCCGTCCTCGAAACGTCGGAGGTAAATCTTAAAACTTAAATACGCGATTAAGTCCCGTTGTGCAGTTTGATAATGTTTAATAATCGTGAAAGTTTAAATCAGTGTTGTGCGGCACTTGTACTTCACGAGTCATAGTCCGTGACCATATCCGTCGCGTCGCCCTGGCCACCTTCAGTGGCGGAGTCCGTAGACTCCGTAGAACTCAAGCAAGAACATCTTATACCTCAAGCCTCATCAAAGATTCCGCGCTTGGAAGGGTCACAAGAGTTGCAGAAGGTATAGCAAACACATAGCTGCCGTAAGTACATCTGGTAACACACTGGAGACATTTGTTTACAATCGTGTGCACAATGCCTTATAACGCGCTGTTGGAGGTTGGCGCGTGGTTGATGTCCCGATTCGGGCATGACATGCGCGCTGCGCTTCCGCGGCAGTTGACCTCTTGACGAGCAGCGTGTATAACATGATTGGGGAGCAGGCTTTTTGCAAAATGATTCCGCGCGTGGATGGGTCACAAGAGTTCCAGAAGGTATAGCAAACACATACTCGTAGCTACCGTATGTCTGGTAACACACTGGACACATTTGTTTACAATCGTATGCACAATGCCTTGCAACGCGCTGTTGGAGGTTGGCGCATGGTTGATGTCCCGATTCGGACAAGGCACGCGCGCTGCCCTTCCGCGGCACGGCAGTCGACCTCTTGACGAGCAGCGTGTATAACATGATTGGAGAGCAGGCTTTTTGCAAAACGATTCCGTGCTTGGAAAGGGCAGGATTTATATTGGAATTATTCTTTTTATTTAATCGAATGGTTTAAAAAAATATCAATATAAAGACTCCAGAGCTTAATACTTCTCCAACGATACTAATAACCCAGACTTATGCATAGAATTGAGGAACCAAATGAGAGCAGTGACACTTTTTTGACTTGGCATCATAACGACTGCGTTACAACAGTGACTGCGCAGCGCGACAGCTATAAAGCCGATAACACTATTCCAATGCCGAGTTTAGCCAACTAAAGCAATCAATGTCAACAAGAAACAGAAATATTTACATAGATACATTAAAACTACAAACAGGAGAGCTAGACAAAGACCTAATCGCAACCACAACACTCTTTGTTTGAAATAGCACGCCGATTTGGCTCACAAATGAGGAAAGTCGAATTGCGTACACACGTGACGTCCGCGCGATCAATTCTAGCGATTTGTATGCTGTTTGGAACCTTATTCCCAGCACGTACGTGCGAATTTGTAAAAACATTCGTTAGCGTACAATTGATTGATATCGCGAGCAACTGCCAATTGCAATCAAATGCGTTCTTAGAGAATATAACCAAACGGAGTGGTCATTAACAGGCGTTCCCCTCTGTTGAAAATAGGCGGCCAATGGTCAACCTCATGTCAACCACATGTATGGACTAACGTTTATCTGACATGGCTATGTTTACGTTACGTATACATTTGATGTGCCCTTCCCCCGCAAAAAACGGCAGACTATTTTTTACCGAAAATTATAGACATGGCGTCTCCGTTGGCTATATTCTCTAAGAATGCGTTCGTTGAATATATCGTAACGTTACAGTCTACTAAGAATTAAAATCATACACTTCTAGGTTTTGTTGATGATATTGTATCGTGTGTAACGTGTAGACGTATCTATAATTGAAAAAAATGCCGTACAGTGGCCTAAAAGTGTTTGTCGTAAATAGCTATTAGGGTTCATGCATGTGTTAAATTAGTCTTTACGTTTAGGTTGCTATTTTTACTTTTGTATATTATGTTTTACTTTGTGCTCGTATATTATGTTCAATGAATTGCGTGGAATGTTTTATATCTAGTTATAAGTCTAGGATTCATGCTCCTTTCATACGTGCTTAATATTGTATCTATTTATAAGTCTAGGATTCGTGCTCCTTTCATACGTGCTTATAATTAACTAGATTGACAGAAATAAATAAAACTTACTCTGCATATAATACCCACTAGTTCAGAGATACATATCGCCCGGCCATTCCTATATAAACCCGAGCCATTTGTAGCATATTCAGAGAACTCAGAGAGCTTAACTCTATCACTTGCCTGAACACTCTCCAGTAAATAAACTCAGATATATGTGTTTTTATTTCACACAACACATATTCCGGTAAATGGAGGTATAGCGGACTTCGAGACAGCACGACGGCCAGCGCGTTCCAGCGGCGAGTTTCTACGCTTCACCCAACGAACCCCTCATCACGAAAAGTTACAGTCTACACTCCACAGTTTGGTCCTTTTGAAGCCGGATGAAGATAGAAAAACGTACGCGCTGAGTTTCAAGCGACATAGCTTAACTCAGAATCAAGATAGAAAAACGTACGCGCTGAGTTTCAGGCGACATTGCTTAACTCAGACGGCAAGAAAGAAACAAGTACGCGCTGAGTTTTAAGCGAACGTTGCTTGACTCAGACGGCAAGACAGAATAAAGGACGCGCTGGGCCTAGAGGTTCGCTTCGGCTTAGACCCAACCCCAATACCTTTCCGTAACCCATTTACCGGCTTGCCGGTCGGACCGTGCAGCGTCGTAGGTCGTCCTCCGCTCACGTGTCCTGGCAACTTTCGTTGCATGTGTCACATGGTTGATACCCACACACTGCTTTCGAACGTTCTAGGCATAGCACTTCGCCATTGCGGGAGATTCAGTGCCACGAGGGATCCACGCTACGCTTAGGGCACTGACGTTGCGCTCAGTAACGGTCAGTCATAGATATAGGCAGGTCAAGTTAGGGACCCCCGCGTGTGTTAAGTGAAGTGAAGTGGTTCCAGCCAGAAAGATGTCCGAAAAGGAAGCAAGGAGCCTACGACCACGCACCAAGGGCCCGCCTGCGCCCGCACCGAACATGGACACCCCTACCCCCTCGTCCGGTAAGACTACGTCCGGCGAGACTAATACGTGGAGCAAGGGCACCAGTGGCAACCCGAATACTACCGGTGGAAACGAGTCGGTACACTCGGAAACGTTAGATGCCACGGTAGTAAATCGTAGTAGATTAGGTACGCTAGTGAATAAAGACATCGATGCGCCGCCATCGCCGTCGCGGGCGCCGTCTAATCGCGATTCGCATAGGAGTCGCAAATCGGTTAGGGAACGCGATAATCAATTGGCCGTGCTAATGGCCGAGCTCGAGGTTCGTAAAGCCCGTCTAGCCGTTGCTAAGACAGAGTCCGACACTGCAAATGTACGGCTGCAGATTGCGCAATTGAAGGCGCAGTCTGTCGGCAGCAGTGACGCGACCGTCGAAGCTACTAAGACAAAGTCCGACACTGCAAATTTACGGCTGCAGGTTGCGCAACTGAAGGCGCAGTCTGTCGGCAGCAGTGACGCGACCGTCGAAGAACGGACTAGAAGTTGGGTAGAACGACAAGCTAGGTTACAGCACGAGATCGCAAAGGAAAACGTTAAAATCCCGCCGCCGAAAGAGACCGCGCAAACGCAACCGCCGCCGCGTGCAGCCGTCGATCGGGCTAGCAGACCACCCCCGCGCATTGTAGAGGTACCGCACGGTACCTACGCGCCAATGTACCATAAACCGCCGGAATTGCCTACATTCGGCGGAGATATCACCGAGTGGATATCATTTAGGGCAGAGTTCGAAGATACGTCGCCCATGTTTAGTGCCGTCAATAACGTCAGTCGGATTAGGCGCGCACTTAAGGGCGAAGCTCGGACGGCCGTAAAATCAATAATGTACACGGTTCAGGATCCGTACGAGATAATGGAAGCGCTGGAGCGGCAGTTCGGCGACCCTGAGGAGATTGTTCTTACGGAAATTCATAACGTTAAACGCATGCCGCGTTTATCCGAAGACAATTCTAATATAACCTCATTCGCCGCGCATGTAGCGAATGCCGTCGCCACCATTAGATCCTTGCGTCAAGAGAAATACTTGCACGCGCCTGAGCTCGTGAATAAAATCGTGGATAAGTTGAATCTGATAGTGCGCTATGAATGGGCCAAATACAGGCAGTCTAACGTAGAATCACCCGGGTTAGTTGCGATTTCCGAGTTTCTTAACGAAATTAGCACTGCGGCCAAGCGCATAAACCGACATAAGCCGTCTAACAGGTCACGGAATGCAGTGAACGCGGTTTCCTCTGTGCGCGAACCGAGCAGATCGAGCCAAGCTCTCTCTGGGTCGCGCGCCCCCGCGTTCTACCGTGACACGTCTGACGAATCACGGAATTCAGGGAGTGCGGTTTCCTCTGTGCGCGAACCTAGAAGATCGAGCCAAGCTCTCTCTGGGTCTCGCGCCCCCGCATTCTACCGTGATACGTCTAGTGGATCGCGAGATGAGCGAAGCGCGGTTTCCTCTGTGCGCGAGCCCAGTCGATCGAGCAACGCTCTCACTGGGTCCCGCACCCCCGCGTCGTCCTTTCGCGACTATAGTTCGGATTCGGAGTCAGATTCCCACGAATCATACACACGTGATACGGAAAATAGATCGCGTTCTAATAAATCGACTATAGCTCAAGTAAAGCACCGCGATGGTAATTTAAAGAAAAAGCCAGCGTCAACCAGAGCTCAGCCTAGGCAGCAGACATCGTCTGTCTCTGTCTCGCGCGATGCGTGCGCCATATGTAAGAACGGCAAAGAACACAAAGTTAGTGAGTGTTTGAAATTTCTAGCCGCGACTATATCTAAGCGATGGGACTTGGCAAAGGGTGCTAAATTGTGCTGTAGATGTTTAGGCGCGAGTCACCCTAAGCCTTATGGGTGCCAATATGTCGCGTGTGGCATGAATCAGTGCGAAGCCGGACATAATAAACTATTACACGGTCGAAACGCGGCCGCGTCCGCGAGCGGTAATAGAGTCCCGGCAGCACCTGCAGTACTCAATGTTAGACTGCCGCAGACGTGTCACAAAGTCATGCCTGTAGAGGTGTCGGAACCGTTAGGTACCGTCCAAACCCTCGCGCCACTTGACGAAGGCGCGACAATGACTTTGACGCTACACGGAACTGCGGACAGAATCGCGCCCGCGGTACAATTGGTTGGGCACGCAAAGCCTAATACCGCGGACGCCGAGGCCTTACAACTTGTGAAACGGCATTCTGAGGTAGAATCATTAGGCGTTTCGCAAAAGTTGCCTCGGGTCGACCCCGACCAACGTGCGCTAGATTTACTAGAAGCCACCTGCGAAAAGATACCGGGGGAGCAAAGGTATCGCTCGGGCTTACTTTGGCGGTCAAATGACGAGAAACTCCCCGATAACCAAGCGCAAGCATTGCAACGGCCGTACAGTCTAGAACGAAAGCTAGACCACGATGCGAAACTTAAAGCCGAATATGCAAAGTATATGTTGCTCGACAAAGGTTACGCGGAGAAAATGGACTCGCCACCGCCCCCCGAGGCACCCCGGACGTGGCCTCTAGCGCATTTCCCAACTTTTCACCCGCAACGCGGCAAAATGCGATTAGTTTGGGACACGGCCGCCACAGCTTGCGAACGTTCGCTTAACAGCGCGCTGTTGGCTGGCCCCGACCTGTTAAAGTCACTTTTTGGCGTATTAATGCGCTTCCGCGAAAGTAAAATCGCGGTGTTAGCCGACGTCAAACAGATGTTTTTACAGATCGAAATAATAGAGCAAGATCGCGATATGTTACGTTTCGTTTGGCGGACAGGGATCGATTGGGACAGGCCTATATCCGTCTCACTCGCACCCGCGTGGCGATCGTTCATTGATAATGTACGGTTAGTTCGCGCCACCGCTGGTAGTCTGGTTGCCGCCGAGGTTTTCAAAGCCGTATTGCTCGCTAAGAAAACGTAAAGAAACTGCATGAAGGTGACGTAGTAACGAGGAACGTGGCCCAGAGGCGTAATCGCCCAGCTATATCCTGGCCTGGATGGCCATTGTTCGCACACGCGCAGGTGACGTCCGCCGCCCAGTTTCTAGACTCATCCCCATTTACTCCGCGCATGAAGACGGTGTTAACACACGTGGGGGAGACTGTCGTAAATAGCTATTAGGGTTCATGCATGTGTTAAATTAGTCTTTACGTTTAGGTTGCTATTTTTACTTTTGTATATTATGTTTTACTTTGTGCTCGTATATTATGTTCAATGAATTGCGTGGAATGTTTTATATCTAGTTATAAGTCTAGGATTCATGCTCCTTTCATACGTGCTTAATATTGTATCTATTTATAAGTCTAGGATTCGTGCTCCTTTCATACGTGCTTATAATTAACGAGATTGGCAGAAATAAATAAAACTTACTCTGCATATAATACCCACTAGTTCAGAGATACATATCGCCCGGCCATTCCTATATAAACCCGAGCCATTTGTAGCATATTCAGAGAACTCAGAGAGCTTAACTCTATCACTTGCCTGAACACTCTCCAGTAAATAAACTCAGATATATGTGTTTTTATTTCACACAACACATATTCCGGTAAATGGAGGTATAGCGGACTTCGAGACAGCACGACGGCCAGCGCGTTCCAGCGGCGAGTTTCTACGCTTCACCCAACGAACCCCTCATCACGAAAAGTTACAGTCTACACTCCACAGTGTTTAAAACATGAACGATGAGCTAGTCAACACATATCTATTTAAAAAATGTTTCAATATAAACAGTTCTTCCCTGGTTTCAGCACGTTTTTTAACGCGGAAACTTAGTACTAAGTTGATAGTTTGATAGACATGATGTTTGCAAGTGTTGCTTTTCTTTGAACGCCACGCCTATAGTGAGCGGCGCGTCATCATGGACCTTGTGGGAATGCACGAAGGTTGATATTGGGCTGTATCCCAGCGCATCAGTTGACGTCTTTAGCTATCAAAGGGCTGTCAATATGTGCAGCTCTGCAATATACATGAAGCGGTTGAAGAGCGTTGCAGTCGATCGATAAATGTTAAAAATTTAAACAAACCCATGTAGTAGTGACGTGCATAGAATAAACGACTATTTAGTTGACAGTTCATAATGATAAAAATGTTCAAGTAAAAAGCGCTTTCACATATCGAATTCTTTATCAAAACACGAAACATCTAATCTCGTTAGGTAGTTTGATAATTTTCTATTCCGTCTACGAGCCCCGATGCAAATTATTTCGTCTAGTTCCACGCAACAATTTTGTTTATTTTAATAAATTTTACACATGAACATAAAATGACCCAGTAATGGGAACCATAATAGCAATGTTTAATGCAGTTTATTTTGATCGTATAATAAAATTGCATGAGACTTTTATTGCTGAAAAAAAAGGACTTTTCAAAAACGTTGTCTAAATCATATTGTCCTCTCCTACAGCACTGCTGCATGCATGGGCTCGAAACAAAATTGTCAGTACATTGGCAGAGCCCTATTGCTTTCCCTAGTAATAGCCCTTTTCACACATGTTGTAATCCTACCCGTCAATAAAAAAATAAAAAATCATTATTTTTTTTCTTTCAGTACAAACGGTATTTCTTGTATTTGGATTTAGTTATTGCAGAGTATTACCATGCGGGGGTCGATATTGCGCCACGTCCGTAGGAAATTACCCAAAGCCACCCTACACGTGACCCCCGGGTGGTGCTAAAAGCGCAATAAACCTTGGCAACCGTACTGTCCCAGCGATCTCACGGTTCGAATCTCACTGTGTTTACCTTTGCTATCACTATGCTCCGAAACGCTCACAAAACGTCATCGGCACTCCCCAGTGCTAACGTAAACGGCACTTCTCAGTGCCCCCAGACAAGAGACCTCGGACCTTCAGTCCGCGTCTGCTCGTTAAATATAGAGAGTATAAGTTTAGCTAAGACCCAATGCCTGACTAAAATCGCAGCAGAGAATAAATTCGACGTAATATTGCTGCAAGAAACCCATGCAGCCGACGCGTCGCAGCTTGCTCGTCGAGGAAACATACCCGGCTTCACAATGATTGGTGCCACCTACCATGCTCAATACGGTACTGCGTCTTACGTAAGAAACACACTGGCAAAGACGACTAACTTAATAACAAACACTATCGACACCGGAAATATAGCATACACAGTGATCCAGTTGGAAGGCATTAAAGTCTGCAACATATACAAACCCCCTAACAGCCCCTGGCCTAAACCAGCGATACCCAACTTGGGACACCCATCTATAGTAGCAGGCGACTTCAACAGCCATCACACCAGCTGGGGTTATGCAGCAAACGATGGAAATGGAGAAGCAGTCGTTGACTGGGCAGAAGAAGCAAACTACTTTCTCGTGACTGGAAACAAAGGCAGGGGAACCTTCAAATCTGCCAGATGGGGACGCGAGTACAATCCAGATCTAGCATTTGCTTCCCAAGACGCTGAACGAAACCCACTACCTGTGACGAAGTCTGTTCTACAGGACTTCCCGCACAGTCAGCACCGCCCTGTGCTGCTTGAAATCGGTCTTAGAATACCATTGATTCACTCATACCCAGCACCCAGGTGGAACTTTTTGAAGGCTGACTGGAAAGCGTATTCAGACTGCCTAGATGATTCTATCAGATGGATACCACCTCTCCCAGAAAACTACGAGCGATTCCAGAAGCTAATAATAACAACGGCCAAAAAACATATACCTCGCGGCTATCGCAAACAGTACATCCCATGCTGGAATGACAACGCCGAAAGACTGTGGAATGAGTTTAATGAGACTGGTGACCGAAATACTGCCCATGAACTGATCAGATCCCTGAACGAAGCACGCCAAACGAAATGGGAGAGCACCGTCAGCAACATGAATTTCACGCATTCAAGCCGCAAGGCCTGGCACGTCCTCAAGCGCCTCACTTCTGGGACCAACAGTCCAGCTAACCACACAAAAATCAACCCAAGTGCCATCGCCAACAGGATGGTGAAGCTATCAAAGATGCCTAGCGAAAAAGTGCATACCCGCCTTATCCTGAAGCAATTGAAGGAAATGAAGTCTCAAGCTACTCCTGATTGTAATTACAGTGGCCCTATCACTAAATCTGAAGTGGCAGCGGCGATCAAAAATATTAAAACAAATAAGGCTTGTGGGCAGGACAACATTTTCCCGGAGTTTATAAAATATTGTGGCCCCCGCACTCAGCAATGGCTGGCATCATTCTTCACGAAGATGATTGAGTCAGGAAAAATCCCTGCCCCGCTTAAATATGCCAAAATAACCGCAATACTGAAACCGGCAAAACCAGCGGATAATCCTGAAAGTTACCGACCCATTGCACTCCTGAGTGTGACATACAAACTCTTCGAGAGAGTCCTCTACAACCGAATCGCGCCAGCAATTGAAGCGCAAATCCCTCAGGAACAGGCGGGATTCCGCCCTGGCCGCAGCTGTAACGATCAAGTCCTGGCGTTAACCACGCACATAGAAAAGGGCTTTGACGAAAATCTCAAGTCCTCCGCGGCCTTCGTAGACCTCACCGCCGCATATGATACTGTCTGGCGCCAAGGACTGCTGTTTAAACTACTGAAGGTCGTCCCCTGTATCAGGATATACAAAATAATAGAAGACGCCCTCACCAACAGACCCTTTCAAGTATTCTTGGGTGACAAAGCCAGCCGAGCTAGAATTCTCAACAACGGATTACCTCAAGGATCGGTGTTAGCCCCCATATTATTCAATCTTTATATACATGACATCCCAGACACCCGGTCGAGAAAATTTGCCTACGCAGACGACCTTGCCCTCGTCTCACAAGATCGATGTATAGAGGAGACAGAACGCACCTTGCAACAGGATCTTTCCACTATGAAGGAGTACTTTGCCCGATGGCGCCTACGCCCAAATGGATCCAAAACCGAAGTGTGCTGCTTCCACCTCAGCAACCGCCTAGCCAGCAGAGAACTCAACATCCGATTTGGTGACACAGTCTTGACCCACAACCCTCACCCAAAATATCTTGGAGTCACACTGGACCGAAGTCTGACATATAAAGCCCACATGCAGAATGTCGCAGCCAAACTGAGGACCCGAAACAGCATACTTCGGAACTTAACGGGCACCACATGGGGAGCGTCAGCGGACTGCTTAAGAACGACCGCTTTGGCTCTAGTCTACTCTACAGCAGAATACTGTGCCCCTACGTGGATAAACAGTGCCCACACCCAAAACGTGGACAGCCAACTTAACCACACTATGAGACTAATTACCGGGTGCATGAAACCAACTCCTGGACACTGGTTACCGGCTCTCAGCAGCATTGCCCCACCACACCTCCGACGTCGACAACACCTCCAAAAAGAAGTCGACAAAATTCGTGCAAGGCCCGATCTGCCCATTAATACAGACTTAAGAACTTTCAGATCGCCAAGACTTAAGTCCCGAAATCCACCAGCCTTACTCGTGCACGAGCCCTCGACTGATTGGAACGTCCAAACCGCCTGGATAGAGGAGTGGGCAGCAAAAGACGAAACCACAGATCTATTTCACCTCGATCCCCGTAAATTCCCGCGTGGTTTCAAAGAGGCCCGTCGTATCTGGTGTTCCTTAAACCGTATAAGAACCGGAATAGGTCACTGCGCTTACCTGCGTAAAAAATGGGGCTGGACTGACGCTGAGAAATGCGACTGTGGAGACCCTAAACAAACCGTGCACCACATGGTTTTCGAATGCCCCATAACCAAGTATGACGGGTCACCCATGGATTTCAAAGACCTCGCGAGCGACGCTATCGACTACTTACGGAATGCTAAATTTAAGCTATGATATGCATGTTAATATTTAAAAACACAGTGTATAATGCCATACGATAAATAAAATAAACCATATAAAATTAAATTACATTATTATAAGCATTAAATATTAGTAATTTTTAAACAAAAACATTCATTTTTGAACAAACGCGAGAACCTCAAAAAATGGTCTCACTAGACGAAAACATGTGCATCGGGGCTCGTAGTAATCTTCGTCCAATATGAATAACATGATAATTAACTGAAGTGGATGGCTCTACTGGAAATCATAGAGCACGGTTTCGTAATAACTAATAACTATCAACAATAGAAAAGTTGACGAGCAAAACATATTTCAACAACATCGACATTGAAATTAAAGGAAATCCTTTGTATGGAAAAGTCAAATGACTTTTATTTGTAAAAATTTGCCAAGTCACATTGACCACGAATTAATATTCTTCGCCTGACACCTTACCTCAACGATGGTTAATTACGGCAAGTAAAGAAGTAGGTACAACTTACCTGCAACAAAGGTAAATAAAAATTAAATTTCTTAAAGTAGGTACATATTTGCAAACTTAACTTACTGAGTTGAGCTGGGCTGTATACTTATTGAGTTGAAGTACTTATTCGTAAGCGCAGGGAGTCTGCATGTTCGATCATCGACGTCATAGTCGTGTCAGACATGAGAATGGTCTGTTTTACGAATATTTTTGTAACGTATTATGTATGTTATCGACAATCATTGTGCGCATGAATTTTGCGCGAAAACGATGTAGCGCTACTCTGACAACCCCAGCTCCTCTACAAAACCTAGCAAGGTTTTCAGGTTGTTAACTGCCTCGTTTAATATAGATCCTAGATCCTATTAGGTATATGTTAGTTTAGTTTCCATGCCTTGCAATAAGACTGTATTTTTTTTCTCACTTGTATTTAAGTGTTTTCTTTAAATTTGTTACTTGTAAATGTAACTTTATTATGTAACTAATTCAATAATTTTAATTGTAACTGGTTCCCCGCGATACAGGCGTAGTCTAGTGCGGAGACCCCTGCAATATTCTGTTATGTGTTTTTATTGAAAATAAAATTTATTCTTATTCTCATATGTTCTTATTATATGCTACTAGGTATATTCTGTACACATCATGCTATAAATAGTAAATCTTACCTATCTGAACTTTTCTTCTTAATTAACATGGAACCGTAAAACATGGGTAGCATAATTCTTAAGAATTAAGTAAATTTTGACATCGAGGTTCAGAAGTTCCGCAAAAATTAATAAAGATGACGATTACAACGAGACTTTGGTTTTATTAATTATTTTTAAAATACAATAGAGGGTAAGAGATATTTCTAAATAAAAGCGCACTCGCACGACCTAGCCAATTTTTACAAATATCTCCACAAACATTCATTTACAAGTTTTGCAACTTCCAAAGAGCATATCCAAAGGGCTTAGGGCAACTTACATAATAACGGTATTGCGTTATCGACAGACAAACAGCAGCATCATAAAAGCGGCCATTACATGATCAATAACCGACTGGAAACCGTTTTGAAACGATCTGGAAACATTACACTTTATTAAGCAATTGGTTCGGTTTTGGTAATTATCTTGCCGATAATCGTTTTCAATGTTGTGCATGTCGTAATGTAAGATTAATAAAAGCATGAAACATGTTTTAACAGGTTATTAAAAAGTTTTTTAGGTGTATTGCATTGGATACATTTACTTTTTTTAAGGATTAATATAACGCCTTTGAACAGTCCTATTCTGGTTCTGACACAACACAATCCCCCAAGCTCAAACTATCAAGCTATTGCCAATACAATAAAACCCACTTAACATAAAACCTTTACAAAGAAAACCCGACTTCAAAAGAATACATAAAATAGAATATCTCGCTTCGGGTACGTCAAAGTTTCAATGTCTGGATATGAATCCATCAAGACTTGAGCGATCCCTCTTTACTTTTTACCTGATGGGATTGCGGGTTTCTACACTGTAGAAGTGTAAGTACACTAACGAACTATTACACTGTAGAACCTATAGAGGTTCTGTATTATGATGATTCGAATGCTTCTTATTAAGGTTAATCTCCCCCGCATTCGCAGTGCGGATGTCGTAAAGAAAGAAAATATGGCAACAGATAATGAGTCCCAGCCGGCCTAGAATCCAGGCCTTGGCTTACTGCCGGTGGATAACATAACAAACAAACGCACAAAGCGTCATTATTTATAATGAGCTCGTATTGATATTTAATGTTCTTCATTACGTACAAAGCAACCATAAAACAAACACAATACAAATCAAATATCAAAGCCGTTCATTGACCCATCGACTCTTGGCCCTTTCAAATCCCTCTAGGATTTTTCATGTATTTTCTATGAACTGACGCGACCCGATATCGCGACAGCGAGACTTAGTGAAGGTAAAGTTGCACTTTATCGCGACATAACAGCAACTTCATACAAAAGTTCTAATAGTTCATCAAAAATGTGGCCCAACGCTGTGACGACATACGACGGACGAGTTGGAGTTAGAATAAATTCGAGTCGCTGGCAATTCAACATATTAATACAAGTATTAGTGATGGCAATCTTGTTTTATATTCATGGCAACGTCAAGTGGAAATGATTATTATATTTAATAAGTTTGATAACGCTTATAAACCTGAAATTCCATTTAAATTGCTTGTACAAACAGCAACACTGTAAATGATTTGGGAATTAGGTAATACTTTAAGACTTACTGTGCATCGGTGGACCTTATTACAAAAGGCATAAGGTCCACCGGTGTACAGTGAACAGTGTGGGCGAAGATACCTATTAGTACAGCGGCCAGAGGGGCTTATACACTGGTTGATGTGACTGGACAGTATCGTACCGACGAGTGGTACCGTTGTGTTCGGCAGAGTTTACCGAGTACGAAATGAGAACTCGTCACTTCCTAAGACTGTGGAGGGGATAACTGTGACGTCACAAAGATGGCGGTCCCGGATTTCAAAGTTTGGATCATTACTCGGCAAGTTACTATAGGATTTTAAAAAATGAGGTGTCCTGTGAAAGCTGATAAAATGTAGAATAAAAGATGCCTTACAACTAAAAGTGTAATTCAATCAATTATTTTTTTATTTACAAAAATCCGAAAACTTTACGTTTGTCTTTTTTTTCTCACCCAAAAAACACAATGAAAACGGCCACTTAGATAAAAAATATGTTTTATAAATAATTTTGGTAGATAATTAAGCTATACGTTACTTCTTGAATTTTGTGAATCCAATAATAAATAAGTAAACTACGATAATTATACCGCGGGCGCGGCGCAGCGAACCGCGCGCGATCGGTTACCTGGAGGCGCGGGCGCGACTGAGAATGCTGTACTGTTTATCAAAAACTACCTAACATTTTTAAACGAATGATATATCAAATAAAAGATATTTAAATAACCAATAAAACCTGGTTATAAACCGGAGCTTGTCATCGTAGATATGATTCATTTCGACGTAAACAATACTATATCACTATATGGAAGAGACAGTAGGAGTTACATAAAAAAAAAATACGAGTACCTATATATATATATTTCTTGAGGATTCTTCACTCTTCAGTGTAATGTTCAGTAGAGGATTCCTGATCCGTCTTCGCATTCAAAAGCTTATGATACGTCGTGTCGTATATCTGGAGCTTGTCATCTAATACATAGTACATACAATATAGAAATAAACATAAAAAATCCATAGACGTATTCACTTTACTTTTATATTCAAAGAATAACGATTATTAGTGAGAGTTATCGAAAATAATTATCATATTAACCAAATTCATGTTATTAAGCATACGTTGGCATAAGTATCCTGGCAAAAGCGATATCTCTATAAGTTAGAAAAAATTAAATGTTGTAGAGTCAGACCAAGAATAGTCCGCAGCCCCTGGCCGGAAGCGGACGGGCTGCTGATCACGTGTAGCGACCATTCAGCCCAATTCCCTGAGGTTCGAGCTGCAGGTTACTGTCCCGGCGGCATTTCCACATCATCATCATCATCATCATCTCAGCCATAAGACGTCCACTGCTGAACATAGGCCTCCCCCTTGTTATGGGGGGTGAATGCCATAATCGCCACGCTTGGCAGGCAGGTTGGCGATCGCAGTCGAGTACACCGATTTCCACATGATTCTCCTCAAATCTTTTTGTTTTCCTGCAGAACAGAAGGACATATTTAAGTTCGATGTCCTTTAGTTCGTTTTCTTTCAGTGTGTCTCTACCAAATGTATTATATCGCGGTTCCGCATACATTCTGCTAGTAAGGTAGTAAGTATAAGTCCTCATTACCACAGTATGGACAGGAGGTGTCTCTACTAATTTCCTTTATGTTAAGAGGTCTGTTGAGTCCGTAGTCTCAGACTGCCCTTACCAAGTTTCAAAACATACCTGGTTCTCCTGTGATCTACACCTTTAATCATCATCTTCGACTGTGCTTCCATCTCCATCCATTTACCTTTTCTATGACTCCTTTCGTAACATCCGCTGACATAGGCAAAGCCGGTCCCGGACCCATATATTCCGTCTCCGCCTCCATCCTCGCCAGTTCGTCTGCCTTCTCATTTCCCGTCATTCCCTAGTGTCCTGGTACCCATGCCACCGTGACCCTTCTTTGTTTGCCTATCGAGTTAAGCTCCTCTCGACATTTTCTTACGAGAGAGGAGTTGTCCGATATTTTCTTTAGTGACTTTAGTGCTGCCTGACTATCTGTATACATATATTACAATAACGCCTTCTTGCTGCACACTCTCTTTAACTATACGTGCAGAGCGGGCTTGCACATACCTCTGCTTGGAACACGCAAATCTGCATAGTGATATTGATATTTGCTCTCCTAGTTTAGGGATCACTATGCCGCTCCTGCTAATTTCGTTTAGCTTCTTCTTGAGCTATTCGTAAAGCAGATGGTCGTCGGGTTCCTTACTCCTCCTTACCTTCTAGTTGTCTCTCTCCTACATTGTACCCAGTATTTCTTATCAAATATCGCCTGCCTTTTATTAGGTCGGTATTGGCCATCAACATCTCAATTTTTTATAGTGCCTCTCTTTGTATCAGCGCGTGTCTCTTGTCCACGTAGCTTCTTTTTCATTCCTTACATGCTTTCATTCTATATCACTATTCAAGAAGCTCTTTTCTCCACCCCATTCCAAGCTTCAAACCTAGCATTACCTACTATTGCATGTATCGGGGTCGTTCTCATATCCCCATATAGCACCCTGGGTAGTACATGTCACCGCCTTGTAGATCCAGCGGATCATTCCCAGCTTCAGCGCCCAGATCTTTCCCACTGCCCTTTTTTATGACATAGTGTTCTTATGACTTTTGCCGTCTGCTCCTTGATGTGAGTTTTGTATCTAATCTGAGCGTACTGTGTAGAGTAACTTCCAAATATTTCAGCTCATTCACCATTACTAGTTCTATAACTTGCATCTTTATGGGTTTCATCTCTTTTAGTGAATAACACTATCTTTGTTTTCGACAGATTGAGATCCAGTCCTCTCTCACTACACGTATCATTATATCTCTTACGACCGTAAAAACCGTCCCTCTCACTAGTAACACTAACTCCGTCGTCAGAGTAAGCCTGCATGTACATATCCCCCCTGTTGAACTCTTTCACCGTTGAGTCTAGCAGTAGGCACCACATCAGAGGGGACGGACGCCCCCCTTGTGGGAGCCCTTTTCTTGGACTAATTGTTTAATCTCTAATCTCAGCTGGGAGGCTACTTTCGACTTCGAGCCTTGACAATAATGTACTACTTATTAATAGCTAAAATACTTATATGTGCCTACAATGCTTAATATTTACTTATCTTCAAGTCGCTCAAATATTATCTTGTGATAATAAATTAAGTAACTTTTTACGTCTAAACGCCTTAAACTGCTTTATTCACATTTATTAGATTACCTTTTCATGCTTGGCATATAACACAATGAGTCCAATCGACACTGAAGTGACTACTTTTTGTATTTTTATTGTTTGCTTATTACTATACACTTACTATTAGACGACAAACACCAGTTTATAACCACGTTTTATTGGTTATTTAAATATCTTTCATTTGATATATCATTCGTTTAAAAATATTAGGTAATTTTTGACATACAGTACAGCATTCTCAGTGTCCGCGCCTCCAAGTAACCGAGCGCGCGCAGTTCGCTGCGCCGCGCCCGCGGTATAATCGTCGTAGTTTACTTATTTATTATCGGATTCACAAAATTCAAGAAGTAACGTATAGCTTAATCATCTACCTAAATTATTTATATAACATATTTTTTATCTATGTGGCCGTTTTCATTGTGTTTTTTGGGTGAGAACACAAAGACAAACGTAAAGTTATCGATTTTCGTAAATAAAAAAATAATTAATTGAATTACACTTTTAGTTGTAGGCATGTTGTATTCTACATTTCATCAGCTTTTACATGACACCTCATTTTTAAAAATCCGATAGTAACTTGCCGAGTAATGATCCAAACTTTGAAATCCGGGACCGCCATCTTTGTGACGTCACAGTTATCCCCTCCACAGTCTTAGGAAGTGACGAGTTCTCATTTCGTACTCAGTAAACTCTGCCGAACACAACGGTACCACTCGTCGGTACGATACTGTCCAGTCACATCAACCAGTGAATAAGCCCCTCTGGCCGCTGTACTATATTTCGTTCACTCAATCGACCTATAAACACGCCTAAGACTATCTCATGTCAATTATTTGGAAATTAGTTAATACGTGGGCCATACTGAAAGTTTCTGGATTCTGATATAATTATGAGAAGACTACTATTTTTTCTGAGTGGAATTCCAGGAATTTTCAGTATGCCCTAAGTACTATATAAGACTTCCGATACATTCACAACGCTTAGTTATCATACGCAACGCTTTAAAAGAATCCTAGCGCTTCCATTATAAGTATAACCTCTGAGTAGGCTAAATAGTTACAGATTTCTAGATCAATTAAAACTAGACGAAGAAAAACAAGTAGTAAAAAAATACGCACGCTGTTAGTTAGTGTACCTCTTCCTACTCAATATTTCCTAGTGTCTATTAAGGTGATTTATGCACATAATTATATCGCGAATAGCTTTTGGAATTCGTGACCGTGGTATATGATATGATATCATAAGCAAAAAGGTGGTAATTTACATGCTAAACACTGGCTTTTTATCAGCTTAACTTTAAAGGAAAACAAATTAATGTAAGAGTTCAGCTAACATGTATGTATAATGAAAATAATGACTATGAGTAACATGAACATCATGTTCAAGTGTATCCAAATATCGGGAACTCTTAGAAACAAATAAAAATTTGGTATAAATGTTCCGATTTTTATTGTAGTTATAAATAAGAAATCTCTGCCTCCAGGCTTCCAATATAATACAATTAGTTTTCAACGCGTAAAATTACTAATTAAATTAGAGAGACTGTTGTTTACCTCTACTTGAGTTACTGTATTTTTTTTTTGTATTTTTTTTGTATTGAATTGTGTGTAATCACTTTTAAGGAGTTTTCAAAACGCGCCTGTGTGACGGAACCTTTAACGTTATGGCAATAAACATATAAGTACACCAGTTTATCAACTTGCTTGGGTGATAGTGGTGTAATCTTACATTGATAAGTCATATCACTCATATCAGTTGAAAATAAAAACACTACTTGAAGCTTTTGTGGTATATATGGTCAAAAGTCGTCAAAAGATAAATATGGGAAGTCCTCGACATTTCACGTAGGTATAGCCCATAAGAAATGGTATTCCATTGATACAAGTATGGATAACAATAAGTAATTATAGTTGTAGCGCTCATGAGGAAAGGAAGTGGAAGAAATGAGGAACTCTTATAAGAGCTATAAGTCAGCGTTAGACATATCCTAAGCGCGCCATAACGAGCTTAGGATAAAGGCAGGTTTACAGTAGTCCAGTGACTCCAGTGACTTAGTAAAATATTACGAAAATGTATTTGATGTTGATTTAACAATACTTTTTCTTTGTTATGTAATTAAATAACAATACGAGTATTACCTTTATTCCTAGTACAGGGAGTCAACGAATTAAAGTCCTTAAAAAAAGGAGATGGCGGGACTTGGACGCATTCTACCTAAAATGGTGGGAATTTGCCCACGATGTCGGATATTTGATATTTGCGGATAGGGTCGAGTGGAGAAAACGAGGGGAGGCCTTTCTCCAGCAGTGGGACACCAAAGTAGGGTAATAAAAAAAACTATGTACAATTTGTTTACAAATTTTAATCTATAAAGTCGACTGCTACGGAGAACCCCGGACTGGCATGAGTCACTCAGTGTAAACCCGCTGCTAGCCCGGGGGACCGAACTCATTATAGAGCAAGTAGCATTTAAAGGTTTGCCTGCACGTACGCGTACGAGATACCAATTAGCGATATGGGATGTTATAGGGCTTATTAACGGCTATAAATTAAGCGTTTATATAGGTACGTTTAGGTATTGATCAAAGTCATCTCAGTCGGGAAAGATTTGCTTTAGGATGAATCGTCATCCTAAAACAAATCTTTCCCGAAAGCTCCCTCGGATCTGCAGAGGCATCTGTGACAACTTGACAGATGATTACTCCGTTTTTCTCAAAATATTTTCCTTCTAGAGCAGTGGTCGGCAACCAGCGGCCCGCGGGCCGCATGCGGCCCGCCAACCTCTCGCTTGCGGCCCGCGAGCCTCCCTGGCTATTTTGGATGTAGTACTGACGATCGAAAATGTCTGCTAAAGTCACAAATATTAACAAAGTGCGGCCCGCGTCATCTTTGTTAACTACTATGTGGCCCTTGGCTGCTAAAAGGTTGCCGACCGCTGTTCCAGAGCATCTAAGTATGTATCTTTAATATTTCGTACATAAAGCTCGAAGAAACTCTCGAGCTCTCATTGTTAACGCGCCAGGATTCGAAGTTTCGAACCTATGACCTCAAGTTTGGAAGCTACTCTTTCAAGTCATTCAGGATTTCGGCATATTTTTCCCCGTGTTCCGACCACGGAACTATCAACGTAACTAAACCAAATTTAAATGAGATTTGCGATGGCCAACTTCCTGATCCGCGCCAGCATGGAATCGTTTCCTTATTCATCGTACAAGTATTACCGGATTGCATCCTTCGTCTTCAAATTTAATATACATGTATACGTCATTTATGACATCTTATTAAAAAAATATCAGCCTATATACATCCCACTACTGGGCACAGGCCTCCTCTCATGAGCGAGAGGGCTTGGGCTATAATCCCCACGCTAGCCCAATGCGGATTGGGGACATCACATACACCTTTGAATTTCTTCGCAGATGTATCATTAATCATTTAATTTTTTTTCTATGTTTAGACTTATTAAGGAAAGCCTATTATTAAGCCTAGGAGCTTATTTCAATATTAGTCGTGGTATGGCTCACGATAGTTTAAATTTAATAATCGTTAATAATTTTCGGTTCTAATTATTTTTTGTTATTTAATAGTTCTGAAATTCATAACAGCAGATTTATTTACAATAAGGTTTGTAGTCGTTTTACCATTTTATTCTATCTTTGGCTTGACCAATCTGAAAGTAAATAAAAAATTTGCAGAACGAATTGAAATTAATTTAAATTTCACAAATAAGTGATACAGTTCGTCGTACCGTTCTTGACTCTATTTATTTAAATCAAGCAAATACTCCTAGTCGTGGAGTAATTTATTCAGCGATTTTGTTTTACATGCAAAACATGCATGTTTAATTTGTTTTGAATTTAATGAACATGGTTTATGTCAAAACTTCCGTGAGACATAGACATATGACCCGTGAGTGACCCGTTCTTGATATATTTAATATGGTTTATGTTGTTATAAAAAGTACCCTAAACTACTCGTTATTAGGGTTCCGTACCCAAAGGGTAAAACGGGACCCTATTACTAAGACTTCGCTGTCCGTCCGTCCGTCCGTCTGTCTGTCACCGGGCTGTATCTCACGAACCGTGATAGCTAGACAGTTGAAATTTTCACAGATGATGTATTTCTGTTGCCGCTATAACAACAAATACTAAAAACAGAATAAAATAAAGATTTAAGTGGGGGTCCCATACAGCAAACGTGATTTTTGACCAAAGTTAAGCAACGTCGGGCGTGGTCAGTACTTGGATGGCTGACCGTTTTCTTTTTGCATTTTTTCCGTTTGTTTTTTTTTGCTTTATGGTACGGAACCCTTCGTGCGCGAGTCCGACTCGCACTTGCCCGGTTTTTACGTATTAGGCGAAGGTAAATTCGCGGTCTGATAACGGCTATTTAGATTATTCAGCATGTATAATTAATTGTATAGCACACGACACTTCATTGTTTTTCTCTAGAATAAGATGAAAACGTGCTTTTATATTGACGACCGTGACGATTAAGGTGCATCCACACCGCAGTTAACTTTTGAATAGCAGCTATGGAGACACACTGTGCAACGGTAAATAACCTATTGTTACCGTGTTGTACCAGTGTGACTTCACAAAAGTTAACGGCGGTGTAGATGATTTAGGTTTTTTATGATAGAATCGGTCATCAAACCTATAAAATTTGGGTCAATTTCTCGCTGAGTCACCAGTTTATTCTTTGACACCCCTGGACACAGCACGCTCATTTATTTCCTTAGTCATATTATTAAAAAAAAACGCTCTATTATTGGCCACCGTATTTGTTTACGCTACGCTACAGTACACATACGACATTGTTCTCCTAATGGTTGTAACATGTATCTAAATCCAGGCCAATTTCTCGCGCTGACTCACCGAAGCATCTTTAGTTTACTCACAAAGCGCTAACCGGTTAAAATTAACCCGCTCGCGCTCGCGACCAGCGCGTTATCTTTGGCACGGCGTAAACAGCTCAAGACTGTTTACAACAAAACGTATTTAGTTACTCTGAACGCACAAGGCAGATGATGTTTTGGTTTCGTAGCCAGCCTAAGACGGATAATCAAAGAGCCTACCGCGCTAAGTTTTGTTAACTGTTTCCCTATCGCTTAGTCACTCAAGCACAGAATAAATAATAGTACTAGGTACAGAAGACTCACTCTCTAACAAAACGCGTCTGTCACGATCAGCACAGATATGGCCGCTAGGTGGCGACAGCGCCACGCGCGGCTTATGGCAAACCCCAAAATTGGGGTCGAACGGATGTAGTTTTAGCTACCTGTAGCAAAGCGACGAAATCGCGGAGTGAACCACGCCTGACTCAAGCGATAGACGCAGATAGAAAAATTTCGACGTCGGCGACTCGGCGGTGAGCCCTGGCGAATGGCGAACTGGCGAGGCGTCAAACATGCACATTGGGCAAATCGGAGCGATTTTTGATCATAGGACTGTGTGTTTATTATTATTATAATGGCAAGCCGCTTGAGATCGAGTTCTATGGCCGCAACATCACTGTATTATAGTATTTAGTCGTCCAAAGTGCACCAATATGATAAGTACATATGTACTTGGATAAACAATAAATGAAACAGGTTTCGTAAAATTAAAATTTTGTACAACTGGTGTTCAGAAATATCTAGAAAATTCAAAAGCATTGGCATTTAAATCCGGTTCTGAGCTAGCTTAGATTAGCTTAAATTTAGATACTATGTATAATGCAACCTACAATTTAAATTTCGGTAATTCATTTGCATTAAGTAATTTATCTAAATAGTGTTAACGAACTTGACCAACTTTACTATGACAACTTTCGCACGGGTTAACAAATTATACACCTAAACCTTCCTCAAGTATCACTCTATTGATAGGTGAAAACCGCATCCATCCATTTGTTCAGTACTTTTTGAGTTTATCGCGAATAAACACACAAACACAGGCGCGAGGGGGGACTTTGTTTTATAAAGCGTCTTGATGTAACGGCTCCTCTACACGATGGGCCAACGCCGGCCACTCCAAGGGACGCAGCCATGCGGTAGAATGAGTAGCAATATCACTTGCTCCCTCTAACGCATAAATGCGTCCCTTGGAGTGGCCGGCGTTGGCCCAACGTGTAGAGGAGCCATAAGGCTTTCTAGAATCTTTAACACCAAACCAACATTATTACGCTTAAAACAAGAAACATAAAATGTCCTTATAATGGCCCGTTTATATTATTTATCCTGTATATAGGTACGTTGACACAAGACAAAGCCAAGTCAACGCGCGCAACTGGAATCTAAATTAGTTCACTTACTCAGCTTCTATTCGTTTTGCCCTTTTCGCTCATATCATGCACTTATTTTCATTTTGAACTTAAGCCACAAGTATTTAAAGTTGAATTTAGAATAGGCTCAAATGAATTGCACTTTAGCTAGGCAGTTTCAAAAGGTCGTATGAGTCATTGAATTCCCACGCATAATACGTCAGTTTGTAAGTAATGGAGTGTTTCGTCCACTTGTGCTGAGTCAGCCGGTCATTCGCTCTTAGCCAGGAAGAAGAACAAGGAAGACACCTGTTTTTGTGCTTGAGTGCTTCCTATAGTTCACTTTGTTAGGCCGATTTCTTTGGCAAGGTGCCAAGATAATACAAAGGTGGTTTTTGCGGCAAGTGCCTTTGTGTGACGGCCTATAGATAGTATCATCATCATCACATCGGTTCCTTTAGAATTAATTAATAATAAAGAAAGGCGCTATAATATCGTGACTACTTTGAAAAAAAAAATCTCGTATCTTGTTCTGTCAATCAAAAGAAAAATGTGGTAACTATGTATGGGATGCATACAGAGGTAATGCGTTTTAACTTTGAGTAGCAGTGCGAGATTAGAGATTTTATATACAATTTTTGGTTTATGGGAAAAGATTTTAAGTTATTATTACTATAATCTTGGCTCCAAGGACATTTACTTAGACTGACTTAGAGGATAGTCCGTCAAAAAAATGTGTAAAAACTAGGTAAGTACCTATAATTTTACACAATTTTACTATAAGGTAATTTTTCTCCCGACTGACGGAGGGAGTGAAATGTTGTTTAAAATATACTTGGGGGTGACTGCGTGACAAAACCCCTTTAAATAAAATACATGTAGGGCAAACCTTGGCTATTTGGTGATACGTAGTTATTCGGTGATAGTCAGTATTATTGTCTTTTAGCCGAGTTGCCCGGTAATTTTAATGCACAATGTTCAAGAGATACCATGGATGTGACTAATGTGGTGTAATATGGTTTAAAGTAATATAATTACCAGGTAACGCGAATAAAAGACATTAAAACTGACTATCACCGGATAACCACGTATCACCGAATAGCCAAGGTTTGCCCCACATATATAAGTAGATTTAAAAAAATACTTGTACGTAGACTACGTATGTAGGTATATGTGTGTTTATATCTGCACACTTCAATATAACAATGCGCATCTTTTCATGGACTTATTTACATTTACTTATCTTAGTTGTTGAGGCAACAATGGCAACAGAAAATTGACTTAATCAAGTAAGAACAAACATCAATACTCTTAACTGTCCATCGGTACCAAAGAATATAATACTCACTAGGAGAAGAACGGTAACTCCATACAAAAAAATGTCCCCAACCGTTTATACGTTTATACTACTGGCGCCCTCGATGTGTACCAATGGAACTAAAGTTGACAACCGGTTTAGCCTGGCGGGTATTGGTATTATAGGTATATAGTAATTATGTTGATAAACATATTTGTTATCTTCATATCACGAAATATATGAAAGATGCAAATATTACCCCTTGTTTGTGGTATTATCTATTGATTTAAATAAAAGGCATATTTATGTTTATAACATTGTATTATGTTTTACATATAGAAATATACACTGAAAATTAAACCCTGACAACTTAATAAAAATAGACATTAATAAAGCGCATTCACAAAGTTTTCAGTATTATACAAATAACATTAGGCATGCCTACCTAAACCTATTACACTTTACACACAGATACACTACACTTTACACACGGCATTTTACACAGATTTCTAACTTGTATTCATTCATACATTTCTTCACGGTTAATTAATACGCTTTCCAGATGCGTTATGACTCGGTTCCTTCTGAACCCACTAAAGCTGTATAAATTTCACTCTGGCTGCTTCAACAGCCGTTGCTCCGCATTTAGCACATTTTCTATGTGCATTGCTGTAGTCTATGTATGTCGGTACAGACTTACAGTCTTAAGTGGTTGTACCGCTACGTTGTATTTATTATTTAAACATTTAATAAATAAAATTTTCGTTATGAACTTTAACCACAGCAGTTGGACAGAGTCATTGACAAATATATTTTTTTATTATGGTGGGTAGACGTACCTACCCTCCATATATTTTATGAATATTGATAAAGACAGTTGGAAGCAAATATTCATTATAAAACTTAATCGCGTGTAATTAAGTTTTAAGCGTTTTAAGTCCCGTTTTATGATTAATTATGTATAAAATTCGTGATAATTTAAATCAGAGTTGGGAGCAATGTTGCTTTAGAAAAATGTTTTTATTTTTATTACTCGCAACTTTTTCTCGGAGGCCAACGCACACATAGAAGCTTCAGGCGCACACATGCGCAATTATTTGGGGACATAACTTTCTTAGGAAGTGAACAGGCCTTGATCGGTACCATCGGTGGACCTTATGCCTTTTGTAATAAGGTTTATGAACTGTCAGTTTACAGTGTGGGCGATGGTACCTATTTACCTATTTTCATAGTTATTGTCAGTAAGAGAAAACTTTTTAGAGATGATAAGACCACCTGTCTTTTCACCGTTCTTTAGACATCGGTTACACGCTAATTCTGGCGTCAGTTCAGTCCATCAGTCTGGTCAGACTGACGGGAGAATTATCGTGTAACACGCGGACTGATGGACTGACGGTCTGGACTGATGAAAATTTAAATTTTTAGATAATATTCGTCAGTCCATCTTGAATTACAGAAAACTGATAGGAGACTGGTCGTGTAACCTCTTTGTGTCATTCTCGCGTCAGTCACCGTCCATGCAACAATGGAATGATGGACTGAACTGACGCCAGATTTAGCGTGTAACCGATTTCTATTGTCGTAATTTTATCAGTCTGTTGTCAGTCTGGACTGATCGTGTAACCGTGTCCATTTTCCATCATTCTGGCTAAATCGACTGATACACGTTGTGGAGCCTCAGCTTATACCAGAACAAGCGGGATTCCGAGCTGGAAAGTCATGCACAAGCCAGACACTAAAGCTAACGCAGCACATCGAGGATGGTTTTGAACTCGGCATGGTTACTGGAGTCGCGTTTGTTGACCTATCAGCGGCTTATGACACTGTCAACATCAGGATCCTGCTACATAAAGTTGCTAGCATCACGCGGGACAGGGGTTTTGTCAGGATTCTCAGTGAGCTGCTTCGTAACCGCTGCTTTCAGGTCCAACTCAATGCGGAAAAGAGTCGGTGGCGACGGCAAAAAAATGGTCTCCCCCAAGGAAGCGTACTGGCTCCGACCCTCTTCAACATCTATACAAACGACCAGCCCTGCCCGCCAGAAACAAAGCGATTTCTATATGCTGATGATCTGGCCCTAGCAGCACAGTGCCAATCGTTTGAAAGGATCGAGGAGATCTTGTCGGAAGGGCTGGAACAGCTCGGGACATATTATAAGGCCAATTGCCTTCGGCCGAATCCGAGTAAAACGCAGACCTGCGCATTTCATCTTCGCAATAAACAAGCGCACAGGCCCCTAATCGTAATGTGGGACGGAGAGGCAATAGAGCATTGCTTCCAACCAAGGTACCTGGGAATCACGCTAGATAGGGCACTGACTTTTAAAAACCATTACGCCAACACCCGTATGAAGGTCAGCGCGCGTAATAACCTGCTGCGGAGGCTGACATCTACAAGTTGGGGTGCGACTGCACATACTGTGCGCACCACCGGACTGGCACTATGTTTTTCTGTCGGTGAGTTTGCTTGCCCAGTCTGGCACCGGTCCGCACACGCAGGCCTGGTAACCGCCGCACTCAACGATACCTGCCGCACCATAACTGGTTGCCTACAGTACAGCCGACCCCGCTCAACAAGTTGTACCCGCTTGCGGGTGTGGCTCCACCAGACATTCGCAGAGAGGTGGCATGTGCTATCGAAATGCGGAAACAACAGACTGACCCACGCCATCCGCTCCACGGCCATAACCCGCCGCCTGGCCGCCTTAAAAGCCGCAAAAGTTTTGTCAGATGTACCAGCCCGCTGCTGGGCGAACACTCCGACGCTCGCTGTTCACTTTGGCGGAGCCGGTGCCCGCCACCAGACATATATGTACCAGTGTCAGAACAACTACCACCCGGCCACAAGGAACCATGGCCCATCTGGAAGGCGCTGAACAGGCTCAGGTCCCAGGTCGGCCGTTGTAAACAAAACATGGCCGTTTGGGGACTGCTTCGCGGCCATTCGACTCATTGCACCTGCAACACAGCACCGCAAACTATGGCGCACCTGCTGGCGTGCCCCGCGTGCCCGTACTCCTGCTCGGAATCTGACCTGAGGGACGCGACGGTCAGGGCTGTCAGCACCGCTGCTTTCTGGGCATCCACTGTTTAAATTTAAGAGGAACCTCGACACGAGAGAAGAAGATCATTCTGGCAAATCTGGCATCAGTCAAAACTCGAATGGACTGATGGACTGAACTGACGCCAGAATTAGCGTGTAACCGATGTCTTAGATTTAAGTCCATGCGTTCTTTTTTTTCTTCTGTTTTGTTCCGTCTTGTGTTGTATTTCGCTTTTACATGTTATCAACTTGTCATCCACCATATATCGAAAACGAATGACTGACATATTTTTCATTCACCTTATCATTTGCTTGGCCGACGAATACACCAGATAACATACTTACCTCGATACATATATTCAAACAACCCTAATTGTTATTGTTCCTAAAATCACGCATCGATCTACCAACTTTTGGTCTAAAGAGTTTATGTGTTAATAAATTCGATTCAACTTAGAACATTTTAACTTTAAATGTGATATTAGTCAAATATTCTACTTCTAGTTACTTTACAATGTCTTTATCATTAGAACTTATAGTTCCCCGTATTATATCATCATCATTGGCCTGTAACATCATCATCAATAAGATGATGGTTTAAACAGCGTCCATAAGAATGACTATTAAGACAGAGCATTTAATAACTGAGAGTGGCCATTAACAGTTTACCCTTCTGCCAAAAACTTGCACAATCGTGCAAACTTTTGCATGCAATAACATGGTTATTTGTACGTTATGGCTCATGTACACGATGGGCCAACGCCGGCCACTCCAAGGGACGCATTTATGCGTTAGAAGGAGCAAGTGATATTGCTATCTCATTCTACCGCATGGCTGCGTGCCTTGGAGTGGCCGGCGCTGGCCCATCATGTAGGAGCCATTATGGTACATTACGTTACAAGTGCGAAAAATAGGAAATTCACTACCGAAGGAAGTGTTAATCGACACGAGTTGCGAATTACCTTTTCGCACATTCGCCTACACTTTTCGCCTTTTCGTACATTCGACGTCAAAGAAGATATGTTTACACTTTTCACCTTATTACAAAGGAGTAAGGTGCAAAAGTGTAAACATATCTTTGACGTCGACTGTACTGCAACAAATTAATATTAACATTTTATAGGTATTGATATTTTGTTTCTTTTTGAAGTGTCATGTTTATAAATACTTGTTTATGTTTGAAACAGCTATATTTATCCGTTGTGTGGCTATTTACAAGTGGAAATAGCCACATTTCTGAAGTGTAGCGATATTGATAATAGCTTTATCTCGTATGATGACAACAATAATGTTTTTCATTTAAATGTACTTCAATTAGTAAACTTTACATTAAACTCAAATTGCCACGACTATAGTTCGTTTTTTTAGCATTAGAAATAAGGTAAACAATCTTGATGTGTCTTAATTGAAAAACACATTTTAAAAATAACTTACGGCAAATATGTAACAATTATGAATCTAATACGATCATTTATATTATTCTGCTTTCATGAGTAATAGTTTTTGATTTTTAAAAAGCGGGTTTCAATTAAAAGACATGTCAAAATTGCTTACCTTCTTGCAAGTTCTTTCTAATGCTAAAAAAAACGGACTATAAATATGAAATGTATGAAAAGGGTGGTCGTCAATTCGTCATGGTTATTAGTTAGACGCAATAAACAACAAATTTTGTGATAATAGTCGTCATTTGTTATTAATTAACTGAAGTAGATTGACCGTTAGGTTTATTGGAAAGGAAGCTATGTTACCTATGTATATATGTGTTTTATACTAAGGAGCAAAACGAGCGTGCTATTCCTTATGATAGTACAAAATTACTCACATTTGATACTTAGAGTTACAATGCAACATACAAGCGACATATACCTACAAAACAGATCCTCAGAAACAGCACTAATACTTTCTTTCTTCTTTCACTCAAAGGGACCGAAATATCACACAATTTTTTACTTTCTCAACAGGTTTTTACCATCTATATGTAACATATTAGTACTTAAAAAAATCACCTGCTCCCATTTTCGAATCAAATATACCTACTTTTGATCGCATCCAATTAGTCTTTGAAAAAGACAGGTCTCTCCATCGTCCTAAATTCCATAGTATTCCAAAAACTTCATCGAGTTTCCTTATTTAACTTGACCTCGTATTGCGTAGTGAGTATACTAGATTGCAGGTCAAAGTTAAACTGGTCCTTGATATGAATAACAAGCAAATCCCGATTCCATCTCGGCGCCCACACGCTGTATTAAACGCGCTTGAATAAGGTCGATGCTCTCCCACCTACTTTCCCTATGGAATGCTCCAGCGTAGTGTTTTGATACGGACGGTCGCCGCATTTCTAGAATAATGTTTTTGTTTTTAATAACACGTCGGTGGCAATCAGGCATACGGCCAGTAATTCCTGCAACTCCAGAGGTGTCAATTTGCATTAATGCTTTAGAAACTTATACATTACTGTACCACACTGTTAGTATAGTCCCTCGAGAAGACCTCGGCAGAGTT
The DNA here is from genome assembly GCF_963556715.1 of Cydia fagiglandana. Lineage (NCBI taxonomy): Eukaryota > Metazoa > Arthropoda > Insecta > Lepidoptera > Tortricidae > Cydia > Cydia fagiglandana. The sequence continues at coordinate 18,685,749 of NC_085943.1, forward strand.
CATTCCCAATCCCAAGAAAAGGAACGCCTAAAGTTTGACAAATTTTATTTTTACGTGTAAATTCAATAATGTAATAGTAATGGATCCAACTCTCATCTTTATTTATTTAAACTGTATGCCATGCAAATAAAATAGTACAAATACTACAAATGGTGGATAATCAATTTAATGCCTCAAGTTGGTGTAAGGCCATAAGGCATTATCTGCCAGTCAACCATTAGGCCAAAAAGGAACGTTTGTTAGGTGCAGGACTTTATAATTGAGATTATGTTATTAACTATAAAAAAATAGAATCATTTACAAACGCAACAACATAATGCTACTGATATCATTTATACTATTTATAGCATCAACTTTTTAGTAAGTACCGTAAGTAGCATTATTTATTAGCAACCCAATACTGATGCTAACGAAACTACGTTCCAGTTTTTACCTCAACAATTTCCAAGTGATAATTAATTTACTAGAGCAAGCGACCAATAAACCAGATAGAAACAACTAACTTTACATAATGGGAAACTTTAATTATCTACCCGTTAAGTTAGATTGAATGTAAGGCGTGTTAATTGACTACAACAAACTCCTTTTCAAAAGGGAGTAAAAAAAGATTAGGTATAATAGAAAGTAACGTACACTTATTGCCATTTCGTAAGTACATACTGCCAAAAAGGTGAAGTGAAACAGTTGGGCGTGTAATTGAAATACCTAAGTTACTTTTCAAATGCATTTAGGATTGCCATACGTCCGGATTTGTCCGGACATGTCCGGATTTTTAACCCTTTGTCCGGATTACGGCCATACTTGGCATGTGTCCGGATTTTTAGGAATGACCTTAATTATAAAAATAAAATGCGCGCCCAGGGAGGGGCCTACGGGATCGGGCGAAGGGAAAGGGAAAAGTAGATCCACGATACAGTACACCGCAGAGAGCAGCGCGCCGCCGGGGCGTCGTTCAAGCTACGCCAAATCTCTGCTACAAGAAATGTCCGGATTTTTAGGGTGATGTCCGGATTTTTATCAGGACATTTAATTCTTCCATATGGCAACCCTAAATGCATTCGATACTTCACTTCGTTTGACTACATACATAGCATCTGCTTACACTTAAAAACTAACTGGTTTATTCGCCTGTTTACCATCTGGGGGCCCTATCCTTTTTTGCTAACGACGTAGTATTAAACAACTTACAAAACCTTCCACTTCATAAGTACCTACATTCTATGTTTTAATACGTATATGTAATCACAAAACAGGTATCAGGTCTCCGTTCCCTGCAGTTATGTAAAGGCGAAACCGCTTCCTAGACACTAGGAAGCCCGTGGGAAATTGAGTTATGGATGTGATTGAACACTTGTCAATTTACTGTGACGCAAGTCTTTGACATAAAATTGTGTTTAAATTTCACTAAGTTAGTACGTTTTCCTTATTATCAGAGCTCGGCAGGGGTGAGCCATTTTGACGTCACTTATGTCAAGTATCGATATTAATATAGATACACCTTAGAAAGAAATATTAAAATAAACCTTTATTAATTATAATTAAACTAAAATGACAATGCCTTATGTACAAATAAACTTTAATAGTAGCATATGGATGGATATTTATATTATTTGAAGAGGTTTACTAAAAAAAGCTTGCTATAAAATTCAATTGTTTTAATCGTATTGGAAAGGCAGCCTAAATAAAATAATTTCTTTAGTTATTAAATTACACCACATATAATATACCATCGAATGACAAGGCACGTCCATGTTGTGCAAACTCTGAAAACAGCTCACCCCCGCCGAGCTCTGCTTATTATAGAATAGAATAGAAATTCATTTAATCAAGTAGGATTTTACAATTTATTTTGCATATGTTCTGAAGTTAAGTGTTGGTGACTACCTAGGTTTGGTTCTTGCGAGTTATTCTGGTAAAGGTTTTAGTGTTTATCTATAAGTTGCTTGAAAGTAAAGACAAACTATTATTCATTTGAAGTGCAGTTGAGGATACACATTTTTCACAATTCACTTAACAATTGAATCTATTCCATTGTAGCCATATATAAGCCATATTACAGTAAAAGACACATGCATTTTAATATACCTACCCAATTAGTTAAAATTGGGTCAAAATCGATGATCAATATGTATTGTAGGATAATCATAAATATCAACTAAAAAATAAAACCGGGTAAGTGCGAGTCGGCCTCGCGCACGAAGGGTTCCGTAATCCGTACCATAATCAAAAAAAATGCAAAAAAAACGGTCACCCATCCAAGTACTGACCACTCCCGACGTTGCTTAACTTTGGTCAAAAATCACGTTTGTTGTATGGGAGCCCCATTTAAATCTTTATTTTATTCTGTTTTTAGTATTTGTTGTTATAGCGGCAACAGAAATACATCATCTGTGAAAATTTCAACTGTCTAGCTATCACGGTTCGTGAGATACAGCCTGGTGACAGACAGACGGACGGACGGACGGACGGACGGACGGACAGCGAAGTCTTAGTAATAGGGTCCCGTTTTACCTTTTGGGTACGGAACCCTAAAAACATAAGAAGTAGCTAAGCCTTGAGTAGTGGGCTCTAGTTAAATGTATCAGTCCAATATAAGTCCAATAATTTGAGAAGTATGTAAGTATATGTTAGGTTAAGACTTAAGAGGCATGTTGAAAGCATGACAATAAGTACAATTTTTTAATTTTCATTGCATGAATATTGAATATGAATGAATATTCATTATACAATGCAGATTAAACAAAAACTTCATGTAAATGTTCACACAATTTACATGTAGTACTTATTTGAATATTTATTTCCTAATTTATAGTTCGTTTTTTTAGCATTAGAAAGAACTCCGCAGAAGCAAGTGTGCAGTTTTTATCAGGCTCGTTAATTGTTAATAATTATTGAATTATCTAATGTAGCATGGTCAATACATATAATTTACTTCAAATTGTTACCGCTAAAAGTGCCAGATTTAGAACCACAAGCGAACTTCTGCGAAGTTCTTTCTAATGCTAAAAAAAACGGACTATAGTTAACAACATTGTACACAAATTTTATAGTTCTATATTTAGAATTGTTTTTTTTTTGTTTTCAATATACCATATATGGGGTCGAAAAGTGCTCGAGTGGAGACCACGGACTAGCAAGTGCAGCGTAGGACGTCCACCCACAAGATGGACAGACAACCTTGTTAAGGTCGCCGGAAGACGCTGGATGCGGGTGGCTTCCAACCGGTACAAATGGAGGTCCAAGGGGGAGGCCTATGTTCAGCGGTAGACGTCTTATGGCTGAGATGATGATACCATATATAATAAGTTGGTGGCAACACAGTATATGGGTTGCCTAATAGTAAGTATTTTGCAAGATATATTTATGCCCTATTTTACTGCTAGTTGTCTCATTCATATTGTACATAAGAGACGAAAGTTGGTGATCCTTATGACATTTTGAGAAAAGATAATGTAACAAGAACATGGTTGATATTAAACAACATATTTTAAAATGTTTAGACGAAAAAACGGTTTCACTCACTTGAATTATAGCGACTAAAAATTCAAGTGAGTGAAACCATTGTCGTCTAAACATTTTAACAACATGGTTCAACACATTAGAGTTAAATGGATTCAATTTATTTGAAAATAGCTGAAATATAGACTGCTGATAGCTGATTCTTAACAAACATCCCTCACTTCGCAATTTCACATATGGGACAAGGCATACGAAAGGGTCTCTATTGTTTCCCAAAAAGTAAGTCATATTGTATTGTTTGCCTGCATTTTCGTTATTTTTCATTTTTATTTTTATTTTATATCCTTGTATCAGAATATGTGATGTATCGTTTGTTTAATTATTTTCCATTGGTAATTATTCTATGTGCCCTTTGGCAAAGGCCTCCGCCAACACTTTCCAATCTTCTCTTTTCTGTGCCAGTCTGTTCCAGGTTTTGCCAGCTGTTTTTACCAGATCATGCTCCCATCTTCTGAAAGGTTTTCCTCTCTTTCTCTTGCCCTCTCTTGGGTACCATAGTGTTGCTGATTTATTCCATTTGTCTTCTCCTCTTATTACATGGCCAGCCCATTTCCACTTAAGTGTTCTTAGTTTTTGCACCACATCTTGGGTCTTTGTAGCTTTCCTGATTATGTTGTGGTTGATTTTATCTATTTTCCTCTTTCCCATCATGCTTCGTTGGCAAGTACGAAGTTTGGTTTGTTGTGATTCGGTGAGCGCCCATAATTTGTTAAACACAATTTATTTGTTTCAGTAACGCATCATTTTTCAACCTTGCTTCGAAAATAAACCTAACCTAGCTATTACCTTACGAAAATCCTAAAAAGTTAATGGTTTCAGTTTTATGACTAATAATAATCTGACAAAGAATAAATACATTATAACTTACAACTTTATGGGAAACAAAGGGACCCATATGAAAGGTTAAAAATTCTAACAATGAAAACTATAAGTTTAGACAACTCCTCAAATTGTATGAAAACAAATTAAATTGCATTTTGTTTTCATACTTAACTCATTCATGCATTAAGTAATGTGGTATTTTCGAGATAAATTATATAACTATTTGTAATCAATGTGGTTATTACACTTTATTGTGCTTGTTTTCAAAATGAAAAGTACTTACCTTAGTACTAGAAATGGGCAAATAAATCATGTTTGTTGTATGGGAGCCCCAATAAATATTTATTTTATTCTATTTTTAGTATTTGTTCTTATAGCGGCAACAGCAAACATCTTCTGTGAAAATTTCAACTTTCTAGCTATCACAGGTTCATGAGTTACAGCCAGGTGACAGACAGACAGGCGGACAGTGATGTCTTAGTAATAGGGTCCCCTTTTTACTTTTTGGGTATGGAACCCTAAAAGGCAGATAACGTGAATATTTCGTACAAAACAATTGCAAGGAATAATATTAGAGCACGTGGCGTAAATGAAAACTCTTGGACCAAAAATAGCCACATGAACCACATATCAACTGTAATGTTGCAACATTTAGCACCCCAATTTCGTAAATACACAGCGGAATGCAGGTAACTGTGCACAATTTCTACAGTTACTCTGCCAGTTCATTTGGCATATAGACTATTTACGTTTACGTAAGTATAGGAGAAATATTTCTTACAACATCGATACTTAAACATATACTTTATTAATACAATATGTGTCTCTACATTGTCCTTAGCATTTAATACTTACTTTCAATCGCGTTAAATTCCCATCTCTCGCTGCGTTAAAAACGGCTGTTTTGAAATCCATTTTGCTTTGCCTCTGAGCGACGCAAAATCCTCAGATAATTAAACTACCACTTCAAAAACAACACTTCCTTTTGGTAATAAACATTGAAAAATCACTGATTCACGTGGTAAATTAATTCAAGCAACCAAAATGCGTGGTTTATTTCAAAACACTCCGATCGACTTCTTTCTTATCGAACAGCTGCACCGCGACGGCGACGGTCTACCATTACTGCCATTTTGTCAGTGTTGCCACGTGTTGGAATTTAAAATCCCTCAATATTGTATTGTATAGCGATCTTAAATGCTATATAAATTTTTTTATATAATATAATAAAAATAAGGTTTTTTTATTTAAATTTAAATTCAATCCCTTCCCGTGACCAACCATCTTGAGCTTCTTGGTCTAAGTCTAAAATCGAACCTAAACTTCGGGTCGACTATTAAGTCCAGGGCTAAAACTGCTGCCAAGAAACTTGGTGTCCTATTTAAGGTGAGGCGGTACTTCACGCCGAGTCAGTTTCTCCCCTTATACCAAGCACAGGCCCGTTCGTGCATGGAATACTGCTGCCACCTTTGGGACGGTTCCGCCAAGTATCAGCTGGCGGCCCTGGACTCAATAGAGCGCCGGGCTCATAGACTTTTAGGCGATGACCAAGTGTCAAATCGAAGTTACAGAGCTTCGATCATCGCCGACGAGTCGCATGTCTATCGGTGTTCTATCGGATACTTTCTAGAGAGTACGCACAAGAGCTGCATGACCTGATCCCACCATCCCCTTTCCATCATCGGATGTCCAGGCGCGGGGGGCGAATGCATCCGTTCGTGGTTAATATTCCATTTGTCCGCACAAAACGATTTGCCTCGTCTTTTTTGGTAAGGACGGCTAAGGAATGGAATGCGCTCCCGTCATCTGTATTCCCTGAGAAATATGACCTCGGTCTCTTTAAAGCTAGAGTGAATAGGCTATTACTGAACCGGTGAGCTCCATCTTAGGCATCTGTCTTCACTTTCCATCAGGTGTGACTAGAGCCAATCGCCGTTCAATTTTTAATAAAAAAAAATTAAAAACACCTTATGGCCGTTTGAAAGAGACAGAGGCAAAGGTGAGCAGTCAAAACCGTAATTAATAATAGACTCTACTAAAGAAGTATAAATACATTTCAACGTGCTAACGGGAACTTTAAAACTAAGATGGTAAAATATGCTTAAAAGTATTCTTAATTTATTACTAATGTAATGTACATGAGTCGTCCAGGAGAAGTTTTCGTCGATTTTCATGCCAGAGTTAGACCAAGAAAAGTCTGCAGCGATTTTGGTAGCCCACGCAGTGCAAGTGTTATTTATACATCCTAATTTAATAGCTTTTGACTTTTAAAATGACACTTGCACCGCGTGGGCTATCAAAATCACTGCAGATAGACTACCGCGAACCACGTTCGACGTGTTACCTCCCTGAGCGGCTACCGCGAAAACCGAAATTCGCAAATTGCGGGGATCTTTCTCTTTTACTCCAACGAAGGCGTAATTAGAGTGACAGAGAAAAATCCCCGCAATTTGCGAACTTCGATTTTTGCGGTTACTCAACTGTTTATTTAATTTAGAACACCTCATCTACACATTCAGAGTGCAGACTTTTCTTGGTCTGACTCTAACTCCTTGCGCTTACTAGAGTAAACTGTACAAAAACTATACCTCTTGCATTTTATGATGGTTCCGATGGCAGTTACTTAAAGTTTGTATTGGTTGCTTAATTTAAAATAAAATTTCGATGTATTTTAATAGGTACTTAAAAGTTACTTTTTTAAAATTAATTTAATTTGCTAAATATTAAATATCTTAAGAAGGGGTCACTCACGTATTTAATATGTACGGAAGTTTTGTTAATTTGCTAAACTTCCAAAAAATTACTAGAAACATTTTAAGTGACATTTATTCCATAAAAAATAAAGTCATTTTCCCTCATAGAAGTAGCATCCTATAGAAGTGGTATACGCGTGCCTCCGTGAGGGACAAAACATACGCAAATGCGACACTGTGATTGGTCGAATTCATTTGTTGCCCACCATTATCAATACTAAAAAAAAGGTGGGGAACAAATAAAATGTGAGACTGTGACAAGGACAAACAATAATAGCGCTTTCGCTGCTACTCCTACTGAAAGATACATAAGACTATCCCGTTCTGTCAGTTATCCCCACCACTCATGCCCAATCCAGTTTAATACTAGATTCATGTTTTCCCTACAACTTGAAGGTATGCTTATAAAGCTGGCAACATTGTAATAAGGATGACATTGAACTGTCAAAGTCACATTACATGGCAACCCAATTTAGGGAGCCCAGATTAAAAAAAATACATAGATTTTAATACGCGATATAAGTTTTTATACAGCGCTCGCACATGCACCAAATTATTGAGTTTTAAAACCCAATCAACGTGCAGACTAGCGCTGCTGTTAAATAATCGTGATTATTTAAGTTTAAAAAAGGGGGCGCAACGAACTCAAAATAAAAAACGGCCGTTTTAACTTTGGAAGCTTAGATTGACGAATCCAGCAACATAAAAAAGAAGTTAGACTTATTCAACCCCTTTTTTAAATACCTGTCGTTAAATCTAAATAATCGCGATTATTTTTAGCACTGGCGCTGGTGTGCACGTTGTTGGGCTCTAAAATGTAAAAGGAAACCTAACTTATACAGATAATTGAAAACAAAACAACCATTAGATTAGGTAAGATATTTTGTTCTTATGATTACAGACACTTCACTTTTACTCCATACAAGGTACCATGCTAGTGGTTATTGTTGATTTTGTTTAATTTCTACGCCTACGCCTCGGCTAGTCTGTGGCCATGATTAAGCCCATTCATAATAAATAAAAAAAATTAAGATCATATAACTGCAGATTATTCTGATATCAGCTATTCAACTTCAGTATGATCATGTTCTTGAACTTTCCACCTATGGGAGGTGTGCTTATTGCAAGGCATAGTTTGTCTTATTCAACACCAATAAATAATAAACACTGGCATGCTGCCAAAGCAGCAGTTTTTTTTGTGGGTTTTTGTTATAAATCTTGCTTGATTTTTAACTCTATTATCCCAATAGTAACTTGAATATGATTGTGAGTATGTTTAGTAGAATCAGCGGAACTGAAAAAAACATATCAATAAATTTGAGTGATACATACATATCGAAAACAGCAAACAAAAACAAGACATTCAAATATAGAAGACAACATGCATAATACTAAAATATTTGTAAAAATCAATGCAAAAATGTTTTGAGAACTAGTGTTCTCAGTCTTCCATATCAGTCTTGAAATTGGCCAGGAAATGATAATATTGATAATAGAATTAGTTTGACTGCATATTAAAAGTTAAGTAAGTAAAAACTTACTTCTTGTCACTGTTCTTATGGACCTAACTAAGTTCAAGATCTGGTATTTCACTGTTGACTGATCTTCAAATCCTTGGCTCTGACTTTGAGCTCCCCATCCCACTGAAACACGAAATATGTACATGCGATTTTAGAACACAAATACTAACTAAATTGAACAGCAGTAAAGTTACAATATTTAAGAAAGAGAGGTTATTCTTACTTTTTTGCATAAATCTTTCTTCGTGAAGTACGCAGACTGCATTAAGACAAAGTAATGTGGCTTCAAACAAATTCCATAAAGTAAGCATTTTGAGAAAATACTGAAAACCTAATTCAGAGATAAATTAAAATCGCAATGATTTGTTTTGAGTGTTTTGTAATTTGTTTGATTTGACGTAAAACTGACAAATCGACAAGGCAGTATTGCCAGACACCGATCCCAAAACCGCGTCATTTTTCACTCAAAAGTACATAATTTTTGTGCGTTTTATGGACCATAAAATAAACACAATACCATAAATTATGGTCATTGTGTTTGACGTGAGAACGTCGTATAAATCGATGACAACCGGTAGCGTGCACGAAAAAGTGTCACCTTGTGGACAGGGCTATAACCGCGAAAATCGAAATTCGCAAATTGCGGGGATTTTTCTCTGTCACTCTAATTACGCCTTCATTGGAGTAAAAGAGAAAGATCCCAGCAATTTGCCAATTTCGGTTTTCGCGGTAGCCGCTTAGATCTCCATGGTAACGTTACGGCAATTTTTCATCAATGTTTTCTTATGACGTTATCACGCAAAATTATCGGGATTCGTTTTTTAGCATTAGATCGTACAGTTAAGGAATGTTTCAAAAAGTGCAAATCTTCGCCGCCCACACAATTTCACTTCCTACTTTCAGTGCTTTCGTACGATGGGAAATTTTCGATAAATGCGGGTAAGAAATATAGCCTGGCAACACTGCTAGAACGATTAAGAAAAAAAATGACAATTACGAGATGTATTTTTCTGTAAGTCTGTTTTGTCTGTGCTGGTTATGTAAAAAAAAAAACATTAATTCCGTTTCCGACGACGCAGCCCAGCGGTAGAATGAGATAGCAATATCACTTGCTCCCTCTAACGCATAAATGCGTCCCTTGGAGTGGCCGGCGTTGGCCCATCGTGTAGAGGAGCCAATAAATAAAACGTATTGCATTGATTTAATTTCTCTTTGTTTGAGTAACATTACCAGAATGTTTAGTAGAGTGAAAAATACGTAATTTTATTATTATGGAGTCTAGATTAACTACCGAATTTCATGCCTCAGCGACATCTCACAACCCTGTCTCCGAAATCGTGAAAGAGATTGATAAGGAAGCTGACTGGCCAACAACCTCAGGCCTGCAGGATAGCAATTGTAATAATCATGTTACCAGCAAGGAAGTCAACCAAAGCGTTATTCATAGTGCTGAAATTAGTAACACCAGTAACTCAGTTGAGTCAATAAATTCAAAATTATCCCGTTTATCCTACGCATCACTCGGGACAGAAGAATTGGGAGAACATTTTAATCCCTTCAAAGTCACAGAGACACCAGATGCCTATGATTATGATCACACAAAAAGAAAAAAAATTGATCTGTATGGGCCAGACATTGGGCCCAAAATATACAATGTTCAGGGAAACCTAGTGACTCCACCGATTATTGCAAAAAACCTTCCGGATATGTTTAATGGTCTTCCAATTTTTGGTCGGCCCGCGCCTAAAGAAGATATTGAAGACTTTTATTCAAGAAAGATAAGGGATTTTGTTGGCTGTGATCTGAATGATGAACAGTTTAAAAATCTTGCCAATGAGTGCAGGTAAATATGTTTTATATATTTTTTCATTACAAAGTCATTTGATTTTGTCAATCAACTTGTGTGTCTAAGTTGATAATTTTCTATTAATACCTAACAACATCACTTATATATAATGAGGGACCAGGTTTATTAACAGGATCTTGTGTTAGTATAATTATTAATATTCAAACTAAGTATTGGCTTTACAGACCATAATTTATCGGTCCATTTGATGTCATTATAAACATTATTTTTAATTCCTTTAAAATCTGTTACCTCTTTTAAGTACAACCTAAAAAAGTATTTACTCGCAACCCGACACAGTTTATAACAAAGCAGACATATTTGTGAACTATAAGAAATATTTGTGATCTCTCCCTCTCTTGCTTTCTTACGCACGTTCTGTTTCTGTTTATTAGCTGTTTTAAGTTTAGTTTTTAATTTTGGGTACCCTGAAAACCACAACTGCTTATACTGAGCGGCATCTTATTTGGTGTATTTTTCTGTACCTAAGTTGTACCTGATGTATGTTTTTACACCAAATAAATATTTTCTATTTCTAAAATTAAAACTGTATATTTCAGTCCTGATTTGCTAAGGACTGGCAGTGAACTAAAAATGCCAACCTCAGCGCCCTCGCTATCCGTTTTCGCCGAGGAGGAAACCAGAGAGTACAACAAGCAACACAGCAACCTGAGCATTGTGAAGAAGCAACGGTTACGTATGGCCAGCGACGTTAATGCCAGTTGCCAGAGAATGCTGAAGTATAGGGGCACACGGCTCATGCCACTTGCACAGGTACAGGCTTTGGGAATGTTATAACATTTAAGTCTCATGTTTTGAACACATATTGAGTATAGGGTATTTGACTTTATTCTATTTAAATAAATGATTTTACACCATGGATGAAATAAACCACCAGAAAGTTAATAGAGAAACATATACAGCAGTTATTTTTAGACACAATTTATATTTGAAAACCCATATAAAACTATCATGAGTGGGTAGTTTGATTGTGACGTCACATGCTAGTGTTTCATATAAATTCCATAGTAGCAAAATCGTTTTGACAGTTCATAAAAAGAAACTGATTTGACTAATAGTAAAATACCCTATTGAACAAGTGTACCATGTATCTATTTTGTTTATTTCCGATGTTGAGACAGGTTACACTGGTCATCCCTAAATAAGATCAGTGTAATCATTGTTGAAATATTGAAAATAGAGGTAAACCAAATAAATTCGCAATAGACTTGCTTAAAATTATAACAAAATTTTTGGTAATGTTGCTTAGAAGTCGTTTTTCTTTTCTTTGTTTTAGGCTGAAGATGGAGAGGAAATTCCTGAACCAGACCTAGAACCTGGCAGAGATATAATCTATGTTGTGCGGATATATAGACCCTTCCCATACAATATTAAGGAGAAACATGTAAGTTACTTTAGAGATGGCCATGGAAGGGAATTTTTTATACTTTTATCCTGCTTGCAAGTCCAGTAATCAGGTGGATTAATTGAAAAGAAAAACTACAAGGCAGAATGGCTTAGGGGTCATTCCATAAGAAACGCTACCAAAGGGTTGAAAAATGAAAACTGGTTTAAGAAGTCAAAACTAACCTATTTCCACAGAAAATATACCGAAGCTTCATGTCACAAAAAAAAACCGAAAAAAAAATGTATTTTTATGGTAGCTCCTGTACAAAAAAAATATTTTTAAATTTTTTTTGCATTTAATCCTGTGATGTGGGGTGTCGTTGGATAGATCTTTCAAAATGAATAGGTGTCACCATCAACAAGTTTTTGATTAAGTGAATATTTTCGGAAATATTCGCATAGAAAGAAAAATAATTATGATATCTTCGAGAAACAGTTTTTATTGTTAAGATAATGTATTTTAAAATAATTCAGCATTTATTACTTATATTTTTAATCGAATTTATTAAAAAGACAATAATTTCAATAAAATGAGCCGTAATTTCGTATAAATCTGTCTTAATTTCGTACTCGTAACACCCGAAACGAACCATGAGTAACACCCGAAACAGGTAATTTATTTTATTAAAATTAAATAAGAAGTGATACTAAGTGTTACTTCAGTGGTTCAGTAGACTATACTAACTATTATTACTTGACATAAATAAAACTGGAGCTTACTTGATAAAATTCGCTTAATTATGCATTTTGGTACCTACTGATGGTCAGAAGGTATAGGCCAATTCCCGTAACGCCCGAAACAGCTACTTTTTAGTGATTCTCTCGTTATTTCTCTTATACTTTAATAATGTGCGTACAGGAAAGGAAAATATTATCAAAGTAGTAGATGAATCAATAGTTATAACCTCCTAGTTCCTGTTACAATATCGAATAAAACCTTATTTTATGAGTTCAAGTGTAACACCCGAAACGGTGGAATGACCCTTAGCGCTTTAGCCTATCCAGATAGATAAAGAAGAAATATCCTGGTTGCTATTTTACTACCTACTGCTTTGGACCACAAGGTCCGTTTTAGATGTAGACTTGTTTTTCTTCATTTCGCATGTTCTTTACAAGGGGTCGTCCAAAAATCATGTGATCGTTTAGGGGGGGGGGGGTCAGAGATGATATCACGTAATTTTTTTTTGAAGGGGAGGGGGGATCAAAAATAGGCCAAATATGATCACACGATTCCCAACATACTTAAAAAGTGTGTTATATGTATGTTATCACCAGGTGAGCAGCCGGCACTCTGTATTCAGCCGCTGTATAGTGCTAGCGGGCCGCCAGCCGCTGTCGGAGCTGCGCGACAGCGTGGTGTGCGCCAACGACGCCGGCTCGCGCGTCGACGTGTCCGCCGAGCCGCACAAGCAGCCCGCCGCTGCAGCCAAGGTTGCCAACCATTTAACACGCACTGACCCCCTTATTCATAAAACTTTACGGGCATGATTTAGTTAAATTATGTCCCTCTATTACACCTCTATTAAATTATTATCCCTCTATTACAAAGACATAGCAAAGATAAAGGCAAACGGTTATTATTATTTAGGGGGTAAATCTATCCGAACCTACTTTTACGCTATGCTGGTCCCTTGTCGAAGTCAACTCGACTCTCATAATACGTTCTCGTAATAGGTTCAGTTGTTTTTTTTTTCGGAGAGATATAGGAGCGTTCCATGAAATTGTCTACGGTTGTCCTTGTCCCGTACAAACGCAAATTTTCTGAAGAAATGCAGGCATACGAGTTTCCTTTTCTATGACAAATGGTCAAAAATGTATTAAAGGCATTCTTATGTTACCTGCAAATCTTCGGAAAATTCGTGTTTGTACGGGACACACGGTAGACAATTTCATGGAATGCTCCCATAGTAGGTATGACTATTTATAATTTTATAGTAACAATTCGTTATATCTGGATCGTACGACAGCCGTCACTCAGTGTTTGTTTAGGTACGTTTGAATATTAAATATTTGTCAGACAATGTTCAATACACTTTCTTTCTAAAGATTTATTCATTCAAAAGATTCATTAGAGTTCATTGCAATTTTTATACTCGTAGACCAAAATGCTCAAACTCCAAGTCCAAATCTTCAGACATTTTAACAAGATTTTAAAGGGTTTTCGACCTTAACAACTCTTTATTCCAAATCCTGTTTGCTTGGTCTAAACAGGGAAATATTATTAATCTAATTTGAATACCGCAAATATCTCCAACAATATGGCAATAGCTCCAACTTCCAAGTTTCTCGCTCGCAGGACCTCTTCCCCTCCGGGTTCCTGTTTATCAACAACGTGTTCTACGTGGACAACCGCCCCGGCTGCTCGGACCGCAGCGCCGGCCTCCGCGCCTGGGCGCGCACAAGAGGCCTCGGAGACTTTCAAACGAAGGACCTACACTCCACTAAACTAGACGATCTGGTCGTGCGACTGGGACATCCAGAGGTATGTCCATATTATGATTATGAATTATCATTTAACTGTATATATTATTAAAGTTTAATCAAAAGACATATTAAATGATCTGACCTGCTAACTTGAGTTGCGTTCTCGCGCGCGACTCCATACATCTTGCGCGACTTCAAATATGGACTCGCGCGCGAGAAAGCAACTCATGCTAGACGGTTTGAAATGGCCGGTTTTGAGTTTCAACTTTTTATAAAAATTTTAAAAGTATGCTTATTATAAGATATTAAAAAAGAATTGAAAATGTTTGGTACACGGTTAACAATATTTTTTATCATTATGAACTATTATAAGATGAAAGAAGACATAAAACAAGTTAAAATAATATACAATATTGATATAAGTATGATATTTGTCTTGCAAAACGTGCAGATTTCAGTGGTCTCACTCTGAAATATCCAAATGTGAATCTCGGTTTTAAACCAATCATCTGCAAAATATTCAATACATGAGTAAGTAATCAATAATCTATTATTTCACGTAATACTTACACGTAGTTCATTTAATTTTGAGTATTTTGCAAATGTAGAATTGTAGAAACTGTTGTAATTTAGGGCTGATTTAGACGGCATGCCATTTTAGTTACAATGCGGACTGTTGGTTACATCCAATTCAACCGACCGATCAAAAACCGCAATGTAATGAAACTCGCATGCGAGTTCTCGCATCGTCTAAATGACCTGATGATGATTTTTATTTCATAAACATAAATTTGCCTATGAAAACGATGGTCCCGGGCTCGAATCCCGGTAAGGGCATTTATTTGTGTGATGACACAATTATTTGTTCCTGAATCATAGTTGTTTTTTTGTTCTTCTTGAGCTTACCGTGGGGCTTAGTCAATTTGTGTAAATTTGTTCTATTCTATAATAATTTATTTATATACTATAAATTGTCACTCCAAATTCATAATTCCAGGTCTACGTCCACCAAGGCAACTGCGAGCATCTATTCACCTTCTCAGAAATCCGTCTTCTCAATCCCGACGACCCACTCTCAATCCAGCAGTACCCGGCCCACACCGCTGTCTCACAAAACCAGACAGTCTACTGCACAACTTGTGCTGAGTTCGGAGCCAAATGGGTTGTAACCAATTGCTCCAACGTCCCCTTTGACCCGGCTTACTTCTGTGATACATGCTTTAAATTATTCTTATATAAGGATGGGAAGAAAATTGGAGATTTCAAGGCCTTTTCTTTTAGAGGCAATGAGATTAATATGCTGAAGCCTTCGGAATGAAAAACGCTTCAGTCCATATACAGTTTGAATTTAAAACAGGGTTAGCATTACCATTGAGTGTTGTAGGATTTTGCAGACCTGTGAGCAAGGGTAAACCCCATACATGTGTACACTTGTATATTATTGAAATGATATCTTTAACATAGGCCTAAAAAAGGCACCATGTATTTTAAAAGCAGATTTTTTAAATTAGAAGTTCGTTATAATTTTTCCATGAGAATTTTGTAATAAATCTACTGGATTGACGGGTTGAGGGCTGCTGGCGTTACATTTATCAGTATTGGTAAAGCCTAACCCCTGAGCCTGAGCCTGATTGGTATGATCATGGTCAAGAGGACGCTGTTATTCTCATTTATATGGTATGTAACAGTTGACCTAGTAAGGAAAAATTAGTTCCAATGAAATTCCGCAACATGGCGCGTGATCATATATTACTGGTCAGGCTTTAGTAGTCTAGATTAGTGGGTGTCTATATTGGTATTAGCATGATCCTAAAATGTATGATGTTTATAAAAACCCTTTTGCTAAATGTCCGTTATGTACCTCTTCCATTTTTGTTGTAGTATCCAGCAATAAGAGTAAGAAAATTTGCAATGTGTTAAATATTCCTACAGTCCCTTTGTGTAAGCAAGCTTGTTCTTTAATTGATTTCGCCGGTAAAATTATTTGCTGTAAGCAAAGTAATTAAACCCAAAAGGGTTGATGTTGTTGTAATAAAAATATCCTATATACTTGTCTTTATTTTCGCAACGACACTCCTCTAACGCCAAGACCCATTCAAGAGCGTGCCGCCAGGATTTGCAGTGTTGGCCGCCCTAGGCCCCAGTCAAAAGTTTAAAGGGCCGTAATTAGCCAGGAACTGGCCGGTTTTGTAACTTTAGAGCTGCCAGTTACTGGCGAATTACCATATGTACCTACCTACTGTAAAACGCACGATACACGTGCGAATAAGTAATTTGCAACTCGTGTCGATTTATCACCACTCGTTTCGAATTTCCTCTTCCGCACTGGTATCGTAAATTAGTTATAGGTATGTCCCACCTGTCTGATAACTATGTACCTAATAGCAGTGGCGGCGCGTCCATAAAAGCCAATTCCCACCGGCTTGCCTGTTTTTGGACGTTTGAGCAGAGTTGTAAAGGAAATATGTAAGCCAAATTAGCCCCGGCTTGCCTATGGATATGTTTGACGCGCCGCCACTGGTACCTAGGTTCCTATTTATAGTGGTGCAACAGGCATCATTCCGTCTTCATTACTGCACCGGATAAATTTAGTGCCATATCAGAGTATTCTGCACTGTCCTTGCAATAATCTATTTACAGTACATATGGTGCTACTTTACCGCCCTAGTACGGTAGTACGGTAACTGTACGTGTAGGTGCGTTATATAATATGACCCAAGCTGGCCCTTTTACCTTTTATCTGACCTCCAAAAATCCTTGTTTGGAAGTCAGAATGTTACCTAAATGAAAAAAAAATCCGTAGTCAGGTAGCAGTTTTTGAAGTACTTTTATGAGTTACCATAAAATGGGTCGGGAATTTCAAAATAATTTTATTTGGAGCGAGGACGCCTCGTCGAAGTGGTAATTAAAAAATGGGAAGACTATTTACGAAGGATACCTCGACAGTCGACAGTATGTCATTAACGTAATTAGTTTTTTACCATATCATATGAGCACTGGGCCGGAGCCAAAATGGATAATTTTGTTTCTAGAAACTTGCGTAGGTGGAGTGCCTGTCAAAAAAGGATTAGCAATAAATCTGCGCCAAATAGTCGGTTGTAACAAAAGGGGCCTCGCCTCGCCCTACATCGTACTAGTTAGCTAAGATAGACTATAACTTAAAGAGCTTTTAGTCAAATGATTATTGCGATTTGTTGACCTTGAAATGTGTTATCAAACTACATAGTAGAGAGGATATAGCCTTTGGGGTCAAAATAATTCCCACAAAGACGGGGTTTGATGTTTTTAGTACTTTGTGTGTATCTTTATGACATACTAAAAATATATCAAAATATATGCATGCAAAACGCATTTATTGACATTTGAAATTTGAAAAACCAAAAAAAATATTAAAAATCGTGTGTGGTATCAAATGACTGGAAATTACACGCTAAAAAAGATTGTGAGGTTGATTTTACAAAATAAAAAACAAAGTGGTGGCTTAAAAACTGATTTTTTTTTCAATGTTGAAAATTATTTTCTACACTGAAAACTAAACTAAACTATTATAGTTTTACACATCAAAATACATTTTGTCACTGATTCCCTGGAAGATGGGTCGTGCGTTGGTATGGGACGCCACTTGCGCTGACACGCTAGCGGCGTCATACGTCCCATCGACCAGCAGGCGTGCTGGCGCGGCGGCGGACACCCGGGAGCGTCTAAAGGTAGCCAAGTACAGCTGTCTCGGCGCCCAATACGAATTCGTTGCATTTGGTGTCGAGACACTTGGTTCGTGGGGCAGAGGCGCACATATGCTCCTTAAGGCGCTTGGGAAAAGGTTGAGGGAGGCAACGGGTGACCCCCGCGCGGGCAGCTTTCTCGCGCAGCGAATTGCCATCGCAATCCAGCGCGGGAACGCTGCCTGCGTGTTGGGCACACGAGGGCACCAAGTTTTGATAGGTATTTTTAATTTTTAGTTTTAATTAATTTAATTGTAGTTAGTTTTAGTTTTATATCCCTATTTATGTCTTTTAGTAATTTATGTAATTTAATATTTTGTCCATTCATTTTAGAATAAAGGTTTCATTGTGTAAAAGAAAAGAATATTTAATTCATGAATACTTATTTTAAATTATATTAATATAATATGAAAAATATAGGCTCTATATTAATTTTAAAAGTTTTATCAATAAACTGAACGCACTTCAAAGGAGGTGCTTGGCAGAATATAAAAAACAAAAAACGTTTGTAGACTGGTCATATTTTTGTAAAAATCGATTTCGACTTGCAAATTATATTACTTTTTGGAAACCGGGTTTTTTACCCTAATTAGACCCCGCTGAATCCGAATTTGCTCGATCGAATTCTTGGCCGGAAGTGAGATATTTGATATTTAAGGTCCCTTTTTTTAGTATGTCGTAAATAACTCTTAAACGGTGGCGCATAGCAAAAATGTTGTTATACATGAGTAATCTGCATAAAATTGCCCACAAGAAAGATTCAGTACAATTTTTCGCTAGGATCAATATTCAAAGAGATATTAACGCGGGAAAGTTAATTATAATCACTTCTAAGGTCCCTTTTTTTAGTTTTTCGTGAATAACTCGTGAACGGTGGCGAATATAAAAAAATGTTGTTAAATGTTAATAATCTACACAAAATCCTCTATAAAAAAGATTCAGTACACTTTTCGCAGGGATAATTACTTAAAAAGATATAAAGAGGGAAATTTAATTATAATAAAATCAAAGGTTCCTTATTTATACTTTTTCGTCAATAATTCGAAAAGTATGACTCATAAGAAAAAAAAACTTATACATGAGTATTAAACATAAAATTTCCTACAAGAAACATTTAGAACACTTCGCTAGGACCAATATTTAAAAAAATAAAGCAGCGGGTAAGTTAATTATAGTTAAATTTTAAAGTCCATTTTAGTTTTTCGTAAATAACTTGTAAACTGTGGCCCATAGCAAAATAGGTCATACTTTACAAATTATTTACGAAAAACTAAAATTAAGTGACCTGTGAATTGATTGTTATGAACTTTCTTCCTTTAATACATAGGCTGCCTTTTATATTTCGGGATTTGAATAAACTAGTGCTGCCATCTACCAACTGAGGTTATAAACGTGTAATTTAAACATTTTGGCGGCAATATGAAGAGAAAAAAGTTATGACTCGACCGTGCTTTGTTTTTAATTGTCATTTGAAAAAATATCGCATCGGCTACCACGGAATTGACTCGCGAACATTTTCGAGGGATAATTTTTTACAGTTTTCGACACGGCCTCAGTCAACAACAGTGCATAGATGAACTTTTTTTTACTTTTGAAGATGAAGCACCATCAAGGACGAGTATTTACCGCTGGTTTGCACAGTTTGTTCGTGGCCGTAGTTCGCTTGTGGACGAGTTTCGCAAAGGTCGTCCAAAACCAGTGGTTGTTCCGGAAAACATTGACCCTGTGTGTGAATTATTATTGCAAGACCGTCATATGACATATCGAGAGATTGAGGCGTCCTTGGGCATTACTGGGACCAGCATTCAAACAATATTGCATGAACATTTAGCAGTCAAGAAAGTTTGTTCGTGATGGATACCACATAATTTGACCGGTGCTCAAAAACAGGCTCGGGTGGACTGATGCAAAGATATGCTAAAAAAATACAGCGTCGGGGCTTCAAAACATGTGTATGATATTGTCACAGGTGACGAATCGTGGATCTAGTCGTATGAACCGGAAAATTAACAGCAGTCGACGGTGTGGGTCTTTCAAGTTGAACCAAATCCAACAAAAGTGGTTCGTACACGAAGTACTGCATAACAAATGATTGCCTGTTTTTTTGGAAAAACTGGGCATATCGCATACCTTTCCTTTCGAAAAACGTAGAACAGTTAATTCTAAATGGTATACAACCATTTGTTTGCCAGAGGTGATTGAAAAGGTGAGGGAAGCCAATCACCGCAGACGGATTATACTACTCCACGATAATGCGAGCCCCCACCAGTCGGCACTAACATCCGCCTTTTTAAAAGCTCAAAATATCGATTTAATGAGTTACCCACCGTATAGTCCTGACTTGGCCCCTAATGATTTATTTTTGGTCCCGCACATCAAGGACAAACTGCGCGGTTAGCGTTTTTTGACACCTGAAGCAGCGGTCGATGCGTTCAAAACGCCCGTTTTAGAGGTATCCTCTTCGGAGTGGTTGAACTGCTTTAAAAATTGGTTTAATCGAATGAAAAAATACGTAGACCTCAAAGGAGAATATTTTTAAAAACAATGAAGCCATTTTTGTTAGTATAAAGTCGTTAATAATTTCAAATCCCGAAATATAAAAGGCAACCCTCGTATCGTTTCAAATATTGTTCCTAGCGAAAAGTGTTCTACATGTTTCTTGTAGGAAATTTTATGTTTATTATTTATGTATAAGTTTTTTTTTGGTATGAGTCATAGTTTTCACATTATTAACGAAAAAATAAAAACAAGGAACCTTAGAATTTATTATAATTAATTTTTCCCTCTTTATTCTCTTTTTAAGTAATTATCCCTGCGAAAAGTTTACTGCATCTTTTTTATAGAGGATTTTGTGTAGATTATTAACATTTAACAACATTTTTTTATATTCGCCACCGTTCACGAGTTATTCACTAAAAACTAAAAAAAGGGACCTTAGAAGTGATTATAATTAACTTTCCCGCGTTAATATCTCTTTGAATATTGATCCTAGCGAAAAATTGTACTGAATCTTTCTTGTGGGCAATTTTATGCAGATTACTCATGTATAAGAACATTTTTGCTATGCGCCACCGTTTAATAGTTATTTACGACATAGTAGAAAAAAGGGACCTTTAATATCAAATATCTCACTTCCGGCCAAGAATTCGATCGAGCAAATTCGGATTCAGCGGGGTCTAATTAGGGTAAAAAAACCCGGTTTCCAAAAAGTAATATGATTTGCAAGTCGAAATCGATTTTTACAAAAATATGACCAGTCTACAAACGTTTTTTGTTTTTTATATTCTGCCAAGCACCTCCTTTGAAGTGCGTTCAGTTTATTGATAAAACTTTTAAAATTAATATAGAGCCTATATTTTTCATATTATATTAATATAATTTAAAATAAGTATTCATGAATTAAATATTCTTTTCTTTTACACAATGTATTTTTATGTGTAAAACTATAATAGTTTAGTTTAGTTTTCAGTGTAGAAAATAATTTTCAACATTGAAAAATAAAATCAGTTTTTAAGCCACCACTTTGTTTTTTAATTTTATTTTGTAAAATCAACCTCACAGTCTTTTTTAGCGTGTAATTTCCTGTCATTTGATACCACACACGATTTTTAATATTTTTTTTGATTTTTCAAATTTCAAATGTCAATAAATGCGTTTTGCATGCATATATTTTGATATATTTTTAGTATGTCATAAAGATACACACAAAGAACTAAAAAAATCAAACCCCGTCTTTGTGGGAATTATTTTGACCCTCACCTACAAGTTTTCATACAACTCCTCTAGTAACATGCCGTATAGCAGTTTCCCTAGTTGCGATGGAAATAGCACAAATATACGTAGATCCTAGATAGTTGCTAGAGCATTATCATTCCTCTAGTACCTATAACAGTAATCGACGCAGTCAATTGAAGAATTAAGATAACTGACTGTTGCAGGGGGCTTCCGCGGGGGCGGCCAATGTCGGTTTTTAGGGTTCCGTACCCAAAGGGTAAAACGGGACCCTATTACTAAGACTTCGCTGTCCGTCCTCCGTCCGTCCGTCCGTCTGTCACCAGGCTGTATCCCACGAACCGTGATAGCTAGCCGTTCGTTCGTGTTGGCAATCGTTCTCAGCCCTGGTTTGGTCAAGCGTGCGCTGAAGCCCGTAAATCAAAGGAAGAAGCTTACCAAGCCTGGGCTGCTGCGCGTCAGGTCAATGATCGTAACTGTTCCGAATTGAAGAAGCGACTTAATGCTGCTACTAGGTCTTGTAAGAAGCGAATTGTTGCAGCCAAGTGTGAACATACCCGCAGAATTGGTGAGAGACTAGTCAGTCAGCCCTCTGGGTCCCGAACTTTCTGGTCTCTCGCCAAAGCTGTTCAGGGGAACTTTTGCAGGGTTTCCTTACCATCCTTGCACAAACCCGATGACTCACTGGCTCATTCCGCAAAAGAGAAAGCAGACCTACTTTGCTCTCTTTTTGCGTCGAATTCTACACTGGACGACGGGGGCAATACACCTCCCACAATTCCGCAATGCGAGTACTCTACTGGTATGCCCGAGGTCCGCTTTACTCAAAGCGCAGTAAGGCGTGCTCTCTTTGCCCTCGACGTCAAGAAGTCCAGTGGGCATTCCTGCTGTTGCACTGAAAACGTGCGCTCCAGAGTTAGCTCCGGTCCTGATGCGACTATTCTCGCTCTCATACCGCTCAGGGAAATTCCCGTCTTCCTGGAAGATTGCCTGGGTTCACCCTATACCAAAAAAGGGTGACCGTACCGACCCTTCCAACTACCGGCCTATTGCGATCACCTCCCTGCTCTCTAAGGTGATGGAGCGTGTGGTAAACAACCAGCTCCTTAAGTACCTCGAAGACCACCAGCTAATTAGCGACCGGCAATACGGGTTTCGCCGTGGTCGAGGCGCTGGAGACCTTCTTGTTTACCTCACTCACCGATGGGCCACAGCCATAGAGAGTAAGGGAGAGGCACTGGCTGTTAGCCTAGATATCGCAAAGGCCTTCGATAGGGTTTGGCATAAGGCACTTCTCTCAAAACTTCCCTCATACGGGCTTCCTAAGGGGTTGTGCACATGGGTTGCCAGCTTCCTGTGTGGGCGTAGCATTTCAGTCGTCACTGACGGAATATGCTCGGACTATAAGCCCATAAACGCTGGCGTACCCCAAGGATCTGTACTATCGCCTACCCTGTTCCTGATGCATATCAATGATATGTTATTGACTAACAATATTCATTGCTATGCAGATGACAGCACTGGCGATAGCTGTTATACAGGTCGTGCAAACGCCCCCCCTGAGCAGGTGTCGGAGTTTAGGATGCGACTTGTGTCTGAGATCGAGACGTCCCTTGAACAGGTCTCCGAGTGGGGTAGACGTAACCTCGTCCAGTTCAACCCCAGTAAGACACAAGTCTGCGCGTTTTCCGCTAAAAAAGCCCCATTTGTCACGGCGCCAAAGTTTCAGGGCATTCCCCTTACCATGGCTAAAAGTATCGGGATACTTGGTGTCGACATTACGAACGAAGTCCAGTTTCGAAGTCATTTGGAACATAAAGCCAAACTGGCCTCAAAAAAGCTTGGGGTGCTTAACAGAGCCAAACAGTACTTCACACCTAGTCACCGGCTTTTGTTATATAAAGCGCAGGTTCGACCTCATATGGAGTACTGTTCTCATCTCTGGTCTGGCGCCCCACAATACCAGGTCCTTCCTCTTGACTCCATCCAACGGCGGGCAGTTCGTATTGTCGGCGATCCCGAACTTACTGACGGCTTAGAACTTCTTAGCCTTCGGAGAGACGTTGGCTCTCTTTGCATGTTCTACCGTCTGTACAACGGGGAATGCTCGGAAGAACTATTTGATTTGGTGCCATCGTTTCGATTTTATCACCGCACCTCCCGCCAAAGGAGCAAAGTTCATCCCCACTTCTTAGATACATGGCACACCAAGAATAAGCGGGCATCTCGCTCGTTTCTTCCCAGAACGTGCAGAATGTGGAATGACTTGCCTCCTGAGGTATTTCCTTTGCGCTACGACATGGGATTCTTCAAGAAGCGGGTATTTAGGGTTCTCAAGGGTCGGCAACGCTTAAGTGGCTCCTGTGGTGTTGCTTATGTCCATGGGCGACGATGACCGCTTCCCATCAGGCGGCTCGTCTGCTCGTTTGCTGACTATTACATAAAAAAAAAAAAAGCTAGACAGTTGAAATTTTCACAGATGATGTATTTCTGTTGCCGCTATAACAACAAATACTAAAAACAATAAAATAAAGATTTAAATGGGGCTCCCATACAACAAACGTGATTTTTGACCAAAGTTAAGCAACGTCGGGAGTGGTCAGTACTTGGATGGGTGACCGTTTTTTTTTTGCATTATGGTACGGAACCCTTCGTGCGCGAGTCCGACTCGCACTTGCCCGGTTTTTATCCATATTCCTTACGACAGATTTCTTCGGCAGTCTTTTTTACTGTCAGTAATACAATCCCGATATTCAATAATCATTTCCGTCTCTAATAATGCTCAGGTACATTTGAAGTGGCCAAGATGAAGGGATAATATTCCATCAGAAGTTGTTGGTGTGACCAATGCTGTTTAACTGTAAATTTAAAGTAATGAAAGTACACGCACAAACACACACACACACACACACGCAAACGCACGCAGACACACACACACACATAGGTACCTAAGCATTACAGTGTTATAATAAAGCATTTTTTACGGTTTAATTTTACGGTTTCTGGGTTCGGTTCGGTTTTGGTTTTGGTTTTTAGGGTTCCGTACCCAAAGGGTAAAACGGGACCCTATTACTAAGACTTCGCTGTCCGTCCGTCCGTCCGTCTGTCACCAGGCTGTATCTCACGAACCGTGATAGTTAGACAGTTGAAATTTTCACAGATGATGTATTTCTGTTGCCGCTATAACAACAAATACTAAAAACAGAATCTGTAAAAAACTAGCCAAGTCTCGATGGAGCTGCTTGTTTATCTCTAAAAAGTAATGAAATCTAGACAAAGTCGTGCCAAGTCTAAGGTTCCTTACTGCGATTTCTTTATTATTATAGTTAATGTTGTGTGACTTGGCCGTTGAAGGGTACACAAGGGTACAAAACCAGGTGCTCCATGACACCATTGTACCTTTACTTTACTTTACCTACTATTTGTAGGAACTGCAACAGTAACTTTGTAATATCATATATTTATATGGGATTACAAACTTACTTATGCAGTTCTTAGATCTTTAAAACGTGACTGATATTGCAATATTTCTAGGTTTTCCCTTTATGTGGCCATTAAACCCTAACTCTGTACCAAATTTCAGCTCTCTGAGTTTATGGGAAGTACTAGTTCTATTCTGATGATCATGAGTGAGTTTCATAAATGCGAAACTTTGCTTTCGCTTAACTTCGGAACTAAATGACCTACAGACTTGAAATTTTGGATTTTAAGTATGTGATTATAGCTTACTGGATGACCAAAATTTCTGCGTTCTGGTCTTATCCAGAGGTTCTCAAATAGGGGCCTGAAAATGCGGCAAAATGGTTCCAGTAAAGGATGGTACGGCAGTGTTTGCTTCGCGCTCGACTTGGCGGGGGAAATAAAGATTTAAATGGGGCTCCCATACAAAAAACGTGATTTTTGACCAAAGTTAAGCAACGTCGGGAGTGGTCAGTACTTGGATGGGTGACCGTTTTTTGCTTTTTTTGTTTTTTTTTGCATTATGGTACGGAACCCTTCGTGTGCGAGTCCGACTCGCACTTGCCCGGTTTTTTTATCGTGATGGCCCATAATTAATTACCTATACAAGCAAAACGTTTGAAAAACTTAAACTCGAGCATTTCTTTCAAAGTCGATAATGACACCCACGTCAATAAAATGACTTGATTGCCCTCTAATTCACTAAAATCAGATTCATTATTTATTTATTTAATAACTTCTTATAAACCGCTTCATTTAAACGGTAGACCTACTGCTAAATTACAACTTTTCTAGTAGATTGGTAAAAAAAAGCTGACTACAATGTATTAGGAATCTGCAGTTATGTAGCCGCAACGTTCAAGTCTAGTCTCCTATGAAGTCATACGTCAACTTTGTAAGCTAAGATATTCTTCAATCATTTTATTGTTAGCGGTATTTGATTGATCATTAGATCCCTCGGGCGTTCTTCCGCGGATACTGACTATCAAGAGGTTTGCTTTGCGTTAAACTAATGATAGAGTGATCTCATCCGGCACGTGTAAATCTTTATGGCGAATTTGCATTCTGCATTAATAAAAGCTAAGTCCACACTGTTACGATTTTATGTTAGTAATATGTGACGTTCCAAGCCAAAAGGTACCTTATGGCGGCTGGCGCTTACGTCGCATAGCGCCGCAATAATATTGGAGCGGCGTTAATAATAGCGTAAGCGCCAGCCGCTATAAGGTGCCTTTTGCCGTGGAACGTCACATATGTCGTCATAATCGTTGCTATTCCCTAAAGGAAAACATCGTGTGGACTAACCCAATAAGGTCTATGTAATAATAACTGTACCTAAAACAGGGCTTCCTAAAGGGTCTATGCAGTGGCGTAGCTAGCATGGGTGGCACCCGGTGCGGAAATTGTGGGTGTCACCCCAAAATTCAATCAAAATTGTGAAATTAATTTAAAAAGAGTAATTGTAATTTATGTTAAATAGCTCAGGATTTACTCCATCGCTTTCATTTTACATGATTTTCCGTATTTTTATAGGTGGCACTACTGATGTTTACGGTCGGGTGTCACCCATTTAGGGACCGCCACCGCCGCCCCCCCCCCCCCAGCTACGCCACTGTGTAGTTGTAGTTCCCTTTGGATTGGAAAGGTCAAATAGTCGCCTTATTGTAGAGAAAAATAACTGAAAATAAGTGCATACGCATGCACAACAATGAGGGGAGGTTCCACCACAAGCACCACGACACTTGACAAAGTAGGATGAGTGAGTGGTAAGTAACTGCACAAAACTGGAAATTTTATAGCGGGTCATGGGTTACGTTGGGGTTACAACTTTGAAAATGTAGAGTTGCTCTCACATCAGTTATTATTATTATCCTATGTTAATCACCAGTTATGAGACTTATGAGTCATTCGAGGCAGAATTTCACAAAATCAGTATCCGTGTTAATTAAACGATCTGCTTGTATGCAATGCCATGCATCATACAGGGTGACCCTAATTATGTCCTGCCCTAGTTTTTACAATTTTGATAAGAGATTGCCACCGTTGCGAAACCGTAGCATGACCAGGTTACAAAAGCAAACACCATGGCGCTAGGAGTTTTCCTCTTCATAAGATATCCTGGATTCTTTGCTCTCAAAACATAGTTCGAACCCAGTCTTTATCCGACACGTGCAATTACAGCATGACATCACGATTTTTAGGGTTCCGTATCCAAAGGGTGAAAACGGGACCCTATTACTAAGACTCCACTGTCCGCCTGTCTGTCACCAGGCTGTATCTCATGAACCGTGATAGCTAGACATTTGAAATTTTCATAGATTATGTATTTTTGTTGCCGCGATAACAACAAAACAAATACTAAAAACAGAGTATAATAAATAGTTAAGGGTTTTGCGTAATGGTACGGAACCCTTCGTGCGCGAGTCTGACTCGGATTTGACCGGTTTTTTTATTGTGAGTTTTTGTTGTGTAATAAAAATATAGTATCTAGAGATTTTCACTGATGATTGCCGCTATAACAACAAATATTAAAAAGTACGGAACCCTCAGTGGGCGAGTCTGACTCGCACTTGTCCGGTTTTTTTCGCGATACCGTTCATCTCTTATCGGTCATTAAGAGGGTTATGTATACATGGACTTAAGACACAGCCGCGTGAAATTTTATGATCGTGAACCATGCCAGAGGAACTCTAGAAGGGCTGCCATACGTCCCGGTACACCGGGACATGTCCCGGTTTGAAGTATGGTGTCCCGGCGTCCCGGCCGATAAGCAAATTGTCCCGGTTTAAAAATCATAGTTATTTAGTAGGGGGCTAGACTTTGTAAATAATAATATACCTAATTACCTACAATAAACACCACTAACTAGCTATGTAGATTTGTAGACCGAGGAATTTGCAACTGAAGAGAAGTTTGTATGCAAAGATATGGCAAAGGCACTAATTCCATGCGGACGAAGTCGTGGGTAAAAGCTAGTAAATTATATGTCTGAGCATACATTATTAAAATATCTATACTTGGTAAAATATCCATTCTTTGGCCTTCAATCCCTGCACTACTGGTACATTTTAAAATTACAGACGATCTAAGCGACGTTTTACAAGCTTTTATTTAGTTTCACCTGACCGTTGTCTGTCTGTCTGTCTGTGTGTAATCAAATCTTGCAAGTTAAATTTCATCCACTTCCCGGTTTCCGATTGAGCTGAAATTTTGCATGCATGTATAAATCGGATGACAATGCAATATGATGGTACCATCGAACTGATCTGATGATGGAGATACATGAGGTGGCCATAGGAACTCTGTGATGAAACAACGTAACCTAATTGTGTTAGGGGTTTTTAGAATTGTCTCGATGAGTATTAGTTGTCTGTCGTAAGAAAAGTACAGTCAGCGATAAAAGCTTGTACCAAAAATGGAATTTTTGCCAAAAACTTATTTTCGACGTCGGTTCGAAACTAGTTACTGCAGCGTGATTAATAGTGCATAGTGATGAGTAATCCATTTCAGGATGTCGGCATCCTGTCATTAATGTATGCTATCAATTTCTATCCCTGTTAATAATATAAATGCGAAAATAACCCTGTATGTTACCTATTCTCGCTTAAATCGCTGCACCGATTCGGATAAAAGTTTGAAATTTTAAAGGGAGTGGAATTTATGATGGAAGTGGGATGTGGAAGTACTAACAAGTATGTTTCTAGGCATACAAATTTCAGGGTTCAGATGTCATAATGCATTGCATAACGTTGCGTACGTGGGATAAGTGTGTCCCTGCCTTAATTCTACCTAGACGAAGTCGACGGTGAAGGCTAGTAACTACCCATATCTTCGGATAAAGACTCCGTCAACAATTATCTAAATACTTACTAGTAACAGTAAGTACCTAAAGAAAATTAGAGTTAGTGTATTGTGTACGGTGTACCTTTTTTTTTTGATGACGGAGTGGTAAAATGCGTTACGTATTCCCCCGGCCTGGGGAGCCATGGGGGATATGTGGGACTCTCTCCTGCAGCCGCCCTCTCCTGTGAGAGGGGGAGAGGAGGTATACCCAACTAAAAGCCACTCCGGCGTCACCCTTCTTACCGTTTTGAAGGAGCCATTGGATGCCTTGGATTCTACCATGACTCCTTCCGGTGGCCCTGGCATATCTTATGGCTCCTCTACACGATGGGCCAACGCCGGCCACTCCAAGGGACGCATTAATGCGTTAGAGGGAGCAAGTGATATTGCTATCTCATTCTGCCGCATGGCTGCGTCCCTTGGAGTGGCCGGCGTTGGCCCATCGTGTAGAGGAGCCATTACGCCAGAGTACCCAAAGCTAACCCAAGAATTTTATATGAAGACAATGCATTTTGAACTGTTTTGTAAAAGCTAGTTATTATAGTTCCTTTTTTTTAGCATTAGAAAGAACTTGAAAGAAGGTAAGCGATCTTGGCATGTCTTTTAATTGAAAAACGCTTTTTAAAAATCAATAACTATTACTTATGAAAGCAGAAGAATATAAAAAATGATCGTATTAGATTCATAATTGTTACATATTTGCCGTAACTTATTTTTAAAACGTGTTTTTTAATTAAAAGACACATCAAGATTGTTTTACCTAATTTCTAATGCTAAAAAAAACGAAGTATAGTACTCGCTACTCGCACTAATTACTATTATAAACTAGCGACCTTAGACAAATCCTTAACAAATTATACTTATAACTAAACCTTCCACAAGAATCACTCCATTGATAGGTGAAAACCGCATGAAAATCTGTTGAGTAGTTTTTGATAAGCCTCCTCCACGTACTCGTGCGCGAATCGCGGCGCGAAGCCGCGAACGCGAGTGTGGCGTCGATTTTCGCAGACAGCGAAATCGACTCCACACTCGCGTTCGCGGCTTCGCCCGCGATTCACGCGCATAGTCTGGAGGGGGCTATACACAAAAACAGACAGACGCGGCTGGGGTCGCGGAAGGTGTAGTGATGTTGCTAGTAGCTTAAAATTTTCACCTGTTACTTTTAGCGACGATCCTTTTCTTGGCAATAAGGCATGATCCGCATGATGTCACCGCACATGGATATTGTGTGCGCGGTTATATCATTGTTTGGTTTGCTTTATTTAATTAAAATTACATAATTTTGTAGGTACATATTAGTGGCTACTGGCGAATGAGACATTCGTTTTAACACAAACTCTTTTGTTTTGTCATAAACCCCAATGTGTGTTAAAATGACGATTACATTTATACGAGTAAAATTTATTTTTTATTAAAGTAAGTTGTCAGGATAGGTCTATTTTTTTAGGGTTTCGTACCAAAAGTTACAATCGGGACCCTATTACTAAAACTCCGCTATCCGTCCGTCCGTCTGTCTGTCTGTCTGTCACCAGGCTGTAACTCATGAACCGGTATAGTATTTGTTTTGTTATTATAGCGGCAACAGAATAACATCATAAAAATTTCAACTGTCTTGTTGAAACTAAAAATAAAATAGTACATTTCGATGCTAGTGCGGAAGGTATGTCATTACTTCACGAGTACCGAGATATCTTGCCACGAGCCGCAGGCGAGTGGCAAGACTCGGGACGAGTGAAGAATGACATTTCCGCACGTGTATCGAACGACGTTTTTTAATACAGTTGCGAAAAAATAAGAAAAACATTGTTAATCGTACACTAAACAAAAGTGGTAACAGTGACAGCTCGCTTAGACGTCGTCTTTAAGTATATTATACCTATGGGCGTTTGGCAGCTATTCCGTTCCATTCAGTCAACTTATTAAGAACGGAATTTTCAATATCGAATATTAAAAAATAAACGTGTTATAATGATGTAGAGGTAAGTAATTAAATATGAAATATGTAATATTTTTCGTATTCTTACATTAACGGTAGGTTTTTATGCTGCTTACGACGTTTAAAGGAAACTAATATTAACACTCATCAATAAGTAGTCGTGAATTGGAACAAGTATAAATTTAAAAAAATTGGAAAAGTAAAAAGCACTAGTTCGAGATAACCAACTTTCCGCACGCTAAACAGCTACGTAAAGTAGCACTTTTTGAGCAACTGTATTAAAATAATTATTTAAATGGGGTTCCCATAGAGCGTGATTTTTTTGCCGTTTTTTGTGTAATGGTATGGAACCCTTCGTGCGTGAGTCCGACTCCCACTTGGCCGGCTTTTTCATATGACATTGACAACCCTTGGTGTGGTGCATCTAGGATTACCAGATACAAATTTAGAATTTCCTGACAAAATTCCTGTTTTACGAATATTTTTCCTGACATTCATAGTTTTGACAACGACGAGGGAGGGGGGGGGGTCTTGCCGTTAGCGATGGCCACCCGATTGAGTCGATAGCCATTTGAGTTTTATTAAATTAATTTTTTGGTATTAATTTAATTACATGAAAAGGTACTTTATAAAAAATAAATACAAAAAATTCCAGACATTTTCGTGTTCCGTCCCCATTCCTGATAAAAGGCCAAAATTCCTGACATGTCAGGAAAATTCCTGTCATCTGGTAACCCAACGCGCATCCTTCCCATTTTCCTTTTGCGCGGTATGTTAGACCCTCTAAATCTGATATAAATATTGATCCTCATTCTAATTTCTAAGTTCGAAGCTCCAAGTAGATATTAGGTACTTTAGTTTGTACATCAGCATTCAGCAAAGTACTTATTCGTAGTTTGGCACTACTAACCGCCGTAGCAACTATTAGCCTTACAACCATTCATGCTTCATCCAGTAAATTAATTACTTAGCAGTTAGATAAACCAATAATTCTAATGGACTGGCAAAAGATAGAGCCAATTCAATTTCAATTGAAGCAATGTTAGTTATCCGGATTATCAAGATTCTATGTGATGCAATTGAAGCATGTACCTATCGTTTTATGCTTTGCGTCATTAGACTCTGAGGTAATATAAGTGTCTCCTTGAAATTTTGCTGAAACTGAAACAAAAGGTTCGGTTTTGCTGAAACTGAAACAAGCCTTCGGCCGAAACATATTTCTGCCGAAAGCGAAACTTCGATTGGACCACCGAAATAAAGTTACGGTGCGGCCGAAAGGTTCGCAATTTTATTTTGCTGAAATTGAATCTTTGGCCGAAACATGATTTTTTATGCCGAAACCTGTCAACCAGAAACTTTGGTCGGACTCGGACATTAGTCGTAAGCCTGGCATAACAATAATGTTCAACTTTTAACTCTATCAAATAGCATATCCAAAATTGAACTCCTTAAACACCAATAGCTCAGATTTTGCGTCTATGTGTTGTAATACTTTATTTTTAAACTAAGGGTCCTGAAGGGGATAAAACAAACGACCCGATAGTGGACAGGTACAATTTAATTGCCGGCCTGGTTAAGTTTACACTTTTGAGCTTAAACACTACTTAACGACTTATTGATAGTAAACTAAATTTATATTTATCTAACCGGGTTTTAATTATTGTTGGTGATACTTGGTCGATTGCGCTATTGGATAGTTAATACTAAAAGGTGAATAGTCCAAAATCGCAGTTTAGGAAAAAGTAGTGAAAGGCTTAGCTGCACTGTAGCGACAGTCGACGGCTCTCTCTCGACCAGATGGCCGGAGGTTCCAATAGCTCCGACTCTGGCGGGGCCAGCTGCACAGGTCGACTGGCACAGAATCTGGCCTACCAAAGGCCGCGCCCCTAGTAGACACCTCCTGGAAAATTCCGGGTACGGGATTAGTTCCACTGGCTCAGGTCACGCCAAGAATCTGTGGTCCGTGCCACGTGAGAGTCCGTTTCACATAGGAACAAGGGTTTCCATGCGTAACCCTTTGGGGTTATATTACAGTATAGAATTCAGCGCTACGCGGGATACTTTTATGTGGCCGCATGGCACGCCATACAATTTCTGACAAAAGTATATGAACGACGCCTTACCTGTCGGAGGAAAATCGTCTTGCCGGGGTTTATGAGTGATCGAATATCAACTCCGAAGTGCCCAGGACGCTCCTGGTTCGCCCTTTCGGGAAACGGGTTAACCTCAAGGTACACCTGAGGGCAGGCAAAGATGAGAACGTTGTCCCAATTATTTAATATAAAGCCGAGCCCGGCTAGGTCGGGGAAGAAAATCCAAGTCCCAAAATGGCCGAATCATTCTCCCTCGGTGCCTCCTCTTCGATGTTGCCAGGGTTACAATCCCAAGGCATTTATTATGAAATTCTAAATACGGAAATTAGAACAGAGCGTGGTAAACGCTGCTGGACAAGCACGGTATGATATTTTTAAGAAAGGGAAAGGAAGACTCGACAATCTATACATTCCTACCCGTTCATGGAGAATGATAATAATTATTTTGGTAAGAACTAGTTGGCGATCGAACTGGTTTCGAAGGGATTCAGACCTATCTCCCTGGCAACACGGAATCGCTGCCAACTTGACAGTCCATCGACACTATTCGAGACACAGATTTAATCGCCCGTCCGGCTTCATAGAAGTATTTTGTTATCTAAATATTTTTCCATTACACACCCCCCTAACCAGGAGAATTTTACGACAGAGGCAAAAGACGAAGGAGTAAAATTCCAGCTCGCCCTCGAGCTGTGTCACCAGCCGAACGGTGTAAGGAGAAGGGAATCTAAGGACTTCCCTAGGACGTGGATTACGGCCCACAATCGCACGTCGATTTGTCCCTTGGCATCAATTGAGTCCGCGGGGCCGTCGCTGGAAACAATCGCATCTAGGCCTACGGGACAAAACAAAGAGAAAACAAAAAAAAATTGAAGCCAACGTCGCTTCAATGGACAAACAAAATAAAATAAATAAATAAATAAAGCGCTTTCCCAAAAGATAATAGACTACCCGGATTGTGGAGTATTGGTACGTCTCGTTACAGGAGTCAAGTGGTGTGGACAGAACTTGGCTTGCAGTCTTTTATGTGCCATTTACCCAGACGCTTCCCATTCTCATCTTCCAACTCGTAGACTAAACGGGATATTTTCCGAATGACGCGACATTTGTCATATTTGGGTGCTAGCTTCGCCGAGAAGTATTTACCGGCGTTGCTCTGCTTGAAGGTGCGTTTCCACACTTCGTCTCCGACGTTGAATTCTATATCACGACGTTTATCATTGTAATACTTGATGTTGCGGTCATGAGCTTTCTGTAATAATTCCTTCACGGTCGGGTAAATGGCCCTAAGGGTCTTAATCTTGTCGAGGTACTCTCCCCGGGGGGAAAAAACGATTTCGTCGACCTCCTCGGGGTCGTCGTAAATTGTGCCATCCGGTACTGCTTGGCGTCCATGCACGAGCAGGAACGGAGTATATGATGTTGTTTCATTGACTGAGGTATTTAAAGCGAACTGTATACGAGAAATATTCACGTCCCACGAGCGATGATCCGATTCAACGAACGTTGATATTGCTGTTACTAGGGTCTTGTTGTAACGCTCTACGGTGTTGACCTGGGGACAGTAAACGGGGGTGTAGTGTAGTTGTGGGATATTGTAGTTGGCGAACAACTTCTGAACGTCCCCGCCGGTGAAGTAGGATGCATTATCCGCAATAATTGTTTGGGGGATACCATGGATCATGAATACATGATCTTCTAATCTCTGGGAAATTACAGCCCCGGTTGCACGTCTCAAGGGAAACAACATACAGTATTTAGTAAAACAACATACTACTACCAATATATAAGTGTTTAGTTTCCTTGAGGGTGGTAGCGGTCCAACCAGGTCTATACTGAGGCACTGAAAGGGCCGACTGCAAACTTTCGCACTTCCCATGAAGCCTGGAGTCGGTTGTTGGCTGTGTTTATAAGCGGCACACACCGAGCAATTGGCGACGTATCGGACTACATCTTCATACATCCGTGGCCAGGAGTAACGAAGTTTTAACCTGTTATACGTTTTAGCGGTACCTAAATGTGCAGCAGTGGGGACTGCATGGTTAGCATGCATGATTTCTTCACGAAATTCCACTGGTATCACCTCTTTCCACTCGAAATCGGTAGTTAAGGCATTCTTTGATTTGGTGTAGCGATAAAGGCGA
The DNA here is from genome assembly GCF_963556715.1 of Cydia fagiglandana. NCBI lineage: Eukaryota > Metazoa > Arthropoda > Insecta > Lepidoptera > Tortricidae > Cydia > Cydia fagiglandana. The sequence goes on from NC_085943.1 coordinate 18,720,972, forward strand.
CCATTTAACAATTGATAATTAGGTACCGATCCTGGGTTGGATTCACATTTGTTATAGATCTGCGAATACCAAGGGTCATTATTAGTGGTGTTTGTATCAATTAAACAGATGGGAACTGCCCTTGATAAGGCGTCCGGTACGATATGTTCTGAGCCTCTCCGGTGCTCGATTGTGAAGTTATAAGGTGAGAGACGACAACCCCATCTTTCGAGGCGCCCCGTGGGGTTTTTGAGATTAAGGAACCACTTCAAACTGGCGTGGTCTGTAACAATCCTAAATTGACGACTTCCTTCCAGGTATGGTCTGAAGTGTTCTACAACATTGACCACCGCCAAAGCTTCTCTCTCAGTGGCGGAATAATTTCTTTCTTGAGGCGTGAGGGATCGACTGTAATACGCCAGTGGGTGTTCCTCTCCTTCAAATATTTGTGTCAGAGTTCCCCCGATGCCGAAATCTGAAGCGTCACAGTGAACCGAGAATGATTTGGAGAAGTCTGGGCAGGCTAGAACTGGGGCCGTGGTCATTGCTACTTTTAACTCATTAAAAGCTTGATCCGCTTCTGGGGACCAACGAAAAGGTGGAGCGCCTTTTCGCGTGGACGTTAACTGATTGAGAGGTCCAGCAATGTTGCTGAAATTTTTAATAAATCGGCGGTAATACGACGCCGTACCTAGGAAGCGTTTAACATCTTTCCGACTCTTCGGTATGGGGAAGTCCACCACCGCTTTGACTTTGTCGGGGTCCGTGCGTAAGCCGTACTCGTCTACAAGAAAACCTAGGTACCTTAGTTGCCTACGAAAGAATTTACATTTAGATAGGTTTATTGTAAGGTTAGCATATCGAAGTCGTTCTAGTACGTGGCGAAGTAGGGTTAGATGTTGTGTAAACGTTTCAGAGACAATTATTATGTCGTCTAAGTATATAAAAATACGGCCGTTGTATTCTGGACCAAACAAAATGTCCATCAAGCGTTGCTGAGTTGCTGGGGCTGAGGTAAGGCCGAAACACATTACTTTAAAATGGAACAAACCGCGGCCAGGGACCGTAAAGGCGGTCTTTTCCATGGATTCCTTGGAATCTAAGCCTATTTGCCAAAAGGCTGATTTAAGGTCCAAGGATGACAAATACTTCGCGTTCCCTAGTTGATTAAGAATTTGATTAATTAGTGGTAGGGGGTAAGCGTCGTGTTTGGAAACTTCATTTAGTTTTCGGCTGTCCAGGCAGAATCGAAAGGAGCCATCTGATTTCGGGGCCATGGTCACCGGGTTATTCCATGGACTGCTGCTTGGCTCGACGACATCCAGCTGGAGCATCTCATCTAGCTGTTTATTGAGCTCTGCAAGTTTGTACGGAGATAACATGTAATACCGCTGTTTGATCGGCTTCGCATCTCCTGTATCAATCGAATGCGTTAGCAGATGCGTTCTTCCCAACCCCTTCTCCTCGGCGGATATTGATGCAAATTCTTTAATAATAGTATCTGCCTCACGTTGTTCCTCCGTCGAAAGAGACTCCAAGCCGTGTATGTACCTGACCTCAGAGACGATGTTGTTATGTTCTTCGTTTGATAAGGAACAGGTTCCATTCTTTAGTAGCGCGAGGATATCCCGTCCGAAGCCGAAGGCTATCCAAAAGTTAAGACCGAAAATAAGTTTAGTGTGGACCTCCGGTATCACATGAAACTTTACGACTTGCGTGTTGTTACCTACAAATACGGGCAAGAATACATGGCCCTTGATGGGCGAACGGACTTTGTTCGCCGAGATTATATGAGTTAAACCGTGCGGCGGATGCAGAGTAACTCGACCCTCAAAGTACTTGTCAAAGGTGTCACCACCCAAAATTGTCAACTCCGAGCCAGAATCCATTAGGCCAGAATAGGACATGCCATAAATTTTTACTTTAAGGTATGGTCGCAAGCCTTGTTCATCAGCTTCGTTTATCGAATCTAGTAACTTCAAACTATGGCAAGACTCAAAAACAAAAGTAACAAATGACAACCAAGAGTGCCATTCCTCTCGATCGAACTTAGATGCTTGGTCGTCGGCATGAGAGATCTGTGATTCGCGTACATTGCTGCACGGACCGATTGTATCCTGTAAGGCTCCATTATAAGAATTAGCGGGGAATGTTTCCAAATAAGGATTTGTATCCTGGTAAGTTTCGTTCTGTGGATAAACTACGTTATTTTGTGATAAAGGTGTTATGGGGAATGTAGAAGATTTCTCCATACTGTTAGTTGCCTCAGGGTAAATTTCGTTATGCGTGTAAGTTACATTATTTTGCCAAATAGGGGTTGGAGAGGGTACAGTTGGTCCTTCTACACCAAAATCTGCCTTAGGGTAAATTTCATTATGTGGGTAAGTTTCGTTATTTTGACAAATATGGGTCCCTGTTCGGGCGCCACTGTAATACTTTATTTTTAAACTAAGGGTCCTGAAGGGGATAAAACAAACGACCCGATAGTGGACAGGTACAATTTAATTGCCGGCCTGGTTAAGTTTACACTTTTGAGCTTAAACACTACTTAACGACTTATTGATAGTAAACTAAATTTATATTTATCTAACCGGGTTTTAATTATTGTTGGTGATACTTGGTCGATTGCGCTATTGGATAGTTAATACTAAAAGGTGAATAGTCCAAAATCGCAGTTTAGGAAAAAGTAGTGAAAGGCTTAGCTGCACTGTAGCGACAGTCGACGGCTCTCTCTCGACCAGATGGCCGGAGGTTCCAATAGCTCCGACTCTGGCGGGGCCAGCTGCACAGGTCGACTGGCACAGAATCTGGCCTACCAAAGGCCGCGCCCCTAGTAGACACCTCCTGGAAAATTCCGGGTACGGGATTAGTTCCACTGGCTCAGGTCACGCCAAGAATCTGTGGTCCGTGCCACGTGAGAGTCCGTTTCACATAGGAACAAGGGTTTCCATGCGTAACCCTTTGGGGTTATATTACAGTATAGAATTCAGCGCTACGCGGGATACTTTTATGTGGCCGCATGGCACGCCATACAATTTCTGACAAAAGTATATGAACGACGCCTTACCTGTCGGAGGAAAATCGTCTTGCCGGGGTTTATGAGTGATCGAATATCAACTCCGAAGTGCCCAGGACGCTCCTGGTTCGCCCTTTCGGGAAACGGGTTAACCTCAAGGTACACCTGAGGGCAGGCAAAGATGAGAACGTTGTCCCAATTATTTAATATAAAGCCGAGCCCGGCTAGGTCGGGGAAGAAAATCCAAGTCCCAAAATGGCCGAATCATTCTCCCTCGGTGCCTCCTCTTCGATGTTGCCAGGGTTACAATCCCAAGGCATTTAACAAAACTGACGTGAAATTCTAAATACGGAAATTAGAACAGAGCGTGGTAAACGCTGCTGGACAAGCACGGTATGATATTTTTAAGAAAGGGAAAGGAAGACTCGACAATCTATACATTCCTACCCGTTCATGGAGAATGATAATAATTATTTTGGTAAGAACTAGTTGGCGATCGAACTGGTTTCGAAGGGATTCAGACCTATCTCCCTGGCAACACGGAATCGCTGCCAACTTGACAGTCCATCGACACTATTCGAGACACAGATTTAATCGCCCGTCCGGCTTCATAGAAGTATTTTGTTATCTAAATATTTTTCCATTACAGTGTGTACCGTGTAGAGTCAAGAGTCAAGGTATTTAATATGGACATCGACATGGACAAAATGTCAAAAATATGTATTCGGTCTTGTATAATCTAATTGCCCACATAGGTACATTAGTGTGTACATATTTTTGGCACTTAGTCCGCGTCGATTTGGTTTTTATAGATTTTGATGTTAAGTTGCATTGGCGCCCAAATTCAGTCGCACTCGCGCAGCCAAAAGTTTTGAAAAAAACACGGTCTTTTTTATTTTTTTATTTTTTTTATTTTATTTATTTAGGATCACCAACAGACAATACATCAAGAAAAAAGAATCAGTAGCTTACATAACATTAAAGGTAGACGTTTGTCCAATTATAGGTAACACAGCTTGCTCCAGTATCTTAGGACATACAATATAGGTACATAGGACATTTAGACTTAAGCTATTAATAAATAAAATTTAACAAATATATATTTTTTTTTAAATAGAAGAGAATTATGTATAAATGAAGAATTAATTAATTGGAATACATTCGCACTTTGCGACAGAAAAGCGACGAAATAGGACATCATTAACAATAACATTGACATTATTTTGAGAACAGAGACAAAATTAAGAGGAAAACATGCAGGAAGATGGAAATACAGTGTAAATTTATTAAATTTAAATGTTGCAGTATAACACAACATGCACATTACCGTCTCCCGGAGTCCAGGGAGCTGAAATACTTCAGCACTTTTCTTTTAAAATCTATGAGGCTGTTACCAAGTATATCAACTTCCAAGGAGTTCGGGAGATGGTTGTAAGTTTGATAAAACCTAGATAGTGGCGAGTTTGTGACTAGCCGTATACCTATTACCTAGTATAAGCCTCATTTTTCATTACAAAACACGGGAAATAAAAAGAAATTACCAATTTAGTACTGATGTCCTCTTCAGACGCATATTTCATTCATAATTCTATCTAATATTCTAACGATTGAAACTTGATGCACGTAATTCTATGGTTTATTACTTACACATGTTTTTTTTTTTAACTTACAAATAAACAAACTAAAAAAAATACCAAAGTAAAATAATGTTTAAAAATTCGCGCGCGGAGAGTATTCGAACGTTCCCTTTTTATTAAAGTCTACTCAAACGGACTACTCGAAATGCACGGCTAATGTCTATGTGTGTCTACCTCTAAACTGTGTGAGAGAAAGGGACGTGATTTTTGATCTGAAGTAAGCGAAAGTGAACCTTAAAATTTAGGACATATGGTTTAGTAAAACAACCTGAAACTTAAGACCTTTCTTCTTGAATCAAACCTTGTTACCTGTCCGAGGCAACGACCTCTTCTGCAGTTCTGGTATCCTGGTACTTTTGGAATAATGTATATCTTTATAAGTCGCTATTATGTCGCTGATTTGTCGCCAATAAGTCGCCGTTATGTCGCTATTATGTCGCCAATAAGTCGCCGTTATGTCGCTATTATGTCGCCCAAATGTCGCTGTTAAGTCGCCGTTATATCGCTATTATGTCGCCCAAATGTCGCCCAAATGTCGCTATTATGTCGCCCAAATGTCGCTGATAAGTCGCCGTTATGTCGCCCAAATGTCGCTGATAAGTCGCCGTTATGTCGCCCAAATGTCGCTGATAAGTCGCCGTTATGTCGCCCAAATGTCGCTGTTAAGTCGCCGTTATGTCGCTAATATGTCGCCAGTATGTCTTTGTTTTGATTAATGTCGCTATTGTATCGCCGTTATGTCGCCATTAGGTCTCTCTAGGTAATGTCGCCAATAAGTCGCCGATTTGTCGCTGTTTTGTCGCCAATATGTCGCTGTTAAGTCGCCAATATGTCGCTATTAAGTCGCCAATATGTCGCTGATTTGTCGCCAATAAGTCGCCGTTATGTCGCTATTATGTCGCCCAAATGTCGCCCAAATGTCGCTGTTAAGTCGCCGTTATGTCGCTAATATGTCGCCAGTATGTCTTTGTTTTGATTAATGTCGCTATTGTATCGCCGTTATGTCGCCATTAGGTCTCTCTAGGTAATGTCGCTGTTTTGTCGCTAATATGTCGCTGTTAAGTCGCCAATATGTCGCTGTTAAGTCGCCAATAAGTCGCCGATTTGTCGCTGTTTTGTCGCCAATATGTCGCTGTTAAGTCGCCAATATGTCGCTATTAAGTCGCCAATATGTCGCTATTATGTCGCCGTTTTGTCGCCGATTTGTCGCCAATATGTCGCCGTTTTGTCGCCAATATGTCGCCGTTCAGTCGCCACTAAGTCGCCATTATGTCGCCATAGTAAAAGGTATAAAAGGCCGGTGCGGAGAGTAGGGGGATTGATTCATTCTTCAACCATCGGACTAGCAGTGACTCTGGTTTTCGGGTGTAACGTAATATTGGTAAGTGAAGTTACTCTGCTACTTTTTCTATGTGTTTGTTTTTACTTGGAATTATCCTGGTAAATTTAAACTTAGAATTTGTGTCTGTGTTTGGTTTTGCGGGGACAATATCGTCGTAACGCTAGGCATAGACTATTGTGGAGTTTCTTTACTGCCATGTTTGGGATTTTAGTTTATTGTGAAGTTTCCTACATTGTGTGTTCTAAGTGCCGTCACGTTATGCAGGGACAATGTCGTTGCATGGCTGGTGCTTGGAATTGTGTTTGTGTTTGATTTTACGGGAAGAATTTCTTGTAACGTTAAATATGGATGACAGTGTTTAGGGAATTTCACTTTTCAAATAAGTAAGTTTAATGTTGTAATAATTTAATTATTTTAGTGTTTTCTATGGGGTATTTTTGCGATTTTAAAGCCAGATCATTGTTTGGACTGACAGTGTGTCCTGCTAATCATTCACTCCGCCTAACGGTGCCAAAGGATTGGATGGTTGGGAGTCTTTTGCTCCAAGTTTGAGAGGACTTGGCATCTCTTTTATATCAACATAAGAGATGAATTATCTCACTAGTCTCAAGGTCCAGCTGTTTAGATGGATGTGGAGACGTCACGTGCGCGTCATTGGGAGTAATCCCTGCCCACTGAAGTCGGCAGTAATTGAGACTAGGTCTCCTATTAAATTTATTTATATATTTCGGTGCTCCGGTTCATACTAATGCTGGTTGCGGGGAAAAGCTTCTGTCGTGATTGATATCTTACACTTAGTCTTAGTCGCGGCAGAGTTTCCCACGTGATTGGTGCGTGTGTGTGCTAGGGTACTGATACACTTATATACACGGAATAGGGCGGTTTACTTCCTACCACCATGCCCGCGGGCGTAGGAGGGGGAACCAAATACACTGGCCTGTAGGTTGCTTCATCGGTTTCGCCTGCCGAACTCTACAGCTTCTCATAGGGACTACACTTGCGTATGTTACAAAGCATTGGGTCGATGGTAAGAACGAACTATGCTTTGAATGTACTAGATTAGGGACAAAGGGTAGGAATAGGGTAGAATCACACACTTTTTATTGTCTGTCAAGGTTATTTTTTAGTTGTGGTCTATAAAATTGATATGGTTGATATATATTTCTCCTTAGGGTCTAAAAATATGGTTTCTTTATTCTAAAATATGTGTGTATAAAAGGTAAAAGTGTTCAACTGTCTAAATCTTCCTAATTTATATGGGGAAAGAATTAATGTTTCTATAAAATTTATTTCTAATTTTTATTTCTGGTTGTCTGGTGTAGAAGCGAGGTACTGAGTAATACAATCAGGTATTTACAACATCATCTGGATTTAGGAACGCAGACTATTCTGGGATTGAGGAACGGTTTGCTTTAGGGAACCTTTGTCAGGCAGGAGCAGTACAAAGGATATAATTGAGTGAATACTCAATTTCGGCCTAGATTAAGCTAATAGTTAGCAAATAAACTCGGTACTTTGTTTATACATCTAGAAAACTAGGAATTCTGTCTAGATTATCAGTTCTGGGGAATGGGATAAAGGGATTAGCATCCCTAGCTTTTGAATATAAAAAAGATAAGTAATTTTGATGACTGATGGATACTTTGACACTTCTTTTCATCATCATCTAGGTGCGCTTAAGTTACGAAGTGTTGGTCAAAGCCCTTCTGGCTAAACTGGTAGGTTAGGTGTTCCGATTGATCTTGTAATCGGACTAAGAGTTCCCAGACCTGCATCGGGCATACGAAGTAGCACGTGTGAGTAAATCACGCTTCGTTTAGAAGTTGATAGTTAACTGTAATTATTCTTGAAATTCTAGGGTGTAAATGAGCTTATCTCAGGAGTGCTACTTCTATGTTATCCCGGGATCTTAATAGGCGTAGCAGGATTTTATCAACAACAATTTTTTATATTTATGTCATCATATATGCTGCAATACTTAAATACATTATAGTAATTCTACAACTACATTTACATTACGCTAATAAATTTTATTGAATTATTCCATTTCTATAACTCGACTTTCTTTAAATTATTTCTTATTTTCATAATAAATTTATTACCATAAATTTCTGTTCATAAAATCTAGGTAAATATAAATAAAATCAGAGTCCAAAATTTAGTTGATACTCATTAAAGAATTTGAGGTTACCGCGGTTCGCTTCGAGGGGTCCTAACTACTAGCTAGACGATCACATGGCCATATTTTAGAGATAAATCTACAGGGGGTGTTTATTTTACGGTTAGGTAAGTAAGTAAGTAAAGTAGCTTAGAGGGGTTAGTGACAAGTTGCGCCCCAAGTTTGATTTTCTCAACCTATCTTTGAACAGCTTGTAAACACCAGGGCGCGGCAATCTCGAAGGAACGGCAAGGTTAACCTTTGCAAGCAGTTCTGGACAATCCACTCCTTTATGGTTTATTAGTTTGTAAAAAAACGTTAGATCAAGCATTTTTCTCCTACTATTTAGCGTTGAAACATTGAAGAACTTAAGACGCTGTTGGTACGACCGTAGTTTATGTCCATTACGCGATACAAACCCTAAATGAGTCAAAAAGCGTCTTTGTATTTTTTCTATGCGGTTCTTATGGACTTCGTAGATGGGTGACCATATCTGTGAGCAGTACTCTAGAACGCTTCTCACCAGGGCAAAATAAAGTATCTTTCTGGTACGAACGTGCTTAAAATGTATAGAGTTTCTTATCAAAAATCCTAACATTCGAGACGATTTCATTATGATACTATCATAGTGAGCGTTGAAGGTTAGTTTACTATCCATTATAACACCCAAATCACGTATGGTATTTACTTTTTGCAACTGCTCTCCATTTATGTTATACTTTGAATCTATAGTGTTTTTGTTACGTGTGTAGCTAATGTGGTAACATTTTTTAGGGTTTAGTTCCATTTTATTTTCTAAGCACCAGCTGTGCAGTCTGTTGATATCGCTTTGTAGAAGCAACCTATCTACATCAGTTTTTATGGGCCGCACTATTTTTAGGTCATCTGCGTACAGGTATGGTTCCGAGTATGAACAACAATTCACGATACTATTGATAAAGATCAGAAACAGCAAGGGGCCTAGGTGCGAACCTTGCGGTACCCCAGATTGCGAAACGTTTGGTTACTATGCTGATGTGATCTTAAGATTTTAATGAGTGAAATCTTTGTTTGTTTAGGTCTTTCATCTTAACAGATGACTAGCTGAACGCTCTCTGGTTCGATACACAAACATACTTTAGGCCGCTCTTGAATGGGCCATTTTTATTGACGTATTATATATAAGGACTGGCCTTACGGGCAATAAAAATTGTACTAGTTCAGCGGTGTCACTCACGAATTTTAGCCAATCGTGCAGCCTAACGCATTTAGTTGCGACCAATCGCGCGTGTGATGCGAATTTATCAACCAATCGCGTGCGTGATGCGAACTCATCAACCAATCGCGTTGTAGCGGTGTCACACCGCTGTACTGGCCCCATTTATGCCCCATTTTTATTGCCCGTAAGGCCAGTCCTGTCCTGAGATCTACAGGTACGTACGGCAATGGCCATTTTATACATTTTTTACGGTTATACACTTTTATTTGTTATCATCTTTCGCGCTCGGCTTTTGTTTAACGGTGAAAATTTTCTGAGGTATTTCCCTGCCGCTATGAAGTTTAGTACTTATTAGTCGGGTTTTTATTTTTAAAATTTTCTTATTTCAGGAAACCCGCTCATAATCCGGCGAACTGAAGCTTAACTCTTCGAAGGTAAAATTCTTAATTATTTGTTATATTATGTATTTTTAGTGCTTTTTTTCTACCGCTAATACCGTTATCGAACGTTTGCTTTAAAAGCTTTCTCCGATAGTCGATCCCTACACCGCGATAAATAGAGGCGCTTAAGCACTTATACGTGCTATTATATTCTGAATTTGATCACCTGCCCGATATAATTAATATAACAACATGCAGTAGGCGAGCGCGGTTGTTTGAGCAGCGTATCTAATCGGTGTTTGTCACAGCCTCCGAGCTCGACCCAATTTGTACTGCACATACTTTTACGGAGTGTAAATAGGTGCTCTGGCGCGAATTAAGTGACAAAAAGCTGGTTTTGACACCGAAAATAATTAGGATACGGAGACCAATTGACAGTACAGCTAAAGTTGGAGAAAGCTTATAGGAGATGGCGGTCTTTGGCTGCTGAAATTTAGATTGACACTATGGATGTTCCTATACTACGTATAGGGAAAACATATACATCTCTATGTATACCATCGTTGACAATGTCAACGAATTGTGTCTTAAATAGTATATTATGCACAAGTAACCGTCAAAAATATTTTTTGATACGCACTTTTATTGCCGACTGTACTTTCTCGCCTTTGCATGTCTATCAAGTACTCAATCACAAGACCTTTCAATTGAGCCTAAACTCGATGTGTGTATGTTTTTTCATCGAAAAGTTCCTTTGGCTACCTTCCGACTGCACCATCAGATCAGCTCCATGTTAGCATATTATAGAAGTATGCGAAATTTCAGCTCAATCAGACACCCGAAAGTGGTTCAAATTTAAGTTCAAAATTTTTAGCACTATACTTACAAAGAGACACCTATAGTGCAGTGCAGCAATAAAAGTGTGTAAAAATCAAAAAAACTAGTGCCTAACCCTCTCCCCTGCGCGCTCCTGCAAATACGCGAGTTACACTCATACATTAGGTAACACAATTGCGTGAACATGTTTAGGTAAATAGCCGGTGAGCCTTAGTCAACACAAGGGAGACAAATTCAGAATAAGATAAGAACATTGCGATTGATAAAGAGGCTGAATGACCTAAATGGAAGTTCATCAGGAAAATTCAAAAATGCCTATATTTTCCTTATTGCAGCACGAGCGTTTTGAACTAGGAAACCTTACCGTTTACTGGTAACGACAAGTTAGAACATTAAAACTTAGGTTGTATTCTTCTAGTCCGTATATAAAGTTCCGAAATACTCATTGGTACGAGCCAGGATTTGAACCCACGACCTCCGGATTGAAAGTCGGACGTCATATCCACCCGCGGCCACCACCGAAAGATGGACACTTGTAACATAATGCCTGTCATGTTCATGTCTATAAGCACTTAGGTATATAAAAACAGTTTACAAAATTGTTACTTGACAATTGTCACTCGACATAATTATGTCACTGCACAAATGTCGGCGTGGTGAACGCAGGCAAGAAAATAGGTACTCTATATAAATCTATCGTCAGTGATATTAAACTTGCTACAAAGTTACGAACAAGTAACATTGAGAAAGGAAGAATTATGCTTTCGAAAATTTGCTGTTTTGACATTTACATACGCAAGTAAATGGTGGTCATGAGTGCTAGCCAGCGTCGCAAACGGAATTAATGAGAAGGATCTGTGACATGTTTATTTACTCATGCAAATTCACCATCAGGATAACTTTACTTGACGTGAGTAGATCAAAGTTGGAAGCAGTTATTTGAATGGAATTTTTTTTTTATTGCAATTTCATCAAAACGCGCCTATTGGTTACAGATTATTAATTCCGGGGTAAAGCTTGATCTTTCCAACTCGAAAATGATTAATGTTTTTTTTTACAATGGCCATCGATTCGCAATCGAGCGTCATCGGCGAACTATGAAATATGTTGAGTGTGTCATTAATAAAAAATAACTCATATGAAATGGACAGAACACCAGTAGGTAATCATGAATTTATACCTATATAGTCTTGTAGTCACTCATCATAAGATAAAGAAGATAAAAAATAGTTTATTCAAGTAGGCATATTACAATGCGCTTATGAACGTTAAATAAAGCTATACTGGCTTCAACCCTACACCTCTAGAAGATTTAAATCCCCCCTCAATTGGAGGAGGGTATCCCAATATGGGACCGGAAACAAACTCGGCGGGACACATCATTTCATAACATTATTTCATCTTATAATTAACAAGCATTACGAGTAAGTAAATAAGAAAAATACATTGGCCTTTGCGTCCATTGCAGACGATTTATGGTGTAACATATATAACATCATTACACCGACTGAGACGGAACGGAATTAAGGAAACGCAGGGAAACGCTATGTAGTTGCTAGGTTTTCTGTAAAAAAAATCTTCAGAACTAAGAATCTTTCTTTACTTCATCAGTCAAATATTTAACAGACCATGCCATAACTTCAAATCAATATGTACTTGACATACACCACGAACCAACTGTGTATCCAAGTCTAGTGCATGTCAGGGATCGCAGGGTAAAAGTGAGTGTTTACAGGAAATTAACTGAAAGGTGAATGTCCTTCCTCGCACAATACGCGGAGGCCACAGACAATGCGCAGGTGCGCGTGCGTCCATGAGACATACGATCAACACCGAAACATGCCAATTGTTGATAGAAAACGCCAAACTTAAATAATGTCAGGGGTGCGAAACTCCTCCCTTCGTGCAAACTCGGCTCCGTTCGGCTCAGCATTGCTACGAGCAATTATTATGGTTGACACAACTTGCCGTCCCTTCGCGTGCACGACCACAAATAAGATAATGGCTTGAGTTTTGGCAATCCTAACAGCCGAAACCAAGCATGGACTAATGGATGCACGCTTGAAGAACACTTTCCGTAGATATCTCCAGGGAGCAAACTGTGTCTAATTTACCGCAAGGCACCGAAAGAATAAATAGAAGATGATACGACACGTTTCAAAGTGGAAATGCAGCTGAGTCCATAAGTACAACAACGATTATAAGTATGCCAAAGGGGAAGACACTGCATCAATAACTCAGCTGCTGTGTCAAATGTACCAAAGGCATTCTTGTGGAACCGTGATAAGTTATCTAGATGGCAAGCCATTACTATTAAGGCTGAATGTTGTTACAAGAGAACGAGTTATAGTATCCAGTACTCAACTGTCTTAACCAGTAGCAAATCTATCGACGACGGCATCCTATTCTCATATGGCTGTATATTACTCGCATAGCAACATTCAGACATCTGAGTCTACACGGTCGACACCAAATGTGGGCCAATGGGTGCACACTTGTAGAACAATTCACGTAGACACGACATAATATTACACTCGGTCACTGCTAAGGTTTCCGATGGACACCAAGAAAATAAAACTTCATTTTATAGGCATGAGAGGATAAACCTTAAATAAATCTCTATCTAAAACGTGTACGGAGTTGTACAGTGTACAGTCACGGCACATTCTACTAGCCAGTATAGCCACACTACTAGTTTACCAATTCATTCATACAGGGAACAAATTGCCTGAGAATTGTAATTAAAACAAGGTAAATACAACTTTCTGGCCAATACTATACAGGGGGCCTAGCTAATATGACAGTCGTAGTTCGACAAACGCGAAACGGAAAGGAGAAAATTGTATCGGGATGATACGAAAAGGCACGTAACTATTAACCCGTGGAGCGCCCCAGAATTAGCGTATATAGTATGGAACTGTGACACACACACGTGTGACAGTAGGGCGCTCCACTGACTACTAAAATTAAAAGTACGTATTATTTAAGTTTCTATTGGCGTTTTCTATCAACAGGTAGAGTCAGACCAAGAAAAGTCTGCAAAGACTTTGATAGCACACGCAGTACAAGTGTTATTTTAAACGTCAACTTCTATGAAATTATGACGGATAAATAACACTTGCACTGCGGAAAAAACTCTGCAAAATCGTTGTAGACTTTTCTTGCTCTAACTCTATCTACGATCGCGCGCTCACGCCATAAATATTTTAACTCGCTAAATTGCGAATACTTGTGGGCAATAAAGTTGATCCAGCCATATATCTCAAAATACCTCGCTTAATCTTTGCCATAAAGCGCTGAAAACACATTTCCGAAGTAAGACAATCATCTCTGACGCATGCGGTTTCGAATGGTTGAAGAATGTTTCGAAGGTCGTTCCATGGCTACAGTTGCGGGTTGCATACCCACAAATAGATGTGCAGTAGTTTTGTGAATACAAATGTTCTTAAGCTCATACATAATTGGTACCGAGTCCTTTTCTTTTTTTTATCATGACCTGACAAAGCTCCAGAAATATGATGATGATGATATCCTGTTATCCCTCATCAGGGACATAGGGCTCTCAGAAGGGATTTCCATACTTCGCGGTCCAGCGCGGCCTCCTCCAGCTCCGCAGAAATATAGCGCCCAATATTTCTGGAGCAATAGAGCGATCGAATTGTGTGGAAGGTAGCCTGGGGATACCTAATCTAGGACCCTTCCGCATCACACTTGAATTTAATACACTCGAATACTCCTACTGAGTTTGCGCTCCAGCGAGATCTGTTGAGCGACTCAACCTGACATGGGCGTATGAAATCGTGCTAATAAGTACCTATATGATATTAAGATCAGAAGCTCTATAATCTCGTTTAGATTGATATATAACCTATAAACATAAAGATTTAAGCAATCCGTTCTGTACAAATAAGTTAGGCCTCGGCATCTAAATAACAATAATTTATGTTCCCCACCCCTCCCATCCAACATGGTTAAAAGCGATTAGACCAGTAGTTACGATGCAAATCGGTTAAACAACGCCTACACTTCAAAATCACCAAATTAGTCAGCCATATTCGGAAACAGAACTATTGCAGGCGCTAAACGCCAATAAACGGAGGTAAAGAATCTACTAGTAATGTAACGGAAGAGCATCCATCTAAGTGGTAGGGCCAACGGGTCTCCATGTTTCCATTGCTTACACAGTGTAGGCGATTTTTTCTCAAGCCAACTAGTGTAATTGTGATCCGTTAGAACTAAGCGTGATTGGAGAGCTTAATATTGGTTGCCCCGCGCTATGAACTCTTTAAACAGATTGGAACACCACCCCTGGTGTTTAGCTTGTCCATTCCTTTGATAAGCTCGCGATTTCAGCCGCCAGTCGGGACCGAGCCACCGAGCGCAGTGCTCGTAGTTCCCTCGCCGCGTCTTTCAACTTATCGTGCCGTATCCGGTCGTTCTCCTAACTTTTAAAATCTCGAACTCTGCTCTGGGTGCGCTCCACAGAGGAATCCAGTGGCATGGTAATTTGTGATCAATTCCAACAGGATTAAGTTGCATTTTCGAACGGATCCCGGGTTTGCCGCCTTTTGTCTTGATTTGTAATAGGTATTGTATTACGTAATGTGTGAAAAAAAGTTACACCTGACGCCTGTAACCAGATTATTTAAGCGACGCCGTGATGCTCCTATTTTGGTGTAAATTTGCATCTTAAATTATTTAATATTAATATACCAATCATTCAAAAATTCTGCAAAACTTTATCTTCTACTTGAGTTACCTTTAACCCCTTACTAGTTTGGTAGGTACTTTATCCAATCTGGGGCCGTATATTCCTGTAAACTTAAAGGAGATGTTTGTACATACATCCTGGATATTTGTCCAAAAAATGACACGTTTTAACCAAAAGCTCAAACATATTGTAACTTAAATTGTTACAAATAATGGTCACATCCTCAGTAATAGGGCCAGGGTTAACACTCCATACAGTGGTTATCAAAGTAGGAACAGTACGAAGGCTATGATTTGCGCAATCGTGACATATCGCGTCCGCTGCTAATTTCAGATGTGGTCCGGGAACAAGTAAACATTCAATTGCTGTCATTACATTATGATTCCATAAATAAGTATAAATACCTACAACATTTGAGACGTGTAATTATAACCTAGTTAGGTAAATAGTCCATATATGATATGAGGCACTAGCCTCATACCTCAGCCTGGAACCACTAGGTTCCAGGTTCGAATACCAATTTGTGTGAGCGATGTTTTTCTCCTTACTCGGTATTGGTGCCTAAATGTGGTGACCAAACCAATGAATAGACAAATAGTTCCAACTATAGATCTATATGTCTACAGATTTATTTAAACTTACCATAAGTAACCGAAATAAAACTTCAACCCTTTTAATACCCCCCTAACGGCCCTAACTGGTATAGTACTTATTCCTTATTATCAACTTTTCTAAATATTATCTAATAAAATTGAATAAGAACCTTGGCTCGATCCGGCGGGCGTTTTTTATATAAATCTCATCTATCTCATAATCTCATATATTTCTATTTATCTAAAATAATGAGTAGGCATAGTAAAGTAATTGCCCATTTTATTTACCCTTTGATATAGGTATACATAATTTGTCATTCGAACTCATAGGCTGTAAAGCCGCATTGAAAGTTTTGGCGAAGCTTTATGCAAAACCCGCACAAAATCCTGTGTACATTTTTGCCGCCATTCAGCGTTCAGCGCTACCCTGCATCCAAGCTTACAATAATTATGTCTTTACATACACTACACCTATTTAATTTGGTCTGATCTCTCCGGTGGTCGGGACATATTATGATTGCGGTGCCTAACTTTTGATGGATCCTAAATCTGATATGTTTCGAAATCACATCAATGCCATCGGGCCACCCGCATCTTGAATTATATTTATGAGGCTCTTAAATATTAAATAGATCAAAATACGTTCCCATAAATCAACTAGGTAACTGGTGTGAGATATAGCTCTACTATCAGTTGGCAGAGTATTTTTCACTTACACTCGGTGAATAAACGTGCCGTGTGTCACGTTTTACGTTTCTTTACGGTCTTATGTACCTAACTTCACTCCACTCCAAACGATGCTGTCCCTTTCTAAGTATACTAAAAAACAGAGCAAGAGTTATATCGGAGTTTTATACAGCGCCTCTAGGACTCACTTAAAGAACTAAATAAGAAAATTGACACATTTTCTCACGTCTACGTAATTTACTATCTATGCATCTCGCTCTCGCATATTAGTGCAAGTGAGATGCACAGAAAGTAATGTTACATATACTGATGGTAGCCGTGAATATGGAGGGTAGAGGTAAGGAGAATCCTTTATGACTTTATGAGAAAACTCCTTTATGGGAGAATATTTGCAAAAACTGGGCACGCTGTCAGCTATTATAATTTTACTAAATCTCTCCAGAGTAGCGAAAAAAGAAAACCCATAAACCTAGTTTTTCATTGTATCAATACCATACTAAAAATCATGGAGAATGGAAGTTTCTCGTATTTAGAAGTGGAAAAACGTTTTCTCTTTTTGTATGGACGATTACGACGTATAGTCAGACCGTAAAAAGTCTGCAGCGATTTTGATAGCCCACGCAGTGCAAGTGTCATTTTAAACGTCAAACTTCTATGAAATTAATAACACTTAAGCTGCGTGGGCTATCAAATCCGCTGCAGACTTTTATTGGTACTACTATAGTATACTTCCCTCTTAAGGTTTTTGACGGAGACTTTTTCATTAATTAATTACATGGAGATTGTATTCCTTTACCTCTACCCGCCACTTAGAGCATTTAGAAAGGAGATGTCATCGCTGTCATTTTCTTTACAAAACGCGGGGACGTCAAATGTATTGCTATTTCTACATGATTTGTACGTAACGTACAAATAGCCATGTCAGTCCATACAAAAGTTTGCACAATTGTGCAAGTTTTTCGGCACAGGGGTGAGTAATATTGTCAACAAAAAAAATAAAGAATATAGACTAGGTATCTGCCGTATTCGAACTTCAAGATATTCACAAGAGACGACACGTACTAGATCCATTCTAGATACGTTATAGTTTAGATATCAACTAGTTATCTTTTGCAGCGCAATTCGGGCAACCAATGTCACTTTTACGTTAGATAGCGTAAGATATCTATTAGATGTGAATTGGATCTCTAAGTCAAATCCCGAGGAAGTCGTTCAAGAGTATCTCCAGAATCACGCCAATGTCAAATTTGACAGGTTAGATCTTAAACATATCGTTATCCTACGAGTATCTTGATGGTGATGTCTAAAAGATATCTAATAGATATCTATTTCAAAAACCGAATCGGGCCCTATGATATTTGATTTATTCGGTTGTCAATATAAAACAAATGTAGTTGTTCTTTCTTCTTGTATGAGACGCCATTACTATGTAGTCTTGCTTGAGATTAAGAAACATTATTTGGTGTTAAAACAAGCTTTTTTTTCCTGCTTGGAACCCTAATCACAGTAAGCACTCAATGACCACTCCAGTTATTAAATGCTCTAAGACCAATTTTGTCACTTTGTTACTGACTCAACCTTCATTCTAATTTTTTTAAAGATTTGACGTTGCCATAGTTACGAAAATAATAAACACATCAATATTAGTAAACAATGTATAAAATAAAATATATTGTATTCAAGAAAAAAATTGCAAAATATGATAATTACGTAAACATCATTAATTAACGAGTTAAAATTATAACTTTGCGTGTTAAAAAATAGGAAGCAAAATATATGGCGCGATTATACAGGCTACTTTTGGCTACATATTTATTACCTATGATGAAAATAGTACACACATGAGAAGAAATCTTAAAATACTAAAATAGGTATATATTATATTACGGTCCGCTTCAGTCCGCATCATAACAACGGCCGTCTCCTGCTAAGTACCATTATCAAATAGAGTGTGCGGAAAGAGAAGAGTTGTGAAATGTAGGGGAGCCCATACATTATACCTACGACTCTTCTCTTTCCGCACAGACCCTGACCTTAATAGCGATCTTAATTTTATAGTAAATGATCTCGAGTATATTTCAGTGCCAAGCGCCCCATTTCCAATACAAAATGAACCCACGCAGCGGGTTTTTGGCAATAAATGTGTTTAAACCTTATTTAAATTTTCAGATTCTAAACCACCACGAAAAGTTTTTGAAGAAAGTTTTATATTTCCTGTTACCAAATTGACATGAAAAACGATTACCTAGGTATCAAACACAAGAATTTGAACATCGGAAAATAAACTATACTTATTAAAGAACAATAAATAAACTCACAGAACATTTGTATGTTTTATTTTATGTAAGATGATAATACTTAATAAAATACGTAGGAATTCTTGCGTACATATTATAATAGGTCTTGCGGTATTCTTATATGTGTTATGTGCAGTGTGCACCCAGCAACAAAAGCAGCAGCATATCGTACCGCTCCTTGTAATGAGCCTTAATTCTTATTGCATACATACATACGCATGCATACATGATGCCATCCGGATTTTCATGGAAATGTTGGTTCTTGCCTAAAACCAAAAACTGCTCGTAAGCAATGTGATCTTCGCAAATGTAGCAGTAGAAACAGGAAAATATGATGTCAAGTATATCTCATTACCTTTGTACTAAATCAGCCTTTTATCGAGCTATTAATTGAATTACCCCTTAAAGTTTTGCTTGAAGTTCACGTACTGTTATAAATTTATACATATTACGTTGAAAATTGCATGAATACTCGTGAAAAATCTGCGTATTTGTTGTGTTTACAAGTTGACAGAAATGTCACGTTGGAAACGCACGTATTTTTCGATAACATCTGTCACGTTTACTCGCGTAAAGTATTTACGCAGAAAAATTCTGGCTCAGTTTTCATTATATAATTAGAAAGAGAGCGTTTTAGGTGTGAAGTTAGGCAAGTATGGAAAACTCGCGTAAAAACGTTTATAACTCATGGTACCAATTGAAATTTTTAGTTCTTTAGGTGACCGGTAGAGGCTCTGTACAATTACTCCATACATTTTCCTTAACTTTCTCACTATCGACTGTCATTCACGGAACTTGACGGAACTCATAGTAGAGCTAATGAAGTTACTATTCATTCATGTAAATAAATATAAAAATAAAAGTACCTAATTGAAACTAATAAAATTGCATTTTTAGACAAAATGTATAGATTTTTAGGTATATTCTGGGATATCAACATAGTCCAATAAGGGTAATTAACAAATAGGTAAGTAATCAAAAACGATTATTAGTGCTATGTTTTTACGTCCCAAATTAAAGTATCACAAACCTAGATATGAGCCGGCACGGTTTTATTTTCATTGTCTCATCACCATTGCTGCTAGGTATTAAAAGTTATTGTTTGATCACATGAGTAATAAGTTTGGTTTTATCAAGTGCCAAATGTGTTAACAACTCGTATTATTTGTTTAGTGTTTTAACCTACATTTTTGGGAGTAGATTTTTGTCAGGAAATTGTGTTGAGAGAATTGTAATTTACAATCACTTAATAAGATTCCTCGATCGATTCTATTCGACCTTACCTACTGAATACAAAAAAAAACAACGGGTTGCACTCCGGGAGTGCCGACAGAAGTGAAATTAATTAGGTAATATCAAAAAACACGGCAGCGTGTACGGCCAAGTTCGATAAAAAAAGACGTACACTGCAGTGTAAGTAACTATCTACACGAATCTTTTCAAGCCACTTTTTCAACTCCCGTAACATTTTTCCAGTCATGAGAGTCATGAGACTGTCATATAATGAACGACATCGCAAGATTTCAAAATTGTAAGATGGCGCTGCAGAATCATGCACGCTTTTATTATTGTTCAGTTATTTTATTAGGTACTCTACCTTTATGCGATTTAAGAATTATATCACCTCAGATATAATACTGTTTTAATTCAAGTTATTCTGAAAGTAACACATGAGGATTTATTACTAAGTTATTTATACTCTATACTATAGTCTCTATAATGTGACAATAAAATGCAAATAATGATTGTTTCACAACTATTTTATTACGAGCCTAGTTACTCACTTATATTGAAGGTGGGTTTATAAAATGTCGCGTTGTCTCTATTCAATGTCGAATACTAGGATACCTATTATACCATAAAAATACAGTTGCTTACCATTTATTTGCATTTTAAAAGAACTACAGGATATAATTATGGCTAACTTTTGGCTATGGAGAATCAAATACCGTATATATTAGTTACACAAAATTTCATGGTACTCATGACTAATTTGGCCCAAAAATATATACATATATCACGTACATAAAGGCACCCGGTCTTATGAAAACATAAATCTTAAGTCAGCACTTTAGTAGGTACACTTAGTTTCAGCAGTACTGGTACCAACTCAAGTCGCGAAAGTAAGTACCTACCAAAACTTTACGACACATAATCATAGCTGTATTGGTATTTGGTATTTACATAATAACCTATATAAGACAACATTATCACGCACTTAGAACTATCGCATAATGAATTCAAATTGCCATAACTGCTTGCACAGTGAAACCTGCTTAAATGGGACCCCCCCTGGATGAATGACATAAGTCACATAAGCTTTGTAATTGCAACGAGTTGCCAGATACTAGTCTGTTCGTGACGTAATGAATGTCAATTTACAACAATTTTTCATGAAATTAATCAGGCGCAATAGCCAAGTTGATTAACTTTTAGGTAAAAGTACCTATCATGATGGTCCTTAATGTATTGAGTCAAAACATACGATACGTACGTACCTATACGTAGTTGTTTAACAACTTTATTATTTGTTGCTTGAAACCTAATGTAACTAACAACTAAAATAAAAGCGGCACACCATAACAAGAAGATGTTAATCTGGCTAGATTCTACATATGCAATTTTAAATATTTTTAACTCTTTAACGGTCAAGATAAAAACAAATACACGACTCAAAAGTACTATTAGTTATTCTGTGACTCAAACTCAAACCTCATCGCCTCTTTAAAGTCCTAAATTGTTCTGTAATGGAAAAAAATATATACAGAAAGATCATTTTACCTGTGGTCCTTGTTGCCGTTGAATATCTAAGTGTGCCCTACAAATCGTTAAAACGGAATAACTTCCTAAAGTGTCATTCTATGGAATTTGCCAACTATGTAGACAAACCGCCATATTGAAATTGTCAAAGAATTATGAATTTACTAGTGACTTTTGTTTACATAGTTAGCAAGTTCCATAGAATGACACTTTAAGAAGTATGACTCCGAAGGTCTCATTTACCCAGGTTCCACGTATCACCACGTCCATAACAGCAGATTAATGTAGTCGTCGACATTGGCCCGCGTCGCAAATTCGCTATTGTTCGACTGTTCGTTTACTGCCGCGTTTAAGAGCGTCGTTAACTGTCAGTTACAGTGTTGCTGTTACCTCATTGAGGGAATGAGGGTGGAGCCTTAGAGCATTTAGTAACTGGAGATGTCATCGCTGTCATTTTCTTTACGAAACAGTCTGCCGATTTTTGCGGGGGAGGGGACGTCAAATGTATTGCTATTTCTATATTATTGTACGTAATGTACAAATAGCCATGTCCAATAATAAATTTCTACACACTAATAGCCGAATATCAATATTATATACCTTATATGATGCCTATGTACTTTATGACATTCACTATCAGTACTATCACACTAGCCTAAAAAAAAAGAATGGTCTGTCGATGACAAACGGTTCCTATTCAGCATATTTTACATATATTATTATGTATTGTACCTATTATAAGTAAACAATGATTAACCAATCATTATCAACTTTTTCTACTTAAAAACATATTTACTCTGTTCACTTCGCAGAAATTGTAAATCCAGTTATATTATGCACTCATGACATTCACTAATCACACTAGTCAAAAAGGTAAACAAGATCTCTCGGGATCGGTAAACGGTAAACGGGAACATACTAGCCCCGAAGTACTGCAAGAGTAAAATGAAATTGTATTGCAGTTTTAAAATAATATTTGTCCATCTCATTTCCAAATTACCCCCTGTACCCACCCGCGCAAACGCATGATTATATTGATTATTCATTTAATGCGTGTATGCGTATGCGAAACGAGTGGATAGCAAACCAAACATAGTGCGGCGTCACGGCAGACCTCGAAAGATTGGCCTGATGTTGCCATAAAACGAGACGCGTGGAAGAAAGAGAAGGAGGCCTTTGCCCAGCAGTCGGACATAACAGGCTTCCAAAAAAAATTTAAGACAAAATTTCCACATTCTCTGTTATCGTCATGTTGTAAGTGAAGAGCTTTACCAATTAGCGCCATCATTCTTCTCATCAGCCCCAAGTTTAGGGGAAACTCTTTAACTTTTGCACCTGAGACTTCCGTGTAAATTCGAAGTATGCTTCATTTCAAACCTCAATAGAACCCACAGGTCTAGAATGTATGCGTTGTATGTAACTGTCATTCACTTTAGGTGTGTGCGCACTGTAGGTACCTATGCCTTGCGCTAAGCGACTTACCGGGCTCTTCTGAACTGTATACCAAAAATGCTGAAACTAATCCGCGTCACCGCCATTTCCCTACAGGACTAGAGTTGCGTAAGAAATTCAACAAAAGCAATGATTTAAATGATTTATGCCAGCTACTATTACACTATCTTACACGCTAATGTGTGTTCTGATTGTCTATCAACGGGGCATTGATGCAACTACTAGTAGGAAGCGGACCGGGATCAAAGAACCACTCACTGAAATGGATCGGATCATACTTGTGTGAAAGATGAGTGTAGTGCTGAAATTGGAGCTCTTTGAACCTACAAACTCAACAACAACTCCTGCTCGGCTAGTCTGTGGCCATGAGTAAGCCCATTCATGATAATAAAAAAAAAAACATGAGTACTATGAATGGCGTTATCCAAGTAAAACAGACCAATGTTCACTTTTTAATACAGTACGATTGAATGAGAGACACAGCTAAACTGTGAAATATACTGGCGCCGGCAGTATTTCCGGACCCACCGACCAATGTTGCGGACCAAAACGAACTTCAAGGAAAGAGCGTACGGTGTTGCAGGTGTTCATGAGCGACGTTAATTGCTTACCATCAGGCTATTCGTCTACTTATTTGCCTCCTATACAGGGTCATTTTTGGACCATTATCCATATTGTGCGAGGTGATTAGGTAGGCCATACTGAACAACTTTTTCTATGGGACCAACTCCGAAATCACATTTTTACATACATTTTGGTCGAGTGTACGTCGACGTTTTCTATGGAAAGGCCAAATTTTTTTTTTGGGTTGGTCTATAAAAGGAGTTTTTCTATAAAACTTGTTCAGTATGACCTACCTAATCACCTCACACAATATGGCTAACGGTCCAAAAATGACCCTGTATCTTAAAAAAAGCCTGATTACTTACACAATTTCACGAGAATCGGTTGAGAAATGCGTCCTCAAGAAGAGAATATCCCGATAGACAAATTACGAAAGCATTTTTGCCCAAGTAGAAACGAAGAACTTCGCTTTGCTCATTCAATTACTTGTACTTAGTGTCCGACCGAAACATGTTTTTTTGCCGAAACCGAAACCGAAACCGAATGTTCGGCTTTGGCTCTAGTTTCGGCCGAAACCGAAACCGAAACCGAAACTTCTGTAGACTTGTTAGAATCGTTGAAAAAATGTCATAAAACCGCTTTTACACACATATTATGGGGCTGTCAACACCCAATGTCCTTGAAATTTATGTTACTTAAGCAGTTTTTTAAGAAAATTACTAGAGTTAGACCAAGATAATTCTGCAACGATTTTGATAACACACGCAATGTGTAGCCGCCGTGCAGGTCAGGATCTCGACGACTCAAATAAAAAGCTTCGATTTGAAGTAAACTATTATAATTTCAATAGGTACCGGTTTTACAAGGGTTCCTTGACTAAACGGTTAAATGTAAAAGTGGTGTGGTGATTGTATGGAGGCTGATGAAAGAGTGATTTGCATAATTTGAATGTCCGAAAATAGTGGTTAAGATTTGGGTGCCTCTAATTGGCCGCGATACATAATATGTGGAGCGCTCCTATTGGTGCTTTAGAAAAAGCTTCCAAATACTAGCCGAGCCCGACGGCTGCGTTTAGTTACTGTATTATACAAATAAAGGTTGCGTTCGCAACATACTCCCGGGCGTTGAGAGACTCAACAAAAAAAAAGACAATAAAAAAAGGAAGTTATAGAATTAACTAAGTAATAGGGAGGGGGCACAAGTTGTTATACGCCCTACGGATGACTCCTTTCTTCGTGCGTATGTCGGCGACTCTGGTGACGTTGTCCGTGCCCGGGTACAGCTTCGTGACGCGTCCCAGCAGCCACAGGAGAGGAGGAAGTGCGCGATCCTTGACTAAGACCATAGTCCCAACTTGCAGCTGGTCCGTTGAGGTGTGCCACTTCGTCTTCTGCTGGAGGAGAGTAACATACTCATTAGAAAAGCGGCTCCAAAAATGCTGCTTGAGTTTTTCAACTCTCTGGAACCGTTCAAGCCGCGAGATGTTTTCTTCAGTCAGAGGTTCTTGTGGGACTGACAGAAGAGAACGTCCAATAAGGAAATGAGAGGGCGATAGGTAGGTCAGATCAGATGGATCAGAAGATAAGGGGGTTAGGGGCCTAGAATTTAAAATAGCTTCTATCTGAATCAGGCAGCAATTTAATTCTTCATACGTTAAGTGTGTAAGAGATAGAATGCGTTTGAGGTGATATTTTGTTGATTTTACTGCGGCTTCCCAAAGTCCGCCGAAGTGAGGTGAGTAAGCCGGGCTAAATTTAAAGTTAATAAGATTTTCTGCCATACCTGACTGCAGCTTATCGTGATTATTTTTTAAGAAATTACTGAGCTCGTTTGATGCCCCGACAAACGAAGTCCCATTGTCGCAATACAGAGTTTGAGGCTTTCCCCGACGACTCATGAAGCGGCGGAGAGCAGCAAGGAACGACTCTGTCGTTAGACTTGTGACAAGTTCCAAGTGAAGAGCCTTGACTGAAAGACAGACAAAAACTAAAATATATGATTTAATTGTTTTGCTACCCCTACCCTTTCGATCAGCTATCAGCACTGGTCCGGCAAAATCCATTCCCGTATGTAAAAAGGGATATTCTAATTGTGTTCTATCGGTAGGTAAGTTGCCCATAGACATTTGAAGAGGCCTAGCCTTGAACCTGATGCAGCGAACGCATTTATGGACTAAGTGGCGCGCCAGGTTTCTTCCGCCGAGCGGATAATATGTTTGCCGAATGCTTGCTAGTAAGAGCTGAGGCGGGGCGTGCAGTAATGCCATATGTTGCATATCAAAGAGCAGTTTGGTAAGGTGATGCCTGCTGCACAATAAGATTGGGTGCTTAACGTCGTAACTATAGTAAGCATTATTAAGACGACCACCGACACGTATTAATTTCTGATCGTCTAAGAAGGGCGTTAACGAAAGTAGCCTACTTTTCGGCTGCAAGGGCTTGCCCAAAGATAAGAGTTTGTACTCTTCAGGAAATGATTCCTGCTGTGCCAGTTGTAGAAGTTTAGTTTTACTTGATTTTATTTCTGTGTATGTTAAATTTGATGTAATTTTATTATTTTTATTTTTGCAATTATGTATAAATCTGTAAATATATGCTACGATATGTATTAGTTTTGTAAGTTTTGAATTGTTAGTGATAAGTTTAGTTATAAGATTGTTATTTTCGTTTATGTTTGTTTGTATGTTTATATGAAGTGACACTTCTGGTAGGTTATCTGTTTTTGTATTAGGCGTTGTAGGAAATTGAATGACGGAGTGATGTAAAAAGTCTGGACCGGTCCACCATAAGGTGGACATGCTGAGGTCATCAGCCTTCATTCCTCGTGACACTAGATCTGCCGGGTTCAGCTTTGAGGGTACATAGTTCCATGTTTGTTCGCGTGTACTCTCTTGAATTTCATTCACACGGTTGCGAACGAACGGTTTAAGTCTATTAGATGGCCCTGCGAGCCAGCCCAGCACGATCATAGAGTCAGACCAAAAGTAACTATGATCAACCCTCACGGTCAGTGATGAAATGACCTTTGTCCAGAGTCTTGCGCCAAGCAACGCGCCGCAAAGCTCCAGCTTTGGGATTGTGGAGGGCTTAAGGGGGGAGACCTTATTTTTTGACGCTATAAGACGAACGCAAACTGCTCCGCTACCGTCCACAGTCCTGACATAGACAGAGGTGCCGTATGCACGCTCTGACGCATCTGTGAATATATGTACTTGAACTTCTATAGGTGAGTCACTGAATACCCAGCGGTCAATTTTAAGTTTATTTAAATTTGTAAGTGAAGATGCAAAAGATAGAAATTCATTTTTTATGTCTAATGGGAGCTCAGAGTCCCATTCGCACTTTAACAGCCAAAGACGCTGCAATATGATTTTGGCTTCCACTATACACGGCCCGACGAGACCTAGTGGGTCAAACACTTGACTTATGACAGACAAGATATTTCTTTTTGTGATTTTATTAGGAATTTTGATATCGATAGAAAATAGAAGTTTGTCTGTTCCTGTTTGCCAGTACAGACCTAAGGTTTTACAAGGCGACGTGCTATCAAGGTTGAGGGCTTTGCTGTTATCCTCTTTATGTTCAAGAATTGATTTTAAAAGGTCAGGACAATTTGATTGCCATTTACGCAAGTTAAACTTCGCAGATTGTAACGTTGTGACTACACCCTTACTAATCTCAACCAATGATTCTACGGAGTCACTGCCACTGAGAAAATCGTCTACGTAAAAGTCGTGCTGTATCGCGCGTTTAACTCGGGCGTCCTGGCAGTCATCGGCAAGAGAAACAAGACATTTAGTTGCAAGGTAAGGTGCGCACGCAGTCCCGTATGTGACGGTGTTCAATTTGTAGGTTTTTAAGGGATCAGAAGGATCGAACCTAAAGATGATCTGTTGTAGCGAGCGTTGAGAAGGCTGTACTAATATGGCTCGATACATTTTTTCTACGTCACTTGAGACAACATACTTATGTTGCCTGAAGCGTAATAAGATTGACAGAAGGTCATCCTGAACAGTCGGGCCAACCATTTGGATGTCATTGAAGGATTTGCCACTAGTCGTGGAAGCCGACCCGTCATAGACGACTCTTAAACGTGTAGTTGTGCTAGAGCGCAAAATTCCATGATGTGGAAAGAAAAATGCTTTTTCTGATGGCGCAGATGATGATGATGATGATTGATTTTCGCTCATATGACCTAAGTCGATGTACTCGCGAATAAAATCAAAATATAAGGTTTTGAAGGCAGGGTCGCGTGCGAGCCGTTTTTCCAATGCCAAGAAACGGCGCTTGGCCATTTGATATGAGTCGCCCAGTACTTCCGGTGACTCTTTTAAAGGTAATGTCACAACAAAGCGGCCATCTTGATCGCGAATGGTATTTTCTAAAAAACTTTTTTCGCACGCTTGCTCTTCATAAGACATGCAATGGGTAGAAGACACCGAGTCTAATTCCCAAAAACGAGTGAGATTAGTGTCATCATTATGTGTGATGAACGAACAAAAGTAAGATTCGTTTGTGTTTTTGTTGTAGGCAGGTATGGAGCCACACACGAGCCAACCTAAAGATGATTCGCGTAATTGAGGTTTATTTTTACCTAACTTAATACGCGCGGTACCTAAGACGTCCCAAAATATCTCCGCCCCGACTAAAATATCGATAGCGGAAGGCTCATAAAATGATGGGTCTGCCAATGTGATGTCGGCAGGAATAGGTATGTTGGTAAGATCTATGCGACAAGGCGGCATAGATGTATTTATTACGTTGGCAACGTAGCAGTTTACGGTCGTCGTATAGTTACTATGAAGTGAATGAATTGTAATGTCACAAGACTCCGGACAATGTGAAAGTTGCTCATTGATACCTGTGATCGTGGCTCCCACGCTGCGTGTCGCTAACCCAAGCTGCCCGCACAGATCCTGCGTCACGAAGTTGGTAGCAGACCCGTTGTCCAGGAGTAGACGCGCCTCACGAAGCACTCCATTCGCGTCACTCACGTGCACCAACGCTGTGGACAGTAGTCCGGAAGTCTTAGTAGGGCTAAACACTTTAGTTTGAATGTTGCCGCTAAAATGAACATCTGGCACCGGAACATCACTGCTAGAAGACTCTTTGTCAACATGTTTATGTAAAAGAGTGTTATGTTTAAGTTTGCAGTATTTGCAATGAGATAACACACATTGCTTTTCTAAGTGTCCCGGCCTAAGACAATTCTTACATACTGAGTAACCGTTTACATTTTTTATCCTATTATCAATGTCTAATTTACGAAAAGATTCACAATTAAATAAGAAATGATCTTGTTTACAATAAGGGCAAACAATAGGTTTGCGATAAGCATTGTTTTTTGTAGCTGTAAGATAATTATGTGTTTTTTGTGGCTCGTTATGTGAATGCAATTTATGTTTCGATGTCTTGTAACCGCTATTATTGACGTTATTATTGCCAAGAGATTCGAGTAAGTCAGCCCTGTTATTTAAAAATTTAATATATTGCTGCAACGTCGGCGAGCCTGTTAAAAGGTTCCTGTGCTCTTCCCACTCACGCTTAGTTACTAGATCTAACTTCTTAGACATTATATAGATAACTAAGGTGTCCCAATGGTCGGTGGGCTCCCCTAAGGTGCCAAGCGCACGCAAATTTTTATTAGTTACGTCCACCATGTTACGTAATAAAGAGCTCGATTCGTGTTGCATCGGTTCAAGGTTAAACAGGGCCTGGATATGATTGTTAATTAAAAGGCGCGGGTTATCATACCGCTCAGAAACTAACTGCCACGCTTTATGATAGTTGTCACTGCTAAAATCAAGACTTTGAATCACAAGGGCGGCACTGCTTTTTAAAGATGCACGAAGATAGTGAAATTTGCTTATGTCATTGATAGCGGGATTATTATGAATAAGTGAAATATACGTATCTCTAAAGCCGAGCCAATGCTGATAGTTCCCATCGAAGTGAGGCAGATCAATCTTGGGCAGACGAACGAAGTCCTGCCGGCCGGCGCCGCACGACGTGGAAGCCGCGGACCCGGGCCCGGGCCGACCGCCGCTCGACTGCACCGTAGGAGTCAAAAGAAGTCGAGCAGTCGAAACCAACACAAAGAACTGGCTTTCAAACTGCTCCCGCTCCGCATATGCTTCATCGGGTTTCTCACTTAACGCTTCAATCTCCATCTGTAAAGCGTCAAACTCTGGGTATACCGATTCTATTTTATCTAAACGACACTGCAACTCCGTTATTTGTAACTCACTTAATTGTGCACACGTTTTAGCCACATTAATGTATGTGTTAAACAAAGTTAATTTAGCTTTCAAACTGCCACGTTTCCTAACTAACTCCTTTAACGTATCAGCCATATTGATTAAGACGTAAATTTAAAAATGCAATTACCTAATATGTGTGATCACTAACGAGTTAAAATGCAACTGACGAGAACAAAAGAAGCGGAGTAGATAAGCAGCTGCGCGCGGAATGTGATGATTTAGCAATTTTATGTTACTGAGGCGATTGATAATAAGCGATGGAGACGGCTTTTTAATATGTAATAAGATTTTAACTGTGAAGTTATATGAAGCTAAGCTATTTTATCGATATGAATTATGGTTTTAAATGTATTTAGCAATTGATTTGTATGAAAATGAATTATTTGTGCCTGATACGTATAGAGCTATTCTTAATTCCAAGAAAGATAGGTATAGAAGGGAAATGGAAGGAAATTGGAACGAACTCACTCTGTCTAGTCCTACGTATTCAGGTGATGCGATGTACTGGAACTGAAGTCCTCGATGTGGTGGATGTCCAACGAACGCCTCCCTTATGCCGGTAGACGCTGGGACCCCTTGCTTTCGACGTCCGTTGCGTATTCTTCCTAAGCCGAAGAAACTGAAGACAACGAAGACGATTTCGAAGTATGGTCAAAGTCCACTTCCACGAAGAACCCGTTGATGGTCAAATCTTCCCTTGTCTTGAAGGCTTCGAAGGACCATATGTAGCCGCCGTGCAGGTCAGGATCTCGACGACTCAAATAAAAAGCTTCGATTTGAAGTAAACTATTATAATTTCAATAGGTACTGGTTTTACAAGGGTTCCTTGACTAAACGGTTAAATGTAAAAGTGGTGTGGTGATTGTATGGAGGCTGATGAAAGAGTGATTTGCATAATTTGAATGTCCGAAAATAGTGGTTAAGATTTGGGTGCCTCTAATTGGCCGCGATACATAATATGTGGAGCGCTCCTATTGGTGCTTTAGAAAAAGCTTCCAAATACTAGCCGAGCCCGACGGCTGCGTTTAGTTACTGTATTATACAAATAAAGGTTGCGTTCGCAACACAATGCAAGTATTATTTTAAACGTCAAAACTTCTATGAAATAAGACGTATAAATAACATTTGCACTAGTTGAATTGCGTATGCTATCAAAATCATTGCAGAATTTGTGAGGCGAACTTTCATGCGAAGTCAAAGCCGTGCTTCAGACTTCAAAATAAGTAGTTGAGCACAGACTGCAACCAATGTCCATTGTATTAAAAAGCGAGACCGCAGGCTGAGCATGGCGCAGCGAGGCCAAAGGCTAAGCCGAAGTAGAGGACATGTGGAACACAAACTAATGGTAAATTGAGGTAAAAAGTGAGGCTAAGGTTGAGCATTCGTATGAAAAACTGTACTGGGGGCACTTTTAAGGGTTTTTTCTTCGTTTTAATCAATAGTCAGCGGTTCAGCCTCGCAAAATATTAACTATTGAGAAAATCAACTTTGCAGCACTAGTTGAGCGTAACCTTTAGCCTCGCTTAAAATTTGTCATTAGAGGTAGATAGGAAAATGACTGAATAAGTGATTGAATAAGAGCGAAAAAGACATCGTTCGAATCGGGCCGAGCGGATACTCGGCCAACGGCTACGTGCGACAGTGCTATCTCATTCACTCCGATACAATTAGACAGTGTGCGCGTTATAGGTATTGACAGCCTCTTAAGACTGAGTCGACCGTCCAGTGGCGCCCTCACTAGTGGAATTGTGTTTTATAATAAACCAATTAAATTATGTATACCTATACCACCTATACATGAATCAGTATATGTACCTAGATATTAATATTGTTGTCCTACTTATTCCCCAACTTTTGGTCTTTGTCCGAAGTACCATTTCGTAAGTTTCGGCCCGGCCGAAAGGTTCGGCCGTATTTTGGCCGAAACCGAAACTACAGCCGAAACATGATTTTTTGGCCGAAACTGGCCGAAACCGAAACCGAAACCGAACCTTCGGTCGGACACTACTTGTACTATGAAGGCAATTAACTAAATTTAATTATACCTTCTTGTACCAAGGCCGCACAAGGTCATCAAGGAACCTCTGATCCTAATTTATGTTAACAAAATCATACATACTTAGGTATAGGTATGTATGTAATGTATAGGTGATCATAATAAAAGGTCCCTTGCGTTGCTCAAAAAAGGAAAGTCACATAAAGTACAGTAAGTATAATTATAAAATAAACGAAAATACCGTCGCACAGTTCATTTTCGTAAATATCGTTGCAAAGTTTATTTTCGTAGTGCTGAGGCCAAGTTCGCAAATACAAATGCAAACACCAGGGTATACTATACCTTTTTTTTTTTTATTATGCATGGGTTTACTCATGGCCACAGACCTACCTACCTACCTACCTACCCAACCTTACCTACTGAACTTAACTTTACCTACTGAAAATAATGTTTTATTACACATGAGCGGATTTAATTCCTTCATGCTATTTAGGAACTGAATCCATTAAATCTAAATATACCTAGTACCTACCCAAAATAAAAGTTTACATCTCAGAACCCAAGTTTACGGGCTTCCGTTTTTACATCACGTACGAAGCTTTGTTTGTTTATTTTCCTAATAAAAATATAATGAGTATCATTCATCATTTTCATATTATTGCTAACTTGTTTGTTTAATCGACTTGCAACACTGCGTCCTACTGATGTGTTGACCTATTTATTATGTTTATTTAATTTCAAACATATATCTCACTACCATTTCATAATTAATGTAAAAATCGTGAAAGTTTGAATCAGTATATTTCTAACTATACGAAATACACACTGTCAATGTGTTGAAGCTGGTTTATTTTAACTTCGATTGAAAATTTATAAGTAAGCTAATAGTTGGTTTGAAGAGATTAGGAACATGCCCGTTGTCCCGAAGCCATACAGTTGTAAGCCCTTCACAAAACCCACAAATGTACTCTAGCGGCTGCTTAGCGGCATATCAATTATCTAAGCATGTTCATGTCACCAAACGCGCTAAAGTCTCAGTTACTTCGTTGGCTCAACGGCCCGAAGTGAATCTTGGCCTCCGACACTATAGTTAGTTCGTTGTTTTAGCATTACAAATAAGGTAAACAATCTTGATGTGTCTTTTAATTGAAAAACACATTTTAAAAATAAGTTACGGCAAATATGTAACAGTTATGAATAGAATACGATAAGTAATAGTTACTGATTTTTTAAAAGCGTTTTTCAATTAAAATACATGTCAATTCGCTTACCTTCTTTCAAATGCTAAAAAAACGAACTGTAGATTTCGCCATTCGTTCCTACCCTGTGTGGTCCGACGCCATTCAGCCGCTTGGATGTCAGATGTCACACAGGTCTTTCTGGACCTCATTGAAAATAAAACTAATATTATAAAGTCTCACTATTACTTTATAATATTAACTAGCTAAACATATAGTGTCGTATAGTATGTAGGTATTAATTAGACGAAATGGAGAGCCTGTCAAAAAGGTGTTCATATATTTAAGATCTTAGAAAAATCAGTTATTAAAAGTATTTATTATGGCATCGCAACGAAATTCCTTTGTCATATTGCTTGCATATCATAATCTTTTGACATCATAAAGCTAAAGTAACGTCGATGCGGTCAGAGAGTAAAAGTACGTAACTCAGTTCTAAGTAGTTCTATAGATTTGGTTTTTGTAAAATAAAAAAATATCTTGAGTTCACAACAATCAGAAATGTTTCAATATGAATCTTCTTTTAATTAGATGAAGTCAAGCAATAAAGTCAAAGGAAGTCTAACATTAACAATTTTTGACAAATTGTTTCGCAACAAACTAATTTGAAATAGAATAGAAATAGAAATAGAATATATATCGTTTAGAGATATCAATAATTTTGGCTGCAAGTCACGCTATAAAGAATCCTTAAAAGGCGTAAATGAGTTCCTTAAATTACATGTTTAATTACGTGATGCGATCTAACCTAATAATAGTTGGAACGCGGTCGTCGCTCCGGCCGCGTGCGTTTGTTTACCGCCACGATCAATCAACTTGATGGATGTCGTTGAGATACTTTTTTAAACTTCTGCAATTTTAATTGGGTCGCCGCTTATCAGGCAGATTCGGTAAATGTTTGCATAGATTTTTACGTAAGCTACACTTGCCGTGATTTTAAAGATCAGAATACCGTCATAAATAGACTACAATCGACAATTCGTGCTTAAGCTTTTGTACAACGATCAATTTTAATCAATAAAGATAATATTTTTGGCATACTCGTGCCTTGTACAGTCCAAGTTATTTTTTTTCTGAGTCAACTAGATCTGCGATAAAATGTGAGCAAAGGTAATCAGCTAGCTTTTTTGAGAGAAATAGCTAGCTGAATAAATATTAATAGTATTTTTCTTATTTTTTGCTTTGTCAATAAATATCTATACATATAATAAAGCTGTAGAGGGTCGAAAGTCTGTACATGGAAGATATTTGAAAAAAAGTTGGCTGGGGATACTTAGAATCGATAACAGAACACGTTCCAACAGTTTTTAGAATTTTTGTCTGTTTGTCTGTTTATCTGTTTATCTGTTTGTCTGTTTATTTGAACGCGCATCACGTGAAAACGGCTGAACGGATTTTGATACAAACTTTACTAATCTGTCGAGAAAATCTCCGGCCAGGTTATAAGCTATAAAAATTCAACCCCTAAAAGGAGGGGTAGCCACAACACTCGCTTGATTTAAGTTTGCCCCTGAATCTTATGGCGCTACTTAGGAAGGAGGGGCAAACTTTTTTCAAATATTTGCTACCACTATTGAGTACCCTGGCAAACTAACAGATGGCGCTGAATTTAATACGTCGTGACATGCATAGCCACCGAGGAAGGATTTTGCCAAATTAACTCTAAGCAGCTCTAAGTTTAGATGAGGGGGTACGAATATCAACAAATTTAATTGAATAATTATGTTGATTTAATAATACAACAAAATTAAACGACAGTAAATCAATTACCCCTCATTGCACAGTGCCATCTTTTTCACGACTGCCCAAAAAAAAAGAGAGAGAGAGAGAGAGAGAGAGAGAGAGAGAGAGTATTGTGTTTTCAGCGTTCGTGTTTGTATGTAGGTATATATATATTTATTTATGTGAGTTTCTTTACTCCACCTTAACTTCTGAATGCCTTAACCGATTTAGACGTACGATACATCATTAGAATCCTTACGTCATCTCGGGTGAGATGATGAGAGAACATGTGACGACATTATCAAACCAATATTGCGGACTTAATACGCCATATTACGCAACCTTTAGAAAAAATATCGTGCAAAGCATCGAGTAGGGTATCAAATTGAAGGGTTGTGAAAGCCGATTAATAATATATATCCAATATGTGGGTTCAAATTTGAGTTTAAGAAAGTACGAATTGACAAAAAATGTTAAGAGAAGCTAATCTCATTAAACCAAATATTATTATTGAATGGGATACTTATTAAAATACAAAGAAGGCCTGATGGACGTGGCGCGCTGCACGCGGTTCAAAGCCAGGCGCCCTCGACTTTCTCATATTAAAGTGTCGGGCGTAGCCCGATGTACGTGATGCATTGTTCGTGTTCCAAAGCCGGGTGAATTCG
Source organism: Cydia fagiglandana (assembly GCF_963556715.1). Lineage (NCBI taxonomy): Eukaryota > Metazoa > Arthropoda > Insecta > Lepidoptera > Tortricidae > Cydia > Cydia fagiglandana. The sequence goes on from NC_085943.1 coordinate 18,756,466, forward strand.
ACTTTCTCATAGGTTCTTGAAAGTGTTGGGCGTAGCCCGATGTACGTGACACGCTGTACGCAGGCGCCCTCATAGTCAAACCTTCGGACGTAACCCGACGTACGTGGCGCGCTGATGTACGCGTTCCAAAGCCGGGCGCCTTCGGCGCCCTCATACTCAAAACGTCGGGAGTAGCCCGACGCACGTGGCGCGCTGCAGGTGGTCCAAAGCCAGGCGACTTAGACATTCTCATATTAAAAGAGACGTACGTGACACGCTGTATGGTTACCAAAGCCGGGCGCCTTCGGCGCCCTCATACTCAAGGAGTCGGGTGTAGACCAACGTACGTGACACACTGAACGCGTTCCAAAGCCGGGCGCCTTCGGCGCCCTCATACTCAAAACGTCGGGAGTAGCCCGACGCACGTGGCGCGCTGTACGCGTTCCAAAGCCGGGCGCCTTCGGCGCCCTCATACTAAAAGAGTCGGACGTAGACCGATGTACGTGACACGCTGTACGCTTGCCAAAGTTGGGTGCCGAAGGCACCCTCATACTAAAAGAGTTGAGCGTAGCCCGACCTATGTGGCGCATTGCACGCGGTCCAAAGCTAGGCGACTTCGACTTTCTCATACTAAAAGAATCTGGCGTAGCCCGACTTACGTGGCGCGCTGCACGCGGTCCAAAGCTAGGCGACTTAGACTTTCTGATACTAAAAGAGACGTACGTGACACGCTGTAATGTTACCAAAGCCACTACACGTTACGAAATTCTTATACTCAAGGAGTCGGGCGTATACCGACGTACGTGACACAATGAACGCGTTCCAAAGCCGGGCGCCTTCGGCGCCCTCATAGTCAAACCTTTGGACGTAACCCGATGTACGTGGCGCGCTTTATGCGTTCCAAAGCCGGGAGGCGCCCTCATACTAAAAGTGTCGGGCGTAGACCGCCGTACGTGACATGCTATAAGCGTTCCAAAGCCAGGCGACTTCGACTTTCTCATACTAAAAGAGACGTACGTGACACGCTGTATGGTTACCAAAGCCGGGCGCCTTCGGCGCCCTCATACTCAAGGAGTCGGGCGTAGACCGACGTACGTGACACACTGAACGCATTCCAAAGCCGGTCGCTTTCGGCGCCCTCATCCTCAAAACGTCGGGAGTTGCCCGACGCACGTGGCGCGCTGTACGCGTTCCAAAGCCGGGCGCCTTCGGCGCCCTCATACTAAAAGAGTCGGACGTAGACCGACTTACGTGGCGCGCTGCACGCGGTCCAAAGCCAGGCGACTTAGACTTTCTGATACTAAAAGAGACGTACGTGACACGCTGTATGGTTACCAAAGCCACTACACGTTACGAAATTCTTATACTCAAGGAGTCGGGCGTATACCGACGTACGTGACACAATGAACGCGTTCCAAAGCCGGGCGCCTTCGGCGCCCTCATAGTCAAACCTTCGGACGTAACCCGATGTACGTGGCGCGCTTTATGCGTTCCAAAGCCGGGAGGCGCCCTCATACTAAAAGTGTCGGGCGTAGACCGACGTACGTGACATGCTGTACGCGTTCCAAAGCCAGGCGACTTCGTCTTTCTCATACTAAAAGAGACGTACGTGACACGCTGTATGGTTACCAAAGCCGGGCGCCTTCGGCGCCCTCATACTCAAGGAGTCGGGCGTAGACCGACGTACGTGACACACTGAACGCGTTCCAAAGCCGGTCGCTTTCGGCGCCCTCATCCTCAAAACGTCGGGAGTAGCCCGACGCACGTGGCGCGGTACGCGTTCCAAAGCCGGGCGCCTTCGGCGCCCTCATACTAAAAGAGTCGGACGTAGACCAACGTACGTGACACGCTGTACGCTTGCCAAAGTTGGGCGCCGAAGGCACCCTCATACTAAAAGAGTCGAGCGTAGCCCGACCTATGTGGCGCACTGCACGCGGTCCAAAGCTAGGCGACTTCGACGTTCTCATACTAAAAGAGTCGGGCAATAAGATAGAATTCTTATCAGAAATTAGCATGCAGGAAAGGAATTTTTATATATTTAGCAGCTTACTGACACAAACCGAATTCCACGCGGGCGAAGCCGCGGGCACAGCTAGTGTTTTATATTGACATAGACTGAAATATATTATGTACTTGAACTTACGCTTCGGACGGTAGCATCTTATGATGTTTTGAATACCAGCGGACGCCGTTTAAGTTAATTTATATGTCACAAGTTGTATTTTGTCACATTTAACTTGTAGCAAAAATCCACTTACCGCACTCTACTACGCCTCGAAATCGATAGATCATCGGATTTATCGATCAATCAATCGTTAACTGTCAATGTCAGTATGGCGCCCGGCTGTCTGCTTTCATGGGTCATTCACTCTTTAACCTATTCGAGGTTCGAGGTGCGCTATGTTTTGATGCACTTACGTTACACGGGTCAGATAACTTCTTTTTTTGGTTGATTGTTGCCATGGCGATATCCCTCACTATCCCTCACCTTAGGATATTAAGTGCTTGGTCACATTTAAATGTCACTTTGTGTGTACCACAACAATATTTTCATCGTCACATTAATAAATTAGTTTGTTTCATTGTTTTTTTTGTTTATATTACTTGTATTTCTTGTTTGAATAAATATTGAAAGTGTTTGTTTCACATTTATTATAGGTAGATATAATTCTCTAGGTATAATAAATACTCAAATGAAATGAGATAGAAACTATGTTACTCACTAATATAATATTATATGTTTGAAGTTTGTTACTTGTTACAGTTGTTACAAATATAAATCTATGACCAAAGTATTTTTCATTTCAGTACTATTTTGCGAAATTGGACGTTTTAAGGTTATAGATTGTATGGAGATGGGATCGTGTTTGAAAAATACTATAAATGTAAACTTATGCTGTAATCAGTATTACATTAAAACACCAGCGTTCTGGCCTTATTTAATAGCTAACAATTTAAAACAAATTAAAAATCAAAGCCGACCTAAACACATTTCACGCTATCTTCCTAATAAATAACCCCCGACCTACAGATAACATACAAAAAACATTGGAAGCAATTCTAATCAACTGTAACTACGAGTTAAACGGTGTAAAATTTATGACCGTGATTAGAGAATGTTAATTAATGAATATGATTAAATTTCGAACTTGGCTTACGGCACTGCCGTGCCACTTTTATTTGTTTTTGTTAATTTGACTTTCATTCCAGTAAGATGGGTACCTTCCTAAGCTTATATAGGTTTAGGTACTTATCAAAGTGTGAATCTATTTTAAACGTATTGAATTGATGAGATCGAGAACAAGATATGTAACATTTTGCCTAGGCCCTCGCCCACCGAGGGTTCCGTACTTTTTAGTGTTTGTTGTTATAGCGGCAACAGAAATACATCATCTGTGAAAATTTCAACTGTCTATCACGGTTCACGCCAGACAGATGGACAGACGGGCAGTGGAGACTTAGTAATAGGGTCCTGTTTTTACCCTTTGGGTACGGAACCCTAAAACCACAAACCCTTAACAAAATTGTCAGAGACGCTCAAACGCCGGTCCAATGAATTAAAACACATCTAACACAATTCACATACACTTAGCTGCAAAAGTGCTCGCTGTTCACTCGTCAAATTATGTATATCCCATTAAAATAAGGCTAGTAGGAACACATATCTTCGAAGTGACCGCACTTTTGTCCCCTTAGTAACATGGTACCAGCGCAATTCGATCAACTCCGATCCCTCGTAGATCAAACGCGTGCGCTTTAAACACACTTGACTGGCATTGTGAACTTTATATCAAAGTCATAATGTCCAAATTACCAGTGGACTTATTTGTATAGATCATCGCTTGTTGACATCCTAATTGACATAAGACCGGCTTTGACAGTAGTAACTATTTTGAGCTGTTACGTAATTTATCATGCTTACTGTCGTGTAGCTGTCAAAACAAATCTGTTACTAATAGTAACACATATGTGCTTGAGGTAAATAGCATGACTTGACACTTTTTACTCCATTTGTTTTATGCTTATCAATTAGTTTTCGGTATGACAGCTTCACAGATTTTAGTTAGGTTTCTTTCAGTTAGGATTAGCGTGTGATATTAAACAATATAATAAAGGACAATTTTAAACCCATGAACTTAGTCTTACTAAGCTCAATGCCGCGTCATAGGTATTAGGATTACTAGATATATGTAGAGATCGAATAGGTCTATGAATTCTATGATCGACTTCAAATGTAGGACCATCAGTTTTAAAATCACATATCACATATGTATAACAATCGAATTATCTTAGCGGGCGAGGTATCAAAATTATTTTATTATTAGGATAATAAGGTCGATGTGGTCGATGGGTCGATGAGGTCCAGAAATACCTGTGTGACATCCAAGCGGCTAAATGGCATCGGATCGCACAGGACAGGAATGAATGGCGAAATCTAGTGTCGGAAGCCAAGATCCACTTCGGGTCGCTGAGCCAGCGTAGTAAGATTACAAGGTTATTCCTAATTTTTAGGGTTCCGTACCCAAAGAGTAAAACGGGACCCTATTACTAAGACTTCGCTGTCCGTCTGTCCGTCTGTCTGTCACCAGGCTGTATCTTACGAACCGTGATAGCTAGACAGTTGAAATTTTCACAGATGATGTATTTCTGTTGCCGCTATAACAACAAATACTAAAAACAGAATAAAATAAAGATTTAAGTGGGGCTCCCATACAGCAAACGTGATTTTTGACAAAAGTTAAGCAACGTCGGGCGTGGTCAGTACTTGGATGGGTGACCGTTTTCTTTTTGCATTTTTTTCCGTTTTTTATTTTTGGTTTATGGTACGGAACCCTTCGTGCGCGAGTCCGACTCGCACTTGCCCGGTTTTTATTTTTATCACCTCGTCCGGTTAGTTACTTTTGCTACTGACTAAATAAGTCGGATTCAATCGCCTGTGCCGTCGCGTGATAAGCTAGGATTAGCCTCAACCCCCAACCCGCAGTCTAGTGTTTGTCTAAGGTCGAATTTAGGGCTTCCGCACGTGTTTATATCGTTTATCCCCTCCATATTAAGACCGTCAAGCTGAAATGGGACTGAGCTGGCCCACAGGGGTAGGCCAAAAGTTCCGCAAGATGAGCGAGCTGGTGGGCCCAGGCGGAGATGGCAAGAAGTCCTGGGTGCCGAGCCAAGATGCCAATCGTACGCTCCGTAGCGAACGATACGGTAATAAATAAACGATTGGCTTCTAAGCTGCCTAACCGGGAGGTAAATCTGAACGGCAGGCCGTAGTTTGCCCAAAACCGAGACGTATGGAGATCGAGGGGGGATGCCTTTGCCCAGCACTGGTACACTATGTCAATCCCTTCCTATTAGTTTCTGTTATTGGGATTTCCAAAATTTTCTGTTGTAATCCATATATGCCTCTCTTATCCATTATGGAATCTTGAAATGAGACTTACATACTATCGACTGGGATGTGGACCGTGATTACCTTTTGTATTGTTTTCGAATTAACCGTGAATCATTCAAAACTGTTAATCTTGAAATTGATTTTATTTTTGAGCCGTTCCACAATACTTTTGATAAATCCTAGTCATCATTTAACCACACAAGATAAAAAGCTTGTGTAATTCGATCGCGTATGAAATACTTAAAACTATTATGTATTAATGAAATTATCTCGTCATATGAAACAGGAATGCGGCAGTAGTTAAGTACACATATTCTGTAATACAAAATAGCCCTTAAGGATTTGAAATAAAGCTTATAATTCCCGTGATTTGACGTGCGATGGGATACTGACGCATAACAGATGACGGGAGAGTTGTTTACAATAACATACAATAATCTAGAGTAAGTACTTACATGTTTCACTCCTCTATCGTAAATGATGCTATTATGATACGACATATGAGTGTAAAACGGTGTGACTTTGAAAGCGCAGGCAGGAGTGTTTGGGGAAAGTTCTTTATAATCGGAGTAGGTATAACCTAAGAATTAGGTTATGACAGAAACTTATGTATGAATAGATATCTACCAAGTCTTCTTGAGCTTACTGTGGGACTTAGTCAAACTGAGTAAGAATGTCCTATAATATTTATTTTATTTATTTATTTATACCCTTAAATTTATTATATGAACGTTGAAACTAATAATGCTATCAGTATCAGTTATCTCCTCAGCCATTTTACTTTCTCAGAATTTTAAAGAATCCTTCCTTCTTAGTGGTGCACTCTTGACAGAGTTGTCGTGGTCGTATCATGGTCGATTTCTGCGCTACCGCAGTTCTTGCGATCCGTCGCCATATGGCTGTTTTTGGTGGAGTGGGAGCAATCATTTTATATTTCCTGTGATGGACTTCCATCCATCCATGTGAGGTCCGTCCATCGTGTTAGGGAACGGCCACGAGATCTTTTGCCGTCGCCTCTCCCTTGCACCACCAAGCGTTCCATGGAGTCCTCGTTACGAGTGATGTGTCCAAAGAATTTGAGGATTCGCAGTTGCACAGTCGACGATAAACTGGACTGTAAAATAAACGTCATTATAGTTCATAGGTCACACGTAGCGTAGGTTTCTTCATAATATCACCATGAAACGGTATAAAAACTTAGCTATCTTGTTTTGTGAATCAGTACTGTTATATTCTAGTAAAATATTGGTCTGTGTTATGTTTTTTCTCAGTTGGTTTGGCAGTGGCAAACTCTACTCATATTCACTGCAATATCTTACCCACACATGATGATAAAGTGAAAAGCACACAATCCATGCGTATGTTTACTCTCGCCAGATGTTCGTTGCTCCACATCGTTGGCCTATCTGCGTAAGGCGTACATTCCTTCATCTTGTCTGACAATGGTCACAATCAAGCGCGTTCAGCTTTTAAACTCGATGGACTTTTAACGTGTTACTTTTACTGTTTTGATATTTAGGCCCGGTAAAAGTTATAAGCAAACATTAATATGGCCATGAACTAAGCCACTTAAACTATAGGAAAAGAGGGAAATATATTATATAGATTCTTCTTAATGGTTTTGGGTCAAATAGGGGTTCAATTTTCATGTTGGTAAGTTCTTCGGTTCTTAGGATAGAACATATTTATTTGGCGTAAAACATCGTATGTGCCTTCATAAAAACAATCGGCCTGGAAGTAAAGCAGTTGATGCCGCTCAACATTCGAGGCAAACTATTCACGCGAAGTATTCAATCAGTGAATTGCTTTTTATCACCATAGAAAGTAAGTAAGTCGGTCGGTCACCGTAACTGTTTATTCCAGACTCTCTCGGAACTCAGGAATAAAGTCTCCCAACTATGCTATCACTTACGATTCGCGCTTTATCTCAGGAAAACCAGTATAAGTATGAATTTTAATGGTACACATCTGTTAGGGATCTCGAGGTCAAGATATGCCCGAGTAGATCACAGTCGGGGCAAACTGAATAGTGAATATGGGAGTATAGCAAGCACCCACAGCCTGAGTCACGCTGCCCACGCGCTTACAACATCGCTCATTGTCAGTTATTCGCTCCATTATCTGCGTATTGTTTTCTATTGTAATGACGGCTTCCTTACACGGAGATTGATTTAAGGAATTTACAGAAGCGGAGTAAGTTTGGTCATGTCGGCGCGGCCTTTTTCGGGCTGTGTTCCAAATTCACGTTTTTTTACTTAAATAGTTTTTGATGCCTGACATTCAATATATTTGTACCGAAATAGTTCAAGTTCAATCTAGTATCAAGTTATGCTCAATATTTTGATTAATAGCCTGAGATATGCTTCGTAAAGTCACAATCTGATCCCGATTACCAACTATAAAATAAAATTGGTTGTATATTTTCGATCCGATAAGACACTGAAAGTATAAAATGACACATGCAGATGTCGATATCTACAGCTTATTAAATACGCTATCTACGGTTAGGTCAGGTCAGTGTCATGAAACAACTATGAAATAGGAATCTTGACACAGTTCTCTCATGAATGGAAATATGAGATTCAATATAAATTAAATACCTATATACAGGAATACATATCATATACGAAAGGAAATGTACCTAACATTTGTAGACTTCGAAAAAGCCTTTGATACGCTAAGGTGGGCTAGTATCTGGAACAGGCTGCGTGAAGTTGGTGTCCCCGAGAAAATCACTAACCTCATAAAGGCTATCTACAAGAATTACTCTTGTAGAGTGACGCACAATGGCCTCGTCTCGGAGGATATTCAAGTAAATGCTGGTGTGCGACAAGGGTATCTTCTTTCTCCTCTCCTCCTCCTTGTTGTTCTCGATGGCATCATGCATCAAACAATTGACAATAAGCGCCGCGGCATAGAGTGGGGACTGTCCAACATCTTAGAAGATCTGGACTATGCCGATGATCTATGCCTGCTGAGCCACACACGTGCTGATATGCAAGCCAAGCTGGACGACCTTCGAAGTGAGGCAATGAAGGCGGGACTCAAAGTCAACACCCGGAAGACACAGGAGATGAGGTGCAGGGACACAAGTACCGTGCCGCTCCTTATTGGCACAGAGGCTGTGGAGCAAGTCCACAAATTTACTTACCTCGGAAGCGTCGTGTCGGAAACTGGAGGGACCGAAGAGGACATCGCTTCGAGAATAGCCAAAGCAAGAGCAACTTTCGCACAGCTCCGCCCCGTATGGCAATCAAGTAAACTGACACGGAGAGTCAAGCTCAGAATATTCCGGTCAAACGTAAAAACCGTACTGCTATATGGGTGCGAGACGTGGAAGGTCACAAAAGACATCTCGCGCCAGCTTCAAGTTTGTATCAACCGCTGCCTCCGCCGCATTCTCGGTATATACTGGCCCGAGAAAATTTCTAATGCCAACCTGTGGAGATGCTGCAATGAGACCCCGATCGACCAGCAGATCAAGCGCCGGAAATGGAGTTGGATTGGGCATACACTCCGAAGGGATCCTGACCACATACCAAGGCAAGCCCTCGACGGGAATCCCCAAGGAAAGAGGAAACGTTGCCGCCCAAAACAGACCTGGCGCCGGACTATTGTTGCAGAGGCGAAGGCTATCGGGAAGACTTGGAGCGAACTCAAGCACGAAGCTCAAGACCGATCCAGATGGCGGCGCACTGTGGACGCCCTCTGCCCCACCTAGGGGACATAGGACAATAAGTCAAAGTCAAGTAAGTCAAAGGAAAAGCCCTTCAGTGCCTAGGGCGGGGATCTGATCGGAAACAGTGTTTTCTGCCCGAGTCACGCATGAGTATAATGAGATAATAGTAGCTATACAATCTCTTAAAGGCTTATACGCTCTTTTGGTCTTAACTCAGGTGCTTTCGGGATACATTCAATATTTTAAATCTAGTGTAATTTCGGTACCGGTTACGTCACGGCTACGTATTTAGATGTAGCCCAAGCCCACATGTATACAAGTGAAATAGTGCGCGGGGTCATCGCTTCGTTATCATTTCGGCACGGATTTTGTGCCCCCGACCCGCTCTTCATTTCTCCCCCTCCTTGTAAAGCAAAACTTCTATATTTATGTTATGTCATACATTTTTGTCTGCAAGTTACACTTAGGAGTTTTTAAAATCCAAATTCTGGTGAGATAGAGGTCACACTTAGCTGAGCATTTGTAAACTTAAATTTATAAAAAAATGCCAATGATCAGTTAATTTTACGTGCTATTAAGGCTTAATTTATAATTCTAATATAAACGTAGGAATTTCGAAGCCTGAATATAGGATCTAAAGATGCGTTCCTTCAGAGTAAGGGTAACGGAAGCTAGGTACCTACTCTTTTGGTTTTACTGATAACCCTAGATTGTGTTGAAAGAGTTAGGCAAAATAATCTTACTGGAATTTTCAGAACTATTTAAGGAATACTAACCTTTCGGAAGTGACAATCTGAACAAATCTTTGTTTCTCTATGAAACCAAGAAATTATTATAATTCAATATCTCTATCAAAACCAGTCTCTGTCAACCAAGTAAAATGTATCATACAACTATCGATCAAAACATGACGTTTGTATATAATCTTTCTTATAACTGACCTACTGTTTCAAACATGATTGCACTTTCAATTGCTTTAACCAATTTGAAACTTTAATCCATCTCAATTCCAAGTTGTCATTTCTGAACACTGACCACCACTTTGGGATTCACTATCAAATGTAGGTAAGTACAGGATAATCAGCACCACTGATTATTTGAGACATCTTTTTATAGCTATGAAAAAAGTCAAAAGGTATAGTCGAATCTAGACTCCGAGCATGCAAAGTTTTCACGACAAACTCTCGCTCAGTAAATGTGGAATTGCACGCAGGCTTAGCGGGAGTTATAGAAAAAGCGTTTTCCCTAGAGAGTTATGAAGTTTCTAATACCATAAATAACAGTTTTTTGTCTTTATACTTCATTTTTGGATCGCAAGTGTGATGAAAAACATTGTGTGTAACTCGGGGCGTAATAATATTGCAAACTCGAGTCTATAAATCGCTCCGGCAAGCCGTCGCGATTTAACTTACTCTCGTTTGCAATATTTAACTTACGCCCCATGTTGCACAATGTACTAATTTTATTTCGTGCCCTTACACTATTATTGCTAAGTCAGCGCAAACCTAGCGTAGACAGAAAAAAAGGAGGCCAATTCTACTTACATTTGATGTAAAAATAATGTAATTTTGTTATCATTCGAATTATGTACCTCCAACTGGGGTTTCATTTGGGTTCCATTCCTCAGGGACTGAAATTGGCTCGAAGGGGTTACGCTGCAGAGTAACAATGTCGCACGGCTTTTTATAAGAACATAACCCGAACATACGACTGACCGTGTGTCTAGATGAGTTTGTTGAGACTATGTAGGTATATTCTACGCATGTCAAGAACCTTATAGAAACCAGAAATAAGGAATGCAAGTTACATAACATCGGCTAGCATGGCCCTGGCGGGAATTAGGCTAAACGGGAGCGTTTCGGTACTGACCTGGTTACTGTCGATAAACAACTCTATGCACTCGCTGATAACTGCCCGAGATAAATCTTCCTATATTTAGGTATCTGCATTCGTTATCTCTTGTTTTTACGCGTGTAATTTAATAAAGCTCGAATGTGTCCGGTTTATAATTGGATTTTGGTTGTAATTTGACTGAAAATTTTGTTTTAATGTGCGGTGCTTAATGTTTCTACTGAAAGTATAATATATGTAGTTTGTCAAAGAACTGTCTCATTTCAATCATAGACGGGGAGAATCATACTAAGTATCTTTTTCTCTTACACTAGTATTAGCAAAAGAACAGGATGAGTTAATCGTAGTTTTCCTGGTTCTTACTGACTGACAAATTGGTTTGACCAACTAAATATAGTTACAGTTTTGGTTTAAAATTTTTCTAATGTCATTCGCTATCTTAAATTTCTTAGCATTTTACCTAAGCTTTGAGTCAATCGGTTAATGTTACAGGCCAAACCAACTACAAAATGATTTTCTGCATTGCGATTGCGAGTTGATTAAGTATGTAGTAACATATAGGATTCATGGCAAAATTCTGGCATGGCATATGGTAAAATTCTAGGATGATTTCACCATTAGGCCTATTCATCCGCTAGTGGTGTTTGCAAAATTAATTAACTATAATATTTGTGTACGTGGTTGAGTGAAATATTTTATGGCAATAATGACCCTACCATATGATGTGTCCATTAATTTCATTCATAACCGCGGCACGTCACGGCGTTGGTTGATAAGGAATTAAGTCATTGTTCTCGTATCTTTTGGCGGCAAACCCGTTCGTTTATTTGATAAGTACCTATATCGGGTTAGATGTGGTGGTTCAAGGATGTTAAGTAGCATATAACATATGATGAACTCGTGATTCATTAATAAAATGTATCTTTATATCGCGTTATCAAGAATGATTGTCATTAATATATTTTAGTAGTGTTTTTTATCAATAAAATTATGAAACGGGCATATATTTTTATTCACATCCTATTATATATTTAGCCCACAGTTAACATTTTTTTCAGTCATGCTCCCAGTATTTAGAAGCCATATCCACATCTAGTGAAAAATCTGAATCCGAATACTTGGAAATGGCGACTGGCATTTGCAGCCTCGCTGAGTCTTTAGAAGACAAGTCTTGGGGCTGATTTAACGGCGCGCGAACTCGCATGCGATTAGTTACATTGCGGAAATGCGGAGTATTGGTTACATCCAATTCACCCCACCGATCAAAACGGTATGAAACTCGCATGCGAGGTCACGCATCGTCTAAGGGCTCATTTAGACGGTGCAAGAACTCGTATGCGAGTTTCATTACATTGCGGTTTTTGATCGGTCGGTTGAATTGGACGTAACCAACGGTCTGCAATGTAATTAAAATCGCATGCGAGTTCGCGCACCGTCTAAATCAGCCCTTAATGTGTTGTTTTTCCAGGGTCATGGTGTCAAGATGACAGCGTGGCTGTTCTTCCTGGCGGCCGCGTGCGCCGCCGAGCCGCTGCATAGCACGCCGCGCACGCGACACTGGCGCGGCGCCCGGCCTTTCGACAACGCGCCCCAGCACTTTGTGGGGTAAGTCTTGTCAGCCCACTGCGCTATAGTTCGTTTTTTAGTATAAGAAAGAAGGTAAAGTGATCTTGACATGTTGTTGAAGTTGAAGTCAAGATTGATTACCTTCTTTCTAATGCTAAAAAAAGAATTATAGTACGGACTCGTCGATATCGATCGATCGTGCGTGATCGACGAGCCAATATAAATTGACGAGGGTACTACGTAAAAAATTAGTAAAAACTATTTTATTTTAAAACGCGTCAAACACAACGTCAAACAAACAAATCAAACATTCTTTGACTATGTAATTGAAGAATGTTTAGTTTGCCTGATAGTAGAATGCAAATTGTTACCGGAGAGTGACTACCGCGCCGATCCCTTCGTGTTTTTGTAATCTCATATTGCTTACCATGCAAGCTCAGGCGAACGAAAGCTCATAAAACCACTGTGACTAAGACCTCACGATCCTTCACAACTGTGCGTTACGGAAAATCGTGCTTAGGTACTTGGTTCGTGCAAGAACTCAACTCGCTTGCACTCAGTAGGTACAAGTGGAATATAAGGATTGCACGCGCCTTGACGCGATCTGTCGGTCTCTTCTGGTCATCGGCGTAATACGATGCGTTAATTTGAGACCTACGTTATTTACGTTACTAATGTTTGCATTTCTGCACAATAAAAGTATTGTTTTAGATTGAATAATGCTTACACAGAAATGGTAATAAATATACTCATTAAGTCAATATAAAAACGTCTGTAATCTAAATAGGAAGTCATGTAAGAGTTTGACTTGACTAATGTTACTCAAAAAATATCAAAGGCCCATTTGATATCTAATTTCTAAACTAAAAACATAGGTCGTATTTTAAGTCTCAAGAACATTCCTGGAATAAACTAACACGACCAGTTCTATTCAGGAAGTTATTACTTCCGATGTAAGATTTAACCCACTATCGTTTATAAGATGTCTCAATTGGACTTTGCGTCACCCGGGATATCCGAATTTATTATTCTTTAGTCACAGTCCGTGGGGGCATAAGATATAAACTATACTTTTTCTTTAAATGCAATTAAAATGGGTTATTGAGCTGGCGAGCGATTGACACAGCCAAAGCCATACTGCATTGGTGTCTATGGTCTCGGGTAGACACCGTACGCTGTGTACAGTGCTAATATAAATGTTTCTGCATTTTCACACGTGATGCCCTGTAGCATGCAGCTTGCGGCGTCCACTGGACCTGAAAATGTATAACCCAATATCAATTATGTGTAATCAAAGATCAAATTTAAATTGATTTCTACGCTTAGGTACTAAGAAATTAGAATACCTAAATTATAACATTCACAAACGGTTAATGCCTGTCAAAATGCGGCATTCGAGTTTCAAAAACCTAATCCTGATTCGATATTGATTACATAATGTAATCAACACATAATTTACATAATGAATGATGTATGTAATTTACATAGTATCTCACTCATACTTACTCACACAAGGGAGATGTACACAGTCGGTTTCCTAACATATTAAGTATCCACTTTTCTAGACAATTGGTATGGCACACTTGTACTACGAGTGGTACTACGAGTAACATCAAATCATTATTATAAGAAGATCAGATGTTAAAGTTCTTATGCCGCTCCAGGACAAGCCCGGTAGTCGCGAGCGTGAAATTCACCCACGCATGCGCCCACGCATATCACTTTACTACATTTCGGCCGTCAATCCGAGAGTTGGATTACACTCATTGTTGATGTTTCTGAATGGACGGACGATACCCTGACTCACTGTTGAACGAACGCGAACATCACACTAGGAAGTAGGAAGGAACGCAGTTAAAGGGCATTTTTAGGGTTCCGTACCCAAAGGGTAAAACGGGACCCTATTACTAAGACTTCGCTGTCCGTCCGTCCGTCCGTCTGTCACCAGGCTGTATCTCACGAACCGTGATAGCTAGACAGTTGAAATTTTCACAGATGATGTATTTCTGTTGCCGCTATAACAACAAATACCAAAAACAGAATAAAATAAAGATTTAAATGGGGCTCCCATACAACAAACGTGATTTTTGACCAAAGTTAAGCAACGTCGGGAGGGGTCAGTACTTGGATGGGTGACCGTTTTCTTTTTGCTTTTTTTTGTTTTTTTTTTTGCATTATGGTACGGAACCCTTCGTGCGCGAGTCCGACTCGCACTTGCCCGGTTTTTTGGATATAATATATATATTTTCGACCGATTGGCTTTACAGCTTGATCTGTACGTAAGTTTTGTACTCGTTATGAATGCTATTATCTTAAGTTATAATTTTAAATTATGGTAACACTGGTTAAAAGGCCTATCGTTCTAGGCTTGATACGTCATAGACCAAAGTGTGTAAGTACCTAAATTTGATAAACTCATCTAAATTAGACACCGAAGCCGTGCCGTGGGCTTTCCCTTCTTGCTTAATTGACAGCGTTGCTAGCACGAAAATAATAGAGGAGATAAATTCGACTAGTATAATTTACGGTTAACAACCTATAAGCGCTAATTGCGCTAAGTGCAAAAGAAAAAAAAGCAATTGCTAGCACTAATTATATGGTATTTTAAAAAAAGGCTAATCTTATGTCGTTATTTTTGCATGACTATTCGTTCGACTGTATGTTAACTAGTAGTATCATAGTAAACTATCTGCGTAGAGTTGTACGTACTGCGCTGAATTTGATAAGACTCAGGATTTCGACACAAGGTCTTCATATCAGCCTACTAACCTTTGAATTAGCCCATTATTTCTAAGAGCCGTGCCGAATCCATCTTACGCCTCATATAGCCAGCAGAAGTTGCTAAGGTGATATCTCAAAACGAACTAAACCCACGTTATTGTCAAATGCATAAGAGCGTGTGTAGGTCATTTTGAACCCGCTTTGGTACTCCTGCTGCTGATTGTATGCTACAGGGGACAATTACACCACAAGGTTACTTTGCTAATAAATCATGCTTGTAAAGCTTTGGCCAGTAAGGCGTAATTGTTGTATTGGTCAAACTATGACAACTATTGTGTGATGATTTATAACACCATTTATATTAGTCAGGTGATAAAAAATCTGTGTTAATTTGATAAATACAGCTCCATATTTTTACGTTAATTCTGATATAGTGTTATTTAAACAAATTACAGACACCTACATTACTCGCGATTTGGATTGAGTCATTGTGTCAAGATAAACAGAATTCGTTATTTGATCTTGTATGTAAAGTTAGACGACACGTGCTCCAGACGACCTTATAAGATGAACTTGTATCGTGCTCATATTTCGGAATACCAACCGTGGAAAAGTTATTCCGATAAAACGCAATGAAAAATAACATGACACCGATTCTTTGTCTTTGAATCTGGCGCACACTGGTACTTGTGTTTATTGAGGTTGTGAGCCCTTTCATACTTGCGTGATTTTCTGCACTTATAAGCGCTTATTGGAATTAGAGCTTGAAGCAGAATAAAAAGATACATTTTCCGGAAGGTACTCTTGAGAGTAGGTACTTACTACTTCCTATACGCTCACATCAACTTTATGAAATAGGCACAGAAATATAATAGTAGTAGGTATACAATTAAATACAATCTATAGATAAAAGCTTATTTCGTTATTAATTAAATTTAACAAAATGTTTTGTTTTTTTTTAGAAACACAAACGTCGGAGTACTGTGCTATTTATTCTTGAAGCCCGTTTATGAATAAAGAAATTAATTTTAAAGCTCTCCTTTTATTTCTTAAATGTTGCATATGACAATAACGATGTTTGATATAATGATTAACGAGAATGACAATGAGTTATATGTACTTGGTCAAGCAGATCTTGTCAGTAGAGAAAGGCGGCAAATTTTAAAAATGTAGGCGCGAAGAGATATCGTTTCATAGAAAATTTGAATATCGCGCCTTTTTCTCTGGCAACATTTGCTTGACCATCTATAACTGCCTACTTACAATTTACATGTTTATCTACATACCCATATTTTATTTTATTTCTTTACCAGGCCGCACGTTTGCCGCAGTCGCAACAGCACGCATTGCTGTCCAGGGTGGACGTCGAGACCTAACTCCTTACTATGTGTAGTCCGTAAGTATCCCAATTTCACCACTGTAGTCTCATCCCAATATTGAAATTTGGCACACAGGTAAATTATAAGGTGGGAAGAGACATAATAAGATAATTTTATGCCTTTTAATTTACTGCCTAATCGTATTTAAGGAGGGTTACAGTATTTGAGTTGTGGGCGTGAAGATTAGGGTTAGGTATTTAAACAACTCCTTCGCGGAGGGTCGGCGAACTTTGCGTAATACTTAATTGAAGGGCTGTTTACAAAAACAACATAAACGATTAACAATGTTCTTAAAAAAGTGTAAACCGCTCTAAGCAGTTATGTTGTTTTTGTAAACATCCCTTCAATTATTAATTATTTACTGTTTCTTTCCTCAGCGCTATGTCGACCGGACTGCGGGTCGCCAGGGGCCTGCATAGCACCCAACATGTGCCGCTGCCCCAGCGGCGTGGAGGCGCCATCTTGCCTACAGGGCGGCGCTTACCCTTATCCCGGTAAACCCCCCTTTTTTTGTATCTTTATTTAACCATTATTTGATGATAAAAGTGACGAATAAGTATTGTTCAATCAATCAATCAATCAATCAATCAATCAATATCATTTATTTGCAAGAATACTTAATTATAGTTACAGGATGTTCTTGTAGAATATTGTACAGCATTCTATCGTACTTTAACGATGCGCAAATTTTGATATTACCTAACAATAATTTTCAGTCTTGCACATATGCGAGACAGAAAATGCTTATATTATTGAATTTAATTTTAATACATGCAATAACAATTACTCTAAAATAAATTTCACTCTAAAATTTGTATAGCACATGTCATTACTTCATCAATTGGACTATTATTAATACATCACATTACATTGGTTGATTATCATTACATTACATAAAATTTAAATTGAATTAGATTATAATAAATAATATTAATTATTTGCATTATTGTGCTCAATATATTCCTTGACACTATAAAAACAATGTTCTAACAGAAAGCTTGTCATTTTCTTCCTGAATTCAGTTATTTTTAGACGTCTGAAATCAACAGGCACACTGTTGTATATCAGGATACACATATTATAGGCATTATTTTTGTATATTGCCGTGTTGCATCTTGGCTGATATATTAGATTTTGATATTGGGACCTCTGAGTTCCTGAGAAGAACTCAGATCTCATTTTAAATATATCTGGGCGATTCTTTACAAATAGACACGCCTTTAAAATATACATGCAAGGTAATGGTAATATGTTTAATTCCTTAAAGAGTGTGTTCTTGTTTATTGCATTCTTATGCATTTTATGTGTATGAAATGTTCAATTAATATGTAAGTAGTTGTTGTTCAACCGCTCGTGCTAATACCTATCAATTGAGCGTTGCGAGGGTTTCAAAGCACGAGGGTTAAATAAAATTTTCATCACACTTGCTCGGAAAAGATGTATTTACACGTAGGGCTTGCGGGCGGGAAATTGAAATTTTCGCCCTAGGGCGGAAAAAATCTTTTCCGAGCAAGTGTGATGAAAAACACTTATTTACACGTAGGGCTTGCGGGCGGGAAATTGAAATTTTCGCCCTAGGGCGGAAAAGTGTTTTATACAGAAGTTTGTTTTTATTAATTCTCCTTTTTTTCCTTACAAGTGTGATGAAAAACATTGTGTGTGCCACGGGCGGTAAAGAAATTCCGAACTCGTGAACATTTTAAGCCCTCGCTTCGCGTCGGGCTTAAAATTGACACTCGTTCGTAATTTCTTATTTCCCGCCCTTAATACACAATGTACTATTACTCCCGAGTGAAACTTAAAATTTTTCACGACACCAACCCGAAGTAAATATTAAATGTAAAATATCAAACAAAATCAAACCAAATCAAATTCAAATGAATGTTATTAAATATTTATCATCCAAAATCATCATTTAAAAGTCAATTCTACCAGCAAACATAAGAAAACAACTTAATATTTGCATATGATTACTTCGCCACACATGTGAATAAAATGCAAGTTTGCTATCAGTTTGAAGTGCAGAGTAAGCATTTCCGAGCTGGTGTGGTGAAATAGTAGATTGTTAACCAAGGGTGGAAAGTGATCCATTTCACCCAAGATATTTTGGCGCTCGAACGAAGAGAGAGCGCCAATAGTTCGAGGGTGAGATGATTACTTTTACCCGAGTTAAACACTCTACTTTTCATTTCGACTATGAGGAAAGTCAAACACGAGAAATGTAGGTTGATTGGTAATATTATCATTACATTACATTCATTCATTCAGTTTTACTTTTTTTAAGGCGCGTATACATTAAGGCCGTTTCAGATACATCCCAATTTAAGATCGGATTGTCTATGGAAATGGTTTTCGATTTTTTTTCGATCAAAATGTAAACGGCGCCAATTTTAGTCATGCGGAAGCTAATATGAGAGCTTTTAACTGAATATTATGGCATATAGGGCTGTTAGCTGTTGCTCGAAGTAAAAATTACTTTCCACCCTAGGGTGGGAAATGAAATTTTCCACCCGGCTATCAGCCTATGAAAGGTGAACTTTCCGAACAGGAGAGATGAAAAAATATATGTATACCATGATGATAGGACGTTACATTAGTACAAGTTTTTGATTTCAGTGCGGACGCGGGGCGGGTGCCGACGGATATGCATGAACGGCGGCACGTGCACCAACGGCACGTGCGCCTGCGCGCCCGGCTGGAGCGGCGAGTTCTGTACTGAACGTGAGTATTGATTGATATTCATTATTAGAAAATCCAGGGAAAACGAAAATGTGGAAGAAGACGTACTTCCTGGCTCAAAAACAAGCACCAAAATGTGCGTGGTTTAAGATAAGCATCAGAGGGCCTACCGCGAACCACGTTCGACGTGTTGCCTCTCGGTCGCACTTGTAAATTCGTACGTAAGTGTGACAGGAAGGCAACACGTCGAACGTGGTTCGCGGTAAGCCCTCTGATCGCTGTTTCGAGCTGCAGCGTCAAAAGTGAAAATAGCCCTAATGATAGCCAACCTCCGGCAGGAGACGGCACGGCAACATAAGAAGAAGAAGAAGAATTATTAGAAATCAGGAGCCTTTTTTATAACAAAATGTAAGCTAATATCAAAAGCTTGTATTTTATAATGCAATAGGTCCCAGGTTGACAAAGGTTGACGGCTTGCGGCGTGGCGTCCATGTTAAACAAATGCAAGCGAGCGAAGTGAGTGTCATACACACTTCTGGAAGCTCGACGTCACTCTGCACGATTCGTCGAACGCGCTGTTTAACGCTCGCCACTGAGGCCATACACTTATGGATATGGTTGGGCTGACTCTTGTTTTCTGTGCTTCAATTCTTTTGGAATTTATCCATTATTTAATATATCATTTTTATTTTTCTAGCAATCTGTCGAGAGCCCTGCCTGCACGGCGGGCGGTGTATAGCGCCGGACAGATGCGTCTGCTTCCACGGCCTGTCCGGGACCAGGTGCGAGATAGACAGGAGGACAGGTTAGTTAATAGTTTAAACTTTAAACAGTAGAAAATCTAATGTTCAATATTTTTAAGACCTTTTTGTTGAAATAAAAACAAATGGAATTACATATAGGTCTATAAATACCTATGTCTTACGTGTGTGACGTGTTGTCAAGTTTTACTCATGAGATCACCTGATGTGATTTAAGTGGATATCATATGAAGATAATACCAAAATACACACACGTTCTCCTTAGTCACGGGATATTATTTAATTTACTAGATTTCAATCGTCTAAGAAATTCATCCAATTTTAAAAACTAAACTTTTATTTCAGGCCCCTGCTACACAGAAACAAGAAACGCCCTATGCACGGGGGCGTTAGAAGGAGTAGTGTGTACCAAACAGCTGTGCTGCGCCACCGTCGGCGTGGCGTGGGGCCACCCTTGCGAGCGCTGCGGCGACCTGGACTGTCCCACGGGACATCTGAGGAACCTGGCCACTAAGGAGTGTCAGGTAGGGACACTTGAGATACTAAGAGAATCGCTTATACATGGGAGTAGTATATAGTAAATAGATGTATTGTGCCACTGTCGGCGTGGCGTGGGGCCACCCTTGCGAGCGCTGCGGCGACCTGGACTGTCCCACGGGACATCTGAGGAACCTGGCCACTAAGGAGTGTCAGGTAGGGACACTTGAGATACTAAGAGAATCGCTTCTACATGGGAGTAGTATATAGTAGATAGATGTATTGTGCCACTGTAGGCGTGGCGTGGGGACATCCTTGGGAACGCTATGGGGACTATCTCACGGGTCATCTGAGAAACCTGGCCACCTCTTGGTGGTCAAGTGGAGTGTCAGGTATTATTTTTGTTGTTTAGTTCATCATCATCATAACTTAAGAGCTTTGCTCTTGTCGATGGAGTAATGGCTTTTCATTTCTTTCTTGTGCCAGTCTTTTAATTTCCTCATACGACGCATTATTTTTTATTTCGCTGAGATAAGTAATTCTAGGTCTCCCTTCTTCTCTTGTCTTCTTGTTATTTGTTATATTTGTCTCTTGTTATTTAGTTGCTAAGTGGATATACTCCGACCACATAAAGTTTTACTGACTTGACAGTGACAATGCATACAATAAGTACCTATTGCTTAAGGAGCGCCATACTTGACGTAGCGCTTGAATAAAAACTTAGCGTGCTCCGTCTCTCAAACAACGAATCCTCTATCTTGAAGATAGAAAGAAATTATCAACTCACAACTTTATAGACGGGACTAACGCGAAATTTATTCAATTACCTTTATTTACCGACGTTTTGACACAGGTTTCACTGGTCGTGGTCGCGGCTAACTGATGTCTCTGCAAAATGTCAAAACAGAAATTTGTGCGACTACCCGATGAAAAGTGTGTGAGAAAGAAATTAGCCTTAAATTAAGCTGTATTGATATATATTTATTATCTTACAGGATATAGACGAATGTGCAGCGGTGCCGGGGCTCTGCGAGGGAGGTCGCTGCGTCAACTCAATAGGATCCTTCTCTTGCGAATGCCCCCCAGGGCAACGGAGACACAAACTCACCAACAACTGCGAGGATATAGACGAGTGCGAGGATCCTGACATCTGCCCGGTAATTAGAACACATGTGACTTACCTACATACTGTAATAGCCGCAATACCAACTGGCGACTGAGGTTATAATGCCATCTCTTTGACGCTTGGTTGGTTTAACAAGGGTAAAGGAGATAGCATTTTGTAATGTCGGGCCTTTTGTAATGTCGATAAAAATATACAATAAATTGCCGGATGAATTAAAAGAAGAGACAAGTGAAACAGCATTTATCCGTAAGTTGAAACAATTTCTATTGTCCAAATGTTACTATTCCCTAAATGAATACTTAGAAGAAAATGTAACTAATACCTAGAATTAAGTGAAACCTGGATTTATTTTACTATTGTAAGTGCCTTTCTCCTTATTTGCTGCGCCCAACAGGGTACATAATGCGATCAATAATTATGTTTATATCCCACCTGTGTAACCATTATGTGCAATAAATGATTGAGTATTGAGTATTAAGAGCCCATCAACGTGCTCACCAGCTGCATTCTGTAGAATAG
This sequence comes from Cydia fagiglandana, assembly GCF_963556715.1. Classification (NCBI taxonomy): domain Eukaryota; kingdom Metazoa; phylum Arthropoda; class Insecta; order Lepidoptera; family Tortricidae; genus Cydia; species Cydia fagiglandana. The sequence goes on from NC_085943.1 coordinate 18,778,595, forward strand.
GATACAGTGAACCAGCTACAGAATATTAGGTAATATAAGTAAAGCGCGTTAGTGTCTTCTGCAAAAACGCTTCACAAATCGGAATTTGTCGCCAGTGATATCTACATAATTTTTAATAAGATAATCTAACGTTTCGATTTATTGTTTCAGAACGGAAAATGTGTAAATACAGAAGGCGACTACTACTGTTTATGTAATCCGCACTTCATACCTAGTCCGGATAAGAAGTTTTGTATAGGTGAGACTATTCTCAATTTTTATTACAACACCCCACTTATGACGCGAAAAAATAAAATAAATATTAAATTCGGGGCTAATTCATATAAAAATTCAATAAAACTATATTGAAATTTTTGTTCAATTGGCACCCTATTAATCCACTATTAATCCACTGTTTATTTCCACAGATGGTCGCGTTGGCAGTTGTTTCGCGTATATGAGCGACACGGGCGAATGCTCCGACCGGCTAGCGGTGTCTCTTTCTAACAGAGACTGTTGCTGCGGCTACAACATGGGCAGGGCGTGGGGGGACCTGTGCCAGCCGTGCCCGTTGAGGGGGTCTAGTAAGTAATCATTTGATGACTTATGTCAATGGGATTAAGGTTGATATCATACTAACAGTTAAGGAAGGAGTGACACGAGCGAATGTTATGACCGGCTAGCGGTGTCTCTTTCTAACAGAGACTGTTGCTGCGGCTACAACATGGGCAGGGCGTGGGGGGACCTGTGCCAGCCGTGCCCGTTGAGGGGGTCTAGTAAGTAATCATTTGATGACTTATGTCAATGGGATTAAGGTTGAAATCATACTAACAGTTAAGTAAGGAGTGACACGAGCAAGTGTTACGACCGGCTAGCGGTGTCTCTTTCTAACAGAGACTGTTGCTGCGGCTACAACATGGGCAGGGCGTGGGGGGACCTGTGCCAGCCATGCCCGTTGAGGGGGTCTAGTAAGTAATCATTTGATGACTTATGTCAATGGGATTAAGGTTGAAATCATACTAACAGTTAAGGAAGGAGTGACACGAGCGAATGTTATGACCGGCTAGCGGTGTCTCTTTCTAACAGAGACTGTTGCTGCGGCTACAACATGGGCAGGGCGTGGGGGGACCTGTGCCAGCCATGCCCGTTGAGGGGGTCTAGTAAGTAATCATTTGATGACTTGTGTCAATGGGATTAAGGTTGAAATCATACTAACAGTTAAGGAAGGAGTGACACGAGCGAATGTTATGACCGGCTAGCGGTGTCTCTTTCTAACAGAGACTGTTGCTGCGGCTACAACATGGGCAGGGCGTGGGGGGACCTGTGCCAGCCATGCCCGTTGAGGGGGTCTAGTAAGTAATCATTTGATGACTTGTGTCAATGGGATTAAGGTTGAAATCATACTAACAGTTAAGGAAGGAGTGACACGAGCGAATGTTATGACCGGCTAGCGGTGTCTCTTTCTAACAGAGACTGTTGCTGCGGCTACAACATGGGCAGGGCGTGGGGGGACCTGTGCCAGCCGTGCCCGTTGAGGGGGTCTAGTAAGTAATCATTTGATGACTTATGTCAATGGGATTAAGGTTGATATCATACTAACAGTTAAGTAAGGAGTGACACGAGCAAGTGTTACGACCGGCTAGCGGTGTCTCTTTCTAACAGAGACTGTTGCTGCGGCTACAACATGGGCAGGGCGTGGGGGGAGCTGTGCCAGCCGTGCCCGTTGAGGGGGTCTAGTAAGTAATCATTTGATGACTTATGTCAATGGGATTAAGGTTGATATCATACTAACAGTTAAGTAAGGAGTGACACGAGCAAGTGTTACGACCGGCTAGCGGTGTCTCTTTCTAACAGAGACTGTTGCTGCGGCTACAACATGGGCAGGGCGTGGGGGGACCTGTGCCAGCCGTGCCCGTTGAGGGGGTCTAGTAAGTAATCATTTGATGACTTGTGTCAATGGGATTAAGGTTGAAATCATACTAACAGTTAAGGAAGGAGTGACACGAGCGAATGTTATGACCGGCTAGCGGTGTCTCTTTCTAACAGAGACTGTTGCTGCGGCTACAACATGGGCAGGGCGTGGGGGGACCTGTGCCAGCCATGCCCGTTGAGGGGGTCTAGTAAGTAATCATTTGATGACTTATGTCAATGGGATTAAGGTTGAAATCATACTAACAGTTAAGGAAGGAGTGACACGAGCGAATGTTATGACCGGCTAGCGGTGTCTCTTTCTAACAGAGACTGTTGCTGCGGCTACAACATGGGCAGGGCGTGGGGGGACCTGTGCCAGCCATGTCCGTTGAGGGGGTCTAGTAAGTAATCATTTGATGACTTATGTCAATGGGATTAAGGTTGAAATCATACTAACAGTTAAGTAAGGAGTGACACGAGCGAATGCGCCGACCAGCTAGCGGTGTCTCTTTCTAACAGAGACAGTTGCTGCGGCTACAACATGGGCAGTATTAATCTATATCGTCACTTAGCAGTCCTAGTATTCATAATACATATAAGCTTCAGTGTAAGATTGTTGTCATGACATTAGTTTTGTGCTCTAAACCCTTGTTCTTTTGTGAAGTTTCCCCAAAACATAACTCCATACCTTCGAGCAACACCGACTTCCGACACGTCGGAAGGGAGGGGACCAAGCGATATCTCACCGTACAAATCTTTCTGCCATTTTTCGCGGGGGGAAGGTGCACACAGTCGCACTTCTCACACACTTACATACAAAATCCAATCAGAGGCCCTACCGCGAACCACGTTCGACGTGTTGCCTCTCTATGGCACTTGTAAATTCATACGTAAGTGTGACAGGGAGGCAACACGTCGAACGTGGTTCGCGGTAGGCCCTCTGTAATGACGACACAAATACATAGAAAATGACACACGTCAAAGACAAATCTTGCAAACCTCGATCTCTTTTTGTGTACGGACGAGTGACTAGTGTCACAACACACACACTAACACATTTTCGTTGAAGTATGTCATTGTATTCTGAGAGATGAGAAGTCGGATTTGTCGCTCGACCGATCCGCAATTAGTACTGAGCGAGCAAAATCGATAAATCCAACAATTACTTGAGACTAAAATATAATAATTGTATTTAAATGTAATTAAACGTATGATATGTAAAAAAAAATTACATATGAAATGTAACATTTTCTTTTTGTAAATTTGATGTCCTCGACCTCTTTTTATAACAAAAAACCGAGCAAACAGGCATTTTTGTGCAGCAGTGTTCACGCGCGCGTTTGGACTCGGTCTAGTGAAAAATCCAAGTGCAACTAGTTTTATTACCCGCGCTAGATTAGATTGACGCGCTAATCTTGTACCTCGGTAGAGGGGAAATAGTGCGAATGCCGCCTCCCTTCCGTGTTGCTCGAAGCTCCATACCGTAAAGTTGACGTAACTTAGGCGTGATAAGTGCATTTATTATTTGTTCTTGCACAGTTGACTGGACGCATTTGTGCGGCGGTGGCGCTCTACCCCCGGGCTGGGGCCGCAACGGAACGGAGACCGGCAGCGGCACCGACGACGATGAGCCGCACTTCATTGCTAAGATCAACGAGTGCATGCTGCGCAGCGGCATCTGCGGGCTCGGCCGGTGCCAGGATAAGGATAAGGGGTAAGGGTAATTTACCCTTAAATTACAATTAATTCAAGTGAGGGTTCAAAATTCTCAAAAAAATTAATTCGTTTTTTTCAGGATGCTTTGAAATTTTCTTTTTATTCAATTTTTTTGGGAAAGAACTGAAATTTTTTCAAACTAACGACAGCGTCAAAGTCAATAGACATTTTCACAAACGATCCCCAGTCAGCATTTAGAATAGATAACAAAACACACGATTAAGCACGTGTAGTGACCTAAACTATGGATTAAATATAAATGGAAAAATTCACAAGTTCTTTTTAAAGTGCGTTTTCTTCCGTTGATTTCCGATTTTTTTGTTTTAATTTCGGAAACTAAGTGACATTTTTTTTCCGAATATAACTTAAAAAAACATGGCTTTTAGAAAAAAAACGGTATTTTTTCCGGATTTTTTCAGCCCTAGTTCAAGTGGGACAGGAATATAAAACTAACAAGAACCAAATTACCATCATCACCAACAAAACTTTCTAAACCAGGAGTCAGGAAACCGCACGCAGCTTTTTGAAGGTATACTTAATTGAGGCGCTTCAAGTCACCAAAAAAGCTTCAGATATCAGCTCGATGAAAGGCTTTGTCGTGAAAATCACGTAGCAGAATCCACATTTTTATACGATCTTCAAATATGCGGGTTTTGTATGTAACTGGTATTTAATTATCGGATTCCATTCAAATATATGGTTTCTGCTATCATGATGAAATACTTAAATAAATGATGTTTCTGCTTGCAGATACCAATGTGTTTGCGACGACGGAGCCGAGCTGTCCGAGAAGGATGGAAACCCGATCTGTATCGACATCGACGAGTGCGCGCTCGACTACTGCCGCGGGGGCAACTGTATCAACAAACCTGGTGGATTCGAGTGCAGGTAAAAATACACGTTAAACTTGTATTTCTTTGCATAAGATTCATCATCATCCGTTGTCGGTTTTGAAGGGATCTCGGTAATACGTACCTAACGAGTTAATGTAACAGTGCCATGAGTTACCTTCGAAGTTGATTCCTCTGGTGCAAGACAGAATAACCACAAGAAAAAAAATCTTTGTTGCACTCCGGGTGTGCCGGCAGAAGTGAAAACTCAATGACATTGTTACAGTTTTTCGATCAGGTCACGTGTCCGTCTTACGAATTTTCAATCTGTCGAATCTGTCGGTCACGTGACCTGTCGCGAGTTTAACATTTCCTCCCCATCACAAAAAGTGCACAGCGCCGCTAAAGATGTTTCAAAAATTATAGGTAACTTAGTTTAACAGTCAGGTGTTCCAACATTAAAGCCTCTTCGTATTCTTCGTATTTAATTTCTTTGTGTTTCAGGTGTCCTCCTGGCTTCGATCCAGTGGAGGGCGGCTTGAGATGCAGCGACAAAAACGAATGCGATATGACGCACGGGCGTATGTGCACCAACGGAGAATGCGTTTTAGTTGATGGAAGGTAAATTATGTGTATTGTAGACATGTTTAAATCCGTCCCTGCTATCTTTTTTAGGGTTCCATACCCAACGGGACCCTATTACTAAGACTCCGCTGTCCGTCTAACCGTCTGTCTGTCACCAGGCTGTAACTCATGAACTTTAAGACAGTTGAAATTTTCACAGATGATGTATTTTTGTTGCCACTATAACAACAAATACTAAAAACAAAATAAAATATATACTATACAACAAACGTGATTTTGTTGCCGTTTTTTGCGTAATAGTACGGAACTCTGCGTGCGCGAGTCCGACTCGCACTTGGCGGGTTTTCAATTGAAGCTCTCCAAATTCTCCAATTTTTTTTCAGCTATGAATGCACGTGCAACTCCGGCTACGAGCCGACAGAGACCGGGCACGCGTGCCGCGACGTGGACGAGTGCCGCGACAACCCGCGCGTGTGCCGCCGCGGCCGCTGCCGCAACACGCCGGGCAGCTACGAGTGCCAGTGCGAGCCCGGCTTCGAGCTCACCGCGGCCGGCTACTGCGGGGATGTGGACGAGTGCGCTCAAGGCGCGCTGTGCCAGGTATTACATATATTCTAGGGACACACACATAGTTATATCCTGAACACGCCGACGTGACGCAGGCCACGACGTGGACGAGTGCCGCGACAACCCGCGCATGTCGCCGCGGCCGCTGCCGCAACAAGCCGGGCGGGGATGTGGATGTGTATATTCAAGGCGCTCTATGCTAGGTTATAGGTATTTTTGTTCACAAAGCGTACTTTCCTCGACTATAGGACATTCTGCTTGCAATTTCAGAAAATGAAGCCAATTTTTGGTCAGGTCCAGGGCTTGGTGTAAAATGCACTGCTTCTGTTAGACATTAAGAACCAATCATACTGGCTCGGGCGGCGCATGAACATAATGTCGTCACCTGGCAACCTCACTTATTTTGATCCGGCGTCAGGTTAAGTCATCAGTCGAGTTCACCCTGTGTAATTGACAGTGGTCGTCTGTCGATATTTTCAGACGTGACTGTGAACTGTACACATTCGCAGCCGTGTCCTCACGGCATAGGGCTAATGTAATGTATGTAACATAAAAGGCACAGTACACAAGCAGTATTGACGTGATCTGGTCCTGGCAGAATATCAGTGCCTCTCCCATAGGGTGAAGCGTAATACTGAGCCAGAACCATTTTGTTTTGCTACGACGCACACAGCATTCCTTTTGTGTGGATCAATATGTATATGTATTTTTTCTTTCTTTTTCTATTTTTGTAAAAATCTGTCTGACTCTTATTTGTGTTTGTATTTTCTGTTTTTTCTAAATATTGATTGTTTTTTTTTATCTGTAATTTTTGTATTTGAATATTCTGTGTGTATTGTGGCAAACAAATAAACAGATTATCTATCTATCTATCTAAGTAATAAAACCTTTCTCTTTATTTCCAGGGCGGACGCTGCGTGAACAACGAGGGCTCGTTCCAGTGCGTATGCGAGGCCGGATACCGCACCACGCCGGACCGCGGCGCGTGCGTCGACGTCGACGAATGTTCCGAGCAGCGCGTGTGTCGGAACGGGCGCTGTCACAACACGCCGGGGTCCTTCCGGTGCGAGTGTACACCGGGCTTTACGCTTAGCAATGATGGCCGGACCTGTCTTGGTGAGTATTCGGCTTGATCCTTAGATATGTGGCTTACCACTAGAGAAGGGTCCTTCTGCTTCACCTTCATAAGGACATTTCTATTGGAAAAGGGTGTATGCACGTGCCAATGGAAAGCAACATGGTACTGACATAAATAGAATTGGTATTGTCTGTATGACTATGGAATGTACTTTGACTTAATTGTTATTAATTATGTATTTTTATTAAATTCAATGGGTATAATTGTATGTGCTCGTACATATTATGCTTTTGTACAGTAAAAACACAATTACAGTATAGCAGAGGTATTAGTTAGTGTATTTAATTGTCATTGGACTTCATAAGATAGTTCGTGGAATAATGTAGTTAAAACCGTTCGAGAAATGGACCTCAGATCGCGACGATTAGGTCATAAAATCATACAGGTCATCTTGTAATAGCGGGAGTCCGTTGTTATATATTTAGCTGACGGATTGTACATATATTCATGTTCATATTTAAAAATATGCAACGAAATTTGCTACATGTTTGTCCTGCATTTTGTGATTACTAAAGCATCGTGTTTCTGATTTATATTTTATGTATTAATTTTCAGATGAAATGAAAGATCTATGTTATGAAAAGTTCGAGGAAGGGCATTGTAGCGGCCCGGGAGCCGCGACAGTCACAAGGTCTCAGTGCTGCTGCAGTGCTTCGAAAGGTAATTTCGCTTTATCACGTACCCCTTTGTTATTAAAAAGAATAGTATAGAGACGTAATTGTCAAAGTAAATTTTGTAGCCAACTAAATTTACTGCCATCTCTCTTGCCAGCATGGTTCCATTTTTATCGCCTGTCACTATGCCCGTCAGTTACGCACTTACATACTAGTTAGAACGTGACAGGGCAGGCATGGTGATAAGCGATAAAACTGCGACCGTGATACCGCCGCAGGACTTAAACTCTTAGAATGACATATGGCTATTTGACCCGTGTTATTTCACTGATATGTCTTGGTGTTGAATATCAAACGGTGTCGCAATCTACTCGAGTATAGGCCAAAGGTATAGGTATCGCCATCTAATTCCAGCATATATTTTTCTTGATTTTTCGTGGCAAAATTTTTTCTTAGACTTAGGATTAGTTGTTAGCACGGTACCGGCGTTAACATTTGACCCCAACACCTGCTATTATGTACTTTTCACTGAATAATACCTACAATCTAGTCAAAACGTCTTTAAGGTTGTAGGTATGAAAAGGCCTGGCTTTTCTTAAAAAGTCAGGAGATTTACGCCTATTTGTCATTTCATCGACTTTATTGATTTTCAGGTTTACACGGCTGGGGCGGTTTGTCCTGCAAAGCGTGCCCGGCGAAAGGAACTCGCGAATTCGAAATCCTGTGCCCTGAAGGCGCGAGCAAGGTATCAAAAGCTAAAACAAGTATACATTTATTATATAGAGGTTAAGAAAAACTGATCAGTTTAAAAAAAAATCTCGCTTATACTTTTTTTCCGAAATATGGCATGATAACTTTGTTTTACGGCGACAATTTATTCTAATCGATGTAAACTCGGAACCATTTTAATTCAGGATAACGGCGGCTCAGACATAAACGAGTGCACCATGATACCCGGCATCTGCGCGCACGGGGCCTGCGAGAACCTGGCCCCGGGGTACAGGTGCATATGCGACCCCGGCTTCCACTCCGACGGCGACGGCTGCAAGGACATCGACGAGTGCGACATGCACCAGTCCGTGAGTATCGACATGGCCTTGGCATGAACCTGGCCCCAAGGTCAGACGCGCGCCTTCCACTCTGACGGCGACGGCTGCAAGGACATCGACGAGTGTGACTGCATCAGTCCGTGAGTATCGATATGGCTTTGGCATGAATCTGGCCCCAGGGTCAGACATTTGACACTTTTCTGCCGGCGATGGCTGCAAGGACATGGACGAGTGTGACGTGCACCAATCCGTAAGTACTGACATAGCCCCGGCATGAATCTGGCCCCATGGTTAGACACATGCGACTTTCATTAGTTTTTTTTTTCTTTCTGTATTATTTATGACAAGTATGAATGTTTCGTGTTACAGTTGTGCAACGGCGGGCAGTGCCGCAACACGCCCGGCAGCTTCACGTGCGTATGTCCGTCCGGCACGCGCTACGAGCCGGACGAGCAGCTCTGCCGCGACATAGACGAGTGCGAGGGTGAGATCAATTTCATCGAGAGCGATTATGACCGCGGGGACATCCCCCCGATGTTCCCAGTCACAGGTTACACTTGTTTACAGTCTCGATGCATCCCACATCCATCAGCATCGGAATAACGCCAATACACCTTTTCAAGCGTTTGTCACCTGGCCTTACCATGATGTCCTTATTGCGATTCTTTATCGAGCTATATGTATAAGTCGCATAATTCCGTCCCTTAGCAATTCAGTTTAGGTCCTAAACAGAATCGCAATAAGGACATCATGGTAAGGCCCCTGTATTGCTTAGAGATCTTGCAAAATCGGTCATAATGGGGTATGTGGGGCAACAGTAATCGTGATAAAACTCCGACACAGTGAACTTATCAAAGAGAAGGACAGCAGGAAATTTTGTTGCGCTACAGGCGGACAAGAATAGAAGTTAAAGCAATTCCTAGGCACTTTACCTTTGGGACTTTGTCGAAAGCCTACACTTGACATTAACATTACGCATTCATAAAGGGAGTTTCTTTGCTACCCCCTACAGTACTCATGCTCATTCCCTAGTCCCTATATTACCTAAAATACGTCATAATTCCACCATCTTCGAAGGAATTACTGCTATGGGGGTTTGCAATATCGCTAAACAATCGACGGTGACTAACGCTTATGAGAGAAGGTCCTAAGCTATGACGATTATACCTACTACCATTTTTAAATTATACGCATTGCACGCAAATCGATCCCATTGCACTTTTCATTATATTTTTAGTTATATTTACTAAATTATTTAATGAAACTAAATTTTGGTACGAGGATGCATTAAAAACGATAATTTTAATGAACTTCAAACCTAATCGGACTGGACATTGTATCACATATCTTCTGGATCAGAGCCGAAAATATTAAAAAATTGATTAACATTGAATACAAGGTTTTGGCTATTCATCGACAACATATAAGTAGTACCTAGTTGTTAGAAAAATGAACATAAAGTACGAGATTGTAAACCTAACTTTGATTTTCTTGGTGCTCCCAACTAGACGTTCGCGCTTAACAAAAATAACGATTGCGGACTTTCAATTTTATTCAACTTTAATTTAATAGTTACAGTCTAATATATTTTGTATAATCTCTAATCAGGTCCAGCAGTGTTTATAAAAAAACATTGTAGGATTCGAAAGACTTCTTTTGTATTAAAATGTTCGTGTTTGGCCCTAAAAATATTTCTTCAGAATTTTAGTAACAGTAGCGTGATCGTTTTCTCTCTTGTCGCAGAGCAAGTGAACCCGTGCGAGAACGGACGCTGCATCAACACGCACGGCGGCTACGAATGCAAGTGCGAGCCCGGTTTCGTGCTCGATGCGAGCGCTAGACATTGTCTCGGTGAGTTCTCTCTTCCGTTTCCTTTTTGCGGGCTGGATTATATGGGTGTCTCGTTCCCGTTTTTATTCCGCGGGCCAAAAGTAAGAGCAGTATAAATAATCATACTACCCTATAGAAAGGACGCTTCCTACAAAACCGAAGTTTGACAGCGATTTAGGGACGAATCATGCTATCCGTTTGTCCCTTTCTAATGTATGGCACTATCCCTTTCGGCTATTTAGGATTGTCAAAATTCAAGCCATCACCTTATCTGTGGTCGTGCACGCATAAGGACGTCAAGTGGTGCCAACCCTAATAATTGCTCGGAGCAATGCTGAGACGAGCGGAGCAGAGTTTGCCCGAAGTGAGGAGTGTCTTCCCACTGGCAGTACTCCTTCGCTCATCGATTATAGTCATTATAGTTAATGACATCTGTAGATAACCGCCGAGGGTCATGCTGGCGGCGCGTGGTGGACGGGCAGTGCGAGGCGACGGCGCCGGGCGCGCTGCTGCGGCAGGAGTGCTGCTGCAGCGTGGGCCTGGCCTGGGGCTCCCCCTGCGAGCCCTGCGACACCGGCGACTGCCCCTGCCCGAAGGGCTACGTCAAGGTTGCTCTACGACCATTTTTTTTAACCCCTCAACTGCCTTGTCCCGTCCGGACGGGACGATTTGGACTGTAATAAACAGTGAAAGGTTAATTAAGTAGCAAATTTTTGACACTGGCGTTTGAGGGGTTAATAAATAAGTTTTTGGCAAAAATTTCATTTTTGATACAAGCTTATCGCTGACTGTACTTTTCTTACGACAGACAACTAATACTCATCGAGACAATTCTAAAAACCCCTAAAACAATTAGGTTGCGTTGTTTCATCACAGAGTTCCTATGGCCACCTCCTGTCTCCATCGTCAGATCAGCTCGATGGTACCATAATATTGCATTGTCATTCGATTTATACATGCATGCAAAATTTCAGCTCAATCGGAAACCGGGAAGTGGATCAAATTTAACTTGCAAGATTTGATTACAGACAGACAACGGTCAGGTGAAACTAAATAAAAGCTTGTAAAAATAAAGCGGTAAGACGAGCGTCTTTCTAATAACATTTGCATGCACATTAAACATAAATAGTTATCAATACCAATATCAACTTCATACCAATCGAGCTTTACTAATTTTTTACCTATACCATTGATGCTCTCGGAACTTTCGTACGAGATATCATTAGATATTTACCAGTCGTTTCTCGTTATCAGTTGTTACTCGGTTTAACATAAATCTATACTTTGAATCTTACTTATCCGTGTGCTTGCAGTTGGATGGGACGACATGTCGGGACGTGGACGAGTGCGAGCTAGACCGAGACCTGTGCGGCGGCGGACGCTGCGTCAACACGGACGGTTCATACCGCTGCGATTGCCCTGACGGTCTTACTCTTGATCCCTCCGGTAATTATTCCTTCCAATACCTCATTTTTACGTCGTATTTATCACCCTTATGTCATGTCTATAACAATGTCGTTGAACAACAGAATAGCCCCTGGAATTATACCTTGAGGGATCCCATTAAAAAAGGTAGACTTAACTTGACTATTAGACTCAGTTCAGGTAAGACTTATTTAGCTGTTAGTCTAGCTTTGATGTATCCAAAATATAATAATAAGACATGAAGTAGAACATCAATTATTCCCTAGTTATGTAAATATCAATATTCATGATAAATGCAATCAAATGCTTTCGTTACATCACAGAATATTTCAACAGCATATTGAGTCGTCGTTATTTCTCAATTTCTGTGAATAATTCTTCACTGATTGACTTTTTAATTAGTCTAGCACTAATTTTGGGTTTCGGAAAAATTATATCTGAGGACTGAGCTTCCTACTTTCATGTTCCGATTTAAAACATTATTGATTTCATCTAGTGATAGAGTCTGTGTGGAAAGAGAAGAGTCATAAAACGTATTAGTTCCCATATAATCCACGACTCTTCGTCTTCCGCAAAGACTCTATATTATACCTGTCATTTAGCGGATTTAAATATGCCCATATGTTTCAGGCAACCGCTGCGTAGATACGCGTCGGGAGTCGTGCTACACGGAGTACGCTGTGGGCCACTGCAGCGGCGCGCTGAGCGGCGAAGTACACAAGTCGACCTGCTGCTGTTCTGTCGTCGGACGAGCTTGGGGCAGCGCGCGGTGCGAACCCTGCCCTAAGCGAGGTAATCTCGTAAACTGAAAATCGCAATTCAATTCCAAAAAAAGTTGTCTATGTTGCCACTTTTTACTAGCGCGTCTTGTATTTATGTAAAAATGAGTAAATAAAAGTACTTTTTTTTAAATCGTAGGAGAGTAAAATTACCAATAAATAAATTATCTTAGCGTGTTTAGTTATAGAAAGGAATTTAATATTTTACAAACAAATTATTGCAGTGGCAACATTGTCTTACTTTTTTTGGAATCTAATTACGAATTTCTGTATATTTTAGAGATTTCTTGCTTGCACCCTAAACTAGTATTGCTACACTGAGTACTACTCTACGGCGGCGCGCTGCAGGTGGCTTTGGTGTTTGAACGTAGGACCGTAATTCAATACTCCTTGTTTAATTTGGTATACGTATACGTACCATAATTGTGATATTTAGTCTTTCAACAGTTTCAACCCAAGTGCTACCTGACCCAAGATATTTTCTACAACTAATTTTATTTACCTTACATTTCTTCTTCAGGAACGGACGCATTCCGCAACTTGTGCATATCGGAAGCCAATCTCCCCCCTAACGTCTGGAACCGTCCCGGCGGCGGCCCGTTCGGTGGAGCTTTCAATAACAGCGACAACTTGAACGTCAACTTCAACGGCCTCGACGACGGATGGGGCGGGCCAGGTGAGAATTGTTTTGTGCTAGTCACATAGGTATTACCTGAAGATAGTTATTAGCGCTCCCATATTTGTTCGGATAAGGACCCCCTTTGTCTGGAACTGGTCAGACGATCAGTCCTGTGCACGATTCGATAATAACGACAATGCCAACACTTTAGCGATCATCATGGCGTCGACGGTTATAGTGCCTAGTCCACATGCCGTTATCGACCATAGCCCCCCAACAACATCCGCGGTTAGAGACAACAATAAATGTGCCTATTCAGAGTGAAATAAATGAACCCAAAAGTCAGGACGGGCGCGCCTCGCCAGACGATGTGTCACATGGAACCGCGGCGCCTGGAACGACTTGTTTGCTGGAAGCGGCGGAACGGTGGACATACTTACATCTCTATTATGTTAAACTAGGCACCAGTCAGGATCAGGTACATAAGTATTTAGTCGACATCTGCAGAAGCGATGACTGCTCGGTGGTGGAGTTAAAGGCCAGAGGAAAATACGCGTCCTTTAAACTAGGAGTCCCTAGTGCGTTGGCGGAGCGAGTGCTCGAACCGGGAAACTGGGCCAAAGACATATGCATTAAGCCGTGGCGGCAGAAATTTCGTGCCTCTAATTGATATACGTGGACGTGCAAAGCCCAAAGAAATATCTGTTTATTATCAGAACGTTAGAGGGTTGCGCTCTTAAACCCAAATATTCCACAATAACGTATTAGTTTGTGAGTCAGACATTATAGACCAGCGGTGGAACAAAAATGGGTTTTGATAACATTAAAGTTTTTTCTTTTTTGATATGTTATTGTAAGCATGTTAAATAACGTTCATGTAAAAAGTTAGAAAATTTTAGGTGGAGCGTTCGGCCATATTTAAATATTTCAATTTTTGCTAAATAACTATGTAAATATAAAATTAAAGTTACAAAAAACTTTAACATATTCAATAACACTTTAATTTATTCACAATATTCGGTTTTTAGAAATCTGGAACAGCTGCTTTCTGGTGAACGTAAAAACACGAATTATTATGTAAATACAGAATTAGAGTAGCTGATATTGCAAAATTACGATATTACCTATCAACTTAGTATACATGTAAAAAGTTAGAAATGTAGACAATGTGCTTGTCTAGATATTGATTTCTGGTTAAGCAGTATAGCCAATATTGAATTAAAGTCTGTAGAGTTAATATTACACGGTCATAATAAAGATCTTACTTCTCACACAAAAGATTAGAAATATAAAATCACGGCGACACTAAATACTGATACGTAAGTATGCATTCCGAGCTTATATTTCAAACGCGCGGCGTTTTCGCGCGCCGCGCTGTGCGCCGGGGCAGGAGGCAGCGATCGACGGTCGCGGGCTAGCGGTTAGCGCGGTGACCTTAAAATACGCAAAGCGTTTATAAAATTATTATCAATGGTAAATAGTTATTTTACACAGTACACTAATGGAAACTTACCTTCCCTTATTTATTTCTATATGTACTAGGGATTGCCCGCGGTTTCGTTTACGTAGAATTCGTTATCGTGTTAAGTATAGAAATAATAGATACATTTGAAAATTATTTTAGGTGCATTGTCATACAGATAACTACCCTTGTTAAAGTATTCTTCAAATTCAATACACAGGTGTCATTTCAATATAATTTTGCGTAATTTGGCGCTTTTAGGTTATAAATGACTAGCGACATATATTTTTTAAGATATCATAAAATCAATTTCAAACTAACGTTATTCAATATTTATAATTTTAAAGTCAATATTACCAACCAACTGATCCAATTTACCTACGGAAACAACTCAAAATTTGCATCAAATTAAATGCCACTTTTCTTATCCGTTTCGAAAAATCAAGAGGGCCTTTACGAGCTGATGTGATGAAAATTTTATTTAACCTTCGTCCCTCGAAACCTTCACTACGCTCAAGGTTCAATTTTACGAACCACTCGCTACGCTCGTGCTTCAATTTTAGAATGTTTGAATTTGTGAATGTACTTCCTGCCTCGCACAGCCAAACTGTGGAATGAACTGTCCGATACGACCTTCAAACCTTAAAAGACCCCCATCTTAAAGGTCGGCAACGCGCTTGCAACCCTTCTGGTGTTGCGGGTGTCCATGGGCGGCGGTAATCGCTAACCACCAGGTGATCCGTCTGCTCGTTTGCCTCCTATTTAATAAAAAAAATGTTTCGCTTGTTTGGGTATCAATATTAGCACGAGCGGTTAATCAACAACTTTTCCCCTTGTAAAACAAATAAGGTAGGTGAAGTGCAGGCATATCAGGCCCGGCGGGTAGCAAGGCCCAGCATTCAAAAATAACAGTTGCTCCCTATTATTCCCAATTATTCTGAATTTGTACTTGTTGCTAAGAAGGCCCACTGTCAGTGCAGGTAAAAAGGTCCAGTCCCGGGCCTTATTGAACATATGAGATGAAATATTAGATTAAAATATTTTAAGATAATTTTGAATATTTTTAATCTCTTATTAATAAGGTCGATTTGAAGAAACTTCTATAAAATTATGACTTATAAATAACACTTGCACTGCGTGGGCTGTCAAAATTGCTGCAGACTTTTCTTGGTCTAACTCTAATCATTTATCACTTGCTTTATTGACCTAAAGACGTTTATAGATCAAAAAGTCTAATAACATTGCGGTACTTATACTTTTTAAAGGCAGTAACTATTTACAAGCGACTTTTTTTGTTAATACATAGGTAGGTATTTACGATAGAAGTGCGAAAAATAGATATTTTGCAACGAGTGACAAATTTTAACACACGGCCAAAGGGAGTGTTTTAATGTGCTTATTATAGCACCGGTGTCGTAATGTAGCACCAGATGTACTGTCAAAATTATGTTAATATAATACTTATTTGTTACGAATAAATATTTATACTGTAAAAAATTATCCCACCAAACACATTTTCATGTAAATTGTTGCTAAGACGAAACCATAAGACTCGCACTGTCAAAAAGTTGTCAGATCTCTTGTCGAGCCAAGCTTCAAACTCTACAAGCCCTAACTTCACTAACTCTACACCTTAGTCAAAATATGTGGCTTGGCTGTTTCGCTACCGCCACATGGGCATAAGGTGAAAAATTTATTAAATTCATTATTTTTAGGGTTCCGTACCTCAAAAGGAAAAATACTGAACCCTTATAGGATCACTCGTGTGTCTGGCTGTCTGTCTGTCACAGCCTATTTGCTCCGTAACTACTGCACCAATAAGTTGAAATTTGGGGTGCCCCTTAATACGCCTAACATTAATTGGCATAATATGAATTCGCATAACAGTTTTGGCATAACATAATTGGGCATAACATTGAACAGGCATAATATTAAAAAAGCATAACACTTATTGCGCATAATAATGAATCCGCATAAATTAAATATGCATAACATTATTAACTATAACTTTATTTGGCACAAAATGAATTAGCATAATTTAATAAAGCAAGAGAATTAGATGGATCAGGGCAAAACCAACTCGGTTAGGTCAGGTTCACAAGGCTCAGGCAGGATCGAGCGAAACAAAGCGAAACAAATAATAATCTTTTTGCTGTAAACATTATTAAGGCGTAGTAACTGTAGTAAGTTCACGTTCTTCTTTTTTTAGTATTTTTTTTTGTTAGGTTTTAGACATAATTTTAATTATTTTGATTTTTTGGGCAATTTTTTTTTATCGAGCAATAGTCAAAAACTCAGGATTTGAATCGCTGAAGTCCCTAGAGAAAGACCGCAAGATTGCTAATTAAATATTTGGCAACCGTATTGTGATATTTGTGATCTAAAAAAGCGCTACATTTACTTAAAACTTCGTTCTCTGGGCCTACTGAACCTTAATTCGAGCCGCTCTGTCTATATTTCTATTTATTTGCCTTTTATATTTATATCATTTAATAATTATGCAAAGTAACTTTATGCTTATTATATTTATCCCAAGTCATCGTTATGACAATTTACGTTATGCGCATTAACATTATGCGTACTCAGTTATGCGGAATAATGTTATGCGATTTAGAAATTATGCGTAACATACGTTATGCCAAATTGAATTAGGAGAATTACGTTATGCGAATTAATATAGACCCTGAAATTTGGTATACACATGTAAGTCTATAACCCAAGAACATACATGTAAAGTAAATAATAGAAATTCAAATGTGACGTTCCATGGGAAAAGGTACCTTATGAGGGTTTCTAGTTTCGGAGTTATGAAATGTTTTGTAAAGAGGTGAAAATATGCTCAATTTTTTTTTATTGTGTGATCTCAAACCTTAATGCGTAACGTTTGTTTACCTGTTTTTATTTTTGTTATAAGTTAGTTATAAGCCTAGTAACGTCGTCTCAGAGTGTAGTAAAAAGGTACCTTATGGAAAAAAGGTTGAAATTTTCCAAAAAAACTAGTCAATACGGGAAAAGAAGTTTGGTAGAGAACTGTATTAGCATTCTGCAAAACTAATTTGATAATTTCAGTTCTGGTTGGGGCGCCTAGCAAATATTATAACCGTACATCGACCGACATTATAAATCCAAGTAGCCTGCTATTATACTAAAGTTACTCTCGTCAAGTCTTTCTTAACTAGAATAATCTTCATTTGGTTTGGTCGCATGCAATAAATCAGCCATTGGTTTGCTGAAAAATGCCAATACCCGACGCATTACCTTATGGAATATCTAAGGTCATTGAACCTCAATGCCGCTTGTCTTCAATGGCAACCAAAATATATTATTGATAAGAAATAGACGATTTATAATATCTTTACCCCAAAATATTATTAGTTTATCCTAACTGTTCCATCATCATCATGCCTCATCATGTAACTTAACCACAAGGTACCTTTTCATTACATACAAATTATTGGTCTTTTTTAAGATTATTATGACGAAGAACCAATTAAATTTGTGGCAGTTTAATGTAAATTAATATTTTCTATTCATAAAAGATAAAAGCTTCAATGTGATTGATGTTTTGTAGTGATGTATTATTAGATTTATTTCCATAAGGTACCTTTTCGTAAATGTATGGAGCATACTGTTATTGTTATGTAAGTTTAAAGTGGCATAAGGGGTTAAATATAGTATTTAGTTGGGGTTTTAGGATTTATTTCATTTGAATGACAGAATTTCTTTCATATTATGTGCTCAGAAAAATTGATTGTGTGTTACATTAAAAGTAAAAATATTCAATTATCTGATTTTATATGAAAAAGTCAGAAAATACATTTTCACCTCTAAATCGGTATTGTTTTTTGCTTAAACTGTCTCTCAGTGTCGTTTTCTAATAGATAAAATTTAAATCTAGAGAGCTCATTGCAATAAATCGTGAAAATGTAATAAAACTTTATTTTCAAGAGACTGGTTAGTATACACATAAATCAGTCGATATCAAAGGTTTCTATTTGCATTACAGAACAAGTCGCAACATTTTTTAAATCTCAGATATATAAGGTATTATTATTTGTAGTCAACTATGTAACTTACTTCAGGAACATAGTTTTTTAGGCAGCTAAACTTAAAACTTCTGTATCGTAAAGTTGCTCATTTCACAACATTATTTTCAAAAAATCATATCTCTTCTTTTGTATTATCGATAGCTTATTTATTGTAGATTACTGGGGTATGCATAACTCCATACCCACCATAAGGTACCTTTGACCGTGGGACGTCACAAATAAAGGGGTCACTTTTGAGATGAATGATAAATAGAAGAAAAAAACACTATATCTTGTTATATATCAAATTAAGGGGCTCATTGTGAGAACCTCAGATATATTTTTTCATAATTTTAAAATAAATAGTTTAGAAGTTATTTAAGAAAATACGCAAAAAATTACCATTCCCCGCCCCCCCCCTTATCTCCGAAACTACTGGGTCTACAATTATGAAAAAAATACACATATTAGCTCTTTTCCTATAGATGCCAGAAAAACCTATTAGAAATGTGCAGTCAAGCGTGAGTCGGACTTAAGTACCTAGTTTTCCGATCCCTACGGGTTTTTTAAAGACATTTTACTCACTTTTCTCTAAAAAAAATATATATTGTTAAAGCCTAACAAGTTCCTTTTTAGCCCTCGCCACGTTGCGGATTTTCGATGGAACTAATTTATTTTAATGGCAATTATTTTGTTTGACATCCGACATTGAAAGTCATTGAATGTCACCGATGTAAACAAATCGAAAATGATTGTAAATATTTCAGGATAATAATAGATTTTGCAATCAAAATGCCCAAAAAAATTCACACCGATGCTAAACAAATAATTTTAAATACATTAAAATACTTGCGACAGAAAAAGGATACGGGATTCAGTAGCATTCCATTAAACAATGTTGTGAAATTATTTGTTGACATGACGGGTACTGATTTTCATAGTGAGTTTGTAATAAACTGGTTAGTTTTGTACTAAATATGAATATTAATTATTAAATTATTATTTTTCTCATTTAAGGCGTCTTTAGTGCTATAATCAAAAATATTTATTATAAGAATGAGCCATTACCACCACGAGTGACTGAATCTGGTAAATATATATACGGAGGTCGAATATTTAGAATCAAATTATGGCGGATAGGTAAATTATTCATACTTAATTATCAACTAAACATGCTCTTTCGATTGGGTTTCGATTGGGAAACATACTTCTACAACTCACATGTACATAATTGTATACCTCACTCGCTCTTGCACGATGCCAATACACACTGTCCCGACTATTCATGACGTACACGTATTGTTGCTATATGTAAGCTGTTTGTAGCGACATTATATCAGGGCTAAAAAAGAACTTGTCAGGCTATAAAATTGTGTAATGTACGGAACCCTTGGAACGCGAGTCCGATTCGCATTTGGGCGGTTTTTGTATTATACTTACAGTAGTTCTTGTAGAAATGAAACGGCCAAGCCACATACTTTTGGTGTAGGGCTAGTAAAGTTAGAGGGCTTGTAGAGTTAGAAGCTTGGCAAGAGATCTGATAACTTTTTGACAGTGCGAGCCTTATGGTTTCGTTTGGGCAACATTTTACATCAAAATGTTTTTGGTGGGATTTCACTTCTTTTTGTAAGTTGCTTATGACAATCTTCCATGCCCTAATTTAAAGGGTTGGGGGTGATTTACTATTAAAAATCCTGAAATAAGTATCTGGGGGCATCTGTTACACAATGTACTTCTTACTGATTCCCCATATAAACCCTTCACCCCGTAAGGGTAAACTTTGGAGTTAAAATCTGCCTTCACCCCGTAAGGGTAAACTTTGAGGTTGAAATCTATTCTATATCCTTCCCCATAACAATACCTATCTACATACCAAATTTCAACTAAATCGGTTCAGCGATTATTGATTCCCCATACAAAATTAAACCCCATCTTCATCCCCTTAGGGATAAATTTTTTTTGAATTTATTTGTTGTTTGTGTACTAAAACTATCTTACATACCAAATTTCAGCTTCTTAGAGGACTTCAGGAAGTACCCGGTATTGATGATCATCAAGTGAGTGAGTCAGTGACGAAATCGAAGTTTTTAGATATGAATAAAATCTAAAGTATAAGAGCTATGCAATTGATATGCTTAATAAGTCCGAGAACTTTGTTTATCTGGTATAATCCAACCCCAAGTTATGAGGGTTCCAAAAAACGACGAAGCGCTTCGAGAAAAGGTAGATAGTGCCCTTGCGCTTTGCTCGTCTTGGCAGGGGCACTGCCGTGCCCCCAGATGTTAAAAGATGATACTACTATAACTAATAAAGATTTATGTTTAGTTACCTACTATTTTCGCGTAAACTAGACAATTTTTATATCTTTAGTTATTAAGGCCCAAAATAATTATTTTCACTTATTATAAATAAATCCTCCTGTTATGAAGTATCAAATATTGTTATTTGTATATGTATAACTCTTAAGTTAAAAACAATAAAATCTGTTATTACCTACTGTCAAAATGATTATTTTTTGCGGGATTAAGTAATACACTGCTAGTGTTCAATAAGGCCCATAATAGGACTTTTAAGGTATATTTTCCAAGAGTATCGTAATATTTTTATAACTATTTTGGTATAATGAAGAAACTTAAATAAATGAGAAACCTATTTGAGTGAGTTTTTCATACTTCATATCCTGTTTATTAAAAAAAACCATTTTAATTTAAGGTGGGCTGTATATAGGCATATACGGCCCACACGGAATATACAATAAGGTAAGTGGCCTCACTTACCTTATTGTATATTCAGGATGTATACCGTGTAATATTGAGCAGTTGGTTTATAATATACATATTATGATATTGACCTTGAATAGGACAGGACATGACAATAGGAACCAGAAATAGGTATAGTTGGTCAAACCATTTGTCAGTAAATAAAAACAAAAAACTATATTCATCCTTTTCTTTTGGGTGCTAGTACTAGTGTAAGTCAAAGATAGTATGATGATTCTCTCTGTCTATGTTTGAAATGAGACTTTGTTTTTACAAACTATGTATAGTAAAAAATAGTTGTGAATATCTTGTACATTTTTATTACAATATTAGTCAAGATAATGAAATATAGCTGGTCAAGCAAATCTTGTCACTAAAAAAAGGCGCGAAACACAAATTTTCTATGGGACGATATCCCTTCGCGCCTACATTTTTCAAATTTGCCGCCTCTTTCTACTGCCAAGATCTGATTGACCAGCTGTAGGTATTTTTACGTAATAAGATATTTTAATTTCACGTAATGTCCGCATCTAATTTATACATGTGCACGGTAAACAAACAAATGAATGATAAGAAAAGACAGACAGTGTTACTGAGCGGGAGGTGGGGCGAGGGGCGAAGTATAGGTAGGCTATGATAGGCTCTCGAGCGCCGCGCCGGCGACTGACGGACCAGCGCGGCGTATGTATGAATTTCGCGCCTTTTTAACTAGATTTTACTATTACAATGCAAGCTACACGCAGAAATTTCTTACTTTCCATAATATGGCTGCGTATATTATTTTATAGTAATAGACTTATTTTTACAGACTCTAATTCAATATTAGATCTTATAGGACAAAAAACGCATATTAATTCTAGAGCATATATCTTATTCTTCTAGCTTTTTAGCTTGCCTATTAACTTAAAAAATGAGATATGTTGTTGTGGATTTATTAAACTTTAATTCAATATCGACAAAATAATAAGCTAATTGTACTTTGATAAAGAAGCACGTTAAAAAAATTTCTAATAATTTTACATTATAAAGCGTCATACATATTATAAACAATGGAACTTAAACATTGCACTTTAATTCAATATTAAAAAATCATTACTAAAAATATATAAATACCTAATTTATATCTAACGCTCGTTCTAACTTTTCATCATATATTGCAAATATGCTTAAAAATATGTCCCATATCAGATAAGTATCACTTTTTCAACTTTAGAATTATCAAAACTTATAGTGCAAAAATCCGGTCCCACTACTGAGCTATTATTGCGGTGACGGAGACATTTTTAAATAGCTCAATGTGTGACGCAGAGCTCTTTCCTTCCGACTATATAGTGCTGAGACGAGACCGTAGTGGCGACACTGGTTGGGGAGGTGTGCTACTGGCTGTGCGAAACACCTACTCAGTACGGTTAATCACAGACGTTGATGGGCTAGCTGAAGACATGGAGCTCTTAATAGCGATGGTTACTTGGAAAAATGTAAAATTTATCTGTTGTGTCGTATATTTGCCTCCGAATTATAAGGATAACCAATATTTAATGGTTCTAGATTGTCTCGAGAATGTGATTTGTCAGTATTCGGAATTAGATGTTTTAATTGTAGGAGATTTTAACCTGAATTCGTGTAGTGCAATTGTTAAGACTCAGTACCAATCGTTTCTCAAACTAGGGAAGTTACACCAGCACAACAATGTGCTTAACGCTCACGGTGGTATCCTAGATTTGGTGTTGAGTACTCTAGACTCTGAGCATGTTAGCGTATCTGACGAGGTAGAGCCGCTGGTCCCGGTAGACGCTTATCACCCACCGTTGCAAACTACTGTCATGCTGTGTCGAGGTGAAGCGGGTTTACAGCCTCCGCCGCCTTTACCGCCGGTTTATGACCAGGTCGCTCCCGCGTGGAATTTCCGTAAGGCCGACTTACGCGCATTATATTCAGCTGTAGCTGATTTAGATTGGGGTTATGTCACGAACGCACAATGTGTTGAGATTGCCACTGATTCTCTCTATACTCAACTGAACGAATGCATCACAAACCATGTGCCCCTCAAGAGATGTGCCGGTGCTGTCGGGCAGCGGTATGTCTATCCGTCCTGGTATACTCCCGATATAATTGCCAATATAAAGCTTAAGTATTACCACTTAAAAGAATTTAAAGCTACAGGACGTGATTATAATCGTGAGCTATACCGTTATTACAGAGGACATGTTAAATTTTTGATAGGCGGCGCTTACCGACAGTTCATGAGCAAAATGGAACGGGACATTGCGGACGATCCGAAACAATTTTGGGGTTATGTAAAAAGTAAACGGAAAGACCGACGACAGATGGATGATTTGACATATGGGGACCGAAGAGTATCAGGGCAAGCCGCAGCGGATGCTTTTGCAGAGTATTTCAGCTCAGTGTTCCAGAGAGCGGTACCGCGGCTCGATGTGGCGGAGGCGATGCGGGTGGCACCGGGATTGGCTGCCGAGGCGCCACTCGTTGTACTGCACAGAGTCGATGTTTCTGATCTTCGTCGAGCTGCAAAAAGACTCAAATCGCGTTCGGCGGCGGGTCTCGATGCTATCCCACCGTATCTGGTAAAGGATTGTATGTCTGCTCTGGAAGAGCCGCTTCTGCATATATTTAATCTCTCATTGCAAACCAACGTATACCCGTCCTGTTGGAAGAAAACAAGAGTGTCACCTGTACCTAAGGGTAGGTTGGGGTCAGATATAAGCACATACAGACCGATCGCGGTCCTTTCTGTCTTCGGCAAGTTGTTCGAATCTATCATAGACTACCGAATCAGTCGTCAAATTGCGTCACAGCTTACTGAAGCACAACATGGATTTCGCCTTGGGCGCTCCACTGTCACTAACCATGTAGATTTGGTAGATTATGTTACAGCAGAAATGGATGCGCGCCGACAAGTAGACGCAGCTTACTTTGATTTTAGAAAGGCCTTTGATCTCGTCGACAACGACATCCTTCTGCAAAAATTTGCTGCGATAGGTTTTGCACCTAAGCTCTTGGGATTCTTCGCGAACTACCTGGATAATCGTAGCCAAGTTGTCAGGGTAGGAGGATATGAATCGAAACCGTATTACACTCGATCTGGGGTAAGCCAAGGGAGCACCCTTGGACCTACGCAGTTTATTATAATGATAAATGACTTGCCGAGGGCTGTTAGGTCTGCTAAGTGCTTAATGTTTGCTGATGACCTCAAACTATTCTTGGGCGTAAGCAACATCACCGATTGTGTAGCACTCCAAAAAGATATAGATGCAGTGGTAAGGTGGAGTGAAGAAAATAAATTATATTTTAATGCAGCAAAATGTAAAGTTATTACTTTTACCAGAGCCCGGACGCCGATCTATGCTACATATACTTTAAGCGGCGATCAGATGGAACGTGTAACTGAGATTCGAGATCTGGGACTGACACTAGACAGACAACTGGACTTCAGACAGCACGTGACTATGACATGCCAAAATGCAAGTAAAATGCTCGGATTTATAATGAGAGTAGCATATCAATTTTCGAATGTCAGAGTCGCAATCATGCTGTACAATGCTTTTGTTCGGAGTAGGCTAGAATTTGGAGCCATAATATGGAGTCCGCACGAATCGAAGTACACCACTATGGTAGAAAAAATACAGCGCAAATTCGCTAGGTTTTTGTATAAGCGCCAGTACGGATACTACCCATATCGGTATCCGTCGCTATTCGTATCAGGGATGGTAGGGCTGGATACGCTAGAGTTCAGGAGGAAGACGCTGACGTTGATCCATTACTATAAACTACTCAATGGTAGAGTTAGTGGTTCGGCGGTGTTAGAGCGGGTAGGTCTGGCGGTGCCGGCTCGGAGCGCTCGGGACGGCTCGTAGCTCAATAGTGGGACCGGATTTTTGCACTAAAAGTTTTGATAATTCTAAAGTTGAAAAAGTGATACTTATCTGATATAGGACATATTTTTAAGCATATATGCTATATATGATGAAAAGTTAGAACGAGCGTTAGATATAAATTAGGTATTTATATATTTTTAGTAATGATTTTTTAATATTGAATTAAAGTGCAATGTTTAAGTTCCATTGTTTATAATATGTATGACGCTTTATAATGTAAAATTATTAGAAATTTTTTTAACGTGCTTCTTTGTCAAACTACAATTAGCTTATTATTTTGTCGATATTGAATTAAAGTTTAATAAATCCACAACAACATATCTAAATTTATAAGTTAATAGGCAAGCTAAAAAGCTAGAAGAATAAGATATATGCTTTAGAATTAATATACGTTTTTTGTCCTATAAGATCTAATATTGAATTAGAGTCTGTAAAAATAAGTCTATTACTATAAAATAATATACGCAGCCATATTATGGAAAGTAAGAAATTTCTGTGTGTAGCTTGCATTGTAATAGTAAAATCTAGTTAAAAAGGCGCGAAATTCATACATACGCCGCGCTGGTCCGTCAGTCGCCGGCGCGGCGCTCGAGAGCCTATCATAGCCTACCTATACCTCGCCCCTCGCCCCACCTCCCGCTCAGTAACACTGTCTGTCTTTTCTTATCATTCATTTGTTTGTTTACCGTGCACATATATAAATTAGATGCGGACATTACGTGAAATTAAAATATCTTATTAAGTAAAAATACCTACAGCTGGTCAATCAGATCTTGTCAGTAGAAAGAGGCGGCAAATTTGAAAAATGTAGGTGCGAAGGGATATCGTTCCATAGAAAATTTGAATTTCGCGCCTTTTTTTAGTGACAAGGATTGCTTGACCAGCTATATTTCATTATCTTGACTAATATTGTAATAAAAATGTACAAGATATTCACTATTTTTTACTATACATAGTTTGTCAAAGGACTGTCTCATTTCAAACATAGACAGGGAGGATCATCATACTATCTTTGACTTACACTAGTACTAGCACCCAAAAGAAAAGGATGAATATAGTTTTTTGTTTTTATTTACTGACAAATTGGTTTGACCAACTATACCTATTTCTGGTTCCTATTGTCATGTCCTGTCCTATTCAACGTCAATATCATAATATGTATATTATAAACCAACTGATCAATATTACACGGTATACATCCTGAATATACAATAAGGTAAGTGGCCTCACTTACCTTATTGTATATTCCGTGTGGGCCGTATATGCCTATATACAGCCCACCTTAAATTAAAATGGTTTTTTTTTAATAAACAGGATATGAAGTATGAAAAACTCACTCAAATAGGTTTCTCATTTATTTAAGTTTCTTCATTATACCAAAATAGTTATAAAAATATTACGATACTCTTGGAAAATATACCTTTTATAAAAGTCCTATTATGGGCCTTATTGAACACTACCAGTGTATTACTTAATCCCGCAAAAAATAATCATTTTGACAGTAGGTAATAACAGATTTTATTGTTTTTAACTTAAGACTTATACATATACAAATAACAATATTTGATACTTCATAACAGGAGGATTTATTTATAATAAGTGAAAATAATTATTTTGGGTCTTAATAACTAAAGATATAAAAATTGTCTAGTTTACGCGAAAATAGTAGGTAACTAAACATAAATCTTTATTAGTTACAGTAGTCTCATCTTTTAACATCTGGGGGCACGGCAGTGCCCCCGCCAAGACGAGAAAAGCGCAAGGGCACTATCTACCTTTTCTCGAAGCGCTTCGTCGTTTTTTGGAACCCTCATAACTTGGGGTTGGATTATACCAGATAAACAAAGTTCTCGGACTTATTAAGCATATCAATTGCATAGCTCTTATACTTTAGATTTTATTCATATCTAAAAACTTCGATTTCGTCACTGACTCACTCACTTGATGATCATCAATACCGGGTACTTCCTGAAGTCCTCTAAGAAGCTGAAATTTGGTATGTAAGATAGTTTTAGTACACAAACAACAAATAAATTCAAAAAAAAATTATCCCTAAGGGGATGAAGATGGGGTTTAATTTTGTATAGGAAATCAATAATCGCTGAACCGATTTAGTTGAAATTTGGTATGTAGATAGGTATTGTCATGGGGAAGGATATAGAATAGATTTCAACCTCAAAGTTTACGCTTACGGGGTGAAGGCAGATTTCAACCCCAAAGTTTACCCTTACGGGGTGAAGGGTTATATGGGGAATCAGTAAGAAGTACATTGTGTAACAGATTATTTCAGGATTTTTAATAGTAAATCACCCCCAACCCTTTAAATTAGGGGATGGAAGATTGTCATAAACAACTTACAAAAAGAAGTGAAATCCCATCAAAAACATTTTGATGTACAATGTTGCCCAAACGAAACCATAAGGCTCGCACTGTTAAAAAGTTATCAGATCTCTTGCCAAGCTTCTAACTCTACAAGCCCTCTAACTTTACTAGCTCTACACCAAAAGTGTGTGGCTTGGCCGTTTCGTTTCTACATGAACTATTGTATGTAAGTATAATACAAAAACCGCCCAAATGCGAGTCGCACTCGCGTTCCAAGGGTTCTGTACATTACACAATTTTTAACAATATATTTTTTTAAGAGAAAAGTGAGTAGTCTTTAAAAAACCCGTAGGTATCGGAAAACTAGGTACTTAAGTCCGACTCACGCTTGACTGCACATTTTTAATAGGTTTTCCTGTTATCTATAGGAAGAGAGCTAATATGTGTATTTTTTTCATAATTTTAGACCCAGTAGTTTCGGAGATAAGGGGGGAGGGGGGAATGGTCATTTTTTGCGTATTTTCTTAAATAACTTCTAAACTATTTATTTTAAAATTATGAAAAACCTTCGTTTGATATATATATTTTAATTTATTGAACAATAAGCTAAATAAAGTACATTATTATTACAAGACCCATCGTGGGCAAAACCTTTTGAGGAGGTTTGTATGCCGATGGGGAGTTCGAGAAAATAACATGACAATATACATATCTATCTTATACTAATTAAAATTCTAACAAAATTCTCTCATATTAATTCATATTCTAATTCTCTTATATTAATTATAACAAGATATAGTTTTTTTTTCTTCTATTTATCATTCATCTCAAAAGTGACCCCTTTATTTGAATTTCTATTATTTACTTTACGTGTATGTCCTTGGGGTAGAGACTTACATGTGTATACCAAATTTCAACTTATTGGTGCAGTAGTTGCGGAGCAAATAGGCTGTGACAGACGGACAGCCAGACACACGAGTGATCCTATAAGGGTTCAGTATTTTTCCTTTTGAGGTACGGAACCCTAAAAATAATGAATTTAATAAATTTTTCACCTTATGCCCATGTGGCGGTAGCGAAACAGCCAAGCCACATATTTTGACTAAGGTGTAGAGTTAGTGAAGTTAGGGCTTGTAGAGTTTGAAGCTTGGCTCGACAAGAGATCTGACAACTTTTTGACAGTGCGAGTCTTATGGTTTCGTCTTAGCAACAAAATTTACATGAAAATGTGTTTGGTGGGATATTTTTTTACAGTAAAAATATTTATTCGTAACAGTAAGTATTATCTTATAACATAATTTTTACAGTACATCTGGTGCTACATTACGACCGGTGCTATAATAAGCACGTTAAAACACTCCCTTTGACCGTGTTTTAAAATTCGTCACTCGTTGCAAAATATCTATTTTTCGCAATTCTATCGTAAAAGAAAAGAAAACTAACGAAGAGGTTTTACGCATACGAGGGCCGCACTGAAAGTTTTGCGTAACTTTTGAATAAAATCATTTATAACCATAATAATACATTTATTGCTTCTCAAAATGTTTCCCTTTACATTCTATGCACATATTCACTCGCTCAGACCATTTTTGGAAGCATGAGGCCCAATCACTTGACTGCATGTTTTCGACGTGGTGATGAAACGTAGTAACTGCCTTATCCGGGGTCTTAAATGTCAAACCCCAAATTAAATCCTTAATTTTGGGAAATAGATAGAAGTCACAGGGTGCAATGTCTGGATTATAATCCGTATAAGAGACATTTTCCACGTTTTCGTAATTAAAAAATGTTATTGCCTTTATTGCGGTATCGGTGGACGCATTATTATGACGCAGGAGGATGCGGCTTCTCGGTCGTCTCTCGCGGTCTTTTTCAATGACTGCGGGCACACAAATGGTAGTGTACTACTCAGTATTTAACGTTCTTTTATTATTTAAAAGTACGGTACAAAAAAGTCGCGTTTAAAAAAAACAGACGATCAAAATGTTTGGCAACGCTTTTGGCTTGTTGAACTTCTATGGGCCTCCTGTCACCTTCGAAAGACCCATTGACTGGACTAATGCCTTTTTTCCGGATCGTAGCAGTAAATCCAGATTTCATCTCCTCTAACGATGTTATACACAGCATTTGAACTTTCTTGCTTGTACTTACGCAGCATTTCTCGGCACCAGTCAAAAAGTACCTGTTTTTGGACTGAAGTTAATTCGTGAGGAATCCAAAGACAACAAGGCTTCCCGACTTTTAAATATTCTTGTAAAATCTTTTGTATTTGTCTCATACCTATCCCTAATTGTCCTCAAATTTCGTCATAGGTGATTCGTGGGTTTTCTTCAATGAGTCGTCTCACAGTAGCCACGTTTCCTTGAATGATCGCCGTGGACGGTCGACCTTCACGAAAATCATTATCTAGAATAATACTGTCTCTACTAAATTCACCATACCAACGCCTCACGATGCTCAGATGTGGTGCTTCAATCCCAAAAGCATTTTGAAGGCAAGCACTACACTCTTGCGGAGTAAGCGAACTTTCAAAATCATAACAAAATCATAGCTCTAAAAATATTTTCGCGTTAAAGCCACGTTCAACGCACTGACTTACTTTGACAAGCCATTAAAAACAAAAGACGATCGATTTGTCGCCAACATTTGTCACATTCCATAATCAAAAGCCTGTATTTTTTTTTAATATACAATTCATAATTTTAATGTTTACCAGTGGCCAGTAGTGCAAAACATTCAGTGTGGCCTATGTAGTAGGAGAGAGGAGGAGTTTGTTAAGAACTATAGACAATAGAAGAGGAAGGATGCTTGGGCACCTGATACGACACGACGAATTTATCAAAAATATCATAGAAGGGAAAGTTGAAGCAAACAGGTAGAGGGGAAGACCAAGGAGAGCGTACATGGATCAAATAAAGGAAAAGATCAAAGTCGTGTCGTATCGGGCTGTCAAAGAGAAGGCGGAGGACCGCCAAACATGGAATTTGCTCCACCGACAAGAGTCATACTCTTAAATATATGATGATGATCGTAAATACCTACCTATGTATTAACAAAAAAAAGTCACTTGTAATTAGTTACTGCCTTTAAAAAGTATAAGTGCCTCAATGTTATTAGACTTTTTGATTCTTTAAAACGTCTTTAGGTCAATAAAGCAAGTGAAAAATTATTAGAGTTAGACCAAGAAAAGTCTGCAGCAATTTTGACAGCCCACGCAGTGCAAGTGTTATTTATAAGTCATAATTTCATAGAAGTTTCTTCAAATCGACCTTATTAATAAGAGATTAAAAATATTGAAAATTATCTTAAAATATTTTAATCTAATATTTCATCTCATACGTTCAATAAGGCCCGGGACTAGACCTTTTTACCTGCACTGACAGTGGGCCTTCTTAGCAACAAGTACAAATTCAGAATAATTGGGAATAATAGGGAGCAACTGCTATTTTTGAATGCTGGGCCTTGTTACCCGCCGGGCCTCATATGCCTGCACCTCATCTACCTTATTTATTTGTTTTACAAGGGGGAAAGTTGTTGATTAACCGCTCGTGCTAATATTGATACCCAAACAAGCGAAACATTTTTTTTATTAAATAGGAGGCAAACGAGCAGACGGATCATCTGGTGGTTAGCGATTACCGCCGCCCATGGACACCCGCAACACCAGAAGGGTTGCAAGCGCGTTGCCGACCTTTAAGATGGGGGTCTTTGAAGGTTTGAAGGTCGTATCGGACAGTTCATTCCACAGTTTGGCTGTTCGAGGCATTCACAAATTCAAACATTCTAAAATTGAACCACGAGCGTAGTTAGTGGTTCGTAAAGTTGAACCTTGAGCGTAGTGAAGGTTTCAAGGGACGAAGGTTAAATAAAATTTTCACCACATCAGCTCGTAAAGGCCCTCTTGATTGTTCGTAACGGATAAGAAAAGTGGCATTTAATTTGATGCAAATTTTGAGTTGTTACCGTAGGTAAATTGGATCAGTTGGTTGGTAATATTGACTTTAAAATGATAAATATTGAATAACGTCAGTTTGAAATTGATTTTATGATAAAGTAAATATTATCGGAGATGATCGCTCTTAAAAAATATATGTCGCTAGTCATTTATAACCTAAAAGCGCCAAATTACGCAAAATTATATTGAAATGACACCTGTGTATTGAATTTGAAGAATACTTTAACAAGGGTGTTATCTGTATGACAATGCACCTAAAATAATTTTCAAATGTATCTATTATTTCTGTACTTAACACGATAACGAATTCTACGTAAACGAAACCGCGGGCAATCCCTAGTACATATAGAAATAAATAAGGGAAGGTAAGTTTCCATTAGTGTACTGTGTAAAATAACTATTTACCATTGATAATAATTTTATAAACGCTTTGCGTATTTTTAAGGGCACCGCGCTAACCGCTAGCCCGCGACCGTCGATCGCTGCCTCCTGCCACGGCGCACAGCGCGGCGCGCGCAAACGCCGCGCGTTTGAAATGTAACTTAATATAAGCTCGGAATGCATACTTACGTATCAGTATTTAGTGTCGCCGTGATTTTATATTTCTAATCTTTTGTGTGAGAAGTAAGATCTTTATTATGACCGTGTAATATTAACTCTACAAACTTTAATTCAATATTGGCTATACTGCTTAACGAGAAATCAATATCTAGACAAGCACATTGTCTACATTTCTAACTTTTTACATGTATACTAAGTTGATAGATAATATCGTAATTTTGCAATATCAGCTACTCTAATTCTGTATTTTCATAATAATTCCTGTTTTTACGTTCACCAGAAAGCAGCTGTTCCAGATTTCTAAAAACCGAATAGTGTGAATAAATTAAAGTGTTATTGAATATGTTAAAGTTTTTTGTAACTTTAATTTTATATTTACATAGTTATTTAGCAAAAATTAAAAATTTAAATATGGCCGAACGCTCCACCTAAAATTTTCTAACTTTTTACATGAATGTTATTTAACATGCTTACAATAACATATCAAAAAAGAAAAAACTTTAATGTTATCAAAACCCATTTTTGTTCCACCGCTGGTCTATCGGGACAGTCTGTGGCGGCGCGTCGCCGGCCGCCGCTGTTCGCGCGCAGCGTGGCGCGTACTCGCCGCACTGACAACGCGCCGACGCGCCGGGCGTGTGCGCTTCTGAATGACATGGTCCAGCACCTCCCGGAGGTCGACGTATTCGCTGACAGTATAGGGACGTTTGTGAGGCTTGTGACGCTGTATCTTAACAATTGCTCTACATAGAATGGTATTTATTGTATTATGATTATAGTATTTAATTATTTATTCGCTAATTGTATTTGACTATTTTTTTATTTATTTTTTATTTCTTTGTTGACTTTTATCTTTATTTATCAAATGACATTTATATTAGAATAAGCTAGATGTGATGACATTTTGTTTCTTTAAGTATAATTTTTATGGATTGTATATAATTTTTAAATTTTTTTATGTTAAAAATGTAATTAATGTGTAAGTGTTTTGGTTCTGCACTGTAAACTTGCATGTGGTTTAAATAAATGAAATGAAAATGCCAATCGTTTACGCTCCGTAGCGAACGAAACGCAACTGTCACTGTCGCATCAATACGGACGAGTGATAGAGACACACACAAAGCGTTTCGTTGTCGTAGCGCAAGCGATTGCCACCTTGGCTAGGCATCCAGGTGAGAAAAGTTGTTTTGTGAAAGTCGCATAAATTGCCTCCTAGGTAAAAGTATTTAAGACGACCTATGGTTTTATTGGTTAAGGTGATACATACATAGATATTTTCGTTCACTCATTCATTCCATTCGAGCCAGCTTTTTTGAATCGACCTGTGACTTGAAAGTAACATTTACCATTTCTGCAATAGATAATTAAACTTATGTTTTTCGTTTAGGTCGGCCTCCGGGCTACCCAAATATTCCTGGGGGTCCAAATGGTCCCTTGGGCCCCGGTGTGCACGGTGGTCCCAACGTGATCCCGGGTCAAATGGACGTGAACGAATGCTCGGCGTTCCCGGGGATGTGCGGGCAGGGCAGGTGCAGGAACACGCCTGGCTCGTTTGAGTGCGACTGCTTCCCTGGATACGAAAAGGTGAAAAAAAAACCGACGGGTTGCACTCCGGGAGTGCCGGCAGAAGTGAAAACTCAATGACATTGTAACAGTTTTTCGATCAGGTCACGTGTCCATCTTACGAATCTTACGGTGACGTGAGCTGTCGCGAGTTTAACATTTTTTCCCCATCACAGCGCTGCTAAAGAAGTTTTCACTTCAAAAACTTGTTTAATAAGGAAAACAACTGTAGTTAATCTTCTGTCTCATTTTTTTTTGTTATTTTACTTCCTTATTGAATGATTCTATAAATCCCGGTCATGCCACCAAGTTGTAATAGCCTTGGCTTTTGTTATTTCCATAAAAATATGCTTGATTATTACATTAGCGGCGGTTAGACATTACACAATAGCTAAGACAAATTTGTGCTTCGAATTTGACCGCTAATGTAGATGTCGCTATGTAATGAGCCTTATATTACGCAGTAGTTCTGGTTGGCAAAATTTGATGTTTTACAATCCTTTTTCCGCAAAATATATGAGGCCGTACAGCGCCATTTCCTTCAGTTGTCAAACTCAGGGTACAATATTTTTCTTAGACATTACATCTCTTCTTACTTTATCACAATTTGACTACAGTTAATCTACTGTAAATTTTTTACCTTACTGTATTGAGAGTAAAATAATAAAATAATAAAATAATCTTTATTGCAACTTTGAGTTGTTACATAACATTGGTTCCTGGCTCTCAAAGTAGGTTTCCCTGTGTCTCAAGAGCCAGTTCCTTCCCAATTACAAGCGTAGGTAATGTTACAATGTTAGACATTTTATATTACATATTTAACAATATTAAAATTAATTTTAAAGAAAGATGAAACTGTGATGTGTGTGTACGCGCGCGTGTGTGAGTATTCTGTGTGTCTGATTTTTAGAATATGTGTGTGTTTCTGTGTGTTTACGCGCGTGTGTGTCTGGTTATTTTAGAATGTATGTACTAGAACACGCTTCGTAATAGCTCTTCTGCTTCAGTATAACTTAATGATTTTAACCAAATCTTAATTTTGTTTTTTAATTGAAAATTACTAATGTTGTTTATATTAAGGGTTTTGTGTGCTTTGTTATATAAGTATGGTGCCAAAAATGAAAAATGCCTTTTAGACCATGCACTATTACAGCGAGGTACGGGGTAGTGAGCTATGCGTTTGTTGCCAAATGTGATTGTAGGGGCTATTAGTCTGTGGTATCTGCGTAATGTTTGATAAATAAAAAGTTTGCGTACACTTAAAACTTCTGCTATATTGAAAAGCATCTCAGTAGGGTATCGAAATGGAAGATAGAACATCACTTTTAAAACTGCTCGTTGTGCCCGTTCGAGCTCGATAAGATGTGTTTTGATAGCACCTCCCCATGAGCATATGCAGTAGGTCAGGACACTTTGGCATAGGGCGTCATATGTCTGTAATAAAAGATTATGATCCGCCACCGTTCGCAAGCTTTTAAATATAAATATTAGTTTACGGATTCTATTAGCAGTGGCAGATATGTGATAGAGTGATGCAAGGGAATCCTGATCATAGCACCAATTGTAACACTAGTACACATGTCCAATATAAAATATTTCAGGATGGCAAAAACCATACGTGTGTGGACGTTGATGAGTGCCGCATCGTAGACGACGTGTGTGGTGCTGGTGAATGCTTCAACACTGAGGGTGGTTTCCATTGTCGCTGCCGGCCCGGACATAAGGCCGACGGACTCAGCAAGGTCTGCGTTGGTGAGTGATCAGCTTCTATCCATTCTGAGATCATCGTAAATGACTATATTACTTGATCAACATGTTTAACTTTTTGAACCATTTACTTCGAGAATAAAAATGTACCTCACACGCAATAACAGGTACATTTAAAGCTTTTTTTATTTATCCAAAAATCTTAAATACTAATTTAACATAGTGAAACAGCGAGTTTACGTATCATTTATCAACATTCTTGGTTGCACCCAAAGATGTATATTTGACACACATTCATCATCATCATCATCATCTCAGCCATAAGACGTCCACTGCTGAACATAGGCCTCCCCCTTGGACCTCCATACGTGCCGGATGGGAGGTGAATGCCATAATCGCCACGCTTGGCAGGCGGGTTGGCGATCGCAGCCGAGTACACCGAATTTGAAGGACGCTGCTGCCCTTCCACTGGTGGTCTTGGACGTAGTTTAAGGACATACCCGGGGCCCACACTACCGTATTAATATTTGCATAAAATGAACTTAAAATTGCCTTCAACGTTTGCGAGTGACGTCTCGGTCCCATAAGCCCATCTATAACAGCTAGCTGAGTATTTCAAACTACCCGTACATGCTTTTAGTTTATCAAGGAAATGCTTTTGTTACAGATATCAACGAGTGCGTGGAAACGCCTGACTTATGCCGTAACGGGCGATGCGTGAATACCCCGGGATCATACCGCTGCGAGTGCGGGCTCGGCATGGAGCTCGCGCCCGACCGGCTCTCCTGCAAGGACGTCGACGAGTGCTCACTCACATCCGGTAACACGTCGGAAAATCCATTATACAGGGTGGAAAGATAAGTCCGGCCCTGGAGGGAAACTACCTTAAATCCTTAAGCTGGCTCATTTTACTTAAAGGAGACATTCCTTTATTTTTAAAAAGAAACAAAACTGCATTCAAAGATTTTCTAAAACTCGCTTGCCTCGCCCTGGAGTCGAACCAACTAAAAATTCCAAAAAATAAAAACTCGCCATTTTATTCTACTAGTCGATACAGTTAATGTTAATGATGACATTTCTCCAAGAAACATTAGGTCTTACACTCGTCTGTCGTACAAAATATCCATAAAATCTAATATTTAGTACTTAAGATTTTTTTAGACAAGCCAAATTGAAGAAAAAAAGAAAAATACTTTGAATGCAGTTTTGTTTCTTTTTAAAAATAAAGGAATGTCTCCTTTAAATAAAATTAGACAGCTCAAGGATTTAAGGTAGTTTCCCTCCAGGGCCCGTGTGTATCTTTCCACTCTGTATATTTGAAAATGCTGTTTTTTAAGTCCCCTTCGCTTTTAGACTCATTCGTAAAGCGGGCTGTACAACTTGACCTGTTTTGTGTACTTACTGTTTTTTAAAATCCTTTTGCGAAATGTCAGAAAAAGGGTTAATTTCGAAGGAAAACAAAAACTCAGAAAGATCACGCTACAATCTTATTGTGAAAATTGGTTTATAAACCGACGGTACAATTTGGAAGTACAGTCAGCAGTAGAAGTTGCTATGCGGGCGAGGTGTTCAAAATTACCTTGATACGCTCTTATTCTCGTAACAATAAAGTCGAGTCAAGATCTTTTTGAACACCTGGCCCGCTTAGCAACTTCTACTGCTGACTAAGTTGTTTAGCGAAAAAAAATTAAGGATGTTTGATAAAAAGTTCAAATTTCATTGACTAAGATTTGTATGGGTTGGATTCTTTTCCCTAAGTATGGGAATGGGCAATTTTCCGAAAGACCAAGCGTCACTTTAACCTATAACACTTGGCCAGGTATCTGCAGCAACGGCGCTTGTGAGAACCAGATGGGAACATACCAATGCGTGTGCGACGAGGGCTATGCGCAGTCCACGGTGAAAAGTCACTGCGAAGACATAGATGAGTGTGCCGAGGATCCTACGAGATGCCAGCATGAGTGTGTCAACACACCCGGGTCTTATCACTGCGTGTGCCGGTGAGCTACAATTTTATTACAAACCTGTATTCAATTCACAATATGTGTTAGTTAGTTTACAGTACATAAGGTGCTATTTTACCGCCCTAGGGCGGGATTATAGACAATACGCGTCTATGTCAAAAATTTAAAGGGCCATATGTACTGTACAACGTTGTACAATACACGTGCAAAAAGGTAATTCATTACTCGTGTCGATTTAAAACACCCCCCTCGGTCGTGCTTATATTTATACTACTTTTCACACTTATATAGTAATGTAGGTACTATTGTTTGGGATCTAAAATTTATGTCAAATCTTAGGAAGGTTTGAACTAGTTTTTGTGAATATAAGAAGCAGTTCAAACTTTGTCGATTAATCTAACGTTGGACATACCTACTAATTGTAAGTCTTATGACAATGCAATATTATGAAACCATTACAGTATCATCAAAATTTTGATGATGCAGCCGGAATGTGACTAAAAACGCTTATCGTCAATAATTCACAAACACATCGATATAGAGCTCATCAGTATTTTTGAGCATTTCATTCTCACATCACAGGGACGGCTGGCACCTTCGCGCTGACGGTCGAACGTGCCGCGACATCGACGAGTGCTCCGGCGCGCGCGTGTGCGGCGGCGGCGAGTGCCGCAACACGCCGGGCGGCTACGTGTGCGCGTGCGGCGAGGGCTTGCTGCCCGCGCCGGACCGGGCCAAGCCGACGTGCTTGGACGTGGACGAGTGCGCCGACGTGAGCCTTAAGCCCTACTTAGACGGTCCGAGAACTCGCATGCGAGTTTCATTACATTGCGGTTTTTGATCGGTCGGTTGAATTGGACGTAACCGACAGTTCGCAATGTAACTAAAATTGCATGCGAGTTCGCGCCCCGTCTAAATCAGCCCTTACTGTTTACAGTTTTAGTAACTTATCTATACACAACATACTAATACAACAACTGTCCAAAAATTACCATTGTGACGCTCTATATATATACTTTTAGTATCGTATTTTGGAACGTCTAAAATAGCCTAATACACACAAGACTTCCATAAAGTGCGCGACAGTTTAAAATATGTACATATGCTACCATTTTCCACTGTAATTATATAAAAATAACTTGTATTAACAAAACGACATTTTGATTAATTTGAAATTTATACCAAAATTTGGAGCGTGAAATTCAATTTCTAATGCATTATTTCCAACAGAACCCAGACCTATGCGGAGCGGGCGAATGCCGGAATACCATCGGCAGCTTTGTGTGCCGCTGCCCGGACGGCTACAGCGTGAAGCCGGAACAAGGGCCGGCCTGTACGGACGACGATGAGTGTGAACTGGGAACTTGCGACTGCCACCCTAGTGCCGACTGCGTTAACTTGCCCGTAAGTCGTTATCGGTTGTTTGTTGTTGTATAAGTGGATGGTTCGTGTGCTGCTGCCCGGACGGCTACAGCGTGCAGCCGGAACAAGGGCCGGCCTGTACGGACGACGATGAGTGTGAACTGGGAACTTGCGACTGCCACCCTAGTGCCGACTGTGTTAACTTGCCCGTAAGTCGTTATTGGTTGTTTGTTGTTGTATAAGTGGATGGTTTGTGTGCCGCTGCCCGGATGGCTACAGCGTGCAGCCGGAACAAGGACCGCCTTGTACGGACGACGATGAGTGTGAACTGGGAACTTGCGACTGCCACCCTAGTGCCGACTGCGTTAACTTGCCCGTAAGTCGTTATTGGTTGTTGTTAATGTTGTTGTATGTAGCGCCAACTGCGTTAACTTGTCCGTAAGGTCGTTATTAGTTGTTGTATAAGTGGATATATCGAAGGGCAGGGCACCCTATCAAATTCATTATGTCCAAACTGTGTAATTAATGCAGTGTTTCAATTCAGTAAGGATTTGTAAGGTTCAGTTTTTTTTTCAGGACTTTGTGAAGTTTTAAAGTAGGTAATTGTATTACACAATTGTGTGAAATGTCAAAACAAATCGTTTCTATGTAAGACTTGCCTTATGAAATCATGATGTAAAATTTTTGAATCCTCCTTCATAATGAGTTTCGGCCGATTTGGAAATTAATGAGAGTGCAAAAAAGTAAAACATTGTTTTTCCCGTTTGCTTCAACATCCCGGTTCACATGTGGGAGAAACTTGCCGAGGACAGAGTGAAATGGCGCAAACGGGTATTTGACGGACGTAAAATTCACGACGAAGCTTGGTTTAAGACACTCGCAAGTAAGTCAGCCAAGCGTCATCAGCTCGACTCCTGTTCGCCACGGGCACATTACACCTGCCAGGCCTGTGGTGGTGTTTGCCGCTCCCGGCGTATTGGCGTACACAGCCACGAAAAACGTTGTCGCCCTACCTGACAATGCTTGTATAGTCTGTAATAAATTTTGTTGTTATCGGCAGGGCTCATTCCAATGCCGCTGTAGAGAGGGTTGGCGCGGTGACGGCAGCGAATGCGAAGACGTGGACGAGTGCCTGACGAACAACGGCGGCTGCCATCCGCACGCGACCTGCCGCAACACGGACGGCTCTTTCATGTGTCTGTGCGACACTGGATATAAGGGAGATGGGTTAGTATTCGTACGTAAGTGTGGCGCTCCTTGGCAAAAATTTCATTTTTGGTACAAGCTTTTATCGCTGACTGTACTTTTCTTTCCGCAGGCAATTAATACTCATCGAGACAATTCTAAAAACCGCAAACACAATTAGGTTTCGTTGTTTTATCACAGAGTTCCTATGGTCACCTTTGGTCTCCATCATCAGATCAGCTCGATGACACCATAATATTGCATTGTCATCCGACTTACGTATGTATGCAAAATTTCAGCTCAATCGGAAACCAGGAAGTGGATCAAATTTAACTTGCAAGATTTGATTACAGACAACGGTCAGGTGAAACTAAATAAAAGCTTGTATAATAAGTTTTTGGCAAAAGTTCCATTTTTGGTACAAGCTTTTATCGCTGACTGTACTTTTCTTTCCACAGGCAACGAATAATCATCGAGACAATTCTAAAAACCCCAAACACAATTAGGTTTCGTTGTTTTATCACAGAGTTCCTTATGACAACCTCCGGTCTCCATCATCAGATCAGCTCGATGACACCATAATATTGCATTGTCACCCGACTTACGTATGTATGCAAAATTTCAGCTCAATCGAAAACCGGGAAGTGGATCAAATTTAACTTGCAAGATTTGATTACAGACAACGGTCAGGTGAAACTAAATAAAAGCTTGTAATAGGACTCAATCAGGTAGCTGTCAAATACTATGAAGATTTTATTTACGTTTTTAATTGGACAATGACCAGCCAATGACGACGGTTTAATATTAGAATAGCAATAAATATCATGTTAATTACAGTTACATGTGTACGGACATCGACGAGTGCGAGAATGACCCCACATTGTGCGAGAACGGCCACTGCTCTAACACTCCCGGCGGCTACGAGTGTGACTGTGACGTCGGCTTCACCAGGTCGCCTGATGCCACTTCATGTCTGGGTAACTATTCATATTTTACTACTGTTGGGAATTAAATTAAGCTACATGTGTACGGACATAAGTGCGAGAACGACCCCACATTGTGCGAGAACGGCCACTGCTCAAACACTCCCGGGGATTACGAGTGTGACTGTGACGTCGGCTTCACCAGGTCGCCTGACGCCACTTACTGTCTCGGTAACTATTATTATACCTAATTCCCAAGTCAATATTATGCCCGTATCGACAAAATAGATACCCTCTGACACAAGCAAATAATCATTGGACAAATAAAGTTAATCTATCCTTATATGCACTAAAATGTAAGACTCGCGACAGGTTTCGACAGACACAATCCTCACTTTTCCTCTCACTTGGTTGATGAAAACACGTAAAATATAATTGTAATAATTATTGTATTCGGTTACCGGTTCGCTTCCCTGTCAGCCATCGACCACGAGCGCTGTAAAGGGCTCAAAACTTCGGAATGTATTTTAAATTTATTATACCGCGATATAATCCGTCTTAAATAGTTTAATTTCATAATAATTGTATTTTACAGACATGGACGAGTGCGCCACATTTGACAACGTGTGCGTGTTCGGTCGCTGTGTGAACACATACGGCATGTTCAAGTGTATCTGCGACAAGGGATACCAATCCGACAGTGTGGATGACTGTAAGTCTTTGCTAAGTGGTCTAAGTAACCATCATTCTCTATTGATCCAGTCGCTAGATCGTCGGGTGACAAGCAAAAGTCACTAAGTACCGCCACAAGTTCATAGCCATA
Source organism: Cydia fagiglandana (assembly GCF_963556715.1). NCBI lineage: Eukaryota > Metazoa > Arthropoda > Insecta > Lepidoptera > Tortricidae > Cydia > Cydia fagiglandana. The sequence goes on from NC_085943.1 coordinate 18,820,147, forward strand.
GTGAACCATATCAGTACTGAAAGAAGGTCGATATTTGTTTAAATTTTTTTTTAGTAATTGGTGACTTTTGCTTGTCACCTGACGAGATGCAAAATGGATTTAGTAGTGAGACAAGTTTTTCTTCTTAGATCCAAATATCATAGTCGCTGTATTCTCTATAGACCTATTGCAAGAACATAAGAAAAATAAACGAGTAGTTTAGGTGTTTTAAAAATTAGTTGCATAATTTTTTAAATAAAGTTATCATCGGGGGGCACGGCAGTGCCCCCGCCAAGTCGAGCGCTTCTTTCTATAGTTTCATATTTTCGCATACAAGTATTATTTTACTACTTCGATTTTCGCAAGTGTTCGATTTAAATTTAATTTGTCTATTGTAATGATGAATGAACCTTCTATTATGAATTTCTTACTACCTTCTTTGTTACTGTTTAAACATCTTTTTTGCCTCTAAACAAATCCCCCTTCTGATATACCATTTTATTTTCACATTGGTACCTTGGAGTAATTTAGGGTTTAGTATAATGTATTATTTTTGTGTATACTTTAGTTTGAAACTGTATTGACGTTCCAGTGATGCCCGGTTTCAATTGCACGGACGTGGACGAGTGCAAGTCGCCACAGTCGTGCCAGTACGGTACTTGTATCAACACGGATGGATCCTACATCTGCCGGTGCCCGCCTAACTACGAGTTAGTTTCGGACGGAACCGCTTGCTTCGGTAAATATTTAGGTTCCTTAAATGGTTACAGCAAAGCCGGCTGCTAAGAAAGTATTTATAGTGGCGTCATTCTAGACGGATGTGAGTCAAAGTTGAACCAATACAGCACGTACAATAACACCAAGGCCCGCCCACCTACGAGCTCATAGCAGCGCGTTCTTCATTAATAATTTTTTCTAGAGATAAATGCTACACACATTATAAAATTCACACAAAAAGACATTGTCGATCATAAAAGCGCCGTACTCATGTCATCTAGTGTAATAACACGAATGCTTACGCGTACGTTTAATTGCTTCTATTGCCGACCAATAGTAGTCTTACTTGATTTGTTGGCTGTAGACACAATGGTTTAATTATATTTTTGTGTTGTCAGACTCTCGTAAAGCGCGCTGCTACGGCAGAGTGGATCTTCGCTCGGGTACCGAACACTGCCTCAACGGCGACGAGCTCTCTGAGGATGGAACCATGGCTGCCTGCTGCTGCTCCGTGGGTAAGATCATTAAACATTACTTAACTTCAAACTCGGGTAAATCCATTCGACCCTCTCAGCAAATATCTACCCTATTACCTTTTTTTAATACCAAAATCGCATAATCTGACACATGGATTTACCCGAGTTTGAAGTTAAGCGATTCACTTCAGAGAATGGGAAGGTCACTAACAAGGTGACAGCCGAAAGCCTGCTCAAAATCCCGAGGGACAGATTCCCACGGAAGCCTGCCAATGTAGGTTTCTCTCCTACTCCCTATATACTATGGAAACCCTAATATAATTTTGGTGGGAAAAGCCGATTGTTCAGTTTTCCCTTTAGATTAGAGGTACTGTAGGGCTACCGCCAATACCGAAAATCGTCAATTGCGGGGATTTTTCTCTGTCACTCTAATTACGCCTTCATTGGAGTAAAAGAGAAAGATCCCCGCAATTTGCGAATTTCGGTTTTCGCGGTAGCCGCCCTGTTTTTCTTTTCGACAGTGGTGTCTACTTACGAATCGCTGGAAGACTTACAACTTGTAAAAATGCCCTTTAAAAAATTTCTACTATATCAAGATTATTCTCGAAAGTCCTCCAATAAACCTCACATCCTTTGGGGCTGCCATATAATTATAAAAGGTTAAAATTCCTTTGACAACCATTTTATTGGTATTGGTACTGACGAATAATGTTGTCTTCCAGGCGCTGCATGGGGCAAATATTGCGATCTTTGCCCGGAACCAGGCTCCGAGGCTTATCGGCAACTCTGCCCCGGCGGCTCTGGATACCAACCTGTACTGGAACCGGTAAGGGACATGTTAGAACTTCTTTAAAAATGCTATAGACTACATAGCATATAAATCACTGACGAGAGCGCCATTGACAGTTACCTTTAAGGTCTGTGCACATTGGGTGCTTGCTGTGACGTGCGTCGTGCACGTGCGCGTTGTAATATAAAGTTCCTTATGAGAGACGACACACCGCTCGTGTGACGTGTGTGTGCGCAGCTTCAACATTTTAGTGCATGTCTACGCACACGCAACCGGCTGGCCTTTAATCCTCTGTCAAATCTCGAAAGATTTGACAGCTAGAGGATTAAAGGCCAGTTTGGCTGTGTTTGTTTAATTTATTCAATGTTGTATTTTTACCCGACTACGGCAACGCAAAAGGAGGGTTATGATATGTGTCATGTGAGGCGGCGCTTTGTAAAGATCAACTTTATGATGTTAGAAATTAAATTGCTAACATGATAACTGAGCCTATAATCCCATTTCAGCCATCCTACGTCGTGACCCTATCCGACATCGACGAGTGCGCACAACACCCCGCTCTATGCGAGCACGGAACATGTACCAACACGTTCGGCTCCTTCGTATGTGCGTGTGGGGAAGGCTGGGCGTTAGCGCACGATCAGAGGAAATGCGAAGACATCGACGAGTGCTTGGAGCCGGAGATTTGTGGGCCTGGAGTGTGCAGGAACCTGCCGGGGTCTTATGTGTGTCTCTGTCCAGAGGGATACGTCGCCATGCCTAATGGAAGTAAGTATCTATTCTCTTGTCTAATATGGCAAGAGCGACAGGGAGGAAAATAGTCTATTTGTGAATTTCAATTTTCAATTGTAGCCCCTATCGATAGCTTGACTGTTCATGCCGGTATTGTGTATGGAGATTAAAATTTTCTGCAGAATAGATCTTTTTTAGGGTTCCGTACCCAAAGGGTAAAAACGGGACTCTATTACTAAAACCTCGCTGTCCGTCCGTCCGTCTGTCTGTCTGTCTGTCACCAGGTTGAAACTCATAAACCGTGATAGCTAGACAGATGATGTATTCAGTTGCCGCTATAACAACAAATACTAAAAATAAAATAAATATTTATTGCCGTTATTTGCGTAATGGTACGGAACGTGCCCGAGTCCGACTCCCACTTGGCCGGTTTTTTATTACCGATAACTTATTAACTTTTCAGAGGAATGCGTCGACGTCCGCCAACGGCAATGCTACATGGACTGGGACCCAGACACGGAGCGCTGTTCCTCCGCCGTCGGCGTGCCCCAAACCAAGTACCTCTGCTGCTGCTCGGTGGGCCGCGCCTGGGGCGAGCCGTGCGAGGCCTGCCCGGACAAGAACTCCCGGGAATATTCCGTGTTCTGTGGCGCCGAGCCAGGGAACTACAGGGACCCGACTAATAATGAGACCAAGCCTATTGATGAGTGCTCGATCATGCCGCAACTCTGCAAGCCGGGACGATGTGTGGACACTCCTGTTGGATTTACGTGCTTGTGCGACCATGGGTAAGAATCTGTTGATTTTTTGATATTTTACCTAAAGTACTCCTGAGCGAGCCGTGCGAGGCCTGCCCGGATAAGAACTCTTGAGAACATTCTCTATTCAAAGACGCCGAACCAGCAAACTATAGGCTATTTAGCGAGTACACTGAAGCAAAGGAACATTATTAATTAAATAATTTATTCCAGTTACGAATACGACGGAACCTCCCACCAGTGCCGCGACATCGACGAATGCGGCACGATCTCGACTCCGTGCCGCGGCCTCGCGCAGTGCGTCAACCTGCCCGGCGCCTACGAGTGCCGCTGCCCGCCCGGCTACCGCCTGTCCACCACCCTCGACACCTGCGAAGATATCGACGAGTGCGCCGACCCGAGGCTGTGTGAGCATGGGGACTGTAGGAATACGATCGGCTCCTACAGGTTAGTTTCATTACCAGTTAACTTCTGCCCGATTACTGTCACATTTGATTTCATTCATTTATTGCAATCGTGTTAATTACATACAGGTGTTAACATATAGTCGGTACACGATACCCTGTTGGGGCACAGCAAATTTTCTTAAATACTAAATTATCCATACATTTAAATTTGAATAAATATCGTACATATTGATAGAAAATTACACATGAGTTTATGGGCCCTACCTATGCGTCAACCTGCCCATCGCCTCCGAGTGCCGCCGCACGCCTGAATACCGGCTGTCGACCCTCGATGTAATGAAATTACCAATACATGTTTCTCATTGATATATTGATCAGATGCGAGTGCCGGGCCGGCTTCACGCTGCGCGACGGCTCGTGCCGCGACGTGGACGAGTGCGCGCGGCCGCGGCCGCTGTGCCGCAACGGCACCTGCGAGAACCTGCCCGGCGCCTACGCCTGCCACTGCCACGACGGCTTCAAGCTCGGCGCCAACAACGACTGCATCGGTAACGCCTCATATAGACGATGCGAGAATTCGCATGCGAGTTTCATTATATTGCGGTTTTTGATCGGTCAGTTGAATTCAACTGGACGTAACCAACCGTCCGCGATGTAACGAGTTCGCGCGCCGTCTATATCAGAAAGTTAATTCCTAATATGAAATTTACGTAACATTGAAAGAAAATTAAGGCCGTTGACATAGTTCAGAGAGTTGTGGAGTGTGTGATTAAGTAGCAAGTGTGAGGCACAACGTTTGTTGCAGAAAGGTTCCTAGGTCCGTGAATTAGTGAGTAGCACCCGTGAATGCAAGGAAGGTCCATACGAACTGGACCAATGATATGATCAATAACGGTTAAAGATCCTCTTATGGATTATGTACAGAAATGGAAGTTTTTTGGTTGACATGTCTCGTCAGGTGCGTTTACAATTTGGTGCCGTGACCAGGATAAGATTACAATTTTGGCGCCACTTGTAAATAAACTCGAAACTGGAAGTTATATCAACTATCTGTATCTTTAGGTATTTAAATAAAAGTAAACAAACAATTTGTAAATTTTTGGATTGGTTTACCAACCAAATACAAACCGCCTGGATCAGTCACTGAAGGACCTGACTTTAACCTACATTATTTGATGATGTAATGTTTTCGTCTATCCTCAACTGGCTTAAGGAGTCATTTGAGGGTAGATTTTGTTTACTTTTATTTAAATACCTAAAGATACAGAGTATACATCTCTTCTTCGTCGTAACCTCAGGGTCGTGACCGCCATAAGTTGCGTTTTCTTGGATTGCTCTCCAACCTGGCCGATCTTCTGCCTTCCGCATAGAGCCCTTTCTGCCCTCAACCTGGCCACCGATCATCAACTTCTCTAAACTGTCGGGTTCCCGCCGGGCCAAGTGTCCAAAGAAGCCGAGGATTCTCCTGAGACAGATAGTAGATAGACGGGTTTTTATGTTGAGCTCGTTCAGAATAGACACGTTGGTGCGATGCGCTGTCCATGAGAGTATACATGTGGTATGCTTATTTCTACACAGATATAAACGAATGCCGCGAAGGCGGCATGGTATGCCGCAACGGCCGCTGCCGCAACACTCTAGGCTCGTTCCGCTGCGAGTGCTCCCCCGGCTACGCTCTGACGGGCGACGGGCGGAACTGTCGCGATGTAGACGAGTGCGCCGAGACGCCGGAGCCTTGTGGGCGAGAGGGCGAGCCGTCTTGTACTAACACTATGGGCAGGTCAGTATGACTAGAAAGGGATACAAGAACATTTTGGTCATATTTACATTCCAAGTTCAAAAAATTGCCGTGAACACTTACAAGCTTTTTGGATCTGATGTTTGGTCTCGGAAAGCATAAAGCATGCGGTAAGGTGAAACTGCTGATGAATACCATAAAGTGATGGAATTTTTAACTTTTTTTTGGGAAGTTTCTTGAAGTGTAATAGTTATTTGTTTTACAAGGGGGCAAAGTTGTTATTTAACCGCTCGTGCTGTTATTGATACCAGAGCAAGCGAAAGAATCCAAAATTGAACCACGAGCGTAGCGAGTGCTTCGAAAAATGGAATCTTGAGCGTTGCGGGGGTTTCCAAGCACGAGGGTTGAACAAAATTTGCCCCCGAGTGAAACACAAAATTTTTCACCACATCAACCCGAAGTAAATATACCTAAATGTAAAATATCAAACAAAATCAAACCAAATCAAATCCAAATGAATGTTTATCATCCTAAGTCATCATTTAAAAGTCTATTCTACCAGCAAACATAAGAAAACAACTCAAAATTTGCATTTGATTACTTTGCCTCACATGAGAATAAAATGCAACTTTGCTACCTATCAGTTTTTGAAGTGCAAAGTAAGCCTTTCCGAGCTGGTGTGGTGAAAACTTCTTTAGCGGCGCTGTGCACTTTATGTGATGGAGAAAAAAAAATGTTAATCTCGCTACAGGTCACGTGACCGACAGATTCGACAGATTGAAAATTCGTAAGATGGACACGTGACCTGATCGAAAAACTGTTATAATGTCATTGAGTTTTCACTTCTGCCGGCACTCCCGGAGTGCAACCCGTTGTTTTTTTTTCGTTATACTTGCGTCATTTTGAACTTACATAATTTTTGCTCCAGCTACGAGTGTTCGTGTGGCAAAGGCTGGCGTTTGGTGAACAAACGCTGCGTGGACCGGGACGAGTGCCGCGAGATACAGGACGTGTGCGCCGGCGGAGACTGTCACAACTTCAATGGCGGGTAAGACCAGCATTTCTGTATACCTACATTGTGATTTTGTGAAGTCTCACCATGCTCTGAAGGGTTATTGTGTTGGCTACATTGAACAACTTTTAGATTTAAACCAAGAAAAGTCTGCTTTTGAGGCCGGTCACATACTAAAGTTATGCCAAGACAAGTGTGCAGTGATTTATATGAAACAGCACACTTTTTTATATGAAATTATGACGTATAAATAACACTGTCACTGCGTGTGCTGTCAAAATCTCTGCAGACATTTCTTGGTCTAACTCTAATATGTGACCGGCATCGAAAGCGCGAAAAATAATTGATATTTCATATATTTCATCTTGTCTATTTTTTTTTTCGGGATTATGGGGTTGGCCCCATAGGAAAGGTGCTCTAAAGTCGATAATCTCCTCGATAAGTTGAACCATAGAATTTAGTTATGATACTAGATGACTTTAAACTTATGCAAGATTTTAAGCTAACATGGTTATTTACACCACAACACGCAACAGTACCGAACATCGGGACCACCTAAGAACAAAAATATAATATTACACATACATGTAGCTTGGCAACGGATGTTAGAAAATAAAGCAAAATTTTGTTTTGTAGATACCGATGCGAATGTCCCGAAGGCTGGAGCTTCTACGAAGACCTGGCAATCTGCGTGGACGAGCGTAAAGAGCTGTGCTTCGACAACTGGTCGGGCGGCCGCTGCCACGACGCGCGGCCGCTGCAGCTCTCCCGCCCCGAGTGCTGCTGCTCCGACGGTATTTATCAGCAAAGATACATTGATTGAGTAGGGGCTGATTTAGACGATCCGAGAATTCGCATGCGAGCTTCATTACATTACGGGTTTTGGTCGGTCGGTTGAATTGGACGTAACCGATAGTCGGCAATGTAACTAAAATCGCAGGCGAGTTCGCGCGTCTTCTAAATCAGCCCTAAGGGCCGTTTGCACCAACCACAGTTGACGGACTGACTAACGCGCCTCAGCAGTGAACTATGAAACTTTCCATACGATAAAATATAGCGAACTCTTTAACGGTAACAAACGGCTTGGTGCATAGACTAGGAATCCTCTAGACCGAGTTTAGAGCAATTATTTCATGCAACCGATGATGCCAAAAATGCGAGGGTGCGCGGGACGAGGTGAGCGAGTCCCGTGCCGTGATTGGTCCGTTCAAAGACACGGACGTCACAAAAAGACACTTTCGACTCGAACATGGAGTAAAATTACCGTATGCGTGGCAGAGGGGGTAGCGCGACTATGCTCAGTCTGGGGGATGTTTTGTCTGTGGCTTAGTGCAACCGATCCTAAGATGCGTAAAATTCAATTTCGTGCTTCCAATTTGACAGGTAAACGAGTTGGCGCTGTACACTGTACAGCTCGATACATTTTGCGGTAATTCTGACTGTCAAAAGTTGACGTTTTACCGTGACCACAAAACGTATGGCGCAGTACAGCGCCCCTTAGAGGCACGTTTTTTCTTAGACGTCTTTATTACCTACAATCAATTCTCTTTGGTGTCAGGATTTTCAGCTTACATTGGTTTTCGAGCCGGCCGTTGTGTTTAGGCACCGCGCACATTATGTTTTAAGAGCTAAAATAGTCTATACCAAAAATTTGTTTATGGAGTAGGTATTCTGAACAACTTCATAATCGAGCGAAGCGGAAAATATCGACAATGTCATAGACCAGGGCTCTCCAAACCCCGGCCCGCGACGCGTTCCAATCTGGCCCGCCGACACCTGAAGCGTCCGGCCCGCAGATTTCGGCCCTTAGAAGCAGTTTCTGAGACGCAATATGGCTCTCAGGTAAAAAAGTTTGGAGATCCCTGTCATAGACAGTCAAAGCTACAGTCGCATTCCACATTTTTTACGCACGTTGTATTGTTTATAGGTGCGGCTTGGGGTCGGAGATGCGAGCGCTGCCCTCCGCCCGAAACGCCTGAGTTCCTACGTATCTGTCAGGGCGGCATGGGTCGACCTAATATCACGCAGGTACGAAGATTCCAACCGGAAAAATATTGCCTAAATATCTCTGTTTAAAGGCACAAACACACAGCTTTTCCTATGTAACCATCTGCAATCTGGCAAATCCTTTTTAGGGTTCCGTACCTCAAAAGGAAAAAACGGAACCCTTATAGGATCACTCGTGCGTCTGTCTGTCCGTCCGTCTGTCACAGCCAATTTTCTCCGAAACTACTAAACCAATTAAGTTGAAATTTCGTACACATATGTAAGTCTGTGACCCAAAAACGGATATGTAACGTCAACAAATGAATTTTAAACATAGGGGCTACTTTTGGGGGGTAAGCCATAAAATTAAAAATCAAAGTTTTGCAAACTATGTCGTGTTACATATCAAACGAAAGAGCTCATTGTGAGAATCTCAAATATTTTTTTTTTATAAATTTACGATAAAAATTTTAGAAGTTATTCAAGAAAATAGACAAAAAATGACCATTCCCCCCCCTCTATCTCCGAAACTACTAAGTCTAAAATTCTGAAAAAAATACACAAAATAGTCCTTTACCTAAAGATGACAGGAAAACTTATTAGAAATCTAAAGTCAAGCGTGAGTCGGATTTAAAAACAAAAATGCGGTTTAGGTTTTTTTAGGGACACAGCCGCAATACTTTAAGTGAAACATGATGTAGACAGCTATTGCGAAGGCCCTAGGCCGGTATCCGCATAAGGCCGAAGACCCGAAGCGTCCCGAAGAGGCGTGCCTTTAGCTTCAAGCGTGAGTTGGACTGTAGATAAAAAAATGCGACTAGGCTGTATCTGGCACACAGCCGCAATGGTACTTGTAGTACTGATTGATTAGGTTACTAGGTATTGTCACGTGTTTTAAAAAGCACTATACAGGGTGGCCAAAAAATAAACTAAGTGTATTCCCGTTGCCGACGTGCAACCCCGAAATTGCGAAGAAAAATTTGGCTGTTTCATACGTTTTGGCTGGTCCGTTTTCTATGGGAGGATACATTTTTTTTCGCGATTTCGGGTCCCATAGTAAATGTTGCTCAGTAGGTATAATCCCAAAACCTCCCTGGCTACGGGAATGTGCGTATTTTTTGGCCACCTTGTAGGTATTATCTCTCTTCGGCCTTCGCTTTTAAAACACTTGCGGAAGTTGTAGGAAGCGCGACCCGTCGGACGCTCCGAGTTTTAAGCTCTACGCGGAGCCACAGAATAAATAATAGTACTAGGTACAGAAGACTCACTCTCTAACAAAACGCGTCTGTCACGATCAGCACAGATATGGCCGCTAGGTGGCGACAGCGCCACGCGCGGCTTATGGCAAACCCCAAAATTGGGGTCGAACGGATGTACTTTTAGCTACCTGTAGCAAAGCGACGAAATCGCGGAGTGAGACACACCTGGCGGAGCTCGGTCTTCAGTCTTCGCATTTAGACACTTGTACTATTGTTCGGCATTTAATTTCCTATCTAAGCTACTTTGTATATTTGTAGAGATATAAGCCACCACGCCAGAAAACTTTATATTACATGTGTTGAAAACTTGATTGACTCATTCGGGTTTTTCAAGACGTTTCACTCACGTCACGTTACACGTACAAAAAAAAATTGTTGAAAATTGTGTGATGTACGGAACCCTTGAAACGCGAGTCCGACTCGCACTTGACCAGTTTTTTTTGTTGGGATGACGAGTAATTCAAAAACTCGAACTCTTTAACGGTAACAGACAGCTTGGTGCATAGACTAAGAACCCTCTAGACCGAGTTTAGAGCAATTATTTCATGCAACCGATGATGCCAAAAATGCGGGGGTGCGCGGGACGAGGTGAGCGAAGTCCCGTGCCGTGACTGGTCCGTTCAAAGACACGGACGTCACACAAAGACACTTTCGACTCGAACATGGAGTAAAATTACCGTATGCGTGGCAGAGGGGGTAGCGCGACTATGCTCAGTCTGGAGGATGTTTTGTCTGTGGTTTCTTTACTTTGTTTGTTTTTCTTTTAGCTATGACATCAAAATCATGCTTCCGTGTTTATTAATTTTTTATGTGTAGGACCTAAACGAGTGCGAGGTCCGTCCAGACATCTGTCGCGGCGGCCGTTGCATCAACACGGACGGTTCGTTCCGCTGCGAGTGCCCTGACGGATACCAGGTATGTCTCTAATCCTCACTTTACTACTGGGAGACCGAGCTTCGCTGGGAAAACATAAAAACTCAAAAATGCGCCTTTCCCAGAGATAAGACCTAGCTAGATTTATCGCCGCCGAAAACCCTCATATAGCAAATTTCATCGATATCGTTAGAGCCGTTTCCGAGCTAAATAAATATATAAACGGTAATTGCTCGTTTAAAAGTATTAGATTTGTAGGTATTTTATACGTTTGTACAATTAGCAGCAGAAGAAGCTGCGAATGCGATGTTTTTATTCAAAATGATTTAACATATTCAGTGCCGAAAACCCGACTATAGGGTATTTTGAGATTTCGTTCCCAGGCTGAATATTAGTCGATAGTCGGGATTTTTTAAAGCACTTGCAAATCATTTTCAACGCCTAGTCAACTTCGCTATTTCTGTTGCTGAAAGTTTTCTATGAAAAGAGGTAAAACTGTAGAGTTTGTAGATCGCAACCCAGAAACTAGAGTTTTTTGAGTAAAATGTTATGATTGTACATGTTTGGTATAAGCAATATTGTATTGTAATTTGCCTACTCAAAACAAAACTAGTTAAATATCCGAAATACTTTTTAATCAAAAAATAAATGTAGGTATATCAAATCAAAATGCATTAAATAACAGTTCTGTTTCGAAGCCGAAGTCCCAATAAAAAAAAAGGCGGTCGTCGGTGTCGCAGCGCTTTTTACAAGCTTTTATTTAGTTTCACCTGACCGTCGACCGTTGTCTGTCTGTCTGTCTGTGTGTAATCAAATCTTTCAAGTTAAATTTGATCCACTTTCCGGTTTCCGATTGAGCTGAAATTTTGCATGCATGTATAAATCGGATGACAATGCAATATTATGGTACACCGAACTGATCTGATGTTGGAGACAGGAGGTGGCCATAGGAACTCTGTGATGAAACAACGCAACCTAATTGTGTTAGGGGTTTTTAGAATTGTCTCGATGAGTATTAGTTGTCTGTCGTAAGAAAAGTACAATCAGCGATAAAAGCTTGTACCAAAAATGAAATTTTTGCCAAAAACTTTTTATTATACAGGTGGCAGGGCGCCACCACCACCTGGCCGGCCGCGCAGTAGGTAGAATCTTGGCTTGGGTTGCCAACATTGGGTAGTTCCATTTTGGATCTACTGGTTGGATCTATAGGGAATGATTGCCCAATTCACCAACCGTACGTCACGCGGAACGACTACTTAAAGCTTAGGTAATATGCCCAGAGTATTAAAAGTTGTTTTTTTGGCAGCTGGACGCCACCGGGCTGGCCTGCGAGGACGCAGACGAATGCCTCGTCGACCCGCGCATCTGCGGCAACGGGACGTGCACCAACAAACCCGGAGAGTACGAGTGTACCTGCAACCAGGGCTTCATGCAAGGACCCGAGCAGGTGAGTTGAATTTAACAAAAACTTAACCAAAGGTTACTAAAAAAACATTTACTGTTAGATTTAAGGTCCAGGCGAATGTTGCTCGAGTCTATGGTACTGTACGGTCTCTGCAACAACCACCTACCTAACACACCTAATTGTAATAAGTGGTGAACGGTGTTAGTCACACATCCCCATACGTATAAATATACAGTAGTATATAGTGTTAAAATATTTTATATTTAAGACTTTCTTGTAGTGACTGTTTGTTTACTATTGTTAAGTAAATAAAAAAAAATGTTTCCGTAGTTTTTAGTATTTTTTTTTTTTATAGCGGCAACAGAAATACATTATCTGTGAAAATTTCAACTATCTATCACGGTTCATGAGCTACAGCCTGGTGAGAAACAGACAGACGGACAGTGGAGTCTTAGTAATAGGGTCCCGTTTTTATCCTTTGGGTACGGAACCCTAAAAATGATATGGAATGATGATGATGAGGTATTATATAGTTTTATAACATACATTGTGTTTCACTACCGGGCAGAGTCCTTCTCTGTCTTCTTCCATAGATATTTTTTGTTGTTGTTGATACTTTGAATCGATTCTTATTTGCGAATGTTATTCCGAGACAGTTTCCTTTCCAATTGGCTGAACGGAAAAATAAGCTTCAGTCACTACTATTATTGCTCAGTTCGTATGGTCTTTACAATAGCATGTTATATCAATCTCAAAACAGAATAGATATGCAATCACAATTCAGAGGAATGTTGTACAAAGTATAATTAAGTGTAGTGAGTATAAAATTTCATCAGACAGCAAATTCTTTTTTATACAGACGTGCGTGGACATTGACGAGTGCGCCGAAGGCATGGCAGGCTGTTCCTTCCGTTGCCACAACACGCCCGGCTCATGGCGATGCGTCTGCCCGTACGGGTACACGTTAGCCGCCGACGGAACACATTGTAAAGACTTGGACGAGTGTGCCGCTGAACCTTCGCCGTGCCCGCACGCTTGTGAGAACGTCGTTGGGTCGTACAAGTGCACGTGTCCTGAAGGCAAGTCATTATTTCTCAAAGATCTTTAGTCAAAGGGTCCGTGAGGCTACAAGTTGGCTGCTGATGGAACACATTGTAAAGACTTGGATGAGTGTGCTGCTGAACCTTCGCCGTGCCCGCACGCTTGTGAGAACGTCGTTGGGTCGTACAAGTGCACGTGTCCTGAAGGTAAGTCTATTTCTCAAAGATCTTTAGTCAAAGGGTCCGTGAGGCTACAAGTTGGCTGCTGACGGAACACATTGTAAAGACTTGGATGAGTGTGCTGCTGAATCTTCGCCGTGCCCGCACGCTTGTGAGAACGTCGTTGGGTCGTACAAGTGCACGTGTCCTGAAGGCAAGTCATTATTTCTCAAAGATCTTTAGTCAAAGGGTCCGTGAGGCTACAAGTTGGCTGCTGATGGAACACATTGTAAAGACTTGGATGAGTGTGCTGCTGAACCTTCGCCGTGCCCGCACGCTTCTGAGAACGTCGTTGGGTCGTACAAGTGCACGTGTCCTGAAGGTAAGTCTATTTCTCAAAGATCTTTAGTCAAAGGGTCCGTGAGGCTACAAGTTGGCTGCTGACGGAACACATTGTAAAGACTTGGATGAGTGTGCTGCTGAACCTTCGCCGTGCCCGCACGCTTGTGAGAACGTCATTGGGTCGTACAAGTGCACATGTCCTGAAGGTAAGTCTATTTCTCAAAGATCTTTGGTCAAAGGGTCAGTGAGGCTATAAGTTGGCTGCTGATGGAACGCATTGTAAAGACTTGGATGAGTGTGCTGCTGAACCTTCGCCGTGCCCGCACGCTTGTGAGAACGTCGTTGGGTCGTACAAGTGCACATGTCCTGAAGGTAAGTCTATTTCTCAAAGATCTTTGGTCAAAGGGTCAGTGAGGCTATAAGTTGGCTGCTGATGGGACGCATTGTAAAGACTTGGATGAGTCGGCTGCTGACCCTTCGCCGTGCCCGCACGCTTGTGAGAACGTCGTTGGGTCGTACAAGTACACGTGTCCTGAAGGTAAGTCATTATTTCTCATAGATCTTTAGTCAAAGGGTCCGTGAGGCTACAAGTTGGCTGCTGATGGAACACATTGTAAAGACTTGGATGAGTGTGCTACTGAGCCTTCGCCGTGCCCGCACGCTTGTGAGAACGTCGTTGGGTCGTGCAAGTGCACGTGTCCTGAAGGTAAGTCATTATTTCTCATAGATCTTTAGTCAAAGGGTCCGTGAGGCTACAAGTTGGCTGCTGACCGTACACATTGTAAAGACTTACCCCCTTATTCATAAACGCGCTATAAACCTCAATTAGCTAATATCGTTTGTCTATATATGTAATTTTGATTTATGTATTTGTAAGAAAGGGATAAAACAATTTAACTTAATCAGGCGCGTAAAGTGTTATGAATAAGGATTATAGGCTGCAGACCCTTCGCCGTGTCTCCACGGTTACGAGAACGTTGTGAGATCGTACAAGTACCTACAATTGTCCTGAAGGTAAGTCATTTTGGTCATTTCTCAAATATCTTTGGTCAAGGTGTGTGTGTACAGCTTCACATTAACGCATTCTTTTTTCCTTTAATGACACCCACATCAGGATTTTTTGTAGTTGCTCCTATTACGTTAGCCCGTGTTATTAGAGTGTAGCTGATCCACTCTTTGATGCGCTCTTAGGTGGCTTACGTACCCTATCTTCTTGATAAATACTCGAGCGCATTTTGGGCACGTCACGCAACCACCACCACCACTACCACTGATTACCACTGATTTACCACTGATCTCAAACTTAACGTTACTCAACATAGTACGTCCGCTTTTCGTGGCAGCTTCCGATATGCTGCAAGTGCTGCAACGAAGTGTTGGAACAATTTACCGCCACCGATCAGAAACTGCAAATCCGTTACCTCTTTTAAGCACAACCTAAAAAAGTATTTACTCGCAACCCAACACAGTTTTTAACTAAGCGGACATATTCCAAAAGAGATACATACTTACATATTCGTGAACTATAAGAAATATTTTTGATCTCTCTCTCTCTCTCTCTCTCTCTCTTTCTTACACGTGTTCTGTTGCTGTTTCTGTTCATTAGTTTTAAGTTTTAGTTTTGGGTGACCTGAAAACCAGCGCAGTGTCTTACAGACACTGCATATGCTGAGCGGCATCCTATTTGGTGTATGTTTCTTTATTTATGTTGTACCTACCAAATGTATGTTTTTTTACGCCAAATAAAATATTTTCTATTTCTATTTTTAGGGTTCCGTACCTCAAAAGGAAAAAACGGAACCCTTATAGGATCACTCGTGCATCTGTCTGTCCGTCTGTCCGTCTGTCACAGCCAATTTGCTCCGAAACTACCGGACCAATTAAGTTGAAATTTGGTACACATATGTAAGTCTGTGACCCAAAGACGGATATGTAACGTCAACAAATAAATTTTAAACATAGGGGCTACTTTTGGGGGGTAAACGATAAAATTAAAAAACCAAGTTTTGAAAACTATATCGTGTTACATATCAAACAAAAGAGCTCATTGTGAGAATCTCAAATATATTTTTTTTATAAATTTACGATACAAAGTTTAGAAGTTATTCAAGAAAATAGACAAAAAATGACCATTCCCCCCCCTCTATCTCCGAAACTACTGGGTCTAAAATTCTGAAAAAAATACACAAAATAGTCCTTTACCTAAAGATGATAGGAAAACCTATTAGAAATCTATAGTCAAGCGTGAGTCGGATTTAAGAACAAAAATGCGGTTACGTTTTTTTAGGGACACAGCCGCAATGGTTTAAGTGAAACGTGATGTAGACAGCTATCGTGAAGGCCCTAGGCAGATATCCGCATAAGGCCAAAGGCCCGAAGCGTCCCATAGCTTATAGCGTGAGTCGGACTGAAGACAAAAAATGCGACTAGGCCGTATCTGGCACATAGTCGCAATGGTACTTGTAGTACTGTTTAATTAGGTTACTTTTGTTACGTGTTTTAAAAAGCACTATACAGGGTGGCCAAAAAATAAACTAAGTATTCCCGTTGCCAACGTGCAACCCCGAAATCGCGAAGAAAAATTTGGCTGTTTCATACATTTTGGCTGGTCCGTTTTCTATAGGTGGATACATTTTTTTTCGCGATTTCGGGGTTGGTCCCATACTAAAAGTTGATCAGTATAATCCCAAAACCTCCCCGGCTACGGGAATGCACTTATTTTTTGGCCAGCCTGTAGGTATTATCTCTCTTCGGCCTTCGCTTTTAAAATACTTTCGGAAGTTGTAGGAAGCGCGACCTGTCGGACGCGCCGAGTTTTCAGCTCTACGCGGAGCTCGGTCTTCAGTCTTCGCATTTGGACACTTGTACTATTGTTCGGCATTTAATTTTCAGAGTTCTAGAGATATAAGCCACCACGCCAGAAAACTTCATGTTACATCTGGTTTTTGATTGACCCATTCGGGTTTTTCAAGACGTTTCACTCACATCACGTTTCACGTACAAAAAAAAAATGTTGAAAATTGTCTGATGTACGGAACCCTTGAATCGCGAGTCCGACTCGCACTTGACCAGTTTTTTATGTTTGTAAACAGGTTACCGGCGAACGTCCGCTCCGCACAACGCCGAGGACGCCTGCGAGGACATCGACGAGTGCGAGGACGACTCTCGCTGCTCGCCCGGCGTGTGCGTCAACACGGACGGCGGGTACACCTGCGACTGCGACGCCGGCTTCGAGCTCAGCGGCGACGGCACCGCGTGCATCGGTGAGTGTAACATAGAGGCTTACCCCCTTATTATTTATAAACGCTGGTTACCGCCGAACGTCCGCTCCGCACAACGCCGAGGACGCCTGCGAGGACATCGATGAGTGCGAGGACGACTCTCGCTGCTCGCCCGGCGTGCGAGACACCTGCGACTGCGACGCCGGCTTCGAGCTCAGCGGCGACGGCACCGCGTGCATCGGTGAGTGTATAGTTTGTAGATTTGTAACTGGCCCCGAGCCGTTATTTCTTTGTCTATTGTTAAGTGAAACCGCAAGTGCCTCTACCTGTAAAAAAGGGTCGTGTGATTCTCTACGGTTACTGAATGCTGGCGACTCGAACCAGTCTAAAACGTGTCATCGAGATGCGTAACACAGGCGCGTTATCGTAGAGCGCACCTACACTGGTTTTTTGAGCGTTGGACTAGCCCGCGCTCTGATGCCAATTAGAATAATTAAGACCCTTTTTTGCAGGTAAGTAGCGCGTGTTTTTACTTAACAATAGACAATAGGATTAGCAGTTCTGGGCTAGTTACAAATCGACAAACTATAACGTAGGCTTAGGCTACAACCAGTGACATCGAGGACTTTGGAGACACATTAAAGTGTATTTGTAAAATATGAGTGAGCCGAAATAACAAAAAATCATCTTTTTCATGTTTTAAAAATAAATCAAATCGGAGCCGGACAGATGGGTACCTTTCCTTGTTAGATATTATCTTTTAATAAATACAGTGTATGTTAACAAGAGTACTGTGCACAGATCGACGTACAGGCCAATGTTACCGCTCGCTGGTCGGCGGGCGCTGCGTGCCGGAGCCGTGGCCGCGCGCCGCCGCGCCGCCGGCACCCAGTCAGGTCACCAAGTAAGTGGCTGTAACTAAAAAACCGGCCAAGTGCGAGTCGGACTCGCGCACGAAGGGTTCCGTACCATAATGTAAAAAACGGCAAAAAAAAAACGGTCATCCATCCAAGTAGTGACCCTTCCCGACGTTGCTTAACTTTGGTCAAAAATCACGTTTGTTGTATGGGAGCCCCATTTAAATCTTTATTTTATTCTGTTTTTAGTATTTGTTGTTATAGCGGCAACAGAAATACATCATCTGTGAAAATTTCAACTCTCTAGCTATCACGGTTCCTGAGATACGCCTGGTGACAGACGGACGGACGGACGGACAGCGGAGTCTTAGTAATAGGGTCCCGTTTTATACAGCCTGGTGGCAGACAGACGGACAGTGGAGTATTAGTAATAGGGTCCCGTTTTACCCTTTGGGTACGGAACCCTAAAAACAACTTAAAAATTATATGACGTTTGTAATGACATTTCCATAGTTTGTTCTGTCCAACTAGCTTAGACGGACTCTAATTTGATAAACGAATCGTATCCAAGCTTATCTAAAAAAATATTCCTAAGCAACTAAAGTCCGCAAAATAATGATGCCCTGAACTAAACCATGAAATACTAAATACTACCATACTATCCTAAGCCAAATAACGCTATCTCAAATACAAATGATTTTGTAAATGGAATTCTCAGTAATATAAAAATTTTACCTTCCAATAAAATTATTATTATGTTTCCTATCCACATCGGATATCTTCATTGAGAGAGTAACGCGATCGTTGACCAATGATGCCGCTAGCGTCTATGTAGTCGCTCCGCCCCACGCCGTGACGTAGTTCCGCTTCCACTTCCTGCGAACCGTTGCTCGCTTCCCGCCACTCGCCACCGCCATGTCATTGTTGAGGAGAAGTACCGTCGGCATAAAAGTAGCCTAGTAGCCTGCCAGGAAGGCATTACTCAGATATCCGATGTGGATAGGAAACATAATAATAATTTTATTGGAAGGTAAAATTTTTATATTATGTGTTCCGTACTCCACATCGGATATCTTCATTGAGACCTGTTTATTATCTCCTGGTGGCGAGTTAGCGGGCGCGCAAGCGATAGGGCTACACCTACTGTCATAGAACTCAGAGAACGAATAAATATGTATACACCATATTGCAACCCATGAAATCACAGTGACTCGTTATAATGTGAATTACAGGAAATTGAGAATTGAAATTGTAATCTCAGGTTCGAAACTGGTTTAAGAGAATTCTCATTCGAAATCGCATCCGATCCGCAGAATCTCGGCGAGTCATGTTCCCAATTAACATAAGCGAAAATATCGCTAAGTGAATAGCTTTCCAGCCAATTTAGTTATTAAGTACATCGTGGATCAAAAGCAATCGTAGGCGAGGCCGGCTTGGATGAGACTGTGGCTGAAAGAAATAAGCGAAGTGTCCCCTAACATTTTGTGTAATTCTCGCAAGGTGACGTACCCAGACTACCTACTTATACTGGGTCTATACTTTATTCCGGAGCTTCTAAGAGTCCAGTCGGTAAGACACGTTATCTGGTTTAGAGCCGAATTTCGGACACAAAATAATAGCGTTAAAGTTATCTATGTAATTGCCCGGGCTACAGTGTAGTAGAGTAAGGTCATTGACCCTGCTGCCTGATGCTAACAGCAAAAGTGCGGCAGCTATTCTATCGTACTTCTTCTAACGTACCTAACGTTGTAGGGCTATTTAAATTAGGGCAAGTAGATGTCTCGCGTCCCAAGCTGGTGCTTTGGGAGGCGCTGGTCTCGCTATTAATGGCGTTGGAAGAAGGCATAGTGTCCGATAGTGGTTCATACACAGCACTTGTGAGAGGCTTATGAACGAGTATCGTTCTGAAAGCTAACATGGATAATAGAAATAGACGTCTGAGATAGCTCGCTACTTCACTGGATAGAGGTACCTGGCAGTTGATCTTATTTTTGATGCACCATAAAGACCGTTTCTACATTGTGGCCGTACATGCAGCCTAGACAAGGGGACGATCTAGGGGCTCCCGTTACTGTTTTCTATACAAACACAGTACCGGAATCGGGAATATCCGGTTCTTCCATATTAGTGAGACAGTGACAGTTGCGTTTCGTTCGCTACGTAGCGTTAGACCTTGGCATGTTATATGCATGCGCCAGTCACGCCAGTAGCGGACGTCACTCCTGATCCCGCCAGCTCGGTGTTGGAGCGTCCTATCTGACAGGAGCTACGCCTCATTCTTAAGGTCGTTGACTCGTAAGGGAGGGCGGTCTGACGTTGTGTTCACTAGGACCGCCAGTAAATTGCAAGCTTACCACAGCTGCTTTAAGACTCCTTATCACGCCGTCGCAGTACACAGACTAGGCTGGGAGGTGGAGACATCCATGCCAAGTCTCACAGGCAGCTGTCAAAGGTCGTGGTAGCAGTTCAATGAGTCTGTTAAGAAATACCGTGGCACAGTGCGAGGGCTCTCGAAAGCGGAGGCCGGCCAACAAGGCGCCTGTCAGGTGAAGACAGTCTCGGCGGCTGCTGGGCGCAGCTGCCACTCGGGCGCGCAGTGACTTCTTGATAAACCGTTGCCCTCGGGGGTTGTACCGACCTGGCAAGTAGCAAGCAACCAGCGCGACCTGTAGACGATCTGCTGGCATCAGCAGTTTTTGCGACAGCCGTAGTAACGGAAGGGATGTAGTGTCGCCGTCGTTTTATGTATACTGTACCGGTGCGGTTGTATGTTTACACTTCTGTCGTCAGCGCTGCAGATGCGGCCCGTTAACGGTTACTCTTCGCTGAAAGGGCCTTACCTCGTACATTGTCTACCAATATTGGAGATTGTAACGGACTGCTTGCATAAGATGAGGAAGAAAGTGGTGCGAGGCTTTCGGCAGCTCTGTGTTGCTGGGGACTGCGAAGGCTTCACCTTCCTCCATGAACTAAAGTTTGCGAATTTGAGACTGAACAGAAGGCATTGAGTCTCATTTCTGCGAGAAACTCTGCAGCAAGGCAGGCCTGTATGTCGCGAAAAAGAAAACTTTCAATCGGTGTGTTGTGCCGCATGTCCCACGTGATGTCTAGGAGCGTGATGGTCTAATTCGCTTTATCCGAAGAGACACCCTATATCGAGTTAGTATAGGGCATCGAGTTAGTAGCATGCTTTTAAGGAAATCGAACTGATGAAATCAAGTCTAAAATCGATTTTGGCGCTTTGCGTAACAAAACTGTTTCGATAATGTCGAATACAGACAGATGGAAACTGCTGGAGTCCTCCTGGCCCCTTTCTCTTAGCACCGGAAACTCAAGCTTGTTCAGGCGCAGCGGGTTTATTTGTCCCATTTTGTTTATTATGGCTTTTCGCACGAGTTCGTCTTTGTAAGACGGAACTTAAGCTGGAGAGCGCGAGCAAGCAGAGATAATTATGTGAAGTCTGCAGACCTTTTCGATGCCTTTCACCTCGGTTTCGAGCGGTCGCACAGGGCCTTGTCGCTAGCTGTTCTCTGGTTGGACCACTCCATGGCCTCGAGAAGTCGTAGGAGCTTCGAAGCGACACAGCGAAGTCGATCAGCACCTTTATGAAGCCCGGGAACACGACGTATTTTCCTCTGAGTATCGACATATCTTACCGCTTTCAACTCCGGGCAGTCGAGCCGCGCTAGGACGGGGCTCGTTACGACCTTGTCTGCCGTCGCCGGAGGATTCTTTAACCGAAACCAAGAGCTTAGCGGTCTGTTCGTGCTGTACCATACCATACCTATACCTGCGTTACTCTCTCTAATGCACCATAGCTATAGGCGCCTGCGTACCTCAATGGAACCATGTGGACAGGACAAAACTGATACTGTGGCGCCCAGCGAGCAAGGGACGACATCGTCGTAGTTGCAGCATCGGTGGGCAGCATCGGCGTGATTGTGGCAACCGCCGCCGCTCGGGAGGCGCCGGTGCGTGAAGCTAGGGGCGCCATCGTGGCGGCCGGCTCGGGGGGGGGGGGGGGGCACCGGTGCCTGAGGCCGGGCGGTTCATGGCGGCCGCCACTGGTTCGGGAAGCGCTGGTGCGTGAGGCGAGGACCCATAGTGGCGGCCCGCTCTAGAGGCGTTGTCGCGTGAGGCGGGCGGCTCCATCGTGGCGGCCGCCGCCACCGGCTCGGGAGGCGCCGGTGCGTGCGGCGAGAGGCGCCATCGTGGCGGCCAGCTCGGGAGGCACCGGTGCATGAGGCGGTCGCCGTCTGGCTGGCTGGTCTGGGAGGCACTGCTGTGAGGCGAGAGGCGCCATCGTGGCGGCCAGCTCGAGAGGCGCCAGTGCGCAGGTGGTGGTGCCATCGTGGCGGGCGGCATCATCGTGGCGGGCAGCGCCATTGTGGCAGCCGCCGCCACCGCGTCGATGCGTAATGCGAGAGGCGCCATCGTGGCGGCCAGCTCGGGGGGCAGGCGGTGTCATCGAGCGGGCGGCGCCATCATGGCGGCCACCGTCGCCAGGCTCAGGTGCGAGGCGCCGTCGTGGCGGCCAGCTCGACAGGCGCCGGTGCGCGTGACGGACGTTACCGGCACGGGAGGCGCCGATGCACGCATCATCACGGCGACGTCGGGACGCAGAAGCGGTCCGCCTTCACCTTGGCGCGATCCACCCGCGATGCGCCCGCAGCTGCAGGAGCGGGCGTGTGACGTCTCGCAGAGCCACGCGGATCTCTCGGAGTCCCGCTGGACTGGAAGCGTCCGCACCGCAACTGCAGCAATAGGAGCGGGCGTAGCAACAGGAGCGGGCGTGTGACGTCTCTCGGAGTCCCGCGGACTGGAGGCGTCCGCACCGCGACTGCAGCAACAGGAGCGGGCGTGTGACGCCTCTCGGAGTCCCGCGGACTGGAGGCGTCCGCACCGCGACAGGCGTCCGCACCGCGACTGCAGCAACAGGAGCGGGCTCTCTCCCGCGGACTGGAGGCGTCCGCACCGCGACTGCAGCAACAGGAGCGGGCGTGTGACGTTTCTCGGAGTCCCGCGGACTGGAGGCGTCCGCACCGCGACTGCAGCAACAGGAGCGGGCGAGTGACGTCTCTCGGAGTCCCGCGGACTGGAGGCGTCCGCACCGCGACTACAGCAACAGGAGCGGGCGTGTGACGTTTCTCGGAGTCCCGCGGACTGGAGGCGTCCGCACCGCGACTGCAGCAACAGGAGCGGGCGAGTGACGTCTCTCGGAGTCCCGCGGACTGGAGGCGTCCGCACCGCGACTACAGCAACAGGAGCGGGCGTGTGACGTCTCTCGGAGTCCCGCGGACTGGAGGCGTCCGCACCGCGACTGCAGCAACAGGAGCGGGCGTGTGACGTCTCTCCGAGTCCTGCGGACTGGAGGCGTCCACCGTGGCCCGCAGCGTCGCGGTGTCTCGGAGTCACCTTGGACGACAGCAGAAGACGCGGCGCGCGCGGGCGGGGGCGGGCGCCGGGGGACGGGGCGCCCCGGTCGCGCCGCAACTAACAACACGAGGTACTCCCAGGCTACTGCCTGAGAACCCTCCTTTAGTGACGAAGTAACTTCTGAACGCCAATAAAATTAGAATATCTTAAACTGGCTCACCGGATGGTTCGAGACAATCCAAACCTCCTTATCAGCGAAGCGCGGCGCCCGAAAGCAGCGCGCGCAGGCCGTCCGCCGCCGCGCCGCCCGGGCGCCGCCGCCGCCGCCGCAGGCACGATGACCGCGCGTTCCCTCTCCGATGCGGAGCGACTTGTTACCACTTGTTAACAAAAACCACTGACGCACTTCCTACTTCGATCTCGAAAATGCGAGTTAACGGTAACGATTTTAGCAGCATGGAATGTGAAAATTAATTTAGCAAGAAAAAAGTGGGTAGAATCGAAAAGCACCGTTCGATGACTTCGATCGCGAGACCGCCAAAAGACTAATAGTGGCGATCTCTGCCATATCTCACTATTTAATCGACCGAGCTTTGGATCGGAAATGTTAAAGCACCATGCTGCAAAAATATACGCAAAAAATATTTGCGGACCATCGGTCAAGACGGTCGACGAAACAATGACATGGCGGTGGCGAGTGGCGGGAAGCGAGCAACGGTTCGCAGGAAGTGGAAGCGGAACTACGTCACGGCGTGGGGCGGAGCGACTACATAGACGCTAGCGGCATCATTGGTCAACGATCGCGTTACTCTCTCAATGAAGATATCCGATGTGGAGTACGGAACACATAATAGAAACTAGAGTATAAGTTAGCAATGAATTTTCTTTTGAGATAGCACTATTTGGCTTAGCAGGGCAGCATAGTATATTTTAACAAAAAATCATATTAAGTACAAAAGTTCGATATGAAGTCTCTATTCATCATGTCTTGCACTCTAATAAATGCAGATTTGAACATTTCTAACAAAAAATACTAGTTCTATAGGTAGAATTGGAGTATTTAATTTAGTAGTGCTTAGTCTAGCCTCAATATGGCAACAAAAATAACACTTCCTCGTTACTCCCAGAGCGATATGCTGCTGCACACTCGGCGTAGCGTGGGGCTCGGAGTGCGAGCTCTGCCCTCAACCAGGCACCCAAGAACGTCTCGACCTCTGCACGCCTGAGAACCTCACCCCACCAGGGCAGGGCAGTAGCCACGGAGGCAGCGGTGGTAGCGGTGGCGGCGGGGGTGGCGGCACGGGAGGGGGAGACTCCATGGTGGCACCAGATATATACGGAGATGTGGACGAATGTGCGGCTATGCCTGGATTGTGTACGCCTGGCAGATGCGTTAATACTATTGGCAGGTGAGTGAAATGATGTTTACAAATACAAATACAGGATCATAAGTCTGTTATTTTTCTGTATTATATATCTATGACTGTTATTGTTTGCTGCTACACGATAAGTCGTCGGCTTAAGTCGCAAACCTCGTAACTCCATGTAACGACATTAGTAATTGCTACCTTGGACAACAATACAAAGTCGTAAATCTCGTAACTCCCCCGGAGGACTTGGGAGGTTTGCGACTTAAGTCGACGAAATGTCATCGACTTCGAAACATTGGAATGAATCTCTATACCAAAGCTCTCGAAAAGCGTGTTTTACAGCAGACGAACTAGATAAGTCTTAGTGCCATACAGTATGTACAGTATATGTATGAAACAATACACTCCTTTTTTGGGCAGTCGTGTAAAAAAGATTTACCAGTCACAGCTAACAATGACAAAGGCGGGCGTATGACCAGAAGTTTTATGAAAATAGTAGATATTTTAACTGTAGAAATGAAGTAAGTATATAATTCTATCAAGGAATGAAAAATTATTTGTATTCTTACTCGTGTATTAATATTGTGAGTGGGCTCGCCACGCTACTTATTCATGGTAGATATCAAAGACGTCGTTTCTCCGAATTATGCTGAATTCTGTAGTGTACTTATACTGAATCAATTTTAAATTATATTATAAATCATACCAGGTACCTACGTTGATTTCCTTATTCGGCGGTATTTAAAAAAAGAAACCATTTATTATTTCGAAGAAAAGAGTTCTCGGTATTTCAGGCTATTCGTACTCATTGAGGTATCGTCTTGGATCGTCCCATTTGTTTTTCGTCAAGTTCTTAAATTAGTCCTATTCTGCTTTCGTCACTCATTCTACATTCGTTACAATCGTCGGTGGCTTTCAATGTAGAATGAGTGACGAAAGTAGAATAGGACAAATTTAAGAACTTGACGAAAAACGAATGGGACGACCCAAGACGATACCCTCATTGAAGGATTGGGAACGAACGTAGATACAAAATTTAATGCAAAATAAGGCATAATATAATTATTCGTGCTTACCATTTAAGCCTCTGTATCCAGAATTGAACACTGCATTCCTAGTTTCCACGACAAAGTCAAGTACCTACTCAAGTACCAAATTAGACAGGTAACCGGATTGTCAGAAATGTATTTGAAATTCGCAGAAATCACGACGAACGCCTCACCTAGCTCAATTTAAATTAAAGCGACATTTCGCAAATTTAAACTAGATTGTAGTCAATAATTGCTAAGACAGTAATTAGGTAATTTATGCGCATCTATTTTCGATTTTCTCAGCGAAGTTATCACTGTTGATACATAGTTAGAGTTCTTCTAATTGTTTAAGCAAACTTTCCATTGTCAACGAAAGTCAAACTTGTGGATGTTATCATTTTGGATTATATCTACGTTTTGTATTATACAAAGGTAGCTGAAAGTTTAATGCAAATAATTAACTTTGAAAAGCAGAATCTTATAATTTGGTAACTAAGAAATGGTTAAGTTGTCTTTAGATAAAGAAAATTCTATAGATATTACTACAGGTACGAAATTGTTATTTAGGTACTGAACGTTTGTAAGTTTAGTATGAAGCTGTAATGATCACTAATAGTGATACTAAAAACTCGTTCTATGCTACTCGTTTACTTTTTCACCGGTCAGTCACCTACCTGCCCAAAGATGGCGGGCGATTAGACACCTCATCTGCGATTTAAGTAAATTCGTAAAAGACTCGTTGGTGTGCTTGCGGTTTCGATCATGCCATAACAAATATGACGAGAGTTCCGGGAGTTGCCTATTCCGGTACGGGTTTTCTTTAGAAAATCAGTACAGGCCGCGTAGCCAAGATGCCAATCGCTTAAGCTTACGTAGCGATCGAAACGCAACTGTCACTGTTACATTAATATGGAAGAGTGATAGAGAGACATAATGCTTTTCGTTGTCGAAGCGACCTTATAACCTTGGCTACCCCGGCCGGTCATATGACTTTTGTCTGTCAGTGTACTATATGTATAATCTTTGTTGTATAGTTTCCGCTGTGTGTGTCCTCGGGGCTACAAGTCAGCTGACGGTATCTGCGTGGACATGGACGAGTGCGCAGCGCGCCCGCCGCCCTGCGAGCAGCTGTGCCGCAACACCGAGGGTTCTTACGAGTGCCTGTGTCGCACAGGATACGAGGTAACATCTACGATTACATCACGGATTGTATTATGTGACGGGCGAGTGCGCTGCAAACAGTCTGTTGCACTCTTGCCACTTCTAGACGGCACCAATTAAGAGCCCATCAACGTGCAAACAAGCGCCGCTGCTAAATAATTGTGATTATTTCAATTTAACGACAGGTATTTAAAAAACATTGGGCCGCTACGTACTGTATTGTGTATTTAGGTTCCCTTTGTAATACATCAAACTAGTTTTTATGTTGCTGGATTCGTCCATCTACGCGTTCAAAGTTAAAACGGCCGTTTTTGTTTTGACTTACTGGATCGAATCGAACTTACGAATCCAGCAACATAAAAACTAGTTTGACAATACAGTACGTAGCGGCCCCCCTTTTTTAAATTCCTGACGTTAAATTTAAATAATCACAATTATTTAGCAGTGGCGCTAGTGTGCAAGTTGATGGGCTCTTAAGCAATACTCGTTCGGTTGCCAGGTTGACGAGGACGGAGCGAACTGCCGCGACGTGGACGAATGTGCCGCCGGTACACACACCTGCCAACAGACCTGCACCAACACCGAGGGGTCCTACGAGTGCTCCTGCCAGGAGGGCTATGAGAAACGCGGCGATGCCTGTATCGGTGAGCAAACCCAGACCATGGGATTTCATTGAATAAAATAATTATGTTTGTTGCGTGAGAAATTACCCGATTGCTACTTGTTTTACTGCAGCTCTTAAGACAGCTACCTTATGCTTATTGCTATTGATATTGTTGTCGACGCTTTGAAATTCCAGCCACTATCGCGAGTCGCAACTAAAGGTTGTATTAAAAAACTGCATATCAGGTTTTTTGTATTCCTTGTTCCTATTTTTCCATGTTCGCAGATGTGAATGAGTGTCTCGAGGAAGGCGTGTGTCCGTCGCCGGGCAAATGCGTGAACCTACTAGGCTCGTACCGCTGCGTCTGCCCACGCGGGTTCCGCTTGGACTTGGAAGGCTCGCGCTGCTTGGACCGCGACGAGTGCGCGGACGGCCGCTGCCAGTCCCCATGCCGTAATTATGCTGGATCCTACCGCTGCGACTGCCCTGCTGGTGAGTGCACCTTCCGTCCTCAATCTATTTCACAATCGGTCCACCACCAATACCATCACTTATTTGTTCACCGCTGGGCTTCTTCCTAAACTTTTATAGACTGTGAACCTTCACGAATGGGCTCACCATGACGCCTTCCCCCTTCATGGATTCTGCTTGGAATTCAAATCTTAGGCTAAATCAGCGCTACAAACCACGAACTGTATGACAATGCTGAACTTTTTTGCTGACACACTCTTCTATTGAAATAAAACTATTGAAACGGATTATATCGCGCTTATTGAATTCATACTATACCCTGATGTTTCTAACCCTTTACAGTGTTCGTGGTCAACGGGTGACCACGTTCGCTCAATAGTTTTATTTCATGAGTAACTATCGCGGTAACCGAATACAATATTACACTCTTCTATTTTTCATTGTTTCTAAAAATTTCTTTTGTCAGGTACAACACGATCGTCAAGCGGTATCTGCGTGCCTACAGATGCTTGCGCTAGCGGGCCTTGTGGCTCATCGCCTTGCTTCCCTGTTGGTGGCGCCTACCGCTGCGGCTGTCCTGGTGGCTACGGCTGGGACAGCGGCCATGGCGTGTGTCTACAGGTAATAGAGCGTTGTAGTCAGAGGCGAATTACTTATTCTTAAATGTTGACCGCGCGCTAGGCTATTGAGGTAAACCTTCGTTATGAGACATAGAGGCGCGTGGAACTGAACGCGGCATTTGTGCACTTGCGTAGTTTCAGTGCCGGATTTAGACATTTGCCGCCCGAAGGCTATGCCGATTTTGCCGCCCCTATTCGCCTCGCTTATAGGTTTTTTAAATTACTTTCCTATCAGAGGCGTTTAATTTTTTAGTACAACACACCATAGCCATATTAAAATGCATGTACAGTCCGTGAGATCTTAGAAGAACCTTCGGCTCTCGGCTATAATCGGACGTAATCGTGTAATAGAAAATGACAGTTTCAATTACTTTGGTTGACGAATTAGTGGCAGTCCAACACCCAAAGAGTGCAGTCGTTTTTCTCGTCTTGAACTATGTAGAGCAGTTAATACCACCATAATATATTCGTTATTATTTCATTAGATATTTTTTAAATTGATTTTAATGGAGACACGTTTCAAAAAGGGTATATCTGTAAATAGTCAATCGCGGGAAATTGTATATAATGTTTATAAATATTTTGTGAAGCAAGCGGCAACTTTTAAGAAGAGCGATAATTGTAAATATTTTAATAAACTTCAAGACTTTATTGGGCTATTCTTTCTGTCACTGCTCTCCAGGCCGTTCGATCTTCAGCCATTTGTATAGTTGCCTGGAGTGAAGTCCTGGTAACGTCTTGGACCACATCTGTCCATCTTCTGGGTGCACGCCCTCTACTCATTCGTCCATCGACACTCCCAGTAATAATACGTCTTTTAATGCGTGTGCGTGCCACGTCTGATTGTATGATCGAAGAAAATCCAATATGCGATAGGTATTCTCAGCTCTATATAATTTCTTCCAGAAGCGTGAGACATGGTGAGATGACATTCTGTTTTCAAATTTACCTCCGGTCGAAATTCAAATTCTGATTCCATTTTATTTAAATTATGACAATAAGTCTAATCGCAATATAGTTATTTAGCGAAATTTAATTTAAGAGCCTTTAGATTAGGGTTTATTTTATGTTGATGCTAATTGTCCACTTAACTTTTTACGATAACTTCAAAAAGTTTTATCAGCTATTAAGAAAGCAGAACAGCAGTATCACCTTCGTACGTTACCACCGATAACCGAAGTCTTTTTCTAAATTACGAAGGTTCTTCTAAGATCTCACGCACTGTAAGGTGACGTCACTAATGTCACATTTTAGATACAGATTTATATGGCCCGTTTTTGACGTCACTCAATGACGATGCGACCTCGTTATATTTGCCTGATCTGGTGTTATGGTGGATACGGCTGGGTTTTTTGCCATTGAAAAACAAGGTGAGGCATTACCAATGCCTAAGCATTGGCAGTCAGGCTGGATATAGCTAAGAAGTTCGGTCGGGTCTGGCATCGAGTCTGCTCGAGGGACTATGTTATAAAAATGGATCGCTACCTTTTTGTCCGGTAGACGCATATGAGCCGTATAGTAGACGGAAGCTGCTCCGATAGTGTGAACATTACCGCTGGCGTTTCACTAGGTTCTGTGCTATTAATGCTGCATATCAATGATAATCATTGCTATGCAGATTGCAGATGACAGTAGTAGGGATACGTATTACACAGGCCGTGCTAATATCCCTCATTCTGTGGTGCTGGAAAGTCATGAAAATTAAGCTCGTATCTGATATCGAGAGCTCTCTATCCATCCTGAGTT
Organism: Cydia fagiglandana; assembly: GCF_963556715.1. Taxonomy (NCBI): domain Eukaryota; kingdom Metazoa; phylum Arthropoda; class Insecta; order Lepidoptera; family Tortricidae; genus Cydia; species Cydia fagiglandana. Next base: position 18,850,277 of record NC_085943.1, read on the forward strand.
TCGGCATGGGATCGGGAGAATTTAGTGAAATTCAATACCATGAATACACAAGAATCGACGATGATCCCAAACTCACAATGTAGTCAGTTGGTGGTCAGATAGGTCACAAAGAATGTAGTTAGTTAACGCGAGCGTAGCGAGCGCGAAATTTTTTCGAGAATATAGTAGGTAGGTACATTTTTAGGGTTCCGTACTTCAAAAGGAAAAAAAACGGAACCCAGCATTATACTACCAGGACACAAGAATCGACGACCATCCCAAACTTACAATGTGGTCCGATGGGTCACAAATAATATGCAGGTACTTAAATGAAAACGCGAGCGTAGCGAGCGCGAAATTTTTTCGAGAAAATAGTAGGTACCTACATTTTTAGGGTTCCGTACTTCAAAAGGAAAAAACGGAACCCATATAGGATCACTTTGTTGTCCGACTGGCCGTCTGTTTATCTCAATATAAAGGGTCTTGACATGACAGAGGGCGGCAAAACCGACAAATAATGCTTGTTATTTAAATTTTACAAATAAATTCTGGTCGACCCTATCTGAACGGCACGTACATTTTTTGACCCAAATATTGCCGCCCCCTAAAATCTGCCGCCCTAGGCTTCAGCCTACTCAGCCTAGTGGTAAATCCGGCACTGCGTAGTTTGCTCAACGTCTAATATCAAAATAAGAGTCGTACAGCCGTATTCGAACAATGAGATACGTCAAATACTAGATATTGAAACGACATGGATTGTATATGTCAGTGTTAAACAAGTGTCAAAAGTGACTTTTTTGTTTGAAGAAAGAAGAAACGACAGTTTGACACTGACATATCCGATCCATATAGTTTCAATATCTAGTATTTGACGTATCTCATTGTTCGAATACGGCTGTTAGTAGGCTTCGTATGAAATAGCAACTATAAAAACCTTAACCTTTCAGCTGGCGGGCGGCTGCGCGACTGCAAGCTGTCTCTTCGGCTGCTCAGCATTCGGCGACTCGTACCAATGCGGCTGCCCCACCGGCTACCAGCTGGTCGGCGCCGGACACTGTCTGACCGCACTTGACGGTGCACTACCGCCGGATGATATCGGAGACGCGCCCGTCTTCCCCGTACAAGACCAGTATAGGATCGGAGGAAAGAATGAGCTCATATCTACGGAAGGATGCTTCAGTTGCAAGGTTAGTCTAGTTTGTAGGCTGTTTTGCAGATAATTTATTTCCAAGAAGAATAATGCTTATGAACGTCAACGGTATTGTCGACTGCACGTGACGGCGCACCACCGGATGATATAGGAGATATATCGCGTATAGGATCGGAGCCTCGGAAGTAAAAACCAGCTTATATCTACGTAAGGATCCTTCAGTTTCAAGGTTAGTCAAATTGATCAGCATTGGGTACAGTTTGACTGCACTTGACGGTTGACTTAACGAGTAAAAAAATATTTGTACTGAATATTAAGTTTTGATTAAACATTATTTAAGTTACTCATTTCGTTAATAAAATGACTATTCTAAAGATATCTTTGTTAACCGTTGCGTTTCCTTTAAAAAAAAAACTTGAATTAAGCTCGATCTTAACTACCTAAAGTATCCGGCTCAGTGTGAATCGTTTATATCGGATATTTTCTCTTCTCTATCGTGATCGTTCGTCAGTCTCACTTCAGTATTGGCGTTCGATTTCAACCGGCTTCCAACTCGTTAGGGCGCTCAACACACTTGCTTAATGCCGCGTACGAATACGAATGGCTGAAGTTATTACAATTGAATTTGGAAAAACTTTTGAGCGCCTATTTAAGTTGAGCCGAATCGATTCACGCAAGAGTTGGTACGGATTACGAGTTGTTATCCGTGTTCTACCATTACCGACGATATTACGTACTTTAGGGTAATATCACGTATAAAAACGTGCTTTAATAGCAGGTACAAGTACATCTATACCACTCGTATTATAGATCTATGTAGGTTGGTATGAGGGAAACTGGTCTAATCCGAACAAGAAACTAGTTCCTCTGGATTGGAAGGTCAGATGGCAGTCCCTTCCGTAAAAACTAGTGTCTACGCCAAGCGGCAATTCTTGATTTAGGTTTCCAAAGTGGTCCAAACTCCAAAATGGTGGTGGTTTTGAATGCGACCGGAAAAATTAGGAGGATTAATGATTGTTTTCTTATAAATGAAAAATATGTGTTAATTTGCATTCATTTGCATTTACCGGCTGGTTTAGGACCTAGTTTCATTATGCCAAGCATTCATTTTACTAGGAAATCTTACAGGCCTTTTTATCATATTTGCAATTACTTACGACAGTGAAAGCTTGCAAAGGTAATTAAATACCCACCTAGAACAGGTTAATAAGACAGAATAAGCGTACAATCTCGCGTCTGATCGTGAAGGTATAAATCTGTGCTGTAACGTAAGCCCCGTATATCTGGCTTAGCCGGCTTAAACACTCTGATACGCACAGTGAACGCATATATTTAGTATGGAAACCGCCTTTAGGAACATTACCGTTCAAATTCTCGGGCCAAATTAGCACACACACACAATTACGCCTACATTCAAATAGGACGACGCGTTTACAGAGCCTGTAATCAAAGCTGGTAAACAAAATAAGAGTCATCTTTATTACTCTAATGGTACATAGCTAAGTGTAGATGAAATGCATATAATGTCAATAACTACCAATCAGCGACATTAATCCGCTAATAACCTTCTTGCTGTACGTACTGGCCGCTTAGAGTTCGCGGTTCATATTTGATTAGAATATGACTTGGACAGGGATAGGTTTATGCCATACAGTGAAGAACCAGTCAAATAATTCACGTATAATAATTTAATGCAGATTAAAAGATAACTAGTTAAAATGTTGTTATGACATGACAGACTAACTCAACATAAGTAAATATATATCATTGTTGTATAAATGTATTCCGCTATAATAAGTATTTTGTATATTTTATTATCTATCTGTATGGCAGTGCGAAGTCACGTTCAGGTATAGTCTGTCCGTTTTTCTAAGATCAAGTACGCCACAGTAAATGTATGGCGAACTTGATCTTAGAAATTGGACTGGCTATACAGTCTGCAAAATTTACATGGGTACAAGAATCGGGTCAAAAATATTTGAACAGGCGGAGTCACAATAAATCCCCACTTTCAGTTCAGAATATTTTATATGTATATACCCGGTCAAGCAAGTTTGTCAGTAGAATAAGGTGCAAAATGAAAATTTTGTATGGGACCACAGCCGTTCGCGCGCTTACATTTTCTAAATTTGCCGCTTTTTTCTGTGTGCATTTGTTAAATTAATTCAGTGAAAGCATGATAGGAAAAATGTATCTACATATAGGAGACCGGGTATGATTATCTCACGGGTTATATCTCATGAATAGAACATATTCTAGATGGTTTACTAACGAATGGCCCAAAAACGTTTCCCAAAGTATCACATCCCAAACTATGTTTCCCAAATTATCATTTCCCAAAAAAATGTTCGGCAAAACAACTTATCGCATATCTTCAGTTAGCAATAGTCTTTTTTGGCAAGTTATTGTTTAGCAAATAATTACTTGGACAAGTTTCATTTTACCAAATATTATTTAGTCAAATGTATCATTAAGCATAACTTACATGTCCCAAAATATTGCATGGCATACAATTTACATAGGTACCAATAGAGAGGAGGCTGCGGAATTTATTTGTCTGGTATTTAGCTGATCATTACATATATGTACATAGTAAAATGTAACGTCAAAAAAAACATTTCTCTAAAATATGTAGTAAATGATCACTAAAATTAAAACTCCATTTTAATATAAAATGATAACCAAATTTGTTACATCTTGCTATTCTATTAAAGCAAATAACACCAAAGTAATAATTGTAACCCAAAAATTGTAAATAACTACCAATTTTTAAACCACATTTTAGTCAAAAAGACATGCAATTTTTTTTACATCTCGTTATTCTATTAAATTAATTAATCCACTTCGATGACCTTTTTCTAGTACACAGTATTTCGTTTCTGTATGGACGGCAGTTCTAACCTAACCCACTTTTCTAATAGCATTTCGATTCTGTGAGGGTCACAGTTCTAACCTAACCCACTTTTCTGATAGTGGTTCCGTTTTGTGAGGATCGCAGTTCAAACCTAACCCAACCCACCCAAATTACGTAGAATTTAACGTACCTATATTAACATAACAAAAATTACTTTAAATAGATATGCTTATTTGTCAAATTTGCGAAGTGACAATTTTGACCAAACATCTTTTTGGAATATAATCATCAACTGAAAAATAATAAATAATTATAATTATAATTTAATTTGTTCAAATACTTCATTGTAATATAATCATCATTCTCTTGTCCTTGTTCCATTCACTTGGGGTCGGCGCAGCATGTCTTTTTGGAATATAATATTAGACAATAAAAAACGTTTGCTAAATAAGTTTTTGTCCTAATAACATTTGACAAAGTAAAATCATGCCAAATGATAATTTGACCAAATAAATTATATGCGAAGTGTAACTTTGCTAAAGGTGTCTTTGGGAAATGAAACTATTGCGATAAGTTTGTTGGGAAGTGAAATTTGGCGAAATGTATTTGGCCCAAACGAAAGTACACCATTCTAGATATCTTGCCAGGCATCCACTCAATTTCATGTCTCTCTAATTGGACGCTTTTTTCCATAGTTCTCTGCGAATAGCATCTTGTGGGAATCTGAATGGAAAGTAATGTAAAATGGCAATACCAAATTTGATTATTAATTTGAAATAACTAGGTAGTTTTTTTATAGCTCCATCTCATGAAATAAAAAAGGAAAATACAAATCTGTAAGAAGGAATTTATTTATAATTATATAGAAAATACCTAAACCAAACACAAGTTAATAAAATAGTCTGCTTCATTTGGCATAACACCATCCCTATTATCCTCGCAATTTAAAAAGTCGTATGTTGTTATGAAAGTCGTATGCAGTTGTTACGTTTTAGCTTAGCACGGTAGTATTGAAAACAAATCGTCATGTTTTTTCCAAATTTTACTGGAGTTATCTGTTTACTACAAGTGAAAAGTGATTCCATTGTCCTTGGTATGAACTAAAATAACTTCTGCACCACTTCACGACACATGAATATATTTTTATTACAAAAACGTTGTTTTTATAAATCAATTTAGCCATTTGTCACTGACTGTCATCTCGGTCGCGTACTGAGATTGCCAATCGAGCAGTTTGTAAGTACCGCCTATCGCGGGGTAGTTTGCGTTGGGTCATAATTGAGCGGACAGAATACTTCCATGTATATCATTTCGCTGGATACGCATAATTATTGAGCCTAAGTTATTTTATAGCGATTCATTCTGTCGTAACCTATTCTTATTGCTAGCGAGTCGAGTACTATTAAAACGTGTTATTGCACATATAAGAAGTAGGTAGGTAGCACATTAGATACGTAAATAAGTACACGTGAAATTGATTCAAAGGCTTTATAACTTTAAGGGATCTTTTCTCTCAGCGAGTGTCGAGGCGAAGACTGATCCAAATAAGTGAAATATGTAACAACGATCAGATATTTGTACATCACTTTTTGAGATTTTTCTTTTGTGAACAAGACAAATGTTTGACATCTAGAGCTAAGAATATTAAAGCCTAGAAACCTAGTTCCACAAAGCCGACCTGTTAAAAAAAGAAGCCAAATACAATTATTTTGCCGGCGAAGTCAACAACAACGCATATTCTTAATATTGAACTTGGCTCTTATTTCACATTTATGTTTTTAATGGGATTTATACTACGTAAATTAATATTGAATTCTCGTTTCATAATAATAGGTCTCCTGTGAGTTGTCTAAACTTTGTGACGGCTTTCTGTTTGCGCTCGATAAGAGATAGTCGGTAACTTAAATGTTCTCTATTTATTCAGCCTAATCTTTATGATATTACAATAAGCTTATTAACAATTTTCACTTTATTATGTACATTAAGACAATTGGAAAGTCATCTTAGATAAAATATTGTTTTGAGTGTCTTGAGTAAGTAAATGCGTAAAAGGAGAATATAGATTTGGGAGAATGAAACCTGTATTACTGAGATTTATTTCTTCTACTTCTTATGGTGCCGTCTCCTGCCGGAGGTTGGCTATCATTAGGGCTATTTTCACTTTTGACGCTGCAGCTCGAAACAGCGATCTGGTGCTCATCTTGACCTGAGGTTTTTGAGCCACGAGGTTCGTCTTCTTCCACATTTTCGTTTACCCTGGATTATTTTTTAACTTTTTAAATGCAACTACATTGAGTTCGGGCAATTATTTTGTATGTTTGTCACGGTTGTTTCAGAGTTATGGATGGTACCTATTTCTAGGTAGGTATATAAGTATGTCTAACACCAAAACACGTCTTTTTGCGCTTACTGTGGGACTAGGTCGATTTGTGTATGTAAGAATGTCCCATAGCCCCCCTAGGCTAATTTACATAGGTATTATATATTTATATAGAGTTTATTTTTTCATAAATCATAATTCGGGATACAGTAGACGGTGCAGGCCGGAGTTTAGGCAGACCGAAAAGGAGATGGCGGGATGACTTGGACGCATTCTACCCCAAATGGTGGGAAAATGCCGATGACAGGGTCGAGTGGAGAAAACGAGGGGAGGCCTTTGCCCAGCAGTGGGACACCAAAGTAGGCTAGAAAAAAAAAATCATAATTCGATGTAACCAGTGATTAATATTTTTTATACAGATGAATGGACGCAGAAGAAGAGCACCCGATGAAGGCATCGTGTACGCCAACGGAACCACAGTCATGAGGCGGCGAAGACGCCGCTCGAGACGTAAGCCCGCCTTCTATTCTTAGCCATGTCATTATAAAACTATATGTTCAATTGTTCATTGCAGCTGCAGTAGCGTGGCAACGAACTTGAAGACACACTAAATTTCATTGCAATTGTGGGCAATATATATTTTTTGGAATAACTCTAAATTACAAGACTTATATCGACCGGGATATAAACCGTGATTACCTTTTGTATTGCTTTCGAGGTCGATTTAAGACTAGTGAGACTAACTGTGAATCATTCAAAACTGTTAGCCCTAAATTAATACAATAATCTTCAAGACAAAAATGTGTTCATCATCCTCTAGTAAGAACTTATCTACTCGGAAATAATCATCTTCTTATTGTCACAACTCTTTACAAAAACAACGTGTACTCGAAACAGCCTAGGTTGATTTACGGTAGGTTTAGTTGTTAAAAGCTAGTATCTACCCGCGTCTTAAATATAAATATCTACGAGTACACACACAGACACATTAAATATATCAAGAACGGACTTGACTCAAAATACGTGAGTGATCCATTGTTAATATACACTGTGGAAAGATAAGTCGGGCCCTGGAGGGAAACTACCTTAAATCCTTTAGCTGGCTAATTTTACTTAAAGGAGACATTCCTTTATTTTTAAAAAGAAACAAAACTGCATTGATGAGCCTGCTTAAGGATTTAAGGTAGTTTCCTAGTTCCCTCCAGGGCCCGACTTATCTTTCCACACTGTATTTAATCAGTTACATAGTTATTTTAAGTGGTATATTTACTTATGTGTACGATATCTATCTCTGATTGAAGTCTTCAAACGCGAGTGATGTGAATAAATAAAGAGCCGAGACCGTCGTTCCTTCAACGTTGTAAAAGTTACTTTGGTTGGCTGGATGCAGGGGAGTTTTATTACACTACTCAATTCTGAGGGGGTTTACATAATATTTTCACTTTGCGTTATCTCTCTTAACGCATCATATTCGGGGATATAAAATAGAATAGTGATAGGCATTTAAGCGAGTGTATTATGCCATAAACATTGCAAGCATTCTCTTGCTAGAGGCTATGAATGATGAAATAAATTATACTGAACTGACTACCTTTCAAACAAACACGTACTTAAGTTGCTAAGACGATAGTTGATAAAGTAAGTTCTATTATATTAGACAGTCGCCGTCGTAAGTGTCGCCTGGGAAACGTCCAGCCGCGGTAGACTTAACTTGAACTGGCACGAGGCAAATATAAACTAGAAGAAGTTTAGCGCAGTCGTTACGCATTTCCAAAAAGTTTAGTACGCGTCAGTTAGTCGGCTTATTATTCAACAAGCTTCTACACGCAATTTCATACGGGTAAAAGTCGCAGAACTCCCCATGCCCTCCTTTTAGTTATCGGGATATAAAATTTCGGCCCCCAATTCATTCCCTCGAGGGATGAGTTCCAAGATAAAAGGCATCCGAAGTTCTTTTCCTTTTATAAACTATTAGTGTGCTGAAAATAAAATCCGTTAAACCGTTTTTGAGTAATTGATCTAAAAATCTGCCAACATTCACACACGTATCTAATAATCGTGTAGCGTAGCGTTTGGATATAATTGTGTTAAGTACACAATATAAACAATATACTTCTTTTTTTCGAGGGCAATCGTGTAATACATACATACATATAATCACGCCTATTCCCCGGAGGGGTAGGCAGAGATCACGGATTTCCACTTGCTACGATCATCACGTACCTCTTTCTCTTCCTTCACTTTCATAACATTCCTCATACACGCTCGCCGGTTTACGGTGCTCTTGACCTGACCTTTCTTCAGGATTTCCCCGATCTGATCAGAGAAAGTTTGCCGAGGTCTACCCCTTCCAACTCCCACTTCCACTTCTCCCTTATAGTCGTGTAATAATTACTAAAAATGATTAGGATTACATTTGTATACAGGTCGCCGTTCACTACTTGAACCCGATGCAGAGCTGATAGTGGTCTCAGCAGCACCTCGTCAAACATGGGGCCGGGCGCCGCTGTTGCGGTTGCTGCCGGCCGCTGGCGGCGGGCGGGCCCACTACAGGCTGGCCTACGGAGACCCCGACAGGAACTTTGTGCTCTCGCGCCGGGACGGCGGCTGGGCGTTGAGACTGCGAAGGCACTTGAAGCCTGACGCGGTACTTGAGCAACAACTGGAGCTTGAAGCCAGGTGGGTACTCTTTTAAGTTTAGAATAAATTTAAAAGTGGAAAAATTACTGTCTTGGGTGAGACTTGAACTCACGGCCTCTGGATCGATACTCCAACGCTCTGCCATCTGAGCCACCAAGACCTCATCCATAGCCCGCAAATCTATAGCATCGTTTGCAGACGTTTCTGCTTGTTAAAAATTAAAATGGGTACTCTTTTGTTAGTCGTTATCCAATTACTTAGTGGCGAGTTTTGCTGCAGCAAAAGAAGCGCCCACTACCCCAATAGGTTATGGAACTACGTATGGTCAAAGAAAAAAGAGTTGATAGAGGCGAATTGTCAAATTAAATTATGTAGCCACTGTAAATTGACTGCCATCTTTCGACACGCCAAGACAGGCCAAAGGTATGGTGCAATGTTTTCGAGCGATGGCGCCATAACCTTCAGCCTACGCTCGAGTAGATGGCGTTAATATTAATATTTAACAAGTTAACACATAATCAGTGAAAGAATAATGATCAAAGTCAAATGGCGTTCTAACAGTTTTAATCTTCTGTCGAAAGATGGCAGTAAATGTACTGGAGCTACCTATGACAGTAACTCTCTATTTGGAATCCTCTTTGGTATCGTCAATATAGTTATGGTTGGAAATAAGATTGCGAAGATCGAATCTGAAGAATGTGTTTTAGATTCGTGACGCCGCCGCCGAGTACCGGACGGAGACGAAGAGGTGTCGACACATCAGTGCCCGCGCCGCTGCGTCTCTACGTGTCGGTCAGGATCTCACCGCCGAAGCGCTGACCGCTTCACCCTACAGTATACGCAACTATGCTGAATTCATGGGTTCGTGCTTGATATCGGAGATTAGTGAGGACTAATACCATTAAAATTAACATAATATTTCTCAAAAAATAACTAATGATCTAAATGCACTGCCACGCCAATTTAGATTTATAGTAACAGTTGTGTGTATGAGGAAAATGAGTAAATAAATAATAAACAAAATCGGTACCATGCCATAATAAATGATAATAATGTTTAATAATATAGTAAGGTGGATATTATCGATAATTTTGCCTGTTTGATGTTACCAATTTTGCTACATTAATAGAATACTTTGTACGTGTTGTTATTGGATTTTTTTCATTTTTGTTATTTTTATTATGATTATTTTTCGTCACTTTACTTCCAGTTGTTCAGAAGAAATATTTTATAAGCTTTATAACGAATCAAATTCATATATTATGTATTGTCATTTTAGTAACATCATTTACGACAGTACATGCTATACGCTTAAGTGTCTAATCTAATATAATTATACCAATCGAATATAATAAATTTTTACCTACTAAGCAAACAAATCAACTCCCTGCTTACCAAATATTTGCTGGTGCCACACGTACTCGCGTTCTAGAAGCTTTTTTTTTAAATATTATTGCCTTACGCGTGTAATGTATTAAAATCCAGTGACATATATCTGTGGGGCAGGTATCGGATTAGCATTTCGGCAAGTCGCAATAGACTCCCGTAATGACGCTTGGCACGACCGAACGCAGAAGTGAATCCACTCGCCGGATCCGAGCCTAGCACTTTTTACGTTACCCGGCCGTCTCGCCAGTATTAATGTGAGATTGACTGCTTAATTAAAACTTACGAACAATCTTATATGTCTCACTTGTAGTAATGTTTTCTATTTACTACATTACTAAACTCTAAGACAATATTTCAACAACTCGTTATACTCGTAACGAACGAGATCGAATATCGATATTATTATTTCTGTTTGTTTCCTATCACTACTTCCCCAGTGATCTGAAATTTTTGTTTAAGAAAATACAAAGTGTAATTATTTTATTTAGATCTAAGAAAATTATTTATTTTACATTTCCAACTGTAAGCTTTTTACTTTTTGAGCAATTTAAATTTTAGGATTTTTAGACTGGATCTGTTAAGAAACCGTTGGCCTTTTATACTAGTTTTAAAGTACAAAAATGCAATGAACTTATTTTGTAAATATGTGTATACAAATTAATAAAAATACATAATATAATTATTAGTCCTAAGTAGTATTAATTACCAGTAAGCATGAATGTTAAGCTTTGTCAGAGCGAATGGATATAAATATTTTTTATTTTAATTATAGTTTCATTTGACAGTTTAATAAAGCCAAAGCCAAAATTAGTTTTGACTCATGACAGTAAACTTCCAGGATGACTCTATTTGAAGGTCCCGACAAAAGATATTGTTTCAAGCTTAGCTTCAGTCTTTTAGGCCCACTTGCACCATAACACTAACCCGGGGTAAGCGGTTAAACCGTTAACCCAGTGTCAAATTGTAGTGGTAACCATGGTAACTCCAGGTTCAACCGGTTAACCCCGGGTTAGTGGGATGGTGCAAGTGGTGCTTGAAAACGTAAAATAATAATAAAGTGATTGACAAAAAGAATTGCACCAGGCAATATGGAATATTACGCAAAACTCTGCGTAGGGGGCGCCACACCACAATCCATCACAATCTGGGCTCTGCCGCCAAACAAGAAAATCGAAATTTTGTTATCTAACCTCTCTATCACTCTTGCATATTCGAGCGATAAAGAGGTAGATGTAGCTGAGTTTCGATTTTTGTGTTTGCCGGCAGGCCCTTTGTAAACAAACCGCCTTGATGTATCAATGTCATATTTTGTTGTCTGTGAAAACTTATCAAAAAACAGTTTACTCGTAAAAGCACACGGCCCGATTCGAACTTTAAGATACGTCAATTAATATATCTAGAAATGATATGGATTAGATATGTCAGTAACAAATGTGACGTTTTTGTTTGAAGAACACTTCACACTGACACATCTAATCCATATAGAAAGAAAGAAGAAGAAAGAAAGAAATACATTTATTTTAACGTCACAACATAGTACATGTAAAAAAAAGAAAAGTATGCAGACATAAAACAGATTAGGACGCTAAAATAGGATCCCCACTCAGCATGATGCCGCGGCAGACCGTGGCGCTGGTTTTCTGTGGGGACCTGTCTTAATCTAAAATTGAATGGCGACACGTATTACGCCAACGACACACAAGTAAATTATTTACATTGATTAAAAAAAAAACATGTCATGTCATATCGTTTCTAGATCTATTAATTGACGTGTCTTAAAGTTTGAATCGGGCAGACAGTGTGTATAAGTCTCTATGGTTTACGATGGGTGCTAGTGCTGCACTCTGGAGGCAGAACATTTTAGTAATACTCCCTATTACTTCTTGAAGTCCTTTACTACCTTTACAGAAAAAATCAAAAGAGTTCCATCGTTCATTACGTCAAACGTCAATAAAATGATCACTCGTCAAGAAAAACAAATCTGTCATTCAAAAGTCATGAGCAACACAACTAATTCCGGACCAAATGGCTACAAAATAATAGTTTTAGACGAATAAATAGTTTTCCAAGATGGCTCCTCCAAAGGAAGAGTTCTCGTGTGAGCTCAACAGTAACAAATACTTCGCCCTGTGCGCGGGCGGCGGCGCAATATGCTGCGGCTCTACGCACACGTTCGTCACCCCGCTGGATTTGGTCAAGTGCCGGCTTCAGGTAAAGTCGGATGGTTTTAATGCCGGCTGTACACTCTCGGCGAGAGCTCCTCGCCGAGAGCACACCATGTACCTACGCCACAGAATAAGTAATAATATTATCATACAGAACGGACACGCACCGCCCCGCCCCGACTCGGATTACCTCGCCCCGCGACTGAGTTCTGACGGACTCCTGACGTACGCTCAGTTCGGCTAGCGACGCCGCGACGCGATGACGCAACGTTCAAAATGCCGGTGTATTGTGCGATGTACGGGTAGTACGCATACCTACTTATTGTAGAAATGAATAATAATATAGTTTTCCAAAGAGACGAAATATGTATCAGTAAATAAGGCTAAGTACCTAAGGTAACTAGATCTTCTACACAGATATTCCTCGTAAAGGTTTTATTTTTAGTTTAACACTCTTTTCACAAAAAAGAACTTGTTGGTCGCGGGACATTCGCGTTTGATTTTTAATTCAATTTTAAGAATTTAAGAAATAATTATGTAAGTATGTTATATAAAATAATCAATAGGCATCAACAGTAAGGTACATTTAATAATGGCGTGTTGAAAGTCCAAGTACGTGCAGGACTATAAACTGACAAAGCCAATTCAACAATTGGAGCGTAATAAAACATAAACCTATATTTTGTTAAACATAAACCTATATTTTGTTTTTTACGTATTTCGGTCGAATTATGCAACGCAGCGGGCCGCTCGTCGTGTCCTTCGGCCGGCCTCGGCAAACCTCGGCTTCGCCTTCCCCGCCGCGCGCCGCACGAGTCAGCCCTAAGCCACTTACTCACACAATGACGCGTGTACAGACGTGCCGTGCACACATATAAACGCAAATGATTTTCGATGTATGGCGTGTCCGCCCTGTGCCTACGCGTTGAATCATTTAAACCACGGATGCCCGCCACGATTGACATAGGAATTGTTGCCGCGATTTGCCTCTATGCTGCTACTATAATTATTTAGGCGTATACCTACGTTATTTTCATGGGGGTCAGTATAACTAGGCACCTAAAGTTTCCATAAAGGCCAATCTATAAATCTGCAGGTAGGTAAGAGCACCCTGATAAGAGTGATAAGAGAATTGGGAATAGAACCCCGAATCTTAATCTTAGAAAATATTCCTTCTGAAGTTGCAAATAATTTCTGTGATTGTTCTTAGGTGGACCCCGGCAAGTATAAATCCATCTTCAAGGGCTTTGGTGTGTCTTATAAAGAAGGCGGCGCAGCGAACCTCGTCAAGGGTTGGGCACCCACTCTATTGGGATATAGCGCCCAGGGAGCATTTAAATTCGGGGGATATGAATACTTCAAATACAAATACAGTGAAATAGTGGGGGAGGAAAACGCTTACTTGTACAGGACCGGAGTATATCTGGCCGCGGCTGCAAGCGCCGAAATGATCGCCGATATCGCGCTCTGCCCTTTCGAAGCGACCAAAGTCCGCATGCAGACTACGCCCGGCTACACTTCACAAATGCGAAAGGCTATGCCGCATATGCTGTCGACTGAAGGCCTTGGAGTGTTCTTTAAAGGGCTTGTGCCGCTGTGGGGTCGGCAAGTGCCATACACAATGATGAAGTTCTCGTCGTTCGAGAAGACGGTGGAATATCTGTATGCGAATGTTGTACCGAAACCGAGGGAGCAGTGTACAAAGGGCGAGCAGCTTCTCGTAACGTTTGCCGCTGGCTACATCGCTGGGGTGCTGTGCGCGATAGTCTCCCACCCGGCAGATACGCTGGTATCAAAAATGAACAAGGACCCGAGCTCGAGTATGGGTAGTATACTGTCAGAAGTTGGTATGTTTGGTATCTGGCGAGGCCTGACGGCACGTATCATAATGATAGGCACTCTCACGGGGCTACAGTGGTTCATCTACGACGCGTACAAAGTCTACAACCAGATGCCCCGCCCCGCACCTGGGCCCATGCCTGAGTCGTTGAGGAAGAAGTTAAAAAAATAGCAAATCGTTCGCTTACGGAGCGATATAAATATTGTGTTTTTCTTCTGTTCAAATACGAAGTGATAAATCTTGAATGGGGGTACGCATATGCACAGTATACATTTTTTTTAAGTTTGATGATAATTACTGGTGACCTGCTTTTATTTTTGATGTTTGTCACTTTTCTGCTTTTAGTCTATTATGTACGGTCACCCTCAGAAATATCTGAACACGCACTCTAACGCATTGAAAATAGAGGCGTGCTCAGATATTTGTGACTGGCGAGTGTAATATAATATTATTTGCAAATATAAATGGAGGAGTGTCTTTTCAAAAGGGCTTTTTTAGAAGTAATTAAATGATCAGCCGATTTTAAAACTGATCAACAAACAAGTTTTTGGCAAAAATTTCATTTTTGGTACAAGCTTTTATCGCCGACTGTACTTTTTTTTCCACAGGCAACTAATACTCATCGAGACAATTCTAAAAACCCCAAACACAATTAGGTAGGTTTCGTTGTTTTATCACAGAGTTTCTATAGCCACCTCCGGTCTCCATCATCAGATCAGCTCGATGACACCATAATATTGCATTGTCACCCGACTTACGTATGTATGCAAAATTTCAGCTCAATCGGAAACCGGGAAGTGGATCAAATTTAACTTGCAAGATTTGATTACAGACAGACAGACAGACAACGGTCAGGTGAAACTAAATAAAAGCTTGTAAAAATAGCCATTTAATCATTTGGGCAGCATACAAATATTTTACTGCAAGCAATAAAGAAAAATCGAATTACAACTCATGTTCAGCAAATAATTCACAAACGGTCAACATCTTAACACCTAAATAGCTGAGCTGCAAAATTATTAATTGGTCAGCAAAATTTAAAAATCGTTTGGCAGAAAAAACATGTCTTCAGGCATAGGCAGTTTAGTTAAGAGGTATGCATATTAAAGGAATGGTTATCCGATATAATTAAGGTGGGTTACGTTTGATTGAAAAAATCGGCAGAGTTACAAGCGGAGCGATATCAGTCCATACGAGCAGCCAATCGTTCGATAATTACTTGTTTGGCACCAACTCCTACTAGAAAGGTGGGTTAGGTTACGTTAGAACTGCGACCTTTATATAAAAGTGGGTTAGGTTAGGTTATAACTGCAACCTCAACAAAAAACCAACTGCTACTAGAAAAGTGGGTTAAGTTAGGTTAAAACTGCGACCTTTACAGAAACCTACTGCTACAAGAATTTTGTTTAAAAAATAACTGATCCGCAAAGGGTTGGCTGACATTTGATAATCAATTCAGCTAACCAATTTTGCGGATTACTTAAATTGTAATCCAAAAATAAATAATTCGCTTACACACTGATGGTGGGTCGCGTATTGCTGCTCAAATAATTAATTTGCTAACCAAATCAATTTAGAGCAGTTCAGTATGACATTAATTGCGAACCGGTTTAGAAATAGGTACATGCTTACCTTACGTTGCTGACCAAGAATGTATTTTTATTCATCAAAGTAGGAATACTCTGCAGATCGGTTAATATGACACCCCTTATTTTTGTATGGTGTATGTGCATAGAGAAATAAGCTCTTTTGAAAAGACTCTCCTCAATGGAGGTCTCATGTTTAAATTATAATGTTATTATTTTTTAGGTTAGGGAATAAATAAAGATCTTAACCTAATTTTGTTAAATCTGTTTTATTTACTCATCTCAAGTTACACGGTGTCACATGGGGATACCGAATAATTTTAACACGTTGAAATTATGACGTATAAATAACACTTACGCTGCGTGGGCTATCAAATCCGCTGCAGACTTTTATTGGTGCGACTATAGGCCAAAGGTATGGGGCGCCATCGCTCGAAAAAATGGCACCATACCTTTGGCCTATCCTCAAGTAGACGGCGATACTTTTTGACATTTAACAAATTTAGTGAAAAAATAAGGATTAAAGTTAAATGGAGTTATAAAAGTTTTAATCATGTACGTCGAAAGATGGCTGTGAATGTACTGACTACATAATTTAGGTACTTTGACAATATTCTTCTAAAAGTCTAAACTCTCTTTGCTCATGAGTTCTCTATTTTGCTATTGATTAATAAAACCGAGCACGTATTGTATAGTTTGATGCAAATCAATTCAAAATCTCGCATGGGGATAGAGAAACTGTCTAAATCACAATAGAACTGGCTATTAGGGAATGCGGAAAAGACGCCTTTATAAAACTAAGGCACCTTAGAAAATGTTCTAACTTCATCCTTAGTAACAATTAAATTGTAGATCCGATGAACTCAGCCGGGTCGCTAGCAGCTCTTTTAATATAATTACGCTATCTTGCGAATCCTACTTTATACTTTGTAAGACATTCCAAGTTCTAGAAACTCTGAGAGTGCTACAAATAGTCTGTTTTAAGCTTTTAAGGCCGCACCATACCAAAAGCACGCGCTCGGCTCACGGGTTCAGCTCACACAGTGACATACCTACACAAAAATCCACAAATTACGACACACTGGTTGTTGTCGTCGCGCAGAAATAAAAAAATTAGGCAAACTCCTCAAAAATTTAAAGAAGATAATAGGAAATTTTAAGAAAATTTTCATTTTGGAACCAAAATAATGTTCCCTAAATTCGCCTTTAATACGTAAATCGCCTTAAACTGGCATTAAATCATAATTTCGTGATAATTCCACTATATGGCCAAGAGTTAAAAAAACAGCCTTTATAACCGATACTTACATTAATTTTCAAAATATCGCGTAAAAAGCAGTTGACATCGGTGCGATATTGAAAAATACGAACACAAAAACATACTACTCGCAATAGACGGTCCTTCGGGAAGCAATAACGATAATATAGGGATTCGCCCCAACACTGGGCGTCTTACGAGATTTAACCGGCCCGGTTAAAGTGACCCGGTTGATTGCAATCGCTTGCAGTGCACGAGCCCAGGCGCTGATGCTGCTGATATGCTGATGATAATCCAACTTTAACGATCTTCGTTTGTTTTCAAATCACTGTAAACATTCCAGTGTTCGATCGAACTGCTAATGCCCTTGATGATACTCTGTTGTAATTTTTATTGCACTTTTACTATGAGCACTCGGACCTTAAGTAGTACAGGTGTAATATACCTCTAGTAGAGCGCTCTCTGACTAGTAATATTTTAGTAAAGACTCGAGTTTCTGGAATTCTTTGAAGTTAGATTCAGTTGTTCAACTCTAAATATCCAGTTGATGTTTAAGTTCTTTTGAAGTCTTCTGTAGACTTAGGTCTAAAGAAGAATTAACATTTTATATATAATAATAATTAAGTAGTGTAGTAGTAGTAAACACTTTATGCACAAAACAAGTACATAACACAAAGAGAATTCAGTAAATATGTACAAAGGCGAACTTATGCCGTTAAGGGATTTCTTAATAACAATTAAGTAAAGATAACATTCCTGCAATAGTCATAGAAATAAGCAGATTCTATAGATATTGAGATAACCGTCATGGTCACCATCTCAACCCCCCTTGCTCGTAAAACCATTGGGAATACATCGCTGCTCGCCTCGGGCTATACCCGGGTACACCCGGGTAATGGGTCCTCGTCCGGACAATGTTTATAAGTGGCGGGATCAACCAAACACCACAGCCCGTTTAGCATAAACTGAAATCATCTACTGTTTACGATATTTTGCTTTATAGGTTTGACAAAAAGCGTATTTTATAGCCTAGTTTAGTTTGTTCTCCGGGTTTTACTACGGTCCACTAATAAAAGTGACTAAACGGAATCAGTGGAATGAATAATAACTGGTTTTTATAGGGTAGTTGGGGCAAAGTAAAGAGTTTCCGGAAATATTATTGCATATAGGTCAGCGGGTTGCAAAAATTAAAGGAATAACTAGGCATCTAATCCTTCAAGTGACATACGGCACTTTTCAGTAGTTGAAATTTAAATTTTGTATGAATTAGTCAAATTCCAAGAATTAACATAATCGACCGCGAGCCGGCGGCCTGCCACTTGAAGGGCTAATAAAGTTACAACCTACTAAAACAGAAACCCTCTTATTTCAGCAAATCATCATAGATAGAGAATACCAATAGGTATTAGGTATATTTTTCAAACACGATGGGTGGTGTGGTACTATACAGCACGTCCACGGATGATTTTATTATTTCTTTTGCGGTACATATTCATGAAAAGAAATGTACTTTTATGTACTTATGTTTTTAAAAAATGTACTCGCACGGTTTTGGCATAGCGACATACAGGGGGCCGATTTTTGAAATTCGACCACTCGATTTCGTGTATTTTGTTAAATGATATCTCCACTACTAGGCGTTTAAATTCTACTAATAGAATTGAAATCGAGTGGCCAATACCACTAGATTTCAAATATCGAGCGTCCGTATTTAAAAAATTAGGTTTTCGCCGTTTTCCACCGATTTTCGAGTGACGAAATCGAGTGATCGAAATTCAAAAATCGGCCCCCAGGTCGTGGTCGTGCTGTGTAGATACTGCCTGGCACGACCACACTATATTATGGTTAATTTAATGTCAAATGAATACAAAACAAATGTACTCAAATTGTACTATCTACAAGCACATCAAAATTTGACAGTCATACTGCAAAAATCGCTGTCATGATTAAAAAAGGTGAACCTAATGCCTGATTTAGACGGCGCGCGAACTCGCGTGCGACTTTCATTACATTGCGGGTTTTGATCGGTTGGTTGAAATAACTAAAATCTCATGAGAGTTCGCGCGCGCATTATGTCTAAATGTGGGATCATCAATGTAAAGGGACCTTATAGTGTAGTAAATAAAGGTAGTGGACCCCGCAGTAATTCCTCAGCCAGAAAAAGCTTTACAGTATGATAAAGTATTAATAAATAAAAAGTATTGTATAAATTTCCAAAGAATAATAATAATAGTATTTAAGGAAATACCTAAAGTCTTAAATCGTTAATATCTTTTTACGGAAAATTGCTCCGTTGAAACTTTCTCCTCCGGACATGTTCATGTAACGTATTGCAACAATATATGAAATATCAAAAAAAAATCCCCGCAGAAATACCAATATTAACAAAATATAATTTTTTGGCGTGGCTTGGACCGGAAAATTGCTCACTCTAATTTTTTCACTGGAATGCTATTTTATTGCCGATTTATACATACAAATTGAAAATCTAAAAAAATTACCATGTAACTATACTTTTTCTCAGAAATTGCCTTTTTACTCGCTGTGGAAAATTTCTCTATCCATTTTATTTATTGAATTAAGTTCACAGTTTTCTTTCCATTCAACTATAAAAACATCCAAAAAAATAACGAGCGTATTCAAAACTAAACATATCGGGAGCAGTGTATAGGGAGCGGGGTGTACAAGGGATGACAGTTCTTTTGGATATTTTGGATTTAAGTATATACGTGACTACTTAGTATATATTTAAAAAGAAATCAGGCTGAGAAATTTTCCACTCTCAGTTTTTTATGGTTCTAAAATACATAAACTTGGGTATGCATTTTTGTTTGGATTTTCTTACCCACTACGCCAAATTATATTCTAAGATCATCTAAGAAGGAAAAAATGGCAGAGCAATTTTCCGATGAAAATGAGCGCCAAAAAAGGAATTATCGTAAAAAAAATATTCTCATGTTTGACAAAAGTTTTAGATTTTTTTCTAGTATCACATACTGATACAACTAACTTATTTGGTAAAATATTTTTGGACGGAGGAATTACTCGGTTCAATATATAAACAGATTTGTATTTTTACGTATAAATACCTAACTTAGGAGTGTTTTTTTTTTGGATATTTATATGTTAGTTTCGGCTCACACTATACAATTACCAAGCAAAATTTCATCGACTGAGAAATTAATGCATGGGTCTCCATACAACAACTTGCTTCGTTTACTACACTATTATTGTCGATGGCGTTTACGCCGCACTGCGACGCGCAGCGTTGTATTTGTTATTTCAACCAGCCGATCAAAACCGTAATGAAAGTCGCATGCGAGTTCGCGCGCCGTCTAAATCAGGCATTAGGTTCACCTTTTTTAATCATGACAGCGATTTTTGCAGTATGACTGTCACATTTTGATGTGCTTGTAGATAGTACAATTTGAGTACATTTGTTTTGTATTCATTTGACATTAAATTAACCATAAATATAGTGTGGTCGTGCCAGGCAGTATCTACCCAGCACGACCACGACCTGTATGTCGCTATGCCAAAACCGTGCGAGTACATTTTTTAAAAACATAAGTACATTTCTTTTCATGAATATGTACCGCAAAAGAAATAATAAAATCATCCGTGGTCGGGCTGTATAGTACCACACCGATGGGTGGGCTGACATGTGTCATCTCAATGCAATTTATAGGTAACCTTAAATCGTCAATCTCGCATAATTGTATTGAGATTTACAAACATGAAATGGTCCTATTTGTAAAATAATGAGAACAATTTTGGGAGATTTGGCGTTTTAAGGTTATAATTATAACTTATAAATTGTGTGGAGTTGACACCTGTCACCGTACCATTCGTGTTTGAAACATACTTATAAGTACCTACACATTGTAAGTAGGTACATAGGTGTACCTACAAGGTAGAGTCTGTGCGGAAAGAGAAGAGTCGTGGCAGAAACGGGAACTAACATTTTAAATTTTATATGGCAATCAAACCTTTGACACCTGTCTTGTAAAAAGTAAACAAACTTCTGTCAATGTATATTTTTATTAACAAAAACCGCAAGTTTTATGTATAAAATATTTTCAAAACACGATAAAACCGTACATAAAACCACAAGGAAAATTATATTTAACATTGTTCGGTTTTGTCAGCGGGAAGAAAACGGCTAAAAGCCGACTATCGACTTACAAAAAATCGCGGAACGTGTTTCCGCTATTCGCGGGTATTGATGTTGTATTTAATATTAAATAATTACCTATTTAATAAACCCCCTAAGTAACTTGTCTCCGGTACATAATCGGTAAGTATATTCATTCAAAATATATTAATTTTCATTAATATGCAGGTCATTCATGATCTTTAAAATAACCGACAAATAGTCTTGATACTTGCCATTTTATGCATATTTATATGTAATTTCTTTTTCAGGATTGTGTAAAAGTACCTACGGTATCTCGAATAAAAGACCGCTAAGTAGGTGATATGCAAGAATTCGTAATCTACGTGCCGGATTCAAGCACATCCAGTTCAGATGAAGATAGTTCTATGAGTGTCCCTGGTTGTTCTGAAGCTAGCTCAAACATAAGTGACATTGAATATTTTAATTCAGACTTCGATTACAAAGAATGAAACTTTTTCTAATAAAATATTTCTTTATTTGTAGTTACGAAATTTTATTTCATATTTAGCAGTGACTTTCCGTATCGTGATTGACGGCGTAATATCGTGAGATGAGAGAACCGGACATATCCCAATAAGGCCTACCTACTTATGCACTATTTTTATTCATATTCATATTTATTATTAATAATGTACACATATACATACACATACATTACAAGTCAAGTTTACAATGGGTGAAATATATCCCAGATAAAATTACAGTTCTATTGCCCAATTTCTACCCGATCTACCCGGTTTAAATAACTGTTGGAATGCACAGATTAGGCAGTACATAAATGAGACTCTATCTTGTTTGGTACTAAAATTACAGTTGTATTGGGCAGATTCTTAACTAGTTTTAGCAGTTTTGTCAATCGCAGTCACTTTTTAGTATCTGAGACATAAAAACAAGTGTGTTTTAAAAAGAAAACTAGTGCCTGCGCTAAATCAGAGGATTGAGTTGACGAGCCGACACCACCACCAGGCTCCGTTTAGTAAGCCGTGGTAAAAAACCGGAACAAAAGGGATTCAAGTATCATGACCTTTAGTGTCGTACTATAATCACGTGACCAGTGTTGTCAGCATAGCAAAAACCATAAAATAGCACTGGCGCGCCCTCAAATCCCACGACTCTTCTCTTTCCGCACAGACTCTAACAATAATTAGGATTGTTCATTTTTTTTCAAATGTTCTCTTTCGAAAACCATTTCGAGATATAAGGTTTTTAAACAGTTTCCGACATTTGCTGCGATATAATAATTGAGGATTGAAGATATTTCAACAAATATCCTTATGACCTTAGTTTGACCTTCTGTCGGGCTGAATGTAAAGTCATTGCATAATAAAAGTTATCGAACCGTAGTAAATAAATCCGTCACTCACGTATTGTCAAAGTTATCATTGTCATCGATTGTCATAACAAAATTTTTCAGTTAAACCGCTGCGCTTGTTTGTTACAATTTGATTTATAACTAATACCTAAACAGTAAATTTCATTGCTTAATAATATATCAAAAACCTTGTTCCTATGTGTGGGAATGATTCACAAAAATAATAGTTCGAATCCACGAAGACCTACGACGTGAAAGATGGTGCCGTGAATTAAACTTGGAATACCTACCTACTTCCCGTGTTACACACAGTATTGCTGTGAGAATCACGTTGATGTAAGTATAAAATTAATATTAATTTACTACAATTAAGTATTTAAAAGCTCACTTTATTGGTAGGGTCGTGGTATCTATTTATTTTCTGTGGTAATGTAGCCAGAGTATCTAAAGGCAAACCGTTAAACAGAGATGGTGCCTACTGGAAAGAAGGAATATACAAGAATACATAGCCATACTCAAAATTCAGCCTGAAACTGCTTTAAAAAGATATAATTTCTAATTTCCAGGTACATGTTGCAGTTCAAGCTGCTGATATCATGGTGGACAAGACTTAATAAAGAGTTGTGAATAATAAAACATGTTTTTGTTTACCTACTTTTTTATTAATTTGGGAAATATGTTATATATGTTTCCAAAAAAAAATAGTAACTTTACATTAAATGTATGTTTATCATGTTCTGCACGAGCATCTGACAATGATGGCTTCTTGTTGACCATCCAGAAGAGAAGTGTATGGTTTGTTATTTACTCTGTTCCCAGGCATTATTTACGGTCGTAAAGTATTACGACGATCAATAATTAATATGACGTTCGTTTCAATATAAAATGCTCAACTTTGTTCTGGGCCCAAGTGCAGTTACATATATCACAGCTGTATCTAAATAGGAATCACGATGACCTGAAATAATAGGATAAAATTAGCAAAATTGGCATGTTCCTAATATAGTAGTATAAGTATGTAGTACAATATCCAAACAATGGTGACAAGCCGGCAGAAAGCACCCACTGGGTGCTAAGTTACCTTTAGCAATGGACGCTTGTAACGATTTTATGAATCCAATCTTCTTACAAATCGAATCAGTTAAAATATATATGATGTAGGTAACTTACATTTGTATTTTTGCTCCCTTGATTTCAGCCAAGTTATGGTTGGAGTTGGATGCTATATGGATACATACTCCAATAACACTAAGTTATATTATATAACTTAGGCAGATTTCTGGAATCAGCTTTCTCAAATTTATAGCGTAGGTATTTTGAAATTAATGATTCAAAATAAACGAGTTTTCCATTCCAGACGATTGTTATTTATAAAAACTCGTGACACTGACATTGTCGACAGGTGACATTACAATCAATTGACAATGACAACTATTTTTTTAATGCTTGTTGTTGCTTGTGCATTATCCTAATCAGCCGACGACATGTAATTTACGAGAAGTCGTATCTCATATTTTCAATAAATTATAAATATTCAACCGAGCCACGAATAACTAAATCATTCAAATTGGTATCTTAAATTAACCTATATTTTCAGAAAATAAAATAAAAATGGGGGTCTAAAAAAAATGAACAATCCTAATTAGGTGATGTTTTTTACTGTACCTAGAGCAAAAATTCCCGATAATTTGGGCTAAGATAATAAAAACTATAATTCACAAAAATCAAAGCAAATAGAGCGAAATATAAAACAGTAACGCGACGGGACGTGCGCCGCAGTAGGCAGAGCGGGAATTTGGGATTTGCTGGGGTGTTACCCATCGGTTGCCGAGCCCGCGCGAGCCGAATGCTCAGTGAAACTAAAACCAGTAGCTGTTTTTAGTACAGTGAGCTGCAAAAATGCATGAACACACTATGAATACATTTATTTATAAAGTGGCCATGCAATTGGGTTTATACCGGGTGTGGGCTGTAATACGAGCAAAAAATTTAACTGTAGGCTGTACTCCTCATACTGACCAACATTTGTTTAGCAACTTTTAAAAATAACTTGTGGTTTGATTTTTAATACACTTTAATGTTTATTCTAAGACGCATTGTATTGCGAATTTTGTTATGTTTAAGGCGTGACAAGCAACGTCAATCACAATGATGTGGCGTGGCGATGGCGTCCATTGAAGATAATATTTATTTTGTATGAAAAATATGGAGTCTATATACTTCATAATTTTTTAAAGTTGTTTAACAAAAGTCACCGTTTGAGGAGTACAATCTATGTTTTAATTATTTGCTCGTGGTACAGGCCACACCCGGTATGCAGTTTGAAGCTTCTATGGTAGGTATTGAATAACGAATGAGACTTAGTTTAGGGCACTTGTATGTTTTAAGATGACGTACATTTGCTACAAATCTCGTGTCTACAGTTGTGGTAAGCTGCGGAGCAGTGCGAGGACGGTGAACGATGCGAGTACGCGTAGAGAAGTATTTTATAAATTTTCAGATGGGATGTGGAGAGAGGTGGACGCGGAGAAGAGATGGCAGGACAGGGCCGGATTAAGCATGTCGGGGCCCCTAGGCAGTACGAGGCTTGGGGCCCCCACAGTCAATTCTGCACACAGCATATTCAGTACAGGGAAATAAATTTGCGTTTTTAATTTCAATCTTCAGCGTCGGCCAAGCCGATCTTAATCGAACGATGTCTTTTTCGCTCTTATTGCGTGGACTTAAAGCTTATTCTATCAGTTTTGGCCGATTCCGCGTCGCGTCAAGTGTGGGGAGAGCCAGTTAGGCTTAAGGTCAATTTCCAGTGGAATACCAAAGATGTGAGCTTCAGCGTCACTTTCCTATCTACCTCTATTGGCAAATTTAAAGCGAGGAAAGCTAAGCTCAACTATAGTGCCGCAAAGTTGATTTTCGCAATAGTTAATATTTTGCGAGGCTGAACAGCGATTGTCCGACCATAAGATCAAACGCCGAGCCACATGATTAGAATCCATATCCATATCATAGTGATGTTATGTTAAAATCACTTAAATTACTAGAGTTAGACCAAGATAAGGCTGTAACACTCGCAGTGCAAGTGTTATTTTAAACGTCAAAACTTCTATGAAATTATGACGTATAAATAATACTTGCACTGCGTATGCTATCAAAATCATTGCATACTTTGGTCTAACTCTATTCATTCACCAGTCAAGCTAACATGTCGATGATACAACTAAAGAACCAAAAATAAACGCGAGCGCAGCGAGCGCGAAATTTTTTTCACAAATTGTGAAAACGTGTTAAAAGGCCGGGTATCGATCTTCATCAGGGCCTAAAAGTCCGAACTCCCCAGTGAGGCGAGCTTTCATGCGAAGCCGTGCTTCATCAGGTTTCAGGATATATACTTAGTTGAGCACAGACACGAACCAATGTCTATTGTATTAAAAAGCGCTGCAGGCCAAGCTTGGCGCAGCGAGGCTTGAGGCTTGGCTAAGCTGAAGTAGAGGAGATGTGGAACACAAACCAATGGTAAATTGAGGTAAAAAGTGAGGCTAAAGGTCGAGCATTCCTATGAAAAACTGGGGACACGTTCGTCTTCTTTCTTTTTCTTTGTTTTAATCAATAGTCCTCGTGATTCTGAGTCGAACTAACCTAAAAGTTGTTGGTTGTTCGAAAAAAAATTAACTATTTTTCCTGAAAATCTCTATTATTACAACTTTACAACAGGTACGCAGAGTACGCCCCGTAAACTGTAACGTATTGCTTCAATTTTATTACAGTAGGTATTTCATTAATTTAAAGAATGGATCGAAAAAAACAATAACAAAGTATACTCATTATAAGAATTAAAAAATTACTCATGAATTAGGACCCTATGGAAGAAAATTTTATTTGGTGCACGGTGAGCCGCCGGGGCCCCCTAGACGAGCCGGGGCCCCCTAGCCGAGGCGGGGCCCCTAGGCAGTTGCCTACTTTGACTTAGGGTTAATCCGGCCCTGTGGCAGGACATAGCGCACAGTCGCACACGTCCCACAATACATACCTAACAGGATCTCGGGCGCGTTCTTCGCGTACTTTGGTTACAGTCTTTGCTTACATACTTTGCATGCACTTCTAATTGTGATGTACAATAAACATTATCTCTATGTATGGAATGTCATTATCACTCGCCGAGCTTTGGTGCGCCAGGCTAGGATATTATTTTTACGGTGAATTATTTTTCTTGACCACGCACTAGTCTAGTGGATGTATACCCTGGATTACAAAGCGTTGTACGTCTCGTACGTCTTTTGGCAAGCAATGGGAACTTTTTCGGCCTGTACTGATGTAAAAATCCGATAAGCCAAGCCACTCGATCCTCCAGAGGACTATATGTCATAAATCATACGCGATAGACCTATTCTGAGATAATTTCATACATTCTACGTCTAAATATTAGTTTTTAGCTTAGAAAGTCCCGAATACCAATCGGATTTCAAACGTTTATAACCTAATTAGTCCTTTAAAAATTAATTATGGGTTGTTTTCTCTACCACGAATAACAGCTGTACCTACCAGATTACAGCTACAGTCAAATAACAAGATGGGAGCTTGTCATATACGTTTCGAGCAGGTAATAGGGGTACGTATTGAAACACCTTATTTGTGATAGTATAAGAACCTATAATTATTCTCTCATTAAATGCCTTATCGTCGGTGCGAATAAAAAAATCGCCATGTATTTTTAAGCTACTTTTCAGGAGATAAAAATAACTGTTTATTTTCCTGTTTGTAATATATGTAATATATTTGTTGGACATGTATTTTTTTTCTGATAGATCAATGATTTTTACACGATACTCATGAAGAATAAAAACAGTTTTTTTTTGTAATTTTTTACAATATTATTATTTTAACCAAATTTTGCTACATGGCGACTTAAATTTGGTTCATTAAAATCGCCATGTGTGAAGTTTGTACACATAGCGATTTGTTGCCAAAGTAACATAGTACGATATATGATACATAGCGGATTTTAGGGTCTATATCGGGTAATCCACTCTACAATAACTCGCCATGTGGAACATTATCGTCATCACCCTCGACGGAAAACAAGGCATTTAATATCGTTATGTGCTAAAAAATCACATAGCTATTTTTTTGTTTCTGTTCTGTTATTTTTTTTTTGTACAAATGTTGTTCTGTGTTCACAAAGCGGAATTTTTATTTTCAAAACTAATAAAGATACAACAATAGTACATTTCGATGCTAGTACGGAAGGTATGTCATTACTTCACGAGTACCGAGATATCTTGCCACGAGCCGCAGGCGAGTGGCAAGACTCGGGACGAGTGAAGAATGACATTTCCGCACGTGTATCGAACGACGTTTTTTAATACAGTTGCGAAAAAATAAGAAAAACATTGTTAATCGTACACTAAACAAAACTGGTAACAGTGACAGCTCGGTTAGACGTCGTCTTTAAGTATATTATATCTATGGGCGTTTGACAGCTATTCCGTTCCATTCAGTCAACTTATTATGAACGGAATTTTCAATATTGAATATTAAAAAATAAACGTGTTATAATGATGAAGAGGCAAGTAATTAAATATGAAATATGTAATATTTTTCGTATTCTTACATTAACGGTAGGTTTTTATGCTGATTACGACGTTTAAAGGAAACTAATATTAACACTCATCAATAAGTAGTCGTGAATTGGAACAAGTATAAATTTAAAAAAATTGGAAAAGTAAAAAGCACTAGTTCGAGATAACCAACTTTCCGCACGCTAAACAGCTACGTAAAGTAGCACTTTTTGAGCAACTGTATTAAAAATATTTTTTTAATACAGTACGAGTTTAGTAGAGCTGTCAAACGCCCATAGATATAATATACTTAAAGACGACGTCTAACCGAGCTGTCACTGTTACCAGTTTTGTTTAGTGTACGATTAACAATGTTTTTCTTATTTTTTCGCAACTGTATTAAAAAACGTCGTTCGATACACGTGCGGAAATGTCATTCTTCACTCGTCCCGAGTCTCGATATCTCGGTACTCGTGAAGTAATGACATACCTTCCGCACTAGCATCGAAATGTACTATTATGTGGGTCAACGGGAAATTTAAAAAGGAATTCAAATATGCCAAAATCAAAAAATCGTAAAAAAACACATAGCGATTTTTTTATTCGCACCGACGTTATACACGTTGGTTTGCGCTGACCCAAACAATATGCGTTTATGGCACAGTAAACCAGTGTTACCTACTGCTAAACACTGAAAGTGGCTCATTGCCATATAATAACAGCGTAACTCAAAACAAACTTAAATTTAGAATATGCTACGAGAGAGTATGAGAGACAGTTAAATATGGCAATGTTTTTATTACTTATACGTAGTACTGAGGTTGCTTTTCGTTACAATTTATCCGTATAAATGTGGATGTAACCAAGGCCGCTGACTTCTGTCCATGTCTTTTTTACCCGACCGCTTCCACTAACCGACGATTGACTGTAGTGAATTTCATGTAGAATTAAGTGTCCTACTATAGCCTGGTAAGACCCAACATATAAAGTTATTTTTTTTTTATTTGAACCTTATTCTATAAATAAATTGGAACGAATTTCGTTTGTTTTGAAAAGTAATGAAACAAAAGAAATGCTACTCTGGTTAAGGTTCAAATTAGATTGCACGTTTATGTACTTTGTAATGTACATTTAGTCTCAGGAGGATAGTTCTTACTAATAACAATAGTCACTAACTTTGTCGAAAGCCGGTGTTGCTCGAAGGTCACTAAGTAAATTTATTAGTAAGTAATTATAATTTTCAGTTTATAAATGGCTTCATTTCTAAGTGTAGTCTACTAATTGACTAAGCTTGTCTATATCTTTTCGGAACATGGTAATTATCACTCCGGCCATAAATCAAGAAGTAGGAACATTTATTAGACGCCGAACATTGTTCCAACTTCAACTTAAACCGGGTGCCGAACAAAGTGATGCAAAACTTGCGCTCAAATTATGTAAGTAGTGATAAGTACAGGAATAAAATCTTCATTCAGTTCTTCGGAACGAGTCCATTGTGGCCGAAACAATGTCGCTTTGTCTCTCTGAAAACAAAAAGAAGACAGTTTAGCTGCGAATAGTAATTAATTAGGCAAGGTTTTGGTTATTTTACTTCACAGTTAGCGTCGCCCGCCTCACTGAGCCGGGCTTACGTGCTCGAATCTGCTTACGTGAATATTATTGCACGAAAAAGAGGCAACAAGTACGAAGCCCCGAAAATGCAAACGTAAAAACTGCAACTAAAAATGTAAATTAAGTCGGCGATAAAACTGGATCTCCGCAGCATTTAAATTGTAAAAGTGTATAAATCCACTTGTGTTGTTCGTTCCTCACCCCGCGCTGAGTCGCCCACACATGGGACTGCAAATCCTAACGCGGAATGCGTCTGTCGCTAAACATTTACAGAGATGTTCATCACTTCTATTGATTTTGTCCCCGATCGTGTCTCCAGGACATTCATTACTGGTATTTATCCTATTCGAGCCTTACGCGATCGATTGAAGCGCACATTTGAGAATTCAGAACGTTGCGGGACAAGTTAGAAACTCACGTAAACTCGTGTGGGAAGTTTATGAATCGAATTTTTATCGACGCAATCGAAATGTACATATATTGACAAACGATGAACTTGTCGCGCTTCTTGCGACATGATTAGGCTTAGAATTCGAGTTTGTACCGCCGGGCTTACTAAGTGTATTATCGAACTTGCGAAATAATTGATTGTAGCTATGAATTTGAACCTTTTGTGAGGTAAGTCACAAGTTTATTCATGTGTTATGCGAGCTGAAAACAGTTAATTGAATTTCACACCAATTAAAATTTGCTCGCTAGGACACAGCCCCTTTCAGAAATATCAGGTAGTTCCATACGTGTCGAGTTGTTTTCGGGGCTTTGTCGACACGGGGCGGGCTGTTAATGTAGTACTTACCTATTCACTTCGCCATTCATGACCGCATTGCAAAGCTTGGCAATACCTAATATTTGGTGTTCTGAACAAAAGTCCCCAACACACTATAGGTACGTAGCAGGGATGTTGCGAACATCCGCATCCGCATCCGCGAAACATCCGCATTATTTTCAACATCCGCATCTGCATCCGCATCCGGATAAAATCGATGCGGAGCATCCGCATGATGCGGATGTCGACCAAGTCAGTAACAGGAACGTATTAGCGGCGGCGCCGGCGGCGTAAGTGCTAGGTAATTTCGTCATTATTTAATTATAACGAAATCGTCTAGACCCCAAAAAGTCGGCCATGTTACTGTTTATTAAATAAAACGCACCTATATTCTTGCTTAAATACTAAACGTTTTGTTTTTTTTAAATAAAACATGCTATAAATGTAATATTTGACGTTTTTCAAATACCAAATATTGACATCCGCATCCGCGGATGTGAGGCTTTAAATATCCGCATCCGCATCCGCATCCGCGGATGTCAAAAAATCTGCATCCACAACATCCCTGGTACGTAGCTACCTCCTGTCTTCTTCTAACTCGTCCGGTCCTCTGCCTACTCCTTAACCTTCTGGTATGACACGACCTGAACCTTTTCTTTTATTTGGTTGAAATAATATTTATTCTCGGTCTTCCTCTTCCCCTCTTTCCCTCTATTTTTCCTTGTGTGATGTTCTTTAGGAACATGTCGTATCGTAGCAGATGTCCAATTAGTATGTACTCCTCTTCTATTTTCTATACTTACCTACCTACATGACGAAGCTTAAGAATCAATACTGTCTAACTAACATTTTTGACGTTTTTACCTTTTAATGCAACTGCATTTTTTGCTGCACCTAACTAGGTGCAGCAAAAAATTACGAATAGAATGCTATAATTGTTACATTTTAAATTATTTGTTACTTAGACAGTATTTAATCTTAAGCGTCGATGAACAGAATTTAAAGCTCAAATATGACAAAAAAAGTGCGCCAGCCCAAAACAGCAATCAATGAACGACAACGGATATTTAAATGGCGCCAGAAGTTTATATTTTACTTGTATACCTTTTGTGAATACAGCTAAGCTGCCTTAAGCCAGCACCTTTAGTACTGTTTGGTAATTAAAAATTGGTAACCAGCTTCGAAACGGGAAAGAAATACCAATTCGTAACTAGCTTCAAATTGGGACTTTTCCATTACCGATTTGTAACCACGTTTGGTAACCGGCTTTGAAACGGGAAAAATAAGTCCAGGTTTGTAACTGGTTACAAAATGGGACTTTTGAATTACCGATTCATAGCCACGGTTGGTAACCAGCTTCCAAACGGGAAAAAATATCCCGCGTTGTAACTGGTTACAAAATGGGACTTTTGAAGTGGTTCATTAAGTTGTATTAATGGTGGAAAGTAGAGATGGGGCAGTAAAGGCAGCTTGCTGTCACTCGAAAATGTTCTTGGGAAGCCATCTCTAACTGTTTAAGTGGTGGCAATTGGCATTCACAGATTTTTGATAAAATGTACAGTCAGCGAGAAATTATCATTAAAACTTAAAATAAACGTATGCAATGACAATAGGTCTGAAGTGCTTTCGTATGTACCTACACCGTTTTAGCCTCGATTGTTAGAATAAACTCCGATCAGTAACTCTGGCCCAATACGTAACCGGCTACAAACATGCAATTTTGGATTCCCATTTTGTAGCCGGTTACAAAATTTAGCTACCAAATTGTACCACTCTGGCCTAATTTGTAGCTAGTTACCAAATTTAGTTACCAAGCGGTACCACGCTGGCCCAATACGTAACCGGCTACAAACTGGGAAGCTTGATTCTCATTCTGTAGCTGGTTACGAAATTTTGGTTACCATACATACATACATATAATACATATAATCACGCCTATTTCCCGGTACTAAAGGGGCTTAAGTAGGTGTAACCTGAACGTGTAATTACAAAACCTCCAATAATAGGTTTACTCATGATTAAAAGATGCCACATTATTAAAGAGACAAAGCTAAGTAAATAAACATGAGTAACTAAGTATTTATATTATATACCTAATAATAATAACTAACCGGTCTGATTTCATCAAAAGACCTACATCATAAACCGTAATAATATTCATACGATTCCCGCTTAATCACCTGATTATTATTAATAGCGACCAGGAATATTCAGAAACCATGAAGTCAAAGTACCATCCCTTTGTAAAATATGTATTTATAACAAAGTGCAAAAGGAATTGATTATTGGCGTTATGAGGTTAATATTCGTCAGTGTATATATTAAGTGTATGTGTTAAGGTGGGAAATCCAGACATATAGGTAAATAGGTGCTGCATGTGTTTGTATAAAGATTACATTAGAATTGTGATTGGAGCAGCATCCTTGCAGTTCAATGTCACTGTCACGTGCAGCAGATGTTGCAGTCAGTTTCCTTTGATAAATTGCGTTGCTGTCTCTACCACATGTTGTCGCCGCATTCGATCTGTCACTCACTTTATCAAGGGATTGACAGTAGGGTAAAAACGAATAAAGAGCCGATTAAGTGAAATACCTAGTGGAAATAGGTAAACCAAAAAATCACACAATTCAACGTCATTCAGTTATATTTCATCTATCTAATCAATAGATTTGTATGCGACCACATGACTTGCTTAGCATGATCGTTGACAGACAGAGTAAAGTTTGACCAAGAAAAGTCTGCAGCGATTTTGACAGCCCTCGCACTGCCAGTGTTATTTTTAACGTCAAACTTCTATGAAATTATGACATGTAAGTAACACTTACACTGCGTGGGCTATCCAAATCGCTTCAGACTTTTCTAGGTTTGACTCTAATCAATATATTTGGATGCGACCACAAATGGAACTTGCCTTGCATGATCGTTGACAGACAGAGTAGGTAGCGTAGTCTATATGAATATGTCTTTAGGGACTAGGGGTTTAGGTACACTAAGATAGGTAGCCCTTCGAGTGGCATTGTCCTCCTCGAGGTCTCTACGGTAAGTGGCAGTGGCCGCGAGGAGGACAGACATAACAAGCCCGTTGAGTGGCGCAGCCATTTTGGAAAAATATACGTCAAGTGGCGGGGCCTCAATGGGTGATCATCGCGAATTTGGCGCGTGTTAGAAATATGACCGTTTCCCAAAAAAATGTATGAATGATATATATAAACTATATATCACTGAATTCAGCATAAAATGGATTATTTGATTGTATACCAATGAATTCTATTCTATTTATGTGAATTATGCTAGACTTGTTCTAATCTCATATTACCAATATTTTTGTACTTTCATGTAAAAATACGTACAATTACGAAATAAAACAATTGATTGTAGAAAAAGCAGTCTTTATGACAAAACAATACATTTAACATGATTCACACAGTTTATTTCACTTTTTATCAGTGCGTATTCCGTTTGAATGTTCGCGGCTCGACGACGGTCGGCGCGTAATGGACGAGGTGGGGCAGGAACATCACGTCATTTCTAACAAACTTTGTTTTACGCGGGAATTCGACCGTTAGGAAATACCATCCTTGTTTATTGACAAATGCATCTTGCAAGAGTAAGCAAGCAAGGCATAGTTTTAACGGTTTTATTTTAGGCGCGAAATGCAGCGTCGCACAGATGCCGCGAGACGGTCTCTGCCAATTACGGGCTTGTTATGATCGAACCTTCTCGCGGCCTCTGCCACGCAGAGGCATATTTGAAAAAATGGCCGCGCCATTTCTCCTACCGTTCAACCGGAGGTGCTGCCACCCGAAGGGGTAGGTACCTGGTGAATGTATGTCAGCTCACATTTCAATACGGGGCAGTGCAAACAGCCGAGATATTGCTATCTTGGAGCGAGGCAGTTAATACAACTTTAACAACATAGGTAAACTCATATACGGTTCGGAATCCATTTGGAGTGCGAATATGTTATTATTGAGTTTACGCAGTACAGGGTGGTTTAGGAGACTCATGAATAAACCCGATGAAGACTTTTACGGGTCGTCAAGTTAGTACAAAAGTTCGTTCGTCGCCAGAAATATAAATCCAAACAAAGTAACAAAATATGTGACCACAAAATTTATCGTAAAAATTTGCACACTTCACATATTTCCTTCGGTTCTCATTTGTATTTTAGCATTTCTGGAAATTTGAAGTCCAAGTTTGACCTCATAATATTTTTGTGTCATATTTTTGTACGATATTTATTGTGTGCTCTGCTAACAACGATATATTTTTAATTTGAAACTCGCAACGCATCCGTCTTTAGTCGAAACGCAGCTTAAGCGCCACATGCACCATCCCAGTAACCCGGGGTTAACCGGTTAAACTGTTAACCCAGTGTCAAATAGTACTGATAACTATGGTAACTCCAGGTTAACCCCGCGTTGATGGGACGGTGCAATTCAAAAAAGTTATTTTTATAAACTAATGTAATCGTGACCTCATTTTAATTTAATATGTCTACAATGATTCCACACGCTTGATAGTCATAATATTGAGAGTCTGTATTACGTCAAGTTCTACATATGGTCTACCCAATCTATACCTACCTACTCTAAGTCTACAAATATCTAAGTCATGTACCGTCCGCTACGATCACGATAAATTCCGACCATATTAAAATTTAAACTGCAATAAAACCATTCGAGTTATCCAATACTTATATTAAAGTTTCGAAACACGCATTCTTTATACAGTGCAACTGTCGCGCGTCCAACGCTATTCAGTATCCATACCAAAACGACTTAATAAACATTGAATTAAAAAGCAAAATCGAACCTTATTAACAAGCTATTAGATTAGAATTTGTTTTGAAGGTTAGGTACGTGAAATAAAGTCGTTTTTCGTGTACCTTTCAAGTTGAAGCGGGGGGCCTTTAAAGAAGTTTTTCAATTATTTTGTGCTATTTATTGGCTCCGATTCATGGCTTACGGCTGATTTGATTTCGTTGCACCGAGTCCGATTTAAATGGAAAACTTTCATATTTTTTAAACGGAGGTCTGTAAATTGTGGCTAAAGGTTTTACCACACTGAAATAGTACATTTCGATGCTAGTGCACGTGTATCGAACGACGTTTTTTAATACAGTTGCGAAAAAATAAGAAAAACATTGTTAATCGTACACTAAACAAAAGTGGTAACAGTGACAGCTCGGTTAGACGTCGTCTTTAAGTATATTATATCTATGGGCGTTTGGCAGCTATTCCGTTCCATTCAGTCAACTTATTAAGAACGGAATTTTCAATATTGAATATTAAAAAATAAACGTGTTATAATGATGAAGAGGTAAGTAATTAAATATGAAATATGTAATATTTTTCGTATTCTTACATTAACGGTAGGTTTTTATGCTGATTACGACGTTTAAAGGAAACTAATATTAACACTCATCAATAAGTAGTCGTGAATTGGAACAAGTATAAATTTAAAAAAATTGGAAAAGTAAAAAGCACTAGTTCGAGATAACCAACTTTCCGCACGCTAAACAGCTACGTAAAGTAGCACTTTTTGAGCAACTGTATTAAAAACGAAGTTACTATTTTCCGGGTACAGCAATTGCGTTGTGAACAGGGATGTTGCGGATGTAGATTTTTTGACATCCGCGGATGCGGATGCGGATGTTTAAAGCCTCACATCCGCGGATGCGGATGCGGATGTCAAGATTTGGTAGTTTTAGTATCAACTACTACTACTTACAACTACGGTCAAGATTTGGTACTTAAAAAACGTCAAATATTACATATTTAGCATTTTTATATTTAAAAAAAACGAAACGTTTAATATTTGAGCAAGAATATAGGTGCGTTTTATTTAATAAACAGTAACTTGGCCGACTTTTCGGGATCTAGACGATTTCGTTATACATAATGACGACATTACCTAGCACTTACGTCGCCGGCGGCGTCGCCGCTAATACGTTCCTGTTATCGACTTGGTCGACATCCGCATCATGCGGATGCTCCGCATCGATTTTATGCAGATGCGGATGTTGAAAATAATGCGGATGTGTATATTCGCAACATCCCTGGTTGTGAATAGGTAGGGCGGCTCGGCCACTGGTATCATTCCTTAGAACCTTCGTCAAATCCGTTCATTAGTTTACTGTAACGCTTCGGAAATAATTATTGTCTCTTGGAAGGAGGTTTAACACAAGGTATAGGTAATACATTGCAAAGAGACCACGCACGCAACGGTATGTTCTATTTACAGAAAGTGTACTTTAAAATAATATGTAGGTATGATTTGCACCGATAAGTCCACAATTTGATTTGTTACCTGCAATATGATATACAACGAAGGCCGCAAATATATCTGACACGATCTTATTTGTAGAGATATAAGAGCATGTCACATATTTTTACGGTCTTCAAAGAGTAAATCATTGTGGCAGGTGACTGTACATCATACTATTTGTTTGAGGGGTCATTGATATTTCCATAACAATACAGATGTAATGCCTAATTGTTTTCCTTCGCATTTTCTCGGAAAGGTAGGCATTTGTCATGCTACTTCAGTCAACCTCAGACTCAGTGGCGGATTTGCAGTCTTTGCACTCCCTGACACTGCGGGGTTGCGAACTGCATCGCAGCCGTAATTGTGTTTTTAGTTTTAAGATATATTTTGTATTAATATGTATGCTAGTTTTAAGGTATTTATCTATGGGCCAATAGTTGCCTGAAAATAAATGTTTTCATTCATGTTTTCATTCATTTGCCGCCCTAGGCCATGTAGCTGCCCCTTTCTCAGCACCCATCACATTTTGATTCTTATTATCATCAGCGAATTTTTTGACACAATTTGCCGCTCCTAATATCTTGCCGCCCTGTCCCCGCCTACTTGCCCTTAGGGCAAATCCGCCACTGACCTCAGTGCTTTTTGTACCGAAACTGACTGAAATAGCAAGACACGTTCGTGAGTTTCCGTGAAAATACGAAGGAAAATAATTGTGAACTACAGTTTTACCTAACTATCAGCGTCATATTTGGAATTGTAAGCTTCATACTTTTTACTTATTACTTCTTTAACTTTCAAATCCAAGTAACATCCATGTTACGTTATCTAATCTCATCATTTTTGTGAATCAGAATACCGAGCCGGTGACTGATTCATTAATCTAAGCCGTCCTAATTTTGTAAAGTTCATTTTAATCTTTTACCAACTGAGAGAGCAGTCACTGTCAATAGCATAAAGCTAAAACGGAAAAGTTGAGCAAACAAGCTTTTTCGAGCATTCTTTACTAAACATGCTACAGACAGACTCGAGTTCCTACATGTAAACACTAGAGGCTCGGACATTGCTCGGACAGTACTAGTGCTAATGTAATAAACTAGTGTCAGGTGGCCCTGACGCCTCGGCCCCGGAACGGCCCGGTCACGGTGGCGCTCCTGACAGCTCCTGCGTCGGCTCGCTCCGGCCCGCCCCGGTCCGGGCACGGCCCGGTCTAGCGTGAGTCATCCTTTATTCAGCATAAATCCCGCCAAGGCCTAGTTTCGGCCTGGAAAATGCTTACCATTTACCTGCGAACTTTGGGCCCGATTCGGATTTTGAAATAGACATCTATTAGACATCTTTTAGACAATACCAAGATATGATAACGTATGTTTAAGATCTAACCTGTCAAATTTGACATTTGCGCGATTCTGGAGATACTCTTGAACGATTTCCACAGGATATGACTTAGAGATGCAATTCACATCTAATAGATATCTTACTCTATCTAACGTAAAAGTGACATTGGTTGCCCGAATTGCGCTGCAAAAGAGAACTAGTTGATATCTAAACTATAACGTATCTAGAATGGATCTAGTACGTGTCGTCTCTTGTGAATATATTGAAGTTCGAATACGGCAGTTTGTTTGCGGATTATATGGATTCGTGTGTTAGCTTAAGTACGTACATTTTCTAAAGCGATGACTCAAGAAAGTTGATGAATCAACCAAATGGCAGACATGTCGCTATGTGTGCGGAGAAATCATGAGTTTACTGGCAGATTTAGCAATCCGACATGTCGCAGAAAGTGTCAGCATGTCGTAGATTTTTTCCAAAATTTTATAGTCGGTCCTACTGCCGTAACAACTCAAAACCTATAATTATAAACTTAGGTCTACCCCACAACCACTTACCGGTTTCACATTTTTAGTAATGACTTC
Source organism: Cydia fagiglandana (assembly GCF_963556715.1). Lineage (NCBI taxonomy): Eukaryota > Metazoa > Arthropoda > Insecta > Lepidoptera > Tortricidae > Cydia > Cydia fagiglandana. Next base: position 18,889,065 of record NC_085943.1, read on the forward strand.
AAGAAATATATATCTCCCAAGAAAATTATTATTGCACCGCATTAGTATTGAAGCGCCGTTAATAATAGCGCCACCACCATAAGGCTACTTTACCCGTGGAACGTTACAAATAACTCCCGACACGAGATCATAAAAATAGCTCCTCTAAATAAATAAAAATTCTGAGCATCTAATACGCCGCCATTATAATGTATCAGTTACAAGGAAAGCCTTTTAAAATCGAGGAAAATAAAATAAAATATGACTTAAAAGGATTACTTAACAACTTCGTCTCCATAGCAATAATCCTCAACTTGAAGAAGGCATTTTATTTCAGAACATTTCATATTTTGTTCATGTTATTAGGTTGTTGTTACGTTCAATTTGAACAAATATAGTGATGTTTACATTAGATTCGTAGTTTACGGAACATCGTGTAATCATTAATTACAGTCTAACGGCGCGATTCGAGAAATGAATAAGAGATTCTTTAGATATGAAATAGTAAAGACATGTGACGTTCTATGGAAAAAGGTACCTTTATGGCGGGTGGCGCTTAAGCTATTATTAATGCCGCTCCAATATTCAGCCGGGGAAATGGTACCTTTTGCCGTGGAACGTCAGATATCTTTACTATTTCATATCTAGTGACTCGCAAATTCATTTCCCGAATCGCGCCTTAATGGATATGTGTGTAAGATTATTCCCCAATATTTTGATAATGTACTTAATGAGATTTAGGTTTACTTAGTTAGATTCTCGGAACTTATGGGCTATAACATCATTTAAAGTTTATAGATATTTAAATTCATATAATTGGCTTAAATGTTTCAGATGTATGAGATTACACACACACCAGCTACATATAGTTACGAGTACTATATTTATAATTATACTAGCTGTGCCCGCGGCTCCGCCCGCGTGGAATTCGGTCTGCGTGTCAGTAAGCGGCTAAATATATTTAAAAAAAAATATTAATAATATTACGCTGTATTTTTTGAAGTGAAAACTGCCATACACGCTACACGTTCTTTCGCTACCTTGCAGGATGGCGATGACAGAATTGTTTTGAAACTGGACTTAAAAAATGCTTTCAATAGCGTGGAGAGGGATACAATGTTAGAGGAAGTAAGGGATTTGATACCTTCTTTATATCCCTTCCTCTACCAGTGCTATGCCTCTCCTAGCAACCTATTTTATAACTGTAGTGTTTTATCATCTCAAGTCGGTGCCCAACAGGGAGATCCTTTAGGTCCGTTGGTTTTTTGTCTAGCCATTCAGAAACATATATCAACATTGGTATCTCCTCTAAACGTTTGGTACTTGGATGATGGCACGATTGGAGGACCAGCCAACGTTGTTCTTAGCGATTTAAGGAAATTACTGCCAGCACTATCGGGCATTGGCTTAGAAGTAAATTCAGAAAAATGTGAATTGTTTCCATGCAGTCCTTCTGGCTTTTTTCCTGACTTCCAAGCACTACTGCCTAATTTGAAATTAATTGACACCACATCTTTTTCACTTTTAGGTGCTCCAATATTCCCTGAGGGGGTGCCCTCTACAATTCGGAAAAAAGAGGATGCATTATCATCATCACTCAATAATTTACAACAGCTCTCATCACATGTTGCCTTGGTTTTATTACGTAACTGCTTCTCCATGCCCCGCCTGATTTATACACTCCGAACAGCGCCCTCGTGGCTCTTCCCAGAGCATATCCGCAACTTTGACCAAACTTTGCGAAATGGTCTGGAAATCATTCTCAACGTCAGCTTGAATGATTCCCAGTGGTCTCAATCGTCGCTGCCCATCCGATATGGTGGTCTCGGGATTCGTCGAGCACACGATGTCGGACTAGTGGCATTCATAGCCTCTGCTCACGCTTCCATGGAACTTGTCACTCGAATCTTACCAGTAAACGGTGGCAGTGTCCGAATTCCTTTTTTGGAAGAAGCCTTTTATGAGTGGAAGGCTAGGTGCCCAAATGACGCGAGGCCTGAAAATCTGAAGCTCCAAAGATCCTGGGACGACATCCTTAGTAAGAAAACATACGATGACCTGCTCGAAGCGGCCGTGGATGTCGATGTGGCGCGTTTGAAAGCAGTGGCATTGCCTGAATCCGGAGCATGGCTGCACGCGCTACCATCACCACACTTGGGCACACTCCTTGATTCTGACTCCCTTCGCATAGGTGTGGCACTGCGACTGGGCAGTACCGTTTGCGAACCCCACCAGTGTGTGTGCGGGGCTGCAGTCCAACCAAACGGTCACCACGGACTAAGCTGCGTTCGTTGCGCCGGTAGATTCTCCAGACACCAGTGCATTAACGAAATTATTCGTCGTGCACTGGTGTCTGCGAATGTGCCTTGTGTCTTGGAGCCCCAAGGTTTAAACAGGACCGACGGAAAAAGACCAGACGGTCTGACGCTGATCCCTTGGGAGCGAGGACGCAGCCTAATTTGGGACGCGACGTGCGTAAGCACATTTGCCCCTTCCCACCTCAGCTGCACGGTACAAAAAGCTGGAGCTGCTGCTGAAAACGCCGCCAAACTGAAACGGGTCAAATACTCAAATCTGCAGCCAACCTTTGATTTCGTACCAGTAGCCTTAGAAACCAGCGGGCCTTGGTGTTCTGATGCTAAAAAGTTTATTAGAAAGTTAGGTCAACGCCTACGGGAGAAAAGCGGCGACCCCAGGTCCGGCGCATTTTTAATCCAGCGTATTTCGCTAGCCGTGCAGAGGGGAAACGCCAGCAGCGTGCTAGGTACATTTAGCCGGGTACCTATGGCCTAATAGCATATAATACCCTTAATTTTTATATTTACCTAGTTATAAGTTTGTAAATTTCTGTATCTATTTCCATTAATTAGTCGAATAAACAGTTAATACAGTGAAAACTTCTTTTTCTCAAAAATGGACGGCAAAGTCGACTTTGCCGTCTAAAAAATAGGTCGCGAAGCGCGTAATTTATGGTCAGTCAAAAATTAAAAAGTTAAAAACATTGCAGTCTTGATTTTGGGACTGCAATGTTGCATACTAATTCCATTATTTGTCGAGTTCCAAACTTTTTAAAAGTTGAAATGACCATACCAAATGAAGGTACAGGTCCATTAAACAGCCAAACAGATGATTAGTACCGCGACTATTTAGATGTCTCAAATAGGTTGGCGTATTATTGGCAGAAAAATACACTTCTATTTTTTTATTAAAAAAAGTAAAAAGGCGGGAAGGGCTTTGTTTTGTCAAAATATATATGTACGAACGTTGCTTTTGTAAAATATTTCTAAGATATTTATATTTCTTGCGCCATTTTTGAGAAAAGCACTATATATGACTCGGCTGGAAGGCTACTTGCTAACTTTATATCACTCAAATATAACCTGAACCTGAACCTGAACCTAGTGCTGGTGAATAAAATTCAAAATATCATGACCAAATATATTTAGATGCGAGGTCTGCCAGGTAACTTTACAACTTCTATTCGAATTTTAAACAATTAACGCTACAAATTTGAATTTCGAATTTTTAACAAGCTCACTGACCAGCAATTTCGGAACTAAAGTTTTTCAATAGAAAGGAGGATGGGTCAATTATACATAGTGCTGCAGACATTTTGGACTAGTAATTGAGTTTTCACTTTTGTCGGCACTCCCGGAGTCCAACCCGTTGTTTTTTATTTTTTTAAATTATAACATTTATAATATTTCCTGCATGATAATTTCAGGTAAGAATTATTATATCTTACTTTTTAGAGCGCGATTAGTAGTAGTCGGGTTTTAGTTTTTGAACTTATTTTTTAATTAAATAATGTTGGGGTGGTGATTTCGTTACTAACTATATGTATTTGAAGTCACTTTATATTAGTTCTGAGGGCGTCGTCTGTACAGAATGCACGCAGAGCCCCGCATATATCCCGACGCTACGCCCGACTCCTTTGGAACGCGTATAGCAGGCCACGAACGTCGCGCTACGCCCGACGGTTTGAGTATGAGGGCACTGAAGGCGTCTTGGTAAGCGTACATCGTGTCACGCACGTAGGGCTACGGCCGACACTTTTAGTATGAGACAGCCGATGTCGCCTGGCTTTGGACCACGTGCAGCGCGCCACATACATCGGGCTACGCCCGACTCTTTTAGTATGAGGGCGCCGAAGGCGCCCGGCTTTGGAACGCGTACAGCACTCCTCGTACGCCGGACTACGCCCGACGCTTTGAGTATCCATTTATCCAAAAAAGTAAACATTGTAAGCGGACCTGCTAGAGGGGGTATTCTTTTTATAATTAGGTTTGTATTTTATAGGTAAGTTTCTTTTATTTTAGTATTAATTTTAACATTTCTAAGCACATTTGGAGGTTTTACAATAAACAAACAAAATAAATATATAAATAAACGAAATCCTTCCCGCATCCAAAACCCCGAGGTAGAGTAGTAATAACTTATGACAATGCAATCAACGTTCTTGGCTGCATGAATAGAATCCTGGTTCCGATACATATCGGTAGGTACTAAGAAGTCTTTGGCAAAGGAAACATCAGGAGGAAACTGGATTAATAGTTAGGACTAGATTTCCCCGTATTTTGGAAGATCAGATCAGTTTCCCAAATCTATATATAACAGTTGTAAAAATGCCTATTCTGCTACAAAAGCTCCATCTAGTGTCAGGTAGAACAATCAAAGCGGCATTTACCACAATGAATTAATTAATAAACTAGTTATATCTCCGCCCCTGCAAGCATTTAAGTGTAAGTCTACTTTTCTAAAAATACCTTATTAAAATGGCTTTTAATTGTTATATATGGCTTGTGTATACAAGCAAGCTTAAGTGTTTAATTACAGTTTTTTTAATTCAAGCATATGTTTAATCAATTAATTCCAGCCCTTTACGTACTTAAACGTAGGTATTGGTACACAGAAGTGTACCATTTCTCATGGTTTTTCATATAAAACACCTAACAACTAGCTACATTACAAGTATACTGTAAAAAACGAGTTTATATGCGTCACACTTTTTTTTAAATAGCTCAGTCCCTGCACGTTATCCAAAGTTGGTGTCATACAATAAATTAATGCTATGTGTAAGCCCTTTCAAACGAGATATGTCTCATTAGTATACATCCATGGGACAAATTGCCCATTCTCCTTTGATTCCCAGAAAAAAAACACAAAATACATATATGTAATTCCAGCAACAAAGAATTAAATATGATTCCAGCAACATTTCACTGTGCATTCACATGGGTAACTGGCGACTTTTACGAAATATGTATTGTTGTCCTATAACGTAACAATCGGCAACTTTCAATTCAATATCGCCCCACCTCTGGATACTGTCTGAGCCAAAAAAGCACAATTTTGATTAAAACTTTAGAAAACTCAGGCCGACAACGGGCCCCGATTAATTTAACTTTTTGCGGCGCAGTCCTGACCTGGTTCTACACTTTTTTTTAGTTGTGACAACTGTCCTCGCGGCAGGAAGCTTTTTGCGTTAAAATTAAGCGTTAGTTAAAACAAAGTTGCCTTTTATTACGGGCGGATGTATAATTTCACAGCTGCTGAATGCTAAGTCTATCATAAACACATATCTCCTTATTCATAAACGCGCTACAAACCTCAATTAGCTAATAAGTAATCGTTTGTCTTTATCTGTCGTTTTGATTTATGTATTTTTAAGAAAGGAATAAAACATAATTTAACTAAATCAGGTCCGTAAAGTTTTATGAATAAGGGGGTAGATTTTTAATTGCATGTCAAACGATGAGAGTGAGATGCATTAGTGCGCAGACTTGTGTTTACGGAGGTAGATTGAATATTTTGTAAGTACATATTTCATAAAGACAGTAATTAGCAATTATTGGACAAATACTGCCAATCCTTTCTTTTGATTGCAATCATTGACATATATATCTAGGGACTGGCTTTACGGACAATAATCATGAGGCATGACAGGGGCCAGTTCAGCGGTGTGACACCGGTACAACGCGGTTGGATGATGAGTTCGCATCACGCGCGCGATTGGTTGACGAGTTCGCATCACGCACGCTATTGGTCGCAACTAGTTGCGTTAGACTGCACGATTGGCTGGAATTCGTGAGTCACACCGCTAAACTAGAACCATTTTTAGTGCCCGTAAGGCCAGTCCATAGATATATATATACGTTAATGATTGCAATGGCCTCATTGCATAGTAGTTGGCCCTACTATAGTCGCGTTGCCGTAGTCGAATCCAAAAGAAAAGGCCTCTATCTTCCGGCGTTATCTACTTTAATAAAATTAATATTCGAAAATGTGAATAAGCCCCTAAGGCCTAATTATATTGCAAATGTTTAGTAGTTACTGTAATATTGTCAACATTTAATTCCTATGATACTGTTTGCAACCTTTCCTCTTATTTCAGAGGTCAATTGAATTTCTTAAACGTGCTCAACATCTTTCTTAAGTGAAACGCAATTGAAAGAATTTTCATTTCAAATTATATGACCTAGTACATTTTACTGTCACCCTCGGGACGCCGCAGCCCGTGGACTGGCGTCGCTGGCTAATTAGAAACCGCGAACACACTTTTAATGGAAAATACACCTAATTCCAAGGCAGACAGGGTTGACTTTATAAAATCAAAAATAAGAGACTGCAATAGTTTGAAGTGGCAAATGAAATTGGACTCTGTTGTTCGGCGTGTAAAGTTTAAAGTCAACTGGTCTAGAGGTTAGAGCAAATGCAAATGGATGGCATGGGTCCACGCAGGTGGAAACGTGCAGCGGTGAAAACATGAAAATTGGCGTCGAGCGAGTTCTGCGGATAATTGATTGTGTTAACTCGTTATTTGGAGATTTATGGCTTTCGCCGGTTTTTACTAGGAGTTCTAGTTTAGAAATGTTAACATTTGTTATCAAACTTCAGTCTTCATCAAAACTATAGTTTGTCAAAGGACTGTCTCATTTCAATCATAGACACATACTATCTTCGTCTTACACTAGTAATAGCACCCAAAAGAAAAGGATGAGTATAGTTTTCTTGGTTCTTACTGACTGACTAATTGGTTTGACCAACTATATACTCTTAAAGTTGAGTCTTCATAGTGTCCAGTATCAATATAGTGTCGTTTAGCGCGGGTATCATCATCTCCCTCGCGTTGTCCCAGCTTTTGCCACGGCTCATTTCGTAGCCTGGGGTCTGCTAGACAACTAATCCCGAGACTTGGCGTAGGCACTAGTTTGGCACTGGCTGGTTCTAGTGGAGCAAATTCGTTATACATAATTTTTTTGTAGCGTAGGTAGGTAGGTTACGTAGTAGGTAACCTATACCTACCCATAGCCTACTGCGTTAGTGAAAGTTTTGTTGTTGTTTGTGATACGTTCCATAATTTGTAATAAATAGACTAATCATTCATTTTAAATATACGTAATAATGTTATGTACTAGTATATTAACTCATTACTTTTAGGTACTACAATTAATATCCAATTCTAAGCTCTATTAAAACCCAGGTGCTCTCTACACTAGGTCACCTTTATCAAGCTACACGTGTAACTTAGAGAAGATAACTAGTATACGTACTACTCGTCCTTACAATTACAAATAAAGGTTTTAGAACTACGTCTGTTACGTGAATGTACTGAACGCCCGCGGCGCGGACTGATTGACGAGCAGAGGACACACGCTATTCATATCGCTGACTGAGTTCTAGCGAATCCAGCCTGTTTAAGTGATCTCTTCGATAAATTTTTGAACCAAGTAAAGTTAACCGTCAATGAAAAAATTAAATTTTAGAACATTTTGGGCGTAATGTAAACTGACCATCTCGATACCAGCCATATAGTTTTGAACAACTGACTTTTATTTGACGAGTTTTGTCGCCACAAGCTGCCCGTACTACGGAAAATTATGCTAAAATTTAGCAAGTTTCTGTAGGTTGGTAGAAATAATTGGTAGATTCATCGAATATATACACAGATATGTACATATATAATTTTGAATAATAAATTGAAGTGCATTTGCCGTAGTTTACACACTTTACGCGAGCCTTGCGTGAGTTGCACTAATTAGGCGCGCCATCTAAAGCAAATAACAACACGGAAGAAGAAGAAGAAGTCACGCACACACCACACCGGATGTCGCCTACAGAATCGTAGGCACGACGCACACGCCAGCCTAAGCTGCCGGTCGCCTTCTCCGCGCGTCCCCGATGCCTGGCCCCGCTCAAACGGTATCACCCGGCTAGGGGCCGCGGGGTTGGATAAACGGCCGGTGGCGAGAAAGTTGGCCTACACAGGACTCACAGCCGTCCCCAAATGACGAGCGATCGACCGCCCCACAAGGTGGGCAGATGCAGCCTCCGCAGCCGGAAGGCGGAAGCGGCCACTCGCACTCCTTCGAAAGGGTGCCGAACGATATTCCATTCTAAAGCAAACATACCTGGGTTCTATCTTTGAACGCATTGAATAGACATCTAATTAGAAAGAGCCAGCAGATATTATAGCCTAATTTGGCGTGGGACATGTCGCGACGCACAATATGCTGGTGGTTCTGATCGCGTCTGGCTCTGAGAGCTGTGGGAATTCAAAGCCTGATACACAGATAAACTTTTAATTGTAATAGTAATCACTAATTAATACCTACTTAAGCGTCTGTATTACGGTGTCTAGTCTCTCCGTGATTATTCAGAATTATATAAAATAAAGCATTTATTATTTAAGCATAGGCATACTTACCTATTTATGTTAAAATTTGAATGAGAAGACGTAAATAAATGTGTCCATAAATTAGTAGCAGATAGACTACATAAAGATAGGACTTTAACTTGTTATACTTATAATATAAGCACATTATTCATTTTAGGTATTTCTACGGAGACCCCTAGTTTAAAGATCCCTTCATAAGTTAATGAATTGGACTGTATGGACTTCAAATCGCGCAATCCTTACAAAAAGCGCATTAAATTCATTCATTAGCCCCGCTGCCATATTTCACCGGGAACGACTCATGCTCAAGATTTATCTGCGCTCTCAAATTTAAAATTACCATTTGATTTCGGCCGGCATTGTTCAAGAGAAACAGCCAAGCAGATACGCCGCAAGACAAATGTGGACTGGCTTTGTTTGCGGCGAAATATCATAAAAATGTAAGACGATAAAGTGGTCTGATTTATAGCGTCGGTACCGCGGTAAATAGATACCTAGTGCTGTTGTAACGTTTGCTGGATTTTTATTTCCTTTTCGGCGCTGAGTGAATCTTAGAATTTCTACACTTACGTGGCAAGGAATATTTTTTTCTTAAACGGATGATCTATGGTTATTAAACGATTTGGTGTTTACCTTGCCGTGTACTTGCTGAGATCGCGTCGCGTCGAGCACTTTAGTACGTTTACCACATTCAACACCAAGAACCCGACTGTCGGGTACACTGTTCGTAGCGACTACGCGCTACATACGGCGAACCCGTGGCTACGCGCTACGAGCGTAACCCGTAGCACTTAGTGGTAATGAATGTGTTACTTTAAGCGAAGGGACTACAGTGGTGAATCTGTATTACGGCGCGAGTTTACCATGTCAATTACTTAAACTCGGCAATCGTAAGTTCTTAAGTACATACCTAGTTCACATTGTGAA